>NC_081220.1:5391250-6762500 GCF_902713425.1 Acipenser ruthenus
GAAAACACGGATCACATTAATTGTGATCGGTTTGATACCAATAGGCTTACATGACAGGTATTGTGTATAGACAATGTCATATACACAGAAATGAACACGGACAGTGTTTTTTTAAGGGCTGACTCATTTTAATGTTCGAGAGATCTAGGTGTACTGGACAAATATACTGGATTTTTTCCATGTCGTAATTGTGCCGCCTGTGATAATGCGTTTGAAACTAGAGATAATGTGAGATAATGTCTGTTACTGGCGGATAGTTTAAAAATGTACTCAATTATGTTACAACTTTTGTGTCTACGAAACATATCTGTAACATTTATGTAATGCCTGTGTGGTATTTTCATGAAGTTAATTTGCTAACAGACTGTTCTGATTTGTTTCTAACCGTGAAGCGATCGCTCTGTTTGCCGTATATTTTCTGTCTGTAAGAGGAGTGTCCTTGTGATCCCATATAGAATGCGACGAAACAGGTCGCCCTCCTTAATATAAACACATAAAGAATACGTTCACACACACACCAGGCGATTTACTGTAGCGTCAGACATTGGAGGTTCAGCAGTGTACTGCAGTGTTGTGCAAAGTCGTCGGTGTAAGTCAGGATGGCCGAGCGGTCTAAGGCGCTGCGTTCAGGTCGCAGTTTCTCTGGAGGCGTGGGTTCGAATCCCACTTCTGACAAATCTGTTTGTTTATTTATTTCTTAAAACGTCCACCGAATGCTTGGTAATTTGATTTGTTTTTCTTGTTAGTATTCAAATCACAAGGTCGTTAAATGAGAGAAAGTCACCGCAAGCCTGCACCTCACCACATCCTTCACACTGTTAAGCTGCCTCATTATGACGAGGCCTCTAATTATGCCTTTCCAATACTTTGAATGTGTTATTCTTCAGTTTAACATGAGAACATCTTGGTAGAACAATCATAATGTCCGCAGGACTTATTTTCCTCTGGTTCTAGTATCAAGTTTTGAGTGTGTGGCCGGTTAGCTCAGTTGGTTAGAGCGTGGTGCTAATAACGCCAAGGTCGCGGGTTCGATCCCCGTACGGGCCACGGCTTTTCTTCTTTAAAGAAACCACAGCATTTGTAATGGTGCCAAAATGAACATTCTTTAACAAAATGAACCGAAGCGATATGAAGTACAACCAGTAATATTTCAGACTTCCTGAGCTTTAAACATGTATTAACAATGAGCACATACAATCAATTAAAAACAAATCTTACGTAGTCGGCAGGATTCGAACCTGCGCGGGGAAACCCCAATGGATTTCTAGTCCATCGCCTTAACCACTCGGCCACGACTACATGCTCGCACGATTATTTGTGAAAATATCCAAAAGTAAACGAAACCCGTAGTAATGCTGTAGATGGCAGTATAGGCTAACTAATGAACCGAAGTCAAATGTCTTTGTTGAAACTGTCAGATTTGTACAAGGCAAGCACACGTGGGAAATGTAAATAAAATATAATTTTTGTTAACGTTCATAATAATGAATACATCTTTATTTCAAAATACGTAGCTATTTAACTGATCTTTTCAAGAAACACCCCCATCCACAAAAACAAAGTAGTTATTTAATTGAACTGAAAAATTGACTTGCTTCATGGCTGTTGCCAGAGCACTCGAGCACGTTCTGGCTAGCGTGAGCGGACTTAGCAGATAACAAGATCTACAAAATATTTCATGCTAATAAAACATACCATAATTATGTCCGTTTTTATTATACATGGCAACTTACAGAGACTAGGGTGTGTGAACTATGCATCAGCTGTAGAGTCACGTACATTTACATCTCACCCGAAAAACGGAGCACAAGGAGGTTAAGTGACTTGCTCAGGGTCACACAATGAGTCAGTGGCTGAGGTGGGATTTGTACAGGGGGACCTCCTGGTTAAAAGCCCTTTATCTTTAACCACTGGACCACACAGCCTCCTATAACAAAATCACACCCCAGATGGGACTCGAAACCACATCCATGGCTTAGAAAGCCAGTGCCTTATCCATTAGGCCACAAGGGCTGACACGAAAAGCACATTTGGTAGTAATAAAGAAAGTGGGAACAATAGTATCGTGGTTTAATACATCAAATCCAAGCCATCGTTGGTGTTCAAACACAGCAGAGTGTTACATTGGGAAAGGGCCGTACTTATCACTACGTATTTGACATTCATGTGGGAAGATTTAAGATTGTGAAGAAGTTGAAATATGCTGCGTATGTGCGCATTGGGAACCTTACATAATTAGGTTTTTGATTAATGCCACTTTCTTACAGACAGTAATCAAGGTGACGATACAAGACCAGAGCCAATAAAGAAGTTATTTTCCTGTCCTTTCATTACCATAGTCTAGTGTGCTTTTTCAGAATATGCGTGAATCGTGAAAACGTCTTGCGAATATGTGAACAAAGCCAGCATTCACTTTATTGATCACCATGTGGATTAACCGCTATTGGAACACAGATGATTGTGTTAAAGATGTTAATAGACTTTTAATGTACATGTTTTAGAGCTAAACGTCTGTTGAGACAGTTCAAGCGCTGTAGCAGTGTTTAACTATTTCCTGGATGTTTGCCTTTTGGTCTTACTCTGGAAAAAGTAATGATAATAATAAAAAGTAGGCAAAACCATTTTTTGAGAAACCGCATTTGGGAGAAAAACTAACAGTTTGGAAACACATTTGCAAAGGCATTGGATTCTGTTGTGGTGTTTCCGAACTGTTGAACATTTCTCATTACATGCAGGTTTACTGGCTTGACAAAAAGGCGATTGACGAAAAGAATGCTGTCTCGATAGCAAAATCGCGTCAAGCTGAAATAGCTCAGTTGGGAGAGCGTTAGACTGTGACGATCCCTGCTTCGATCCCGGGTTTTTGCAAACAGCACGACTAGGGCTATTTTTTCTTAATTAATTTTTTGAATTAAAAAAACAGCACAATTATTCTTCAGTGTAATTGGAGTAAATAAAAACGTATTATAGTGCCATTTTCTAATGCGATAAAGAAATGCAAAAAGCATCATCTCTGCGTGGGCTTGAAACACCAAAATTTCGATTAACAGCCCAACGTGCTAACCGATTATGGTGTTTTATTACATAACACCTTGGGAGTCTCAACAGAACAGTGTGTATGCATAGAGCTAAAATGGAAACCAAATATATACGATTCAAATGGGAATCGTATTCAGATTTTAAGCACAAATCTGATAGACTTCACACTGCAAAGGAGGAAGGCAGACAATGCAAATGAGGCAACTGGCTCCTACTTTTTAAATCATACGAGAAACTTGAACCCAATTAAGCTTTTAACCGCCTGCAGTTTGGAATGAGTTTGAAATGTTGTTGTAACACCTCACTGGGCAACAGCAATTGCATTATATGAAAGCTCCTGTCTATTTGTCAGCGGCACAGCTACCGGTGCCACTCAGAGTTGGAGGGAGACGGTCGGCCACTTGCCCATAAAACAATACTTTCAGGGATCACTTCTATAGCGATTTGCTAGCGAAATGCGTTTTTAAAGTGTTTGGACTCGCTATCCACGAGGAAGAGTGAGAGTGTTCACTTTTGAGCGTGAAGGAGGCAGTGAGTGTTGTTTTTTGGCCAACTGCTCGCTGTTATTGATGACCCCTCCAGTGTTCCTTAAGGGGCTGGAGGAAGCGGACACGTTCTGAGTGGGTATCTTGCCTAAAGGTACGCAAGACGAACTACAGTTGCAAAGCACTGCTGCTTTTTCGACGATTGATTAAAACTATCAATCTGACTGAAAACACGGATCACATTAATTGTGATCGGTTTGATACCAATAGGCTTACATGGCAGGTATTGTGTATAGACAATGTCATATACACAGAAATGAACACGGACAGTGTTTATTAAGGGCTGACTCATTGAAACGTTCGAGAGATCTCGGTGTACTGGACAAATATACTGGATTTTTTCCATGTCGTAATTGTGCCGCCTGTGATAATGCGTTTGAAACTAGAGATAATGTGAGATAATGTCTGTTACTGGCGGATAGTTTACAAATGTATTCAATTATGTTACAACTTTTGTGTCTACGAAACATATCTGTAACATTTATGTAATGCCTGTGTGGTTTTTTCCTGAAGTTAATTTGCTAACAGACTGTTCTGATTTGTTTCTAACCGTGAAGCGATCGCTCTGTTTGCCGTATATTTTCTGTCTGTAAGAGGAGTGTCCTTGTGATCACATATAGAATGCGACGAAACAGGTCGCCCTCCTTAATATAAACAGATTAAGAATAAGTTCACGCACACAGGTGATTTACTGTAGCGTCAGACATTGGAGGTTCAGCAGTGTACTGCAGTGTTGTGCAAAGTCGTCGGTGTAAGTCAGGATGGCCGAGCGGTCTAAGGCGCTGCGTTCAGGTCGCAGTCTCTCTGGAGGCGTGGGTTCTAATCCCACTTCTGACAAATCTGTTTGTTTATTTATTTCTTAAAACGTCCACCGAATGCTTGGTGCACACATTTTACAATAGCAATTGCTATATGACAATGACCAATAAGTAATTGTGTTGCAATACTTTATACAATGTGAACAGAATCAGACATTGCTCCGTTGCCTCGAAGAAACATCAACAATTTGTATTTAAAAAGGACGCCCAACGTGGGGCTCGAACCCACGACCCTGAGATTAAGAGTCTCATGCTCTACCGACTGAGCTGGCCGGGCTGTCGGGAGAAAGTTTCTTTCTTTGAGGCGGGGTGAGAGAGGAAGTACCGACAGGTGCGTGGGACCTGAGATTCGGTGTGCTGCTGCTGTAGATGAGTGTTCTGGAGACGCGCTGTGTCTGTGTCTGCGGTGTTACAGCCGTGTGAGTATATTCCAAAAGTAAAGTGTTGGATAATTCGAGAGCTAGTCTGTTGAATAAAGCTCTGAGACGTGTGGTTAAATCCCGGTCTCATCAATTTTGTTTTGTTAGATTAAAAGTGTTCCAGCAGCAGGTAAATGTCCCCACACCTTTTGGTTCTGTTTACTTATGCTACACCGCTGCTAAAGCTGAACGTTGCTGCTAATTATCTTAACTAAACTTGTATTGTTGTTGAATTGCTCTAATATAGTTAAACCTGTAATGTTGCAGCTAACGTTCCCTAATACTGTTAAAACTTGTGTGTATTAACAATCTGGCTTTTGTTGTTGTACCCTTGCTGCGAAGAGCTGTTTCCAATCACCTAGCACTCTTAAAGAGAAGTGTAATCGCTGCTATATGTTGGTCTAATACCCCATGCTTTTAAAATGTGGCTATTGGCTGGCTTTATTCAATTTCCCCTCCTTGTTTTTAGTACAACTTTAATACATTTTATTGTTAGTTATTTGAACTGATTTATGTGAATCATGGATCATTGTAATAAAGCTTTGTGAATTGTTATTCTGCCTTTGTCATTCTGTTGTCATTCCTATTCCAAACCTTTTAATTAATTTTTAGTAGTGTCGGTATTAGGACTCTCACTGGGTGTCACTGGGTGTGGCTGCTACAATCCCATATAGAATGCGACAAAACAGGTCGCCCTCCTTCATATAAACAGAAAAAGAATAAGTACACACACACACGAGTTGATTTACTGCAGCGTCAGACATCGGAGGTTCAGCAGTGTACTGCAATGTTGTAAAAAGACGTGTCTAATTCAGGATGGTTGAGCGAGCTATGGCGCTGCGTTCAGATCACAGTTACCCTGGAAGCGGGGGTTCGAATTCCATTTCTGACAGCTCTGTTTGTTCATTAACCACTCAGCCACGGCTACATGCTCTCACGGTTTTCCGTGAAAACAGCCGTATTATTGTCAAAAGAAGCAAACGACACCCGCAGTAATGCTGTAAATGGCAGTATAGGCTAAATAATGAACCCAAGTCAAATGCCTTTGTTGAAACTCTATCAGATTTGTACAAGTCAAGCACACGTGGGAAATAATAATACAATATCCTTTCTGCCAACGTTCATAATAATGAATACATCCTTATTTCAAAATACGTAGCTATTTAACTGATCTTTTCAAAACACCCATACACAAAAACTTTCTTTCTACTGAAAAACTAACTTGCTTCATGGCTGCTGCTACAGCACTCGGGCACATTGTGCCTAGCGTAAGCGGACATAGGAGATAAGAAGACCTACAAAATATCACTCGCTGCAGTTTTTCAGTCCGGGGATTATTACAAATTAGCAGACTGTGCATTAAAATACACATGCAGGGTGGGCGTCTCTGTTACAAAGAATTGTCACACTTTGTATTTATCTCCATAATGCGCTGGGACAAAATACGCAGATACTTTAAAATTATTTGGAGAATGCGGGCATCGATCCCGCTACTTCTCGCATGCTAAGCGAGCGCTCTACCATTTGAGCTAATTCCCCTTTAATGATGCCAGCGATTCTCATAGGCTTCATCGCAGCTTGATACGAGCAAATCAGATAGTTGTTTTTTATTTTTATTTTGGCAATGTAGTCTGTGATTGCAAATTTAAAAAATAATTGAATTAACTAAATAGCAAATATTTCGACTAGAGGTATGTTTTCAATGTCTTTAAAAAGTAGTCTCAGCTCGTTTATTCAGTCGCTTATAAATCCACAATCTGTGTCCCGATGCAGCAGCGCTGTGTGCTGTGGCTCGAGCTTGTTTGACGAGGCAGACAATGCAAAAATGCCAATACTTGCTTTTGTATCACGCGACAAACTTAAGGTATGCTTTAACGGCTTGGCTGTCTCGAGTTAGTTTGTATTGTTAATGTAACACCTCGTTGTTGCCCAGTCATTGTTTCATATGAAGTAGAGCTTGCCAGTTGGGGGCGACGGTCTGCTAATAAAAGTTAAGACTATATTTGCAAGGATCATTTCTAGAATGAAACACGTTTTGAAGGGATTGTTCTCCGTATCCACCAGGAGTAGTGGCAGTGTTTTCTTCTCAGCACCGAGCTGACAATGAGTGTTGTTATCGGGAACCTACTCGCTGCAAGTAATGACCACTTCAATCTTCAGTCGGGGGTTGCTGAAGGAAGGGGACACATTTTGAGTGCATATCTCATTCCGGTAGAAACGTAGAAAAAAATAAACCATCAAGCCCACAATTGTTCAGTTGTTTAAATCAATAACCACATTTAAATTGATCATTGCTAATGTTAAAACAATTTAAGAACACTTTAAATAGGGCTTGACTAATATAAAAATATAGCAATGTCTTTTGCACTACGCAGGACTAGATTGAGTTTAAAATAGACATTACAACTGAAAATAACTTGTGCTTACCCCCACTTACAAGGAAGCTGTCAACCTTTGTATTCGTCCTCATAACGTGTTAGAAAATGTAAACAGCAGTTGGAGAATACCGAAGTCGATCATCCTAGCATGTTAAACGAGGGCATTTCTCATGTAAGCTACTTCCACTAATAGATCGTTTATACTGTTCTCAATGGTCCGCATCCCAGCCTGAGACCACGATCCAGTGGCAGTCGGAGATGTTTTTCAAAGTAATATGTTATTTGAAATATTAAAACAATCTTTAGTTAAATAACACATGTTTCTACACAAAATATTTTTCAGTGACTTCGACAAGTAGCCAGTTTACAACAAAAATGCAATCTGTGTTAGGAACGCTATTTTAGTCCGATTTAAAATGGAAATTAAAATGGTATTGAGTGCTGACAAGAGTTTGGTATCAGCTGTTGATTTCCTTGAAACAATCTTTTATAGTAAAATGAACACATTTATTCATTTAAAAAATAAGTAAAAGTGAACTGTCAGAAGTGGGATTTGAACCCACGCCTCCATTCGGAGACCAGAACACACAATTCTTTGGAAAGACAGCGTCCTTGAGTCTGGCGCCTTAGACCACTCGGCCATTCGGACAAACGGCGTTTGCTATATTAGAAAACCGCATTATTTCATTTCAGCACAGACTAGGGTTGTCTATTGTATCAAGGGCCGATTGGGTTTATTACGCACATACTAACTTGCTCCATGAATGATGTAATGACAAGTGTAAAAAAAGAAACAGATTGAAGACAACCCACGAAAGTAAGATTCTTTATTTCAATATCGGTATAGCTTTAAATGATGCACGCATTTTACAATAGCAATTGCTATATGACAATGACCAATAAGTAATTGTGTTGCAATACTTTATACAGTGTGAACAGAATCAGACATTGCTCCGTTGCCTCGAAGAAACATCTACAATTTGTATTTAAAAAGGACGCCCAACGTGGGGCTCGAACCTACGACCCTGAGATTAAGAGTCTTATGCTCTACCGACTGAGCTAGCCGGGCTGACGGGAGAAAGATTCTTTCTTTGAGGCGGGGTGAGAGAGGAAGTACCGACAGGTGCGTGGGACATGAGATTCGGTGTGCTGCTGCTGTAGATGAGTGTTCTGGAGACGCGCTGTGTCTGTGTCTGCGGTGTTACAGCCGTGTGAGTATATTCCAAAAGTAAAGTGTTGGATAATTCGAGAGCTAGTCTGTTGAATAAAGCTCTGAGACGTGTGGTTAAATCCCGGTCTCATCAATTTTGTTTTGTTAGATTAAAAGTGTTCCAGCAGCAGGTAAATGTCCCCACACCTTTTGGTTCTGTTTACTTATGCTACACCGCTGCTAAACCTGAACGTTGCTGCTAATTATCTTAACTAAACTTGTATTGTTGTTGAATTGCTCTAATATAGTTAAACCTGTAATGTTGCAGCTAACGTTCCCTAATACTGTTAAAACTTGTGTGTATTAACAATCTGGCTTTTGTTGTTGAACCCTTGCTGGGAAGAGCTGTTTCCAATCACCTAGCACTCTTAAAGAGAAGTGTATCGCTGCTATATGTTGGTCTAATACCCCATGCTTTTAAAATGTGGCTATTGGCTGGCTTTATTCAATTCCCCTCCTTGTTTTTAGTACAACTTTAATACATTTTATTGTTAGTTATTTGAACTGATTTATGTGAATCATGGATCATTGTAATAAAGCTTTGTGAATTGTTATTCTGCCTTTGTCATTCTGTTGTCATTCCTATTCCAAACCTTTTAATTAATTTTTAGTAGTGTCGGTATTAGGACTCTCACTGGGTGTGGCTGCTACAATCCCATATAGAATGCGACAAAACAGGTCGCCCTCCTTCATATAAACAGAAAAAGAATAAGTACACGCACACACGAGTTGATTTACTGCAGCGTCAGACATCGGAGGTTCAGCAGTGTACTGCAATGTTGTAAAAAGACGTGTGTAATTCAGGATGGTTGAGCGAGCTATGGCGCTGCGTTCAGATCACAGTTACTCTGGAAGCGTGGGTTCGAATTCCATTTCTGTCAGCTCTGTTTGTTCATTAACCACTCGGCCACGGCTACATGCTCTCACGGTTTTCCGTGAAAACAGCCGTATTATTGTCAAAAGAAGCAAACGACAACCGCAGTAATGCTGCAGATGGCAGTATAGGCTAAATAATGAACCCAAGTCAAATGCCTTTGTTGAAACTCTATCAGATTTGTACAAGTCAAGCACACGTGGGAAATAATAATACAATATCCTTTCGGCCAACGTTAATAATAATGAATACATCCTTATTTCAAAATACGTAGCTATTTAACTGAGCTTTTCAAAACACCCATACACAAAAACTTTCTTTCTACTGAAAAACTAACTTGCTTCATGGCTGCTGCTACAGCACTCGGGCACGTTGTGCCTAGCGTTAGCGGACATAGGAGATAAGAAGACCTACAAAACATCACGCGCTGCAGTTTTTCAGTCCGGGGATTATTACAAATTAGCAGACTGTGCATTAAAATACACATGCAGGGTGGGCGTCTCTGTTACAAAGAATTGTCACACTTTGTATTTATCTCCATAATGCGCTGGGACAAAATACGCAGATACTTTAAAATTATTTGGAGAATGCGGGCATCGATCCCGCTACTTCTCGCATGCTAAGCGAGCGCTCTACCATTTGAGCTAATTCCCCTTTAACGGTGCCAGCGATTCTCATAGGCTTCATCGCAGCTTGATACGAGCAAATCAGATTGTCAGTTGTTTTTTATTTTTATTTTGGCAATGTAGTCTGTGATTGCAAATTTAAAAAATAATTGAATTAACTAAATAGCAAATATTTCGACTAGAGGTATGTTTTCAATTTCTTTAAAAAGTAGTCTCAGCTCGTTTATTCAGTCGCTTAGAAATCCACAATCTGTGTCCCGATGCAGCAGCGCTGTGTGCTGTGGCTCGAGCTTGTTTGACGAGGCAGACAATGCAAAAATGCCAATACTTGCTTTTGTATCACGCGACAAACTTAAGGTATGCTTTAACGGCTTGGCTGTCTCGAGTTAGTTTGTATTGTTAATGTAACACCTCGTTGTTGCCCAGTCATTGTTTCATATGAAGTAGAGCTTGCCAGTTGGGGGCGACGGTCTGCTAATAAAAGTTAAGACTATATTTGCAAGGATCATTTCTAGAATGAAACACGTTTTGAAGGGATTGGTCTCGGTATCTACCAGGAGGAGTGGCAGTGTTTTCTTCTCAGCACCGAGCTGACAATGAGTGTTGTTATCGGGAACCTACTCGCTGCAAGTAATGACCACTTCAATCTTCAGTCGGGGGTTGCTGAAGGAAGGGGGCACATTTTGAGTGCGTATCTCATTCCGGTAGAAACGTAGAAAAAAAGAAACCATCAAGCCCACAATTGTTCAGTTGTTTAAATCAATAACCACATTTAAATTGATCATTGCTAATGTTAAAACAATGTAAGAACACTTTAAATAGGGCTTGACTAATATAAAAATATAGCAATGTATTTTGCACTACGCAGGACTAGATTGAGTTTAAAATAGACATTACATCTGAAAATAACTTGTGCTTACCCCCACTTCCAAGGAAGCTGTCAACCTTTGTATTCGTCCTCATAACGTGTTAGAAAATGTAAACAGCAGTTGGAGAATACCGAAGTCGATCATCCTAGCATGTTAAACGAGGGCATTTCTCATGTAAGCTACTTCCACTAATAGATCGTTTATACTGTTCTCAATGGTCCGCATCCCAGCCTGAGACCACGATCCAGTGGCAGTCGGAGATGTTTTTCAAAGTAATATGTTATTTGAAATATTAAAACAATCTTTAGTTAAATAACACATGTTTCTACACAAAATATTTTTCAGTGACTTCGACAAGTAGCCAGTTTACAACAAAAATGCAATCTGTGTTAGGAACGCTATTTTAGTCCGATTTAAAATTGAAATTAAAATGGTATTGAGTGCTGACAAGAGTTTGGTATCAGCTGTTGATTTCCTTGAAACAATCTTTTATAGTAAAATGAACACATTTATTCATTTAAAAAATAAGTAAAAGTGAACTGTCAGAAGTGGGATTTGAACCCACGCCTCCATTCGGAGACCTGTACACCCAATTCTTTGGAAAGACAGCGTCCTTGAGTCTGGCGCCTTAGACCACTCGGCCATTCTGACAAGCGGCGTTTGCTATAGTAGAAAACCGCATTATTTCATTTCAGCACAGACTAGGGTTGTCTATTGTATCAAGGCCCGATGGGGTTTATTACGCACATACTAACTTGCTCCATGAATGATGTAATGACAAGTGTAAAAAAAGAAACAGATTGAAGCCAACCCACGAAAGTAAGATTCTTTATTTCAATATCGGTATAGCTTTAAAGGATGCACGCATTTTACAATAGCAATTGCTATATGACAATGACCAATAAGTAATTGTGTTGCAATACTTTATACAATGTGAACAGAATCAGACATTGCTCCGTTGCCTCGAAGAAACATCTACAATTTGTATTTAAAAAGGACGCCCAACATGGGGCTCGAACCCACGACCCTGAGATTAAGAGTCTCATGCTCTACTGACTGAGCTAGCCGGGCTGACGGGAGAAATTTTCTTTCTTTGAGGCGGGGTGAGAGAGGAAGTACCGACAGGTGCGTGGGACCAGAGAGTCGGTGTGCTGCTGCTGTAGATGAGTGTTCTGGAGACGCGCTGTTTCTGTGTCTGCGGTGTTACAGCCGTGTGAGTATATTCCAAAAGTAAAGTGTTGGATAATTCGAGAGCTAGTCTGTTGAATAAAGCTCTGAGACGTGTGGTTAAATCCCGGTCTCATCAATTTTGTTTTGTTAGTTTAAAAGTGTTCCAGCAGCAGGTAAATGTCCCCACACCTTTTGGTTCTGTTTACTTATGCTACACCGCTGCTAAACCTGAACGTTGCTGCTAATTATCTTAACTAAACTTGTATTGTTGTTGAATTGCTCTAATATAGTTAAACCTGTAATGTTGCAGCTAACGTTCCCTAATACTGTTAAAACTTGTGTGTATTAACAATCTGGCTTTTGTTGTTGAACCCTTGCTGGGATGAGCTGTTTCCAATCACCTAGCACTCTTAAAGAGAAGTGTAATCGCTGCTATATGTTGGTCTAATACCCCATGCTTTTAAAATGTGGCTATTGGCTGGCTTTATTCAATTTCCCCTCCTTGTTTTTAGTACAACTTTAATACATTTTATTGTTAGTTATTTGAACTGATTTATGTGAATCATGGATCATTGTAATAAAGCTTTGTGAATTGTTATTCTGCCTTTGTCATTCTGTTGTCATTCCTATTCCAAACCTTTTAATTAAATTTTAGTAGTGTCGGTATTAGGACTCTCACTGGCTGCTACAATCCCATATAGAATGCGACAAAACAGGTCGCCCTCCTTCATATAAACAGAAAAAGAATAAGTACACGCACACACGAGTTGATTTACTGCAGCGTCAGACATCGGAGGTTCAGCAGTGTACTGCAATGTTGTAAAAAGACGTGTGTAATTCAGGATGGTTGAGCGAGCTAATGCGCTGCGTTCAGATCACAGTTATCCTGGAAGCGTGGGTTCGAATTCCATTTCTGTCAGCTCTGTTTGTTCATTAACCACTCGGCCACGACTACATGCTCGCACGGTTAGTTGTGAAAATATCCAAAAGAAGTAAACGGCTCCCGCAGTAATGCTGTAGATGGCAGTATAGGCTAACTAATGAACCGAAGTCAAATGCCTTTGTTGAAACTCTGTCAGATTTGTACAAGGCAAGCACACGTGGGAAAAGTGAATACAATATACTTTCTGTTAACGTTCATAATAATGAATACATCTTTATTTCAAAATACGTAGCTATTTAACTGATCTTTTCAAAACACCCCCATCCACAAAAACAAAGTAGTTATTTATTTCAACTGAAAAACTGACTTGCTTCATGGCTGCTGCCAGAGCACTCGAGAACGTTCTGGCTAGCGTGAGTGGACTAAGCAGATAACAAGATCTACAAAATATCACATGCCAATAAAACTTACCATAATTATGTTCATTTTGTTATTATTTATTTAGCAGACGCCTTTATCCGTGGCGACTTACAGAGACTAGGGTGTGTGAACTATGCATCAGCTGTAGAGTCACTTACATTTACATCTCACCCGAAAAACGGAGCACAAGGAGGTTAAGTGACTTGCTCAGGGTCACACAATGAGTCAGTGGCTCAGGTGGGATTTGTACCGGGGGACCTCCTGGTTACAAGCCCTTTATCTTTAACCACGGGACCACACAGCCTCCTATAACAAAATCACACCCCAGATGGGACTCGAAACTAAAATCCTTGGATTAGAAAGCCAGTGCCTTATCCATTAGGCCATAAGGGCTGACACGAAAAGCACTTTTGGTAGTAATAAAGAAAGTGGGAACAATAGTATCGTAGTTTAATACATCATATCCAAGCCATCGTTGGTGTTCAAACACAGCAGAGTGTTACATCGGGAAAGGGCCGTACTTGTCAGTACGTATTTGACATTCATGTGGGAAGATTTAAGATTGTGAAGAAGTTTAAATATGCTGCGTATTTGCGCATTGGGAACCTTACATAATTAGGTTTTTGATTAATGCCACTTTCTTACGGACAGTAATCAAGGTGACGCTACAAGACCAGAGCCAATAAAGAAGTTATTTTCCTGTCCTTTCATTACCATAGTCTAGTGTGCTTTTTCAGAATATGCGTGAATCGTGAAAACGTCTTGCGAATATGTGAACAAAGCCAGCATTCACTTTATTGATCACCATGTGGATTAACCGCTATTGGAACACAGATGATTGTGTTAAAGATGTTAATAGACTTTTAATGTACACGTTTTAGAGCTAAACGTCTGTTGAGACAGTTCAAGCGCTGTAGCAGTGTTTAACTATTTCCTGGATGTTTGCCTTTTGGTCTTACTCTGGAAAAAGTAATAATAATAATAAAAAGTAGGCAAAACCATTTTTTGAGAAACCGCATTTGGTAGAAAAACGAACAGTTTGGAAACACATTTGCAAAGGCATTGGATTCTATTGTGGTGTTTCCGAACTGTTGAACGTTTCTCATTACATGCAGGTTTACTGGCTTGACAAAAAGGCGATTGACGAAAAGAATGCTGTCTCTTAAGCAAAAACGCGTCAAGCTGAAATAGCTCAGTTGGGAGAGCGTTAGACTGTAACGGTCCCTGTTTCGATACCGGGTTTTTGTAAACAGCACTACTAGGGTTATTTTTTCTTAATTAATTTTTTGAATTAAAAAAACAGCACATTTTTTCTTTAGTGTAATTGGAGGAAATAAAAACTTATTTTAGTGCCATTTTCTAATGTGATAAAGAAATGCAAAAAGCATCATCTCTGCGTGGGCTTGAAACACCAAAATTTCGATTAACAGCCGAACGTGCTAACCGATTATGGTGTTTTATTAGATAACACCCTGGGAGCTCAACAGAACAGTGTTTATGCATAGAGCTAAAATGGAAACCAAATATATACGATTCAAATGGGAATCGTATTCAGATTTTAAGTACAAATTTGATAGACTTCACAGTGCACATTAGGAAGGCAGACAATGCAAATGAGGCAACTGGCTCCTACTTTTTAAATCATACGAGAAACTTGAACCCAATTAAGCTTTTAACCGCCTGCAGTTTGGAATGAGTTTGAAATGTTGTTGTAACACCTCACTGGGCAACAGCAATTGCATTATATGAAAGCTCCTGTTTATTTGTCAGCGGCACAGCTACCGGTGCCACTCAGAGTTGGAGGGAGACGGTCAGCAACTTGCTCATAAAACAATACTTTCAGGGATCATTTCTATAGTGATTTGCCAGCGAAATGCGTTTTTAAATTGTTTGGACTCGCTATCCACGAGGAAGAGTGAGAGTGTTCGTTTTTGAGCGTGAAGGAGACAGCGAGTGTTGTTTTTTGGCCAACTGCTCCCTGTTATTGATGACCGCTCCAGTGTTCCTTAGGGGGCAGGAGGAAGCGGACACGTTCTGAGTGGGTATCTTACCAAAAGGTACGCAAGACGAACTACAGTTGCAAAGCACTGCTGCTTTTTCGATGATTGATTAAAACTATCAATCTGACTGAAAACACGGATCACATTAATTGTGATCGGTTTGATACCAATAGGCTTACATGACAGGTATTGTGTATAGACAATGTCATATACACAGAAATGAACACGGACAGTGTTTTTTTAAGGGCTGACTCATTTTAATGTTCGAGAGATCTAGGTGTACTGGACAAATATACTGGATTTTTTCCATGTCGTAATTGTGCCGCCTGTGATAATGCGTTTGAAACTAGAGATAATGTGAGATAATGTCTGTTACTGGCGGATAGTTTAAAAATGTACTCAATTATGTTACAACTTTTGTGTCTACGAAACATATCTGTAACATTTATGTAATGCCTGTGTGGTATTTTCATGAAGTTAATTTGCTAACAGACTGTTCTGATTTGTTTCTAACCGTGAAGCGATCGCTCTGTTTGCCGTATATTTTCTGTCTGTAAGAGGAGTGTCCTTGTGATCCCATATAGAATGCGACGAAACAGGTCGCCCTCCTTAATATAAACACATAAAGAATACGTTCACACACACACCAGGCGATTTACTGTAGCGTCAGACATTGGAGGTTCAGCAGTGTACTGCAGTGTTGTGCAAAGTCGTCGGTGTAAGTCAGGATGGCCGAGCGGTCTAAGGCGCTGCGTTCAGGTCGCAGTTTCTCTGGAGGCGTGGGTTCGAATCCCACTTCTGACAAATCTGTTTGTTTATTTATTTCTTAAAACGTCCACCGAATGCTTGGTAATTTGATTTGTTTTTCTTGTTAGTATTCAAATCACAAGGTCGTTAAATGAGAGAAAGTCACCGCAAGCCTGCACCTCACCACATCCTTCACACTGTTAAGCTGCCTCATTATGACGAGGCCTCTAATTATGCCTTTCCAATACTTTGAATGTGTTATTCTTCAGTTTAACATGAGAACATCTTGGTAGAACAATCATAATGTCCGCAGGACTTATTTTCCTCTGGTTCTAGTATCAAGTTTTGAGTGTGTGGCCGGTTAGCTCAGTTGGTTAGAGCGTGGTGCTAATAACGCCAAGGTCGCGGGTTCGATCCCCGTACGGGCCACGGCTTTTCTTCTTTAAAGAAACCACAGCATTTGTAATGGTGCCAAAATGAACATTCTTTAACAAAATGAACCGAAGCGATATGAAGTACAACCAGTAATATTTCAGACTTCCTGAGCTTTAAACATGTATTAACAATGAGCACATACAATCAATTAAAAACAAATCTTACGTAGTCGGCAGGATTCGAACCTGCGCGGGGAAACCCCAATGGATTTCTAGTCCATCGCCTTAACCACTCGGCCACGACTACATGCTCGCACGATTATTTGTGAAAATATCCAAAAGAAGTAAACGAAACCCGTAGTAATGCTGTAGATGGCAGTATAGGCTAACTAATGAACCGAAGTCAAATGTCTTTGTTGAAACTGTCAGATTTGTACAAGGCAAGCACACGTGGGAAATGTAAATAAAATATAATTTTTGTTAACGTTCATAATAATGAATACATCTTTATTTCAAAATACGTAGCTATTTAACTGATCTTTTCAAGAAACACCCCCATCCACAAAAACAAAGTAGTTATTTAATTGAACTGAAAAATTGACTTGCTTCATGGCTGTTGCCAGAGCACTCGAGCACGTTCTGGCTAGCGTGAGCGGACTTAGCAGATAACAAGATCTACAAAATATTTCATGCTAATAAAACATACCATAATTATGTCCGTTTTTATTATACATGGCAACTTACAGAGACTAGGGTGTGTGAACTATGCATCAGCTGTAGAGTCACGTACATTTACATCTCACCCGAAAAACGGAGCACAAGGAGGTTAAGTGACTTGCTCAGGGTCACACAATGAGTCAGTGGCTGAGGTGGGATTTGTACCGGGGGACCTCCTGGTTAAAAGCCCTTTATCTTTAACCACTGGACCACACAGCCTCCTATAACAAAATCACACCCCAGATGGGACTCGAAACCACATCCATGGCTTAGAAAGCCAGTGCCTTATCCATTAGGCCACAAGGGCTGACACGAAAAGCACATTTGGTAGTAATAAAGAAAGTGGGAACAATAGTATCGTGGTTTAATACATCAAATCCAAGCCATCGTTGGTGTTCAAACACAGCAGAGTGTTACATTGGGAAAGGGCCGTACTTATCACTACGTATTTGACATTCATGTGGGAAGATTTAAGATTGTGAAGAAGTTGAAATATGCTGCGTATGTGCGCATTGGGAACCTTACATAATTAGGTTTTTGATTAATGCCACTTTCTTACAGACAGTAATCAAGGTGACGATACAAGACCAGAGCCAATAAAGAAGTTATTTTCCTGTCCTTTCATTACCATAGTCTAGTGTGCTTTTTCAGAATATGCGTGAATCGTGAAAACGTCTTGCGAATATGTGAACAAAGCCAGCATTCACTTTATTGATCACCATGTGGATTAACCGCTATTGGAACACAGATGATTGTGTTAAAGATGTTAATAGACTTTTAATGTACATGTTTTAGAGCTAAACGTCTGTTGAGACAGTTCAAGCGCTGTAGCAGTGTTTAACTATTTCCTGGATGTTTGCCTTTTGGTCTTACTCTGGAAAAAGTAATGATAATAATAAAAAGTAGGCAAAACCATTTTTTGAGAAACCGCATTTGGGAGAAAAACTAACAGTTTGGAAACACATTTGCAAAGGCATTGGATTCTGTTGTGGTGTTTCCGAACTGTTGAACATTTCTCATTACATGCAGGTTTACTGGCTTGACAAAAAGGCGATTGACGAAAAGAATGCTGTCTCGATAGCAAAATCGCGTCAAGCTGAAATAGCTCAGTTGGGAGAGCGTTAGACTGTGACGATCCCTGCTTCGATCCCGGGTTTTTGCAAACAGCACGACTAGGGCTATTTTTTCTTAATTAATTTTTTGAATTAAAAAAACAGCACAATTATTCTTCAGTGTAATTGGAGTAAATAAAAACGTATTATAGTGCCATTTTCTAATGCGATAAAGAAATGCAAAAAGCATCATCTCTGCGTGGGCTTGAAACACCAAAATTTCGATTAACAGCCCAACGTGCTAACCGATTATGGTGTTTTATTACATAACACCTTGGGAGTCTCAACAGAACAGTGTGTATGCATAGAGCTAAAATGGAAACCAAATATATACGATTCAAATGGGAATCGTATTCAGATTTTAAGCACAAATCTGATAGACTTCACACTGCAAAGGAGGAAGGCAGACAATGCAAATGAGGCAACTGGCTCCTACTTTTTAAATCATACGAGAAACTTGAACCCAATTAAGCTTTTAACCGCCTGCAGTTTGGAATGAGTTTGAAATGTTGTTGTAACACCTCACTGGGCAACAGCAATTGCATTATATGAAAGCTCCTGTCTATTTGTCAGCGGCACAGCTACCGGTGCCACTCAGAGTTGGAGGGAGACGGTCGGCCACTTGCCCATAAAACAATACTTTCAGGGATCACTTCTATAGCGATTTGCTAGCGAAATGCGTTTTTAAAGTGTTTGGACTCGCTATCCACGAGGAAGAGTGAGAGTGTTCACTTTTGAGCGTGAAGGAGGCAGTGAGTGTTGTTTTTTGGCCAACTGCTCGCTGTTATTGATGACCCCTCCAGTGTTCCTTAAGGGGCTGGAGGAAGCGGACACGTTCTGAGTGGGTATCTTGCCTAAAGGTACGCAAGACGAACTACAGTTGCAAAGCACTGCTGCTTTTTCGACGATTGATTAAAACTATCAATCTGACTGAAAACACGGATCACATTAATTGTGATCGGTTTGATACCAATAGGCTTACATGGCAGGTATTGTGTATAGACAATGTCATATACACAGAAATGAACACGGACAGTGTTTATTAAGGGCTGACTCATTGAAACGTTCGAGAGATCTCGGTGTACTGGACAAATATACTGGATTTTTTCCATGTCGTAATTGTGCCGCCTGTGATAATGCGTTTGAAACTAGAGATAATGTGAGATAATGTCTGTTACTGGCGGATAGTTTACAAATGTATTCAATTATGTTACAACTTTTGTGTCTACGAAACATATCTGTAACATTTATGTAATGCCTGTGTGGTTTTTTCATGAAGTTAATTTGCTAACAGACTGTTCTGATTTGTTTCTAACCGTGAAGCGATCGCTCTGTTTGCCGTATATTTTCTGTCTGTAAGAGGAGTGTCCTTGTGATCACATATAGAATGCGACGAAACAGGTCGCCCTCCTTAATATAAACAGATTAAGAATAAGTTCACGCACACAGGTGATTTACTGTAGCGTCAGACATTGGAGGTTCAGCAGTGTACTGCAGTGTTGTGCAAAGTCGTCGGTGTAAGTCAGGATGGCCGAGCGGTCTAAGGCGCTGCGTTCAGGTCGCAGTCTCTCTGGAGGCGTGGGTTCTAATCCCACTTCTGACAAATCTGTTTGTTTATTTATTTCTTAAAACGTCCACCGAATGCTTGGTAATTTGATTTGTTTTTCTTGTTAGTATCCAAATCACAAGGTCGTTAAATGAGAGAAAGTCACCGCAAGCCTGCACCTCACCACATCCTTCACACTGTTAAACTGCCCCATTATGACGAGGCCTCTAATTATGCCTTTCCAATACTTTGACTGTGTTATTATTCAGTTTATCATGAGAACATCTTGGTAGAACAATCATAATGTCCGCAGGACTTATTTTCCTCGGGTTCTAGTATCAAGATTTGAGTGTGTGGCCGGTTAGCTCAGTTGGTTAGAGCGTGGTGCTAATAACGCCAAGGTCGCGGGTTCGATCCCCGTACGGGCCATGGCTATTCTTCTTTAAAGAAACCACAGCATTTGTAATGGTGCCAAAATGAACAATCTTTAACAAAATGAACCGAAGCGATATGAAGTACAACCAGTAATATTTCAGACTTCCTGAGCTTTAAACATGTATTAACAATGAACACATACAATCAATTAAAAACAAAGCTTACGTAGTCGGCAGGATTCGAACCTGCGCGGGGAAACCCCAATGTATTTCAAGTCCATCGCCTTAACCACTCGGCCACGACTACATGCTCGCACGGTTAGTTGTGAAAATATCCAAAAGAAGTAAACGGCTCCCGCAGTAATGCTGTAGATGGCAGTATAGGCTAACTAATGAACCCAAGTCAAATGCCTTTGTTGAAACTCTGTCAGATTTGTACAAGGCAAGCAGACGTGGGAAAAGTAAATACAATATACTTTCTGTTAACGTTCATAATAATGAATACATCTTTATTTCAAAATACGTAGCTATTTAACTGATCTTTTCAAAACACCCCCATCCACAAAAACAAAGTAGTTATTTATTTCAACTGAAAAACTGACTTGCTTCATGGCTGCTGCCAAAGCACTCGAGAACGTTCTGGCTAGCGTGAGCGGACTAAGCAGATAACAAGATCTACAAAATATCACATGCCAATAAAACTTACCATAATTATGTTCATTTTATTATTATTTATTTAGCAGACGCCTTTATCCGTGGAGACTTACAGAGACTAGGGTGTGTGAACTATGCATCAGCTGTAGAGTCACTTACATTTACATCTCACCCGAAAAACGGAGCACAAGGAGATTAAGTGACTTGCTTAGGGTCACACAATGAGTCAGTGGCTGAGGTGGGATTTGTGCCGGGGGACCTCCTGGTTACAAGCCCTTTATCTTTAACCACTGGACCACACAGCCTCCTATAACAAAATCACACCCCAGATGGGACTCAAAACCACAATCCATGGCTTAGAAAGCCTGTGCCTTATCCATTAGGCCACAAGGGCTGACACGAAAAGCACATTTGGTAGTAATAAAGAAAGTGGGAACAATAGTATCGTGGTTTAATACATCAGATCCAAGCCATCGTTGGTGTTCAAACACAGCAGAGTGTTACATTGGGAAAGGGCCGTACTTGTCAGTACGTATTTGACATTCATGTGGGAAGATTTAAGATTGTGAAGAAGTTTAAATATGCTGCGTATTTGCGCATTGCGAACCTTACATAATTAGGTTTTTGATTAATGCCACTTTCTTACGGACAGTAATCAAGGTGACGCTACAAGACCAGAGCCAATAAAGCAGTTATTTTCCTGTCCTTTCATTACCATATTCTAGTGTGCTTGTTCAGAATATGCGTGAATCGTGAAAACGTCTTGCCAATATGTGAACAAAGCCAGCATTCACTTTATTGATCACCGCTATTGGAACACAGATGATTGTGTTAAAGATGTTAATAGACTTTTAATGTACACGTTTTAGAGCTAAACGTTTGTTGAGACAGTTCAAGCGCTGTAGCAGTGTTTAACTATTTCCTGGATGTTTGCCTTTTGGTCTTACTCTGGAAAAAGTAATAATAATAATAAAAAGTAGGCAAAACCATTTTTTGAGAAACCGCATTTGGGAGAAAAACTAACAGTTTGGAAACACATTTGCAAAGGCATTGGATTCTATTGTGGTGTTTCCGAACTGTTGAACGTTTCTCATTACATGCAGGTTTACTGGCTTGACAAAAAGGCGATTGACGAAAAGAATGCTGTCTCTATAGCAACATCGCGTCAAGCTGAAATAGCTCAGTTGGGAGAGCGTTAGACTGTAACGGTCCCTGCCTCGATACCGGGTTTTTGTAAACAGCACGACTAGGGTTATTTGTTCTTAATTAATTTTTTGAATTAAAAAAACAGCACACTTTTTCTTTAGTGTAATTGGATTAAATAAAAACGTATTATAGTGCCATTTTCTAATGCGATAAAGAAATGCAAAAAGCATCATCTCTGCGTGGGCTTGAAACACCAAAATTTCGATTAACAGCCGAACGTGCTAACCGATTATGGTGTTTTATTAGATAACACCCTGGGAGCTCAACAGAACAGTGTGTATGCATATTGCTAAAATGGAAACCAAATATACACGATTCAAATGGGAATCGTATTCAGATTTTAAGCACAAATTTGATAGACTTCACAGTGCAAAGGAGGAAGGCAGACAATGCAAATGAGGCAACTGGCTCCTACTTTTTAAATCCTACGAGAAACTTGAACCCAATTAAGCTTTTAACCGCCTGCAGTTTGGAATGAGTTTGAAATGTTGTTGTAACACCTCACTGGGCAACAGCAATTGCATTATATGAAAGTTCCTGTTAATTTCTCAGCGGCACAGCTACCGGTGCCACTCAGAGTTGGAGGGAGACGGTCGGCCACTTGCCCATAAAACAATACTTTCAGGGATCACTTCTATAGCGATTTGCTAGCGAAATGCGTTTTTAAAGTGTTTGGACTCGCTATCCACGAGGAAGAGTGAGAGTGTTCACTTTTGAGCATGAAGGAGGCAGTGAGTGTTGTTTTTTGGCCAACTGCTCCCTGTTATTGATGACCCCTCCAGTGTTCCTTAGGGGGCTGGAGGAAGCGGACACGTTCTGAGTGGGTATCTTGCCTAAAGGTACGCAAGACGAACTACAGTTGCAAAGCACTGCTGCTTTTTTGACGATTGATTAAAACTATCAATCTGACTGAAAACACGGATCACATTAATTGTGATCGGTTTGATACCAATAGGCTTACATGGCAGGTATTGTGTATAGACAATGTCATATACACAGAAATGAACACGGACAGTGTTTTTTTAAGGGCTGACTCATTGAAACGTTCGAGAGATCTCGGTGTACTGGACAAATATACTGGATTTTTTCCATGTCGTAATTGTGCCGCCTGTGATAATGCGTTTGAAACTAGAGATAATGTGAGATAATGTCTGTTACTGGCGGATATTTTACAAATGTACTCAATTATGTTACAACTTTTGTGTCTACGAAACATATCTGTAACATTTATGTAATGCCTGTGTGGTTTTTTCATGAAGTTAATTTGCTAACAGACTGTTCTGATTTGTTTCTAACCGTGAAGGGATCGCTCTGTTTGCCGTATATTTTCTGTCTGTAAGACGAGTGTCCTTGTGATCCCATATAGAATGCGACGAAACAGGTCGCCCTCCTTAATATAAACAGATAAAGAATAAGTTCACGCACACAACAGGTGATTTACTGTAGCGTCAGACATTCGAGGTTCAGCAGTGTACTGCAGTGTTGTGCAAAGTCGTCGGTGTAAGTCAGGATGGCCGAGCGGTCTAAGGCGCTGCGTTCAGGTCGCAGTCTCTCTGGAGGAGTGGGTTCGAATCCCACTTCTGACAAATCTGTTTGTTTATTTATTTCTTAAAACGTCCACCGAATGCTTGGTAATTTGATTTGTTTTTCTTGTTAGTATTCAAATCACAAGGTCGTTAAATGAGAGAAAGTCACCGCAAGCCTGCACCTCACCACATCCTTCACACTGTTAAACTGACTCATTATGACGAGGCCTCTAATTATGCCTTTCCAATACTTTGAATGTGTTATTGTTCAGTTTAACATGAGAACATCTTGGTAGAACAATCATAATGTCCGCAGGACTTATTTTCCTCGGGTTCTAGTATCAAGTTTTGATTGAGTGGCCGGTTAGCTCAGTTGGAGAGCGTGGTGCTAATGACGCCAAGGTCGCGGGTTCGAGCCCAGTACGGGCCATGGCTTTTCTTCTTTAAAGAAACCACAGCATTTGTAATGGTGCCAAAATGAACAATCTTTAACAAAATGAACCGAATCGATATGAAGTACAACCAGTAACATTTCAGACTTCCTTAGCTTTAAACATGTATTAACAATGAACACATACAATCAATTAAAAACAAAGCTTACGTAGTCGGCAGGATTCGAACCTGCGCGGGGAAACCCCAATGGATTTCAAGTCCATCGCCTTAACCACTCGGCCACGACTACATGCTCGCACGGTTAGTTGTGAAAATATCCAAAAGAAGTAAACGGCTCCCGCAGTAATGCTGTAGATGGCAGTATAGGCTAACTAATGAACCCAAGTCAAATGCCTTTTTTGAAACTCTGTCAGATTTGTACAAGGCAAGCACACGTGGGAAAAGTAAATACAATATACTTTCTGTTAACGTTCATAATAATGAATACATCTTTATTTCAAAATACGTAGCTATTTAACTGATCTTTTCAAAACACCCCCATCCACAAAAACAAAGTAGTTATTTATTTCAACTGAAAAACTGACTTGCTTCATGGCTGCTGCCAGAGCACTCGAGAACGTTCTGGCTAGCATGAGCGGACTAAGCAGATAACAAGATCTACAAAATATCGCCCTCCTTAATATAAACAGAAAAAGAATAAGTTCACGCACACACCAGGTGATTTATTGCAGCATCAGACTTTGGAGGATCGCAGTGTACTGTGATTAGCAAGGCGAGATGCTGTAGAACATGATAGAGGGAGCAGAACTCAGTCGAACCTGAGACCACATCTAAGAAGAAAGCAACACGGGTAAGGAAAGTCTATGTAATCCATTCTGGAAGCCCAACAGAGCAGTGTGTGTAAATAGCTACAATGGAAACCAAATACTTATGATTTAATTTTGATACAGAACTGTGGTCATGTGTAATCTGTTTTCATTATGATAATAAAGCTACTGTTCAGTGGATTATATTTGGAATCTTTTTTTCTCAAATAAGACGACAAATTAATAGCTCAGTCGGTTCCACACGACAGCCGCGCTAGCTCAGTCGGTAGAGCATGAGACTCAATCTCAGGGTCGTGGGTTCGAGCCCCACGTTGGGCATCCTTTTTAAATACAAATTGAAGATGTTTCTTTGAAGCAGTGGAGCAATGTCTGATTCTGTTCACATTGTATACAGTACTGCAACAAAATTACTTATTGGTCACTGTCTTATAGCAATTGCTATTGTAAAATGCGTGCATCGTTTATAGCTATAACGATATTGAAATAAATAATCTTACTTTTTTGGTTTGGCTTCAATCCGTTTCTTTTTTTACAGTTGTCATTACATCTTTCATGGAGCAACAGTTCGTATGTGCGTAATAAACCCAATCTTGCCTTGTTACAAGACAACCCTAGTCTGTGCTGAAATAAATAATGCGGTTTTCTACTGTAACAGACGCAGCTTGTCAGGATTCTATTACGGTGTTTCCGAGCTGTTGAACGTTTCTTATAATGCACAGGTTTACTGGATTGACAAAAAGGCGATCGACAAAAACCACCAAACTTTCGAGTAATAGCCAAACGCGCTAACCGATTGCGCCACAGCGACCAAACTGTTAGCCCACCAAAGCATATGGGAGTGATTAGCAAGGCGAGATGCTGCAGAACGTGATCGAGGGAGCAGAACCTGAGATCACATCTAAGATGAAAGCAACACGGGGCAGTAAATTCTATGTAAAATATTATGGCAGGACAACATACGTCGTTTTGTTAGATAACAACCTGGGAGCCCAACAGAGCAGTGTGTGTAAATAGCTACAATGGAAACAAAATACTTACGATTCAAATGGGAATCTTCATCAGATTTTAAGAAGACATTTGATATACTTTACACTGCAAAGGAGGCAGGCAGGTGTAACACCTCCACGGTCACTGAAGAGTAAAAACACCACAAACCTGCCTTTAATTACAAAATATCACAAGATGCAGCAAGTGTTGAATGTAAAAGTATTAATGTAGCCTGACTATGCCAGTTCAGTGCAATAAGGCACCGAACAGATTACAGAAGATCCTTTAGGTTCTTTTTATTCAGATAACAGATCTAAGAATGTAGTAACAAGGTCACCAAGAAAATCACAGATACATTTTAACAAGCATTTCTTTATTGTAAACTTCCAATAGCAACACCTAGTTTCATATGGTACTGATTATAAAACAACAATTCCATTCAACTATTAACAGGTAGCAAGATTTCAAGCAGTTTAACAAGGTTCACATGAATGAGGTCATGGATTAAGCTGCAAATACAACAACTCTGCTACCCAGCAATACAGTGAATATACACATTCAAAAACACAGTATAACATAATAAAAACAATACCGCGGTATAAAAGTACAAATACCCACACCACACAATGTCCGTGCGGGGGAGGGAACACACACAGAGAGAGCGAGAGAGAAACCAGCATCGCAATATAACCTATTATGTGCACTTCTTAAACTCCAATCGACTACCAAATAGGCAAAAAACACTCGGCCGTTGACACTCATTATTCCACACCGGCATACCATCAGCCCAATACTTACTGTCGGGATGCTCCATTTACTGATCCGTTTCAGTCTCTCTCACTCATCGTCCCCCGCTCCAAACACTGCGTTCCCACTCCTGCACAGACACACCAACCCCAGGATGGCCATCCCATTTGTAAAAACATGTGTTATTTATATTCAGGTGCGTAAATTGATCAATAATTCAATTATTATTTGCTCAACAGGGCAAACATAGGGAAGCAGGTGGAGAAGCCAATTATCAAAAAGTGTCAGACAACACAAAGCGTGCACTAATCAAATCATACAATAATTTTATAAAAATAATAACATACAAGTGTAAAATCAATTTGAACAGGGCATTCTTGACCCTGTTACAGGATGAAAAGGGATGTGGAGCAGTAAATAGCTAATGCCAAGTGCTTGTGTGGTCCTGCAGACTTGAACTTAAGCTGGTCCCTTGGATTCTCTCAAACACCAAGCTGGAAATAACAAGATCCAGAATAAAAATCATCATTTGACATTGACCATCACTGTATTATAGCTAGCATATGTCTTCTAATTTACTGCAGACATTGTGCTCAAGACAAATGAAAAATGGCCATATACTCTCCAGGTTTCCATGGTGTCACCCAGCGTCGTGGAAATGAAGGCAAATGGAGGAGGTTGATATGCAAATGAGCCATGCGTAGTGTCCTCTTGCTGTTTTCACAGACAGCTCAGGAAAATGTGCTTTCCATTCGCAGAGAGCATTTACACAAGATCATCTCATCTGGAAATCCATGCTTGTCAGGTGACATGTTTGAGTGGCACTATTTAAAGCACAGTGTTAAACAAACATACTACAATACAGCTGTGATTTTTAAATGCCTCCTGCTTGGTTGTTTGATCATTTATTCACCACTCTTGCCCACTTTGCAACTGCAAACTCAATTTGTGGAACATTTCTAAGTGGTTTATGCAGACCTGTAAACCAGTGCCGTAGCCAGGCATTGATATTTAGGTGGGCCCCAATTTATAGTGGATTGGCAATGGCAGAGGCCACTGCCAATGTTTGTTAACTCAAGATATAGAAGGGTAAAAGGAAGCAAGTTCCTTTGGTAATTAGAGTTTGATTTAGGAAGCTTAAAATAGGTTTAAAGGGACATCACAGGGTGATTAAAAATAAAAAAACGAAAAACCAGAAGCCGTAATCATGAATTGCAGACATAGAATTAAAATCCCTGAACATTACAGAAATTAGTATTCATCATGAATTCTTATATTATCATGCTGAATACTGCACTGCAGTGTACTCTAAAGGGACATCACATGCTCACAAATAAAAACTGAACACTTGAAGCCCCAGTTATGGTGTGTCGGGGAACATCTAGAAGCCACTGCTCTCATTCAGCATGTCCCTGACATAGTAACTGAACGCAATGTACAGTACTTCTAGTTCTGCAATTCTGAGTGGACAGCTTTAGATTCATTACAATGACTATTTTACATTTTGATTGGTCTTTTAACCAGAAATAGCATCTTTCTCAACTACTGTATACTGGAGATTTAGGCCTATATTTACAAAAGGCTTTAACATAAATTCACTTTTAGCAACACTTTTTCTAAAACAGAATAAAATACAAACTAGGGCCTGGACCAAATCAAAACTTTGACCCACTCGCTAATCGCAAATTACAAACCTGGTACTGATGGCGTCTTTTTTGTTTGTCAGAAAGTTATTCCTTCTACCCCAGAGGGAACATGCCATTAATACTGGGCTTCTAATTTGCGATTAACGGGTGGGTCAAGTTCTGCAAATATGTTGGGAAGAAACTGGGGTTTCCTATGGCTCATGGTGAGTAAAACTACAAGATAAAGAATACTTCAAACTCACCAGCACAGTTCTTTGTAATAGGGACAGCCTCATCACTGGATTCTTGAATGCATGTGGAGTAACAAACACCTGCACCCATGGCACACTATCAGTTATTTTTTGTTTCCAGGGAATCATAGCCAAGGATTGATTGGTTCTTGAACTGTCTGGTGGGTGTGCCATTATGACAAGGAGCCATGTACACACCCCCACGGTGAGAGGCAGAACCAAACAGGTCATTACTACTGTGCGGAAATGACACACTATGAAAGATTTTTCAGTAAGCAAACCTAAAACCTTGCATACACAGTACTCCTGCTGGGATTGTTTTCAACCCGGCTCCAGTCTGGAACAGACCTGGTGTTTGAAGTCGCCGCTAAATCAACCAATTGGCAGGAACAACAACCAAACGAGCCCCATATCTTTACTTAACTGCAACATCTTAAAAACATTTTTTTTAAATGACCTTAATGAAGTTGTCATTTTTGATGAAAACGTAGTTGATTTAGTAGCGGCTGTGTTCCTTCAGTTAGTCATATTGTTATCAAGTAACATGATGTACACAGAATGAAAGAAAAAATATGTGAGAGAATGAATTACATGTTTGCATTAAAGGACCACTAATATGTTACTATGGAGATCAATAACAAACCTGCTAGAGCAATGTGACTTTGGAGATCAATAACAAACCTGCTAGAGCAATGTTACTATGGAGATCAATAACAAACCCACTAGAGCAATGTGACTTTGGAGATCAATAACAAACCCACTAGAGCAATGTGACTTTGGAGATCAATAACAAACCTGCTAGAGCAATGTTACTATGGAGATCAATAACAAACCTGCTAGAGCAATGTGACTATGGAGATCAATAACAAACCCGCTAGAGCAATGTTACTATGGAGATCAATAACAAACCTGCTAGAGCAAGAAAGCCTCATTGCACTGAATGCTGCTGCTGCTGTTGCTTCACTTAGTATTGCTGAAACACTGTAAAAGAAACACTGAAATGATCGCCTGAGTTTTCAGAAATCTGTCAGTAAAATGAAGCTAGCAGGAACCATGCCATCTTCCATAGAAGTTGCAAAGTCAGTCTCTCCTGATTGGCCAAAGTAAAAACAATGTAAGCACATAAGTAATTACTCAGTACTTGTAACCCTAATTGTCCACTTCATGTAATGTATAGGGTCCTGCGTTTTACGCGACCTGTTTTTTTCAATTGTAATTCAACTGCTATCCCCTAGATGTCCCTGCAGCCACTCCAGTTATAGTAATCGAATTCACAATTAAAAAATCAATACATTACACTTCGACTAATTAGAAAAAACAGCTAATTATGATGAGTATAAATGGTAATTGAATAAATGGATGCGTTAAAAGAGAAATCGAGAGACCTAAACATGGAGTCATTTAATTGAGCGAACGCATGCAACAATATCCACCTGGTGTTCTGTACACCGATGGGTAGAATTTATTTTGCAGAACTTTCCATTTATCTTTGGCCCACACTCGAAAGTCAAAAATAGGCTGCCATTTATCATCAGAAAAACACAGAAAACAAAAGGCTGAGACTGACGGCTATGAGACGGCGTCTTCCAGTAAAAAACGAAAATTCTGAACGCCGACGAGATGTTATTTCCGATTTGACAGAGGGATTTGTTTGTGCTAATATTCCCCTAGAAAAAATGGATAAATGTAAAAAATTCCTACAGCAGGTCAACTGAGAAGGGAATATCTACCCCAAATTGCTGAGTTACACAAGATGAAAATTGTACAACTGGTAAAGATGTCTGACAGTGTATCTGTAGTTACTGACGAGAATACAAATACAAAAGAAATACAATTGCTCAAAGATGTGAAAAGTTTAAAATCTCAACTCTCCCTAATTGAGATGCATGCCAAGGGACTAGTGGATCTGATTCAGTGGTTTGAAAGCCGTGAAGTGAGAGTCCATCAAACAAATAATAAAGTTGCAGAATTAATAAATACATACTGAGCAATGGCACAAGAGGTACACAGCTCAGACGCCACAATAAACAAACTATGTGTAAAAACCTTCCATGATGTTTCTGAAAAACTGACTAATTACTACAACCTGGGTCAATGCAAAAAGAAACCACATTTTATTCAACCGGCTCATAACTTTCTGATGGCAGTAATGATATTTGACCCACAACAAGTGTGTAGTTTGGATCTGGAAGGCCTCCCATTATATTCTATTCCAGGATTTGATGCTGACTGTAAATCAGAACTGGACAAATATCTACCATATGCAAAAGAAAACGACAGTAGAATGACTTTGAATGAATTTTGGATTAAAGCTGAAGAATGATTTCCCAATTTAACACGAAAGCCTAAAATATATTTGTCATTTGTTCCCAATTCTGTAGATGCTCAAAGAAGTGTTTCTTCTTATGGCCAAATTTTTACAGAACAACGTCAATCTATGAAAGAAGGCAGGTTAACCAACTGACGATGCTTCAGTTTAATAGCAACACTTAATGCATGGGACATTTTCTTTCATGAAACAGTTAGAGACACTAAATGTGCTGCTTGCAAACAACCTTGCATTATTACTATTATTATTATGTTATATTTGTAATATATATGCTACAGCATTGATTTTATAATTTCAGTATTTTATATAAATTGTTCCGGGAATCAGTGCTGTTTATTTTTTTTAAATATTTTGTTGACAATAATATTTTGTTGTTCCTACTAGTAAACTGAAACATTTAAATGATTTATTTACACATTCTAAGAAATCATATTGAATAAGACGTATTAGTAATAAAGGGATGCATGACTAAATAAATGTCCGTAGCTGTTGCTGCCGCCTAATCAGCGCACCAATGCATCTTAATAGAATGACTAATTGAGATGATTAAAGGAATCGGGAGATTATTAATCTATAAGTGGTTTAATTAAGCAGACTACATGACCACCTTGTGGTGGGAGGAATGAAGTGCAGCCTAAGAAAGCAGGTTGTGTAAAACACAGGACCCTAGTAATGTGAGACCAAAAATAGTTCAAGTTTCCAGTTATGGGTTAGTAGCTCTCAAGTTTTTCAAAGTCAATAACAATAAACAAATAGCCGCTGAAGGCAGAAGCTAATCCTACTGCAGGGTCTAGGGTTGCCAAAAAAGTAACAATAATCATCAAATTGTGGCAACCGACCTGAGCATGCCACACAACCCACTGGTGGGTTCTTACAAAAACCAGAAAACACTGCGGCCCACATGGACTGAACCTGTTATAGACCATTCTTCCTACATTTCCAAGGTGAGGCTGCTTGACATTGTGCCTCACAGCACACAAGTAAGAGTGGTGCCACTGCACACCCAGTAGTGGGTTATTGCTTTCCTCAAAAGCACAGACCAATTACAAAAAAAAAAAATAACTGGGATTTCTACTGCCAGTTCTGCCATTTATACAGTTTTTCTTTTACTGGAATCAATCTAGGTAAAGTACCTTGCTCAAGGGAACAGCAGCAGTGTCCCCCACCTGGGATTGAACCAATGACCCTCTGGTCAAGAGTCCAGAGCCCCTAACCACTACTCCACACTGATGCCCTAATTTAACTGAATGCCTGCTTGTTTTCTTCCCAGTGGCAGAAGAATGTGTTGTTTCTGAGTGCGTGTAAGCAAAGAATAAAAAAGACAAATTTCCAGGCTCCCGAGTGGCGCATACGGTAAAGGCGTTCCACGTGGAGTGCAGGATATGCCCTATAGTCTGCTCGTTGAGAGCTCAAGTCCAGGCTATTCCTTTGCCAACCGAGGACGGGAGCTCCCAGGGGGCAGCGCTCAATTCGTCGAGCGTCGCCCGGGGGGAGGGAGGGTTAGGTCGGCCAGGGTGTCCTCGGCTCACCGCGCACCAGCGACCCCTGTAGTCTGGCCAGGCGCCTGTGGACTTTCCTGCAAGCTGCCCGAGAGCTGCGCTGTCCTCCGACGCTGTAGCTCTTGGGTGGCTGCATGGTGAGAACGCAGTGTGAAAAAAAGTGGTCGGCTGACGGCACACGGTTCAGAGGACAGCGTGTATTCGTCTTCACCCTCCCGAGTCAGCGCAGGGGTGGTAGCGGTGAGCTGAGCATAAGCGGTGAGCTGAGCACCCAGGAAACACCTCAGTAACTCAAAGTAAATCAAATGAAAAACCTGTTTTGACTGGAGCCTTTTCAGTGATTTTCTCCTCAGTTGCAGCATTGGCTGTTGCTTCTGAGTGTCTCAATAACTAAACACACATCATGAAAGTAGTAGCATATGCCAGCAAAACAGAATGTGTATATTTAAGGCCAGTCTCCCAGCCCATATTTAGAAGGTTCTTTGGCTCAGGCAAAAAAATTACCTTACTTATCTAACAACCCTAATAAAGATTCTACACTGTCAAAGTATTTAATAAAAAAAATGTAATTTGAAATTCTGTTTATTCTATTTTATGAATAATATATTTCATGGCATATTCAGCCTAAGAAAGCAGGTTGTGTAAAACACAGGACCCTAGTAATGTGAGACCAAAAATAGTTCAACCACAGCAGGTGGTTGCGTTGCTCCCTCCCCACACTTCCGCGTGGGGCAGGTCGAACCGCTGGTGAGCTCCTCAGATGCGGACTGTCACCAGAACAGTTCCACCAGAACAGGCATCGCCTACAGGGCACACCAGGAGCAAACAACCGGGCCCAACCGGCAGGCAGAGGGAATGCAGGATGTGGCCAGTCCTCACACCAGCGTAACAGGAGGGGTTTTCAGGGCCAGCACCCTAAATAGCAGCAGTGTGGAGTAGTGGTGAGGGCAAATGCAAATTCTTATATTTCAGAATATACAAATACCAAGTCAAATGCAAATAGTTCAGTAGATTGCATTTAAATTATTATTTAAATGCAATCTAGGGCAGCAGTGTGGAGTAGCGGTCAGGGCTCTGGACTCTTGACCGGAGGGTCGTGGGTTCAATCCCAGGTGGGGGACACTGCTGCTGTACCCTTGAGCAAGGTACTTTACCTAGATTGCTCCAGTAAAAACCCAACTATATAAATGGGTAATTGTATGTAAAAAATGTCATTGTATGTAAAGATAATGTGATATCTTGTAACGACTGTAAGTCGCCCTGGATAAGGGCGTCTGCTAAGAAATAAATAATAATAATAATAATAGCCACCCCAAACTGCCCCATCTCAGGCTGGCGGCCTCAGGCCCCCTTTTTGGCACAACAGCTACAGTACTGGCGTGCTTGCACCTCAGACTCCTGGGTGCTCGCCACCGTGCAAAACGGTTACGTGCTTCAGTTTCGTTTGGGACTTCCTCCCTTTCAAGGCATCACAAATACTTTCGTAACAGACCCTTTCTAGGCCTCGGTTCTTCAGAACGAAGTAGCCACCTTGATCGGCAAGTAAACCATTCTTCTCGAAGACCCCACCTCCCACGGAGAGGGATACTTCTCTAGGTATTTTCTAGTACCCAAAAAGTACGGCGGCTTTCACCCCATCTTAGACCTGAGGCTCCTCAACGGGTTCTTAAAAGAAAGGAGGTTCCAAATGCTGACGCACCATCACGTTCTCCAGTCCCTCCGGCCGGGCAACTGGTTCACCACCGTGGACTTAAGCGACACGTACTTTCACAATCCCATTCGTCCAGAGCACAGGAATTATCTCTGCTTTTCTTTTCAAGGAAGCGTTTATGAGTTTGCTGTGCTGGCACACGGCCTCTCCCTAGCTCCTCGTACGTTTTCAAAGTGCGTGGACGCCATCCTGGCTCCCCTGCAGCTGCAGGGGATCAGAGTAATAAACTATCTCGACAACTGGTTGATCTGTTCCAGTCGCGAGAGGGAGCAGTGGCCCACACGGCGGTCTTGACAGAGCATCTGGCGAGGCTGGGCCTCACCATCAATGATGCAAAGAGTCGTCTTACACCGGTGCAGTGCACGACGTACTTGGGGCTCCAGCTGGACTCTAGTATGATGCGTGCATACCTGTCAGACAACAGAGATGCAGCTATCCAGGGTTGCTTCTCCCTGTTTCAGCAGGGATCGCAGGTAACCCTACTTTTGGGGCAGAAACTATTGGGTCTGATGGTCGCAGCCATATCGGCCATTCAGCTGGGTGTGCTTTGCATGCGCCCGCTACAAGCGTGGCTCAATGCGTTCCACCTCAATGCCAAACGTGACAGACACCGTCGGCTGACTGTGTCTCATGCGTGCTCGATAGCCCTACGCTGGTGGCAGATGACCTCTCATCTGCGCGAAGGTGTGCGAATGGGAGTAGTGTTGAGCTGCCAAGTGGTGACAACAGACACCTCCAACTTGGGTTGGGGAGTGGTCTGGGAATGCAGAGGAGTACGCGGATCCTAGCCAGACAGCTGGACATCCCTGCACATAAATATGCTGGAGTTGCTCTCCACCACTTTCTCCCAGTGCTGGGCAGTACACATGTGTTGATCCGGAAGGACAACACGACAGTGGTGGTCATCTTGGGCCCTCTTCAGAGGTGCCTCGTTGTCTGATATTTGTACTGCAGCTAGCTGGGCTACGCTGCATACTTTCTCCAGGTTCTACCGTCTTAATGTGGTAGACCCTGCCTTGCCTTCTTTAGGCACAAAGGTCCTTGAGGGTGTAAGTTCACACCTCTAACCTCTGGGTTAGACAGTGCTTGTGTGTCCCTCATATGCTGCCGTTCCTTCTCCCTCGCGACAGCTCTGGTATACATTATCCCATATGTAATGTCATTGGTGGTCATCTTCGAATTGAAGGGGAACGTTAGGTTACTTGCCATAACCCTGGTTCCCTGAAAGAGAAGATGACCACCACAGCAAGGTCGCATCGGACGCCCTCACGGGTCGACGGAAAAAGAAAAATGGCTTCCTTTGGATGACAGTTTTATCCCCTCGGTGGGCAGACTGAGTGCATCATCCCAGAAAGGAGCCTATCAGCAGCTCTGGTATAGAGAGCTCAGCAATACCTACCCAATGGGCATCATCTTCTCTTTCAGAGAACCAGGGTTACGGTAAGTAACCTAATATTTTTGGTTCTGTACAGTTTTAGAAGAGTTTTTTTTTTTTTTTATCCAAAAATATATCTTTTATTTTTATTTTTGCAAAGAGGCCACACTGGTTATGTGTTCACTTTTCTTTTACAACTCTACCTCTAAAATGGCCCGAGCACTAAATACACTGAGGAAAACACAGTGGATTAGACTGTATTTAGTGGCAGGGGCGGATCTAGCCTTGTATCTACACCACACAAATTATTTTTAGGTAAATTTAAGTAACATTTTGTTCTAGTGTCAGCTACGGTAGACTGATTTTTTGTTTTTACTTTTTATGGTTTCATTTGAGGTTCATAAGACTTATTAGCTAGATTACCTTAAAGACGTAAAAAAGTTTAATATTTCTCGGTGTCTTGTCTGGTGTTTTTGCAGCCATTTCTGGGTTGTGTTCATGTGCTAATGCTACAATTTAAAAAGTAAATAAATACACGTTCTCATTGCTTGAACTTATTGGTTGTATCAAGCTCAAGTCCAGCTACTTGTAACCAATAAAGATCGATCTTTTCTACAGCTGCCTAATGAGGTCTAAATCCGCCCCTGAGTGGAGCGTGTAGAATAGAGGTCAGCAGAACGCAGTAAAAGAGCAGAATAGAGTAATACAATGGAAGAAAAATACATCTGAAAAGAATTGCCAGTTGAGACTACACCCTGATGAAGGCTAGTTTTGCTGCTACACTGTTCTAATTTTTTCTTGTTCTTTTTGTGTATGCCATCTATAATAAAAACATAGTCAATGTAAAAAAAACAAGTTAGAAAAACGCAACAGCCGTTTAAAGGGGTGATATCAAACACAAAAGTCCAAGTTAGGAGAAGCAATTAGGCCAATCTTGTCAAGCATCAAGCAAATAGACACAATTGGAAAGGTGCTGGGGCCCAAGATTCACACAATTCTTGCTTCTAACTTGGCGCCTTTTTTTGATCGCTTCACTCCACTTTATCGCTCCACTTGAAATGCGCAGTGGAACAGCGGAATAAGGTTGTGTGCTCTTCAAGAACGTCATGTTGCAAGTTCAAACCACTCGAAATACTCTTTGTATGACTTGAAGTGACAGACACACACTCACACACACTGAGACTGTGTGTGTTGTAGTGTGTGTGTGTTTCTCAGTGTATGTGTGCCTCGGTGTGTGTGTCTCATTGTGTGTATGTCTCAATGTGTGTGTGTTTGTGTCAGTATGTGTGTGTCAGTGTGTGTATCTCAGTGTGTGTGTGTGTGTGTGTGTGTGCCTCAGTGTGTGTGTGCCTCAGTGTGTGTGTGTCTCAGTGTGTGAATGTGTCTCTCAGTCATTTCAAGTCATTCAAAGAGCGATAAAGTGGAGCGAAGCGATCAAAAAAAGGCGCCAAGTTAGAAGCAAGAATTGTGTGAATCTTGGACCCCTTTCCAATTGTGCCTATTTGCTTGATGTTTGACAAGATTGGCCTAATTGCTTCTCCTAACTTGGACTTTTTCTAACTTGTTTTTTTTTTTACATTGACAATGATTTTGTTATAGATATCACTTCTTTTTTACTTCCTCAAATAATGAATAAAGCGAGGGAAAGATATTCGAGAATGTGTATGGTAAAAAGACAGATAGACAAGAGAAGAGAGTAATAAGTAGAGTAATATAAGAGAAATGAGAAAAGATTTGAAAGTAAAATAATGGTAGAAGGGACTTTTGGACAGTATTGAAAGTGTAAACATTGTATTCTTATAGTTGCATGATTGATGAAAACAATATGTCTATTTTGGTCGGTATTGATATATTGATATTTACGTAGGTACAAAACTACAATGTTATAAATGGTTCAAAAGGTACATATGCATGTCCGTGCTAAAGGGTAGTATACTAACACATTTTAATGCTGGAAAAACAAACAAACATTATTCTCCTTGATATAGTGGTGTTATGAACTTAAGCTAAGGCATTTGTAAAGCATTAGATCCCTTCATAAAAGGCCATATACATGTCCTTTACATTTCTTGACGATGGTTTGACTTCAATAAGTGCATCATTTGCATGCACCCATTTTCCAGTAGCACCCACAGCAAGAACAGACACAGAGTGTCCTGAAGTAACATCCTGTCCTTGGTGTATGATAATGGAATCTAATTGGTAATTCCTGTTGTCCACAGTAATTGTGCTCTTCTGCACAGCAGTAAACTTAGCATTGTGTCACTTTGTAATGGTCCCGTCTGGTTTGGTTTCACAAAGCATAAGCTGGACTGCAATCAGTCTCCCTGCTCATTGAATAAGTCCACATTTCATGATTGGAGTAGTTTTGCTGCCTACATTTGCTACCAGGAATCATTGCCCATTTGTCATTTCTATAAATGAGTTCTTCCAAACACATGGAATCTGTACCAGCAGGTAAATGTAGAGGATAAATATACAACACTTCTCGGTTTGATGAGCAGTAGTTACATGTAGTACATAGAATGTCATGAATTATTGTGACTGAAACCATGCAAGTTACTTCAGGGAAAATTTCACACAATTTGGGGAGAAACTCTGCAACATGTTGCTGCTCACCTCTATTGAAAGGTTCTCCTAAGAAATGACAAATATCTACAGTAGTTAGAGACGCAGTGGATGGCAAGTGATCCTATTTATGAACAAAGCTCCTGATAGCCTCTTGTTGACTGTGTTTTAATGAATCCTTCAGAGGTTGCAAGTGAAGAAGGTACTGCAATGTTGCATTTGCATAGCATGAGGTGAAATTGGGGTTGCTCAAGCCTCTGAATGGATGTGTAAGTGCAATGTTCTCTTAGAAGACTGAGGCTTTTGCTGTTCCTGAACATTAATGATTGCTCGGTGAATGAAATGCGCATGATCTTTTACCTTGTGTCCCTTGTGCGTGTTAGTCTTCTTCAAGCTTTTCAACTTCGGACAATAAATTCCTCTGAGCCGATGGCAGTCTTCAACTGCAGATTGACATGCGTAGATGCAGGTGGAGTCAAAGTTGATAAGATGGATACCGCTTAAGGAAGTAACTGTGGAAAGTGCAAAGATAGGAGATCCATCATAACTGTAGAGTCATCCCCTGGCATTTGTGAATGGTGATTGCATGAGCACCAATGACTGGGAACTGCTGTCGAACAATGTAGACTCTATCCATGATTTCAAACTTTGAACATAAATGTTGAAAGGTATGGGTGACTCCATTGTTAAATGTGATGGTTATGGTTTTGAGCATACGTGTTTTCCAGATAGTAGGACACTGATGAGTCCAGTGGCAATGTCAATGTTCTTGTAAATTTGCTTAATACAAATGCAAATGTGATACATTTACTACCAAACTAAATACAAATGCAAATATGTGACAAATGCTAAATGGACTTCAAATACTTTCCCATACAACAAATGTTAATTTATTAACATGAATTAGGCCTTTATCCAAGGTGACATACAAGGAAAGCAGTTTATATAATAACAACATTAATCATGTACATCATAATAATTAACAGGTATGTACCAATATAGGAAGCAAGGCTGCGTTCACGATACGCAGACTTTGCTAAGTCTGCGGAAAACCTGTCCAAATTCATCGTCTGCGTGAACTCAGACAGAAAAGACGTCACCAGGTCACATATCCACAGGCTTAAAAGTCTGCACAGACACGCAGCTTCTCAAGAGGTACTGCGCTGGAGCAGCCGCAGCTCAAAACAATAGACGAGCGTTGACTGACAAAGAAGTGTGTAGGCAAGCAGATACAATCCTCACTCCATGTGTTACTGCCACCTAGTCGGGGAGTGAATCGCCTTCGAGTCATGTCATTAATTATCTTATGAATGATTTGTAATACAAATTAAAATGATTTGACTCTTTTTCCACACAGTTATTATACTTTTCAAATATTCAGATATTTATTCTAAAGGTTTAAAATAATGCTAAACGGTTGAAATGAACCTAAAACCGCTCTGTTATTTTCAGCATGTGTAATTGGTTATTGATAAAACACTATCGGACAGGGAATAACCTTCTTTGAATTAAGGAGAATAAATCAGCTTTAATAACAGTTAGTTGAAGTGAGATATGTGACCATATGTGCAAGAATTTGAACTATTTTTGTCCCAGATCAAAATACAGTACTGTCTAACAACCTCTTTGTGAGAGGGTGGGGGGAATCCTGCCCATTATAATACTCATTAATTTGTCTCACATCACAAAACATATGTTTATATTATCTCTTTATAGCAGGGACTGTTTCTACTATGCATTTTCTGATCATGCTGCAAATGAAGCTGGTGGAGCACAAAGGGAACTTCGGTTGCATCCACTTCTGCGATTAGAATTTCTCTCAACATCACCTCCATTTTGATTCTGCTCAGAACTGTTGTTCATCTACCAGATCTGTCCACGCTCCGTCTGCAAAGACCGTGACGTTACGTGCAGACTCCCGTCTGCAATCTAGCCGACAAAAAAGTGTTGTGAATGCACCCCAAGTTACATAAAACAGTGTTTCCCAATCTTGGTCCTGAGGACCCAGTGTTTGCTGATTTGTGTTCCAACTGAGCTTTAAATTATGAATTGAACCCTCAATTGAATGAATAAAATGTCTAATCAGAGCATTTGAATTATTTGTAGAAATGGCTGCCTGCCCAAGCCTCAATTAGCACTAATCTAGGCCTACCTAATGTTAACTCAGGTAAGGTAGTCCAAGGTTAGTGCTGATCAGGGTTTGTGAAAGCAGCCAAAAGAGTTGGATATTTCAAGTTATTTCTAACACTGCATTAAGTCACTAATTGTTAGTTCAATTGGGGGATCAATTTAATAATTGAGAACTTAGTTGGAACAGAAACAGCAGACATAGTGGGCCCGCAGAACCAGGTTTGTGAAAAACTGACATAAATGATGAGATACAGACGTGCTCAAATTTGTTGGTACCCCTCCACAAAAAAACGAAGAATGCACAATTTTCTCAGAAATAACTTGAAACTGACAAAAGTAATTGGCATCCACCATTGTTTATTCCATATTTAATAGAAATCAGACTTTGCTTTTGATTTTTTTATTCAACATAATATTGTAAATAATAAAACAAATGAAAATGGCATGGACAAAAATGATGGGACCGCTAACCTAATATTTTGTTGCACAACCTTTAGAGGCAATCACTGAAATCAAACGTTTTCTGTAGCTCTCAATGAGACTTCTGCACCTGTTAACAGGTAGTTTGGACCACTCTTCCTGAGCAAACTGCTCCAGCTGTCTCAGGTTTGATGGGTGCCTTCTCCAGACTGCAAGTTTCAGCTCTTTCCATAGATGTTCGATAGGATTCAGATCAGGACTCATAGAAGGCCACTTCAGAATAGTCCAATGTTTTGTTCTTATCCATTCTTGGGTGCTTTTAGCTGTGTGTTTTGGATCATTATCCTGTTGGAGGACCCATGACCTGCGACTGAGACAGAACTTTCTGACACTGGGCAGTACGTTTCGCTCCAGAATGCCTTGATAGTCTTGAGATTTCATTGTGCCCTGCACAGATTCAAGGCACCCTGTGCCAAGCGCAGCAAAGCAGCCCCAAAACATAAATGAGCCTCCTCCATGTTTCACTGTAGGTATTGTGTTCTTTTCTTTGAAAGCATCATTTTTTCGTCTGTGAACATAGAGCTGATGTGACTTGCCAAAAAGCTCCAGTTTTGACTCATCTGTCCAAAGGACAATTCTCCCAGAAGGATTGTGGCTTGTCAATATGCATTTTAGCAAATTCCAGTCTGGCTTTTTTATGTTTTTCTTTCAAAAGTGGAGTCCTCCTGGGTCTTCTTCCATGGAGCCCACTTTTGCACAAAAAGCGATGGATGGTGCGATCAGAAACTGACGTACCTTCACCTTGGAGTTCAGCTTGTATCTCTTTGGCAGTTATCCTTAGTTCTTTTTCTACCATTCGCACTATCCTTCTGTTCAATCTGGGGTCGATTTTCCTCTTGCGGCCGCGCCCAGGGAGGTTGGCTACAGTTCCATGGACCTTAAACTTCTTAATAATATTTGCAACTGTTGTCACAGGAACATCAAGCTGCTTGGAGATGGTCTTGTAGCCTTTACCTTTACCATGCTTGTCTATTATTTTCTTTCTGATCTCCTCAGACAACTCTTTCATTTGCTTTCTCTGTCCATGTTCAGTGTGGTGCACACAATGATACCAAACAGCACAGTGACTACTTTTCTCCATTTAAATAGGCTGAATGACTGATTACAAGATTGGAGACATGTCTGATACTAATTAAAGAAACTAATTAGTTTGAAATATCACTATAATCCAATTATTTATTATCTTTTCTAAGGGGTACCAACAAATGTGTCCAGGCCATTTTAGAATATCTTTGTAGAATAAGCAATAATTCATCTCTTTTCACAGCTTCTTTGCTTTATTCTATGACATACCAAAGGCATGCAAGTATACATGATAAAATAGCTTTTAATTTCATCACTTTTCAGGAGGAATGAAGCATTATTTCGATGAGCTGTAAGGGTACCAACAAATTTGAGCATGTCTATATGTATATATTTATATATGTGTGCATTGCACAATTATTATTTTTACTTGTTTTGTTTGTTATGTTTAATAAACATGAAGTTCTCAAAAGTGTCCTTTAGTTTTCATCTTTTAGGTTAATCAACTTTACCAGCAATACTGAAAAGTGTTTAAAATTGAAATATTTTTGAAGCTTTCCCATGATTTGAAATTCAAATGCAAATTCTTATATTTCAGAATATACAAATACCAAGTCAAATACAAATAGTGCAGTAGATTGCATTTAAATTATTATTACTTATTTTTTAGCAGACATCCTTATCCAGGGCTACTTACAATTGTCACAATTATATCACATTATGTTTACATACAATTACCAATTTATCCAGTTTTTAATTCTGAATCTAGGTAAAATACCTTGCTCAAGGGTACAACAGCAGTGTCCCTCACCCGGGATTGAACCCACAACCCTCCGGTCAAGAGTCCAGGTATAATGAGGTATAAACACTGCTGTTTAGGAATAGAGCACTTTTTTACTATACACACATTCCATTTACATACAAACGTTTCACACGTCTGTGGTTTTACAGACGAGGCTGAAGTTGGCTTCTTATTCGCCAGCTTCACATTCGCTCAGCTTCTTATTCGCTGGCTTTTAGTGCATAAATGTATTCATCTACGTTGAAGAAGTAGCCTTGAATTTAACGGGTTAAATCACTTTGGGACACTGATTTCTCTGCAGTTACCTGACAAGGGGCAACCCCTCTGCAAGCCCCACTTGTGTTTAGCCCGGCCCAACGAGGTTTACTGGGGCAGAACAGAAGGCAAACATGCCACATATGCCAATAGCACAGCTTCTTCGCTGGAAAAAGCCTTGCATTTAAAGGGTTAAATCACTTTGTGCCACAAATTCCTCTACTTATTCAAAGTAGATACATAGAGCGAATAGGAAGCTGAGCAATAGGCATATATGGCATGATTGCCTGCTGTTCTGCCCCAGTAAACCACATTAGGCCAGCCTAAATACAGGTGTAGCTTGCAGGAGGTTTGCCCCTCGCCAGGTATCTGCAGAGAAATCAGCGGCCCAACATGCTTTATCCTGTTAAATGAAAGGCTACTTATTCAACATAGATACATAAAGCGAATAAGAAGCTGAGCGATTAGCATATGTGGCATATTTACCCACTGTTCTTCCCCAGTAAACCACGTTGGGCCGGCTAAAATACAAGTGGAGCTTGCAGAGGGGTTGCCCCTTGTCAGGTACCAGCAGAGAAATCGGTGGCCCAAAGTGATTTAACCCTTTAAATGCAAGGCTTTTTCCAGCGAAGAACCTGTGCAATTGGCATATATGGCATGTTTGCCTGCTGTTCTGCCCCAGTAAACCACAATGGGCCGAGCTAAATACAGGTGTAGCTTGCAGAGGGGGTGCCCCTCGCTGGGTACCTGCAGAGAAATCAGCGGCCCAACGTGATTTAACCCATTTAAATGCAAAGCTACTTATTCAACGTAGATACATAAAGAGCGACTCAGAAGCTGAGCAATTGGCATATGTGGCATATTTACCCGCTGTTCTTCCCCAGTAAACCACGTTGGGCCAGGCTAAATACAAGTGGGGCTTGTAGGAGGGTTGCCCCTCTTCAGGTACCTGCAGAGAAATCGGCGGCCCAAAGTGATTTAACCCTATAAATGCAAGGTTACTTCTTCAACGTAGACAAATATATTTATGCACTTAAAAGCCTGCGAATAAGAAGCTGGCGAATAAGAAGCTTGGTGAATAAGAAGCTGGCGAATAAGCCAAATACAGACGTAGCCATAATACAATCAAATTTACTGTCACTTCTGTTAATGTCACACTCTGCTTATTCACATCAAATTGAAATGTCCCGGCCCGAATATAATGCATGCTGTGACACTGTTTTTAAAATGTATTAATGATCAATGCATTCCTGAGTTTGTTGCGCTCACTTAAAACAGCGGGTGGAGGCGTGAAATAAATATATTTATAACTTCTCATATGTAATTATTTCAATAGCGATGACCCTTTGTGGTCAATTTCAATAAATTAAAAGTAAATCAGCTCATTTTTGCTGTTTAATCTACTATTTGTTAATAATACAAGTAAAACTTCAAAGAAAAGTTTGAAGTATCTGTATTGTCAGGCAGTCTCCCATCCAAGTTTCAACCAAACACACATATTATTATTATTATTATTATTATTATTATTATTATTATTATTATTATTTTAGCAGACACACTTATCCAGGCCAACTTACAATTGTGACATACAATTACCCATTTATACAGTCGGGTTTTTTTACTGGACCAATCTAGATAAAGCAACAGTGTGTCCCCCACATGTGATTGAACTCACAAACGTCCAGTCAAGAACAAAGTGCTCTAACCGCTACTCCACAGATGCTGCGAGCGAAGGATCACTAGTGTCTCGTTGTGTAAAATTCACGATTTCATACATTTGACTGCCTACCGTGAAAACTGTAAATATTTCTGGCTGAGGTATGAAATCAGAATCCGAAACATGGCAAAAATTGCACACTGTTTTTTGTCAATTCCACCAAACTGTGGATGCAGCACGAGCAGTTTCCACATATGGACAGGTTTTTACACAACAAAGACAAACCATGAGTGTTTAAACTGCAATAAGATGCACAATTATTATTATTTATTTTAGTATAGCAGCAGTGTCCCCCACCTGAGATTGAAGGATTGAACCCACGACCCTCTGGTCAAGAGTCCAGAGCCCTAACCATGGCCCATGCTGGGTTAGGTCGGTTAGGGTTAGGTTAGGTGTGGCAATGTGCCCCACCCCTGTGTGTAGTTTTGTGTTTTATGTTGTATGTAGTGTGTAAATGTTGGTGCATTGTAGTTGCTGCACGGGATATAAATGGGTGTGTGTAACACAAATCATTTAAAATGTATAATTCTATTTAGGCACAGGGATTCACTTGACTTCACGTGCATTTAAAGTGCCTAATAACACTATGTAACAAAATTTTTGTTCCTGGGTAGTAAGTGTTATTTCCTAATTGCTTATGCCTCAAAAGTATAGAAAATGGCTACTATTCCCCACAAACTTTGCTTTTGTGACCAGGACAGTGATATTTTGAAATTTACCTTTTTCCAATGAGAAAACGGGCGAATCTGTGTCTTTTGGTTCACATAAAGTCAGAAAAAAACAACATATGAATCCAAATTAACATGTATTTATACTAAAGTAATACAAAAATGACTACAAAAGATTTAGAAGTGAGTAGTTTTTCGAGATTTACGATTATACTGTAAATCACTTTCACGAATCAGCCCCCAAATGTAGTCTCCCATCATGTTCTCATTATACTGTCCTTGGTAGCGGCGTTCAAAGTCCAGTATATCCTGGTGGAAGCGCTCGCCTTGCTCCTCCGAGTACGCTCCCATGTTCTCCTTGAATTTATCAAGATGAGCATCAAGGATATGGACTTTGAGGGACATCCTACAGCCCATTGTGCCGTAGTTCCTCACCAGAGTCTCAACCAGCTCCACATAGTTTTCGGCCTTGTGATTGCCCAGGAAGCCGCGAACCACTGCGACAAAGCTGTTCCAAGCCGCTTTCTCCTTACTAGTGAGCTTCTTGGGGAATTCATTGCACTCCAGGATCTTCTTTATCTGTGGTCCGACGAAGACACCGGCTTTGACCTTTGCCTCAGACAGCTTAGGGAAGAAGTCTTGAAGGTACTCGAAGGCTGCCGACTCCTTATCTAGAGCTCTGACAAATTGTTTCATAAGGCCCAATTTGATGTGCAGTGGTGGAATCAGCACCTTCCAGGGGTCCACCAGTGGCTTCCACTTGACGTTGTTCCTCCCCACAGAGAACTCGGTCCGCTGTGGCCAGTCCCGCCTGTGGTTGTGCGCCTTGGTGCCCCTGCTGTCCCAAAGGCAAAGATAGCAGGGAAACTTGGTAAAACCGCCTTGGAGACCCATCAGGAATGCCACCATTGCAGCCTCTTGATGCCATCTCAGAAAAATGCAGATATGTATCCACTTAGGCAGCTGGAACTAAACTGAACTGGTGGGCTTAAAGCCCCTGTATTTATACTACTATTTATATTACTGGAAAGTTCTAGAAAGTTCTAGAAGTTACTCCAAGTTTACTCAGCACTGAATCTATCTGGAATGTTCTGGAAAATAGGTAAATTTCAAAATATCACTGTCCTGGTCACAAAAGCAAAGTTTGTGGGGAATAATAGCCATTTTCTATACTTTTGAGGCAGAAGCAATAAGGAAATAACACTTACTACCCAGGAACCAAAAAAAAAAAAAAAAATGTTACACGGTGTAATATGTGAGCATGGGGTTGCACAGATTAGTTCACATGCTGGGATTCAAGTGAATAATTAATTGCTAATTGAATCCCAGCATAATTGTATATATAGATGTACATCTCATTTATTAGGGGTTGTGTGTTCATGAGTGGAGAACGGGTGTGGAGAGGAGAATAAAAAAAAGTAAGAAAATAAATAATTGCTTTGAGTGCTGGAAGCACCAGCACTGTACTTGTTTGTGTTCGTCCACTGTCTGTTTTGTTTGTCTATTTATTTTGGCCTCAAGTGCCGTGTGGTTTTTGTTTAAATCTTTGATTTGTTTCATTAAACGCACTGAATGCCACAGTGTCTCAGTTTCAACCACAGTAATGCCTGTCTGCATCTTGATTCTTTCTTTTGGTTCATTTTGTATTTCACAGCTGCAGTTGTTTAGCAATTTCTCACCTCCTCAGTGCATTTTTGGTTCATAGAGGTTGAAGAGAAAAAGGGGAAGCAAAAAATTTAACTTGGTGTTTGACCCTAATCACACTATCTTAAGTCTCATTTTAGCTGTGCTTATTTTAGCGACATCAGAAATAGAAACTGCTCATTTCTGCAAAGTTGCATGCCAACCACGTGAAGAAAGTTTTCTTGCTTTTCTGCAATGGTGCTCCGATGGGCAGGGATTGGAAGTTAGAGGTCTTACAAAAGGACACTGATTAAATGAATTACCTGTAGGGCTGCTGGATGTACAATCCCTTGTTTGTCCATTGTCTGTGTTCCCCTTCACAGTAGTGGTGGAAGGGGTGGTTCTTGAGCGTGTGGCACGAGTTGTGGTGGGTGGGGTTTTCGGAGCTGAGAAAAGGAAAATAAGTGAAAATTATTACACTGTTTCTACTGCTTAACATTCCTCTAATTCAAAATAAATTAAACATATTATACCATTAGTGCAGAACTATGTAAAGTAGTCTGTGGGTTTCAGTAGCGGCTTGTGACAAGTGGGGAGGCTAAACAACCAAACCAAACCCTAAGCAGCCTCTTGCCTTTACTTAATTTGAGGTCTGATTACACTGGGTGCGGTAGCGGAAAGCAGAAAAAATGGAATGTATTGTTTTGAATGGGTGCAATTACACTGAGTGCGGAACGGAAAAGCAGCACAGCGGAAAACCGCACGGGATAGAAACCAGACCGATCTTTTAATAATACCGCGAGGCAAATTTCCATCTAGACCAATCAACTGAAGTGTTGTTGTGTGACGTTATCTGCACTATATACAGTGAGAGATGGCGAACGAAAGACTGGTTTTCAGGGTGCAAAAATGCCCTCAACTGTCCCATCCAGATTATAAGGATACGCTAAAGAAGCAAGACATCTGGGACACCATAGCGGCCAAACTAGACATGTCAAGTAAAAATATTTGCATTTGAAGAGCAACAGAAAACATACACTATATAACGTACTGTATGCCATAGACCTCCAAGCAAAACACTTCAAAGCTGAAAAAAAGAGGTCTCAATAATGACGGGCTTTTTGCAGTGTTTCATGGAGTTTTTTTGTTCAGGTTTTTAAATTATATTGTCATAAAACTCTTCGATTAACCTTGCCAGGTAAACAATTCAGTCAGGCAATGCACACTATCTTTATGTGGTGTGGAAGCACACATGGCCCTACAGCCACCTTCCCCCTCAGTCTCATAGTCCCGGAAGAGGGGAAAGCAAGATGTTTCTGGGGGCGGCCATGGGGGAATGTCCTCCACCCCCCACTTCTTCGTGGCTAGGAGCTCCCTCTTCCGGGTCACCGGCCATCGTTTTTCCTGCCGCGAAAGTGTGGCTGGGGGAGCTGGTCTCCTGACCTCCCCCTGCTTCTTCATGGCCGACAGCGCCGCTTTGTGGGGCTCTGGCCACAGTACTTCCTGCTGCATGGCAGGACTGGCAGCGACCCCAGGCGAAGCAGAGCCGGCAGCGACCCCAGGCGAAGCAGAGCCGGCAGCTACCGCAGGTGAAGCAGGACCCTCGGTGACCCCAGGTAAAGCAGGACAGGCAGCAACACTAGGAGAAGCAAAAGACACAGCAACTCCAGGCGAAGTGGAACCTTCAGGAGCCCCAGGCGATGCGCAGCAGCAGGCAGTCCCAGGTGATGCGGAGCAGCAGGCAACCCCAGGCGATCCAAACATGGCATCACTGAGCGGAGCGGGAGTGGTATCTGAGCGGTGCAAGGCAGGCATCCTTGGGCGGTGCAAGGCAGGCATCCTTGGGCGGTGCAAGGCAGGCATCCTTGGGCGGTGCAAGGCAGGCATCCTTGGGCGGTGCAAGGCAGGCATCCTTGGGCGGTGCAAGGCAGGCATCCTTGGGCGGTGCAAGGCAGGCATCCTTGGGCGGTGCAAGGCAGGCATCCTTGGGTGGTGCAAGGCAGGCATCCTTGGGCGGTGCAAGGCAGGCGTCCCCACGCGATGGCGAACTGGCATAACCAGGCAATGGCGAACTGGCATCCCCAGGCAATGGCGAACTGGCCTCCCCAGACGATGTACGACAGGGCAGCGGCGGTACCTCGGAAGGCGATGGCGGCAGCGGAGCCAGGACCAGCGGTGGTGCTGGGGTTGGCCCTTTTCTCAGCTGCTACAACCCGGCAGTTTTCCCCCTTGCTCTGCTCAGCAGTCTATGCAAGGGCAGCTGCGGACCGCCAGCATCTTGTCCCGGTCCATCCTGTCTTGAAGGGAGAGGCAGCTCCTGCTCCTCTCCCTCGGGTGGTGGTGGAAGCAGAGGCAGCTCCTGCTGCTCTGCTCCTGGCGAAGGCGGCAGGGGCACCTCCCCTTCTGGCTGCGAAGGCGGCAGGGGCACCTCCCCTTCTGGCTGCGAAGGCGGCAGGGGCACCTCCCCTTCTGGCTGCGAAGGCGGCAGGGGCACCTCCCCTTCTGGCTGCGAAGGCGGCAGGGGCACCTCCCCTTCTGGCTGCGAAGGCGGCAGGGGCACCTCCCCCTTCTGGCGGCGAAAGCGGCAGGGGCACCTCCCCCTTCTGGCTGTTAAGGCGGCAGGGGCTCCTCCCCTTCTGGCTGCAGCGGGAGAACCAGCAGGCATGCTCCCTGTGCTGGTGGCGGTGGTGGAGGCGGAACCAGCAGGTACTCCCCCTCTGCTGGTGGAGGTGGAACCAGCAGGTATTCTCCCTCTGCTGCTGGAGGTGGAACCAGCAGGTATTCTCCCTCTGCTGGTGAAGGTGGGAGCGACAAGCAGTCCTCCCACGGAGGTGGAGGAAGAACCAGCAGGTACTCTCCCTCACTACACACGCAATAAAAAAAAACGAGAAAAAAAACAAAAAAAAAACTGCAGTACCCTTTCCTGCAGTACCTTTTCTGACCTGAGTCCCGGAGGCGCTGTTAATCCCAGTCTGGACACCACGTGTGACAGGGATGGACGAGTGGTGATGTCAGGCAAGAAGAAAACAGTGACAGATACTGCAGTCAAAAAGACACGGCGTGCGCCGTTTATTTAAATAATACAAAAATAAAATAAAAGGTTTTAACAAAAAGACTTTGCTCACAGAGCCAAAACAAAACAGTTAAACAAAACAAATCTCGATCACAAAATAACAAAACCCAGGTCAGGCTGGGCGATCGCCTTCACTGCACCTATACGTTTTAAATTCACTTTTATTTCTCTCTCGCTCCTTGCTCGCTCTCGTTCCTCCTCTGAACACCCACTTCAAAACTCCCACCCAGAGCTCAGAGAGCTGCAGGTTTTTAAGAGGTGACCATCTCCCGATTAGCAACAATTACACAACTAATTAAGCCCCATCCACAATTAAAGACCTCAAGCAGAAGATGGCCATCTCCTTATTAATTAATGAATTGTTTAATTTATTGCCAATGGAGAGATGGTCACCTGCATAAAAGCCTGCAGCTATCTGGAATTTGGGTGGGAGTACAGATGAGAGTAGAGTGAGAGGAGAAAGGAAATCAAAAGTAAAATCAACCATTCTAGGAACAGTATAATATAATTTGTTTATTTAGCAGACGCCTTTATCCAAGGCGACTTACAGTGACTAGGGTGTGTGAACTATGCATCAGCTGCAGAGTCACTTACAACTACGTCTCACCCGAAAGACGGAGCACAAAGAGGTTAAGTGACTTGCTCAGGGTCACACAATGAGTCAGTGGTTGAGGTGGGTTTTGAACCGGGGACCTCCTGGTTACAAGCCCTTTTCTTTAACCACTGGACCACACAGCCTCCTTAACAGTGACAGCAACTGCCCAGCCTGTCCTAGTATCATATTGTATTTTGTGTTTGTGACTTGTTTTTTATCTTTTTTATTTTGTTCTGTGAGCAGTGTGTGTTTTTTTTGTTAAAACCTGTTATTTTATTTGTGTTATTTTTGTTTAAATAAACGGTGCAAGCCGTAACCCTTGCCCTGCAGTACTTGCTTCATTGTTTTCTTCCTGCATCTGGCCTGACATCACCACACAGCCACCCCTGTCACATCTGCATAGATGCTGTATCTTTGAACAGTAATGGACTGCAGAGGATCTGTCCAAACGCATTACTCATGTCCTGCAGCCATCTTCTTGTGTGTCCTAAAGCTCATTGACAGAGGAAACGCAGCATGACCCAAACTTGTGGTTTATTGATAAATCAACTGAAACACAACCGAGACCTGCACAAGCCAATGTACAGAGGAAGAAGCTCATCTGATAAAGAAAACCATAGTTAAGAGAGAGGGGGTTTGATTGGAACAATATGAAGTTAATAAGTAAAGTTCAGGAGGCAGACACCAATCTTCACATCTCCAATTTAAATAATTAAATTTCCACATGAGCAATTCCACATGAGCAATTCAAGCCTGTAGCACTATAAATACTCTGCTCACTTACCCTTGGTCTTCGTCTCGATTTATTCGTAATCATAACCCACCACCTTCCCCATATCCACCTCTTTAAATTTAGGGTTATCTCCTATTGAGAAGTGTCTCTGCCTCGTCCATACGGCCAACCAGCGAGTCCTCAACCAAGTTAGGTTTGATGCCAAATGAATGTATAACAATGTCATTCTGTGTACTGTTACCTGAGTTCATTGCATACTGTATTTGCTTAACTTCCTTACTGTATTTCACAGTTGCAGTTTTTTACCAATTCCTCACCTCCTCAGTGAATTATTTTTTTTTTTTGGTTTACACGTATTGAATAGAAAAGGGGGAAGTAAAGTTGGTGCGTGACGGTAATCACACTTTATCTAAAGTCTCAACAACTGTGCTTATTTTAACTACATCAGAAATAGCAACTGTGCTCATTTCTGCAAAGTTCCATGCAAAGTGCTTGAAGAAAATGTCTGGCTTTTCTGCAATGGTGCTTCTTCAAGTTAAAGTGAATTATAAGAAGCAGTTTAGAGGCGTTCTGAAGTGCAATTTAAAAATGTGGAGAGTGGGGAGAGACAGGAAACGAGAGGAGGGGAGACAAATAATACTGCATATTATAGCAGATAGTTAGTGGCAGTACATTAATTATTAAGCTACTCTACCCTTATATTTAACTAATTTACAGGATTTCTAACAATTAAAAGAAAGCATTATCTGTACATAAAGTAAAGTAAATGACATATCAATAGTTTTCTATTCTAAAAGACATGACTGCAAGGTGTGTGGAAGCTTGTAGATTGTTATACTTAAGGTTTGAAATCCTTCAGGGATAGCGTGGGTTAAATCTGTAACCAAGTCTACTCTGTCACTCTAGAGACTGAATATGTGCAGTCATGTACTCGGATGCACCTGCCAACTGAGCATCTCATATCAAAGTGCGGCAGATGAGCTGTCTTGCACATCTGAAACTAACATGTAGTTTTTCTAAGTAACACATAAAATGTTAATCATTTTTTTGCTCACTGCTCTCACATGTTTGCTAGATGGGTGATTATGTGTTCAGCTCCTCTCATTATATTGCTTTCATCAATATTCCAAAAAATGTGTCTCCATCTCTGGATTTTGCTATAACTTAGCCATTAGAGTGAGTTATTATTACAATGATTTTAATTACATACCTTTATTGACAGTCACTTCCACTTCAGTGTATTCATCCACATTTCTCTTTATATCAATTCCACAGTAATATGTCCCGGCATCTTTTTGTGTCAACTCTGTGATGGTCACAGTGAAGACTCTCGTTGACCGGTTATCATACAGAGAGAATCTCCCCTTAGTCTCTGGGTCACCACTGCTGATTAGTGCATTATTTGGTATCCATCGAGTACGACACAGGTACTTTCCATTCTCGTTATATTCATGTTGATATGTGCAATCAATCTTTACATTTCCACCTTCAATCCCATAAAATACTTCAGCTGACTTCACAGAACCTAAAACTGGTATTAAGAGACAACAAATGAGATCCTAATACAAATATTGAAATTCAACAGAATTAGAAACATGTTTAAAATAATATAACAGCCAGACTATAGAAAAGCCCTCAGTCTTCTAAACCAGTGCTTCTCAACTCCAGTCCTGGAGACCTGCTGTGTCTACTAGTTTGAGTTCCAGTCGAGCCCTCAATTACTTAATTCAACCCTTATTGCAACTATTAATTTGGCTAATTAGAGCTTTTTGATATATATATATATATATATTTTTTTTTTTTTCTTTTTTTTTTTTTAAACAGTTAAAGATTTCAAACTGGGGATTGGGAGCCCTGAAAGGCATTGATCAATACACAAAGAAACCCAATCACTGACTATTAATGAGAACAGCATCAAACTGAGCAGGACTCCCTACCTGATACAGGAAATCATCATGAGTGCGGTGTGGAGCATTACAGAAGACATCTATCACAGTAAAGCACTATAAACTCACACTGACACTCACGCGTTCATCTATCACAGTAAAGCACTATAAACTCACACTGACACTCACGCGTTCATCTATCACAGTAAAGCACTATAAACTCACACTGACACTCACGCGTTCATCTATCACAGTAAAGCACTATAAACTCACACTGACACTCACGCGTTCATCTATCACAGTAAAGCACTATAAACACACACTGACACTCACGCGTTCATCCATCACAGTAAAGCACTATAAACTCACACTGACACTCACGCGTTCATCCATCACAGTAAAGCACTATAAACTCACACTGACACTCACGCATTCATCGATCACAGTAAAGCACTATAAACTCACACCGACACTCACGCGTTCATCTGTCACAGTAAAGCACTATAAACACACACTGACACTCATTCATCTATCACAGTAAAGCACTATAAACTCACACTGACACTCACGCGTTCATCTATCACAGTAAAGCACTATAAACTCACACTGACACTCACGCGTTCATCTATCACAGTAAAGCACTATAAACTCACACTGACACTCACGCGTTCATCTATCACAGTAAAGCACTATAAACTCACACTGACACTCACGCGTTCATCGATCACAGTAAAGCACTATAAACTCACACTGACACTCACGCGTTCATCTATCACAGTAAAGCACTATAAACTCACACTGACACTCACGCGTTCATCTATCACAGTAAAGCACTATAAACTCACACTGACACTCACGCGTTCATCTATCACAGTAAAGCACTATAAACTCACACTGACACTCATTCATCTATCACAGTAAAGCACTATAAACTCACACTGACACTCACGCGTTCATCTATCACAGTAAAGCACTATAAACTCACACTGACACTCACGCGTTCATCTATCACAGTAAAGCACTATAAACTCACACTGACACTCACGCGTTCATCTATCACAGTAAAGCACTATAAACTCACACTGACACTCACGCGTTCATCGATCACAGTAAAGCACTATAAACTCACACTGACACGCGTTCATCTGTCACTGTAAAGCACTATAAACTCACACTAACACTCACGCGTTCATCTATCACAGTAAAGCACTATAAACTCACACTAACACTCACGCTTTCATAATAGTGAACATATTCTAAATAGTCAGTGCATACAGTTTGGAGAAGATTGCCAGTTCTGTGTTACTGTATACAAAATCATTCAGAACAGATTACATGTATTCCAGGTTAGAGAATCACAGTGCTGTCATCAGTTTCCAGAAACTCAGACCTGTTCAAAATCAACCTTCTTTAATAAGTAGTTGACAACAATTAAACACTCTTTACTGAATCAGCAAATCACAAAAAACATACCTGTAATAAGACAGATGGTGACTTCAACAATGGCTTTCATCTTTAGATACTGAGCAGATCTGCTCCCCCTTTGCTTTTACACTGGGCAAAGATACTTCCCTTTTCAGAATACCACAGGAAATGACTGACCTTCTGTATTCTATAAATGGGTTTGTGTACAACTTCACCACACCAAAGTGTGAAACACATCAAAACACTGCATGCAAAGCAGACATGTCACTAGAGCAGGGCTGCACAACTCTGCTGCATGATCCCTCGGCTGCATGTACTCTCGTTTTAACTGGCTTCAGGCATTTGAGGTAAGTAGCTGCACAGGGCTTCAATTAATTATTTTGATCCTGGCTGGGAAAACATAGTATTCTATTATTGTATTTATTGTTGGAAATGTTGAAAACCTCCAGTTTAACTGTGTCTGATGGACTGTTTTTTCTCCAAAGCGGAAGAATCTACAATATATATTTTTTTTTGAAAAAAAAAAACAAACAAAAAAAACTTGTTTTTTCCACGTTTTATCGTGTCCGTTTTATAAGCGGGATAACACACTCCAGGGCCTGTGGGTTGTGTTGCATTAACACACGGCTTTGCTTCGTGCCTCCAACCCAACCACATGTTAATGCAACACAACCCACATCCTGTCATTTGCTATCCCTTACTTAATAGGTACTCAACTGGAATGAAAACCTGGATTGGATCTCGAGGGCCGGAGTTGTGCACCCCTGCATTAGAGCCTCCTGTTGATCCAGTTAAGTAATTCAGGCTCAGCTGGAATAGACACCAGCAGACACAGGGCAACCCCAGGTCCAGGATTGAGAGCCACTGATACACAGCAGTGCTTCTCAACTCCAGCCCCTGTGTCTGCTGGTTTCTGTTCAAACTGAGCTCTCAGAAACAAAGGGTGGAAGTAAACTCTTTATTTTAAATATATTTCCCCACAATGTGACAGGTAATGGTCACTAGTGGCCAGTATTGAGTTTGATTTGTTTTATTTTCTTGTTTCCTAGTTTAAATCTTTCTAATTCTGTCGAATTTCAATATTTGTATTAGCATCTAATTTGTTGTCTCTTAATACACCACATTATTTTACATACAATTACCCATTTATACAGTTGGTTTTTACTGCAGCAATCTAGGTAAAGTACCTTGCTCAAGGGTACAGCAGCAGTGTCCTCCACCTGGGATTGAACCTACATCCCTCCAGTCAAGAGTCCGGAAACCTAACCACTACTCCACACTGCTGCCCTTAAGAGACAACACATTTTAGGTTCTGTGAAGTCAACTGAAGGATTTCTAGTAAATGGGATTGAAGGTGAAAATGTAAAGGTTGAATGCCCATATCAACCTGAATATAAAGAGAATATAAAGTACCTGTGTCATGGTTCCTGGCCATCATGCAGTGATGTAATCAAAAGTGGCGAGCCTGAGACCCTCGTTACTGAGGGGAGATTCTCTCTGTATGATAACCGGTCAGTGAGAGTCTTCACTGTGACCATAACAGAGCTGACACTAGAACATGCTGGGATATATTACTGTGGAGTTTATATAGATTGGTTTGAAGACAAATACACTGCGTGAAAGTGACTGTCAGTAAAGGTATGCAATCAAATTATTATAATAAAAATGTACCCCATATAATTTTGATTATATGGAATTATATAAAAAAAACTGAAATGTTTTATAATCTACTTTCTTAAACATTATATGTTGCTTAAATATATTTAGATATACTATAAAATGTATTTTGTATGCATTTGATTTCATATATTCAAAATATTGTTTTATTTTTAGTATATGACACTAATATATTTTTTTATTAAATGTTTTAAATATAAAGTATGAAGAATATATTATTTTTTAATGTATTAAATACATTTTATTAATTCTTATTATTTTGTGCACTGAAATGATTTATTATGGTGTTTTCTGATTTGTTTTTCATTTTGTTGCTGCACTTTGGAATCTGCATGTTTAAATCACAGTTTATTTTTGTGCGCACACTATTTTACCATCTGCATGAGCACTTTCCCTACATTAGTAGGAAGTCCCGCCCCACACCCAGTCCAGCGAATGAGAGTATCCAGGGGGATGTAAAAGAGGAAGGAGGAGCAGGAGGAGGGGAGCGGTGTAGGGAAGCAGTCTGGTAGTGTTTGCTGAAGGAAAAGTTGTTGCTGGAGTCGTTAAACGGATGGAAGGAAGAGAGAAGAGAGAAGAGAGAGTCGAGAGTCGAGAGGAGAGAGAAGAGAGAAGAGAGAAGAGAGGAGAGAGAAGAGAGGAGAGAGAAGAGAGAAGAGAGAAGAGAGAAGAGAGAAGAGAGTCTAGGCTACCCAGAAAGGAGGATTCTGGCTGTAGGGTAATTAACGGATTTGTTTTTTTTTGTTTGTTTTTGTGTTTTCTTTGGGGGGGTTGTTGTTTTCGGACTGTGCTACAATTTTTCTGTATTTTTTGGATTTTCTCTTTTTTTTGTTTATGTACCGCACCATCTTTTTGTGACTGCTTTTTTCTATCCTGTCTCATTGGGCTGTTTTTTTTTTTTTTTTTAAAAGCTACCAGACACTGCGAAACTCATTGGGATTTTAGAAAGATGTTTTTTTGTAACTGTATACATATTTTTATTTTTTGCTTTTGCATGCTTGTGTTTGGCTGGGTTACATTGCAGGGGCTGTCCAGGTTTGAGCAGACGATGCCAGGAGTCCTGTGACCGGTGAAGAGAGAGAGAAGGGAAGTAACGTTCATTATTCTTGTGTGTTTTCTTTTTTTTTTTTTTTGAGGCTTTGATATATTACAAACTGTATCTCTAACTTATATTTACACACCCTGAGTCGGCTCTCTGTTGTGTCAGGGTACGCCTGAAGCCCACCAGGTTGATACTTGCTGGTTCCACGTCGGAGATCGAGAAAAGGGGTTGTAGCATTCTGTGGCCCGTAGTCCAGACCACTCAGCGCTGTGACGTCACAGTGGTCCGGACCACTCCAGCTGTCGCTGTTATGTTATTATTTCACAGTTTCCTTTTCATTTTCTTTATTGGCAGTTGCTATTTTACGAATACGTAATTTACAGTAATGCATGCCAGTGTTAAGGTTTATAATAATCCGTACAGGGGACTGTGTTGCTTTTCATTGTGCTGAGTGGTCCGGTCCACTGCCCCTGTATTGTTTCCACGGTCAGGACCACTCCAGCTGTCGCTGTTATGTTATGATTTCAGTTTCTTTTTCATTTTCTTTATTGGCAGTTATGTTATTTTCCAAATACGTATCTTTCAGTAATTCATACCAGTGTTTAAGTTTATTATAATGTGCTTGGGACCCGGTACCATTATCATGTGTATTTAGAAAATTGACTTTACACTTCCAGAAAACTTATTTTATGTAAGGTAAGTGTTTTAAAACTTGCAGATATAATATATAGCCTAAGAGAGGAGAGAGAAAGAGGAGCAACAGAGGAGCAAGAGAGAGGAGCAACAGAGGAGCGAGAGAGGAGCAAGAGAGGAGAGAGAAAGAGGAGCAAGAGAGGAGACAGAAGGATGAAGCAGAAAAGCAAATAAATGAAAGGGTACCGTGTTTGTCAAGAGAAATAAAAACATTTCATAGGAAACGGAAAGTTGACAATGACCCCCTTCACCAAACTGAAGCAGAAGGAAAATCTCACCAAATTGACTTTGAGTTTGATCCAGAAAACAGTACAAAGGAGGACACTTACAAAGAAGAAAAAGACCTGCTGGATATTTTTTCTAGTAAATTGAATTCAGACTTGTCTAGTCTTGAACTCCAGAAACTGTCCCCTAAACAGAAAGAGGAAATTATCCAGATCTTGAGAGAACTGTTCACTGATTGGACAGAGGAAGCTCCAAGCCAACACGTCCTGGAGCAGCTGCAGGTGCTTCTTATAGAGGGGATAGTAGGATCCTGGGAGATAGATGAGGACACTGCTCTAGTGTTAGAACTGGCAGCAGAGCTGCATGATCATATCCACACCATGTCAGACTCAACACAGAGTGTAAAGGAATGCCTTTGTTTAACTCAAGCTCTGTTCCATCTATTTCAACATGAATGTGAAAACATTACAAGCTCAAGCAGCGCTCATATGAGTATGTTATGCCTTGCTAAAACATGGGCTAAAAAAGGTATTTTAAACAAAGACGCATTCTTGCTAAACTTTTTGCAAACTCTTTTAAAAGGACTTAAATGACTTTGACAGGAGTTTGTTAACGAATACTGAACGTATTTGTTCCGAATTACTGATTGAAAGAGTTATGCGTTACTGGAAGGGAGAACATGGCAGTGACATCACAGAAAAACTAATAGGACTTGTCCAAACCCAGCTCTGGTCTCTATCAAAATTAATAGAACTTTTAATGGTTTTAAGTGATAAACATCTGAATGACATTCTGCAAATCCTATATTTGAGTGAAATATATTGTGTTTCTGACACATGGAAAGACGAAGAAGGAAAATCACTAACTCAGATTGTTCAACTTGATGAGATAACTATTAAAGAGGCTTTTGAAGCGACAGAAAATAAAGAAAAAGGCCTTGATGATGTCATCAGTGAAATAATAAATGGATATCTGACTGATGAGGTCACACTTAAGAAAATGAAGAACATCATTAAAGCTGTCCACGTTAACCTTGAGAAGAATCTAGCTATGCCCCAAGGGGTTACATTGCAGAACTGTAGAAACAATTTTTTGTTAACCAATGGACACGACACCAATGAACTCAAAAAGTTATTGGAACTGCTGTGTAGATCCGTATACAAAGTTAATAAGTGGTGGCCTCGTATCACCCAGATGGTCAGCTGGTGTCTCCTCGCATTGAAAAATTCTGGTAAACTTCTTGAACTTGCCACAGGAGAGGGGAAGTCTAGTATAATAGCCATGTTTGCAGTTTTCCGCGTTTTGAAAGGAGAAAAGATAGATATTGTCTCAAGCTCCTCGGTTTTATCTGAGAGAGATGCAAAAGACTGAAAAGATTTCTACAGTCTCTTTAATATTACAGTGGACACAAACACTGACAAAACTGAAGATGAAGATCGAAACCGGTGTTATGGTTCTGATATTGTGTACAGGACAGTGGAGACATTTTTTGCTGACTACCTCAGTCAGAATTTTGAGATGAAATGGATATTTCCTCAACCACGATTTCAGTGCATTATAGTGGATGAGGTTGACTCCCTCCTGCTGGATCGAGGACTTCAGTTCACTTACTTATCTAGTGATATGCCTGGCATGCAGCATCTTGGTCCCATTCTTGCCATGATCTGGTGTTCTGTTAGCCAGTATGCTTATGTTGCGTCTAAAACTGAAACCTTCTTGAGGGGCCCCCCTTTACCATTCTACAAGGCTCTTTGTGAAGGAACTGATACTGAGGATCCCCTGCAGATTCTAGAAATTGCTGAACAGAAGGGCCTGGTTCCACTTGGAGCAACTGAATATGTCTTATCAGGAAAGCAGGAGGTTTTAAAAAATATCTTAAATTCTGTTGATCCAGAAAAAATGCTAAACATTGTAAGAGAAGCAGAAGAATATTTTTCATATAAATGGCTGCCATACACACTGGATGACAAAGGTGCCCTCCAAAGAATGCCTCCTGATACTAATCAAGATATGCCTAATTTACCTGTTTTAATTATTGAAGATGGTTTATGTTGTGCTCTTTATGATGCTGATGAAGACTACAGTGAAACTGTGGCAGAGAACGTCAAAAAACATATCCAGTATATTCCATTTGATGAAAACAAATCTGATGCATTACGTGTACCAGGCTTCCTCAAAGATCTGGTTGAAACAAAACTACAGACGTGGGTGGAAAATGCCTTTCTTGCCGTCAAGCTTAAAGAAGGCAGAGAATACTTGGTTCAAGGGAAGCAGGTATTGCCTGTAGACTTCAAAAGAACAGGCATTGTTGAAATGAACAAGAAATGGGGTGATGGGCTGCAGCAGTTTCTTGAGATGAAGCACCTCACCAAAGTGAGCACCTTGTCTACCATCACCAACTACATCTCCAATGTCAGATATTTCAGCATGTATAACGGACAGATTTATGGAACAACAGGCACACTGGGAACAGAATCGGACCTGGGGTTCCTACACAAGCTGTATCCTACACTCTCTGTTTGTAGGGTTCCAACATTCAATCGAAAGAAGCTGTTTGAAGTGAAAGGCCTAATCAGAAGCACAAAAGAATGGCAAAAAACTATCTGTTCAGTGGTCCAGAAAAAAAGTGAAAGCCTCTTCCTACGGGAAAGGCCAAGCAGCTCTCGTGATATGTGAAGATATCAATAAGGCTAATGATCTATATGACCTGATTAAAGATCAAGCACCTGGCCATTCGGAATGACTCTCGGAATGGGAATATTAGCGACCGGGTTTTGAAGCCAGGAGATGTGATTGTAGCCACAAATTTAGCTGGTCGAGGCACTGACACCAAGGTGTCTGAAGAGGTTGTAAAAAGTGGGGGTCTGTTTGTGGTTCTCTCTTTTCTTTCCCAAAATGCAAGAGTTGAACTGCAGGCTTTTGGAAGAACAGCTCGCAAAGGGCAGCCTGGCTCAGCTCAGGTGATTGTCTGTTCAAGCTACACCCCTTGTATTCTTACAATGGATGCAAACATTGACAAAATGAAGGATGCCCAAGACTATAGAGCCAAACAGAAGGTTGAACACATCATGGAAGATGATATGCCTGATGTCAACCTGAGAGAAAAGCTCTTCTTGAAGTACTGCAGTATTCTTTCAGGAATATATGAGAGCATTACTGATGAAAGTGAAGAAAAAGTTGTGGTTGCCATCATGAATGAATACTGGGGAACATGGCTACAGATTAAATCCAAAGATATAGTTCAGCTTAAGGAAAAAGAACTTGAGGAAAGCCTAGAAATTGATATAGAAATGGCTAAACATAAATCACTAAGCAGTGCGTCCCCTTTATCAAGTATCTATCACTACATTAAAATTGGTAACAACTTGCTAAATGCTGATAAAATAGAAGAATGTGCCAAGCTTCTTGAAAAAGCCATGAATTTAGACTATTCTTGGGCTGCCATTGCTTTCTACAATCATGCTTACTGTACATTAAAGCAAAGCAAAGAAAACTACCTGGACATATCTTTGGAAGATCTTGAGAGGTCTGTGACTTCTCTGAAGACACTTAAGGAGCAATATTAAGTAACATCGAGTTTATTGCAACTCTCAGCATCCCACATCAAGACTGAAAACAAAACAGAGTTTCAGAAGAACATACACATCAAAGTTCAAGTGCTTGATTTCTTTGAGAAAAACATATTGACATCAATTAAAAAGCTGAAGGACATCAAGGCCAAAGATGGTGATGCTATGACAGATGAGTCTGGTGTTTTTTCTCTTGGTCTTCAAGATGATCCAGATGTACAGGAAGAATTGTATGAATTGTACAAACTAGGTCTCCTCAATGTGTTTTCTGTAAAGGAGAAACCCTGTTTCTGCTGGGAAGGCCTCCTGGTGTTTTTACTGGGAGTCGTACAAATAGTAGCAGGAGTACTTCTAGCCGTTCTAACAGCTGGCTCTCTTTCCACTATTGGCATGGCAATGATTACTGAGGGGATATCTGACTGCATTGATGGAGTAACAGCTATGGTCACAGGAGAATTCAGTTGGGAGTCTTGGGCTATTTCCAAAGCAATCTCTATTGGTTTATCACTGATTAGCAGTGGAATTGGTACACTTCTAAGCAAAGGTTTCAAAGGTGTTAAAGCAGCAACAAACGCCTTTGTGAAAAATGTGAAGAGCTTGCCCAAAATGCTACCTAGTGAGGCTAGAAGTGGATTTACTGTAGCAATGAAGGAACATGCAAAACAGGCTTTAAAAAAGGCAGGTAAAGAGGTGGTGCAGCAAACAGTTATGTTCGGAATAGGACAAGGGGAAGAGATGATTATAGATGTCATTATTGAAGAAATCAAATCACATGTTCAAATAAAGACAAAAGAACACATGAGGGAAAAGGTACAGAAGGAGCCGCTGAGATCTGCAGTTGATGGTTTAGTTCTGTCTCAGCTGACAAACCCCAAAGAACTAAAGGAGTGTTTAAACCCTGGGAACCCCCTCTGTGACTCTGTAAATGGTTTATTTGGTGATTTCATTCATGAAATTCTGAATGAAGACTACAGGAGTCTTGAGCAGCAGAATCAACTATTTGGTGCCATAACTGGCTTGATTGATAAAGCCAAAGCAGAGGTTCAAGGCAGGAAAAAGACCATTCTAAATATCATCAAAATTACCTACTTAAGTACACTTGCTGGGCTTGCAATCAACGATGTAACCAACCTTCTCAATAACTTTGTCTCTAAACTAAGTGCTAACATAAATTCATTCATGCATGAAAAGAGAATACAATCATTGAATGCATGTGATCTTTCTGAAGAAGATAAACTTCATTTAAAACCGTTTAGGGAATCCCTTACTGATTCTATTTCTGAAGAGCTTGGAACTCTTAGTTCACACTTTCCATCAGAAGTTTTCAGGGCACCTTGTGAAAGCAGCTCAGTCTCAAATAAATCAATATGCAAGCAACTTCATAAGCAACAAGTTGAACACCAACAGAACTGTAGAAAAGTTAAAGTGCAGCTCTGCACCACTCTATGTATCAGACATGGCATTCGCCACTGCATCTAAAAAGAAGATGCACCCAGCTGACCAGGTTTATTTGGACAAATACATTGAAAACATGAAACAGTCAAATACAGCAGGTTCTGTACTGGATTTAAAAATGTTATCAGAAACAACAGGCACAAAGGTAATAGTTTCTGAAGAGAACACGAAAGGGAAACTGCAGACAAAGCATGTTTTGGAACCAAGTTCAAGCAGTGTACACAATAGAGTACATCTAGTCTACCGGCCAGCCAGCAAAAAGTACCCTGAAGGTCATTACGATGTTTGTATAATAATACAATTATTGAAGTCAGGAGTGAAGGGAAAAGCTGCATGTATCACGTCTTCACACAAGCATTGCAACCTGAAGCACAGGACTCCCAGCTCTCTCAGAAGGCAACATATCTTCGAGAATTAGAAGCAAAAATGCTCCAGGATGGACACTTTCAGTGGAACAGTTTCATCCAGAGAAAAATATTGATTGACAGAATCAGGGGAGGGGATTGGTTCATGAGGTTACCCAAAAAACAATAAGCTCACCACTACAACTCTGCTCAGATGATCTTATTCAGAAGACAGATGCAGCTACAGGTACCACTCAAATTGACAGAAAACTGCAGCTGAGAAATAAGCTTAAAGTGATGAATGCCAACAGTCTCAGCTTATGGCAAGAAAGCCTCAAAGGAACCATGAACTTTCATCATTATAGAGAACTACTGAGTTATATTGACAAATAGCTTTATTTAGATAAAAGTGATCACTGTTTTACAGGCATTTTAAAACTATTTTTAAAAAATAAAGAGGCTGTAGTTGAAAGAGTTTAAAATACCAGATCTATCTGTGTGTTAAAGGTTCACTGATTGCTGTTGAAGAAGGTCTTGCTTCTGAGTCGCTTGTTGAATGAACACAGCTTTAAAAGTGTAGGTATATAGCTGATAATCAAAATGTAAAGATATAATTACCAAATTATTAGTTTAAGTGAACAAATGGATAATCACATTACAAATATATATTTATTTAAATTCTGAATATTGTAGTGCAAAACAGTTTGCATTAGCTATTTGAGTAGGTGTTTAAATAGTATTTCATGCTGTGGTCCTGTGGAGTATGCTTATTGGATATATTTTGCTAATTTACAGGGAATGTGGGTTTATTTTATTCAAACTGAGATACAAACTAATTTTAAATGAGTTTTTTTAAGCAGATTGACTTTAAATGAGATGTCAAGCTGAATTTATGCTGATTAATATGTTGATGATATTGTGTATCTTTTTTGTGAGTTTTGTATGTTGCAGAACAATCCTATAAATGAGTTCAGTGACCATGACCTTGTTGTTGTGATTTATTTATCTGCATAACACTTACCATTAATTCATTGTCAGAAATATGACTGTTTTTAAAACCAGCCATCATTTAGCATCATCTTAGAATTCTACTGTATCACACAGTCTAGGCTGTTTCCCTATCTGTGCTGCAGAGCAGTGTGACAAATATGATTTGTAAAGCTATATTGAGTTTAATAACACCTCCCTACCAGTATAAAAAAGAAACTACATTGTCTTAAACGATAGTAATGGTTGTACTATTGATGTAAGTTATGCTTTTAACAATACATTACAGTAACACTAAATTACACAGGGTTCATATGTCCTAACTGATGATAAAGACTCCACATGTTAAGTCAATGAGGGTCCTGAAAATAATTCTCTGTTGCGATGCATGCTGCCAGTTTGAGTTCAAAATATCTGAAGGAGACTCTTAAACAGTGTAAACTACTTCAGAAAGTAGTAATGAAACAGTGTATTCCTAAAGGGAAACCAGCTTATGCTCCCTGTGGTAAATTTTTATAATGTAACTCTAGCCTGTCTCATGTTTCGGCGTATTTTTAATACTCATAAAGACAACAGAATTACATACCTTGGGCTGCACAAGGACGATTCCTGTTCAGCATCAGTAGTAAATGAATAACGGTTCCTCCAATCAGCTCTAGGCTCTATGATACAAAAATATAAATAGGTACCAGAATAAAACAATTCACTGCAACTTTTGTTCCTTGGTAACAAGTATTATAGGCTATATGACCCTTATGTACTTATCCTGTCTGTCTGTCCTAGTCTACAATAACTGCCTTGCATTTTGTTATTTTTTTGTATACATGTTTGACAGCCAGAAGGCTAAAAAGTAACTGTGAAAGAGAAAATGTCTTGTTTTGTATTTGTTTATTTCATGCTATGAAAGCACTTTGTGTTTGTGTTTCCTGTTTGGGGTCTGTGGTAATATCCTATCTCTAGTCATCTTGTTGGCTCGCACGCAGCCCTCATTGCTACAAAAGGCCTACTGGTATCCACACTGGAAATTGCACAACAATGAGATACAATATAGCTCTGTCAAAAACCTGCAGGATGTCTGTTTTGTGACTTTATCAGTAGAAAAGTGGAGGAAAATATTTAATTAGTACAAGTGATAGAAGGGCATTTAAATGATGAATATAGTGTAATTACTAGTGGTGGCAGAGCTGCATCATTATTACACACATTATTTCCTGGTAGAAGGTATCTGAAATTATGTAACCTCATGTGCACAATAGACCCCGTACAGCATGCTTTTTACAGGGTCCGTCAGGCTTTTACTGTGTCATTTTTGACTTACAAAATGAAGTTACATTTTATAATTTCTCTGTTATCTGGTTACATATCAACCACACATGTGATTACTCAACAAAAAAGTCATGAATTATCATACTTGAAATTTAAAATTGTTGCACAACTAAAAACACAATAATGTTGCTTAGAAAAGGAGGCATATCTGCAAGGCTTCGGGTAATGTACTCGGCTGGGAAATTAGTGTTGTAATTTATGTAAGATATTTGATATTTCACAATTTAACCAGGGCAACAAGTAAGTCACGTAATTACAGACTCTTTTAAAGCGCGGGATCGAATCCCCACCAATGCAAACAAGTGTGCTTGCGGAGAACTCCTTGTTTTAGTTTAAATTAAAAACAAAAGTAATTACATTTTCCAAAATGCAAAACTCAAAGAAATATATTTGCTGATATTTTTTAAAATAAAGAATTGAAGAAAAAAAAAAGAATCATTTCTTCCTTCCAGGAGGAGGCTATTCTATATTTCAGTGAAGCACTGTATTGATTCTGGTTCAGTCAGATCACATGATGTGTTGCTTCATGCGGACCAATTGAACACTGTTTACTTCATGTGGTCAGAGACAGGTTGCATCATTTGTTTGCTTCACATGAAGCAGTGAATCGGTGAATCATGTCATTGATCTGAAGCCTCAATGAGCTCCTGTGAATGCTCTGAAGCCTCATTGGGGGAGTTTACATGTTATTGACTCGTGAAGTGATGATGCGTGTGCACGTTTGGCCTAAAACTCAGGAGAATCAGGTTTGCAGCCAAAAAAAAAACAGCCACAGAGAAGGACAGCGTCAATCACAAAAACACGAGTAAATGATGAACAATGAAGGAAACACAGGAGCACCACGCCCAATTTCACATGGAAACCTTCATATCACGAGTAAATGATAATGTCTCGGGCGCACACATAGAAGTCTCTCACAGATAACCCTACGTCACCGCCGGTTTACAGCCATGGTGACACTTAATGCCTGGGTTGGACTGCTTAATTTTACATACCTCCGAGTTAACTGTGAAATTGTATACTTCAAATAATGAAACAGGAGATAATTCGAAATTCTATTCACAGCTAACGACATGCTACCTGTAAAATAAAGGATGTATTTTTCTTAGCATATGCCCTTATGTAGGTGGATTTACAATTGTTGCAAGATATCACATCATTATTATATAGGCTTGTCACAAAGACGGCCGGAACGAGTGGCGTCAGACCTGAGCCAGGAAATAAGCAACCGAGAGGTGGAGTTTGGTGAAGCTGAGCGAATGGTCTCACTCAGCATTTAATGAATGAACAGACAGACAGAAAATGAATGGTTGTAACAAACAAAGCACACATGGCCTCAATGGCCACCTCCCCACTTAAAATCCCACAAGTCTCGCTCGAAGTCCTGGGCCAAGAACAGTGACTTTAAGGGGTTGATGGGCGGCAATGTTGCCAGTAGCCAGGCTGCTACTGGCCATGCTGTTAGCAGACGTGCTGACTGTGGGGCGAATCTCTCCTCCCGCTGTACCACTGGCAGCGGAAATGCTGCCAATGGTGCGGCTGTCAGTAGACGTGCTGACAGCTCCCAAACTGACTCCTTCAGCCGGGGCAATTCCAGCAGCGGAAAAGCTGCTGGGGTTGGTGGTCTCCAGACGTCCCCCAAGATCTCCGGCAGCGAAACTGCTGCGGGGGAAGGTAGTCTCCTGCCCTCTCCCCCCTTTATTGCTAGCAGCTCCCTCAGGAGGGACTTCAGCCCCCAGAATTCCTGCAGCGAAATTGCTGCGGGGAAAGGTGGTCTCCTGACTTCTCCCCCCTTAGCCGGCAGCTCCCTCTGGTGGGGTTCCGGCCACACTGACCCCTGCGGCCAAGCAGAGCCGACTGCGACCCCTGGCGAAGTAGTTCCAGCGACCCCAGGCGATGCGGAGCGGCTGGCAACCCCAGGCGAAGCAGCAACAGGCAACCCCAGGCGAAGCGAGGCAGGCATCCTTGGGCGAAGCGAGGCAGGCATCCTTGGGCGAAGCGAGACAGGCATCCTTGGGCAAAGCGAGGCAGGCATCCTTGGGCAAAGCGAGGCAGGGTGTCAGGACAAGCTGGGGTGCAGGTGTTGTCCCTCTTCTCGGCCACTGCGGCCGGGCGGTTCTTCCCCGTGCTTCCCTCAGCAGCCTATGCAAGGGCTGCTGAGGACCGCCAGCATCTAGTCCTGGTCCATCTGGTGAAGGGAGAGGCAGCTCCTGGTGGAGCTCCTGGTGGAGTTTGGTGGAGCTAAGCGAATGGTCTCATTCAGCATTTAATGAATTAACAGACAGACAGAAAATAAACGGTTGTAACAAACAAAAACACAGGACACGGCACATTCGCCAAAACAAAAGAGACAAACAAAACGGACTATACAGACAAACACGGTGAGCTGATTTAACGATTATTATTATTATTTTCTTTACCTCCGTCTCCAATCCCGTTCTCCACTCACCGAACACACAACCCAGAGTGGGTGAAAACATGCAGCTTTTATGCAGCTGTACCAAGACTCGATTGCTAATCAATCATTCAATTGGTGTCTCGGTACAACTGCACGTGAATTAATAAAGTGCAATTCCCCGTGCTCACATATTATTACTTTTTACTTGCACGTGAAGTGCTGTGCAATCCTCATGCTTAAATACAAATATACATTTTAAACACTCGTGTTACACAGACCCGTTTATATCCCGTGTACCAACGACGATACACCAACATTAAAACACAACACATAACACAAAATACACACAGGGGCGGGCACTTCGCCACAAGGCTACATAAGCCCCAAGCCACCGCTGTCCACTGTTTAATTTTAACAAGATGTCACATGACAGCCATAGATACCATGATGCAAGTTTCTCCAGTATTGTTCTCTGTGCATGTAAACCACCCTTTCTGGCATTTCCTGTGAAAGCATGAATGCTGTCCACATGGCTAATTTGCATATTAAATCACTCCTTTCCCCTTCATTTGCACGACGTCAAGTTAACAGCTGCTCGTCCCGAGTGTAATAAACTGAGACCATGTAAACCCAGAGAGAGAGGGGGGCATTTCATCTTTGGCTTGAGCAAATTGTCTGGAATAAGGTTAAAACACACATGTAAAGTCCACCACTGAAGCACTGAACCCTGTGTATGATTTGAAGCTTCAATAAAGCACTGAACCCTGTGTATGATTTGAAGCCTCAATGAATCACCTGCACTGTTCACATGCTGAGGGAGCTGATTGACAGGCTGGTCTTGTTCACATGCTGAGGGAGCTGATTGACAGGCTGGTCCTGTTCACATGCTGAGGGAGCTGATCCTTAAGCTGGTCCCTGTTGTTATGGTAACTGTGGACCTCCTTGCTTGTTTCTACTCTTGTCCAGATCACAGCTGACCTCTCACCCCAGTCTCCTCCAGCTCTGTAGTCGAAAGTGCAGTTCAGGATGCAGTCCCACCCCACAGTGCAGTTCACAGAGCTCGGGACTTTCACAAACTCACTGGCACTGACACTGCAGACACCCAGCATGAGGACTGACAGCACGCCGGTAACCAGGGTAACAGGGAAGCCCCGCCATCCTTCTGAACTTCATCCTGCTGACAGAGAGACACAGACAGATGAACACACACAAGGAGTAGAAACTTGACTCAGAACAGAAGCCAGGAGGAGGAGAAAGTTGGTGCCTGAAGCTCAGTACAGAGACAGAGACACACACAGGAGCTGATTCACAGAGACAGTGCAGGACTGGATCGGGGATGTGACTGGATGGAGGGCACGGCAGCAGAATTTGGAGGCAGTTCTGCAAACACACACCCTGAGGACCAGGTGCTGAGAGACACAGACACACAGGAACACAGACAAATACACACAGAGACAGACAGACTTACTGGATCAATGACAGGGCAGCTGAATTCAGGGTCAGTTCTGCTGCTGCAGAGTTCAGACTCTTTGCTGTATCTCTGCACCATCAACAGAGACTTTTTAAAACATAAACCAGGCATTGTGAACTCCTTGCTTCAAACTAAATAAACTACACTTCCCATGAGTCTCTCCGTGGTTTAAAATATAAATCAGGCATTGTGAATGCCTTCATTCAAACCCAATAAACTACACTTCCCACGAGTCTCTTGTGGTTTATGGCAAGCATCAATACAACACAGATTTTACAATTTAAGGGAAATTGATCTAAATGAATGAAATCTGTAATATCGAATTTTTTCACCCCCACATTTCATTGTTAAGATGTTTTTTGTTTATTTACATGCTGTTATTTGAATATAAATAAAAAACACGACAGGCTTTCGACCTGCCCTCCCAGTACATAAAACACGAACTGAATGCATTAATAAAGGACAAAATAAATGAATGCAGTTAACGAGATGCGCAATATTCTCTTTAATAATAATAATAATAATAATAATAATAATAATAATAATAATAATGTATTGTATTAAAAAACAGCAGCAGCACACTTTACCTTCGCTTGAAGTCTGTAGTCTTTCCAGGTGCCTCCATAAGCAATTAGATTGACAGACTCTTCGTCTTCTGTTTGGTTTATGGTCTATTTTATATTCTGTATTCGTTATTATGAGCACAGCCCTTTCCATTACATGTTACACCATTGTTTTAATGAATGTTTTAATCTCCCTGGTTTCCTAACACATTTCCCTATATACCTAACTATACCCCAACCTATTCTACTGCCATTCCCTATACCTTGACTAAATAAATAATTCTGTACATTAAAAGCCCTGAACCCATCCCCTAACTCTAATCTCACTTCTCTATATCTAGCACATTCAACCATCAGGTGTTCCACAGTTTCCAGAACCCCACACTCCATACATAACCCATTCTCATGCGCTCCGATTCTATAGAAATGTTCATTTAAAGTTGAATGTCCTATAAACAGCCTTATTAAATTCACTTCTTCCTGTCTATTCCACCCATACCATCCTTCCCTCATACTGACTGTACTTAGTGATTTATATCATTTTCGCCCTTTTCTTTTCCTATTCCACATAATCTACCATTCATTCACTATAATCGGAGGCTGTGAGGTCCAGTGGTTAAAGAAAAGGGCTTGTAACCAGGAGGTCCCCGGTTCAAATCCCACCTCAGCCACTGAATCATTGTGTGACCCTGAGCAAGTCACTTAACCTCCTTGTGCTCTGTCTTTCGGGTGAGACGCAATTGTATGTGACTCTGCAGCTGATGCATAGTTCACACACCCTAGTCTCTGTAAGTCACCTTGGATAAAGGCGTCTGCTAAATAAACAAACTGTCAACTATAATTGTTCCTATTTTATAATACTCCTTTAGCCCATAATGCACATGCATACCCATTTGTGTTCAAGCACCTGCTCAGTTAAAATGCGTCGCTATTGTCTCTGGTTTGTGCGCACGCAGTCAGGATGAGCCGCTCCCTCGAGCTTCGGCCTCAATCCGCGCATAATAAAGGTGTGTCTCAGTCCCGGTGAATCCTAACCAACATCGCGCTGTTACAGTTGTGTTTAATATGATCATTGCCGATCACGTTCCTCAGACCCCGATTGATCTTGGATTAGTTTACCTTGTTTCAGATTAAACCAGATTAGCGGTAAAATTGCACTACTCAATGTTAATTTAGGTGAGGAAGTCCAAGACGTGTGCTAATCGGGGTCTGTGAAACCAGCCATTGTAATAGCCCGACAGTTTGATTTTCAAAAGGGTTAAATAATTACAAGGTTGCAATTCGATCAGAAATCTGATTTGGGTCACTGAAGGCATCCAATGGGTTTATATAAAATAAAACGAGTTACCCATGTGTTCAACCTTGGAAAAATATACAAAATCTGGTTTTAAACATCAATGAGATACTTTGCCCCTTTTGAAAACCAGGCTGACAGTGTACTCTGCATCTTATAAATCTGTAATCGCATTATATTGTATTTTCACTTAACTGCTTTGTATGGTTCTATACTTGTACTGCCTGGAATTGCTCTTAAATGAACTGTATTTACTGTATTCGTCGCTCGTGCCGGAAATGGTTCTTACATGTAACTGTATTACCTATTATATAATTCTCTTAACTGTAATATGAATTTAAAGTTGCATTGAATAAGGATGTCTGGAAAGAAAATAAACCATAATAAATGAGCTAATGTATTTTTCATTTCAATGATCAGAAAGATTAATTCAACAAAGTCCACATGGGGGCGCCAGCATACTGCGAGGTCGATTTCTTGTATTAACTTAGTTTCCCTTTCAATAGAATGACAACCATTACCGAATGGGAAAGAGCCCTCTCTGACCGTCAATCACTGAGCAAATATAAAAAAGCTGCCCTATCAGGGCCCTGCTGTGAGGGAGAAGTCCCTCCCACCTCCTGTTGAAGAGGGACGTCCTCACAGTAACATATCGCCATTTTCTCTCTCACTTCACTGAGACAGGTCACAGATTGCTTCGTGCTTGCTTGTCTGAATTTGGCTGATTTGTTGGTTTATACCTTCAAATTTGTTTTAAATCCTGGTAAAATCATGCTTTCGAGCGTTATTAAGAGTGCTCTTGCCTGATTCTCCTGTCAGTTTACTGACTAGAGCTGGTTTCGATCCCTCTTGTGAGATTGGTGAGCGGCCATTACTCTTTTCTACTACATGAGGCCTCGTGTAGTTGCAGATACCGCTTGCCCTCGACGACCACGGCGACTGAATTGGCTGCATACCCCGGCATCCACCGCGGTTCTCCCGCCGACCTTCAGGCTTGGAACAGCGCCTACCCGGCCCCGATTGACTCGGCACCAGTGTAACCATCTCCGTGCCGACCGCGCCCACCATCGGCACCAATTGACTCGGCACCGAGTGTTCGGCACCGACAGCGTTCTCCTCGGCGCCGATCCCGGCACCGGTGAACAGCTTCGGAGCCGTCTACAGCCCGGCACCGACCGAATTACCCATCGGCACCGACCTCGGCACCGATTGACTCGGCAACGACCGCTTGTTCTTGGAACCGAGCGCAGCAGCCCCGCCTAGTTGCCATGTCAGTGCAGTCAACTGAGTCCTCCGCTGGTTTCCACCAGGGCGACCAGTGCGCGGCAAAGCTGCCCAGGCAGGATGAGCACCGGTCCTGTGCCAGATGCTTAGGGGCAGACCATGTGGCCAAAGCACTGGCGGGTGAGTTGGACTGCTCTCCATGCAGGAAGTTCTCCAAAAGAACTAAACGCAGGACAGCAGCCCCATCCCCAGCAGAGTATCTCTCCCCGAGCCATGGGAGAATGAGGTCAGTGGTCCAGGGTCCTCAGCAGAGGTCCTCTAGGACCCCACGTCAGATTAGAACTCATGACCACTTGGGTTACATTTATTTATTACACAAATAATATTATCTCTACATCTGTGAATAACTTATTTTAACATGCTTATGTGTTTTAGTGGTGGGATTTAATTTACCAGCATCAGCCAAATCAATATTGTTGTGCTACATGTATTCATTTATAGCAATATTTATTCAAACATTTTAATAATTTCTATATTTAAAAAGTATGTATTTCTACGTGTATTTGTTTACATTTGCATTCATGTATTTATTCATTTATAAAATCGTGCTGTGTTTTGTACTTGCTCTTACTAGAACTGAAGTCATTGGGCCCGATCTTGGATAGATTTGCGCACCACTTAAACGGCCGTTATGTGCAAATGCGCATAATTTTCTATATTCGAAACGTCCTTTTGCGCGTCACAATCCATTCTGCGCTGTGCAGAAATAAAATGTATGCATCGCACAATATGGGGGGAGTGGCCGACAATATGCGTGATCCTGCTATTTTCAAAAGTATGTGCCAAGCACAAAACCAGTTTTGCGAGGCATAGAATAACGCTTTTAAAAAGCAAGCGTTAACTCCGCGCACATCCCCCCAGGACTCACACAAGCACGGAACAGCAGGAGCTTTCCAAGGTACCGCTATGGGAAACACCCCGCGAGCGCACAAGACTCCGTCCACATCTACAGTGGGACTATTATATGGTGATTATAGGACAGGAATTCAAAAGAACGATTGTGATAATTGCTTCACTGTTTAAAAAAAAAACATGTTTAAAAAACAATCTGCAGGAAGCTGCTATCTCGACCGCTCTTTCAGACTGAAACATTAGGCTACTATTTACTTTTCTAAGCAAGCATTCTTGGTGCTGCAAGAATAGCTCCCAAAACAGAATGGAGAGTACAGTACGGTATGTGACATAGACCGAGCTGGCAAATACAAAACAACTGTCTGGAGAAGGAGCGGGCTCTGGAGGCAGGGGAGCATAGCGGAGGTAGAGCCAGTCTTCTAGTGCAGGTGGAGTGGAGAGGTCGAGTGGGGGTGTAGGGAGAGATGAGGGTCTGGAGGTAGCTGGGTGCAGTCTGGTCAAGGCATCTGTAGGCTAGTACAAGAGTCTTGAACTGGATGCGAGCGGTGATCGGGAGCCAGTGGAGCGAGCGGAGTAGTGGAGTAGCGTGGGCGAAGCGAGGCAGAGAGAACACCAGGCGGGCAGCAGAGTTCTGGATGAGCTGGAGCGGATGGGTGGTGGACGCAGGGAGGCCAGCCAGGAGGGAGTTGCAGTAGTCTAGGCGGGAGAGTACCAGGGCCTGGACCAGGAGCTGGGTAGCATAGTTGGTGAGGAAGGGTCGGATTCTTCGGATGTTGCTGAGGAAGAATCGGCAAATGCGTGCCACAGTGGAGATGTGCTGGGAATAAGAGAGGCAGGGGTCCAGGGTGACTCCAAGGTTCTTAGCTGAGGAAGAGGGAGAGAGTGTGGTAGATTCCAGAGGAACAGAGATAGAGAGATCAGAGGAGGGGGAGGAGGAGGGAAAGAAAAGGAGGTCAGATTTAGAGAGGTTGAGTTTGAGGTGATGCAAGTGCATCCAGGAGGAAATAGCAGACAGACAGGTAGAGATACGGGAGGAGATGGTGGAGTCAGAGGTGGGGAAGGAGAGGAAAATCTGAGCATCATCAGCATAGAAATGGTATGAGAAACCATAGGATGCGATGAGGGGGCCCAGGGAGCGGGTGTAGAGAGAGAACAGGAGAGGACCCAAGACTGACCCTTGGGGGACTCTAGTTAAGAGAGGGTGAGGTGTGGAGGTTGCTCCACGCCAGGTTACCTGGTAAGTGCGGTTGGAGAGGTAGGAGGAGAACCAGGCCAGAGCAGTGCCAGAGATCCCCAGGTCAGCAAGAGATGATAGTAGAATAGAGTGATCAACAGTGTCAAAGGCAGCAGAGAGGTCGAGGAGAATTAGGACAGAGGAGAGAGAGGCAGCTCGGGCACATTTAAGTGAGTTGGTGAAAGACAGGAGGGCGGTTTCAGTGGAGTGAGCAGAGCGGAAGCCAGATTGGAGAGGGTCAAGCAGAGAGTGGTTGGACAGGAAAGCAGAGAGCTGGCGGTGTACAGTCCGCTCGAGGGTTTTGGAGAGGAAGGGTAGGAGGGAGACAGGACGGTAGCTCTGGAGGGAGGTGGGGTCGAGGGTAGGTTTTTTGAGGAGGGGAGTGATCGAGGCTTTTTTGAAGGCAGAGGGGAAGATACCAGAAACTAGAGAGGTGTTGAGGAGGGAGGAGATGAAGGGGAGTAGAGCAGGAGCAGCAGCTTGAAAGAGGTGAGTGGGGAGGGGGTCCAAGGCACACGTGGTGGGTTTGTGACCCTGGAGCAGGGAGGAGAGGTCAGGGTCTGAGAGGGGCAAGAAGGTGGAGAAGGAGGGTGAGTTAGTAGGGGTTGCAGTGGGTGTAGGAGTTGGAGCGGGAGGGGGTGCGGGGGAGGGAGAGGTGTTAAAGAGTTTGCGGATATCTGAGATTTTAGAAGAGAAGAAGGAGGCAAAGTCATCAGGGGAGATAGAGGAGGGAGGAGGAAGGGGGGAGGGTTTAGGAGGGAGGAGAAGGTAGAGAATAGTTTACGTGGGTTGTTAGTGGAGGCTTGGATTACAGATTGGAAATAAGCACATTTAGCAGAGGAGAGAGTAGAGGAGAAGGAGGAGAGGAGAGTGCGGTAAAGGTCTAGGGCAGCAGGGAGGTTACGGCGAGAGGTTACAGTGGGGGTAGGAGGAGCAGGGAGAGGGGGGAGAGACAGAGAAAAAGAGATGAAATAGTGATCATAGAGGTCCAGGGGGGTGACAGAGAGGGTGGAGGGGCAGCAGGCCCTGGAGAAGGTGAGGTCCAGTTGACGGCCAGCTTTGTGGGTAGGAGGGGACGGAGAGAGACAGAAGTCGAAGGAGTGCAGGAGAGGGAGGAATCCAGCAGAGTGGCTGGGGATGGAGAGATGGATGTTGAAGTCACCCAACAGGACAGTCGGGGTAGACAGAGAGGGGAGGGAGGAGAGTAGATAGTCGAGTTCATCCAGAAAGTGAGTGAGAGGCCCAGGGGGGCGGTACAGAACAACGAGCAGGAGTTGACAGGGAAAGGTTAGTTGGACTGCATGAAATTCAAAGGTATTGACAGAGAGCGAGATGAGATCGGAGGGGAAAGAAAAAAGTAAGGAGGGAGAGAGGAGAAGACCCGTCCCACCTCCCCGTCCAGTGAGACGAGGGGTATGGGTCAGGACGTAGAGAGAGGACAGGGCAGCAGGAGTAACAGTGTTATCAGGGGACAACCAGGTTTCAGTGAGAGCAAGGAAATCGAGCGAGAGGTGGGAGGCAAAGGCAGATATGAAATCAGCTTTGTTAGCAGAAGAGTGACAGTTCCAGAGTGCACCAGAGAGTGTGCGGGAGGGGGGAGAGGCAGAGAAATTAGGTTAGAGGGGTTGGAGGAGCAGCAGCGGAGGGAGGGCAGAGGACGAGGACGAGAGGACAGAACAGGGATGTGAGAGACAGTCATAGCAGGGCAAGCAGGACAAAAGGCACAGTAGGAGCAGTAGGGTGGAGGGTACAGACCTGACTAGTAGATAGCTTCTTCTAGAGCCCCGTTAGGTTTGGATCTATTGGAATAGCGTCTCAGCGCAGGCCTCCCCTTGCTGGACTCCCACAGCTAGACTCCCGGCTCTTTTGTTGAGGCTCTTCTGTTGGCTGGCGCAGAAATAGGCTGCTTAATATATAAAGAACAACTGCGTGAAAACCAATCAGATAGCAAATCAACTTCTGTACAATTAAACCACTCACCTGGTACTAATCACACACCAACTCAGCTAATTCAAACACCACCTTACAAAGTTACCAAATGTAGTTAATTAAAAATTACTTGAAGCAGGAACTTGCCTATCTGCCTCAGTCCCTGGTTCCTGTAGACTGACCACTATTATATGCCCACCCTTAAATGGGTTCCACCTCACTTTGCAAGGGGACTGGCACAACTGCTAACTGCTCTATTGACAATACTTTTACACACTTCAAAGGGGATCACACCACTACAGGAGACTGTGTGGAGACCAATCCAAATGCAAACAACTCTCTTCAAGTTAATAAACCACCCTCCCTGATAATTACAAATTGCAAATCACCTTATTATTCAAATAACCACACTACCTGGTTTAAAATCACATACACACACTCCTCCCTAAATTGAAACACCAACTAATAATGATACTTAAATTGTTAATTAAAAATTAGTAGGAGCAGGACCAATTACCTATCTTGCCTCAGACACTGGTTACCTGTAGACTCCCACAGCTAGACTCCCGGCTCTTTTGTTGAGGCTCTTCTGTTGGCAGGCGCTTCTGGCTGGCGCAGAAATAGGCTGCTTAATATATAAAGAACAACTGCGTGGAAACCAATCAGATAGCAAATCAACTTCTATACAATTAAACCACTCACCTGGTACTAATCACACACCACATTACAAGTTACCAAATGTAGTTAATTAAAAATTACTTGAAGCAGGAACTTGCCTATCTGCCTCAGTCCCTGGTTCCTGTAGACTGACCACTATTATATGCCCACCCTTAAATAGAGTTATATTTAAGAGCAAGTAGTAACTGCAGTAGAGTATTTAATTATGGATGGACCAAACTTGCAGGTCGCCACTGTCACATTTTCCAGGAAATCACGGCTAATACTGAGAAAGAAAACAGATGAGAACCTAACAGAAAACTAGTGAAAAACACTGCATTGATTACCTGAACGGGTCAAATGTAGACTACTGAATTGCTGAATTGTTGGGGGAGAGTGGCGCATCCAGCTGAGGCGCTTCATCTGAAATGCAGGGTGTGCCCTATAGCCTGGAGATCGCTGTTTCCAATCCAGACTATGCCATCGCCGACAGGAACGCCGAGGGGGCGGCACACAGTTGGCCGAGTGCCACCCGGGTTGGGAGGGCTTAGGTCAGCTTGGTAATCATTGTCTCAACAAGCTCCAGCGACTCCTGTGGCGAACGGTCGCCTGCGAGTTGTGGGCGGAACTGCATTTCCTCCAACACCGCTACAGCCAGGTGCGGTTGTCTTTGCTGTTGCAGTGTGACAAGAGGAGGGTGGCTGACGGCGTTTGTTTCAGAGGATGCGCATGATGAGTCTTCGTTCTCCCGAGTCGATACGGGAAGTTGCAGCAGCGCCATAAAAAACAATTGGATATTCCAAATTGGGAGATTTTTTTTAAAAATATTACAACAAAAAAAATAAATAGTTAAGCTTCAAAAAATCTATTTTTGACTGAGCGAGTTAAGTGTGTACGGTATCCTGACAACACAACACGTTGAAAACACAGAAAAGATGCTGAGAAAAAAAAAAAAAAGTTTTCTATTTCCTGTTTAATTAAGAAAATACAATAAAAAAAGATTATTCTCTTACTTGTCTTCCTGCCATATCCCCTCTTTTTTGGTCAAATATTGAATATATTCGTATTCAATTTCAAACCACTGTTCTTTGTTCCCATGATGCATCTGTGATGGGCTGGGTTTTAAGCGATCGTGATAATTTCTGATATTTTATAGTGGCTGGACTTTATAATAATAAAAAAATGAAAAAGGGTAACGAGCGACAAATGCATTAATTTCTGTCGATTTGTTCTATTTTAATGGGTTATAATTTTACAAATTTAAAAGACATTCATTAAGAAAAGATAAAACTAATTTAATAACCTTTAAGAATTATGTTTTTATTGACAGAAATATATTTGATGTATGTGTGTTTGGCATGAAATCAAATAAAGTCCCATTGGATTTTGCTTGAAAAGAGGAAACACAAAAGGTGTTTTTTTAGGTTTTTATTTTTTAAATAAAGCATTTATTCAACATGTTTTTTTTTTACAAAAATACATAAAAATACAACACAATACAACACGGAATGTTTTTTGACTGGACTGTATTGCATTAGCTGGCTCTCAGATCACCAGTACAGTACAGGGCTGTTAGATTAGACTGGACTGTATTGCATTAGCTGGCTCTCATATCTCCAGTATAGTACAGTGCTGTTAGATTAGACTGGAATGTATTGAATTAGCTGGCTCTCAGATCCCCAGTACAGTACAGTGCTGTTAGATTAGACTGGACTGTATTGAATTAGCTGGCTCTCAGATCACCAGTACAGTACCGTGCTGTTAGATTAGACTGGACTGTATTGAATTAGCTGGCTCTCATATCTCCAGTACAGTACCATGCTGTTAGATTAGATTGGACTGTATTGAATTAGCTGGCTCTCAGATCCCCAGTACAGTACAGTGCTGTTAGATTAGACTGGACTGTATTGAATTAGCTGGCTCTCAGATCCCCAGTACAGTACAGTGCTGTTAGATTAGACTGGACTGTATTGAATTAGCTGGCTCTCAGATCACCAGTACAGTACCGTGCTATTAGATTAGACTGGACTGTATTGAATTAGCTGGCTCTCAGATCCCCAGTACAGTACCGTGCTGTTAGATTAGACTGGACTGTATTGAATTAGCTGGCTCTCAGATCCCCAGTACAGAAGCGTACTGTTAGATTAGACTGGACTGTATTGAATTAGCTGGCACTCAGATCACCAGTACAGTACTGTGCTGTTAGATTAGACTGGACTGTATTGCATTAGCTGGCTCTCATATCTCCAGTATAGTACAGTGCTGTTAGATTAGACTGGAATGTATTGAATTAGCTGGCTCTCAGATCCCCAGTACAGTACAGTGCTGTTAGATTAGACTGGGCTGTATTGAATTAGCTGGCTCTCATATCTCCAGTACAGTACAGGGCTGTTAGATTAGACTGGACTGTATTGAATTAGCTGGCTCTCATATCTCCAGTACAGTACCGTGCTGTTAGATTAGACTGGACTGTATTGAATTAGCTGGCTCTCAGATCCCCAGTACAGTACAGTGCTATTTTTAAAATCCATAAAATGTTGTAAATCTTAAATTCCTGAGAAATAACACTTATGAAAATGAATGAACAAAATAAACAAATAAAAATACATAAATGAAAAAAATCAATACACAACTTTATAAACAAATTCCTAAAATTACACAAATTCAGTCAATCCAACACCTTTAAAAAAAAAAAAGTACAAAGTAACACGGAACAGTCCATTATAGTTAGTATAGGGGGTGATTGGTCTAAGGCTATTGTGCATATTATTATTATTATTATTATTATTATTATTATTATTATTATTATTATTATTATTATTATTATTATTATTATTATTGTAGTATTATTACTAGTCCAAACTCCCTCACCCCTCTCTTTGACTGCACCTAAATGGACCAGTCCCTTAAAAAAAAGAAAAAAGTCATTTTCCACTGAAATTAAATAAAATACACGCAATTTCAAACTAAAAAGAAAACAGTTTCAAATTGTAACACCAGAAACACATTTTGTGTATATATATATATATATATATATATATATATATATATATATATATATATATATATATATATATATATATATATATATAAATATATAATCTTTAAACATCTTAAAACAGTTGCAGAATATTTTGTAGGGATTTTCATAGCAATTAAGAAAGTCAAAGAGAGAGAGAGAGACATAACTGGGAAAAAAATGGCAAAATACTTTAAAAGAAGTGTAATTTGTAATTCATTATGAACAGAGCTGCACAGAGCAGGTCTATAGGAAACTCAACACTGCAGAGCTGCACAGAGCAGGTCTGTAGGAAACTCAAGACGGCAGAGCTGCACAGAGCAGGTTAAAAGGAAAGAGAGATCAACACTGCAGAGCTGTACAGAGCGAGTCTATAGGAAAGACAAAATTTCTTTTTTTATATAACTTTTTAGATTAGTTCCTTTTAAAACAGTGCTTTCCCTGGGTCTCTCTCAAACACTTTCAATGAGACTCCCTATCGCACAGGAGTTTCAGTAAGACTCCCTATTACAGAGCAGTTTCAATAGAACTCCCTATTGCACAACTGTTTTAATGAGACTCCCTATCACACAGCAGTTTTAATGAGACTCCCTATCGCACAGGAGTTTCAGTAAGACTCCCTATCACACAGCAGTTTCAATGAGACTCCCTATTGCACAGCAGTTTCAATAAGACTCCCTATCACACAGCAGTTTCATTAAGACTCATTATCGTACAGCAGTTTCAATAAGACTCCCTATCGCACAGCAGTTTCAATAAGACTCACTATCGCACAGCAGTTTCAATGAGACTCCCTATTGCACAGCAGTTTCAGTAAGACTCCCTATCACACAGCAGTTTCAATGAGACTCCCTATCACACAGCAGTTTCAATAAGACTCATTATCGCACAGCAGTTTTAATAAGACTCATTATCGCACAGTAGTTTCAATAAGACTCATTATCGCACAGCAGTTTCAGAGCAGAGCTGGTCTATAGGAAACTCAACACTGCAGAGCAGTGATTGAATCGTAATATCTTTTCAATATAGACTTTAAGGGGAAATTCACAAATGCTCTTCACATGGTTTCAGGAAAAAGAAAGTGAAGGGTGAGAGAGAGGGAGAGGGTGAGAGTGAGGGAGAGAGAGAGGAGAAAGAGGGACGCTTCTGGACAAACGCCTCTGGATTTCCCGTTTGCTTCTTTCAAACAATCCAACTTGTAACAACGAATAGTGGAGTCTTCGTTTTCATATTTCTCCCAGTAGTCTTGCTCTTTAACTTTCGTCAATGTGGACTCAGCTTCGTAACTTTTGGTTTGACTTTTATCTGGACTGATGTAACTGTTGTCTTGCTGTTGTCCTTTCTTTCCATCCAAGCCTTTAGATTTGTCCGAATTCCCCCCGCTTGCCTTGCCCGATTTGGGGAACCACCATCTCGTTCTGGTGCTGAAGGTGTAAGTGACGCGGGCTCTCGGATAGTAAGGCATCATGGGGCAGGGAGCGAAATCGATTTCTCTCAAGAACCTCAAATCTAGACCTTTCCTCTCCTCGGGACCGGCGCAGAGGAGCTCGGAGCTGGAGATCCGGACCTGACGGAACCATTCCCAGAGAGGGCGGGCCTGGCAGGAGCAGCTCCAGGGGTTTCCGTTGAGTCTGAGGAACTGCAGGGATGAGAGATCGGAGAGGGCCGAAGCAGGGAGGTCTGTTAGGGCGTTGTTGAAGAGGAACAGGGTGGTGAGGTGACCCAGGTCCCTGAAGGCTTTGCGGTTGACCTGTCGCACTCGGTTCTCGTGGAGGAGGAGCCTGTCCAGGTTGACCAGCCCTCTGAAGACATTTTCAGACAGGACTCGGATTCGGTTGCCGTGGAGGAAGAGGTGAGTGAGATTCACCAGGTCTGAGAAGAGATTGTCCTGAGAGGGGGAGAGAGAGGGAGGGGGAAGGGGAGGGACAGAGATTGATATTTGGCACATGAAAATTCAGTACTACCAAAAAGTTGTATGTTAAATTATGAAAATAAAATTATTTGTGTTATAGCTCTTCTGTATGTATCTGCCTCCTGTCACCCCTCCCCCCCAGGAGCAGGGTTGAGACAGACTGTATTAGATAGGATAGAGGGGGCTATCCAGGAGCAGGATTGAGACACACTGTATTAGATAGGATAGAGGGGGCTCTCCAGGAGCAGGGTTGAGACACATTGTATTAGATAGGATAGAGGGGGCTCTCCAGGAGCAGGATTGAGACACATTGTATTAGATAGGATAGAGGGGGCTCTCCAGGAGCAGGATTGAGACACACTGTATTAGATAGGATAGAGGGGGCTCTCCAAGAGCAGGATTGAGACACACTGTATTAGATAGGATAGAGGGGGCTCTCCAGGAGCAGGATTGAGACACATTGTATTAGATAGGATAGAGGGGGCTCTCCGGGAGCAGGATTGAGACACACTGTATTAGATAGGATTGGGGGGGGGGCTCCAGGAGCAGGGTTGGAGACGCACTGTATTAGATAGGATGGGGGGCTCTCCAGGAGCAGGGTTGGAGACGCACTGTATTAGATAGGATGGGGGGGATGGGGGGGCTCCAGGAGCAGGGTTGGTGGCGCACTGTATTAGATAGGAGGTCTCTCTCTCTCTCTCTCTCTCTCTCTCTCTCTCTCTCTCTCTCTCTCTCTCTCTCTCTCTCTCTCTCTCTCTCTCTCTCTCTCTCTCTCTCTCTCTCTCTCTCTCTCTCTCTCTCACCTGGATGTGTTGCAGCAGGTTGTCCTGCAGGTAAAGGAACTGCAGGCTGTAGAGTTTTTTGAAGATGTTTCCGGGCAGGGTCCCCAGCTGGCAGCGGTATATGTGCAGGCTCTGCAGCTTGTCCAGCCCCCGGAAGGAGTCAGGATGGAGGGTGCGCAGGGAGGGGTTATCCCCCAGGTCCAGCTCCTCCAGATCTCGCATGTCGCTGAAGGAATCTGGTTTGATGGAGCAGATGTTGTTGGAGTAGAGCCACAGGACCTGATGAGAGGGAGAGAGAGAGGTGGGGGAGAGAGAGGAAGATCATTTTCAAGCTCAATTTCGAGTTACAGTCAAACCTGTATTAAGAGACCTGCACTCAAGGTACAGTCAAATAGTGTCTCTTAAAAGAGGGACCCCCCATACATTTTCTATTTGTCTCCGACATCCTACCTTCCTCTAATTATATATGTATGTTTAAAAAACTCTGTAAAAGACTACATATATGAACAAAATAAGTAGTGGAATTGAATTACATTTAGATTATTGTGTGGGCTTGCACGTTGTTGTTTCGGAGGACAAAAGCTTGAGTGCGTTTGTCTATCTCCAGCCTCTCCCAGCCGAGAAGGAGTCACTGCGGGGGAGATCGCAGCAGCAGCAGTGGTGAGGCAGACATAGTCTTAAAAACAATTTATAAATTGGGGGAGAAAAGGGGGTTACAAATAATTGTGAAGTGTGAACAGGGCAAGATGGTACCTGTGTCTGGAAGCCGAAGGACTGCGCCCACAGCTCTGTGATGCGGTTGTTTTGGAGGAACACTCTCTGGCTGTCGTAGGGAATGCCGGCCGGCACCGCCGAGAAGTTCTGAGACTGGCAGCTGACCGTCATCGGGGAGAGGTAACAGACACACAGCCTGGGGCAGGAATAGGCAGGGCTAGGGGAGCAGACTGCCAGCCAGAGAAACAGCCAGACAGACACCGAGCCTGCATGGGGAGAGAGAGGAGAGTGTGAGAGAGGAGAAGGGAGGGGAGAGAGATAGACTGATAGATAAACAGAATGACAGACAAGACAGAAAGGCAGATAAACAAATAGACAGACAGATTTGAAGTCATGTCTCAATGAACATTTATTCAGTTGTCTGTCATAGATCTCTCTAAGAGTGACCCCTGACCCCGAGTGACCCAATGATATAATGTTCTCAGCACATAACAGAACTGACTGGGCAAACAGTCACTCAGAGAGAGGCTCGGAAACTTTGGTGACATTTATAGAAGAACCTGAATACTCGGAAAAACAGGAACGCCTTCTATAATTCAGGAAAGACAATGAATAGAGGAGAACACTGTCAATGTGTGTGTGTGTGTGTGTGTGTGTGTGTGTATGTGTGTCTGTGTCTCGGTGTGTTTCTATCTCAATGTGTGTGTGTGTGTGCTCCAGTGTGTGTCTCTCTCAATGTGTGTGTGTCAGTGTGTTTCTCACTCAATGTGTGTGTGTCTCAGTGTGTGTCTCTCTCAATGTGTGTGTCTCAGTGTGTGTCTCTCTCAATGTGTGTGTGTGTGTGTCTCAGTGTGTGTCTCTCTCAATGTGTGTGTGTGTGTCTCAATGTGTGTCTCAGTGTGTTTCTCTCTCAATGTGTGTGTGTGTGTCTCAGTGTGTTTCTCTCTCAATGTGTGTGTCTCAGTGTGTGTCTCTCTCAATGTGTGTGTGTGTGTCTCAATGTGTGTCTCAGTGTGTTTCTCTCTCAATGTGTGTGTGTCTCAGTGTGTTTCTCTCTCAATATGTGTGTGTCTCAGTGTGTTTCTCTCTCAATGTGTGTGTGTGTCTCAGTGTGTTTCTCTCTCAATATGTGTGTGTCTCAGTGTGTTTCTCTCTCAATGTGTGTGTGTGTCTCAGTGTGTTTCTCAATATGTGTGTGTCTCAGTGTGTTTCTCTCTCAATGTGTGTGTGTGTGTGTGTCTCTCTCAATGTGTGTGTGTCTCAGTGTGTTTCTCTCTCAATGTGTGTGTGTGTGTGTCTCAGTGTGTGTCTCTCTCAATATGTGTGTGTCTCAGTGTGTGTCTCTCTCAATGTGTGTGTGTGTGTGTGTGTGTGTGTCTCAATGTGTGTCTCAGTGTGTTTCTCTCTCAATGTGTGTGTGTGTCTGTGGCAAAGTGGCTGGTAAGGGGAACAGGTGTAGCGGTGATGCGATGCAGGAGTGACAGGCAGACAACGGTAATTTTGTGAATAAGTGTTTATTGTGCTGTTTCCAGGTCTGGCGACCGTCAAATAATAAATCCCCGGCAGTACACAACAATGTGTAAAGCACGGGGAGCGTGAATAATCCCACACAGTCCTGAACAGAAAAACAAAGGCACGGTCATCAGTCCTGGGTGAATTCAAACATGCAGGTGCTCTGTGCAGTGGTGCTCCGGATAGTGCTTTTGTGGAGACAGCTCCGGAGGTGTGCTTTAACTGTCTAGTAGTGCGAAAAAAGACAGACAATTACAGACAGACAGAAATAACACACAACACGTAACACTTAATTCTTTTTATATTTCTGAGAGCTCATCTCTCAGTCCTTCTCTCCTCACGTTTAACCCAAACGAAGGAAAAGAACAGCGTTACCCTGGCCCCTATATGTAATCCCGCATGATATCTAGGTAAACGGTTGCAGCTGCCTTATTACTTGCAGCTGCCCCTCATTTACCTGTCAAATCAATACGGTCTTACAACAGAGTCTCGCTTCCTTCCAGGCTGACCCACTTCCCGGTCCCGGAAATGAACTGTCAGGCCAGCCCTTCCAGATACTTCTCCTCCCGTTCTTTAGCGCCCTCACAGATCGGGAGGTAGATTTATCACCAGAACTCATTGTATTTCTGTCACATATCCCACCGCTCAGAGTGGAGCCGAAGGAACACTCGGCTGAATCTACCTTTCCCATTGCTCCCCCCTCCCGGGAAAAATAATCCGCATTTTGGTGGTCTTTCCCCGCACGGTGTACCATATGGTACATGAAGGGCTGCAATGCCAGATACCACCGAGTTATCCGGGCATTGCTGTCCTTCATTGTGCTTAACCACTTGAGTGGGGTGTGGTCTGTGACAAGATCAAATGAGTGTCCCAGCAGGTAGTATCGTAAAGAGTGAGTAGCCCATTTAATGGCCAAACACTCTTTTTCGACTACGGAATAGTTACGTTCCCGAGGTAACATTTTTTTGCTCAGGTACAATATCGGGTGTTCTACTCCAGCTACTTTTTGGGACAAGACTGCACCCAAACCTACATCCGAGGCGTCGGTGTGGAGGATGAATCTCTTGGTGAAATCTGGGGTAATAAGAGTGGGGGGCCTGGCAAAGTTTACGCTTAATCGTATCAAACGCCCCCTGACACTCAGCTGACCATTTAATTAAATTTGGAGCACTCTTTTTGGTGAGGTCGACTAACGGGTTAACCACTGTGGCGTACTCGGGGATGAAGCGGCGGTAATAACCGGCTAAGCCCAGTAGTGACCTCACCTGAGTCTTGATTTTGGGGATCGCTGCATCAACCAAAGCCTGGATTTTGGTGACCACAGGTTTCACCCTTCTATTTCCCATTACAAATCCCAAATATTGAGTCTCTATTTTGGCAAACACACATTTTCTCAAGTTAGCTGTCAGCCGGGCTGCCCTTAGAGACTGAAGAACGGCTGCAAGCCTAGCCAAATGCTCTCGCCAGGTGGAGCTGTAAATCACCACATCATCAATATACGCTGCTGCATATTCATGATGTGGGCGTAAAACCTGGTCCATCAGTCTCTGAAAGGCAGCGGGCGCACCATGTAGCCCAAATGGCATGGTTTTAAAGTGGAACAGCCCTTCTGGTGTTGAAAATGCAGTTTTCTCTCTGGAGCTGCGGGTTAAAGGGATTTGCCAGTATCCCTTCTTCAGGTCCAGAGTGGAAATAAACCTCGCTTTTCCCAGTCTGTCTAAAAGCTCGTCGACCCGAGGCATGGGATACGCATCGAACTTAGCAATAGCGTTCACCTTTCTGAAATCCACGCAGAAGCGGTTGGTGCCGTCTTTCTTAGCCACTATGACAATGGGGCTGCACCACTCGCTCCTGGAAGGTTCAATTACCCCAAGCTCGAGCATATCCCATACCTCTTTGCGCACGCCACTTTGTCGACTTTCCGGGATCCGGTACGGTCTCTCTCGCACTGTGACACCTGGTGGAGAGATAATGTCATATTCAACTAAGTTTGTTCTGCCGGGCACGTCAGAAAAAACATCGCTGAACTCTTCAATAAGCTTACGCAGCTCTCTTTGCTGATCCGGAACCAACTGTTCCCCCATCGAAATCGCTCTTGTGCTCGGGGTCTCTGGAGAGGGGCCTAAATCATCCTCCATATTGCCTGGGGCTATAAATAAGACCTCCCTTGCCTGCCAGGGCTTTAACAAATTAACATGGTAAATTTCACGTTCATTCCGGCGATCGGGCTGTCTAATTTCATAATTTACTTTCCCTATAGCCCGAATCACCTCATACGGCCCCTGCCATTTAGCACACAGTTTTGATTCTGATGAGGGAAGTAGCAACATTACCTTGTCCCCTGGTCGAAAGGTTCGAATTCGTGCATTTTTGTTGTAATGCTGCTGCTGTCGGTGCTGAGCCGATCTGAGGTTGTCTCGGGCCAAACGACCGACCAAATCCAGGCGATCTCTTAGTAGGAGCACATACTTCACTACATTTTTAGACGAGCCTTTGTGCTCCTCCCACCCCTCTCTCAGCAGGTCGAGAATGCCGTGAGGCTGCCGGCCGTACAGGAGCTCAAAGGGGGAGAACCCCGTGGAACTCTGCGGCACTTCTCTCACCGCAAAAAGGAGGTAGGGAAGAAGCGATGCCCAATGTTTCTGCTCTTGTGTTACAAATCGCCTCAGCATCGACTTTAAGGTCTGATTAAAACGTTCAACCAGACCGTCCGATTGTGGATGACGTATTTTCAATATTTTGTACACCTGCTGTAACGTATTTGACAGAAAATTGGTTCCGTGATCGGTCAAAATCTCCTTGGGGATCACTACTCTAGCCATAATCTGCGCTAACTTGGTGGCTATTGCAGCGGCACTAGTGGACCTCAATGGAACTGCCTCCGGGTATCGCGTTGCATAATCCACCACCACTAATATATGCGTATACCCGGAGTCAGAAGGTAGCAAAGGGCCCACTATGTCCATTGCAATGCGTTCAAAAGGAGTGGAAATAATCGGCAGTGGGACCAAAGGGGCAGGGGCAGCACCTCTACCCCAGCTGGGGGCCAACCTTGGTCTCCATGGGGGGGAGGCAAGGGGGCCCAATGGGGTCGGTGTTCTAGGAGGTCTGGGTCCCTGGAACGCGGGGGGGTGGTGGTGGTGGTGTTGGAGGAGAGGGAGGGAGAGGTCGGCTGCTCCGAAGGGCAGGGGCCGACAGGATCCCGATCCGGGCAGAAGTCAGGGAGTCCTCGAAGTCTTCAGCCAATTTGACCGCCTCCTCCAGGGTGTCGGGATTGTGGCGCCGTATCCACGCCTGGGTTTCGGCGCCGACCACATGGCAAAATTGCTCTACCACAATGGCTTCCCCCATCTGCTGGGCGGTCTTCTTCCCGGGGGTCAGCCAATGCACCATGTGGTCGCACAACCGCTCTGCAACCACCCTGGGGCGTGTCTCCGGGGCTCTCCGGTACTCCCTAAACCAAGCCCGGTGGGTCTCTGTGGTGATGTTCAGCCGGCGGAGGATAGCCTGCTTGACCAGGTCATACTCGGTGGCGTGATGGTCGCTCATGGCTTGGTAGGCTGCCTGAGCCTACCCAATCAGGCAGGGTCCCAACTGGCTGGCCCAGAACTCCCGCAGCCAAGCCGCCGCGGTAGCCAGCCGCTCGAACGCCACCTTCGGGGGCGACATCAGCGGTGTTGTGGTAGGGGTCGTTGCTGCGGCAATGGCCAGCCCTACCCGTTCAATGAGCGCCGTGTAGCGCTCCTCCCTCCTCCTCTCCTCTGCACCGCGTCTGCTCTCCAGCGCCTGCAGCAGCTCCGCCAGTGCGTTGCGATCCATGATCCCGGATCTGACACCAAGTGTGGCAAAGTGGCTGGTAAGGGGAACAGGTGTAGCGGTGATGCGATGCAGGAGTGACAGGCAGACAACGGTAATTTTGTGAATAAGTGTTTATTGTGCTGTTTCCAGGTCTGGCGACCGTCAAATAATAAATCCCCGGCAGTACACAACAATGTGTAAAGCACGGGGAGCGTGAATAATCCCACACAGTCCTGAACAGAAAAACAAAGGCACGGTCATCAGTCCTGGGTGAATTCAAACGTGCAGGTGCTCTGTGCAGTGGTGCTCCGGATAGTGCTTTTGTGGCGACAGCTCCGGAGGTGTGCTTTAACTGTCTAATAGTGCGACAAAAAGACAGACAATTATAGACAGACAGAAATAACACACAACACGTAACACTTATTCCCTTTTTATATTTCTGAGAGCTCCTCTCTCAGTCCTTCTCTCCTCATGTTTAACCCAAACGAAGGAAAAGAACAGCGTTACCCTGGCCCCTATATGATATCTAGGTAAACGGTTGCAGCTGCCTTATTACTTGCAGCTGCCCCTCGTTTACCTGTCAAATCAATACGGTCTTACAACAGAGTCTTGCTTCCTTCCAGGCTGACCCACTTCCCGGTCCCGGAAACAAACTGTCAGGCCAGCCCTTCCAGATACTTCTCCTCCCGTTCTTTAATGCCCTCACAGGTCGGGAGGAAGATTTATCACCAGAACTCATTGTATTTCTGTCACAGTGTCTCAGTGTGTTTCTCTCTCAATATGTGTGTGTGTGTGTGTGTGTGTCCCAATGTGTGTCTCAGTGTGTTTCTCTCTCAATGTGTGTGTGTGTGTGTGTCAATGTGTGTCTCAGTGTGTTTCACTCTCAATGTGTGTGTGTGTCTCGGTGTGTTTCTCTCTCAATATGTGTGTGTCTCAGTGTGTTTCTCTTGCAATGTGTGTGTGTTCCAGTGAGTGTATGTCTCTCAATGTGTGTGTGTCTCAGTGTGTGTCACTCTCAATGTGTGTGTGTGTGTGTGTGCTCCATTGTGCATATGTGTGTTTCTCTCTCAATGTGTGTGTGTGAAAGCCTGAACACATTTCACTCCAGATTAGCACTCTCACACAGCAGCACATCAGCAGCACGGTGGAAATGACTTCATCAGGAACAAGAATCCGCTTTATTTATGGTGGATCTGTTGATCTACAAATCTGATTATAATATTTTATTATCTTTAACAATAATAGGGGACTCCCGAGTGGTGCATCCTGTAAAGGCACACCCTGGAGTGCAGAATGCACTGTTTTGAATCCGGGCCTATGCCATCGCCAGCTGTGGCCATGAGCTCCTAGTAGGTACCTAGGGGATTCCTAGAGGATTTCCAAGGGGCTCCCAGGGACAGTGCACAATTAGCAGAGTGCCACCCAGGCACTCTGCTAATTCAGCAGGGGGGCTCAAGTCAGCTGGGTAATCACGGTCTCACCGCACACCAGTGACTCCTGTGGGTGGCCAGACGCCCGCCTGCCTGCCTGCCTGCCTGCCTGTGAGCCGGCTGTGTTACACTGGGCTTGCAGTGTGAAAGAAAGAAACAAAAAAACAAAGAAAGAAGAAAGTGGACAGCTTGACTTGACAGCTTGAGTGCGCTTGTCTGTCTCCAGCCTCTCCCAGCCGAGGAGGCTTCACTGCGGGGGTGGGGGGGGAGGTGGGGAGGTGGGGTGGGGGGTTGTAGAATCAGTGAGACAGGGGCTGTCTTAAAAACAATTGGGCATTCCAAATTGGGGAGAAATCACGGGGTAAAAATAATTGACGATTTTTAAGTTTTTAAGACAGCCCCTGTCAGTGAGACAGGGGCTGTCTTAAAAACAATTGGGCATTCCAAATTGGGGAGAAATCACGGGGTAAAAATAATTGACGATTCCAAAAAAAAAAGAAACTAAACTTTGATATGCTTTGATGTTAACATTTGAGGGGGTGACTGCTTGAAAAGGCATCTGTGACGGGGGACTGCCCCGTCTTTATGAACGTGGGTGGGACTGGCAGGGAGGGGGTTAAATTCCTCCGTGCCAGGAAAACATGTGAGAATGTGGCTGGAGCCCTAATTGAATAATCAGCAATTATTGATTAATTGGGCTCCAGCCACAGGGGATAAAAGCCAGGGGAGAGGCCCTGGCTAGGGGGAGTGTTCTAGAAGAAGAAACAAGACTGGTTTGTGTGTGCTGGTTTTCTGTTTGTTTGTTTTTGAATCCAGTGAAGGCAACGCCCAGCCTGGAAACCTTTATTTTTGTAAGTTTTGCTTTTTTTGGTTTGTGTTTATTTTATGTTTAAAACCTTTTTGTTTGGCCCTTGTGCTGGTTTATTTTGTATTTTTGTTTATTAAAAACTTTATTTTTGAACGTTTAAACTGTTTCTGAGTCTCAACCTCGGTCATTTCCTGTCACAGCATCCCTCAGACAAACGGTTATAAACTTCTATCTGTCTTTCAGTCTCCAGAATTCCAGTGATTAATTTGTTGATTCATTCATTGGTTCATCCCTTTACACTTCCAAACGAGTCACTCGTTCTCGCTTTCCCTCTTGCTGTTCTTTCTCTCACTTCCTTTTCCTCCCTCCCTCTCCCACCCACTCTCTCATTAGTTTGTTTAATTTATTTATTTACACATTCATTCACAATTTGAGTGATTCACTATTGCCCTGCAAGCTGTTTGAAAACCAGAATGATTGGTTTACATCATAGACACGCAGAGACACAGGTGCACATTCTAAAACACGCACACAGTGACACATGCACAGAGAAATACGCACACTGACACACAGAGAGACATGAACACGCGTACACACAGGGAAACACACACACACACTCACTGAGACACGAACACACACACACACACACACACACACAGAGGGTATACAACTTAATAATTAGCTTGTCAGCTCGTAACCTGCTGATGAAGCCCTATGGCATAAACTTCAGTTAAAAAAGACTATGCCAGTTTCAATAAGACTCCCTATTGCACAGCAGTTTTAATGAGACTCCCTATTTCACAGCAGTTTCAATGAGACTCCCTATTGCACAGCAGTTTCAATGAGACTCCACATTGCACAGCAGTTTCAATGAGACTCCTATGGCACAGCAGATTATATGAGACTCCTATGGCACAGCAGTTTCAATGAGACTCCCTCCTATGGCAAAACTTCAGTAAAAAAAGACTCTGCCAGTTTCAATGAGACTCCTATGGCACAGCATACATTCTACTGTTTAGCAGACTCTGATATTTTATTTCTTAGCAGACACCCGTATCCAGGGTGACTTACAATTGTGATATTATTATTTACATACAATTACCCATTTATACAGTTGGGTTTTTTAATGGAGCAATCTACGTAAAGTACCTGCTTGCTCAAGGGTACAGCAGCAGTGTGTGTGTCCCCACCTGGGACTGAACCCACACAAGAGCCTCCGGTCAAGAGAACAGAGCCCCCCTGACCACTACTCCACACTGCTGCTCCAGATATTGATTGAGACATCTGAAATCTCTTTATAATACACAGCAGCAGATACTGATATTGATTGAGCATGTCTGAAATCTCTTTATAATACACAGCAGCAGATACTGATATGGATTGAGCATGTCTGAAATCACTTTATAATACACAGCAGCAGACCCTGATATTGATTGAACATGTCTGAAATATCTTTATAATACACAGCAGCAGACCCTGATATTGATTGAGCATGTCTGAAATATCTTTATATTACACAGCAGCAGATACTGATATTGTTTGAGCATGTCTGAAATCTCTTTATAATACACAGCAGCAGACCCTGATATTGATTGAGCATGTCTGAAATCACTTTATAATACACAGCAGCAGACCCTGATATTGATTGAGCATGTCTGAAATATCTTTATAATACACAGCAGCAGACCCTGATATTGATTGAGCATGTCTGAAATCTCTTTATAATACACAGCAGCAGACCCTGATATTGATTGAGCATGTCTGAAATCTCTTTATAATACACAGCAGCAGACCCTGATATTCATTGAGCATGTCTGAAATTTCTTTATAATACACAGCAGCAGACCCTGATATGGATTGAGCATGTCTGACATTTCTATCAAACGGAAAAACGACTAAAAATAAGGAATACTAAAAGACCATGTTCGCAAACTCAAAACAAGCGATACAAAGAAATACATACATAGACCAAACCCGTATATTTAATAATATAATATAGATTTTGTTGAATATATATGTGAATGATCAAATATATAACATTTCAAAGTACATAAATGAATATTTGAAAAGAGATAAAAAAAAATAAACAAACAAAGTCTATCTGCTCATTTATGTTATAAGTTGCTCCTCACTGCGTGTTAAACTTAACAAAGACTTAAAATAATGACAATAAATAAATAAATAAAACACGTCATTGTCAATGTAAATCCATACTGCTATAAGATTCAGTATTTATTTTTTACTTAACTTTGACATTTCGAGTACGGGAACCGCTTCGTAAATTCGACCGAGTCCCCATTTCTACTCTGTGCCGGGTGTATTCGTGTGCGGCGCTGCTGCTGCTATCTCTCCGCTGGAGTCTGGTGCTCTCTTTCGGCTCGACTGCGCCTATTATAGAGGGCAACTGCCTACGAAGCACTTGGGGGCTGCGACGGGAAACCCACACGGGCCAAGCCGGGGCATTGTGCGCTAAAGGCGGGGGACAAAACCCGGCACTGTGCCCGCTGACGGAGCTCAGAAGCGAGGGAGGGAGTGGGGAGGAGACTCCGAGGAGGTCTATAAAAAGTTCAATTTCTCTGCTAAATATCAAAAGAAAAGAGGAAGGGATGAATGAAGAAAGGATGAAAAGAAGACGTCTGCATCAATTTTTAATGCTATTCCAAATTAATACGGATCTTATTTTTTTTTTTACTTTGAAGGTTATGCGCTCTAAGACACGGCTCACACCGCCGTTCACTCGCAGACTGACAGGCGCTCCGATACGGCAGGAAAGTTATAGGGGAGCCGCTGCAGGATTGAGGCTCTCTTTAGGACCATGGGTTAACAACTCCTGCACTAGATGGATGGACAGACAGACAGCTAGCAAGTACTTTACCTCCTAGATTGTTCCAGTAAAAACCCAACTGTATTAAAGGGTGGCAGAATTTGTATACATTTGTGATTCTTGAAATGTGTATTATTATTATTATTTTATGTAGGCTGTGTGTGACAACTGTAAAATAAATAATAGGCTACTAATGTAAAAATAATGTGATATCGTCATCTCAACACTTAATGTGTCATGAGTATATCTTGTTATTTTCCTTGTATAACACTGTACAACTGCTGCCTCTGTGTGTATGTGTGTGTGTGTGTGTGTGTGTGTGTGTGTGTGTGTGTGTGTGTGTGTGTGTGTGTTTTGTACTGGTAATAGACAGGACTGTTACTAGCCTTTTGGGGGCCCTAAGCAGGATTTGGTTTGAACCCCCCCCCCCCCCCCCCCAATTAGCCCACTCCACTTGGCACGACATCAAAGCAACATAGGCTTAAGACTACTGTCTTTCTTGAAACGTTTGTAAGAGCACACATATGTACGAGCAAACATACAATGTACAAATAAACATTTAGATTTTTACTGAGGCAAAAAAAAAAAGTTGAACAAACCTCTTGCAGATCCTGTTCATGTTACAAAGGTAAAAGTTATCATCTTACAAAGCCTGAATACTGTTCATGTAAACTGCAAAGCAATATTAAGTCTCTTGGATGGTGATGTTAATGTTAAAATTTGATGACCCATATTATTTCAAAGATTAAAACGAATTGTCTCCCAGCAAAACCACAGCAACCTACAATGACCATATTCACACTGTCAGAAATATGTGATTTTAAAAGGACAAGAATATAACATCACTATTAATAAGTAGATGGGTTCATACCTTTATTGACTTGCATTTGGTTCACTGCTACTTAAGTTGCCTTACACTGCTGGGACTGGTAAGACTGGTGCTGATACTGCTGGGACTGGTGCTGACACTGGGACTGGTGCTGACACTGGGACTGGTGCTGACACTGTGACTCGTGCTTTGAACGAGTTTAGCACACAGTTTCTCTCTCAATTCTAATATTCTTTTGTCTGTATAAATCGATGATAGGAAGTAGTACAGTACTTCAGGCGGGGGAAACCGGTCGCAGAGGTCCCGGTGCTGCCTGGCGCACAGGCCGGGTTGCTATACATGCAAATACACAGCCACTATGCTGTAATAAAACGCTATGCTATGGCAGGTAGGGGGATACTTGGACGAGCTGACTGTCCAGTTAAAGTGACAAGAAAAAAACAAACAAACATACAGCTAGCTATCCCGGTTTAAATACACATTTAATGTCACCATAAAAACAGGTAATTGTATTTTTGCTCTGCTGGCATCAAAACATTCTACATGAAAAAAGGCTTTATCAAAACGTATTGCAGCTAAACATCACATTGCGCAGGGGAAAAACAACAATATAAATGACAAATTCACTTAACATTGATTCTTACCAAGAGTTGGCTTCTTACAATACCTTTCTCATGTTGTTTTTCTTCCTCTGTTTTTTTTTCTTTTTACGCTTCTTCGCGCCAGATTGGTACATTCTTGATCTTTTTTCAGTCATAATTTGTTCGCAATCCTCAAAGAAGCCACCGGAGGCAGATATCACCGTGTAACAATTTTTTTTTTTTTTTGGTTCCTGGGTAGTAAGTGTTATTTCCTAATTGCTTATGCCTCAAAAGTATAGAAAATGGCTATTATTCCCCACAAACTTTGCTTTTGTGACCAGGACAGTGATATTTTGAAATGTACCTATTTTCCAGAACATTCCAGATAGATTCAGTGCTGAGTAAACTTGGAGTAACTTCTAGAACTTTCTAGAACTTTCCAGTAATATAAATAGTAGTAGCTCTCTGCTTTCCTGTCCAACCACTCTCTGCTTGACCCTCTCCAATCTGGCTTCCGCTCTGCTCACTCTACTGAAACCGCCCTCCTGTCTGTCACCAACTCACTTAAATGTGCCCGAGCTGCCTCTCTCTCCTCTGTCCTAATTCTCCTCGACCTCTCTGCTGCTTTTGACACTGTTGATCACTCTATTCTACTATCATCTCTTGCTGACCTGGGGATCTCTGGCACTGCTCTGGCCTGGTTCTCCTCCTACCTCTCCAACCGCACTTACCAGGTAACCTGACGTGGAGCAACCTCCACACCTCACCCTCTCTTAACTGGAGTCCCCCAAGGGTCAGTCTTGGGTCCTCTCCTGTTCTCTCTCTACACCCGCTCCCTGGGCCCCCTCATCGCATCCTATGGTTTCTCATACCATTTATATGCTGATGATGCTCAGATTTTCCTCTCCTTCCCCACCTCTGACTCCACCATCTCCTCCCGTATCTCTACCTGTCTGTCTGCTATTTCCTGCTGGATGCACTCGCATCACCTCAAACTCAACCTCTCTAAATCTGACCTCCTTTTCTTTCCCTCCTCCTCCCCCTCCTCTGATCTCTCCATCTCTGTTCCTCTGGAATCTACCACACTCTCTCCCTCTTCCTCAGCTAAGAACCTTGGAGTCACCCTGGACCCCTGCCTCTCTTATTCCCAGCACATCTCCACTCTGGCACGTACTTGCCGATTCTTCCTGAGCAACATCCGAAGAATCCGACCCTTCCTCACCAACTATGCTACCCAGCTCCTGGTCCAGGCCCTGGTACTCTCCCGCCTAGACTACTGCAACTCCCTCCTGGCTGGCCTCCCTGCGTCCGCCACCCGTCCGCTCCAGCTCATCCAGAACTCTGCTGCCCGCCTAGTGTTCTCTCTGCCTCGCTTCGCCCACGCTACTCCACTACTCCGCTCGCTCCACTGGCTCCCGATCACCGCTCGCATCCAGTTCAAGACTCTTGTACTAGCTTACAGATGCCTTGACCAGTCTGCACCCAGCTACCTCCAGACCCTCATCTCTCCCTACACCCCCACTCGACCTCTCCGCTCCGCCTGCACTAGAAGACTAGCTCTACCACCGCTACGCTCCCCTGCCGCCAAAGCCCGCTCCTTCTCCACCCTTGCTCCGCAGTGGTGGAATGACCTTCCTACAGATGTCAGGACTGCCCAGTCCCTGACCACATTCCGGCGCCTCCTTAAGACTCACCTCTTCAAAGAGCACCTGTAGAACTCCTCTGTTTGTATCCTGGGACACTATCACCCTTCATGTAAATGTGCTTTATTTTGCTCTTATCTGCCCCTATTTTACTGCATTTAATCCTGTACTTCAGAATACTGTAATCTGCCAAGTTTTTAACCTGTAGTACTTTGTATTTAATCACATCCTGATCTAACTATCACTATTTAATCATATCCTGATGTAACTATCACTATTACCTGCTGTATTATTGAATTGTGGTTTGTCAAACTTGTACTTTACTTGAACAAAAGTTATTGTATTTCTTGCTCTTATTGTATTACTTGTATTGTAACGCTTGAAATGTTTTTGCTTACGATTGTAAGTCGCCCTGGATAAGGGCGTCTGCTAAGAAATAAATAATAATAATAATAATAAATACAGGGGCCTTAAGCCCACCAGTTCAGTTTAGTTCCAGCTGCCATAAGTGGATACATATCTGCATTTTTCTGAGATGGCATCAAGAGGCTGCAACCATCCGGCAGACGCATTTTGCTATGTCTGCGGCCAATGTATCAAGACAAGAGCGAACAAGTACTCCGTGGAATCATCTGCTAAGATGTGTGAGGCCTACAAGGCATATTTCGGCATGCCTGTCGGGGATCAAGACAAACTCTGGGCACCTCATTACACCTGCGAGCACTCCAAAAAAACTCTGGAAGGTAAGATGGACAATTGTTGCTCGGAATTTTATGTTATAAAATTTGTTAAAATTTTTAAAATTGTAAAAGTTTTTAATTTTAAAATGTTTTACAATTTTCAATGTTATTGAATAAATATATCATATATGAAAAATGTTGCGAGAATCTCTTACACATTAGTCATGGGTGAAATAAATGTATTTTTGTAGGATGGTACAGAGGGGAAAAGAGAGCCATGAAGTTCGCTATCCCAAGAATTTGGCGGGAACCCACTGACCACTCAAGCAAATGCTACTTCTGCATGGTGGACCCTTCCAAATGTCGGACTGGCAAGAATGCACCTGCTATCACGTATCCGGACCTTCCTTCATCCATCGCCCCGGTGACACACTGCCATGAGCTCCCCGTACCCACTCCTCCGGAGAGAGAGCAGCCGTCTTTAGAAGTAAAGAGAAGGGTCTCAGGTACCTTCAAGACTTCTTCCCTAAGCTGTCTGAGGCAAAGGTCAAAGCCGGTGTCTTCGTCGGACCACAGATAAAGAAGATCCTGGAGTGCAATTATATCCTGGAGGCGAGCGCTTCCACCAGGATATAATGGACTTTGAACGCCGCTACCAAGGACAGTATAACGAGAATATGATGGGAGACTACATCTGGGGGCTGATTCGTGAAAGTGATTTACAGTATAATCGTAAATCTCGAAAAACTACTCGCTTCTAAATATGTTGTAGTCATTTTTGTATTACTTTAGTATAAATACATGTTAATTTGGATTCATATGTTGTTTTTTTCTGACTTATGTGAACCAAAAGACACAAATTCGTCCGTTTTCTCATTGGAAAAAGGCAAATTTCAAAATATCACTGTCCTGGTCACAAAAGCAAAGTTTGTGGGGAATAGTAGCCATTTTCTATACTTTTGAGGCATAAGCAATTAGGAAATAACACCTACTACCCAGGAACAAAAATTGTGTTACATAGTGATATCAAGACGACGGAACAAGCCTGCTTGCTGCTACAAAAGCGGCACTATACTGAACTTTACCGATGCGTTAGGAATAGACACCATTCATTTATTCATGCTTTTACATATCAACTAATTGCATTCCACATTTACAGAACATACATGATTATCGTGAAGATTTGATCAAATCAAACAATCAAAAAATTCCACTGACTCACACTGCTTTCACTTTTTACCATTTACTTCTTAGCCCTTAGCTTGCGTCTCAATGCGTGATGATGTTGGTTTTGTTGACTCAGTTGCCATGGGAACGTTTAAAACTCCGCGACAAACTTTACTCAAATGCACAGCTGTACAGAACACACCCCCTCAGACATGTGCTGTCTATTCACGGGAACAGACTACTGAACCAGTTAGTTCAGATGAGCGCTGGATACACAATAAACAATCTGACAATTTCACAAATAAAACCGTTTGTGTTCAAACCTATGAGAGGTGGAATGTAACAAAAATGTGAACTGCAAAAGCCGGAGCGTCAAACATCAACGACAAAGTTCAACATTTGAATTGAAATAACAGCTGTCAAATAGACAAAGCTCAAGACTCGAAGATAATATGCCAAATTGAAAATGCTCAACACACCAAGTGAATTAATTATACATAAAAGAATGAATGTAATTAAGCTCAATAATTGAAATGGGAACTTCAAATCTTAAATAAATTGATTACAATTCAAATTTCCAACACGTCATCCGATTTGTGTTTAGTCTGTTCTAAATCAATACTGCGCGTTGTATTTCAGGTTAAGCGCTGTGCTTTCCATTTGCCTCTTGGTCATTCTATTCCCCGGGACTGTCCCTGTCATGGTAAATCTGACATGCAAAAGAGATGCTTTGCACTGTTTCTTAAATCAAGTGGCCTCAAATAAATTGTCTCCTTTAATGTCTGCTTAGCCTACCTATCAGTCTGGTGAAATTGTAAAAATGGGTAATTGACTTGTGGATGTTAACATCAGAACTCGAGCTGTCATTCTCGTCCCCTCAAACTGGCGCAGGCAACACACCTGCCTGGATTCCTGCATGATATAAATGTGTTTCTTCATTTGCGCGGCCTGCTTTTTATTATTCATTGGGGTTTGTTTACTACATGCCTCCATAGCTGAGCCTTTAATCAGACAGTCCTTGTCGGTGACAGTCCAGTTTGTTCCGCACGTACTTCTGCCAAACTTTAATTCAAAGTACAATCTTCTAAATGGGTTATTATTATTATTATTATTATTATTATTATTATTATTATTATTATTATTATTATTATTATTATTATTATTTATTTTAATTAACATACTGATTGAAAATTAGAGGACTAATATGAAAGAGGTGCGCGCATCAATTGCAGCCAATTAGCTCCCATTAGCACCTGAACCTCTTTATAAACCCATTGCGCACTAAGGAACACCAAACTCAGCTACTGGCGGGTTTGTTTTTATTATTGTGTCTTTCTAACGGTGAAAGAAGTTCACGGTCGGGGCTGCCTTGGATTTAATGATGCCGTGTTGTCTTAGATTTGGGTAATTGTTGATCTTTTCTCTACTTTAGAAACGTTCATTTTATTGTGTGTGTCTCACTTGCGTGGTTTTTTTTTCCAATGCAGAATAACATTGCTGTTAGCAGTGTTAGTCACTGAAGTTTGGACGCAGAACCCCCCTCTAGGTACGTTAACGGTCGCTTCAGCACATCTGTTCTTTTAGCTTGCTGTTTATTTGCCGGTTGTGTGTTTTCATGTATCGTTGTCTTCTGCAGGCTCGGTGAAGACAGACTGTCAAGGGAGTGTTATGATGATGATGTTGGATAAGTCTTTTGTTGGAAAGTATTTTCGTATCAATGTGATTGGTGAGTGATCAATTTTCTTGAATGGAAAGCTTTTGATGTATAAAGCCTGTTGAGTCGTAATGTAATAACCTGAATTAAGAACAGAGTACTCCTGCGCTGTAAGGCTTCGTTTTTTTCAAATGCAGAGTATGAAACTCTTGCGTTAACTTTAAAAGCATGTTGCTGATCACCCTAAATAGACCTGTGCTGCTACAACCTAAGTCAGATTTGTTGACTGCAAGTACGCCGAAATATAAATTATTTACTCTAAACATACTGTTCCGAATGGGTGTACAATTCTATTAATATAACTCGTTTTTACAAAATTGCTTATGGAACGTGGTGGTGGGGGTGTTCACTTTGTTATATCTCTACCTTGCTTGATCACGTGTACAGTTTCTTAAAAGGCCAACTTAATTTACTTTCCATAGACAATAAGGGGGCGCTTGTGTCCCTCTCTCCAAGACTGGCCGCACAGTGTGGATATAGCTTAACCGTTGACTTCTTGGGAAATGCCAAGTTCCTTGCTTCTGTGGTGAGCTGCTTTGCTCAGAACACAGTGAGTTTTAATTATATTTCTTTTTAAACGTGTTTCTAATGGTGACATGCTGGGACTAACTTTAGCCTTTGTTTCCAGAATGATGAGACCTACAAGCTGACAGTACAAATCAGTGTCTTCTCAAACAGTGCTATGACTTCAGCTTCCTCCTATGTTCAGAGCATGACATGCCGCTATTCTCCATGGGCAGAGAGGGAGATTCTGTGTGAAAGAAACTACATGGAGGTAAGGGCTGTCAGGATGTGATAATGCTGTTCAGTATAACTTGTTGGGTTGTGTGGGTATTTTAATTGTCATTACAGAAGTGCTTCACTCATGACTAATGTGAATTCTCTTTAGGTTTCTGTGAGAAGAGGGGTGCCACTTATTGAGCCAAACTTTGTTCAAGATGATCCTGATTGGTCCCTTGCATACCCTGAGGTAGAATCATGTGACTTTGCATTTGCTTCATTCACATCCCCTTGGTCTTGCCTAATTGAGGTCTACTCTACTGTCTCATCTAGTTGAAGCGAAATCTAACGGCCCCCTTAACTTTAACCTGTCTCCCAAGAGGGTGGTCATATTGGAATTGTGTAACATTTAAGGCATTGGCTTTGTATACGTATTCTGTGATTTGTTGTGGTAAAACATGATTGTGGTGAAGTTAACACTTTCTTGTCAGTGTGTAAGCTTTGTATTTCAACCACTTAGGTAGTGGCTTCATATGTGCAGGGTTATAAACCCTTCATGATAAATGTGTCCTGATATACCTTTTTGAAGTCTGCTGTATAGGAGCAATTTCAAGTATTATCCTAAAGTTTTGGTACACTGATATTAAGGTCCAGTACAAATGAGTGGCTACAAACTCTGCCTGTATCCGATCCAGACCACATGCTTTCACGTAGGCTCTTTCGTATGCAGTTGTATTTGAGGATTCTCTGTTCCATTAGAGACGTTTGATCATATAACGGTTTCAGTGATACATTTCACCCTTCAGTTTTAGTTCATGTTTTATTAAACAAACCATCTGCTGTGACAAATCCTTTAGACTGGGGATGCTTTGTGTTCAAACTCCCTATTCTAATGGGGTTTTCTCTTTGCTAGGCAACTGCTGCTGACAACAGCATCTGGAAAGTTGTGTTCCATCTCCCAGCAAATAGAAAGACAACCATGACTGTTGCTCAGGCCATGACAAATGGCTATGGCATAAACACTACACCAACTCGAATTCTGGTTAGAGCTGCATACAACTCCACAGAAAGCCAGCCTCAGGTGGTAAGTAGTCTGGGCTTCATTGTTGTCTAGTACAGTATATCCAGACAATGAAGGTAGATTTAGTCTTTTATTTTAGTAAAAGTTCCCCCTCCTCTCTAACAGATCCAAACTGTACCAATGGCTGTGCTAAGATCAACCACCTTTTATAAGCAAAGATGGATGGTCATGATGGTGGACACTGCAGTTACATGTCCTACTGGTGAGTAAGATTATAGAGGGCAATGGTGCTCAAGAACTGTTCTAGGTTTAAGTGTGAGTTTTCTATACCAAGTCTATGGTGTTCCTTTTTGTCAGATGGAACAGCCTTCACAGAACAGATGATTACATGGAATGTTCCCCGTGTTCTACCTCCCCTTGTTCCAACACCACAAATTACTACCCTTGATGTTCAAATGGGAGTTGATGGCCGCAAGCTTGACCCTGCAACGATTCATAGTAGAGATTATAAACTGGATGTCGGTCCCCAGCTAATCACTGTAAAAATTCCTGTGGGAGCTGATGGTGGATATTACAAGGTATGTAGAAGTTCAACATCTTCTAAATCCTTCTCATGTTAAAGCTTTCCTCCTAAGATGCTTCTGTGCTTTCAGAGCCATGTATTGGACAACACCTATGTGATCTCTTACTCTATTGAACCAATGCTGGAGCATACCTGGCAAGATGGGCCTGAGAAGACCAAGTACACAGTACTTCATCCAATAACCACTCCTTTCATGCCTCGGCCACCAGTTGTCACAAACAGTATGTAGAACTTGTCCACATGCAGTAAATCAAAGGGATTTGTTGCAGTGCTCCACTTCATAGCCTTCATTTTAACTGCATGCTTTAATTTCAGACACTGTTCCTAAAGCCAGAGTGTTCAATGTGACCCTGGGGACATTCCTGCCTGATGTGGAGCTGGTCAAAATTATAGTTGGACCAGAGACGTTAACTGTGCCAGAAGCCAACCGAAAAGGTTATAATGTCCAGGAGCATGTCTTTCCCAATGGATCCAAGACCTACACTCTCCAGGTGCCATTTGAGGACCCCAATGTGAAGCAAAAGGTAATATCCCACATGTTCAGCCATCCTATTGCCATTTTGAAAACACTTGCTTGCTGTCTGACTTTGGGTGTAATCCTACAAACCCATGTTTCTTTCAGGTAACTCCTCCAGACACCAGAACCTACATTCTGCCCCTGACCTACTTGCTGAATATAGTGCCAGAGAATACACCCTTTACTCATCCTGCTGTAGTTGAAGCCATTCTCAAAGACATCAGTAAGTGCCTGACTGTTTGTGGTCTACTACTACTTTTTTCTGACAATCCAGTCCATTGCCCTGACAACTGCTTTTCCTCTTGCAGTTCTACCTACAGTAACTGGCTACTGTGATGGTGCTGCATTCTATACCATGGTAACATATGGCAACATGGGTCGCAACTGGGTTCCTTTTGTGGGCTCAAGAGAACTTGGTGGAAGTCTGCTTGCCCTGTACAAGTATAATGCCAATGCTACCAATTTCTGGATGACTGTGCCATACAATTCAGTTGATGCCACATATGAAGTAAGTGATGGAACTTTAATGTGTTTTTAGTTGTCTTGGGTTCAACACATTACTGACCTGATGTATTGTCTCTGTAGGTGATCAGTTCTTCGGGCATCAGAAGCAGGCTTGACTTGACCTTGAAGGATGTTGGCACCATGGTTGTGGTGGCTGACTTTTCTCTGTCCTGCAGTTTCCCTACAAAGATGATTGGTAACTCTCCTGCAGACCAAGCATTCTTTAGAATAGCTGCTTTTGAGATTGGCCAAAGGTTGCATGGAGTGGTATTGAAGCTATAATCTGTTTCCTTAACCTGGATCCAAATGCTGTGTTTCAGATTGCTTCACCAATGGAACTATGGCAGCTCTCGCTGTGAAAGTGGAATCTGTCCCCAGCTTGTCTCCAAGTCAACTAACTCTAAGGGATCAGAGTTGCCGGCCTCTTCAGTCTGATGCTATCAATGCGGTTTTCTACTTCAATGTCAACTCCTGTGGAACAACTAGACGGGTTAGTATTGACACATTTTTAAAACCATATTTTGAGGAGGTTCAACATATTGACAAGTTGACCAACACCCCTGGATCACTCTGGGGAGCCATGGTGACCAGTGTTTCTATCGGCTGAATTACTTGCATGAATTGTGTACGTCTGAAGGATGTCACCTTTTGTATTGAACTGCTTGTCCAGTTGACAAAGGTGCTGCGACACATGTCTCTTGGTTATGGCATTGCATGTGCTGCCTATAGACCTTTTTGGGTCAATGGCAGTGAACTGGAAGGAGCGTACTAACTGGGGAAGATCCCGTGGCTAGTACATAGGATGGGACTAAACTAGTACACGAGTTGATACCAATTGCAGCTCAAGAGTCGCCAGCTGTGTATTCAAATGTGTATTTGCAACAAATCCAAAATTTACTTCTGTTGCCCTCCTAGAGGTTACTAAAACAATACCAAATTAGTCTAGCAGTTTCTGTAGACAGACTTGTGGTATCATACTAACTGTAACAAACATGAGGTCCCAAAAGTGTTCAATTATGAAATTGCAATATTCATAACCAACGCTTTTTATTTTTAAATTGTGAAATTGGTACAAAATTAGTACACAGCTGGGGATGATCCTGAGTACCATATTAGCTAGTCTGCAACTTGGTATGCAGCTCCATACTAAATATACAAGTTCATTGCAACCTGAGCCTTTTGTGATTTCTCTTCCAGTTTGACAACAACCTCCTGACTTATGAGAATGAAGTGTTGTTCACATCTTACCGGTAAGGATTGCAATCAAATTGAGTATCCTTGTGGTTGAGCCTGAAACTCTCCTAACCCCATCTCCTCTTTCCAGGTTGAGAGTTGCCTGTCACTACCTGGTCAATGACACCAAGGTAGTACAGTTCTTGTACCAGAATAATCCTGCACCTGTAGCCCAGCCTGGCTTGGGGGACCTTGCAGTCATCATGCGGCTTGCATTGGGTAGGACTTGGCAATTGAAGTAATATAGATGCTCTAGTAGTGTGTTTCCACCTATAGATCCCTTGCATCTCTGCAGATTCAACCTACAATGACTTCTATGGAGCTCGGGATTACCCTGTTGTGAAGTACTTGCGAAGACCCTTGTATTTTGAGGTAGAGCTCCTGTACAGCAGGGATCCACAGGCTGAATTGTTTTTGGAGAACTGCTGGGCAACCTATTCTGTTGACAGGAATAGCTCTCCAAAGTGGGATGTCGTTGTGGACAGGTAAGATGCTGGAATATGATATTGCTGTTACAAAACCTTGGAATTGGAGTTGTGGCTGATGTGCTCCTGACCTACTTTCTCTTTCTAGTTGTGAGAACTCTGCAGATGAGTACTTGACCATCTTTCACCCAGTGTCCAGCAATGCAAGAGTGCTGTTCCCTTCCCATCTGAAGAGGTTTGAAGTGAAAATGTTTTCCTTCACAAGCGGCCGGGATGCACTAAAAGGACAGGTAAAGTGGACTGTTGGGATGGGGATCTTGTACCACAATGCATGGTTTGGATTGCTTTGCAAGCAACGAATAGTTGCTGTTCTCAAATCTTTAGTGAGTTGGAATGAAAACATGTAACTGCACTTTTGCAAGAAACACTTATGATGCAATATATTTGTTTTTCAATTCAGTAATCCTCATTGGATGATGGTACTGCCTGATCTATTGATGCTTGTTTTACTTGACAAGGTGTGCTGTCTTTCAGATTTACTTCCACTGCAGTGTTGTGATATGTGATTCAAACCGGCCATCAGACAGCCTCTGTAGCAGACGGTGCATTCCAGGGAAACAGAGGCTTGGTAAGAGCTCTGTCTAAGAAGGGGGGGGGGGGGGGGACATTTAGCATGCATTTTTTGTCCATTTGTTTTGATGGACTCCTCCTAATTCCTCCTGTAGGTCGCAGTGCTGAAGGGATGGATGGTGGTGCAGTAAAGGTGTTTGTGTCTTCTGGCCCAATTGAGCTGAAGAGAGATGGATCCCTTCACTTTATGCCTAGAAGCGGTAATATGCATGATATGAACACAATTGCAGTTCAAGTTAAATCTATAAATATCTCTCTTTATATTCCTCTAACTATTTCTTTCTTCTCTTGCAGCCCAATTCAATGTGTGGTCCCTTCTGGGAGCTGCAATGGGTGTGTGTTCAGTGGTTATCTTCATAGCTGGAGTTGTATCTTTCTGGAAACTGCCAAAAAGTGTGTGTTGATAAATAAAAATCTTGCTTGTAAAAGCTTATTTTTTTGTGCTTGACTAATTCTACACTTGATATGTCAGAATGGCCATGTCAATGGGATTTCCTCCTCCTTGCTGTATCAAATGCTTTGATTTTCCCTGATCAGGCCATTCTCCAATATGGTGTGTTAGCGACGGGTCCTTGAGTAATTCACTGTTTGAACCTGGGAGCAAAGACTTTCCTCCTCCATTGAGCTGTAACCCTATTTTTATATTGACCAGTAACAGGGCAATTACTATACCTTCAGTTATTTAGCATGATAAAATTTAAGGAAGAAACCCCCCTTCATTTGTCCCTTTTATTAAATATGTATTGGGTAACAATTTTCATATAAATTCTATTTCAGTATACAATTTATATATTGTCATGAACCAGGCTTCAACAAGAAACAAACTAGAGCCCTGCTTCACTGATTTAAGAATATATGTTTAACTGTTAATTATTTTGAAGCCTCATGTGTAGAAATAGTAAGGGGGGAGGGTTCATTTGAAAACAAAAGCTGGTGTAAAGTTAAAAGCTGTCCACCAAAGCCAGGCTTGTCCACTTTCCCTTATGTTGGGCCCTTCTCCCTGACCAGATTCTCTTGTCTCTTTTAAATTTACATTGTGGTGGCTTCATAAATGATTTTCCCACTTGTTAGTTTTTGTAGGCTAGGTATCCTCTATATTACGACTCATCATACAGTCACTGTGCTTCACATCACTTCCAGCTCTTAACTTCTAGAATAATTCCAGGTGTGTAAACTTTCCAATCTTCAGAATACAGTAAGCTTTTATTAACTTACATCCAATAATAAAACTAGTGGAAAATCCTTCCAATACAGCAATATGTTCCATACCAGGAACTCCTTTCAAAAGTACAAACTAATTGTCTTCAGTTGAACTGTATTTGCTGCTGCTCCTCCTCACTGTGTCATCTGTGTTCTTTATTGTTTACTTTCCACACTGAATTCTATAATTCATTAGCTATAAAGAAAACTACCACTTGAGGGTGCAGTGCATAGAAAAGGCGCACATACCAACCCATAAACCATAATAATTACACATACCTAAATAAACTAAAATAAGAATACATTCCTGTGATGAGATAAAGCGATCCCGTGCTGTAAGCCAGCCGCCAGCGGGCTGTGAGCCAGCCTAGAAGGCCCCAACAGAGATGGTGTGACGTGACAGTTCCACCTTTGGGGCGGAAGTCCCGAAAGGACGGTCACCATCTTTGTTGAGGGCAACAACACGGAATGTCCTGCAAAGTCCCAGAATTGGGAGGAGATTAAAATGCCAATTGGTGTTCTGCTGATTAGGGGGCGTTCTGCAGCACGTAAAAGGGGGCCGTGTTGTAGCAGTCGAGGGTGGTATCTGAAAGCACAAAGGAGTGTGGGAGAGGTACTGAGGGATAAAACCAAACAAATGCTCACTGTGACTTTTTTGACAGACATAAACAAACTAATTCAAAAGAGAGACAGCCAACCAGGAGGGTGGACACCAGAAAGGCAAGGACAGCCACCCAGAGTCTGGATAATTTTACTTTGTTGTTTGTTTGTTTTGTCTCTCCACACTTCAGTTAGTGTTTCTCTTTTGTTTGGACATTTTCTTTTGTTTGTTGTCCTGATTACCACTGTTTGCAGACACTAATAAAGGAAAAGAAAACAACTTGTGTCATATCATACCATTGTCTGGACTTGATTATTTTTACACCTCCACCCAACTCAGCTATCCGTGACAATTCCTTTTTTTTTAATAATCAAAATTCCAGTTCAGCTCCTACATACGTTTTTGCAAAAGCAATTATTTTTGCTAACATTTCAGGTTCTAAAATCACTATTTCCAGCAGTGCAGTTCCTTCCTGTCTGTATTGGTCATACTTTAGGGCCCATGGGAAGCCTGTGGCAGGTATGCATTTTGGTTACCATGTGACTCCTTGTTCATTGGGACAATTCAGGCTTTTCCAATTGCAATGCATTCTGGTACATTCTACACCTCTTGGGCACTGTTCACAGCAGGACTACACTTCCCACAATCTTTTGGCGTGTGAGTTGAAGAGCCTAAACTATCCCAGTGTGTTCTAGTGTGCATGAAGTCATATGGTAACCCTGCCCGTGAAGGTCTGTTTCAGAGTCCTGCCCCATGCAGTCTCCCTTATTTTGAAAGCTCAGTGCTGACAGGTATACATATTATAAAACACACACATGCAAAGAACAGAATTCTAGAAACAAACTTTATTATACAGTTCTGTGGGTGATCGTGTTCACAAAAACTGAGTATATTAAGTATTAATCCAAATACATGCAAAATATAAAACATTAATATATCTCTTACATTTTTGCTTAGTGTAGTTTGTATTACTCCCGTTAGATAAAAAAAAAAAAAAATCGAATACAGTGGCTAATGCAACCTCCACCGTTCAGCCACAAAACGGTAAAACTGCAAACAAACTACAATTCCCAGAATCCCGTACCAGTTTCTGTAGTCCCATGTGTGATGCCATAGGTCTGGCTGCCTCTGAGTTGTGATTACACAGGCATAATCTACTTATTAGATTCCTTCTTGCTTTGACATGCTACTTTCAATATGCAAGTTTAGGGTGACATTATCAACACTCCTTATATATACCTTGTTCTAGCATCACAAAAAAGTGCTACTTAACATGTTGTTCTCTTCATGTTTGAGTGTGTGAGTTATTGGAACTGAATTCACTACACTGGAAACCCCGTGTGCAGTACGGGGGGTGTAATGTGTTTATATTATAAAGAGGACGGAGAGTTTGATGCGAGACTCGAGCAGACACAGGCACATTCATATTATTAAACCTGCTATCAGACTCTCCGGCGCCGTCACTCTGAGTGCTCTTTGAAACAGACTGAGTTCGTATTTATATTCATGTTGGGTTAATCAGAGATGACTATCGGCGGCCCGTCTGCAGTACTACCAGAGATTTTAATTGCACAGTTTGTACCGCTCTGTGCAGCGCCGTCCCGTTTGTAACACGGTACGTGAACTGCATTCTGCTAAACAAAACATCACAACAGCAGCAGCAGCTCCATCTACTGGACAAAACCCAGACATGCACGTTGAAACAATGATCCAGTTCAATATCTACAAAGCCTAAACAAGAAACTATTAGCGAAGCGCCGAAAAAGAAAATATTATACAAAACGATTTAAAATCAAATGTTTTAGATATGATTTAGATATTCGGGTTGGATATCTCGGAAGCCAGCGGAACTCCAGCGTTTCTCCGACAACCACTGATAACCCCTCCCGTGATGATCGGCGCTGCCATGACAACCCATGACATCACCCGCGCAAGTTACAACACGGCGAGTCATTTTTTGTAGCACAGTATTAACGTGTTATTGTTTTCACAAAATAACATCAATAAGATTATCAGATCACCTGCTAGTGTGTACTAAACAAAACCTCAAATATCAGTGAATTGATACAGAGACAAACCGTGGCACCAGCAAGAGGTAAAAATGTATTTACTTATTTAATTGGTTAAACTTTAATCCAGCCTTACATTTTAACTTCTTGAAGTTACCACAGTGTGTCTGTGTATGAATTACTGACGAGTAATATTTGTGATTTGATTACTCTAGCAGATGAACTGATAATGTATGGATGTTATTTTGTGAAAACAATACAATATTAAAAAAAGAAATACAACATTTAATAAATAAATAAATAAATTATACACCAAACTGTAGCACATTTCTTTAGTCTTAATATCATAACAAATATACTTATTATAAATACGTATCACCTTTTATTTGTTGGAAAACGGTCTGGAGCTTCTAGTAAAGTATTTTTTTAATACAGTGCTGTTTGAGTTAAAATATTGTTTTCTTCAAAATTAAAATACCAGCAACGGTGTGTTAATTTAACGAAGCGCCTAACGCCGCTCGGAACGTTCACATTTTTAAATCCTAACGGTCTCTGCTCAGCTGAGCGGAATGTTCACGAGCCGGTTGCCTAGCAGCGTCTCCCCCTCCTTCTCTGCCCCGCCCTCTCGCCCTCTCTCGTTGCTCCAGCTAGGAGTTCAAATTTAGCTTCGTTATATCTGCGCAATTTTTTCCTAATTTTTACAATTTAGCTTATTAGGGGCTTCGTGTTTTTAAAATGGTTCAGGTGCAGTCCGGGCAGACTGACTGGAGCATCATTACAGTATACCGCACTGCGCTCAGCTTTGTGTGGCGGCTGATACACAAAATAATGAACGACTGTTAAATAAATCACATGTATTGCTTTTTAATGCTAAATATGTATCTGGTATTCTAAGTATTATCTACAATTAATAATTCAGCTATATTCATATTTATAATGTAATACAGTATTAAGACAGGGTCCAGTATTAGAAATAAATAAACACGCTTTAAGAGAAACAGCAGTGATGTTTATTGACCATTCCCATACATTCTCTATATGTTTCTACATTGTGGTTGCACAGGGACAAGGGACTCAGTGATGTTAAAAAAAAGAAAATAGAGCCCACAATTAACCAATATAGAAAGGAAGGGGGAGAAATGTATTGCCTGTGTGCAGTATCTTACACTTTTCTCTATTAAATGTCATTTGAAATGTGTCTGCCCAGTTCTGAATGCTGTCTAGATCACTTTGAATGTCCTCTGCTGCTGCAACAGTGTTTGCCACTCCTATTTGGAACTGCAAACACAAGTCAAAAAGGAAGTTAGAAAGGCCAAGAGAGATAGATATAAATGAACATTGCTAAGGGGGCTAAAACCAATTCCAAAATGTTTTTCCAATATTATAACAGCAAGAGAACATTCAAAGAGGAGGTTAAATGTCTAAGAGATACAAATGGCAAAATCATAGATGAAAAAATAAAAAATAGCAAATATATTAAATGATTACTTTTCACAAGTTTTTACAAAGGAGGATACGGACAACATGCCCCACATGTCGACCTGTTCCTATCCAGTTTTAAATAACTTTAGCATAACAGAGGCAGAAGTGTTAAAGGGACTAGGAGCTCTTAAAATAAACAAATCCACTGGGCTGGATGAGATCCTCCCAATAGTACTCAAATAAATGAAAGAAGTTATTTACAAACTGCTAACCAAGATCATGCAACAGTCTCTTGACACAGGGGTTGTACCGACAGACTGGAAAATTGCAAACATAATACCGATCCACAAAAAGGGAGACAAAACCGAACCAGGTAACTACAGACCAATAAGTCTGACTTCTATTATATGTAAACTTATGGAAACTATAATAAGATCCAAAATGGAAAATTACCTATATGGTAAAAGTATCCTGGGAGACAGTCAGCATGGTTTTAGGAAAGGGAGATCGTGTCTAACTTATCTGCTTGAATTTTTTTGATGATGCAACATCAACAATGGATAATTGCAAAGCATATGGCATGGTTTATTTAGATTTTCAGAAAGCTTTTGACAAAGTCCTGCATAAAAGATTAATTCTCAAATTGAATGCAGGTGGGATTCAAGGAAATGCATGCACATGGATTAGGGAGTGGTTAACATGTAGAAAACAGATTAGAGGAGAAAACTCAAAATGGAGCGAGGTAACCAGTGGTGTACCACAGGGATCAGTATTAGGTCCTTTGCTATTCCTAATCTACACTAAGGATTTAGATTCTGGTATAGTAAGCAAACTTGTTATTTACAACAACACAAAAATATGAGAAGTGGCAAACACTGTTGCAGCAGCAAAGGTCATTCAAAATGATCTAGACAGCATTCAGAACTGGGCAAACACGTGGCAACTGACATTTAATACAGAAAAGTGTAAGGTACTGCACGCAGGCAATAAAAATGTGCATTATAAATATCATAATATGACACCAATTGAAACAGAAGTGCAGCGCTTAGAACACATATACAAATATATAACTAATCCACTCTTCTATTAAACTGTGAACTTAGTGTTTGATTGAATCCATCTCTGTGTTTGTATAGCCTGGAAACAGGCATCAGTGCCTTGCATAGCTGCACACACTGCCATAATTCACACTGACCACAAGAGGGAGCCAGAGCACCACTGCTGTTTATAATGTAATAACACAGTAATAAGACAATTGACATAGGCATCAGTTACCTCTCCAGTCAGCCCAGTTCTCCCATTGTTAACACAAACCTCCTCACATCCAGTCATCTAAACACTACAGTGTGGTCTGTGTCTGTATATGAGCAATACTGAAATTGAAGAAGGAATTTATGAAAAATACCAAGGAGTTTATGTTGACTCAGAAATGTCGTCATCTAGACAATGTGGGGAAGCTATAAAAAAGGCCAACAAGATGCTCGGATATATTGTGAGAAGTGTTGAATTTAAATCAAGGGAAGTAATGTTGAAACTTTACAATGCATTAGTAAGACCTCACCTAGAATATTGTGTTCATTTCTGGTCACCACATTACAAAAAGGATATTGCTGCTCTAGAAAGAGTGCAAAGAAGAGTGACCAAAATGATCCCGGGTTTAAAAGGCATGTTGTATGCAGACAGGCCAAAAGAATTTAATCTATTCAGTCTTGAACAAAGAGACTACGCGGCGATTTGATTCAAGCATTAAAAATCCTAAAAGGTATTGACAATGTCGACCCAAGGGACTTTTTCGGCCTGAAAAAAGAAACAAGGACCAAGGGTCACACGTGGAGATTAGATAAAGAAGCATTCAGAACAGAAAATAGGAGGCACTTTTTTACACAGAGAAGTGTGAGGGTCTGGATCCAACTCCCCAGTAATATTTTTGAAGCTGACACCCTGGGATCCTTCAAGAAGCTGCTTGATGAGATTCTGGGATCAATAAGCTACTAACAACCAAATAAGCAAGATGGGCCAAATGGCCTCCTCTTGTTTGTAAACTTTCTTATGTCCTAGAAGCGGGAGTTTTTAAATGCTGTCCAAATGCTCACTGACATTAATCGATAAACTTGACCTTGTTATAATACAAGTTAATACAGACAGCACAGTGAGTCTTTAGAGCAAGGTCAATTCTAGCACATCATGATAATACAATACACACATTTGTGATTTGTTTCCCCAAAGTTGGAGAGTAATTCATTAGTAGAAGTGAAAGATGAGAGATGGTCCAGGTTCAATAACCAGTTTAATGTAGGGAGCACACAGTAAAGTAAAAGCAGGGTTTGCCATAACACCTCCAGCATCTCATCATGCCTCTTGGTTTACCCACAATATGCAAGTAACAATTACCTGGGAAAGAGCAACGTGCTTCTGAATGGCTAAACCGATGACATTATAGAAACAATCAGGCACTTTCTCCTTTACTAAATATGCAATGCAGAAGAAAGAGGAAATACATGAATCCTCCCTTGCCTGTTAAGAGTTCTTTGTTGTCAATAAAGAGTGCTTTTTGAATGATTTCAGTGGTGGCAGTTTGACAAGAATACATGTCTTGTGAAATAAACCAGTCCAAAACGAGACATTGATGCTAATAGTTTTATTGCTTAAAAAGCTTTACAGAAAGAGACAGGCTTTTACCCAGTTTCATGTAACAGCAGATAGTGTTGTTTTGGCAGGACAGCATTTATACTGGTCAACAGTTGGAGCATTTGTTGTCATGAATGCAAATAAAGAGATTTTAAAATAATTGAGAGATGAAGAAAATCTCTATATAAACACAATGTTTTTGTCAGTCTGTGAACAAGGCCTGTCACGGGTCACTTGTGACATCACAGGGTGGCTGTGAGGAGCTGGGAGAAGAAAGGAGTCTACTGGTCAAACCTGACTCGGTGCAGTGATTATGAGCTGGGGCAAATCAATCAAGCACGCTCTCCAAGTAACGCTTTGTATATGTGCCCATGTGGAGTTGTATTTCTATTCAAACATGTGTGAGCATGTGATCTCACTGAGAATCTGAGACTACACGTTAAATAAGGACACCTTTCCATACTTTCCATATTATATATCCTTGAAGAGATTGACCAAATGCACAACAGAGAGCAGCTGTTTTAAACAAACTGGGAATGGCCTGATAGAAATAAGTATGGGTGCTGTAGCTGTGTGTTTGGAGAGGGACCACAACAGAAAGGTTACAGCCATGCTACAAAAGAAGGTTGCTGGTGTGTTTAAGCTTTGCTTGCAGGTCTGCTGTCAGGTAAACTCCATCACTGTGATCCCTGGGCGCTGCTGCTTCTCAGTAGTGCTGGCATCGCCTGCAGCGGTAGGTACGCCAGTCTGAAACCAATTGAAGACATTATCAGCAACCTGGGCAGAAAAGCTATTGTTCTGATCCATACCCTACAGAGCATTGCACAGCTAGGTAATGAGATTGTGGGGTGGTAATGGTCCGCATTGTCTAATAATATAGACAATCAGTGTCACACTGAGCTGCAGAATTGAACTCCCTCCCATGTGTAGACAGCATCCTCCACACTCTTTGTATTGCACTCCTTTGAATTACAAATTTGAGTAAAGCTTTGTGTAATTCAGCATGCAATTTCACAATCCCAAATGGTATGGAATCAACTGCTAAACTGTGGAGCCACCACAACCTCGCAATATAATCCTATCAATAAAAAACACGGAAACCCTCTATACTAGTTCAAATGCCAAACATGCTTCTGAGGTTTTATTCAGAGCAATCCTAGATCAAAGCTCCTCTGTTTTGTCCCCTGCTTTTATATTTTGTTTCACTGAAATGACAAAAGTTCCACATGAGATTGAGGTCAGTGGACCCTTCTTCTCAACTCAAAGCCAACCCTGACATAATGACCTCCCACAGAGAACTACTGTACACACACCATAAAACAGCAGCAAACACATTCATCAGATCTCCTGGGATTATTTGTGGAGTTGGTTACTCCTGCATGAGATCACACACATGTAATAAGTTTAAGTATACATTTCTTGATTGCAGGAGACAGGTTAGACTTTCCTCTTTCCAATAAGTTACGAATGACCTCAAATCGATCAATAGTTTGAGACAATGCAGTAGAAAGATGAATCATAAACTCATCTTGATATTTCCAGTTGAAGGATTATGATGGATGGCATCTGTTATAAAACTTATTCCAACAATTCTGTGTCTCTCTTGGAGTTCCATCCATATTTGACCTGGTCGACCTCATGTTCTAAACTGATATGGAATGACACTTGGTTTTCTATTTCAAATTGTTCTAATATATCCCACAACCAATGTATACAGAAATAATAAGGCATACTCACGGCGAGCGCAGCGGTACCCATGACGGTAGTAGAAATAGTAGTGATAGTGATGAGCTACACAAAAAAAGAAAAGATAATTAGGAACAGTCTATTTTTAACACAGAGCTTCTTAAACCCACTGCCTTCCACACTGTAGCCCAGAACTCAACCCCCTGAGCTACCCAGGGACAGTGGCCCAGTGGTTAATGAAAAGGGCTTGTTACCAGGAGGTTCACATCCCGGCTCAGCCACTCACTCACTGTGTGTGACCCTGAGCAAGTCAAAATGTAAAACTGGAGTCCTATTGTAAGTGACTGCAGCAGCAGTTGTTGATGCATAGTACACCCCCTAGTCTCGAAGGCACTTTGGAGAAAAGCGACTGCTAAAAGACTAATGAATAAAAAAGTAATACTCAGATCCACAAGCATGCACATTGCCTTCCACTCTGCAGGGCACCACTTTCTCTAAACACTGAGCTATCAAACCCATTAACTCCTATACTACAGCCCAGCACTAACCACTAAACTGCTCAAACCCACTACCTTCCACACTGCAGCTCTGCACTCTAGTCACTGTGTCACTGAAGCCTCTCAGCAAAGCTACACTGATAAACAATTCATGCCCTGATTGAAAATAATAAATAAAACCCACTGATTGCTGCATAAAATAAAGTAGAATCCATTTACTTACCATAGTAGCATCTGTACCTTACTGTGAAAGATACAAGTGATATATTGAGTTCAGTCCATTTGAAGTCACTGCAGTGGCTGCTTTATACAAGAATGGGGCCTCAGTAGTGTATTAGAGAGCTATATATTTCAAAGGAGTGTCTCTCTATTTGTACATTTCTATTATTGGCAAAATCCAAAGCCAGGGCTCCTTCTTTATATCCCCTCCCACAGGATACAGAACACCTCGCTATGTGAGTATGTATTAAATGAAGATGGCATTTCTTATTAAGAGCAGCTAATTCATATTATACAATAATACCCCATTCCATATTCTCAACATCAGCTGTAGGAGGCCCCATTGTTAACATGTATTCATTTCTTGTGACGCGCACAGTACATGTGTATTGTATTGTAGTGTACAGTCACATTTTTATTAAAATATCAGATTCACACTTACCACGAGCACAGATGCTATAATCTGGAAATGAAATAAACATAGACCATTAAATACAATTTAAAAATATATATACAATTCATTTCTACATATTAATGTACCATAATAAAATAAAATACTTACAACAGTAAGCTGTTCCAAAGAAAAAGAAAAACAGAAACAGTGGTTATTGGATTTAATAGTTCACTTTATATTCATGTTTGAGTTCCATTTACTGGAATGTTTTCTGTTCCTCTGAGAATATCAGTTGATTTTGATAGCTGTTACAGGCTTAATGAAGACACCAAGGGGCACATTTCAAAGTGTTTCCTACAGTCTGTCCAGAACAATGAAACCACTCCATGGTAGAATATGTTGTAATACTGAAGTGTTTCTCAATGTCTTCAATCAATTGACCTTCAGTCTACAATCCATGCGGTTCACCCAAACCAGGAGCCAGCTCCAGAGAGACACACACTTACTTCTGTAGTATCTTTTGGACAGGGCATCCTTCTTCACTACCATGGACTGTGTCAGGACCACTTCAGAATCCACTTCAGGAGACAGAAAGCACGTGAAGATCATTAAACAAACAGTAGGTTGCATCCCTTCTATTTAAACACAGACCATGTTGAGGAACTCTCCAAATTTGGATTAGGATTTCAATGTACATTAAAGAAGATTGCTGAACAGTAAGGAGCTTCAGATTTCATTTTGTTAGAGTGTGTGTTACGATGTTTTCACCTGAGTTCAGGAGCTGCTCTTCAGTTCTAGTTGCCTGTCTTAGATATATGTACATAATGTAGGCTGGATCAGTCAAAGTGTCTTTATAGAGAGCCAGTGACTGGATCACGCTTCCTTCTGCTTTCAATTCACTGCTATGCACTAGATGGTGATGGCACTTACTAACAGAAAGATATTTCAGTCTGCATTACATATGAAAAGAATCACACAGACGTATGCACAAAACAACCGTGGTCAACTATGAAAGGTGCTATATAAAATAAATATTGATTGATAAAAAGGTAAGGGAACAGGACAACCTTTTAGTCAAGTTATTATATCTCAGTTGGGCGATCCTTCTTACTGACATTTAAGGAGATCAATTAATACAATACGTCTTATTAAAGGTGCTGCATCAACACATTTAAATTCACATGTTAAATGCAAACAGGTGAAATATTTTCAAAGTGTATATCCCTCAAGCTTTGTGTTTTCCTCTTCCGCATCAGTGTGACAGACAGACAGACAGACAGACAGACAGACAGACAGACAGACAGACACTCAACCGAAGAAGCTATAGGACATCTGTACTCACTGTCAGCTCTTTTCTCCATCATATTGTCTCCTATCAGGTAAAACAGAAATAGGTTTATACAGTTAGAAGTACATTAGGAAACAGATCTGGGCACTTTGTGTTAGTGCCAGTAGAGAAACAGCAGCTAAATGTGCTCAGATTCACTGGGGTTTGGCCTTAAGTCTATCATTTGTAATTCACAATGTGTTCCTCTTGAAGGTTTAACGTTGTACCCACACACTACCCAGACGTGCTTTTCAAAGGACTCACCCAACTCCCGCTCTCCTTTGAGTCCATCACTGTCCAGCTCAGCATCACTGTTGCCTGAATCCTCTGCCTCTGGAACAGGGAGAAGAGAGCTTCATGAAGCAATGAAGGATTCCCTCGACTGCAGTGCACAGCTTCATAGGACACTCAACACAGGGAGGCAGAGAGTTCCCCATTACATTGCAATGCAGAGCTGTGAGGTTTAACCAGGAGATTTCTGGATATACAGTAGCCCTTGATGTTATGCATGATTAGCGATGATTAGTCAGATTGAGTTTCTAAACAAATTGTGTGGTCTGTGCAGGACTGTGCTTTTTTGTCATTGCTTAACTTAAATCCTGCAAATAAGAAGCTTTCTTTCTTTCTTTCTGTTTGTTTCTCTTTCTTTCTTTCTTTTTCTTTCTTTCTTTCTTTCTTTCTTTTTTCTTTCTCTCTTTCTTTCTTTCTTTTTCTTTCTTTCTTTCTTTCTTTTTCTTTCTTTCTTTCTTTCTTTCTTTTTCTTTCTTTCTTTCTTTCTTTCTTTTTCTTTCTTTTTCTTTCTTTCTTTCTTTCTTTCTTTCTCTCTCTTTCTTTCTTTCTTTCTTTCTTTCTTTCTTTCCTTACCCAGCGCTCTCTTGTTCTCCAGTGCTCCTTCCTGCTCCTCTGAGTCTTCCAGTGTTGCTGAGATCTGTAAACACAGGCTGTGGTTACATTTTTAATGAGAGCAGTCCTGTGTTGTATCCAGTGCTATGAAAGGAATGACACCATGGAATGGAGAATGCAAACGGACCGATTAGGAAAACTGGGATTTTTTTTTTATTTTATTAAGATTTTTGTATCTGTTTTAAAAACATGTAATTATTGTCATAAAATTCTGCACTTTTGTTAATAACTGCAACAGTGTAGAATAGTTGAATTAATATTATATAAATAAACCACTTTAAAGTGCCACATATTATATAAGGCAAGGAATTGTAATAAATCAACTTGCAGTAAACATTTTGCATTTTTAATATCTCTTAAATAAATTATTATATTAAATCTGCTGTATAAAAAGTGGTTTGAATATTAGCACAATAAATGAAAGAGCAGGTTTATATGTTTCAAGGATATGTATATTTTGTGAAAAAGGTAAATCAAACTGAATGAACATTTTAAAATCTCAGTGTATTTTAAACACAACCTGCAATGGTTTATTGAAGAGATGAGCAGGAGGCAAGATCGACTCGAAGGGAAATTTCAAATGCAAACCTTGATTTGTCCCCATGGTGGGAGGTGGTTGATGCAACACATGGTAGTTTTCAAGTACTCCAAATGCTGTGTCTTATTCTAGTGGAGTACAGGCTCATCAAATCAAACCCCAAGACAAGTAGACAAACCTCTGTGTTGAGAATATAGGATTGAGTTCTGGAAGAATGGATCTTACCCAGTTCTCTCTTGCTGGCCTGGTAATCATCATCTCCCAGCTCTTCAGAGTCCTCAAGGAGGCTCCTTGCATCTGCACACAGAGGAAATGGAGGGGGTGAAATCATTCTTTTAAATGGCAATGTACAAATTAAGAACAAAGAAGGATATTCTTATGGTAAGTTGATTATTTAATAATGCAGCATTGAGGAAAAGCCTGCCTTCTCCACTATGTTATCCCATGGAAGACTGTCTGCTATCTCCCTACCCTTCTGTTATTCTGATGAAAGTCAGTCAATGCCATCTCTTCCCCCATTTATTTTACGTTGAAGGCAATCAATGCAATCCCTCCCTCCCTCCCCATGTTACTCAGAAGAAAGGCAGTCTTACCAGCCCCTGACAGAAGACATGCTGTCAGGACCGAGAGGAGAATGGCTCTTGTAGTCCAGGGTTTCATCTTGACAAGGTGCTGATGCTGCTTTTCCACTCTTCAGCTGCTCTGGTCCCTCCACCCTGCTCTGTTTTATACCCTCTCCCAGGCAAATGCACTCCTTCACCACTAAACCCTCATCAAGAACCCTTTCTTTTTCAACACTGTGATACTGTGTGATGCCCTCCTCTTCCAAATTTCCATACTTCACTTGAAAACTATTTCCTCTATACCCTATGATCCAAATCTATTGACACAGTGTCAGTGATCTCCATTGTTCTCTTAACACAGAGCAGGATCAGTGCTGGGATCAGCAGGTGCAGACAGGGGGCCCCATATACAGTATTAAAGGCAAAAGAATGATTAGTTATCAGTCATGCAAAATGAAGCATTCTCTGGAATTTCATATCTACAGTGCAGTACTGCAAACACCTGGCTCACAAACATGTTCATTATACCAGGTGTTGTGGTTGAGCTGCTTCTTTCATTAGCAAATCAGTCAGCTGCTGTACGGTGTGGAGTGCATGTTTCTTATTGAAACATTTCACAATTGTATTACTAAGTCTCTTTTTAGCAGGAAAAAAATAGGATTGAAATACCCAGTGGATGTGAGAGAAAGACCTTGGTGTTGTGATAGACTAATTTCTACCAGCAACAGGGAAGCAATCATAAAGGCGAAGACTAATCCCAGGGCTTAAAGGAACGAGCTGTGAAGAGGGTACTGAATTTGTTTAGCTTGAACACAGAACAATTAGGCGGACTTGACTGAAGTCTTTAAAAACTTGAAAGGTGTTGACAAAGTTAACCAAAACTAATACCTCAAGCATAGCACTGACACCAGGGTCAGAGGGCACTGTTGGAAATTAAGTGTGGATAGCTGAAATAAAAAAAAATGTGTTCTAGAAAGTTCTAGAAATGCGTTCGAGTCCATCTGTGCCCTTGCCCTGTAATAACCTGTACTGCTTGTATAATTTGTTTCTGTACTGTTTATCTAACTTGTTTTCGTGCTGCTCAACTAACTTGTTTTTGTATCGCTTATCTATCTTGTTTGTCTCAGAATGTTATGGGAAAAGGGATAGCTTACAGAAATGATTCACAGGGCGAGCCTCGAGAAAGTGATCTGGCCAATTACTCTCTCGCACGCGGAAGCCTAACTTGGTAAGCTATAAAGGACGGGTTCCCCCCCCTGCTCTGGTGAGAGTCAGCCGTGAGGATTTGCGCAGTCCTGCTCGGTAGTTTTGGAGACAGCTGCTTTCTCTTGCCAGGGTCGAGGGGCTCTCCCGATCTGCTTGGAAGGGCAAGGATTAGTTCAGCTGCGTCTCTATGAGTATTGATCTGTGAACCTTTGTTGAGGAGAGTCAGCCGTGAGGATTTGCGCAGTCCTGCTCGGTAGTTTTGGAGACAGCTGCTTTCTCTTGCCAGGGTCGAGGGGCTCTCCCGATCTGCTTGGAAGGGTAAGGATTAGTTCAGTTGCGTCTCTATGAGTATATTATATCTCTGATTAATATATTCTTGTATGTGTGTTTGTCTATTATTGTATCAAGGGTGTGAAATAAAGCGGACCTTATTTGGAATTACTCTGTGTAGTAATTGTCTTATTTACCTCCACATCAACTTCCTTTTCAATTTAAAGTAATTAAAATTTCACACAACATTATTGGCGTTGTCGGCAGGACTCTAAAAAGGAAGTTTGGACGTAAATAATCATAATGTTTAAATGCAAGAATAAGGGGCTTGAGCCTGAGGTGCTGCCTGAATGGGATGAAACCATTAGTGATGGGGCACTAGAATTGAGAAAAGGCGGAGGGCTGCCAGAATCTTGGTGTAAACTATTGAAACGAGCAAAATACAATATGTCTAAGGACTAGTTATACGGGTTTGTAGTGCTTAACATGTACGGGCATACTCAGATTTATGTTTTATGTTTGTTTTGAGAGGGTTTGGTACACCTGTTTTGTCTTTGTTTTTACTGTTTGGTTTATAAGTCACGATAAGGGGGCAATAGGATAAGCCTCTTACTTAACTGTCCACATTAGGTGATACAGATAAGGAACAATCAGACAATAAGTTCCAGTTAAGCCCAAATAGCACATACAAAAGTGTAAATTAAATGGCAATAAACCAAAATAAAAGTTTATGCTTCGTTAAGCATAGCTTTAAACATGGAATATTGGTAAAAACAAGATAAAACTAAAAGTGTTGTTGTTTGTCTGTTAGTTTTGTGTTTTGTTGGGAGTCTGATCAACTCCAAATATGTTAGAAGATAATATTGAGGGTCATCAAATGGATGACTGGAGAATATAGAACATAGACTATGTTTTAAAATATGGCAAAAAGGGAATATATATATATATATAGAACAGTAATGTATACGTTCATGTAACAGGAGCAGGGAATGTGCGTGTGGATGTGGGAGATTACTCTGAGTTTTTGGACTTGAGCACAGATCCTATTATTAGGCAGTGATGCAGGAGACAAAAGCAGTGTCACTCAGAGCTACGCGAGTGATGTGAAATGGGATGTTTGCACACATGTTTACGATGTGTTTTGTTTATGTTGGTTACAATTAGTTTTTTACAGAGCTTCTTGCAGGAGAGGTGATGATAATTAGATTAATGTGATAACTGAAACATGAATAAATCGTGAGTGACATGAGATTATTGATGGTGCAGTATAGGACTGCAGGCTTGATGGATTGTGGTACTAGCATGATAGACAGCCTGTTGGTTAATGTGAATATAGGGTATAAATGATGAAAATGCAATTGAAGGAAATTAAAGTAGTGGCAACATACTGAGAGGATGGAAGGACCGGCTAGTTTTAGCGGTCCAAATATTTGGAATTAAAAAAAAAAAAAAAAAGCAGGGGGGGGGGGGGGGGTCTGGAATGCTGATTGGGGAGGTCCATATGAGATAATGGACAAACTGGGAGAAACCAATTTGAAATTGGCAATACAAAAATGAGGGAGTGAAAACTGGCTTGAAAACGAAAACTAGTTTCACTGATAAGCAAGGGCACTGATGCAGTTATTTTAGAGTAGTAATTGTGAGCAATGAAGTAGATAGAGATTTGTAGTTACTTTCAGAGTACAGACACAGGTCTAAGGCTTTTCTCTTCTCCTACAGGTTCATGCTGGAACTGATATGTTATATTATGTTCACAATATGGGGTGGACATAGGCTCTGAGAAAAATACAAGATAGAATGAACAGACATTGGCGATTCTTAGAATTGCAATAACATTATCAATGCAGATGAAAAAGAGACTATTCAAGAATTAACCCTTTTGAATTTTGAAATTAAATCAGATATTGATCAAAAGAATAAATACTGCACTTGTTCTCCACAGGTCCCGAGATAATACTGATGGCGTTTAGGTGGAATGGAAGCACAGTGCTGTTCATCGGAACTGAGAGGACCATTTCAGAAGAGTTTGTGCAGAAAGTTCCAGTACACTTGTGGGACAATTTGGATATGCAAACAGTAACTGTACATATTAACCTGCATAACTTTACAATGCTTGTCCATGATATGTAGTAATTAAGCTCTACCATATATCTGGAACAAGAGTGTAAGTTGCTGAGAGACGGTCATGAGGAAGTATCTGAAACCACAGAGACATTCTTACATATGGGGAACCATTCCGGTCTGCATATCAAAAGAAGAAATATTTATGATGACGTTAAAGTGACATTTTTGGGGATGTAATGGGGACTGTTAATTTCAGTTAACACAAAAATGCAATATACACACATTTCTTTGATATACTGTACCGATAAATTAGAAACTAAACTATGTAAAAAATACAACAAAACACAGTACATTTTTGGGGATGTAATGGGGACTGTTAATTTCAGTTAACATACCTGATAATGAAACTACGTATTATAAACTTGGGGTATAGATGTATGATTGGTGAAAAGATTTGTCTTAGTTTAAAGATACTAAAGGTAATATGTCAGCGATCCTGGAGTGCAGAGATGGGAAGGTCTCATGTAATTTATTACTAATCACATTCAGTAAAATAACAAAAACTGCAAAGGTTGTAAAATTGCCCTCTAGAGGCACTGGGAGTATGGAGTTTGTGTTGTTCATGACACTTAAGAGTGGTATTGTTAAGACATTGTATCTGCCATCCATGTTAGGGAGGTAAAATGGTTGGCGTCTTGCAATGGATTATTTGGAGTGTTGTTAGGAACATAATACTATATTAATATGTACTTGTAATGTAATGGGACATCCTATGTTGAATGGAAATACCAATTGAAAACAGCTGTTCTACTGAAAAATATGGTAATGTATAAGTTCACAAATCTAACTGTTATGTTTGAACAGCATTGCAAGCAACACACCAATATCCAGAATTGGCTTCAAAGGGAAATAGGTAGTACAATAAAAGATTACAAAGAGCGAATAGCCAAACGAATGTGTGAAGGTAATGAGAATGTGTGAAGGTAATGAGAAACGTAGTAAGAGGGGGCTTTTTGATGAAATAGCAGGCTGGTTTGGTGCAGGAAATTCTGTTGCAAACAGCTGGGATATTTATCAAATGTCAAAAGGGCAAACTTGGATAGCAAGTACTGTGGGAGAAGGAATAGAAAGATTGGGGAATGGACAGATGTATGTAAACCAAGGGATTAGGCTCCAGGGTACAGCTATATATGAGCTAATGGATGGAACAGAGGGAGCCCTGCGCAATTTGACCAAAGCAATAGATTGTAGAATATTTGCGGGTGACCTTTTAAAAACAATGAAGGAAGAAATAATGGAGACATGAGCCGTTGAGGGAAATTTTGCACGAAGTTGGCCCTCATAAATTATGTATAAGTACGGTGCATGCCCATCCACAACTTACTTATGTGCCTTATTCTGGGTGTTTATCAGACATATATCTTTGGCATTGGGGAAATGGTACTTATTTGTTAACCAATCATTCCCAGCAAGAGCTTCTCACTAGGATCCAGTGGGAGGTTCTTCATTCAGGAATTCACATTTCCCTGCAAAAACATCAAGAATTGCTGAATCAATCGTCTGAATTAGTTGACCTAGCAAAACAACATCAACACAATGCTACTGTATTAAAAATTAAAACGATAATGGCACAAAATACAATCTTAGGGTTAGGGAAAGTTATTGAACGTAATGCACAAGATGCGTGGTGGTCCATATTTGAGGGATGGTCACCAAAGGCTAAAGGAGTATTAAATATATTAATCCACCCCATCTTAATATTATTGGGGATTGTATTTCTTTTATGTGTATGGCAAATATGTTTATGTATCTATCTTCGCAGAATTACACAGCGAACAATGTATTTGGCAGTGCACAGATGAATCTCGACCGAAGGACCGAATGAAATAAAAAAAATGTGTTCTAGAAAGTTCTAGAAATGCGTTCGAGTCCATCTGTGCCCTTGCCCTGTAATAACCTGTACTGCTTGTATAATTTGTTTCTGTACTGTTTATCTAACTTGTTTTCGTGCTGCTCAACTAACTTGTTTTTGTATCGCTTATCTATCTTGTTTGTCTCAGAATGTTATGGGAAAAGGGATAGCTTACAGAAATGATTCACAGGGCGAGCCTCGAGAAAGTGATCTGGCCAATTACTCTCTCGCACGCGGAAGCCTAACTTGGTAAGCTATAAAGGACGGGTTCCCCCCCCTGCTCTGGTGAGAGTCAGCCGTGAGGATTTGCGCAGTCCTGCTCGGTAGTTTTGGAGACAGCTGCTTTCTCTTGCCAGGGTCGAGGGGCTCTCCCGATCTGCTTGGAAGGGCAAGGATTAGTTCAGTTGCGTCTCTATGAGTATTGATCTGTGAACCTTTGTTGAGGAGAGTCAGCCGTGAGGATTTGCGCAGTCCTGCTCGGTAGTTTTGGAGACAGCTGCTTTCTCTTGCCAGGGTCGAGGGGCTCTCCCGATCTGCTTGGAAGGGTAAGGATTAGTTCAGTTGCGTCTCTATGAGTATATTATATCTCTGATTAATATATTCTTGTATGTGTGTTTGTCTATTATTGTATCAAGGGTGTGAAATAAAGCGGACCTTATTTGGAATTACTCTGTGTAGTAATTGTCTTATTTACCTCCACATCAACTTCCTTTTCAATTTAAAGTAATTAAAATTTCACACAACAATAGCCATAGGACAGAGGGTAGGAGACACCTTCTCACAGAGTGTGGTGAGGGGATGGAATGGGTTACCAAGTCATGTTGTTAGGGCTGGGATCCTTTAAGACCCGACTTAACAGGTTTGAGATCAATCAGCTGCTGCACTGATGGGCCGAATGTCCTCCCTGGTTCTGTGTTCTGAATTCTGGATCTCCAGTGTGCTGGCATTGATTGGTAACTCCTCTCCAGAGTCAGTTGTTTTCCTTGTACACTCAACCAACCCTAAATATGCTGAGAACAGTTGAGGGAACTAAATCAATTCAGTCTGGAACAGAAAAAAGACTAGAGACTAAAGGTTTTAAAAAGTTGGAGTTAACTGTAGTCACTCTTTCAAGCACAGCAGAGAGACCAGGACTAGAGTACACAGTTATAAGTGGAGACAGACTTAGGACAGAGGTTAGGAGACACATCTTCTCAAAGTAAGTTACTTAACCTCCTTGTGCTCTGTCCTTCGGATGAGATGTAAAACCGAGGTCCTATTGGAAGTGACTCTGCAGCAGAAATTGTTGGTGTATAGTTCATTCCCTAGTCTGTGTAGTTGCTTTGGATAACAGCGTCTGCTAATTGACACATTTATTATTACACCCAGAGTCAAAAAGGGCTCGGGTTGACGTGCTCCTCCGACTGGGCAACATCCCTTGCAGTGGAGTTAACAGACAATCAACAGACAAGGGAACTGAATCTATTTAGCCTGGAACAAAGAAGGATTAGAGAAGACACTTCTCACAGAGTTGGGAGTGTTTGAAATGGGTCACTAGAATGGTGCTGCTGCAGAGTCATTAGGATGTCTTTAAAAGCCAACTCGATGAAAGCCAGGGATCAGTCAGCTACTAGAAAAGTATTGATGCATTAAATTCCCTGATTTTGTTCATAACTTTTCTTATGTTATTACATCAATGCCCTATTGTAAGTGACTCTGCATATAATGCACAGTTCACAGCCTACCTCTGTAAAGCACTGTGAGATGGTGGTCCACTATGAAAGGTGCTATATAAAAATAAAGATGTTATTATTATATTATTACAAGCTAAAAATATTATTATTTATTTATTTCTTAGCAGACACCCTTATCTGTCTTACAACATTTGGAATTCAAAGAGAAAGAATAAATATGGTGTTTAACTTGTAATGCAATATATGAACATGTGAGCCTCCACACCTTGCATTACACTCAAATGCAGGTGCATAAGCTTCTATATGAAACCAAAGGAGTAACTGCACCTGCACAGAAAACAGCACATACTCAAGTATAAGCGCATGCGTCAATTCCTAGTGAGTATATGGTAATAAAACTAAACCTGATCTCACTGCTAAACATTACTACAGTACTAGCTTCAATAGTTCCTTTAAACAAACCACTCCCAATTCCAATAATATGACATTATTAGTACATAAATAGGTTACTTTTTAATTAACCAACCATTAAGAACACAATGAACAATGTTTGATAGTTTTAATGAGCTCGTTGCTAACAGTTACTAGACTAAACAAGCAGCACTTCAAATGAAGCGTGACCACTGCTCCCACTGAACACCTGATTGTGCATTTCAAAGGAACTTTGATGGATATCACATCACTGATGCATGTGCTGAAATATGGAAATATAAAAAGCAAATGTGTCACCAGTAGTTCAATTGCTTTTTGAGTAATGGCTTCTTTCTTGCCACCCATCCATACAGGCCAGCTTTGTGTAGGGACTGGCTTATTGTTGATGTGTGAATGCTGACTCCCACCATAGACACAGAACTTTGCAGATTTCTCAAGGTCATTGGTGGCTTCAGTGACATCCCGAACCAGTTTCCTGCTTGTCCAGCTGCTCAGTTTGGGAGGGCGACCTGATCTGGGTAGTGTCTGGGTGGTATGATGCATCTTCCACTTCTTAATGATGGCCTTCACTGTGCTGAGAGGGATAATCAGAGCCTTTGAAATGTTCTTGTACCCTTCTCTGTGCCTCTCTACCACTTTATCCCTGACTTGTTTCGAAAGCTCCTTGGACTTCATGGTTGCTTTGTTGGTTCACTATGTGAGTTGCAGCTTGAAAGTCTTTATATGCCTGAATGTAATTATCTACAAGTTAAACCACTTTGAGTACATACAGGCTAAAACTATTTCACTAATTTTGTGACCTTTAACTTTATCAATGTGGAGTAGTTTGTGTAGATTCTACATGTAAAGTCTAATTTGAAAGCGTCGTGGAGTACGCTCAGGTGCCAACAAAATGTGAAAACTTTGCAGGGGGGTGAATACTTCTGCAAACCACTGGAATTGCTTAATAAAAATGTCTTGTGCAAAATGCTTTTTCGGGTTCCCATTCGCTCAGTTTATTTTACTTGAGAAAACCCGGCTTTCACACAACGTCATGCAAATGAAGGGGAAAGGTGGGGGCTGCTATATAAATTAGCTATGTGTAAAGTTCTTGTGCTGTTTTTGCAGATGGCTCATGAAAATGTTGTTTCCATGCACAGAGAACTGGTACACAAGAGAATCTATGCTGATGTAATAAAGCTGTGATTTCTAAATACCTTGTGCCTGTTTGTTTAATAGAGTCCCCCAGAGAGAGAGGGGAGTATTCAACACATCTGGAGCAGAAATCACCTCGTTAAGAAGCAATGGTATGCAGCCCATTAAAGTGCTAAAAGGTCTCTGGCGCACCCTGCTGGAAACAGTATTGATTTTACACTTCAAGCTGCCCACATGATAACTGTGGTATACTGTGCTGCGTCCTGAGGTACCACAGATTCACCATGGTATCAGGGAAGATTCCACACAACACACTGCAAGAGGCTGAGCAATGCAGGAGGAAAAAAAGAGAAACTTGCACTCATAATAACAATCTATTTAATATATTACTAATGTGATGTAACACAATCAGAATGCTCAACAACATGATGAACACAGATTTTGGTGAGTTTTTGATCTGAACAGATTGTGATTAGGGGTGACCCTATTTATCAAGCAAGTTTATTCTTTTGTTTTCAGTTAATATTTCTGTATTTAGTCGAATGCACTCCTGTTGTTTAGGTGTCCCCAAGTGTCTGCATTTCTAAGAATGTTCTCAAGTCCTGTAAGAGCCTGCAACTGACTTAACTTCTTCACACTAAGTGCAGGGATAGGATTACACATATGTGTGAATGTTATGGTGTCTTGTGCGGTTTCCTAACTGACTGAATGAAGGTTTCCTAACTGTGTAAAACTCTTATCACTGGTCTGTATGTGAGAAGGTTTCTCTCCTGTGTGAACGCGCTGGTGTCTTTTAAGCAGTGATATATGATTGAAACTCTTCCCACAATCAGCCCAGGAACACGGAGTCCCTCCTGTGGGATTTCCCTTGTGAGTTTCAGGAGCATCTAATTGACAGGAACTCTTCCCACCTTTAATAGAATGAGGCAAGGTCTTCAAGTTGCCCTGGGTTTCAGAATTGTTAAAACATACAGAATGTGCCGTCTCTGTACTCTCCACAGTAAGTGGGTGTCTGTCTTGTAAGGAAGCGATTGTAACTGAGTGAGTTCTCAATGTCTTCACATATTCTTCTTGTTGTTTCTCTGTGTTTCTTGCACTGTGGTTTGCCTCTAGAAGCGTTTTTGCACTGGGCTGATAGAGTGGAGTCGTGTTCTCCTTCATCTACTTTAGAAGCTAAAGAAAGAAAGAGAAGAGAGACAAAGGTTATTGTACAGCATTTTTCCACATGCACTGTTCTGAACACAAGTGAATGAGCAGTTCAGTGATTGGTTGCTTGAGATGAGGTGGATTCATTCACCAGTTAGTGTCCCGCAAGTTTCAGTAACAGCAAAAATGATGTCAACATGTCAGCCAAGTGGAAAATGAAAACATGCTTTTTTAATGTTTAAAATGGAATATTTTAAATCGAGCCAACAGAGCATCATGAAAAATCCTATTTAGTACCTGCATTTTGATAGTACTGCAATGTATCTAATATTTAATTTGTTTTTTGATAATTCATAATTAATATAGAAATTATCTGTTGAGCTGGTCTGCTGTACAGAACACCTCCACACACATACTTACTGTACTGTGACAATAATAACACAGCAATGCTTACTGTGAGACACACAAAAGTGAAATGTGGCATTGCGAGCAAACATTACAGTCCTCGGGATAGTTGCAGTGAGATGAGCGTTTAAAAATTATATTGTATTTGCATAAAGTGTAAGAAATAAAATAAGACTCATGTTGGTGATCCTGCTGCATACATTCTCCACAGAAACTCTCTACTGAAATGTTTCTTCTGGTGACGCTGAGCAACCCGACTGGATTTGGCATCACCCAGTGATGAGACATGTGATCCCTGTAGCTCTGTAAAGCTGTAGGAGCAGAACTGCAAACAGTCTACCAGGAATGAGGAAAGGCAAAGATCTAACACAGGGGTGTCCATCCAGACACAGGAGTATCACTTTATATAACTGAACCTGTTCAATGTGGAGTGGAATGGCCTCCAGGAGCGTGATTGGACACCGCTGATCTCACAGCATTCTAAAGAGGCGTGGCAGCGGCTTCACATCTAGCAGGTGCCTCAGGAGCAAGCACAGTGATGTCCTTGTTGACATAGTGGTTGGGCAGCTCCCCTTGGTTAAAATATGAATCTCAAGCACACTGCTGGTGTTCAGTACCAGGTTCTGCAGGATGAACAGGCAGCTCAATGCTGCTTGTTTTGTAGGATTACCTCTGAATCCCAGTTCACATTCAGATGGAGAGTCATCACACAGGTTGGATCCCAGCTTGTTGTTCTACCACAAGTGTACAGGCATGATTTTCATGAGGAAGTTCCTCTGCGATGGGGACACATTCCTGCTCTATGAATTCCTCTTTAATAGGAACACATTCCTGTTGAGGGACCTCTTCATCTTTAACACATGCCAGCTCTGTAACCTGCATTAGACTTGCACAGCACTCCTGCTTCTATCTTTGGCCCTTCCTGTGCTTCAGATTCAGGGATAGCGTGGCTCTCTTTGGGATCTGTGGGAAGCAAAACTGTATACAATTAGATCTCTTACTTACCAGCTAGGTTTGTTAGTTGCTTTGATCAGGGATTTAAAGTTACTGTTCCTCAGTTATTTCGTATAGGGGTGAGCCGGTATAATAGTTTGGTGGTTTAGGTACATGATGGCATTGATACCATTCCTGATATTCTACATTGCAATTGTCGGTTAACGCTGTGTTTGTGTTCCTATGAACAAAGTGAAGGAAAAGGCATTTTCATATGAACATCTTTTTATTCTACGTCCTGTACAAGACTCAGTGCTGCTGGGCTTTCTCACCTCCTGTAGCCTCACACTGGAGCATTGCATCCACTTCTACCTCCCTGTCAATCACCATCATGACCGCCGTTCTGCCTTTGCATTGTTCTAATGCAAACATCCATTTCTCTACTGCAAACATGCTTAGAAACCAAGCCTGGAGACTTGCAGTCTTAGCAAAGTGTCTGAGGAATGTCTTTTTGTTACCTGATCCTGTATTGTGAGAACGGTTTTGAAGGAAACGGTCAACGCAGAATACAAGTTTCAATGTGTCAAATACAATGAGCAGACAAGCGACTGCAGCAGGATAACCTGCTTATTCTCAAAGCAGTTTCATTTAAACAGGTGATTTACACAACTCAAACTTTTTCAAGTGCAGCAATATGTTTTTTGTACAAACTCCACCTGTGTAATAATCATTAGGCAGAACATTGGAAGCTTACTTGAGCAACATCACATGACCTGTAGATATAAATCCAATAACATCCCTTGTAGTATTAAAATACATTTGTAATGGTGTGGCTCTCCCTACTGTATGTATCCTGTGCAAACTCATCTCTGCTCTTAAATAATAACCTGGATTAGTAAATGTTTATAAGCAATATGAGCGATTGTTTCCTAATTCTGTTTACCATCAGCTGAACAAAGTACTTTATTTAGAGACTCAATCTAGAGACTCAATAAAATGATACAATTCAGTTGACACCTTACTGTGTTGTATTTACTTCCTCCAACTTCAACCCTTAATTGAACTTGTGGAACCACTCGGGTCCAAAATCTTACAGCGGATTGGTGCAGGCAGGGTGCTGCTGCCGCCCCTTTATTCACACAGTGAGGTCTGGAAAGATCGTGTAAATGTGTGTGTGTGGAACAAGAAGGAAACAGGACTGAAGCAAAAGAACGAGCAGCGAATGAGCCGCGACTGTACCAAAGACAAACTCAACAGCACTGGAGCGGAATACAATGAAACCATTTATCTAAAAATAGATTCACAGTCAAACAGTTCAATCAAACACTGAAACCTGATGTGCTGCTGCCTGTATGCTGATATTAAATCACAAATCATTATTCTAACCCTCTGCAATATGGTCTGTGACTGTCTCAGTGGGACTCTATACAAGACATCACTTTACCAGAAGGATGCCATTGAAGCCTCCTAAATTAGACTGGTTAAGATTTTCCAATCTAGTACTTTCTAGAATACCTATTTAAATATATAAAATAATACAATGCCTCGATTTGACTCTTTATAACCAATATCAGGACAGAGCTGCGCTTATTATAATCAAACACTTTAAAACGTGTCTTAAGAAAAATTCTAACCAAAATCTTTCCAATAGAAGGTGGTTTAAGGTGTTTGATTGACCAAGCAATACCACACAATAAAATCAATCTTACCTTGAAATATTAAAGGTTGTTTAATGTCTGCATCTGTAGCGTTTATACACCCTCGCACAGCTTTCAGCTCGTTCTCTGATATTTCCAATCTCAGCTTCAGACTTTCATTCTCTTTCTCCTTTTTGTTCCATTTCCACTCTGAATTCAGTGAATTTGCTGCCGACAGCTTTAGTAATCGCGCACAAGACGGTGTGTAGAGCCGCTTTCACTGCGTGCTCGATGGTAGAGGCGAGCTCGTCTTGAAAGAGCGACACGGACACACTGACGCGTCCATCTTCACTGGTTTGAGTTTCAGACTGGTCTAGCGGAATCCTCTTTTCAATCAGAAACGCCGCCTGCGGTTTGTATTTAGTAATATTTATTTTTTACTGTAGTCTTCCCATTCAAATATATATTCATCACTTCTTCTGGTGTGATAAAGAAAGAACACAAACAACAGGCTTTGCAAGGAGTAACTTTACTTTGGTCTTTCAGAATCGCGCAGAGCTCTGCTGGAGCTTCAACGCGTTTGTTTCTCAGTAAATCATCTCATTGAAAAGCTCGACTTGTCTGTAGCTGCGACTGACGCGCTCCGCTCTGTGTGTGAAATTCAACACAGAAAAGGGATGCTTTCCTTTTCACGGAACTCCGTGAAGGTGATAAACAAACACAAAAATCACTAATTATTAGAAAACATTTCATCCCAGCCTACATATTTTAAACAGCAGGAGACAGCGTGTTGTAAAATCATCACTGACTGCAACCACCTCTCCACACATGAACAAAACAAACCTCTCTATTTCCTGTACTGAAATGAAAGCGTCACTAGCAGAAGGCGGGTCTGGTTGGATCCATCGCGTATTATTGGCTGTAGAAACACTCTATCCCCAGCATGTGAGCCTGATTGGCTGTAGAAACACTCTATCCCCAGCATGTGAGTCTGATTGGCTGGCCTCCCTATGGAGGCGGTTATGAAACTGGATGCCAGAGTTCGCCATGTTGGCTCTTTCAGCGCTGTGTTCAATGCGATGCATTCAGGCGCGTTAAGTAAGTGAGCCGCTCAGAAAGCACACGGAGCTGAATTTAAATGACTTAACGCTCTGCTACAGGAGAGCGCTGAGCGACTTTTAAAAATGGAGAATAATAATGATTTGCTTGTTTGTGTTTCTGAGGTGATGGTTGATGAAATGGCCCCGTGTGAAGTTACTGTCCCCTGCTGGACCTCGCTGAGTTCGGCGCTCTGTTTGGACTGAACCTCATATCTGTCTGTGTTTAATACCGACAATACCGACGTTAATAATGAACATTATAAATGATATTAATACCACAAACCTAATAATAATACATTAATAACTATAAAACAGCTCTACATTTAAAAAGAAAAATGAAATTAAATAATACAAATTCGAAAACAACCAGTTGTGGAGTAGTGGTTAGGGCTCTGGACTCTTGACCGGAGGGTCGTGGGTTCAAACCCTTGAGCAAGGTACTTTACCTAGATTGCTCCAGTAAAAACCCAACTGTATAAATGGGTAATTGTATGCAAAAATAATGTGATATCTTGTAATAATTGTAAGTCCCCCTGGATAAGGGCGTCAGCTAAGAAATAAATAAATAATAATATTTTTTACATTATTGTCTACATGCATCATCTCAGATAATTACAGTGTCATTTATCAGACCCTTCGGCGTTGTCTTTTGAAGAATTAAACCTGCCAGATCGAACGCAGGCTAACATTCAATTAATCAATCTATCTATTAATCATATATATTTTCTATAGCGCCCGATATGCGCTTCACAAAATCTACTTAAAAACAACAAAATATCTAATTGTAAGGCTGGTCGAACAAAATAAGTCTTCAGTGTAATTTTAAACAAAGAGCGCTTTCCACGATTTAAGATGCTTTCGAGAGACAGAATATTGGAATTGGCTGCCGAAACTGGGGGATAAAACTGCCTGTGATCAAAGTGGGCAGAAAAGTTGCATACTTTGCATACCGTATTTGGGAGAAAAGAAAACGGATCATCTCTGATTTGCAACGTTTCCATGGTTCGGCCCGGCCACTGCCGTGTGACTGGTTAAAACGATGTTCAGTTTTTTTTTTCTGCTGCTGGTAATTCATTCATGAGACAGCTGTAGCAGAGTGGCGCAGCGGAAGCGTGCTGGGCCCATAACCCAGAGGTTGATGGATCGAAACCATCCTCTGCTAGCTTGTTTTTCTTCTGTTAGCAAAGTAGTTTTTTTAAATATTAACTGAAGCAATTAATTAATATTACATTTCGCAATCAAGGATGATATAATGCGCAAAGATACTTGTCTCATAAGAGCTGAAATAAATTATAGCGCTTTGATATTATGTTACTAACGGATTGTTTAGAAATGTACGTAATTATATTACAACTATTCTAAAAAAGAATGTTATCTCGAAAAAGGAGGCTTGACAAGCCGAAATTGCTCAGCTGGGAGAGCGTTAGACTGAAGATCTAAAGGTCCCTGGTTCGATCCCGGGTTTCGGCAAACAACAAGACGATATTGGTTTTGTATTATTTTGAACTAAAAAAACAGAGCACATTCATTCTTCAGCGTAATTGGATGAAATAACAGCGTATCAGAGTGCCATTTTCTAATGTGATTAAGAAATGCAAAAAACATCGTCCCTGGGTGGGCTTGAACCACGAACCTTTCGGTTAACAGCCGAACGCGCTAACCGATTGCGCCACAGAGACCAACGTGTTAAGCAGCCAAAGCATACGGGAGTGATGAGCAAGGCGAGATGCTGCAGAACGTGATCGAGGGAGCAGAACTCATCAGAACCTGAGATCACATCTAAGAAGAAAGCAACACGGGGCAGGAAAGTCTATGTAATCGATTATGGAAGCACAGCATATGTCGTTTTGTTAGATAACACCCTGGGAGACAACAGAGCAGTGTGTGTAAATAGCTACAATGGAAACCATATACTTACGACTTAATTTTGATACAGAACTGTGGTCATGTGTAATCTGTTTTCATTATGATAAGAAAACTACAGTTCAGTGGATTATATTTGGGATCTTTGGTTCTGTCATTCACTTTTTTTCTCAAATAAGATGACAAATTAATAGCTCAGTTGGTTACAGTGAAAGACACCTCGAAAAGTCAGCCCGGCTAGCTCAGTCGGTAGAGCATGAGACTCTTAATCTCAGGGTCGTGGGTTCGAGCCCCACGTTGGGCGTCCTTTTTAAATACAAATTGAAGATGTTTCTTCGAGACAACGGAGCAAAGTCTGATTCTGTTCACATTGTATACAGTATTGCAACAAAATTACTTATTGGTCATTGTCAAATAGCAATTGCTATTGTAAAAAGCATGCATCGTTTATAGCTATAACGATATTGAAATAAATAATCTTACTTTTTTGGGTTGACTTCAATACGTTTCTTTTTTTTAGAATTGTCTTAGCATCATTCATGGAGCATCAGTTGGTATGTGCGTAATAAACCCAATCGGGCCTTGATACGATCCCCTAGTGTGTGCTGAAATAAATAATGCGTTTTTCTACAATAACAAACGCAGCTTGTCAGAATGGCCGAGTGGTCTAAGGCGCCAGACTCAAGGATTCCGTCTTTCTAAAGAATTCTGTGTTCTGGTCTCTGAATGGAGGCGTGGGTTCAAATCCCACTTCTGACAGTTGACTTTTACTTATTTTTAAAAATAATAAATTTCAGCACTCAATACCATTTTAATTTCCATTTTAAATCGGACTGAAATAGTGTTCCTAACACAGATTGCATTTTTGTTGTAAACAGACTACTTGTTAACGTCACTGAAAAATATTTTGTGTCCAAACATGTTATTTAACTTGATTGTTTTAAAATTCCAAATAACATATTACTTTGAAAAACATCTCCGTCGACCACTGGATCGTGGTCTCAGGCTGGGACGTGGACCATTGAGAACAGTATAAACCATCTATTACTAGACGCAGCTTACAGGAGAAATGCCCTCGTTTAACATGCTAGGATGATCGACTTCGGCATTCTCCAACTGCTGTTTACATTTTCTAACACGTTATGAGGAAGAACAATATTTTGGTGTCCAAACATGTGTTATTTAATTGGATTGTTTTAATATTCCAAATAACATATTACTTTGAAAAACATATATTTTTTAATACAGTCCTATTTGAGTATTTAAAATATGGTTATATTCAAATGCCAGCAACGGTGTGTTAATTTAACGGAGCGCCTAACGCCGCTCGGAACGTTCGCATTTTTAAATCCTAACGGTCTCTGCTCAGCTGAGTGGAATGTTCACGAGCCGATTGCCTAGCAGCGTCTCCCCCTCCTTCTCTGCCCCGCCGTCTCGCCCTCTCTCGTTGCTCCAGCTAGGAGTTCAAATTTAGCTTCGTTATATTAGCGCAATTCTTTACTAACTTTTACAAATTAGCTTATTAGGGGCTTCGTGTTTTTAAGATGGTTCAGGTGCAGTCCGGACAGACTGACTGGAGCATCATTACAGTATACCGCACTGCGCTCAGCTCAGTGTGGCCGCTGATACACAAAATAATTAACGAATGTTTAAATAAATCACATGTATTGCTTTTTTAATGCTAAATATGTATCTGGTATTCTAAGTATTATCAACAATTAATAATTCAGCTCTATTCATATTCAGAATGTAATACAGTATTAAAACTATCAAACTGACTGGAAACATGGAACACATTAATTGCGATCGATTCGATACCAATAGGATTACATAAGAGCTGTTGTGTATAGACAATGTCATAAACGCCGAAATGAACACGGACGGTCTTTATTAAGGGCTGAATCGTTTAGATGTTCGAGAGATCTAGGTGTACTGGACAAATCTACTGGATTTTTTCCAAATCGTAAGTGTACCGCCTGTGATAATACATTTAAAACTAAGAAAATGCACAAGCCATACAACGAAAAAAAAGAGTACAGTATCTTACAAGTGATTGTGCTTCAGCTCATGTCATTAATGTGATTTCTTGTCCTAGCCATTTGCAATATGATGGTAAAACTACTAGAAAGTTACAATTGCGCATTAATGAGCGAACATAAAAGTTCAATTAGGAGAAAATATATTCATCCACCACTAGCTAGACATTTTGTAGATGCCAAACATTCCGTTTCAGATCTTAAATTCTGTGGCATACAAACATTTTCAAGATCGCAGTGGTGGTAATGTCACGGGTGACGAATGTGTTGATTATTATTTTATTCAGTGTTATCACTTATGATTTTTGAATTTTAATTGGATTGGTTTTCCTTTTTTTGCACAGTTTGTTTATTTGAATGATTGTTTTATTTTTGAGCATTAGATGCATTTTAATGTGTATTTGTTCACTTAACCATACGTCATCCACTCTCTGGTCCAGACCTCCTCTTAGGGCTCCTGTCCAGACGCCTGTTTGGGCAGCCCTCTCCATAGGGTGCTGCGCTTCAGCTGAAGTCCTCAGGAGAGATCCTGATATCCTGACATAAACCACGAACGCAAAGGTTCTTGTCAGTACCTCTTTTCAAATGTCTTCATTCGCCAAATTCCGCAGTCCTCCCAGAGTGAGTCTACGGAAAAAAAATAACAAAACGAAACTGACACTGTCCGTGCACAAAAAAAACCCAACCACTCGCTGTCTAATCTCGTCTTCTTTATTTTCGTTTACTTCCCTCAGCTTCTCTCTCTTTCCTATTCCGGTATCTCCTAGTTCCATGCTCCCAGTCTCTTAGTTCCTCACCCTTTTTATACCTCAAAGCCCTTCTAATTCCAGGTGTGTACAGGTACCTGCAATTGTTTGGGGCGGGACCTGAGGTCCGTGTGCACAGTGCTTCTGATAAACAAAACAAAAAATACTTTAATTACGATCTCCGTTTTAACCGTGCACCAAACAAAACAGACAAATAATAATCAACACAGCAAAAACACAGTGCAAAGCAAACAGAAAATTATGAAAAGAAAAAAAAAACGATCTAAATAAAATATTCACACAATACTAATTAATACGTGCAGAAAATAAATAAATAAACACAGGCATATGATTCCCAGCCAATACAACTGTGTTTATGCCCACGTTTCAAATAATGAAATTTCTAAAAGCAAATCGTATTGTTTTATGTTTTCTTTACTTTAAAAGCTGAGAATCAAACACACTTCCGACAACTTCATAGCCCTGCTGGCTACGAACAAGTATTGAGTCGGCTGTTTCCCATGACCCTGGTGATACACCGTGTTTTCCTAGTATCAGCGTCGGCATTACCATGTGTTTGGCATGCTTGCTGTACACTCTAGCATTGCATAACAAGCTGCCATTACAGCTGGACTTCGTGGCGCAACGGTAGCGCGTCTGACTCCAGATGAGAAGGTTGCGTGTTCAAATCACGTCGAGGTCAAAGCCGCCTTTGTTTTTATTCCGCACTATTTCATTTTTTAACGTGTTTGAATTTGACTGTTTCCGGACATTTATTTATACAATTTAGCCTATACAACATATTGATTGTATAGCGATCAAACAGATATTTATTGTATTGCGATTCATTTTTATGTTTCATTTGATACAGCACAATAAACTAAAGTGAATCCGAAATTACTGTTGACCAGTCTTCATTGACACAGTTGGGTAATAAAGTCATATTAACACTTCCTTGCATGAGATAGTGAAAATGTGTGTAACCTTTCAGTAAGTATTTTAAATTCATTTGGGAAGGTTTAAGATTGTGAAGAAGTTTAAATATGCTGCGTATTTGCGCATTGGGAACTTTGCATAATGACGTTTTTATTAATGACACTTTCTTACGGACAGTAGTCAGGGTGATGATACAAGACCAGAGCCAATACTTGCTATTTGCTTGTCCTTTCACTACCATATTCTATTGTGCTTGTTCAGAATACGCGTGAATCCTGAAAACATCTCGTTAATATTTAAACAAAGCCAGCAGTCACTTTATTGATCACCCTGTGGATTAACCGCTATTGGAATACAGATGATTGTGTTAAAGATGTTAATAGACTTTCTATGTACAAGTTTTAGAGCTAAGCGTTTCTTGAGGCAGTTCAAGCGCGGCACTTTCAGGCAACCAGTTCCAGTGTTTGCCTTTTGGACTTACTCTGGAAGGAATACAAAAAAAAAAAAAAAAAAAAAACATTTGTTGAGAACCGCATTTGGGAGAAAACTTAAAGTTTCGAAAAGCATTTGTAAAGGCTTCGGATTCTATTATGGTGTTGCCGAGCTGTTGAACGTTTTTCATTACAGGTTTACTGGATTGCCAAAAAGAATGCTATCTCGAAAGATCAGTCTTGTCACGCCGAAATAGCTCAGTTGGGAGAGCGTTAGACTGAAGATCTAAAGGTCCCTGGTTCGATCCCGGGTTTCGGCAAACAACAAGACGATATTGGTTTTGTATTATTTTGAACTAAAAAAACAGAGCACATTCATTCTTCAGCGTAATTGGATGAAATAACAGCGTATCAGAGTGCCATTTTCTAATGTGATTAAGAAATGCAAAAAACATCGTCCCTGGGCGGGCTTGAACCACGAACCTTTCGGTTAACAGCCGAACGCGCTAACCGATTGCGCCACAGAGACCAACCTGTTAAGCAGCCAAAGCATACGGGAGTGATGAGCAAGGCGAAATGCTGCAGAACGTGATCGAGGGAGCAGAACTCATCAGAACCTGAGATCACATCTAAGAAGAAAGCAACACGGGGCAGGAAAGTCTATGTAATCGATTATGGAAGCACAGCATATGTCGTTTTGTTAGATAACACCCTGGGAGACAACAGAGCAGTGTGTGTAAATAGCTACAATGGAAACCATATACTTACGACTTAATTTTGATACAGAACTGTGGTCATGTGTAATCTGTTTTCATTATGATAAGAAAACTACAGTTCAGTGGATTATATTTGGAATCTTTGGTTCTGTCATTCACTTTTTTCTCAAATAAGATGACAAATTAATAGCTCAGTTGGTTACAGTGAAAGACACCTCGAAAAGTCAGCCCGGCTAGCTCAGTCGGTAGAGCATGAGACTCTTAATCTCAGGGTCGTGGGTTCGAGCCCCACGTTGGGCGTCCTTTTTAAATACAAATTGAAGATGTTTCTTCGAGACAACGGAGCAAAGTCTGATTCTGTTCACATTGTATACAGTATTGCAACAAAATTACTTATTGGTCATTGTCAAATAGCAATTGCTATTGTAAAAAGCATGCATCGTTTATAGCTATAACGATATTGAAATACATAATCTTACTTTTTTGGGTTGACTTCAATCCGTTTCTTTTTTTTAGAATTGTCTTAACATCATTCATGGAGCATCAGTTGGTATGTGCGTAAACCCAATCGGGCCTTGATACGACCCCCTAGTGTGTGCTGAAATAAATAATGCGGTTTTCTACATGAACAAATGCAGCTTGTCAGAATGGCCGAGTGGTCTAAGGCGCCAGACTCAAGGACTCTGTCTTTCTAAAGAATTGTGTGTTCTGGTCTCTGAATGGAGGCGTGGGTTCAAATCCCACTTCTGACAGTTGACTTTTACTTATTTTTAAAAATAATAAATTTCAGCACTCAATACCATTTTAATTTCCATTTTAAATCGGACTAAAATAGTGTTCCTAACACAGAGTGCATTTTTGTTGTAAACAGACTACTTGTTAACGTCACTGAAAAATATTTTGTGTCCAAACATGTTATTTAACTTGATTGTTTTAAAATTCCAAATAACATATTATTTTGAAAAACATCTCCGTCGACCACTGGATCGTGGTCTCAGGCTGGGATGTGGACCATTGAGAACAGTATAAACCATCTATTACTAGACGCAGCTTACAGGAGAAATGCCCTCGTTTAACATGCTAGGATGATCGACTTCGGCATTCTCCAACTGTTGTTTACATTTTCTAACACGTTATGAGGAAGAACAATATTTTGGTGTCCAAACATGTGTTATTTAATTTGATTGTTTTAATATTCCAAATAACATTACTTTGAAAAACATATATATTTTAATACAGTCCTATTTGAGTATTTAAAATACGGTTATATTCAAATGCCAGCAACGGTGTGTTAATTTAACGAAGCGCCTAACGCCGCTCGGAAAGTTCGCATTTTTAAATCCTAACGGTCTCTCCTCAGCTGAGCGGAATGTTCACGAGCCGGTTGCCTAGCAGCGTCTCCCCCTCCTTCTCTGCCCCGCCCTCTCGTCCTCTCTCGTTGTACCAGCTAGGAGTTCAAATTTAGCTTTGTTATATTAGCGCAACTCTTTACTAACTTTTACAAATTAGCTTATTAGGGGCTTCGTGTTTTTAAGATGGTTCAGGTGCAGTCCGGACAGACTGACTGGAGCATCATTACAGTATACCGCACTGCGCTCAGCTTTGTGTGGCCGCTGATACACAAAATAATGAACGACTGTTTAAATAAATCACATGTATTGCTTTTTAATGCTAAATATGTATCTGGTATTCTAAGTATTATCAACAATTAATAATTCAGCTCTATTCATATTCAGAATGTAATATAGAATCGGTGATATAATGGGGCAAGTTCAGCATAGAAGAGGGGTTCTTGGTCTCAGTTCAGCTCCTCCTACATGGCACAAGGCAGCCTCAGCTCAACAGAGGAAGCTGGTGGTCAATGAGGTGCAAAAACAGGAGGAGAGGATGAGGTGTATAAAGGCCATTTCCCAGGCCAAACAGGGAGAATGGATGAGATGGGAGAGTGTGGAACAACGCAAGATTGGCTGGCAAGACCTATGGTCAATGGAACAGAGCAGGATCAGTTTCCTCATCAGGTCAACATATGATGTTCTCCCATCACCACAGAACCTAAACCTCTGGGTAGGAGAGGATCCCTCATGTCCTTTGTGTTCATCACCTGCAACATTAAGGCACATTTTGACAGGATGTAAGGTGGCTCTTAGCCAAGGACGGTTTACTTGGCGCCATGACCAGGTGCTGCGATGTTTGGCCTTAGCATTGGAAGACAAGCGTAACATGACCAATAAGTTGCCACCTGTTCCATCAAAACATTACACACAAAAGACAACATTCCTCCGCCCAGGAGAGCAACCACCAAGAAAAGGTGTTAAAACCAATCCTCGCCCAGGACAACTGGAAGCTGCTAGAGACTAGAATATGCTGGCAGATGTTGGTCAACGGCTTATTTTTCCACCTGAGATTGCCACCACTAACCTTCGACCAGATATTGTCTTGTGGTCTGGATCAGCATGCCTTGTTCACCTGGTAGAGTTAACAGTGCCATGGGAGGATGCTATAGATGAGGCGTATGAGAGGAAGAAACTGCGGTATGCTCAACTAGCCACTGAAGCGGAACAGCGAGGATGGAGAGTTCGGGTTTACCCAGTGGAAGTGGGTTGTCGAGGATTTGTGGCACACTCTACAACCCGGTTTCTCAGAGACGTCGGATTCAGTGGCCAAGAGTTGCGTCGCACAGTGAAGAACTTATCTGAAGCAGCAGAGAGGAGCAGCAACTGGCTGTGGTTGAGACGGAAAGATTCTGGCTGGGGACAGGTAAGTAAGCTGGGCTGAGTTGAGTGGGGGACGGAGGGGGGTGATGCTGGGATGCCAGAATCACCGTCGAGCCCTCTTGAGGTGTCGTGGGCTAGTCGACGAAACACTGAGGATGGAAGGTGCCCACTTGAAAACCCCAGAGATGTACCCTACTTAGCTCAATCCAGACGGTTGTCATGCTGATGCGCTGGGGAGGCCGCACTTTGGTTGATCCCCGGAGCCAGCATCGCAGCCGTTGTGTGTGCTGATGCACCAGGGAGGCAAAATAAGCTGATCCCTGGAGCCAGCATTACACTTCAGCCATTAACACCAGACAGAAGGATATCTACATCATCATATGGAAGGAAACGTAAATGGAGGGAGACACATATGGATCACATTAGTTTACTGTAAAGCTACGTCTTAGTTGGTGCTTATCTTGGCGAGAGCCGAGTTCAAATCAGCATGAAGTTTTAACATCTACTCTCGTGTAATGGAAATCTTAAAACTATCAAACTGACTGGAAACATGGAACACATTAATTGCGATCGATTCGATACCAATAGGATTACATAAGAGCTGTTGTGTATAGACAATGTCATAAACGCCGAAATGAACACGGACGGCCTTTATTAAGGGCTGACTCGTTTAGATGTTCGAGAGATCTAGGTGTACTGGACAAATCTACTGGATTTTTTTTCCAAATCGTAAGTGTACCGCCTGTGATAATACATTTAAAACTAAGAAAATGTACAAGCCATACAATGAAAAAAAAGAGTATCTTATTTAACAGTATCTTACAAGTGATTGTGCTTCAGCTCATGTCATTAATGTGATTTCTTGTCCTAGCCATTTGCAATATGATGGTAAAACTACTAGACAGTTACAATTGCGCATTAATGAGCGAGCATAAAAGTTAAATTAGGAGAAAATATATTCATCCACCACTAGCTAGACATTTTGTAGATGCCAAACATTCCGTTTCAGATCTTAAATTCTGTGGCATACAAACATTTTCAAGATCGCAGTGGTGGTAATGTCACGGGTGACGAATGTGTTGATTATTATTTTATTCAGTGTTATCACTTATGATTTTTGAATTTTAATTGGATTGGTTTTCCTTTTTTGCACAGTTTGTTTATTTGAATTATTGTGTTATTTTTGAGCATTAGATGCATTTTAATGTGTATTTGTTCACTTAACCATACGTCATCCACTCTCTGGTCCAGACCTCCTCTTAGGGCTCCTGTCCAGACGCCTGTTTGGGCAGCCCTCTCCATAGGGTGCTGCGCTTCAGCTGAAGTCCTCAGGAGAGATCCTGATATCCTGACATAAACCACGAACGCAAAGGTTCTTGTCCGTACCTCTTTTCAAATGTCTTCAATCACCAAATTCCGCAGTCCTCCCAGAGTGAGTCTACGAGAAAAAATAACAAAACGAAACTGACACTGTCCGTCCACAAAAAAACCCCAACCACTCGCTGTCTAATCTCGTCCTCTTTATTTTCGTTTACTTCCCTCAGCTTCTCTCTCTTTCCTATTCCGGTATCTCCTAGTTCCATGCTCCCAGTCTCTTAGTTCCTAACCCTTTTTATACCTCAAAGCCCTTCTAATTCCAGGTGTGTACAGTTACCTGCAATTGTTTGGGGCGGGACCTGAGGTCCGTGTGCACAGTGCTTCTGATAAACAAAACAAAAAAATACTTTAATTACGAACTCCGTTTCACCCGTGCACCAAACAAAACAGACAAATAATAATCAACACAGCAAAATCACATTGCAAAGCAAACAGAAAATTATGAAAATTCTGAAAAGAAAAAAAAACGATCTAAATAAAATTAAAATGTTCACACACAATCTAAATAAAATATTCACACAATACTAATTAATACGTGCAGAAAATAAATAAATAAACACAGGCATATGATTCCCAGCCAATACAACTGTGTTTATGCCCACGTTTCAAATAATGAAATTTCTAAAAGCAAATCGTATTGTTTTATGTTTTCTTTACTTTTAAAGATGAGAATCAAACACACTTCCGACAACTTCATAGCCCTGCTGGCTACGAACAAGTATTGAGTTGGCTGTTTCCCATGACCCTGGTGATACCGCGTGTTTTCCTAGTATCAGCGTCGGCATTACCATGTGTTTGGCATGCTTGCTGTACACTCTAGCATTGCATAACAAGCTGCCGTTACTCCTGGACTTCGTGGCGCAACGGTAGCGCGTCTGACTCCAGATCAGAAGGTTGCGTGTTCAAATCACGTCGAGGTCAAAGCCGCCTTTGTTTTTATTCTGCACTATTTCATTTTTTAACGTGTTTGAATTTGACTGTTTCCGGACATTTATTTATACAATTTAGCCTATACAACATATTGATTGTATAGCGATCAAACAGATATTTATTGTATTGCGATTCATTTGTATGTTTCATTTGATACAGCACAATAAACTAAAGTGAATCCGAAATTACTGTTGACCAGTCTTCATTGACACAGTTGGGTAATAAAGTCATATTAACACTTCCTTGCATGAGATAGTGAAAATGTGCGTAACCTTTCAGTAAGTATTTTAAATTCATTTGGGAAGGTTTAAGATTGTGAAGAAGTGTAAATATGCTGCGTATTTGCGCATTGGGAACTTTGCATAATGACGTTTTTATTAATGCCACTTTCTTACGGACAGTAGTCAGGGTGATGATACAAGACCAGAGCCAATAAACCTGTTATTTGCTTGTCCTTTCACTACCATATTCTATTGTGATTGTTCAGAATACGCGTGAATCCTGAAAACATCTCGTTAATATTTAAACAAAGCCAGCAGTCACTTTATTGATCACCCTGTGGATTAACCGCTATTGGAATACAGATGATTGTGTTAAAGATGTTAAAAGACTTTCTATGTACACGTTTTAGAGCTTAGCGTTTCTTGAGGCAGTTCAAGCGCGGCACTTTCAGGCAACCAGTTCCAGTGTTTGCCTTTTGGACTTACTCTGGAAGGAATACAAAAAAAAAAAAAAAAAAAAAACATTTGTTGAGAACCGCATTTGGGAGAAAACTTAACAGTTTCGAAAAGCATTTGTAAAGGCATCGGATTCTGTTATGGTGTTGCCGAGCTGTTGAACGTTTTTCATTACAGGTTTACTGGATTGCCAAAAAGAATGCTATCTCGAAACCTCAGTCTTGTCACGCCGTAATAGCTCAGTTGGGAGAGCGTTAGACTGAAGATCTAAAGGTCCCTGGTTCGATCCCGGGTTTCGGCAAACAACAAGACGATATTGGTTGTGTATTATTTTGAACTAAAAAAACAGAGCACATTTATTCTTCAGCGTAATTGGATGAAATAACAGCGTATCAGAGTGCCATTTTCTAATGTGATTAAGAAATGCAAAAAACATCGTCCCTGGGTGGGCTTGAACCACCAACCTTTCGGTTAACAGCCGAACGCGCTAACCGATTGCGCCACAGAGACCACCCTGTTAAGCATCCAAAGCATACGGGAGTGATGAGCAAGGCGAGATGCTGCAGAACGTGATCGAGGGAGCAGAAGTCATCAGAACCTGAGATCACATCTAAGAAGAAAGCAACACGGGGCAGGAAAGTCTATGTAATCAATTATGGCAGCACAGCATATGTCGTTTTGTTAGATAACACCCTGGGAGACAACAGAGCAGTGTGTGTAAATAGCTACAATGGAAACCATATACTTACGACTTAATTTTGATACAGAACTGTGGTCATGTGTAATCTGTTTTCATTATGATAAGAAAGCTACAGTTCAGTGGATTATATTTGGAATCTTTGGTTCTGTCATTCACTATTTTCTCAAATAAGATGACAAATTAATAGCTCAGTTGGTTACAGTGAAAGAAACCTCGAAAAGTCAGCCCGGCTAGCTCAGTCGGTAGAGCATGAGACTCTTAATCTCAAGGTCGTGGGTTCGAGCCCCACGTTGGGCGTCCTTTTTAAATACAAATTGAAGATGTTTCTTCGAGACAACGGAGCAAAGTCTGATTCTGTTCACATTGTATACAGTATTGCAACAAAATAACTTATTGGTCATTGGCATATAGCAATTGCTATTGTAAAAAGCATGCATCGTTTATAGCTATAACGATATTGAAATAAATAATCTTACTGTTTTGGGTTGGCTTCAATCCGTTTCTTTTTTTTTAGAATTGTCTTAACATCATTCATGGAGCATCAGTTGGTATGTGCGTAATAAACCCAATCGGGCCTTGATACGAGAACCCTAGTGTGTGCTGAAATAAATAATGCAGTTTTCTACAATAACAAACGTAGCTTGTCAGAATGGCCGGTTGGTCTAAGACGCCAAACTAAAGGACATTGTCTTTCCAAAGAATTGTGTGTTCTGGTCCCTGAATGGAGGCGTGGGTTCAAATCCCACTTCTGACAGTTCAATTTTACTTATTTTTAAAAGGAATAAATGTGTTCATTTTACTATAAAAGATTGTTTTAAGGAAATCAACAGCTAATACCAAACTCTTGTCAGCACTCAATACCATTTTAATTTCCATTTTAAATCAGACTAAAATAGTGTTCCTAACACAGATTGCAATTTTTGTTGTAAACAGACTACTTGATGAAGTCACTGAAAAATATTTTGTGGCCAAACATGTATTTAACTTGATTGTTTTAATATTCCAAATAACATATTACTTTGAAAAACATCTCCGTCGACCACTGGATCGTGGTCTCAGGCTGGGATGCGGACCATTGAGAACAGTATAAACCATCTATTAGTGGATGTAGTTTACATGAGAAATGCCCTCGTTTAACATGATGGGATGATAGACTTCGGCATTCTCCAACTGCTGTTTACATTTTCTAACACGTTATGAGGACAAATACAAAGTTGGACACTTTCCTTGTAAGTGGGGGTAAGCACAAGTTATTTTCAGGTGTAATGTCTTTATTTAAGCTCAATCTAGTCCTGCGTAGTGCAAATCACATTACTGTTTAAAGTGTTCTTAAATTGTTTAAAACATTAGCAGTGATCCATTTGAAATTTGCTTAATGATTTAAACAACTGAACTTATTGTCAGCTCGGTGCTGAGAAGAAAACACTCCCACTCCTCCTGGTGGATACCGAGACCAATCCCTTCAAAACAGTTTCACTCTAGAAATGATCCTTGCAAATATAGTCTTGTCTTTTATTGGCAGACCGTCACCCCCAGCTGGCAAGCTCTACTTCATATGATACAATGACTGGGCAACAACGAGGTGTTACATTAACAATACAAACTAACTTGAGACAGCCAAGCCGTTAAAGCATACCTTAAGTTTGTCATGTGATACAAAAGCAAGTTTTGGCATTTTTGCATTGCCTGCCTCGTCAAAGAAGCTCGAGCCACAGCACACAGCGCTGCTGCATCGGGACACAGAGGTGGATTTTAAAGCGACTGAATCAACGAGCTGAGACTACTTTTTGAAGAAATTGAAAACATGCCTCTCGTCGAAATATTTGCTATTTAATTAAAAAAATGTTTTGAATTTGCAAATGGCAGACTACATTGCCTTGCCCCCCCCCCCACAAAAAAGAAGACAATCTGAATTGCTCATATCAAGCTGCGATGTATCCTATGAGAATCTCTGACACAATTCGAGGGGAATTAGCTCAAATGGTAGAGCGCTCGCTTCGCATGCGAGAAGTAGCGGGATCGATGCTCGCATTCTCCAAATAGTTTTAACGTATCTGCGTATTTAGTCCCAACGCATTATGGAGATAAATACAAAGTGTGACAATTCTTTGTAACAGAGACGCCCGCCCTACATGTGTATTTTAAAGCACATTCTCCTAATTTGTTATATTCCCAAGACTGAAAAACTGCAGTGCGCCGTCCATCGTATGTCTTCCGAGAAACACAAAGGGAGATTATTTATTTATTTATTTATTTATTTATTTATTTATTTATTTATTTATTAGCAATTAAAGAGTTTGTGTTAATTGAGAATAAAAATAAATGGCTTGAAGTTTGCTTTCATTTGTAACGTGTTTATAATGAAATATCGGTTCTTGTTTTTACCAATCATTGTACTGTATACTAGCTACTGTTGCATGTCCATGATTTTGTTCCTCAGCTTCCCATATGGTCTAGCGGTTAGGATTCCTGGTTTTCACCCAGGCGGCCCGGGTTCAACTCCCGGTATGGGAACGTTCTTGTTATTGTCATTTTGTTACAGAACTGTGGTCATGTGTAATGTGTCTTCAATATGATAATAAAGCTACAGTTACTCGAAATATATATATATATATATATATATATATATATATATATATATATATATATATGTACAGAATGATGCAAATGTAACTGACTCTATTCACATTCCCATCGCGTGGAACCATCGCAGTTTGTTTTTAAATTATATTAATCCCTGGTCAAGACAAAGTCTCTCTGGGGTGGGACGATCATTAGAATGCGGATGTAAGGTCTCCGGTCCCATCATAGAAGCAAGATAGTTTATTCACAAATAAATACCTACACATTTATTTATGTTTCTTTTTTTGGGTAAATTAACACATTATTGCATTCTGTCACGTCACGCTGTGCACTCTAGGATTGCATTACAAGTACGCACTATGCCAGGACTTCGTGGCACAACGGTAGCGCGTCTGACTCCAGATCAGTAGGTTGCGTGTTCAAATCACGTCGAGGTGAAAGCCGTCTTTATTTCTATTCCACTATATTTCATTTTTTAACGTGTTTGGATTTGAATGTCTCCAGACATTTATTTATACAATTTAGCCTACACAACATATTGATTATAAAGCGACAAACAAATTACTTCCTGGGGGGGCAGTTCAGTTTCAATCAAGTTCCAGTCTCTCTGCCATTATCTTGCGCTGCTGTGTTTGGTCAGGTAAAAAGGGCGTGACCAGAGCGGTATGGGCAATCCCGTTAGGTAGCTTGCATGTCAATCTCTCCTTCTTTTCTATTTATACACCCAGCACTGCTTCCGCCCTTCGTCTGTGTTTGTTTTTGGTCTGTGTTTGTTTTTTTGTTGTTCGCTCCTTTCACTGCAGGTCATTTCTCTGCTCAGCGCTGGTAGACAGTATCAGCTATTTTCCTACCTTCTCAGGTGATTCTTTTCATCATTCAGCTTTTGTATTTTTCAGCAGGAGCTCCATCGTTAGTCTTTTCTGCTCCCTCCAGTCTCTAGCGCAGCTACAGCGCCGTTCAAAGCGCAGCGTCATTCTCAGCTTGCTCTGCGTTTTCATCAGAAAGACTGTTCCGACGTCACCGCTGCACTGCAACTCTTTAACACCGGCGCCTCACAGACCATGGTTACCACGGCAACGCCTCCTCGAGTGACTACTGGGAGTGGTAAATTGCCATGGCGACCAGGCAGCTTTAACAGGCAATGCGAGCCTGTGCCTCACTACTGCAATCTTCTGGCTCCTGCTGCTGCGCTTTTGCAACATGAGAGCTTCAACTCGCCGAATTATGACATCTAAATACTGCAGGCTCCTCTTCTAGACCTACGTTAACTTACTTATATCATCACTAACTGTTCTAAAGCAAACGTTTTATCCATAGACAAGGATTTTAATCGCAATAACCAAATATATGCTACCCTGCTTCACTGAAGCCAATCGCAACCTCGAGATGGCAGCATAACACCACAAACTACATAATTTAAACTGATTTGCTATTGCTGCGAATCTCGCACACTCCAAACTTTCTATCAATTCCTGCAGTTCGTTGTCTTTCCGAGGGATTCTCAGTCCCCTCCTGCCTCAACCTCTTTTGCTTCATATATTAACTTGATTATTTCAAATCAAAACCCCTCCCTTCGAGGATCTGGTCATGAAGCCATGCTTATCAGCTTTCTGAGATGTTAAGAATCCACTGTCACATTAATTTTCCAGCTTCCTTGCATCAGGCCATTCCTGCAACCTTTTTGCTCCCTGATTTGCACTTCCTCATTTGCCCCCAACTTCATCAAGGCACTTAATACAACTTTCAAAGTCCATTTCATTCAATTTGAGCTTCCAGGCACATACGGAAACTATGTCCTACGATTATCAACATTTCAGTCAAGAGTTCTCCAACACCGCAATAGACAATACACTCTTAGACTGCTCCTGATCAAATCAATAGGTTTTGCAGCAGCCTCCGAGCAACGCATTCTCATCCTCTCAGGTTCTGCAGAGGCCTCAGATCTACGCATTCTTCATCTCTGCCAAAAGGCAGACCCATCTCCGACATCATCTTAAACGCCTTAACTCTCAAATACCAATTTCCACTGCATTCAGCAGCTCTCTGCTCTCTATAGCAGGCCACTGCACACTACTGACAGCATTCCATCGTTTCTCTGTTTCCGTCTGTCGTAAACGGAGGGGGTTCTCTGTTTTTGTCTCTCCTAAACAGACCCGAGACACATTTCCTAAGCTCTCCACGCTGCCCAGCTGACAGCTTAGCTGCCTGAGGATGCCGCACTGAGTTGCGAAGGATCTGTCCTTTTGTCCTGTTGGTCCCCTTCCTGTCTCTTGTTCCACTAAATGCCCAGCAGCCAGAGGATGCTGCTTGACCCATCGGGAGCGAGTGTCAGATTGTTGTATGTTATGTGTTTAAACTTTGCTCTTTCTCTCTCACTTTTACGTCACCCCTCTCAAGCCCTCGTAGGCAACCAGTGAAATGTGAGGTGATGTGAATAGAGACAAATACATTGCATCATTCTGTGTATATATATATATATATATATATATATATATATATATATATATATATATATATATATATATATATATATAATTTCAAGTAACTGTAGGTTTATCATCATAATGAAAACACATTACACATGACCACAGTTCTGTAACAAAATGACAATAACAAAGACGTTCCCATACCGGGAGTCGAACCCGGACCACCTGGGTGAAAACCAGAAATCAACCGCTAGACCATATGGGAAGCTGATTAACAAACTCCTGGACATGCAACAGTAGCTAGTATACAGTACAATGATGGTAAAAAACCACTAATTCATTTCAAACACGTTACAAATTAAAGCAACTTCAAGCCATTTATATTTATTCTCAATTAACACAAACTCTTCAATTGCTAAAAAATATAAAAAATATCCCTTTGTGCTTCTCGGAAGGCATACGATGGAGGGCGCACTGCAGTTTTTCAGTCTGCGGGAATATTACAAATTAGCAGACTGCTTTAAAATACACATGTAGGGCGGGCGACTGTTACAGAGAATTGTCACACTGTATGTATCTCCATAATGCGTTGGGACTAAATACGCAGATATATTAAAACTATTTGGAGAATGCGGGCATCGATCCCGCTACTTCTCGCATGCGAAGCGAGCGCTCTACCATTTGAGCTAATTCCCCTCGAATTATGCCAGTGATTCTCATTGGCTACATCACAGCTTGATATGAGCAATTCAGATTGTCAGATTTTTGGCAATGTAGTCTGCCATTTGCAAATTCAAAAAATAAATGGATTAACTAAATAGCAAATATTTCGACTAGAGGTATGTTTTCAATTTCTTCAAAAAGTAGTCTTAGCTCGTTGATTCAGTCGCTTTAAAATCCACCTCTGTCCCCATGCAGCAGCACTGTGTGCTGTGGCTCGAGCTTGTTTGACAAGGCAGAAATTAAAATGTTATTGAGTGCTGACAAGAGTTTGGTATCAGCTGTTGATTTCCTTGAAAATCTTTTATAATAAAATGAACACATTTATTCATTTTAAAAATAAGTAAAAGTCAACTGTCAGAAGTGGAATTCTTTACAAAGTCCTTGCTTGTGCTAGAGTGCTGCAGCAAGTTAGTTTTTGTAGTTTGACAGGTTTGTCTCTGTGGCGCAATCGGTTAGCGCGTTCGGCTGTTAACCGAAAGGTTGGTGGTTCAAGCCCACCCAGGGACGATGCTTTTTGCATTTCTTAATCACATTAGAAAATGGCACTCTGATACGTTGTTATTTCTTCCAATTACACTGAAGAAAAAAATGTGCTCTGTTTTTTAGTTCAAAATAATACAAAACAAAAATATTCTTGCTGTTTGCCGAAACCTGGGATCAAACCAGGGACCTTTAGATTTTCAGTCTAACGCTATTTCGGCTTGACAAGACTCAATTTTTGAGATAACATTCTTTTTTAGAACAGCTTTAATATAATTAAGTACATTTCTAAACAATCCGCAAGTAACATATATAATCTCAAAGTGCTATAATTTATTTATGGAGATAGAAGATCCTTTTTGATTCACATTGTAATAGTTTTTGATCGAGATCACCACCACCGCGATCTTGAAATGATTTTTTGTATGACACAGAATTTCACATCTGAACCGGAATGCCTGGCATCTACAGGCATCTACAAGAACTCTGTCTTTCCAAAGAATTGTGTGTTCTGGTCTCCGAGTGGAGATGTGGGTTCAAATCCCACTTCTGACAGTTCAATTTTACTTATTTTTAAAAGGAATAAATGTGTTCATTTTACTATAAAAGATTGTTTAAAGGAAATCAACAGCTGATACCAAACTCTTGTCAGCACTCAATACCATTTTAATTTCCATTTTAAATCCGACTAAAATAGTGTTCCTAACACAGATTGCATTTTGTTGTAAACAGACTACTTGTTAACGTCACTGAAAAATATTTTGTGTCCAAACATGTGTTATTTAACTTGATTGTTTTAATATTCCAAATAACATATTACTTTGAAAAACATCTCCGTCTACCACTGGATCGTGGTCTCAGGCTGGGATGCGGACCATTGAGAACAGTATAAACGATCTATTAGTGGAAGTAGTTTACATGAGAAATGCCCTCGTTTAACATGCTGGGATGATCGACTTCGTCATTCTCCAACTGCTGTTTACATTTTCTAACACGTTATGAGGACGAATACAAAGGTTGACAGCTTCCTTGTAAGTGGGGGTAAGCACAAGTTATTTTCAGATGTAATGTCTTTATTTAAGCTCAATCTAGTCCTGCGTAGTGCAAATCACATTACTGTTTAAAGTGTTCTTAAATTGTTTTAACATTAGCAGTGATTCATTTGAAATTTGCTTACTGATTTAAACAACTGAACTTATTGTCAGCTCGGTGCTGAGAAGAAAACACTCCCACTCCTCCTGGTGGATACCGAGACCAATCCCTTCAAAACAGTTTCACTCTAGAAATGATCCTTGCAAATATAGTCTTATCTTTTATTGGCAGACCGTCACCCCCAGCTGGCAAGCTCTACTTCATATGATACAATGACTGGGCAACAACGAGGTGTTACATTAACAATACAAACTAACTTGAGACAGCCAAGTCGTTAAAGCATACCTTAAGTTTGTCATGTGATACAAAATCAAGTTTTGGCATTTTTGCATTGTCTGCGTCGCCAAACAAGCTCGAGCCACAACACACTGCGCTGCTGCATCGGGACACAGAGGTGGATTTTGAAGCGACTGAATCAACGAGCTGAGACTACTTTTTGAAGAAATTGAAAACATGCCTCTCGTCGATATATTTGCTATTTAATTAAAAAAATGTTTTGAATTTGCAAAAGGCAGACATTAGGACAATCTGAATTGCTCATATCAAGCTGCGATGTAGCCTATGAGAATCGCTGGCAGAATTCGAGGGGAATTAGCTCAAATGGTAGAGCTCTCGCTTAGCATGCGAGAAATAGCGGGATCGATGCCCGCATTCTCCAAATAGTTTGAACGTATCTGCGTATTTAGTCCCAACGCATTATGGAGATAAATACAAAGTGTGACAATTCTTTGTAACAGAGACGCCCGCCCTACATGTGTATTTTAAAGCACAGACTCCTAATTTGTAAAATTCCCCAGACTGAAAAACTGCAGTGCGCCGTCCATCGTATGTCTTCCGAGAAACACAAAGGGAGATTATTTATTTATTTATTTATTTATTTATTTATTTATTTATTTATTTATTTATTAGCAATTAAAGAGTTTGTGTTAATTGAGAATAAAAATAAATGTCTTGAAGTTTGCTTTCATTTGTAACGTGTTTATAATGAAATATCGGTTCTTGTGTTTTTACCAATCATTGTACTGTATACTAGCTACTGTTGCATGTCCATGATTTTGTTCCTCAGCTTCCCATATGGTCTAGCGGTTAGGATTCCTGGTTTTCACCCAGGCGGCCCGGGTTCGACTCCCGGTAAGGGAACGTTCTTGTTATTGTCATTTTGTTACAGAACTGTGGTCATGTGTAATGTGTCTTCAATATGATAATAAAGCTACAGTTACTCGATATATATATATATATATATATATATATATATATATATATATGTATATATATATATGTATATATATATATATATATATATATATATATATATATATATATACTGAATGATGCAAATGTATTTGACTCTATTCACATTCCCATCGCGTGGAACCATCGCAGTTTGTTTTTAGATTATATTAATCCCTGGTCAAGACAAAGTCTCTCTGGGGTGGGACGATCATTAGAATGCGGATGTAAGGTCTCCGGTCCCATCATAGAAGCAATATAGTTTATTCACCAATAAATACCTACACATTTATTTATGTTTCTTTTTTTGGTAAATTAACACATTATTGCATTCTGTCATGTCACGCTGTGCACTCTAGGAATGCATAACAAGCATGCACTACGCCAGGACTTCGTGGCGCAACGGTAGCGCGTCTGACTCCAGATCAGAAGGTTGCGTGTTCAAATCATGTCGAGGTCAAAGCCGTCTTTATTTCTATTCCACAATATTTCATTTTTTAACGTGTTTGGATTTGAATGTCTCCGGACATTTATTTATACAATTTAGCCTACACAACATATTGATTATAAAGCGACAAACAAATTACTTCCTGGGGGGGGGGGGGCAGTTCAGTTTCAATCAAGTTCCAGTCTCTCTGCCATTATCTTGCGCTGCTGTGTTTGGTCAGGTAAAAAGGGCGTGACCAGAGCGGTATGGGCAATCCCGTTAGGTAGCTTGCATGTCAATCTCTCCTTCTTTTCTATTTATACACCCAGCACTGCTTCCGCCCTTCGTCTGTGTTTGTTTTTGGTCTGTGTTTGTTTTTTTGTTGTTCGCTCCTTTCACTGCAGGTAATTTCTCTGCTCAGCGCTGGTAGACAGTATCAGCTATTTTCCTACCTGCTCAGGTGATTCTTTTCATCATTCAGCTTTTGTATTTTTCTGCAGGAGCTCCAACGTTAGTCTTCTCTGCTCCCTCCAGTCTCCAGCGCAGCTACAGCGCCGTTCAAAGCGCAGCGTCATTCTCAGCTTGCTCTGCGTTCTCATCAGAAAGACTGTTCCGACGTCACCGCTGCACTGCAACTCTCTACACCGGCGCCTCACAGACCATGGTTACCACGGCAACGCCTCATCGAGTGACTACTGGGAGTGGTAAGTTGCCATGGCGACCAGGCAGCTTTAACAGGCAATGCGAGCCTGTGCCTCACTACTGCAATCTTCTGGCTCCTGCTGCTGCGCTTTTGCAACATGAGAGCTTAGCTTCAACTCGCCGAATTATGACATCTAAATACTGCAGGCTCCTCTTCTAGACCTACGTTAACTTACTTATATCATCACTAACTGTTCTAAAGCAAACGTTTTATCCATAGACAAGGATTTTAATCGCAATAACCAAATATATGCTACCCTGCTTCACTGAAGCCAGTAGTTTCAATTCCAATCGCAACCTCGAGATGGCAGCATAACACCACAAACTACATAATTTAAACTGATTTGCTATCGCTGCGAATCTCGCACACTCCAAACTTTCTATCAATTCCTGCAGTTCGTTGTCTTTCCGAGGGATTCTCAGTCCCCTCCTGCCTCAATCTCTTTTGCTTCATATATTAACTTGATTATTTCAAATCAAAACCCCTCCCTTCGAGGATCTGGTCATGAAGCCATGCTTATCAGCTTTCTGAGATGTTAAGAATCCACTGTCACATTAATTTTCCTGCTTCCTTGCATCAGGCCATTCCTGCAGCCTTCTTGCTCCCGGATTTGCACTTCCTCATTTGCCCCCAACTTCATCAAGGCACTTAATACAACTTTCAAAGTCCATTTCATTCAATTTGAGCTTCCAGGCACATACGGAAACTATGTCCTACGATTATCAACATTTCAGTCAAGAGTTCTCCAACACCGCAATAGACAATACACTCTTAGACTGCTCCTGATCAAATCAATAGGTTTTGCAGCAGCCTCCGAGCAACGCATTCTCATCCTCTCAGGTTCTGCAGAGGCCTCAGATCTACGCATTCTTCATCTCTGCCAAAAGGCAGACCCATCTCCGACATCATCTTAAACGCCTTAACTCTCAAATACCAATTTCCACTGCATTCAGCAGCTCTCTGCTCTCTATAGCAGGCCACTGCACACTACTGACAGCATTCCATCGTTTCTCTGTTTCCGTCTGTCCTAAACGGAGGGGGTTCTCTGTTTTTGTCTCTCCTAAACAGACCCGAGACACATTTCCTAAGCTCTCCACGCTGCCCAGCTGACAGCTTAGCTGCCTGAGGATGCCGCACTGAGTTGCGAAGGATCTGTCCTTTTGTCCTGTTGGTCCCCTTCCTGTCTCTTGTTCCACTAAATGCCCAGAAGCCAGAGGATGCTGCCTGACCCGTCTGGAGCGAGTGTCAGATTGTTGTATGTTATGTGTTTAAACTTTGCTCTTTCTCTCTCACTTTTACATCACCCCTCTCAAGCCCTCGTAGGCAACCAGTGAAATGTGAGGTGATGTGAATAGAGTCAAATACATTGCATCATTCTGCAGTAACATTGCAGCAGTAACTGTAGGTTTATCATCATAATGAAAACACATTACACATGACCACAGTTCTGTAACAAAATGAGAATAACAAAGACGTTGCCATACCGGGATTCGAACCTGGGCCACCTAGCTGAAATCCAGGAATCCTAACCGCTAGACCATATGGGAAGCTGATTAATGAGCCCCTGGACATGCAACAGTAGCTAGTATACAGTACAATGATGGTAAAAAACCACTAATTCATTACAAACACGTTACAAATTAAAGCAAACTTCAAGCCATTTATATTTATTGTCAATTAACACAAACTCTTCAATTGCTAAAAAATATAAAAAATCTCCCTTTGTGCTTCTCGCAAGGCATACGATGGAGGGCGCACTGCAGTTTTTCAGTCTGCGGGAATATTACAAATTAGCAGACTGCTTTAAAATACACATGTAGGGTGGGCGACTGTTACAAAGAATTGTCACACTGTATGTATCTCCATAATGCGTTGGGACTAAATACGCAGATATATTAAAACTATTTGGAGAATGCGGGCATCGATCCCGCTATTTCTCGCATGCGAAGCGAGCTCTCTACCATTTGAGCTAATTCCCCTCGAATTATGCCAGTGATTCTCATAGGCTACATCGCAGCTTGATATGAGCAATTCAGATTGTCAGATTTTTGGCAATGTAGTCTGCCATTTGCAAATTCAAAAAATAAATGGCTTAACTAAATAGCAAATATTTTGACTAGAGGTATGTTTTCAATTTCTTCAAAAAGTAGTCTCAGCTCGTTGATTCAGTCGCTTTAAAATCCACCTCTGTGTCCTGATGCAGCAGCACTGTCTGCTGTGGCTCGAGCTTGTTTGACGAGGCAGAAATTAAAATGTTATTGAGTGCTGACAAGAGTTTGGTATCAGCTGTTGATTTCCTTGAAAATCTTTTATAATAAAATGAACACATTTATTCATTTTAAAAATAAGTAAAAGTCAACTGTCAGAAGTGAGATTTGCACCCACGCCTCCATTTGGAAGCCAAAACACACAATTCTTTACAAAGTCCTTGCTTGTGCTAGAGTGCTGCAGCAAGTTAGTTCCCTTTCAAGTCGAAAATAACCATCAAGGTATGGGACATTGCCGTCAGGCAGTAGGGATTGGCTGAGCTTTATGTCAAAGCTGCCGTGTAAGCCCGCCCCCCTGGGAGCTTACTATACGCAGCGCGCGGAGAGTCACTTCCTCTTTTGCCTTCAGCATCAGTAGCGGTAGGACTTAGAGCTATTTAACTGATTGTACTCACTAAAGCTTAGGCTTGAGAAGCTGGTTTATCCCCTTTTCCGTGTTTATTTCAGTTATACTCTCCGGAGTTATTATTGTTTATTATTATTGTTATTGTATTATTATTTAGGATTATATATTGTTTACATTATATATTCCTTTTCGCTTTGCTTCGGCATCGCGTTCTTCGTGGTCTCCATCTTTCCTCTATTCCTTTAATTATTATTGTGTGGGTTTTTTGTATATATATATTTTGTATATATATTTATATTTTATTGTATATATATTTTGTTATATATATTGTATATTGTGTGTTCGGACGCGTGTTGCGTTGGCCTTGGCCCACGCGCATTTTGCATCCTCGGTCTAGCTTAGGCTAGACCGTGTGTGTGTGCGGGTAGTCTGCTCTGCAGTGTTATTATTATTATTATTATTTATTTCTTAGCAGACGCCCTTATCCAGGGCGACTTACAATTGTTACAAGATATCACATTATTTTTACATACAATTACTCATTTATACAGCTGGGTTTTTACTAGAGCAATCTAGGTAAAGTTCCTTGCTCAAGGGTACAACAGCAGTGTCCTCCACCGGGGATTGAACCCATGACTCTCCGGTCAAGAGTCCAGAGCCCTAACCACTACTCCACACTGCTGCCAGTGTTCCCCCCTGCGGCGCGTTCCCGCCACGTGGTATTGCACTACACTCCCTTACCTTCTGCAGCGTCCACAAAAAAAAAAAAAATTCCCTTCACTATACAGAGGAAGACAACCACCAACGTGCAAAATCCCCAGCACCTTTCAGGTAGGTATTGCACAGCATCAGACACTGTACCAGCACTTAGCGTCTCCGCTTGGCGGGTCAGCTGACGCTTAGGCGTCTGTGCTAGCGTTCCACGCTCGGTACTCGCGCTTCGGCGCTCGCGCTCCGGCGCTTTTGGTGTCAGCGCTTGTGCGCATGGTGCAGCGCTTCGGCGCTTTGTGCAGCGCTTCTGCGCTTGGTGCTTAGTGCTTCTGCACTTGGGGCTCAGTGCTCGACGCTCGACGCTTCGGCGCTCGGTGCTCGACGCTCGGTACACGTTCCATCAGCGCTTGGTGCTCGGTGCTCGACGCTCGGTGCTCGACGCTCGACGCTTCGGCGCTCGACGCTCGGTGCTCCGCGCTCCGCGCTTGGCGCCTCGACGCACGCACCCTCGACGCTCGACGCTTGGCGCTCGACGCTCGGTGCTCGACGCTCGACGCACGCACCTCGGTGCTCCGTGCTTCGGTGCTCGGCGCTCGACGCTCGACGCTCGACGCTCCGTGCTTCGGTGCTCGGCGCTCGACGCTCGACGCTCGACGCTCGGCGCTCGACGCTCGACGCTCGACGCTCGACGCTCGATGCTCGACGCTTCGGCGCTCGACGCTCGACGCTCGGCGCTCGACGCGCGCACCCTCGACGCTCGACGCACGCACCTCGGTGCTCGATGCTTCGGCGCTCGGTGCTCGACGCACGCACCCTCGACGCTCGACGCATGCACCTCTGCGCTCGACGCGGCGGTGCTTGACGCACGCACTTCAGGTGCTCGACGCTTGGTGTCCGACGCTTAGGCGTCCGACGCGTGCACCTCGGCGTTTGACGCGACAGTGCTCGACGCACACTCTTTGGTGCTTGACGTCAATACTAGACGCTTCGGCGTTCTATTATGTCTGGGTTCCACCATTGCGTGACCTGTCAGGACAAGTTGCCTGCCAGCGACCCTCATGAAGACTGCGTCGCATGCTTGGGGCCGGACCATGCCGCATCTGCCCTGGCAGATAGGGCATACTGCCAGCTATGTGCGGGGTTTCAGACACGCACCCTTCGCCAGAGAGCGAGGAAGGCAGTTGGTGGTCGTTCCCCATCCTTGGGCTCGTCCCACACCGTCTCGGCCCCACTGTCATCGATCGTGTCGCTGCCGGCGACGTCTCAGCTCCCTCTGAGCCCATCTTCCCAGCTTACAGCTGGTCAGAGATCTCCAGCCAGGTGTGCTCCGGAACGTTCCCGCAGTCCCTCCTCTCGCGGGGCTCGCCCCCATCGGGAGTCTCGATCCAGGTCTCGATCGCCTCGCCGGAGAAGGCACTCTCGCTCCCCTCGGAGGGGTAGGCGTTACCAGGACACATCTGGGGTGGCTGAGCTCACCTCCAAGATGTCACAATTTATGGAGCTCATGATGGGACAACAATCCCTCCTTATGACCCTAGTAAATGTGGCGCCTCGGGCCCCAGAGCTAGTAACCGGACCCAGCACTAGTCAGCTGACGGTTCCTCCACCAGTGCCCCAGGAAGTAGAGTGGGACGCCGATGCTGTCTCAAGGGACGCATCTGAAGCAGACCCGCTCTTTGAGGACACAGAGCCTGAGGTGGCATCCCAGCACTCTGGGCAGGACGACCCTGAAGTGCTGGATACTAATGACCCTATCTGGTCAGTGGTGGAGAGGGCAGCCCGTCACTTAGGCGTGGACTGGCCTGCGTCAGAGCCAACACGACGCTCTTTATTTGAGTTGCCATCGGCTCCGCCGCTTCAGTCCAGGATGCTCCCGGCGTTCCCGGATTTTATTAAGGAGGTGCAGTCCACCTGGGGAGCCCCGGCCTCCGCCCCTGCAACTTCTCGCAAGGCTTCGGCTTTTACCATGCACGGGGCGAGCGAAGCTGGATTAGCGTCCTTTCCGCGAGTGGGCGCCGCGTTCGCCGTGCTAGTAAAGGCACCGACATTATCGGGGCTGGCTAAGGACCCTTCCTGCCCTAACAGGCAGTGTAGGATTACGGAGGCCCACCTAAAAAAGGGTTATGCCGCGGCTACAGAGGCAGTTAGACTGTCTAACATGGCCAGCCTCCTGACAGTCTACCAGGCGGCGCTGATTCGCGACCTGCCTGAGTCCCCATCCGTCAGACTTAGAACCGAGCTGGGTGCAGTTGCACAGTTTTTGGTTAAGCTGGCTCAGCTGAATGCGCGAGCACAGGGCAGGAGCATTGCTTCCCTTGTAGTGGCAAGGAGGCAGCTCTGGCTCTCACAGGCCAGGGTACAGGAGCCTGATAAGGCCCCGTTGCTAGATGCTCCTATATCCCCGGGGCACACGTTTGGCCTAGCGGTGGAGGAGATGCTGCAACGCTCCGTCAAGGCGCGTGAGGCGTCGCAGCAGTTGGCTAAGTTGTGGCCAAGCAAGCCTTTCCAGCCAAGGCGGCCGCAGGAGCGCCAATGGCGCAGGGCGCCACCGCAGCGGCAAGCGCACCCACAGGGCAGTAAAACCGCCCCTTTGGGGGTTTCAGCACGCAGCCAACCCGCGTTTGCAAGATCGCAGCGCGGAGGGTGGCGCCCCAGAGGAGGTAGCAGACCACGCCCTCGTGGCTCTGGTCAGGCCCCTCGTGAGCGAGCGCAGCCTAAGCAGCCCTGAGAAACCCTGGCAGCCATTAACCCACCCCTACACTGTTCCACAGCTTCTGTTCTGGCAACAATGCACCAACGACATCTGGGTGCGCAAGACTATACTCACCGGGTACATCCTTCAATTCCGGTTAAATCCCCCCCCCCTTCAGGGGAGTGGTGGTAACTGCAGTGAAGGACTCGGTTCAGTCCTCAGCTCTAAATGCAGAAATACAGGCATTGCTCAAGAAGCGTGCCATTCAACTAGTAGACCCTGCTCTGACCGACCAGGGGTTCTACTCCAAGTACTTCCTAGTGCCAAAAAAGGACGACGGGCTCCGCCCTATTTTAGATCTGCGACTACTGAACAAATACCTACGGGTGTTGTCGTTCAAGATGCTTACGCACAGGCACATTGTCCAGTCTGTCCGGCAGGGCGACTGGTTTACCACTGTAGACCTCACAGATGCATACTTTCACGTTCCCATCTGTCCGGGTCACAGGAAGTACCTACGTTTCGCATTTCAGAGCAGGGTCTACGAGTTTTGTGTCCTGCCATTCGGCCTGTCTCTAGCTCCTCGAACCTTTTTGAAGTGTATGGACGCCATTTTAGCCCCCTTGCGGGCTCAAGGCATCCGACTGCTGAACTATCTGTACGACTGGCTCGTCTGCGCGCAGTCAAAGGAGCAGTTGGCACAGCACACAGTGATGGTTACAGACCATCTTCAGCGGCTAGGTCTGAAGGTCAATTCAGAAAAGAGCCGCCTCGTGCCGAGCCAACAGACCGAATTCTTGGGTCTGCATCTGGACTCTGTGTCCATGGAAGCGACCCTGTCGACACAAAGAGTTGCCTCACTGGAGCGGTGTCTCTCCCTGTTCAGGTTGAGAGAAACAGTCAGCATGGAGCTGTGTCAGCGCATGCTGGGGTTGATGGCTGCCGCCTCGCAAGCCCTTCCTTTGGGCTTACTACACCAGAGAACCCTGCAGGCCTGGTTCAATGCCTTCGTGTTGCATCCGCGGAGAGACAAACACCGCAGGTTGAGGGTATCCCGAACCTGCTGGGAAGCACTGCGCTGGTGGAAAGTTCCGTCGAACATCCGCCAGGGCGTACGCTTGGGTCCCATCTTCCGAAGGGAGGTTATTACGACCGACGCTTCCAACCAAGGTTGGGGAGCAGTCTGGAACGGGTCGGGGACTCACGGAGTGTGGTCAGGACCCTGGAGGTCGGCCCACATCAATGCTCTGGAACTCAGAGCGGTGGACCTTGCCCTGCGGCACTTCTTGCCAATGCTTCTAGGCAAGCACGTGTTAGTGCGGTCAGACAACACCACGGTAGTGGCGTATATCAACCGCCAGGGCGGCTTGCGGTCCCCCGGTCTTCACCGGTTGGTAACACGGCTGTTGCTTTGGGCTCAACCGCGTTTAGCCTCTCTGCGGGCGGTTCACCTACCGGGCAGAGTCAATTACGCAGCGGATCACCTGTCCAGAGGAGGTCCTCTTGCAGGCGAATGGCGTCTTCACCCTCGGGTGGTAGAGCGCATTTGGGACTGGTTCGGCACAGCGCAAGTCGATCTCTTCGCTTCGCGAGAGACCACGCACTGCCCCCTATGTTTCTCGGTGAAGGACCTCGACAGCCCCCTAGGAGTCGATGCACTGGCTCACGAATGGCCGCCAGGGCTCCTATATGCATTTCCACCGATTCCGATGCTCCCCGCCTTCTTGGAGAAGGTCAGGGTAGAGCAAGCGACAGTGATCCTGATCGCTCCTCGGTGGCCTCGGAGGATATGGTTCCCGAGTCTAGTGCAGTTGTTGCACGGTCGCCCGAGGGAGCTCCCTCTGCGAGCGGACCTGTTGTCCCAAGCCCAAGGAGGGCTATGGCACCCGAACCCCAAGCTCATGCAGCTATGGGCTTGGCCCCTGAGCGGGAGCGCCTGTTAGCCTTAGGGCTTTCGACGGCGGTTATATCCACCATTCAGAGTGCGAGAGCGCCCTCTACTCGGTCGCAATATGCGTATAAGTGGCAATTGTTTCAGAGTTGGTGTCTGGCTGAGGGCCATGACCCGGTCTCCTGCCTTATGGCAGTGATATTACAGTTTCTGCAGAAGCTGTTAGATGAGGGTAAGTCTCCCTCTACACTTAAAGTGTATTTGGCCGCTATTTCGGCTTGCCATGTACGCATTGACGGGTTATCACCTGGTTGCCATTTCCTGGCATCTCAGTTCCTAAAGGGCGCAAGACGCTTGCGGCCTCCAAGGTCGACCAGTTTACCGTCTTGGAGCCTTGATGTGGTGCTAGAAGCCCTTACCAAGGCACCGTTCGAGCCTCTCCACAGTGTGGATTATGAAGTTCGTGTCTATTAAGACTGCGTTTTTGCTGTCAGTGGTATCAGCAAAACGTGTGGGCGAGTTACATGCACTTTCAGTGCATCCATCATGTACTCGTTTCGCAGGAGACGGTTCTAAGGTCTCCATGCGTCCAAATCCGGCCTTTTTACCCAAGGTCATATCCCCGTTTCACATGAACCAACCAGTCGAGTTGATGGCGTTCCATCCTCCTCCTTTTTCTTCCCAAGAGGAAGAGCGGTTACACATGCTCTGCCCTGTGCGGGCATTGAGGTGTTATATTGATCGCACAAAGACTGTGAGGCAAACAGAACAGCTGTTCATATGCCATGGTTCTAAAACTTTGGGTCAGCCGCTGTCTAAGCAACGCCTTTCTCATTGGATAGTGGATGCTATTCAGTTAGCATATGATTCTATGGGCCTTCCGCCACCAGGGCAGTTGAAGGCACATTCCACTAGGGGTATGGCAACATCCTGGGCCCTCTTTAGAGGGGTGCCGATGTCTGACATTTGCGCTGCAGCCAGTTGGGTTACACCGCATACATTTACGAGGTTCTACCGGTTGAATGTACTGGAATCCACTGCTCCGTCATTTGGATCATCTGTGTTGCACTCTATGATGCCTCAGGTTGCGGACGTCTAGAGTGGTTGACAATATGGTGTGACTATTCCACCTTGGGACAGGTGTCATTGCGAGCATAGACGCTGAGGCGCAGCTCCGCATATGTGTAGATGTACTGCCTACGCAGTTGCGTTATGACGTAAGGCTGTCCTACTGCCGAGAATCCTCCCTCGCGACGGCTTGGGTACACTGTTCCCATACCTTGATGGTTATTTTCGACTTGAAAGGGAACGATAGGTTGCGGATGCAACCCCGGTTCCCTGAAAGAGAAAATAACCATCAAGCCGCGAGGTCGCTCTGGAGGCCTTCACGGCCTGAAGGGCAAAAGAGGAAGTGACTCTCCGCGCGCTGCGTATAGTAAGCTCCCAGGGGGGCGGGCTTACACGGCAGCTTGCGCGGAGGCCAATCGGCAGCTTTGACATAAAGCTCAGCCAATCCCTACTGCCTGACGGCAATGTCCCATACCTTGATGGTTATTTTCTCTTTCAGGGAACCGGGGTTGCATCCGCAACCTATCGTTTTATTGGATAACACCCTGGGAGCTCGACAGAACAGTGTGTATGCATATTGCTAAAATGGAAACCAAATATACACGATTCAAATGGGAATCGTATTCAGATTTTAAGCACAAATTTGATAGACTTCACAGTGCAAAGGAGGAAGGCAGACAATGCAAATGAGGCAACTGGCTCCTACTTTTTAGATCATACGAGAAAATTGAACCCAATTAAGCTTTTAACCGCCTGCAGTCTGGAATGAGTTTGAAATGTTGTTGTAACACCTCACTGGGCAACAGCAATTGCATTATATGAAAGTTCCTGTTAATTTCTCAGCGGCACAGCTACCGGTGCCACTCAGAGTTGGAGGGAGACGGTCGGCCACTTGCCCATACAACAATACTTTCAGGGATCATTTCTATAGCGATTTGCTAGCAAAATGCGTTTTTAAAGTGTTTGGACTCGCTATCAACGAGGAAGAGTGAGAGTGTTCACTTTTGAGCGTGAAGGAGGCAGTGAGTGTTGATTTTTGGCCAACTGCTCCCTGTTATTGATGACCCCTCCAGTGTTCCTTAGGGGGCTGGAGGAAGCGGACACGTTCTGAGTGGGTATCTTGCCTAAAGGTACGCAAGACGAACTACAGTTGCAAAGCACTGCTGCTTTTTCGACGATTGATTAAAACTATCAATCTGACTGAAAACACGGATCACATTAATTGTGATCGGTTTGATACCAATAGGCTTACATGGCAGGTATTGTGTATAGACAATGTCATATACACAGAAATGAACACGGACAGTGTTTATTAAGGGCTGACTCATTGAAACGTTCGAGAGATCTCGGTGTACTGGACAAATATACTGGATTTTTTCCATGTGTGGCGTCCACGACCTATTCTCTATTTAACTGTACAGGTCGCGATGCAGACTATGCCATCTATAGTTTAACGAGAAATAGAACCTCACATAACCTTATTAATCTAGCAGCAATATTTGGGTACCCCACACAGAGCCCCTCTCAAATAAATGAAAAGACAAAAGAATGGAAATTGGTTGTGCCAACAAAATCTTTATTATCAACAACAACACTAAAACCCACAATTGCTGCAGTGCAATTACACACAATCCTAACCATATATCTTGCACAATAGAATAATTGCTTATTTATTGTCCCCAGCGACACCTAGAGGAGAGATAGAGAAACGTCCATCCAATTAATAAATATTTGGCTGCTCCACCCACCAAAGCCCAGAAGGGCAGTCAACCACCACCTGTGATAAAATAAACAAAAGAAACCATACGTGAATTATTAAAGTAAATATATTAACAGTGTAACTATAAACAAAATCACCACAACAAACATAATAGTGCACAATTCAAAAAGAAAACACAACCCAGCACCTTACTTGACTAAACGTTCAATGCTCTGTAGAGCAGAGCAGCTACAATAGCGACGCTCTCCCTCGCAGCTCCTATAGACACACACTAAAAGCTAGCTAAACGCTGCACGATACTATTAAAACTGTAAAGACAAATAAAAACGTGCGTACACAAATTAAAACAAACAAGGGACAATAATAAGCAAAAACAATGTGCAAGATAAACACAGGGAAAGACAACTACCAGAAACAGTGGCTGGCGGCGTTCCACTTCCTCGGGAGAGTCCGGAATACTGACGTCCAAAAGTATATCCGCCGACTCGCCCTCGTCACAGGGGGAACCACGGGAACACAGGAACACCAAAACACAGCTGCACATCGACTACCTGGTTCTCTTGCACCCTTATGGTGCCGATATTTATAATGCCAACAATTAACACTTCCTGGTTCCCGCGGTCCCACCTGTTACATTCGGGATTGGTCTCGGTATCCACCAAGAGGAGTGGCAGTGTTTTCTTCTGAGCACCGAGCTGACAATGAGTGTTGTTATCGGTAACCTACTCGCTGCAAGGAATGACCACTTCAATCTTCAGTCGGGGGTTGCTGAAGGAAGGGGACACATTTTGAGTGTGTATCTCATTCCGGTAGAAACGTAGAAAAAAGAAACCATCAAGCCCACAAATGTTCAGTTGTTTAAATCAATAACCACATTTAAATTGATCATTGCTAATGTCAAAACAATTTAAGAACACTTTAAATAGGGATTGACTAATATAAAAATATAGCAATGTCTTTTGCACTACGCAGGACTAGATTGAGTTTAAAATAGACATTACATCTGAAATAACTTGTGCTTACCCCCACTTACAAGGAAGCTGTCAACCTTTGTATTCGTCCTCATAACGTGTTAGAAAACGTAAACAGCAGTTGGAGAATACCGAAGTCGATCATCCTAGCATGTTAAACGAGGGCATTTCTCATGTAAGCTACTTCCACTAATAGATTGTTTATACTGTTCTCAATGGTCCGCATCCCAGCCTGAGACCACGATCCAGTGGCAGTCGGAGATGTTTTTCAAAGTAATATGTTATTTGAAATATTAAAACAATCTTTAGTTAAATAACACATGTTTCTACACAAAATATTTTTCAGTGACTTCGACAAGTAGCCAGTTTACAACAAAAATGCAATCTGTGTTAGGAACGCTATTTTAGTCCAATTTAAAATGGAAATTAAAATGGTATTGAGTGCTGACAAGAGTTTGGTATCAGCTGTTGATTTCCTTGAAACAATCTTTTATAGTAAAATGAACAAATTGATTCATTTAAAAAATAAGTAAAAGTGAACTGTCAGAAGTGGGATTTGAAACCACGCCTCCATTCGGAGACCAGAACACACAATTCTTTGGAAAGACAGCGTCCTTGAGTCTGGCGCCTTAGACCACTCGGCCATTCTGACAAGCTGCGTTTGCTTTAGTAGAAAACCGCATTATTTCATTTCAGCACAGACAAGGGTTGTCTATTGTATCAAGGCCCGATTGGGTTTATTACGCACATACTAACTTGCTCCATGAATGATGTAATGACAAGTGTAAAAAAAAAGAAACAGATTGAAGCCAACCCACGAAAGTAAGATTCTTTATTTCAATATCGGTATAGCTTTAAAGGATGCACGCATTTTACAATAGCAATTGCTATATGACAATGACCAATAAGTAATTGTGTTGCAATACTTTATACAATGTGAAAAGAATCAGACATTGCTCCGTTGCCTCGAAGAAACATCTACAATTTGTATTTAAAAAGGACGCCCAACGTGGGGCTCGAAACCACGACCCTGAGATTAAGAGTCTCATGCTCTACCGACTGAGCTAGCAGGGCTGTCGGGAGAAAGTTTCTTTCTTTGAGGCGGGGTGAGAGAGGAAGTACCGACAGGTGCGTGGGACCTGAGATTCGGTGTGCTGCTGCTGTAGATGAGTGTTCTGGAGACGCGCTGTGTCTGTGTCTGCGGTGTTACAGCCGTGTGAGTATATTCCAAAAGTAAAGTGTTGGATAATTCGAGAGCTAGTCTGTTGAATAAAGCTCTGAGACGTGTAGTTAAATCCCGGTCTCATTAATTTTGTTTTGTTAGATTAAAAGTGTTCCAGCAGCAGGTAAATGTCCCCACACCTTTTGGTTCTGTTTACTTATGCTACACCGCTGCTAAAGCTGAACGTTGCTGCTAATTATCTTAACTAAACTTGTATTGTTGTTGAATTGCTCTAATATAGTTAAACCTGTAATGTTGCAGCTAACGTTCCCTAATACTGTTAAAACTTGTGTGTATTAACAATCTGGCTTTTGTTGTTGTACCCTTGCTGCGAAGAGCTGTTTCCAATCACCTAGCACTCTTAAAGAGAAGTGTAATCGCTGCTATATGTTGGTCTAATACCCCATGCTTTTAAAATGTGGCTATTGGCTGGCTTTATTCGATTTCCCCTCCTTGTTTTTAGTACAACTTTAATACATTTTATTGTTAGTTATTTGAACTGATTTATGTGAATCATGGATCATTGTAATAAAGCTTTGCGAATTGTTATTCTGCCTTTGTCATTCTGTTGTCATTCCTATTCCAAACCTTTTAATTAATTTTTAGTAGTGTCGGTATTAGGACTCTCACTGGGTGTCACTGGGTGTGGCTGCTACAATCCCATATAGAATGCGACAAAACAGGTCGCCCTCCTTCATATAAACAGAAAAAGAATAAGTACACACACACACGAGTTGATTTACTGCAGCGTCAGACATCGGAGGTTCAGCAGTGTACTGCAATGTTGTAAAAAGACGTGTGTAATTCAGGATGGTTGAGCGAGCTATGGCGCTGCGTTCAGATCACAGTTACCCTGGAAGCGTGGGTTCGAATTCCATTTCTGACAGCTCTGTTTGTTCATTAACCACTCGGCCACGGCTACATGCTCTCACGGTTTTCCGTGAAAACAGCCGTATTATTGTCAAAAGAAACAAACGACACCCGCAGTAATGCTGCAGATGGCAGTATAGGCTAAATAATGAACCCAAGTCAAATGCCTTTGTTGAAACTCTATCAGATTTGTACAAGTCAAGCACACGTGGGAAATAATAATACAATATCCTTTCGGCCAACGTTCATAATAATGAATACATCCTTATTTCAAAATACGTAGCTATTTAACTGATCTTTTCAAAACACCCATACACAAAAACTTTATTTCTACTGAAAAACTAAATTGCTTCATGGCTGCTGCTACAGCACTCGGGCACGTTGTGCCTAGCGTTAGCGGACATAGGAGATAAGAAGACCTACAAAATATCACGCGCTGCAGTTTTTCAGTCCGGGGATTATTACAAATTAGCAGACTGTGCATTAAAATACACATGCAGGGTGGGCGTCTCTGTTACAAAGAATTGTCACACTTTGTATTTATCTCCATAATGCGCCGGGACAAAATACGCAGATACTTTAAAATTATTTGGGGAATGCGGGCATCGATCCCGCTACTTCTCGCATGCTAAGCGAGCGCTCTACCATTTGAGCTAATTCCCCTTTAACGGTGCCACCGATTCTCATAGGCTTCATCGCAGCTTGATACGAGCAAATCAGATTGTCAGTTGTTTTTTATTTTTATTTTGGCAATGTAGTCTGTGATTGCAAATTTTAAAAAAATAATTGAAATAAATAGCAAATATTTCGACTAGAGGTATGTTTTCAATTTCTTTAAAAAGTAGTCTCAGCTCGTTTATTCAGTCGCTTAGAAATCCACAATCTGTGTCCCGATGCAGCAGCGCTGTGTGCTGTGGCTCGAGCTTGTTTGACGAGGCAGACAATGCAAAAATGCCAATACTTGCTTTTGTATCACGCGACAAACTTAAGGTATGCTTTAACGGCTTGGATGTCTCGAGTTAGTTTGTATTGTTAATGTAACACCTCGTTGTTGCCCAGTCATTGTTTCATATGAAGTAGAGCTTGCCAGTTGGGGGCGACGGTCTGCTAATAAAAGTTAAGACTATATTTGCAAGGATCATTTCTAGAATGAAACACGTTTTGAAGGGATTGGTCTCGGTATCCACCAGGAGGAGTGGCAGTGTTTTCTTCTGAGCACCGAGTTGACAATGAGTGTTGTTATCGGGAACCTACTCGCTGCAAGGAATGACCACTTCAATCTTCAGTCGGGGGTTGCTGAAGGAAGGGGACACATTTTGAGTGTGTATCTCATTCCGGTAGAAACGTAGAAAAAAGAAACCATCAAGCCCACAATTGTTCAGTTGTTTAAATCAATAACCACATTTAAATTGATCATTGCTAATGTCAAAACAATTTAAGAACACTTTAAATAGGGCTTGACTAATATAAAAATATAGCAATGTCTTTTGCACTACGCAGGACTAGATTGAGTTTAAAATAGACATTACATCTGAAAATAACTTGTGCTTACCCCCACTTACAAGGAAGCTTTCAACCTTTGTATTCGTCCTCATAACGTGTTAGAAAATGTAAACAGCAGTTGGAGAATACCGAAGTCGATCATCCTAGCATGTTAAACGAGGGCATTTCTCATGTAAGCTACTTCCACTAATAGATTGTTTATACTGTTCTCAATGGTCCGCATCCCAGCCTGAGACCACGATCCAGTGGCATTCGGAGATGTTTTTCAAAGTAATATGTTATTTGAAATATTAAAACAATCTTTAGTTAAATAACACATGTTTCTACACAAAATATTTTTCAGTGACTTCGACAAGTAGCCAGTTTACAACAAAAATGCAATCTGTGTTAGGAAAGCTATTTTAGTCCGATTTAAAATGGAAATTAAAATGGTATTGAGTGCTGACAAGAGTTTGGTATCAGCTGTTGATTTCCTTGAAACAATCTTTTATAGTAAAATGAACAAATTGATTCATTTAAGAAATAAGTAAAAGTGAACTGTCAGAAGTGGGATTTGAACCCACACCTCCATTCGGAGACCAGAACACACAATTCTTTGGAAAGACAGCGTCCTTGAGTCTGGCGCCTTAGACCACTCGGCCATTCTGACAAGCTGCGTTTGCTTTAGTAGAAAACCGCATTATTTCATTTCAGCACAGACTAGGGTTGTCTATTGTATCAAGGCCCGATTGGGTTTATTACGCACATACTAACTTGCTCCATGAATGATGTAATGACAAGTGTAAAAAAAAGAAACAGATTGAAGCCAACCCACGAAAGTAAGATTCTTTATTTCAATATCGGTATAGCTTTAAAGGATGCACACATTTTACAATAGCAATTGCTATATGACAATGACCAATAAGTAATTGTGTTGCAATACTTTATACAATGTGAACAGAATCAGACATTGCTCCGTTGCCTCGAAGAAACATCTACAATTTGTATTTAAAAAGGACGCCCAACGTGGGGCTCGAACCCACGACCCTGAGATTAAGAGTCTCATGCTCTACCGACTGAGCTAGCCGGGCTGTCGGGAGAAAGTTTCTTTCTTTGAGGCGGGGTGAGAGAGGAAGTACCGACAGGTGCGTGGGACCTGAGATTCGGTGTGCTGCTGCTGTAGATGAGTGTTCTGGAGACGCGCTGTGTCTGTGTCTGCGGTGTTACAGCCGTGTGAGTATATTCCAAAAGTAAAGTTTTGGATAATTTGAGAGCTAGTCTGTTGAATAAAGCTCTGAGACGTGTGGTTAAATCCCGGTCTCATCAATTTTGTTTTGTTAGATTAAAAGTGTTCCAGCAGCAGGTAAATGTCACCACACCTTTTGGTTCTGTTTACTTATGCTACACCGCTGCTAAACCTGAACGCTGCTGCTAATTATTTTAACTAAACTTGTATTGTTGTTGAATTGCTCTAATATAGTTAAACCTGTAATGTTGCAGCTAACGTTCCCTAATACTGTTAAAACTTGTGTGTATTAACAATCTGGCTTTTGTTGTTGTACCCTTGCAGCGAAGAGCTGTTTCCAATCACCTAGCACTCTTAAAGAGAAGTGTAATCGCTGCTATATGTTGGTCTAATACCCCATGCTTTTAAAATGTGGCTATTGGCTGGCTTTATTCAATTTCCCCTCCTTGTTTTTAGTACAACTTTAATACATTTTATTGTTAGTTATTTGAACTGATTTATGTGAATCATGGATCATTGTAATAAAGCTTTGTGAATTGTTATTCTGCCTTTGTCATTCTGTTGTCATTCCTATTCCAAACCTTTTAATTAATTTTTAGTAGTGTCGGTATTAGGACTCTCACTGGGTGTCACTGGGTGTGGCTGCTACAATCCCATATAGAATGCGACAAAACAGGTCGCCCTCCTTCATATAAACAGAAAAAGAATAAGTACACGTGTCACGGGTTTTACACTACTTACTTAGGACACTCAGAACCCCCAAAATATATAGTCGCCGACTACGCCACCTGGTGGTAAGCGCCAGGACTAACTAAAAATAAGTGTAAACCTATAATTACAAAATCAATAACCCACAATAAAAACACAAGTTCGTTAGTGATAGTTGGGATATGGACCAGTAGCAACACCACAGAGAGACAGACAAGGCTTAACTCAATTAAAACAATATTTATTAAATATTTAAATAAATATTACATAAAAAATTAAATTCAACAAAAAAAAGCAAACACCCACTGGATGGCTAGGGTGTAAAAGTAGCAACACAATAGGCACCCACTAATTAGCTAGGGTGTAAAGTATCAAAAAAACAGAAAAGGAAAGAAAAAAATATTCCCCCACAATGTTGCCAGCACCAACAGCCTCTTCAAAAGGAGGGAAGGAAGGGCGGAGGAGAAGCACACGATGGTCAGTAGCAGCACCCCAATCACCAAGCAGGTAGGTCGGGAATTCTAAATAAATATAAAAACAAAAAGAGAGACAGCAGCAAAACCCCAAAACATAAAAACCTTGCCTTCTTCACGGTAACTAATATACAATAATTAAAACAGAATAAAATACTGGGTTATTTGCTCTAGAATAACTTATGACACACCTACAAAAACACCAAAGAACTCCAACCACAATCCAGCAGCAATAATAAACAAATAGCTATATTGCTATAGTACAGTACCAAACTAAAACATTTAGTGGTTCACTTTAAAGTAACATATTCCACACCCACAGAACGCCAGAGGACTCCAACCACAATCCAGCAGCAATAATAAAATAAAACAAACAGCAGCTATATCACTACAGTACAGTATTTCCTTTTCTCTTTCTTCCCCACCAGTCACTGTTTCACAAGTTTCAGGCAGGCTCCGATAATACCACAATGCGTTTATAGCACAGCCTACTAACAAAACAAGAAAAACTTCCTGCCACTATACCCGAAACCAATTGAAGAGAAAGAATAGCAGCTGAAAGCGAAACCAACCCCAGCAAACACCGTCAGCTTCGCAACAAAATATCTCCGATCAAGGTAAAACGTCCAACTCTGCGTCTACCAAACGTCCCTGCTTCAGCTATCCCAAGCAAAACTAAGCTGCGCTCCCGATCTCCGGATACGCTTGCCTTTTATAGTACGTGGTCCTTAACCCAATAAACCACCACTTAAAGAGGTTAATGGCCCTACGCTAAACTACAACACATTGAAATTATTAGTCGCAGGTTGACAACGTCACTGCACCTTCAGCATCACAGCTACAACAGCAATGTGAAAAAAATAAACAAACAAATATTAAATTCTCAATAACAAAACAATCCATCGTGAAAATATAAATCAAATAAATCAAATAAATCCTACAATGTGATTGTGTATGCTACAACTCAAATATAAAAATGAACAAAAAGGATTCTAAAAAAACGTGCACATTTACTTTACAATCCCGTAGCCGACTCAGCTGTTGGCTCGCAGCACGTCAAGAAGATAAAACACAGGTATGTCCATTTCTTTAGTTACCAAATTACGATATAATAATGGGGTTAATAGATAAATATAAACTACAAAGACAGTGTTGAAACATTCTTTTCTTTAAAACTAATATATGGCAGCTAAACAGGGTACTTATTCCTTTGTATTCCTGCCTCGTGCAACATCAGCTCTTGAACTCTCTTAAAAATTGAGCTCTAAAACGTTTGCTTTGCAAGTTAATTAACAACCGTAACACTCAATAGCGTTTAATCCATGCATTAATTAAATTCTGTTATTGATTTGTTCACATATTACAATGCTGTTTTCAGGATTCCCGCATATTCTGAACATGCACAATGTAATATGGCAATGGAATGACAGGGAAACCACTGCTTTTTTCCCTCTGGTCGTATTTTGTCACGCTGACTACTATCCATATGAAAGTGCCGCAGTCACCTAAAGGATAAGGCACTAGCCGCCTAAACCAGGGATTGTGGTTTCGTCAATGTTTTATTAAAAACAAACTGTGTGTATTTGTTCTTGGTCTGTGATATGTTTATAGATCTTGGTACTTTACACAAAGTAGTTTTGGCCAAGTAGTTAAGGTGATGGACTTAAAAGATGTTAGAGTTTCCCTGCTCATGTTCACATCCTGCCGACTATGTGCCCCTTTTTTATGTTTTCTTTGTTAATTTTTAAAGGTCTGTTAAGCTTTAAGGCATCAATCATTACTTGCTGTACTTTAAGTTTCTTCAAAACTAGTATTTGTAGAGCTGTTTTCAATATAACATGCAAGGAAGTGTTAATATGACTTTATTACCTAACTATGTCATTGAAGACTGGCCAACATTAATTTGGGAGTCACTTTAATTTATTGTGCAGTATCAAATGAAACATAAAAAAGAATCACAATACAATAAATCTCTGTTTGATCGCTATACAATCGATATGTTGTGTAGGCTAAATTGTTTAAATTAATGCACGGAAACATTCAAATCCAAACACATTAAAAAACGAAATAGTGCGGAATAGAAACAAAGAAGGCTTTGACCTCGACGTGATTTGAACACGCAACCTTCTGATCTGGAGTCAGACGCGCTACCGTTGCGCCACGAAGTCCAGGCATACTACATGCTTGTTATGCAATGCTAGAGTGCACAGCAAGCATGCCAAACGCATGGTAATGCCGATGCTGATACTTGGAAAACACTCGGTATCACCAGGGTTATAGGAAACAGCCGACTCGATACGTGTTCGTAGCCAGCAGGGCTATGAAGTTGTCACAAGTGTGTTTGATTCTCAGCTTTAAAAGTAAAGAAAACCTTAAACAACTAGTTTAAATCAGTAAAACTAGTATTTAACTAGGATTCTCTCAGCGCGTCTCCTTTGAATGCGCACTGGCACAAATGGGCTTTGATCGTCTAATTACGTGGCAGAATGCAATAATGTATTGGGTTAATTTACCAACAAAAGAAACATAAACAAACGTGTATGTATTTATTTGTGAATAAACTATCCTGCTTCTACGATGGGACCAGGGATCTAACATCGGCAATCTAATGACAGGCCAACCCCACAGAGACTTTGTATTTGACCAGGGATTGATATAATTTAAAAACAAACTGCAGTGGTTCCACTGGGGATCGAACCCAGGGCCTTCTGCGTGTAAAGCAGACGTGATAACCACTACACTATGGAACCTTGTCGGAACTGTGGTGGTGCTCCTACATTATTGTCTACATGCAGCATCTCAAATAATTGCAATCATTTATCAGACCCTTCGGCATTGTCTTTTTAAGAATTAACCCTGCCAGACCGAACGCAGGCCAACATTCAATCAATGAATCATATATATTTTCTATAGCGCCCCATATGCGCTTCAAAAAATCTATTTGAAAACAAGAAAATATCTAATTGTAAGCCTGGTCGAACAAAAGAAGTCTTCTTGTAATTTTAAACAAAGAGCGCTTTCCACGATTTAAGATGCTTTCGAGAGACAGAATATTGGAATTGGCCGCCGAAACTGGGGAATAAAACTGCCTGTGATCAAAGTGGGCAGAAAAGTTGCATACTTTGCATAACGTATTTGGGAGAAAAGAAAACGGATCATCTCTGATTTACGACGTTTCCATGGTTTGGCCCAGCCACTGCCGTGTGGCTGGTTAAAACGATGAGTTCAGTTTTTTATTCTGCTGCTTGGTAATTCAGTTATGCGGCAACAGCAGCAGAGTGGCGCAGCGGAAGCGTGCTGGGCCCATAACCCAGAGGTCGATGGATCGAAACCATCCTCTGCTAGATTGTTTTTCTTCTGTTTGCAAAGCAGTTTTTCTAAAATATTAACTGAAGGCAAGACTTCGTATTATATTCGCAATCAGGGAAATGTGCACATTACTGGACACATTTAAATCGACAACTGACATCGAAAATGTTAGGTTTTCTATCAAATTCGTTTCTTTACAAATGACATTGCTTTCTTTTCTTTTTAAATTGTTCCCAGAAAGACCAAAAGATAAAGCCCTTGGGAATACGTCAATATTGCCAGCTCCTGCATATGTCAGCTCTTGAACTCTCTTAAAAATTGAACTCTAAAACGTTTGCTTTGCAAGTTAATTAACAACCGTAACACTCAATAGCGTTTAATACATGCATTAATTAAATTCAGTTATTGATTTGTTCACATATTACAATGCTGTTTTCAGGATTCCCGCATATTCTGAACATGCACAATGTAATATGGCAATGGAATGACAGGGAAACCACTGCTTTTTTCCCTCTGGTCGTATTTTGTCACGCTGACTTCTATCCATATGAAAGTGCCGCAGTCACCTAAAGGATAAGGCACTAGCCTCCTAAACCAGGGATTGTGGTTTGGTCAATGTTTTATTAAAAACAAACTGTGTGTATTTGTTCTTGGTCTGTGATATGTTTATAGAACTTGGTACTTTACACAAAGTAGTTTTGGCCAAGTAGTTAAGGTGATGGACTTAAAAGATGTTAGAGTTTCCCCGCTCATGTTCACATCCTGCCGACTATGTGCCCCTTTTTTATGTTTTCTTTGTTAATTTTTAAAGGTCTGTTAAGCTTTAAGGCATCAATCATTACTTGCTGTACTTTAAGTTTCTTCAAAACTAGTATTTGTAGAGCTGTTTTCAATATAACATGCAAGGAAGTGTTAATATGACTTTATTACCCAACTATGTCATTGAAGACTGGCCAACATTAATTTGGGAGTCACTTTAATTTATTGTGCAGTATCAAATGAAACATAAAAAAGAATCACAATACAATAAATCTCTGTTTGATCGCTATACAATCGATATGTTGTGTAGGCTAAATTGTTGAAATAAATGCACGGAAACATTCAAATCCAAACACGTTAAAAAACGAAATAGTGCGGAATAGAAACAAAGAAGGCTTTGACCTCGACGTGATTTGAACACGCAACTTTCTGATCTGGAGTCAGACGCGCTACCGTTGCGCCACGAAGTCCCGGCATACTACATGCTTGTTATGCAATGCTAGAGTGCACAGCAAGCATGCCAAACGCATGGTAATGCCGATGCTGATACTTGGAAAACACTCGGTATCACCAGGGTTATAGGAAACAGCCGACTCGATACGTGTTCGTAGCCAGCAGGGCTATGAAGTTGTCGCAAGTGTGTTTGATTCTCAGCTTTAAAAGTAAAGAAAACATTAAACAACTAGTTTAAATCAGTAAAACTAGTATTTAACTAGGATTCTCTCAGCGCGTCTCCTTTGAATGCGCACTGGCACAAATGGGCTTTGATCGTCTAATTACGTGGCAGAATGCAATAATGTATTGGGTTAATTTACCAACAAAAGAAACATAAACAAACGTGTATGTATTTATTTGTGAATAAAATATCCTGCTTCTACGATGGGACCAGGGATCTTACATCGGCAATCTAATGACAGGCCAACCCCAGAGAGACTTTGTCTTGACCAGGGATTGATATAATTTAAAAACAAACTGCAGTGGTTCCACTGGGGATCAAACCCAGGGCCTTCTGCATGTAAAGCAGACGTGATAACCACTACACTATGGAACCTTGTCGGAACTGTGGTGGTGCTCCTACATTATTGTCTACATGCAGCATCTCAAATAATTGCAATCATTTATCAGACACTTCGGCGTTGTCTTTTTAAGAATTAACCCTGCCAGACCGAACGCAGGCCAACATTCAATCAATGAATCATATATATTTTCTATAGCGCCCCATATGCGCTTCAAAAAATCTATTTGAAAACAAGAAAATATCTAATTGTAAGCCTTGTCGAACAAAAGAAGTCTTCTGTGTAATTTTAAACAAAGAGCGCTTTCCACGATTTAAGATGCTTTCGAGAGACAGAATATTGGAATTGGCCGTCGAAACTGGGGAATAAAACTGCCTGTGATCAAATTGGGCAGAAAAGTTGCATACTTTGCATAACGTATTTGGGAGAAAAGAAAACGGATCATCTCTGATTTACGACGTTTCCATGGTTTGGCCCGGCCACTGCCGTGTGGCTGGTTAAAACGATGAGTTCAGTTTTTTTTTTCTGCTGCTTGGTAATTCAGTCATGCGGCAACAGCAGCAGAGTGGCGCAGCGGAAGCGTGCTGGGCCCATAACCCAGAGGTCGATGGATCGAAACCATCCTCTGCTAGCTTGTTTTTCTTCTGTTTGCAAAGCAGTTTTTCTAAAATATTAACTGAAGGCAAGACTTCGTATTATATTCGCAATCAGGGAAATGTGCACATTACTGGACACATTTAAATCGACAACTGACCTCGAAAACGTTAGGTTTTCTATCAAATTCGTTTCTTTACAAATGACATTGCTTTCTTTTCTTTTTAAATTGTTCCCAGAAAGACCAAAAGATAAAGCCCTTGGGAATACGTCAATATTGCCAGCTCCTGCATATGTCAGCTCTTGAACTCTCTTAAAAATTGAGCTCTAAAACGTTTGCTTTGCAAGTTAATTAACAACCGTAACACTCAATAGCGTTTAATCCATGCATTAATTAAATTCAGTTATTGATTTGTTCACATATTACAATGCTGTTTTCAGGATTCCCGCATATTCTGAACATGCACAATGTAATATGGCAATGGAATGACAGGGAAACCACTGCTTTTTTCCCTCTGGTCGTATTTTGTCACGCTGACTACTATCCATATGAAAGTGCCGCAGTCACCTAAAGGATAAGGCACTAGCCTCCTAAACAAGGGATTGTGGTTTCGTCAATGTTTTATTAAAAACAAACTGTGTGTATTTGTTCTTGGTCTGTGATATGTTTATAGAACTTGGTACTTTACACAAAGTAGTTTTGGCCAAGTAGTTAAGGTGATGGACTTAAAAGATGTTGGAGTTTCCCCGCTCATGTTCACATCCTGCCGACTATGTGCCCCTTTTTTATGTTTTCTTTGTTAATTTGTAAAGGTCTGTTAAGCTTTAAGGCATCAATCATTACTTGCTGTACTTTAAGTTTCTTCAAAACGAGTATTTGTAGAGCTGTTTTCAATATAACATGCAAGGAAGTGTTAATATGACTTTATTACCCAACTATGTCATTGAAGACTGGCCAACATTAATTTGGGAGTCACTTTAATTTATTGTGCAGTATCAAATGAAACATAAAAAAGAATCACAATACAATAAATCTCTGTTTGATCGCTATACAATCGATATGTTGTGTAGGCTAAATTGTTGAAATAAATGCACGGAAACATTCAAATCCAAACACGTTAAAAAACAAAATAGTGCGGAATAGAAACAAAGAAGGCTTTGACCGCGACGTGATTTGAACACGCAACCTTCTGATCTGGAGTCAGACGCGCTACCGTTGCGCCACGAAGTCCCGGCATACTACATGCTTGTTATGCAATGCTAGAGTGCACAGCAAGCATGCCAAACGCATGGTAATGCCGATGCTGATACTTGGAAAACACTCGGTATCACCAGGGTTATAGGAAACAGCCGACTCGATACGTGTTCGTAGCCAGCAGGGCTATGAAGTTGTCGCAAGTGTGTTTGATTCTCAGCTTTAAAAGTAAAGAAAACATTAAACAACTAGTTTAAATCAGTAAAACTAGTATTTAACTAGGATTCTCTCAGCGCGTCTCCTTTGAATGCGCACTGGCACAAATGGGCTTTGATCGTCTAATTACGTGGCAGAATGCAATAATGTATTGGGTTAATTTACCAACAAAAGAAACATAAACAAACGTGTATGTATTTATTTGTGAATAAACTATCCTGCTTCTACGATGGGACCAGGGATCTTACATCGGCAATCTAATGACAGGCCAACCCCAGAGAGACTTTGTCTTGACCAGGGATTGATATAATTTAAAAACAAACTGCAGTGGTTCCACTGGGGATCAAACCCAGGGCCTTCTGCATGTAAAGCAGACGTGATAACCACTACACTATGGAACCTTGTCGGAACTGTGGTGGTGCTCCTACATTATTGTCTACATGCAGCATCTCAAATAATTGCAATCATTTATCAGACACTTCGGCGTTGTCTTTTTAAGAATTAACCCTGCCAGACCGAACGCAGGCCAACATTCAATCAATGAATCATATATATTTTCTATAGCGCCCCATATGCGCTTCAAAAAATCTATTTGAAAACAAGAAAATATCTAATTGTAAGCCTTGTCGAACAAAAGAAGTCTTCTGTGTAATTTTAAACAAAGAGCGCTTTCCACGATTTAAGATGCTTTCGAGAGACAGAATATTGGAATTGGCCGTCGAAACTGCGGAATAAAACTGCCTGTGATCAAATTGGGCAGAAAAGTTGCATACTTTGCATAACGTATTTGGGAGAAAAGAAAACGGATCATCTCTGATTTACGACGTTTCCATGGTTTGGCCCGGCCACTGCCGTGTGGCTGGTTAAAACGATGAGTTCAGTTTTTTTTTTCTGCTGCTTGGTAATTCAGTCATGCGGCAACAGCAGCAGAGTGGCGCAGCGGAAGCGTGCTGGGCCCATAACCCAGAGGTCGATGGATCGAAACCATCCTCTGCTAGCTTGTTTTTCTTCTGTTTGCAAAGCAGTTTTTCTAAAATATTAACTGAAGGCAAGACTTCGTATTATATTCGCAATCAGGGAAATGTGAACATTACTGGACACATTTAAATCGACAACTGACCTCGAAAACGTTAGGTTTTCTATCAAATTCGTTTCTTTACAAATGACATTGCTTTCTTTTCTTTTTAAATTGTTCCCAGAAAGACCAAAAGATAAAGCCCTTGGGAATACGTCAATATTGCCAGCTCCTGCATATGTCAGCTCTTGAACTCTCTTAAAAATTGAGCTCTAAAACGTTTGCTTTGCAAGTTAATTAACAACCGTAACACTCAATAGCGTTTAATCCATGCATTAATTAAATTCAGTTATTGATTTGTTCACATATTACAATGCTGTTTTCAGGATTCCCGCATATTCTGAACATGCACAATGTAATATGGCAATGGAATGACAGGGAAACCACTGCTTTTTTCCCTCTGGTCGTATTTTGTCACGCTGACTACTATCCATATGAAAGTGCCGCAGTCACCTAAAGGATAAGGCACTAGCCTCCTAAACAAGGGATTGTGGTTTCGTCAATGTTTTATTAAAAACAAACTGTGTGTATTTGTTCTTGGTCTGTGATATGTTTATAGAACTTGGTACTTTACACAAAGTAGTTTTGGCCAAGTAGTTAAGGTGATGGACTTAAAAGATGTTGGAGTTTCCCCGCTCATGTTCACATCCTGCCGACTATGTGCCCCTTTTTTATGTTTTCTTTGTTAATTTGTAAAGGTCTGTTAAGCTTTAAGGCATCAATCATTACTTGCTGTACTTTAAGTTTCTTCAAAACGAGTATTTGTAGAGCTGTTTTCAATATAACATGCAAGGAAGTGTTAATATGACTTTATTACCCAACTATGTCATTGAAGACTGGCCAACATTAATTTGGGAGTCACTTTAATTTATTGTGCAGTATCAAATGAAACATAAAAAAGAATCACAATACAATAAATCTCTGTTTGATCGCTATACAATCGATATGTTGTGTAGGCTAAATTGTTGAAATAAATGCACGGAAACATTCAAATCCAAACACGTTAAAAAACAAAATAGTGCGGAATAGAAACAAAGAAGGCTTTGACCGCGACGTGATTTGAACACGCAACCTTCTGATCTGGAGTCAGACGCGCTACCGTTGCGCCACGAAGTCCCGGCATACTACATGCTTGTTATGCAATGCTAGAGTGCACAGCAAGCATGCCAAACGCATGGTAATGCCGATGCTGATACTTGGAAAACACTCGGTATCACCAGGGTTATAGGAAACAGCCGACTCGATACGTGTTCGTAGCCAGCAGGGCTATGAAGTTGTCGCAAGTGTGTTTGATTCTCAGCTTTAAAAGTAAAGAAAACATTAAACAACTAGTTTAAATCAGTAAAACTAGTATTTAACTAGGATTCTCTCAGCGCGTCTCCTTTGAATGCGCACTGGCACAAATGGGCTTTGATCGTCTAATTACGTGGCAGAATGCAATAATGTATTGGGTTAATTTACCAACAAAAGAAACATAAACAAACGTGTATGTATTTATTTGTGAATAAACTATCCTGCTTCTACGATGGGACCAGGGATCTTACATCGGCAATCTAATGACAGGCCAACCCCAGAGAGACTTTGTCTTGACCAGGGATTGATATAATTTAAAAACAAACTGCAGTGGTTCCACTGGGGATCAAACCCAGGGCCTTCTGCATGTAAAGCAGACGTGATAACCACTACACTATGGAACCTTGTCGGAACTGTGGTGGTGCTCCTACATTATTGTCTACATGCAGCATCTCAAATAATTGCAATCATTTATCAGACACTTCGGCGTTGTCTTTTTAAGAATTAACCCTGCCAGACCGAACGCAGGCCAACATTCAATCAATGAATCATATATATTTTCTATAGCGCCCCATATGCGCTTCAAAAAATCTATTTGAAAACAAGAAAATATCTAATTGTAAGCCTTGTCGAACAAAAGAAGTCTTCTGTGTAATTTTAAACAAAGAGCGCTTTCCACGATTTAAGATGCTTTCGAGAGACAGAATATTGGAATTGGCCGTCGAAACTGGGGAATAAAACTGCCTGTGATCAAATTGGGCAGAAAAGTTGCATACTTTGCATAACGTATTTGGGAGAAAAGAAAACGGATCATCTCTGATTTACGACGTTTCCATGGTTTGGCCCGGCCACTGCCGTGTGGCTGGTTAAAACGATGAGTTCAGTTTTTTTTTTTCTGCTGCTTGGTAATTCAGTCATGCGGCAACAGCAGCAGAGTGGCGCAGCGGAAGCGTGCTGGGCCCATAACCCAGAGGTCGATGGATCGAAACCATCCTCTGCTAGCTTGTTTTTCTTTTGTTTGCAAAGCAGTTTTTCTAAAATATTAACTGAAGGCAAGACTTCGTATTATATTCGCAATCAGGGAAATGTGAACATTACTGGACACATTTAAATCGACAACTGACCTCGAAAACGTTAGGTTTTCTATCAAATTCGTTTCTTTACAAATGACATTGCTTTCTTTTCTTTTTAAATTGTTCCCAGAAAGACCAAAAGATAAAGCCCTTGGGAATACGTCAATATTGCCAGCTCCTGCATATGTCAGCTCTTGAACTCTCTTAAAAATTGAGCTCTAAAACGTTTGCTTTGCAAGTTAATTAACAACCGTAACACTCAATAGCGTTTAATCCATGCATTAATTAAATTCAGTTATTGATTTGTTCACATATTACAATGCTGTTTTCAGGATTCCCGCATATTCTGAACATGCACAATGTAATATGGCAATGGAATGACAGGGAAACCACTGCTTTTTTCCCTCTGGTCGTATTTTGTCACGCTGACTACTATCCATATGAAAGTGCCGCAGTCACCTAAAGGATAAGGCACTAGCTTCCTAAACAAGGGATTGTGGTTTCGTCAATGTTTTATTAAAAACAAACTGTGTGTATTTGTTCTTGGTCTGTGATATGTTTATAGAACTTGGTACTTTACACAAAGTAGTTTTGGCCAAGTAGTTAAGGTGATGGACTTAAAAGATGTTGGAGTTTCCCCGCTCATGTTCACATCCTGCCGACTATGTGCCCCTTTTTTATGTTTTCTTTGTTAATTTGTAAAGGTCTGTTAAGCTTTAAGGCATCAATCATTACTTGCTGTACTTTAAGTTTCTTCAAAACGAGTATTTGTAGAGCTGTTTTTAATATAACATGCAAGGAAGTGTTAATATGACTTTATTACCCAACTATGTCATTGAAGACTGGCCAACATTAATTTGGGAGTCACTTTAATTTATTGTGCAGTATCAAATGAAACATAAAAAAGAATCACAATACAATAAATCTCTGTTTGATCGCTATACAATCGATATGTTGTGTAGGCTAAATTGTTGAAATAAATGCACGGAAACATTCAAATCCAAACACGTTAAAAAACAAAATAGTGCGGAATAGAAACAAAGAAGGCTTTGACCGCGACGTGATTTGAACACGCAACCTTCTGATCTGGAGTCAGACGCGCTACCGTTGCGCCACGAAGTCCCGGCATACTACATGCTTGTTATGCAATGCTAGAGTGCACAGCAAGCATGCCAAACGCATGGTAATGCCGATGCTGATACTTGGAAAACACTCGGTATCACCAGGGTTATAGGAAACAGCCGACTCGATACGTGTTCGTAGCCAGCAGGGCTATGAAGTTGTCGCAAGTGTGTTTGATTCTCAGCTTTAAAAGTAAAGAAAACATTAAACAACTAGTTTAAATCAGTAAAACTAGTATTTAACTAGGATTCTCTCAGCGCGTCTCCTTTGAATGCGCACTGGCACAAATGGGCTTTGATCGTCTAATTACGTGGCAGAATGCAATAATGTATTGGGTTAATTTACCAACAAAAGAAACATAAACAAACGTGTATGTATTTATTTGTGAATAAACTATCCTGCTTCTACGATGGGACCAGGGATCTTACATCGGCAATCTAATGACAGGCCAACCCCAGAGAGACTTTGTCTTGACCAGGGATTGATATAATTTAAAAACAAACTGCAGTGGTTCCACTGGGGATCGAACCCAGGGACTTCTGCATGTAAAGCAGACGTGATAACCACTACACTATGGATCCTTGTCGGAACTGTGGTGGTGCTCCTACATTATTGTCTACATGCAGCATCTCAAATAATTGCAATCATTTATCAGACCCTTCGGCGTTGTCTTTTTAAGAATTAACCCTGCCAGACCGAACGCAGGCCAACATTCAATCAATTAATCATATATATTTTCTATAGCGCCCCATATGCGCTTCAAAAAATCTATTTGAAAACAAGAAAATATCTAATTGTAAGCCTGGTCGAAAAAAATAAGTCTTCTGTGTAATTTTAAACAAAGAGCGCTTTCCACGATTTAAGATGCTTTCGAGAGACAGAATATTGGAATTGGCCGCCGAAACTGGGGAATAAAACTGCCTGTGATCAAAGTGGGCAGAAAAGTTGCATACTTTGCATAACGTATTTGGGAGAAAAGAAAACGGATCATCTCTGATTTACGACGTTTCCATGGTTTGGCCCGGCCACTGCCGTGTGGCTGGTTAAAACGATGAGTTCAGTTTTTTTTTCTGCTGCTTGGTAATTGAGTTATGCTGTAACAGCAGCAGAGTGGCGCAGCGGAAGCGTGCTGGGCCCATAACCCAGAGGTCGATGGATCGAAACCATCCTCTGCCAAATTGTTTTTCTTCTGTTTGCAAAGCAGTTTTTCTAAAATATTAACTGAAGGCAAGACTTCGTATTATATTCGCAATCAGGGAAATGTGCACATTACTGGACACATTTAAATCGACAACTGACCTCGAAAACGTTAGGTTTTCTATCAGATTCGTTTCTTTACAAATGACATTGCTTTCTTTTCTTTTTAAATTGTTCCCAGAAAGACCAAAAGATAAAGCCCTTGGGAATACGTCAATATTGCCAGCTCCAGCATTTGTCAGCTCCTGAACTCTCTTAAAAATTGAGCTCTAAAACGTTTGCTTTGCAAGTTAATTAACAACCGTAACACTCAATAGCGTTTAATCCATGCGTTAATTAAATTCGGTTATTGATTTGTTCACATATTACAATGCTGTTTTCAGGATTCCCGCATATTCTGAACATGCACAATGTAATATGGCAATGGAATGACAGGGAAACCACTGCTTTTTTCCCTCTGGTCGTATTTTGTCACGCTGACTACTATCCATATGAAAGTGCCGCAGTCACCTAAAGGATAAGGCACTAGCCTCCTAAACAAGGGATTGTGGTTTCGTCAATGTTTTATTAAAAACAAACTGTGTGTATTTGTTCTTGGTCTGTGATATGTTTATAGAACTTGGTACTTTACACAAAGTAGTTTTGGCCATGTAGTTAAGGTGATGGACTTAAAAGATGTTGGAATTTCCCCGCTCATGTTCACATCCTGCCGACTATGTGCCCCTTTTTTATGTTTTCTTTGTTAATTTGTAAAGGTCTGTTAAGCTTTAAGGCATCAATCATTACTTGCTGTACTTTAAGTTTCTTCATACATAGTATTTGTAGAGCTGTTTTTAATATAACATGCAAGGAAGTGTTAATATGACTTTATTACCCAGCTATGTCATTGAAGACTGGCCAACATTAATTTGGGAGTCACTTTAATTTATTGTGCAGTATCAAATGAAACATAAAAAAGAATCACAATACAATAAATCTCTGATTGATCGCTATACAATCGATATGTTTTGTAGGCTAAATTGTTTAAATAAATGCACGGAAACATTCAAATCCAAACACGTTAAAAAACAAAATAGTGCGGAATAGAAACAAAGAAGGCTTTGAACTCGACGTGATTTGAACACGCAACCTTCTGATCTGGAGTCAGACGCGCTACCGTTGCTCCACGAAGTCTCGGCATACTACATGCTTGTTATGCAATGCTAGAGTGCACAGCAAGCATGCCAAACGCATGGTAATGCCGATGCTGATACTTGGAAACCACTCGGTATCACCAGGGTTATAGGAAACAGTCGACTCGATACGTGTTCGTAGCCAGCAGGGCTATGAAGTTGTCGCAAGTGTGTTTGATTCTCAGCTTTAAAAGTAAAGAAAACATTAAACAACTAGTTTAAATCAGTAAAACTAGTATTTAACTAGGATTCTCTCAGCGCGTCTCCTTTGAATGCGCACTGGCACAAATGGGCTTTGATCGTCTAATTACGTGGCAGAATGCAATAATGTATTGGGTTAATTTACCAACAAAAGAAACATAAACAAACGTGTATGTATTTATTTGTGAATAAACTATCCTGCTTCTACAATGGGACCAGGGATCTTACATCGGCAATCTAATGACAGGCCAACCCCAGAGAGACTTTGTCTTGACCAGGGATTGATATAATTTAAAAACAAACTGCAGTGGTTCCACTGGGGATCAAACCCAGGGCCTTCTGCGTGTAAAGCAGACGTGATAACCACTACACTATGGAACCTTGTCGGAACTGTGGTGGTGCTCCTACATTATTGTCTACATGCAGCATCTCAAATAATAGCAATCATTTATCAGACCCTTCGGCGTTGTCTTTTTAAGAATTAACCCTGCCAGACCGAACGCAGGCCAACATTCAATCAATTAATCATATATATTTTCTATAGCGCCCCATATGCGCTTCAAAAAATCTATTTGAAAACAAGAAAATATCTAATTGTAAGCCTGGTCGAAAAAAATAAGTCTTCTGTGTAATTTTAAACAAAGAGCGCTTTCCACGATTTAAGATGCTTTCGAGAGACAGAATATTGGAATTGGCCGCCGAAACTGGGGAATAAAACTGCCTGTGATCAAAGTGGGCAGAAAAGTTGCATACTTTGCATAACGTATTTGGGAGAAAAGAAAACGGATCATCTCTGATTTATGACGTTGCCATGGTTTGGCCCGGCCACTGCCGTGTGGCTGGTTAAAACGATGAGTTCAGTTTTTTTTTCTGCTGCTTGGTAATTCACTTGTGCTGCAACAGCAGCAGAATGGCGCAGCGGAAGCGTGCTGGGCCCATAACCCAGAGGTCGATGGATCGAAACCATCCTCTGCTAGCTTGTTTTTCTTCTGTTTGCAAAGCAGTTTTTCTAAAATATTAACTGAATGCAAGACTTCGTATTATATTCGCAATCAGGGAAATGTGCACATTACTGGACACATTTAAATCGACAACTGACCTCGAAAACGTTAGGTTTTCTATCAAATTCGTTTCTTTACAAATGACATTGCTTTCTTTTCTTTTTAAATTGTTCCCAGAAAGACCAAAAGATAAAGCCCTTGGGAATATGTCAATATTGCCAGCTCCTGCATATGTCAGCTCTTGAACTCTCTTAAAAATTGAGCTCTAAAACGTTTGCTTTGCAAGTTAATTAACAACCGTAACACTCAATAGTGTTTAATCCATGCGTTAATTAAATTCGGTTATTGATTTGTTCACATATTACAATGCTGTTTTCAGGATTCCCGCATATTCTGAACATGCACAATGTAATATGGCAATGGAATGACAGGGAAACCACTGCTTTTTTCCCTCTGGTCGTATTTTGTCACGCTGACTACTATCCATATGAAAGTGCCGCAGTTACCTAAAGGATAAGGCACTAGCCTCCTAAACCAGGGATTGTGGTTTCATCAATGTTTTATTAAAAACAAACTGTGTGTATTTGTTCTTGGTCTGTGATATGTTTATAGAACTTGGTACTTTACACAAAGTAGTTTTGGCCAAGTAGTTAAGGTGATGGACTTAAAAGATGTTGGAGTTTCCCCGCTCATGTTCACATCCTGCCGACTATGTGCCCCTTTTTTATGTTTTCTTTGTTAATTTGTAAAGGTCTGTTAAGCTTTAAGGCATCAATCATTACTTGCTGTACTTTAAGTTTCTTCAAAACGAGTATTTGTAGAGCTGTTTTCAATATAACATGCAAGGAAGTGTTAATATGACTTTATTACCTAACTATGTCATTGAAGACTGGCCAACATTAATTTGGGAGTCACTTTAATTTATTGTGCAGTATCAAATGAAACATAAAAAAGAATCACAATACAATAAATCTCTGTTTGATCGCTATACAATCGATATGTTGTGTAGGCTAAATTGTTTAAATAAATGCACGGAAACATTCAAATCCAAACACGTTAAAAAACGAAATAGTGCGGAATAGAAACAAAGAAGGCTTTGACCTCGACTTGATTTGAACACGCAACCTTCTGATCTGGAGTCAGACGCGCTACCGTTGCGCCACGAAGTCCCGGCATACTACATGCTTGTTATGCAATGCTAGAGTGCACAGCAAGCATGCCAAACGCATGGTAATGCAGATGCTGATACTTGGAAAACACTCGGTATCACCAGGGTTATAGGAAACAGCCGACTCGATACGTGTTCGTAGCCAGCAGGGCTATGAAGTTGTCGCAAGTGTGTTTGATTCTCAGCTTTAAAAGTAAAGAAAACATTAAACAACTAGTTTAAATCAGTAAAACTAGTATTTAACTAGGATTCTCTCAGCGCGTCTCCTTTGAATGCGCACTGGCACAAATGGGCTTTGATCGTCTAATTACGTGGCAGAATGCAATAATGTATTGGGTTAATTTACCAACAAAAGAAACATAAACAAACGTGTATGTATTTATTTGTGAATAAACTATCCTGCTTCTACGATGGGACCAGGGATCTTACATCGGCAATCTAATGACAGGCCAACCCCAGAGAGACTTTGTCTTGACCAGGGATTGATATAATTTAAAAACAAACTGCAGTGGTTCCACCGGGGATCGAACCCAGGGCCTTCTGCGTGTAAAGAAGACGTGATAACCACTACACTATGGAACCTTGTCGGAACTGTGGTGGTGCTCCTACATTATTGTCTACATGCAGCATCTCAAATAATTGCAATCATTTATCAGACCCTTCGGCGTTGTCTTTTTAAGAATTAACCCCGCCAGACCGAACGCAGGCCAACATTCAATCAATTAATCATATATATTTTCTATAGCGCCCCATATGCGCTTCAAAAAATCTATTTGAAAACAAGAAAATATCTAATTGTAAGCCTGGTCGAACAAAAGAAGTCTTCTGTGTAATTTTAAACAAAGAGCGCTTTCCACGATTTAAGATGCTTTCGAGAGACAGAATATTGGAATTGGCCGCCGAAACTGGGGAATAAAACTGCCTGTGATCAAAGTGGGCAGAAAAGTTGCATACTTTGCATAACGTATTTGGGAGAAAAGAAAACGGATCATCTCTGATTTACGACGTTTCCATGGTTTGGCCCGGCCACTGCCGTGTGGCTGGTTAAAACGATGAGTTCAGTTTTTTTTTCTGCTGCTTGGTAATTCACTTATGCTGCAACAGCAGCAGAGTGGCGCAGCGGAAGCGTGCTGGGCCCATAACCCAGAGGTCGATGGATCGAAACCATCCTCTGCTAGCTTGTTTTTCTTCTGTTTGCAAAGTAGTTTTTCTAAAATATTAACTGAAGGCAAGACTTCGTATTATATTCGCAATCAGGGAAATGTGCACATTACTGGACACATTTAAATCGACAACTGACCTCGAAAACGTTAGGTTTTCTATCAAATTTGTTTCTTTACAAATGACATTGCTTTCTTTTCTTTTTAAATTGTTCCCAGAAAGACCAAAAGATAAAGCCCTTGGGAATACGTCAATATTGCCAGCTCCTGCATATGTCAGCTCTTGAACTCTCTTAAAAATTGAGCTCTAAAACGTTTGCTTTGCAAGTTAATTAACAACCGTAACACTCAATAGTGTTTAATCCATGCGTTAATTAAATTCGGTTATTGATTTGTTCACATATTACAATGCTGTTTTCAGGATTCCCGCATATTCTGAACATGCACAATGTAATATGGCAATGGAATGACAGGGAAACCACTGCTTTTTTCCCTCTGGTCGTATTTTGTCACGCTGACTACTATCCATATGAAAGTGCCGCAGTCACCTAAAGGATAAGGCACTAGCCTCCTAAACCAGGGATTGTGGTTTCGTCAATGTTTTATTAAAAACAAACTGTGTGTATTTGTTCTTGGTCTGTGATATGTTTATAGAACTTGGTACTTTACACAAAGTAGTTTTGGCCAAGAAGTTAAGATGATGGACTTAAAAGATGTTGCAGTTTCCCCGCTCATGTTCACATCCTGCCGACTATGTGCCCCTTTTTTATGTTTTCTTTGTTAATTTTTAAAGGTCTGTTAAGCTTTAAGGCATCAATCATTACTTGCTGTACTTTAAGTTTCTTCAAAACGAGTATTTGTAGAGCTGTTTTCAATATAACATGCAAGGAAGTGTTAATATGACTTTATTACCCAACTATGTCATTGAAGACTGGCCAACATTAATTTGGGAGTCACTTTAATTTATTGTGCAGTATCAAATGAAACATAAAAAAGAATCACAATACAATAAATCTCTGTTTGATCGCTATACAATCGATATGTTGTGTAGGCTAAATTGTTTAAATAAATGAACGGAAACATTCAAATCCAACAACTATGTAATTGAAGACTGGCCAACATTAATTTGGGAGTCACTTTAATTTATTGTGCAGTATCAAATGAAACATAAAAAAGAATCACAATACAATAAATCTCTGTTTGATCGCTATACAATCAATATGTTGTGTAGGCTAAATTGTTTAAATAAATGCACGGAAACATTCAAATCCAAACACGTTAAAAAACAAAATAGTGCGGAATAGAAACAAAGAAGGCTTTGAACTCGACGTGATTTGAACACGCAACCTTTTGATCTGGAGTCAGACGCGCTACCGTTGCGCCACGAAGTCCCGGCATACTACATGCTTGTTATGCAATGCTAGAGAGCACAGCAAGCATGCCAAACGCATGGTAATGCCGATGCTGATACTTGGAAAACACTCGGTATCACCAGGGTTATAGGAAACAGCCGACTCGATACGTGTTCGTAGCCAGCAGGGCTATGAAGTTGTCGCAAGTGTGTTTGATTCTCAGCTTTAAAAGTAAAGAAAACATTAAACAACTAGTTTAAATCAGTAAAACTAGTATTTAACTAGGATTCTCTCAGCGCGTCTCCTTTGAATGCGCACTGGCACAAATGGGCTTTGATCGTCTAATTACGTGGCAGAATGCAATAATGTATTGGGTTAATTTACCAACAAAAGAAACATAAACAAACATGTATGTATTTATTTGTGAATAAACTATCCTGCTTCTACGATGGGACCAGGGATCTTACATCGGCAATCTAATGACAGGCCAACCCCAGAGAGACATTGTCTTCTGTTAGCAAAATAGATTTTCTAAAATATTAACTGAAGGCAAGACTTTGTGTTATTACTTTTCAATTTAGTGTGTGTATTTTGTAAATGTTAAGGTGTAGAAACGGCAGGTATGAAGTTTACCTGACTCTACCCATAGAGGACCAATACATTTATTAAAACAAAAAAAAAAAATCTGAACACAAGGTGTGTTTATTTAATCTGATACCTTACATCTAGACTTAACTGTTACGGTTAACAAAATTAGAGTAAGTTATCATAACAATAGAGTTAAAAGAAAATTCAAATAACATGCCAGTTAAAAATGCGCCAAAAATGACAAAGTAGTCTCAGATTAGGACAATGGCACTTAAAGGGTAAGAAACACATTTGCAGCAAAACCCTTGAAATCACCAGAGCCTTCCTCCTCCTGAATACTATGTAGGTGGGCGGGGACTGAAACCTCCCCCGGCTAGAAAGATTGGTCTCATACTGGTAGAAACTAAAAAAAGACAACATCAAGCCTACAATTGCTCAGTTGTTAAAATCAATAAGCAAATTTCAAATTGGTCATTGCTAATGCTAAAGCAATTCATGAACACTTTAAATACGGCTTGACTAATATAAAAATATAGTAATGTGATTTGCACTACGCAGGACAATATTGAGCTTAAATAAAATATTACATCTGAAAATAACTTGTGCTTACCCCCACTTACAAGGAAGCTGTCAACCTTTGTATTCGACCTCATAACGTGTTAGAAAATGTAAACAGCAGTTGGAGAATACCGAAGTCGATCATCCTAGCATGTTAAACGAGTGCATTTCTCATGTAAGCTACTTCCACTAATAGATCGTTTATACTGTTCTCAATGGTCCGCATCCCAGCCTGAGACCACGATCCAGTGGCAGTCGGAGATGTTTTTCAAAGTAATATGTTATTTGAAATATTAAAACAATCTTTAGTTAAATAACACATGTTTCTACACAAAATATTTTTCAGTGACTTCGACAAGTAGCCAGTTTACAACAAAAATGCAATCTGTGTTAGGAACGCTATTTTAGTCCGATTTAAAATGGAAATTAAAATGGTATTGAGTGCTGACAAGAGTTTGGTATCAGCTGTTGATTTCCTTGAAACAATCTTTTATAGTAAAATGAACAAATTGATTCATTTAAAAAATAAGTAAAAGTGAACTGTCAGAAGTGGGATTTGAACCCACGCCTCCATTCGGAGACCAGAACACACAATTCTTTGGAAAGACAGCGTTCTTGAGTCTGGCGCCTTAGACCACTCGGCCATTCTGACAAGCTGCGTTTGCTTTAGTAGAAAACCGCATTATTTCATTTCAGCACAGACTAGGGTTGTCTATTGTATCAAGGCCCGATTGGGTTTATTACGCACATACTAACTTGCTCCATGAATGATGTAATGACAAGTGTAAAAAAAGAAACAGATTGAAGCCAACCCACGAAAGTAAGATTCTTTATTTCAATATCGGTATAGCTTTAAAGGATGCACGCATTTTACAATAGCAATTGCTATATGACAATGACCAATAAGTAATTGTGTTGCAATACTTTATACAATGTGAACAGAATCAGACATTGCTCCGTTGCCTCGAAGAAACATCTACAATTTGTATTTAAAAAGGACGCCCAACGTGGGGCTCGAACCCACGACCCTGAGATTAAGAGTCTCATGCTCTACCGACTGAGCTGGCCGGGCTGTCGGGAGAAAGTTTCTTTCTTTGAGGCGGGGTGAGAGAGGAAGTACCGACAGGTGCATGGGACCTGAGATTTGGTGTGCTGCTGCTGTAGATGAGTGTTCTGGAGACGCGCTGTGTCTGTGTCTGCGGTGTTACAGCCGTGTGAGTATATTCCAAAAGTAAAGTGTTGGATAATTCGAGAGCTAGTCTGTTGAATAAAGCTCTGAGACGTGTGGTTAAATCCCAGTCTCATCAATTTTGTTTTGTTAGATTAAAAGTGTTCCAGCAGCAGGTAAATGTCCCCACACCTTTTGGTTCTGTTTACTTATGCTACACCGCTGCTAAAGCTGAACGTTGCTGCTAATTATCTTAACTAAACTTGTATTGTTGTTGAATTGCTCTAATATAGTTAAACCTGTAATGTTGCAGCTAACGTTCCCTAATACTGTTAAAACTTGTGTGTATTAACAATCTGGCTTTTGTTGTTGTACCCTTGCTGCGAAGAGCTGTTTCCAATCACCTAGCACTCTTAAAGAGAAGTGTAATCGCTGCTATATGTTGGTCTAATACCCCATGCTTTTAAAATGTGGCTATTGGCTGGCTTTATTCAATTTCCCCTCCTTGTTTTTAGTACAACTTTAATACATTTTATTGTTAGTTATTTGAACTGATTTATGTGAATCATGGATCATTGTAATAAAGCTTTGTGAATTGTTATTCTGCCTTTGTCATTCTGTTGTCATTCCTATTCCAAACCTTTTAATTAATTTTTAGTAGTGTCGGTATTAGGACTCTCACTGGGTGTCACTGGGTGTGGCTGCTACAATCCCATATAGAATGCGACAAAACAGGTCGCCCTCCTTCATATAAACAGAAAAGGAATAAGTACACACACACACGAGTTGATTTACTGCAGCGTCAGACATCGGAGGTTCAGCAGTGTACTGCAATGTTGTAAAAAGACGTGTGTAATTCAGGATGGTTGAGCGAGCTATGGCGCTGCGTTCAGATCACAGTTACTCTGGAAGCGTGGGTTCGAATTCCATTTCTGTCAGCTCTGTTTGTTCATTAACCACTCGGCCACGGCTACATGCTCTCACGGTTTTCCGTGAAAACAGCCGTATTATTGTCAAAAGAAGCAAACGACAACCGCAGTAATGCTGCAGATGGCAGTATAGGCTAAATAATGAACCCAAGTCAAATGCCTTTGTTGAAACTCTATCAGATTTGTACAAGTCAAGCACACGTGGGAAATAATAATACAATATCCTTTCGGCCAACGTTAATAATAATGAATACATCCTTATTTCAAAATACGTAGCTATTTAACTGAGCTTTTCAAAACACCCATACACAAAAACTTTCTTTCTACTGAAAAACTAACTTGCTTCATGGCTGCTGCTACAGCACTCGGGCACGTTGTGCCTAGCGTTAGCGGACATAGGAGATAAGAAGACCTACAAAACATCACGCGCTGCAGTTTTTCAGTCCGGGGATTATTACAAATTAGCAGACTGTGCATTAAAATACACATGCAGGGTGGGCGTCTCTGTTACAAAGAATTGTCACACTTTGTATTTATCTCCATAATGCGCTGGGACAAAATACGCAGATACTTTAAAATTATTTGGAGAATGCGGGCATCGATCCCGCTACTTCTCGCATGCTAAGCGAGCGCTCTACCATTTGAGCTAATTCCCCTTTAACGGTGCCAGCGATTCTCATAGGCTTCATCGCAGCTTGATACGAGCAAATCAGATTGTCAGTTGTTTTTTATTTTTATTTTGGCAATGTAGTCTGTGATTGCAAATTTAAAAAATAATTGAATTAACTAAATAGCAAATATTTCGACTAGAGGTATGTTTTCAATTTCTTTAAAAAGTAGTCTCAGCTCGTTTATTCAGTCGCTTAGAAATCCACAATCTGTGTCCCGATGCAGCAGCGCTGTGTGCTGTGGCTCGAGCTTGTTTGACGAGGCAGACAATGCAAAAATGCCAATACTTGCTTTTGTATCACGCGACAAACTTAAGGTATGCTTTAACGGCTTGGCTGTCTCGAGTTAGTTTGTATTGTTAATGTAACACCTCGTTGTTGCCCAGTCATTGTTTCATATGAAGTAGAGCTTGCCAGTTGGGGGCGACGGTCTGCTAATAAAAGTTAAGACTATATTTGCAAGGATCATTTCTAGAATGAAACACGTTTTGAAGGGATTGGTCTCGGTATCTACCAGGAGGAGTGGCAGTGTTTTCTTCTCAGCACCGAGCTGACAATGAGTGTTGTTATCGGGAACCTACTCGCTGCAAGTAATGACCACTTCAATCTTCAGTCGGGGGTTGCTGAAGGAAGGGGGCACATTTTGAGTGCGTATCTCATTCCGGTAGAAACGTAGAAAAAAAGAAACCATCAAGCCCACAATTGTTCAGTTGTTTAAATCAATAACCACATTTAAATTGATCATTGCTAATGTTAAAACAATGTAAGAACACTTTAAATAGGGCTTGACTAATATAAAAATATAGCAATGTATTTTGCACTACGCAGGACTAGATTGAGTTTAAAATAGACATTACATCTGAAAATAACTTGTGCTTACCCCCACTTCCAAGGAAGCTGTCAACCTTTGTATTCGTCCTCATAACGTGTTAGAAAATGTAAACAGCAGTTGGAGAATACCGAAGTCGATCATCCTAGCATGTTAAACGAGGGCATTTCTCATGTAAGCTACTTCCACTAATAGATCGTTTATACTGTTCTCAATGGTCCGCATCCCAGCCTGAGACCACGATCCAGTGGCAGTCGGAGATGTTTTTCAAAGTAATATGTTATTTGAAATATTAAAACAATCTTTAGTTAAATAACACATGTTTCTACACAAAATATTTTTCAGTGACTTCGACAAGTAGCCAGTTTACAACAAAAATGCAATCTGTGTTAGGAACGCTATTTTAGTCCGATTTAAAATTGAAATTAAAATGGTATTGAGTGCTGACAAGAGTTTGGTATCAGCTGTTGATTTCCTTGAAACAATCTTTTATAGTAAAATGAACACATTTATTCATTTAAAAAATAAGTAAAAGTGAACTGTCAGAAGTGGGATTTGAACCCACGCCTCCATTCGGAGACCTGTACACCCAATTCTTTGGAAAGACAGCGTCCTTGAGTCTGGCGCCTTAGACCACTCGGCCATTCTGACAAGCGGCGTTTGCTATAGTAGAAAACCGCATTATTTCATTTCAGCACAGACTAGGGTTGTCTATTGTATCAAGGCCCGATGGGGTTTATTACGCACATACTAACTTGCTCCATGAATGATGTAATGACAAGTGTAAAAAAAGAAACAGATTGAAGCCAACCCACGAAAGTAAGATTCTTTATTTCAATATCGGTATAGCTTTAAAGGATGCACGCATTTTACAATAGCAATTGCTATATGACAATGACCAATAAGTAATTGTGTTGCAATACTTTATACAATGTGAACAGAATCAGACATTGCTCCGTTGCCTCGAAGAAACATCTACAATTTGTATTTAAAAAGGACGCCCAACATGGGGCTCGAACCCACGACCCTGAGATTAAGAGTCTCATGCTCTACTGACTGAGCTAGCCGGGCTGACGGGAGAAATTTTCTTTCTTTGAGGCGGGGTGAGAGAGGAAGTACCGACAGGTGCGTGGGACCAGAGAGTCGGTGTGCTGCTGCTGTAGATGAGTGTTCTGGAGACGCGCTGTTTCTGTGTCTGCGGTGTTACAGCCGTGTGAGTATATTCCAAAAGTAAAGTGTTGGATAATTCGAGAGCTAGTCTGTTGAATAAAGCTCTGAGACGTGTGGTTAAATCCCGGTCTCATCAATTTTGTTTTGTTAGTTTAAAAGTGTTCCAGCAGCAGGTAAATGTCCCCACACCTTTTGGTTCTGTTTACTTATGCTACACCGCTGCTAAACCTGAACGTTGCTGCTAATTATCTTAACTAAACTTGTATTGTTGTTGAATTGCTCTAATATAGTTAAACCTGTAATGTTGCAGCTAACGTTCCCTAATACTGTTAAAACTTGTGTGTATTAACAATCTGGCTTTTGTTGTTGAACCCTTGCTGGGATGAGCTGTTTCCAATCACCTAGCACTCTTAAAGAGAAGTGTAATCGCTGCTATATGTTGGTCTAATACCCCATGCTTTTAAAATGTGGCTATTGGCTGGCTTTATTCAATTTCCCCTCCTTGTTTTTAGTACAACTTTAATACATTTTATTGTTAGTTATTTGAACTGATTTATGTGAATCATGGATCATTGTAATAAAGCTTTGTGAATTGTTATTCTGCCTTTGTCATTCTGTTGTCATTCCTATTCCAAACCTTTTAATTAAATTTTAGTAGTGTCGGTATTAGGACTCTCACTGGCTGCTACAATCCCATATAGAATGCGACAAAACAGGTCGCCCTCCTTCATATAAACAGAAAAAGAATAAGTACACGCACACACGAGTTGATTTACTGCAGCGTCAGACATCGGAGGTTCAGCAGTGTACTGCAATGTTGTAAAAAGACGTGTGTAATTCAGGATGGTTGAGCGAGCTAATGCGCTGCGTTCAGATCACAGTTACCCTGGAAGCGTGGGTTCGAATTCCATTTCTGTCAGCTCTGTTTGTTCATTAACCACTCGGCCACGACTACATGCTCGCACGGTTAGTTGTGAAAATATCCAAAAGAAGTAAACGGCTCCCGCAGTAATGCTGTAGATGGCAGTATAGGCTAACTAATGAACCGAAGTCAAATGCCTTTGTTGAAACTCTGTCAGATTTGTACAAGGCAAGCACACGTGGGAAAAGTGAATACAATATACTTTCTGTTAACGTTCATAATAATGAATACATCTTTATTTCAAAATACGTAGCTATTTAACTGATCTTTTCAAAACACCCCCATCCACAAAAACAAAGTAGTTATTTATTTCAACTGAAAAACTGACTTGCTTCATGGCTGCTGCCAGAGCACTCGAGAACGTTCTGGCTAGCGTGAGTGGACTAAGCAGATAACAAGATCTACAAAATATCACATGCCAATAAAACTTACCATAATTATGTTCATTTTATTATTATTTATTTAGCAGACGCCTTTATCCGTGGCGACTTACAGAGACTAGGGTGTGTGAACTATGCATCAGCTGTAGAGTCACTTACATTTACATCTCACCCGAAAAACGGAGCACAAGGAGGTTAAGTGACTTGCTCAGGGTCACACAATGAGTCAGTGGCTCAGGTGGGATTTGTACCGGGGGACCTCCTGGTTACAAGCCCTTTATCTTTAACCACGGGACCACACAGCCTCCTATAACAAAATCACACCCCAGATGGGACTCGAAACTAAAATCCTTGGATTAGAAAGCCAGTGCCTTATCCATTAGGCCATAAGGGCTGACACGAAAAGCACTTTTGGTAGTAATAAAGAAAGTGGGAACAATAGTATCGTAGTTTAATACATCATATCCAAGCCATCGTTGGTGTTCAAACACAGCAGAGTGTTACATCGGGAAAGGGCCGTACTTGTCAGTACGTATTTGACATTCATGTGGGAAGATTTAAGATTGTGAAGAAGTTTAAATATGCTGCGTATTTGCGCATTGGGAACCTTACATAATTAGGTTTTTGATTAATGCCACTTTCTTACGGACAGTAATCAAGGTGACGCTACAAGACCAGAGCCAATAAAGAAGTTATTTTCCTGTCCTTTCATTACCATAGTCTAGTGTGCTTTTTCAGAATATGCGTGAATCGTGAAAACGTCTTGCGAATATGTGAACAAAGCCAGCATTCACTTTATTGATCACCATGTGGATTAACCGCTATTGGAACACAGATGATTGTGTTAAAGATGTTAATAGACTTTTAATGTACACGTTTTAGAGCTAAACGTCTGTTGAGACAGTTCAAGCGCTGTAGCAGTGTTTAACTATTTCCTGGATGTTTGCCTTTTGGTCTTACTCTGGAAAAAGTAATAATAATAATAAAAAGTAGGCAAAACCATTTTTTGAGAAACCGCATTTGGTAGAAAAACGAACAGTTTGGAAACACATTTGCAAAGGCATTGGATTCTATTGTGGTGTTTCCGAACTGTTGAACGTTTCTCATTACATGCAGGTTTACTGGCTTGACAAAAAGGCGATTGACGAAAAGAATGCTGTCTCTTAAGCAAAAACGCGTCAAGCTGAAATAGCTCAGTTGGGAGAGCGTTAGACTGTAACGGTCCCTGTTTCGATACCGGGTTTTTGTAAACAGCACTACTAGGGTTATTTTTTCTTAATTAATTTTTTGAATTAAAAAAACAGCACATTTTTTCTTTAGTGTAATTGGAGGAAATAAAAACTTATTTTAGTGCCATTTTCTAATGTGATAAAGAAATGCAAAAAGCATCATCTCTGCGTGGGCTTGAAACACCAAAATTTCGATTAACAGCCGAACGTGCTAACCGATTATGGTGTTTTATTAGATAACACCCTGGGAGCTCAACAGAACAGTGTTTATGCATAGAGCTAAAATGGAAACCAAATATATACGATTCAAATGGGAATCGTATTCAGATTTTAAGTACAAATTTGATAGACTTCACAGTGCACATTAGGAAGGCAGACAATGCAAATGAGGCAACTGGCTCCTACTTTTTAAATCATACGAGAAACTTGAACCCAATTAAGCTTTTAACCGCCTGCAGTTTGGAATGAGTTTGAAATGTTGTTGTAACACCTCACTGGGCAACAGCAATTGCATTATATGAAAGCTCCTGTTTATTTGTCAGCGGCACAGCTACCGGTGCCACTCAGAGTTGGAGGGAGACGGTCAGCAACTTGCTCATAAAACAATACTTTCAGGGATCATTTCTATAGTGATTTGCCAGCGAAATGCGTTTTTAAATTGTTTGGACTCGCTATCCACGAGGAAGAGTGAGAGTGTTCGTTTTTGAGCGTGAAGGAGACAGCGAGTGTTGTTTTTTGGCCAACTGCTCCCTGTTATTGATGACCGCTCCAGTGTTCCTTAGGGGGCAGGAGGAAGCGGACACGTTCTGAGTGGGTATCTTACCAAAAGGTACGCAAGACGAACTACAGTTGCAAAGCACTGCTGCTTTTTCGATGATTGATTAAAACTATCAATCTGACTGAAAACACGGATCACATTAATTGTGATCGGTTTGATACCAATAGGCTTACATGACAGGTATTGTGTATAGACAATGTCATATACACAGAAATGAACACGGACAGTGTTTTTTTAAGGGCTGACTCATTTTAATGTTCGAGAGATCTAGGTGTACTGGACAAATATACTGGATTTTTTCCATGTCGTAATTGTGCCGCCTGTGATAATGCGTTTGAAACTAGAGATAATGTGAGATAATGTCTGTTACTGGCGGATAGTTTAAAAATGTACTCAATTATGTTACAACTTTTGTGTCTACGAAACATATCTGTAACATTTATGTAATGCCTGTGTGGTATTTTCATGAAGTTAATTTGCTAACAGACTGTTCTGATTTGTTTCTAACCGTGAAGCGATCGCTCTGTTTGCCGTATATTTTCTGTCTGTAAGAGGAGTGTCCTTGTGATCCCATATAGAATGCGACGAAACAGGTCGCCCTCCTTAATATAAACACATAAAGAATACGTTCACACACACACCAGGCGATTTACTGTAGCGTCAGACATTGGAGGTTCAGCAGTGTACTGCAGTGTTGTGCAAAGTCGTCGGTGTAAGTCAGGATGGCCGAGCGGTCTAAGGCGCTGCGTTCAGGTCGCAGTTTCTCTGGAGGCGTGGGTTCGAATCCCACTTCTGACAAATCTGTTTGTTTATTTATTTCTTAAAACGTCCACCGAATGCTTGGTAATTTGATTTGTTTTTCTTGTTAGTATTCAAATCACAAGGTCGTTAAATGAGAGAAAGTCACCGCAAGCCTGCACCTCACCACATCCTTCACACTGTTAAGCTGCCTCATTATGACGAGGCCTCTAATTATGCCTTTCCAATACTTTGAATGTGTTATTCTTCAGTTTAACATGAGAACATCTTGGTAGAACAATCATAATGTCCGCAGGACTTATTTTCCTCTGGTTCTAGTATCAAGTTTTGAGTGTGTGGCCGGTTAGCTCAGTTGGTTAGAGCGTGGTGCTAATAACGCCAAGGTCGCGGGTTCGATCCCCGTACGGGCCACGGCTTTTCTTCTTTAAAGAAACCACAGCATTTGTAATGGTGCCAAAATGAACATTCTTTAACAAAATGAACCGAAGCGATATGAAGTACAACCAGTAATATTTCAGACTTCCTGAGCTTTAAACATGTATTAACAATGAGCACATACAATCAATTAAAAACAAATCTTACGTAGTCGGCAGGATTCGAACCTGCGCGGGGAAACCCCAATGGATTTCTAGTCCATCGCCTTAACCACTCGGCCACGACTACATGCTCGCACGATTATTTGTGAAAATATCCAAAAGAAGTAAACGAAACCCGTAGTAATGCTGTAGATGGCAGTATAGGCTAACTAATGAACCGAAGTCAAATGTCTTTGTTGAAACTGTCAGATTTGTACAAGGCAAGCACACGTGGGAAATGTAAATAAAATATAATTTTTGTTAACGTTCATAATAATGAATACATCTTTATTTCAAAATACGTAGCTATTTAACTGATCTTTTCAAGAAACACCCCCATCCACAAAAACAAAGTAGTTATTTAATTGAACTGAAAAATTGACTTGCTTCATGGCTGTTGCCAGAGCACTCGAGCACGTTCTGGCTAGCGTGAGCGGACTTAGCAGATAACAAGATCTACAAAATATTTCATGCTAATAAAACATACCATAATTATGTCCGTTTTTATTATACATGGCAACTTACAGAGACTAGGGTGTGTGAACTATGCATCAGCTGTAGAGTCACGTACATTTACATCTCACCCGAAAAACGGAGCACAAGGAGGTTAAGTGACTTGCTCAGGGTCACACAATGAGTCAGTGGCTGAGGTGGGATTTGTACCGGGGGACCTCCTGGTTAAAAGCCCTTTATCTTTAACCACTGGACCACACAGCCTCCTATAACAAAATCACACCCCAGATGGGACTCGAAACCACATCCATGGCTTAGAAAGCCAGTGCCTTATCCATTAGGCCACAAGGGCTGACACGAAAAGCACATTTGGTAGTAATAAAGAAAGTGGGAACAATAGTATCGTGGTTTAATACATCAAATCCAAGCCATCGTTGGTGTTCAAACACAGCAGAGTGTTACATTGGGAAAGGGCCGTACTTATCACTACGTATTTGACATTCATGTGGGAAGATTTAAGATTGTGAAGAAGTTGAAATATGCTGCGTATGTGCGCATTGGGAACCTTACATAATTAGGTTTTTGATTAATGCCACTTTCTTACAGACAGTAATCAAGGTGACGATACAAGACCAGAGCCAATAAAGAAGTTATTTTCCTGTCCTTTCATTACCATAGTCTAGTGTGCTTTTTCAGAATATGCGTGAATCGTGAAAACGTCTTGCGAATATGTGAACAAAGCCAGCATTCACTTTATTGATCACCATGTGGATTAACCGCTATTGGAACACAGATGATTGTGTTAAAGATGTTAATAGACTTTTAATGTACATGTTTTAGAGCTAAACGTCTGTTGAGACAGTTCAAGCGCTGTAGCAGTGTTTAACTATTTCCTGGATGTTTGCCTTTTGGTCTTACTCTGGAAAAAGTAATGATAATAATAAAAAGTAGGCAAAACCATTTTTTGAGAAACCGCATTTGGGAGAAAAACTAACAGTTTGGAAACACATTTGCAAAGGCATTGGATTCTGTTGTGGTGTTTCCGAACTGTTGAACATTTCTCATTACATGCAGGTTTACTGGCTTGACAAAAAGGCGATTGACGAAAAGAATGCTGTCTCGATAGCAAAATCGCGTCAAGCTGAAATAGCTCAGTTGGGAGAGCGTTAGACTGTGACGATCCCTGCTTCGATCCCGGGTTTTTGCAAACAGCACGACTAGGGCTATTTTTTCTTAATTAATTTTTTGAATTAAAAAAACAGCACAATTATTCTTCAGTGTAATTGGAGTAAATAAAAACGTATTATAGTGCCATTTTCTAATGCGATAAAGAAATGCAAAAAGCATCATCTCTGCGTGGGCTTGAAACACCAAAATTTCGATTAACAGCCCAACGTGCTAACCGATTATGGTGTTTTATTACATAACACCTTGGGAGTCTCAACAGAACAGTGTGTATGCATAGAGCTAAAATGGAAACCAAATATATACGATTCAAATGGGAATCGTATTCAGATTTTAAGCACAAATCTGATAGACTTCACACTGCAAAGGAGGAAGGCAGACAATGCAAATGAGGCAACTGGCTCCTACTTTTTAAATCATACGAGAAACTTGAACCCAATTAAGCTTTTAACCGCCTGCAGTTTGGAATGAGTTTGAAATGTTGTTGTAACACCTCACTGGGCAACAGCAATTGCATTATATGAAAGCTCCTGTCTATTTGTCAGCGGCACAGCTACCGGTGCCACTCAGAGTTGGAGGGAGACGGTCGGCCACTTGCCCATAAAACAATACTTTCAGGGATCACTTCTATAGCGATTTGCTAGCGAAATGCGTTTTTAAAGTGTTTGGACTCGCTATCCACGAGGAAGAGTGAGAGTGTTCACTTTTGAGCGTGAAGGAGGCAGTGAGTGTTGTTTTTTGGCCAACTGCTCGCTGTTATTGATGACCCCTCCAGTGTTCCTTAAGGGGCTGGAGGAAGCGGACACGTTCTGAGTGGGTATCTTGCCTAAAGGTACGCAAGACGAACTACAGTTGCAAAGCACTGCTGCTTTTTCGACGATTGATTAAAACTATCAATCTGACTGAAAACACGGATCACATTAATTGTGATCGGTTTGATACCAATAGGCTTACATGGCAGGTATTGTGTATAGACAATGTCATATACACAGAAATGAACACGGACAGTGTTTATTAAGGGCTGACTCATTGAAACGTTCGAGAGATCTCGGTGTACTGGACAAATATACTGGATTTTTTCCATGTCGTAATTGTGCCGCCTGTGATAATGCGTTTGAAACTAGAGATAATGTGAGATAATGTCTGTTACTGGCGGATAGTTTACAAATGTATTCAATTATGTTACAACTTTTGTGTCTACGAAACATATCTGTAACATTTATGTAATGCCTGTGTGGTTTTTTCCTGAAGTTAATTTGCTAACAGACTGTTCTGATTTGTTTCTAACCGTGAAGCGATCGCTCTGTTTGCCGTATATTTTCTGTCTGTAAGAGGAGTGTCCTTGTGATCACATATAGAATGCGACGAAACAGGTCGCCCTCCTTAATATAAACAGATTAAGAATAAGTTCACGCACACAGGTGATTTACTGTAGCGTCAGACATTGGAGGTTCAGCAGTGTACTGCAGTGTTGTGCAAAGTCGTCGGTGTAAGTCAGGATGGCCGAGCGGTCTAAGGCGCTGCGTTCAGGTCGCAGTCTCTCTGGAGGCGTGGGTTCTAATCCCACTTCTGACAAATCTGTTTGTTTATTTATTTCTTAAAACGTCCACCGAATGCTTGGTAATTTGATTTGTTTTTCTTGTTAGTATCCAAATCACAAGGTCGTTAAATGAGAGAAAGTCACCGCAAGCCTGCACCTCACCACATCCTTCACACTGTTAAACTGCCCCATTATGACGAGGCCTCTAATTATGCCTTTCCAATACTTTGACTGTGTTATTATTCAGTTTATCATGAGAACATCTTGGTAGAACAATCATAATGTCCGCAGGACTTATTTTCCTCGGGTTCTAGTATCAAGATTTGAGTGTGTGGCCGGTTAGCTCAGTTGGTTAGAGCGTGGTGCTAATAACGCCAAGGTCGCGGGTTCGATCCCCGTACGGGCCATGGCTATTCTTCTTTAAAGAAACCACAGCATTTGTAATGGTGCCAAAATGAACAATCTTTAACAAAATGAACCGAAGCGATATGAAGTACAACCAGTAATATTTCAGACTTCCTGAGCTTTAAACATGTATTAACAATGAACACATACAATCAATTAAAAACAAAGCTTACGTAGTCGGCAGGATTCGAACCTGCGCGGGGAAACCCCAATGTATTTCAAGTCCATCGCCTTAACCACTCGGCCACGACTACATGCTCGCACGGTTAGTTGTGAAAATATCCAAAAGAAGTAAACGGCTCCCGCAGTAATGCTGTAGATGGCAGTATAGGCTAACTAATGAACCCAAGTCAAATGCCTTTGTTGAAACTCTGTCAGATTTGTACAAGGCAAGCAGACGTGGGAAAAGTAAATACAATATACTTTCTGTTAACGTTCATAATAATGAATACATCTTTATTTCAAAATACGTAGCTATTTAACTGATCTTTTCAAAACACCCCCATCCACAAAAACAAAGTAGTTATTTATTTCAACTGAAAAACTGACTTGCTTCATGGCTGCTGCCAAAGCACTCGAGAACGTTCTGGCTAGCGTGAGCGGACTAAGCAGATAACAAGATCTACAAAATATCACATGCCAATAAAACTTACCATAATTATGTTCATTTTATTATTATTTATTTAGCAGACGCCTTTATCCGTGGAGACTTACAGAGACTAGGGTGTGTGAACTATGCATCAGCTGTAGAGTCACTTACATTTACATCTCACCCGAAAAACGGAGCACAAGGAGATTAAGTGACTTGCTTAGGGTCACACAATGAGTCAGTGGCTGAGGTGGGATTTGTGCCGGGGGACCTCCTGGTTACAAGCCCTTTATCTTTAACCACTGGACCACACAGCCTCCTATAACAAAATCACACCCCAGATGGGACTCAAAACCACAATCCATGGCTTAGAAAGCCTGTGCCTTATCCATTAGGCCACAAGGGCTGACACGAAAAGCACATTTGGTAGTAATAAAGAAAGTGGGAACAATAGTATCGCGGTTTAATACATCAGATCCAAGCCATCGTTGGTGTTCAAACACAGCAGAGTGTTACATTGGGAAAGGGCCGTACTTGTCAGTACGTATTTGACATTCATGTGGGAAGATTTAAGATTGTGAAGAAGTTTAAATATGCTGCGTATTTGCGCATTGCGAACCTTACATAATTAGGTTTTTGATTAATGCCACTTTCTTACGGACAGTAATCAAGGTGACGCTACAAGACCAGAGCCAATAAAGCAGTTATTTTCCTGTCCTTTCATTACCATATTCTAGTGTGCTTGTTCAGAATATGCGTGAATCGTGAAAACGTCTTGCCAATATGTGAACAAAGCCAGCATTCACTTTATTGATCACCGCTATTGGAACACAGATGATTGTGTTAAAGATGTTAATAGACTTTTAATGTACACGTTTTAGAGCTAAACGTTTGTTGAGACAGTTCAAGCGCTGTAGCAGTGTTTAACTATTTCCTGGATGTTTGCCTTTTGGTCTTACTCTGGAAAAAGTAATAATAATAATAAAAAGTAGGCAAAACCATTTTTTGAGAAACCGCATTTGGGAGAAAAACTAACAGTTTGGAAACACATTTGCAAAGGCATTGGATTCTATTGTGGTGTTTCCGAACTGTTGAACGTTTCTCATTACATGCAGGTTTACTGGCTTGACAAAAAGGCGATTGACGAAAAGAATGCTGTCTCTATAGCAACATCGCGTCAAGCTGAAATAGCTCAGTTGGGAGAGCGTTAGACTGTAACGGTCCCTGCCTCGATACCGGGTTTTTGTAAACAGCACGACTAGGGTTATTTGTTCTTAATTAATTTTTTGAATTAAAAAAACAGCACACTTTTTCTTTAGTGTAATTGGATTAAATAAAAACGTATTATAGTGCCATTTTCTAATGCGATAAAGAAATGCAAAAAGCATCATCTCTGCGTGGGCTTGAAACACCAAAATTTCGATTAACAGCCGAACGTGCTAACCGATTATGGTGTTTTATTAGATAACACCCTGGGAGCTCAACAGAACAGTGTGTATGCATATTGCTAAAATGGAAACCAAATATACACGATTCAAATGGGAATCGTATTCAGATTTTAAGCACAAATTTGATAGACTTCACAGTGCAAAGGAGGAAGGCAGACAATGCAAATGAGGCAACTGGCTCCTACTTTTTAAATCCTACGAGAAACTTGAACCCAATTAAGCTTTTAACCGCCTGCAGTTTGGAATGAGTTTGAAATGTTGTTGTAACACCTCACTGGGCAACAGCAATTGCATTATATGAAAGTTCCTGTTAATTTCTCAGCGGCACAGCTACCGGTGCCACTCAGAGTTGGAGGGAGACGGTCGGCCACTTGCCCATAAAACAATACTTTCAGGGATCACTTCTATAGCGATTTGCTAGCGAAATGCGTTTTTAAAGTGTTTGGACTCGCTATCCACGAGGAAGAGTGAGAGTGTTCACTTTTGAGCATGAAGGAGGCAGTGAGTGTTGTTTTTTGGCCAACTGCTCCCTGTTATTGATGACCCCTCCAGTGTTCCTTAGGGGGCTGGAGGAAGCGGACACGTTCTGAGTGGGTATCTTGCCTAAAGGTACGCAAGACGAACTACAGTTGCAAAGCACTGCTGCTTTTTTGACGATTGATTAAAACTATCAATCTGACTGAAAACACGGATCACATTAATTGTGATCGGTTTGATACCAATAGGCTTACATGGCAGGTATTGTGTATAGACAATGTCATATACACAGAAATGAACACGGACAGTGTTTTTTTAAGGGCTGACTCATTGAAACGTTCGAGAGATCTCGGTGTACTGGACAAATATACTGGATTTTTTCCATGTCGTAATTGTGCCGCCTGTGATAATGCGTTTGAAACTAGAGATAATGTGAGATAATGTCTGTTACTGGCGGATATTTTACAAATGTACTCAATTATGTTACAACTTTTGTGTCTACGAAACATATCTGTAACATTTATGTAATGCCTGTGTGGTTTTTTCATGAAGTTAATTTGCTAACAGACTGTTCTGATTTGTTTCTAACCGTGAAGGGATCGCTCTGTTTGCCGTATATTTTCTGTCTGTAAGACGAGTGTCCTTGTGATCCCATATAGAATGCGACGAAACAGGTCGCCCTCCTTAATATAAACAGATAAAGAATAAGTTCACGCACACAACAGGTGATTTACTGTAGCGTCAGACATTCGAGGTTCAGCAGTGTACTGCAGTGTTGTGCAAAGTCGTCGGTGTAAGTCAGGATGGCCGAGCGGTCTAAGGCGCTGCGTTCAGGTCGCAGTCTCTCTGGAGGAGTGGGTTCGAATCCCACTTCTGACAAATCTGTTTGTTTATTTATTTCTTAAAACGTCCACCGAATGCTTGGTAATTTGATTTGTTTTTCTTGTTAGTATTCAAATCACAAGGTCGTTAAATGAGAGAAAGTCACCGCAAGCCTGCACCTCACCACATCCTTCACACTGTTAAACTGACTCATTATGACGAGGCCTCTAATTATGCCTTTCCAATACTTTGAATGTGTTATTGTTCAGTTTAACATGAGAACATCTTGGTAGAACAATCATAATGTCCGCAGGACTTATTTTCCTCGGGTTCTAGTATCAAGTTTTGATTGAGTGGCCGGTTAGCTCAGTTGGAGAGCGTGGTGCTAATGACGCCAAGGTCGCGGGTTCGAGCCCAGTACGGGCCATGGCTTTTCTTCTTTAAAGAAACCACAGCATTTGTAATGGTGCCAAAATGAACAATCTTTAACAAAATGAACCGAATCGATATGAAGTACAACCAGTAACATTTCAGACTTCCTTAGCTTTAAACATGTATTAACAATGAACACATACAATCAATTAAAAACAAAGCTTACGTAGTCGGCAGGATTCGAACCTGCGCGGGGAAACCCCAATGGATTTCAAGTCCATCGCCTTAACCACTCGGCCACGACTACATGCTCGCACGGTTAGTTGTGAAAATATCCAAAAGAAGTAAACGGCTCCCGCAGTAATGCTGTAGATGGCAGTATAGGCTAACTAATGAACCCAAGTCAAATGCCTTTTTTGAAACTCTGTCAGATTTGTACAAGGCAAGCACACGTGGGAAAAGTAAATACAATATACTTTCTGTTAACGTTCATAATAATGAATACATCTTTATTTCAAAATACGTAGCTATTTAACTGATCTTTTCAAAACACCCCCATCCACAAAAACAAAGTAGTTATTTATTTCAACTGAAAAACTGACTTGCTTCATGGCTGCTGCCAGAGCACTCGAGAACGTTCTGGCTAGCATGAGCGGACTAAGCAGATAACAAGATCTACAAAATATCGCCCTCCTTAATATAAACAGAAAAAGAATAAGTTCACGCACACACCAGGTGATTTATTGCAGCATCAGACTTTGGAGGATCGCAGTGTACTGTGATTAGCAAGGCGAGATGCTGTAGAACATGATAGAGGGAGCAGAACTCAGTCGAACCTGAGACCACATCTAAGAAGAAAGCAACACGGGTAAGGAAAGTCTATGTAATCCATTCTGGAAGCCCAACAGAGCAGTGTGTGTAAATAGCTACAATGGAAACCAAATACTTATGATTTAATTTTGATACAGAACTGTGGTCATGTGTAATCTGTTTTCATTATGATAATAAAGCTACTGTTCAGTGGATTATATTTGGAATCTTTTTTTCTCAAATAATACGACAAATTAATAGCTCAGTCGGTTCCACACGACAGCCGCGCTAGCTCAGTCGGTAGAGCATGAGACTCAATCTCAGGGTCGTGGGTTCGAGCCCCACGTTGGGCATCCTTTTTAAATACAAATTGAAGATGTTTCTTTGAAGCAGTGGAGCAATGTCTGATTCTGTTCACATTGTATACAGTACTGCAACAAAATTACTTATTGGTCACTGTCTTATAGCAATTGCTATTGTAAAATGCGTGCATCGTTTATAGCTATAACGATATTGAAATAAATAATCTTACTTTTTTGGTTTGGCTTCAATCCGTTTCTTTTTTTACAGTTGTCATTACATCTTTCATGGAGCAACAGTTCGTATGTGCGTAATAAACCCAATCGGGCCTTGTTACAAGACAACCCTAGTCTGTGCTGAAATAAATAATGCGGTTTTCTACTGTAACAGACGCAGCTTGTCAGGATTCTATTACGGTGTTTCCGAGCTGTTGAACGTTTCTTATAATGCACAGGTTTACTGGATTGACAAAAAGGCGATCGACAAAAACCACCAAACTTTCGAGTAATAGCCAAACGCGCTAACCGATTGCGCCACAGCGACCAAACTGTTAGCCCACCAAAGCATATGGGAGTGATTAGCAAGGCGAGATGCTGCAGAACGTGATCGAGGGAGCAGAACCTGAGATCACATCTAAGATGAAAGCAACACGGGGCAGTAAATTCTATGTAAAATATTATGGCAGGACAACATACGTCGTTTTGTTAGATAACAACCTGGGAGCCCAACAGAGCAGTGTGTGTAAATAGCTACAATGGAAACAAAATACTTACGATTCAAATGGGAATCTTCATCAGATTTTAAGAAGACATTTGATATACTTTACACTGCAAAGGAGGCAGGCAGGTGTAACACCTCCACGGTCACTGAAGAGTAAAAACACCACAAACCTGCCTTTAATTACAAAATATCACAAGATGCAGCAAGTGTTGAATGTAAAAGTATTAATGTAGCCTGACTATGCCAGTTCAGTGCAATAAGGCACCGAACAGATTACAGAAGATCCTTTAGGTTCTTTTTATTCAGATAACAGATCTAAGAATGTAGTAACAAGGTCACCAAGAAAATCACAGATACATTTTAACAAGCATTTCTTTATTGTAAACTTCCAATAGCAACACCTAGTTTCATATGGTACTGATTATAAAACAACAATTCCATTCAACTATTAACAGGTAGCAAGATTTCAAGCAGTTTAACAAGGTTCACATGAATGAGGTCATGGATTAAGCTGCAAATACAACAACTCTGCTACCCAGCAATACAGTGAATATACACATTCAAAAACACAGTATAACATAATAAAAACAATACCGCGGTATAAAAGTACAAATACCCACACCACACAATGTCCGTGCGGGGGAGGGAACACACACAGAGAGAGCGAGAGAGAAACCAGCATCGCAATATAACCTATTATGTGCACTTCTTAAACTCCAATCGACTACCAAATAGGCAAAAAACACTCGGCCGTTGACACTCATTATTCCACACCGGCATACCATCAGCCCAATACTTACTGTCGGGATGCTCCATTTACTGATCCGTTTCAGTCTCTCTCACTCATCGTCCCCCGCTCCAAACACTGCGTTCCCACTCCTGCACAGACACACCAACCCCAGGATGGCCATCCCATTTGTAAAAACATGTGTTATTTATATTCAGGTGCGTAAATTGATCAATAATTCAATTATTATTTGCTCAACAGGGCAAACATAGGGAAGCAGGTGGAGAAGCCAATTATCAAAAAGTGTCAGACAACACAAAGCGTGCACTAATCAAATCATACAATAATTTTATAAAAATAATAACATACAAGTGTAAAATCAATTTGAACAGGGCATTCTTGACCCTGTTACAGGATGAAAAGGGATGTGGAGCAGTAAATAGCTAATGCCAAGTGCTTGTGTGGTCCTGCAGACTTGAACTTAAGCTGGTCCCTTGGATTCTCTCAAACACCAAGCTGGAAATAACAAGATCCAGAATAAAAATCATCATTTGACATTGACCATCACTGTATTATAGCTAGCATATGTCTTCTAATTTACTGCAGACATTGTGCTCAAGACAAATGAAAAATGGCCATATACTCTCCAGGTTTCCATGGTGTCACCCAGCGTCGTGGAAATGAAGGCAAATGGAGGAGGTTGATATGCAAATGAGCCATGCGTAGTGTCCTCTTGCTGTTTTCACAGACAGCTCAGGAAAATGTGCTTTCCATTCGCAGAGAGCATTTACACAAGATCATCTCATCTGGAAATCCATGCTTGTCAGGTGACATGTTTGAGTGGCACTATTTAAAGCACAGTGTTAAACAAACATACTACAATACAGCTGTGATTTTTAAATGCCTCCTGCTTGGTTGTTTGATCATTTATTCACCACTCTTGCCCACTTTGCAACTGCAAACTCAATTTGTGGAACATTTCTAAGTGGTTTATGCAGACCTGTAAACCAGTGCCGTAGCCAGGCATTGATATTTAGGTGGGCCCCAATTTATAGTGGATTGGCAATGGCAGAGGCCACTGCCAATGTTTGTTAACTCAAGATATAGAAGGGTAAAAGGAAGCAAGTTCCTTTGGTAATTAGAGTTTGATTTAGGAAGCTTAAAATAGGTTTAAAGGGACATCACAGGGTGATTAAAAATAAAAAAACGAAAAACCAGAAGCCGTAATCATGAATTGCAGACATAGAATTAAAATCCCTGAACATTACAGAAATTAGTATTCATCATGAATTCTTATATTATCATGCTGAATACTGCACTGCAGTGTACTCTAAAGGGACATCACATGCTCACAAATAAAAACTGAACACTTGAAGCCCCAGTTATGGTGTGTCGGGGAACATCTAGAAGCCACTGCTCTCATTCAGCATGTCCCTGACATAGTAACTGAACGCAATGTACAGTACTTCTAGTTCTGCAATTCTGAGTGGACAGCTTTAGATTCATTACAATGACTATTTTACATTTTGATTGGTCTTTTAACCAGAAATAGCATCTTTCTCAACTACTGTATACTGGAGATTTAGGCCTATATTTACAAAAGGCTTTAACATAAATTCACTTTTAGCAACACTTTTTCTAAAACAGAATAAAATACAAACTAGGGCCTGGACCAAATCAAAACTTTGACCCACTCGCTAATCGCAAATTACAAACCTGGTACTGATGGCGTCTTTTTTGTTTGTCAGAAAGTTATTCCTTCTACCCCAGAGGGAACATGCCATTAATACTGGGCTTCTAATTTGCGATTAACGGGTGGGTCAAGTTCTGCAAATATGTTGGGAAGAAACTGGGGTTTCCTATGGCTCATGGTGAGTAAAACTACAAGATAAAGAATACTTCAAACTCACCAGCACAGTTCTTTGTAATAGGGACAGCCTCATCACTGGATTCTTGAATGCATGTGGAGTAACAAACACCTGCACCCATGGCACACTATCAGTTATTTTTTGTTTCCAGGGAATCATAGCCAAGGATTGATTGGTTCTTGAACTGTCTGGTGGGTGTGCCATTATGACAAGGAGCCATGTACACACCCCCACGGTGAGAGGCAGAACCAAACAGGTCATTACTACTGTGCGGAAATGACACACTATGAAAGATTTTTCAGTAAGCAAACCTAAAACCTTGCATACACAGTACTCCTGCTGGGATTGTTTTCAACCCGGCTCCAGTCTGGAACAGACCTGGTGTTTGAAGTCGCCGCTAAATCAACCAATTGGCAGGAACAACAACCAAACGAGCCCCATATCTTTACTTAACTGCAACATCTTAAAAACATTTTTTTTAAATGACCTTAATGAAGTTGTCATTTTTGATGAAAACGTAGTTGATTTAGTAGCGGCTGTGTTCCTTCAGTTAGTCATATTGTTATCAAGTAACATGATGTACACAGAATGAAAGAAAAAATATGTGAGAGAATGAATTACATGTTTGCATTAAAGGACCACTAATATGTTACTATGGAGATCAATAACAAACCTGCTAGAGCAATGTGACTTTGGAGATCAATAACAAACCTGCTAGAGCAATGTTACTATGGAGATCAATAACAAACCCACTAGAGCAATGTGACTTTGGAGATCAATAACAAACCCACTAGAGCAATGTGACTTTGGAGATCAATAACAAACCTGCTAGAGCAATGTTACTATGGAGATCAATAACAAACCTGCTAGAGCAATGTGACTATGGAGATCAATAACAAACCCGCTAGAGCAATGTTACTATGGAGATCAATAACAAACCTGCTAGAGCAAGAAAGCCTCATTGCACTGAATGCTGCTGCTGCTGTTGCTTCACTTAGTATTGCTGAAACACTGTAAAAGAAACACTGAAATGATCGCCTGAGTTTTCAGAAATCTGTCAGTAAAATGAAGCTAGCAGGAACCATGCCATCTTCCATAGAAGTTGCAAAGTCAGTCTCTCCTGATTGGCCAAAGTAAAAACAATGTAAGCACATAAGTAATTACTCAGTACTTGTAACCCTAATTGTCCACTTCATGTAATGTATAGGGTCCTGCGTTTTACGCGACCTGTTTTTTTCAATTGTAATTCAACTGCTATCCCCTAGATGTCCCTGCAGCCACTCCAGTTATAGTAATCGAATTCACAATTAAAAAATCAATACATTACACTTCGACTAATTAGAAAAAACAGCTAATTATGATGAGTATAAATGGTAATTGAATAAATGGATGCGTTAAAAGAGAAATCGAGAGACCTAAACATGGAGTCATTTAATTGAGCGAACGCATGCAACAATATCCACCTGGTGTTCTGTACACCGATGGGTAGAATTTATTTTGCAGAACTTTCCATTTATCTTTGGCCCACACTCGAAAGTCAAAAATAGGCTGCCATTTATCATCAGAAAAACACAGAAAACAAAAGGCTGAGACTGACGGCTATGAGACGGCGTCTTCCAGTAAAAAACGAAAATTCTGAACGCCGACGAGATGTTATTTCCGATTTGACAGAGGGATTTGTTTGTGCTAATATTCCCCTAGAAAAAATGGATAAATGTAAAAAATTCCTACAGCAGGTCAACTGAGAAGGGAATATCTACCCCAAATTGCTGAGTTACACAAGATGAAAATTGTACAACTGGTAAAGATGTCTGACAGTGTATCTGTAGTTACTGACGAGAATACAAATACAAAAGAAATACAATTGCTCAAAGATGTGAAAAGTTTAAAATCTCAACTCTCCCTAATTGAGATGCATGCCAAGGGACTAGTGGATCTGATTCAGTGGTTTGAAAGCCGTGAAGTGAGAGTCCATCAAACAAATAATAAAGTTGCAGAATTAATAAATACATACTGAGCAATGGCACAAGAGGTACACAGCTCAGACGCCACAATAAACAAACTATGTGTAAAAACCTTCCATGATGTTTCTGAAAAACTGACTAATTACTACAACCTGGGTCAATGCAAAAAGAAACCACATTTTATTCAACCGGCTCATAACTTTCTGATGGCAGTAATGATATTTGACCCACAACAAGTGTGTAGTTTGGATCTGGAAGGCCTCCCATTATATTCTATTCCAGGATTTGATGCTGACTGTAAATCAGAACTGGACAAATATCTACCATATGCAAAAGAAAACGACAGTAGAATGACTTTGAATGAATTTTGGATTAAAGCTGAAGAATGATTTCCCAATTTAACACGAAAGCCTAAAATATATTTGTCATTTGTTCCCAATTCTGTAGATGCTCAAAGAAGTGTTTCTTCTTATGGCCAAATTTTTACAGAACAACGTCAATCTATGAAAGAAGGCAGGTTAACCAACTGACGATGCTTCAGTTTAATAGCAACACTTAATGCATGGGACATTTTCTTTCATGAAACAGTTAGAGACACTAAATGTGCTGCTTGCAAACAACCTTGCATTATTACTATTATTATTATGTTATATTTGTAATATATATGCTACAGCATTGATTTTATAATTTCAGTATTTTATATAAATTGTTCCGGGAATCAGTGCTGTTTATTTTTTTTAAATATTTTGTTGACAATAATATTTTGTTGTTCCTACTAGTAAACTGAAACATTTAAATGATTTATTTACACATTCTAAGAAATCATATTGAATAAGACGTATTAGTAATAAAGGGATGCATGACTAAATAAATGTCCGTAGCTGTTGCTGCCGCCTAATCAGCGCACCAATGCATCTTAATAGAATGACTAATTGAGATGATTAAAGGAATCGGGAGATTATTAATCTATAAGTGGTTTAATTAAGCAGACTACATGACCACCTTGTGGTGGGAGGAATGAAGTGCAGCCTAAGAAAGCAGGTTGTGTAAAACACAGGACCCTAGTAATGTGAGACCAAAAATAGTTCAAGTTTCCAGTTATGGGTTAGTAGCTCTCAAGTTTTTCAAAGTCAATAACAATAAACAAATAGCCGCTGAAGGCAGAAGCTAATCCTACTGCAGGGTCTAGGGTTGCCAAAAAAGTAACAATAATCATCAAATTGTGGCAACCGACCTGAGCATGCCACACAACCCACTGGTGGGTTCTTACAAAAACCAGAAAACACTGCGGCCCACATGGACTGAACCTGTTATAGACCATTCTTCCTACATTTCCAAGGTGAGGCTGCTTGACATTGTGCCTCACAGCACACAAGTAAGAGTGGTGCCACTGCACACCCAGTAGTGGGTTATTGCTTTCCTCAAAAGCACAGACCAATTACAAAAAAAAAAAATAACTGGGATTTCTACTGCCAGTTCCGCCATTTATACAGTTTTTCTTTTACTGGAATCAATCTAGGTAAAGTACCTTGCTCAAGGGAACAGCAGCAGTGTCCCCCACCTGGGATTGAACCAATGACCCTCTGGTCAAGAGTCCAGAGCCCCTAACCACTACTCCACACTGATGCCCTAATTTAACTGAATGCCTGCTTGTTTTCTTCCCAGTGGCAGAAGAATGTGTTGTTTCTGAGTGCGTGTAAGCAAAGAATAAAAAAGACAAATTTCCAGGCTCCCGAGTGGCGCATACGGTAAAGGCGTTCCACGTGGAGTGCAGGATATGCCCTATAGTCTGCTCGTTGAGAGCTCAAGTCCAGGCTATTCCTTTGCCAACCGAGGACGGGAGCTCCCAGGGGGCAGCGCTCAATTCGTCGAGCGTCGCCCGGGGGAGGGAGGGTTAGGTCGGCCAGGGTGTCCTCGGCTCACCGCGCACCAGCGACCCCTGTAGTCTGGCCAGGCGCCTGTGGACTTTCCTGCAAGCTGCCCGAGAGCTGCGCTGTCCTCCGACGCTGTAGCTCTTGGGTGGCTGCATGGTGAGAACGCAGTGTGAAAAAAAGTGGTCGGCTGACGGCACACGGTTCAGAGGACAGCGTGTATTCGTCTTCACCCTCCCGAGTCAGCGCAGGGGTGGTAGCGGTGAGCTGAGCATAAGCGGTGAGCTGAGCACCCAGGAAACACCTCAGTAACTCAAAGTAAATCAAATGAAAAACCTGTTTTGACTGGAGCCTTTTCAGTGATTTTCTCCTCAGTTGCAGCATTGGCTGTTGCTTCTGAGTGTCTCAATAACTAAACACACATCATGAAAGTAGTAGCATATGCCAGCAAAACAGAATGTGTATATTTAAGGCCAGTCTCCCAGCCCATATTTAGAAGGTTCTTTGGCTCAGGCAAAAAAATTACCTTACTTATCTAACAACCCTAATAAAGATTCTACACTGTCAAAGTATTTAATAAAAAAAATGTAATTTGAAATTCTGTTTATTCTATTTTATGAATAATATATTTCATGGCATATTCAGCCTAAGAAAGCAGGTTGTGTAAAACACAGGACCCTAGTAATGTGAGACCAAAAATAGTTCAACCACAGCAGGTGGTTGCGTTGCTCCCTCCCCACACTTCCGCGTGGGGCAGGTCGAACCGCTGGTGAGCTCCTCAGATGCGGACTGTCACCAGAACAGTTCCACCAGAACAGGCATCGCCTACAGGGCACACCAGGAGCAAACAACCGGGCCCAACCGGCAGGCAGAGGGAATGCAGGATGTGGCCAGTCCTCACACCAGCGTAACAGGAGGGGTTTTCAGGGCCAGCACCCTAAATAGCAGCAGTGTGGAGTAGTGGTGAGGGCAAATGCAAATTCTTATATTTCAGAATATACAAATACCAAGTCAAATGCAAATAGTTCAGTAGATTGCATTTAAATTATTATTTAAATGCAATCTAGGGCAGCAGTGTGGAGTAGCGGTCAGGGCTCTGGACTCTTGACCGGAGGGTCGTGGGTTCAATCCCAGGTGGGGGACACTGCTGCTGTACCCTTGAGCAAGGTACTTTACCTAGATTGCTCCAGTAAAAACCCAACTATATAAATGGGTAATTGTATGTAAAAAATGTCATTGTATGTAAAGATAATGTGATATCTTGTAACGACTGTAAGTCGCCCTGGATAAGGGCGTCTGCTAAGAAATAAATAATAATAATAATAATAGCCACCCCAAACTGCCCCATCTCAGGCTGGCGGCCTCAGGCCCCCTTTTTGGCACAACAGCTACAGTACTGGCGTGCTTGCACCTCAGACTCCTGGGTGCTCGCCACCGTGCAAAACGGTTACGTGCTTCAGTTTCGTTTGGGACTTCCTCCCTTTCAAGGCATCACAAATACTTTCGTAACAGACCCTTTCTAGGCCTCGGTTCTTCAGAACGAAGTAGCCACCTTGATCGGCAAGTAAACCATTCTTCTCGAAGACCCCACCTCCCACGGAGAGGGATACTTCTCTAGGTATTTTCTAGTACCCAAAAAGTACGGCGGCTTTCACCCCATCTTAGACCTGAGGCTCCTCAACGGGTTCTTAAAAGAAAGGAGGTTCCAAATGCTGACGCACCATCACGTTCTCCAGTCCCTCCGGCCGGGCAACTGGTTCACCACCGTGGACTTAAGCGACACGTACTTTCACAATCCCATTCGTCCAGAGCACAGGAATTATCTCTGCTTTTCTTTTCAAGGAAGCGTTTATGAGTTTGCTGTGCTGGCACACGGCCTCTCCCTAGCTCCTCGTACGTTTTCAAAGTGCGTGGACGCCATCCTGGCTCCCCTGCAGCTGCAGGGGATCAGAGTAATAAACTATCTCGACAACTGGTTGATCTGTTCCAGTCGCGAGAGGGAGCAGTGGCCCACACGGCGGTCTTGACAGAGCATCTGGCGAGGCTGGGCCTCACCATCAATGATGCAAAGAGTCGTCTTACACCGGTGCAGTGCACGACGTACTTGGGGCTCCAGCTGGACTCTAGTATGATGCGTGCATACCTGTCAGACAACAGAGATGCAGCTATCCAGGGTTGCTTCTCCCTGTTTCAGCAGGGATCGCAGGTAACCCTACTTTTGGGGCAGAAACTATTGGGTCTGATGGTCGCAGCCATATCGGCCATTCAGCTGGGTGTGCTTTGCATGCGCCCGCTACAAGCGTGGCTCAATGCGTTCCACCTCAATGCCAAACGTGACAGACACCGTCGGCTGACTGTGTCTCATGCGTGCTCGATAGCCCTACGCTGGTGGCAGATGACCTCTCATCTGCGCGAAGGTGTGCGAATGGGAGTAGTGTTGAGCTGCCAAGTGGTGACAACAGACACCTCCAACTTGGGTTGGGGAGTGGTCTGGGAATGCAGAGGAGTACGCGGATCCTAGCCAGACAGCTGGACATCCCTGCACATAAATATGCTGGAGTTGCTCTCCACCACTTTCTCCCAGTGCTGGGCAGTACACATGTGTTGATCCGGAAGGACAACACGACAGTGGTGGTCATCTTGGGCCCTCTTCAGAGGTGCCTCGTTGTCTGATATTTGTACTGCAGCTAGCTGGGCTACGCTGCATACTTTCTCCAGGTTCTACCGTCTTAATGTGGTAGACCCTGCCTTGCCTTCTTTAGGCACAAAGGTCCTTGAGGGTGTAAGTTCACACCTCTAACCTCTGGGTTAGACAGTGCTTGTGTGTCCCTCATATGCTGCCGTTCCTTCTCCCTCGCGACAGCTCTGGTATACATTATCCCATATGTAATGTCATTGGTGGTCATCTTCGAATTGAAGGGGAACGTTAGGTTACTTGCCATAACCCTGGTTCCCTGAAAGAGAAGATGACCACCACAGCAAGGTCGCATCGGACGCCCTCACGGGTCGACGGAAAAAGAAAAATGGCTTCCTTTGGATGACAGTTTTATCCCCTCGGTGGGCAGACTGAGTGCATCATCCCAGAAAGGAGCCTATCAGCAGCTCTGGTATAGAGAGCTCAGCAATACCTACCCAATGGGCATCATCTTCTCTTTCAGAGAACCAGGGTTACGGTAAGTAACCTAATATTTTTGGTTCTGTACAGTTTTAGAAGAGTTTTTTTTTTTTTTTATCCAAAAATATATCTTTTATTTTTATTTTTGCAAAGAGGCCACACTGGTTATGTGTTCACTTTTCTTTTACAACTCTACCTCTAAAATGGCCCGAGCACTAAATACACTGAGGAAAACACAGTGGATTAGACTGTATTTAGTGGCAGGGGCGGATCTAGCCTTGTATCTACACCACACAAATTATTTTTAGGTAAATTTAAGTAACATTTTGTTCTAGTGTCAGCTACGGTAGACTGATTTTTTGTTTTTACTTTTTATGGTTTCATTTGAGGTTCATAAGACTTATTAGCTAGATTACCTTAAAGACGTAAAAAAGTTTAATATTTCTCGGTGTCTTGTCTGGTGTTTTTGCAGCCATTTCTGGGTTGTGTTCATGTGCTAATGCTACAATTTAAAAAGTAAATAAATACACGTTCTCATTGCTTGAACTTATTGGTTGTATCAAGCTCAAGTCCAGCTACTTGTAACCAATAAAGATCGATCTTTTCTACAGCTGCCTAATGAGGTCTAAATCCGCCCCTGAGTGGAGCGTGTAGAATAGAGGTCAGCAGAACGCAGTAAAAGAGCAGAATAGAGTAATACAATGGAAGAAAAATACATCTGAAAAGAATTGCCAGTTGAGACTACACCCTGATGAAGGCTAGTTTTGCTGCTACACTGTTCTAATTTTTTCTTGTTCTTTTTGTGTATGCCATCTATAATAAAAACATAGTCAATGTAAAAAAAACAAGTTAGAAAAACGCAACAGCCGTTTAAAGGGGTGATATCAAACACAAAAGTCCAAGTTAGGAGAAGCAATTAGGCCAATCTTGTCAAGCATCAAGCAAATAGACACAATTGGAAAGGTGCTGGGGCCCAAGATTCACACAATTCTTGCTTCTAACTTGGCGCCTTTTTTTGATCGCTTCACTCCACTTTATCGCTCCACTTGAAATGCGCAGTGGAACAGCGGAATAAGGTTGTGTGCTCTTCAAGAACGTCATGTTGCAAGTTCAAACCACTCGAAATACTCTTTGTATGACTTGAAGTGACAGACACACACTCACACACACTGAGACTGTGTGTGTTGTAGTGTGTGTGTGTTTCTCAGTGTATGTGTGCCTCGGTGTGTGTGTCTCATTGTGTGTATGTCTCAATGTGTGTGTGTTTGTGTCAGTATGTGTGTGTCAGTGTGTGTATCTCAGTGTGTGTGTGTGTGTGTGTGTGTGCCTCAGTGTGTGTGTGCCTCAGTGTGTGTGTGTCTCAGTGTGTGAATGTGTCTCTCAGTCATTTCAAGTCATTCAAAGAGCGATAAAGTGGAGCGAAGCGATCAAAAAAAGGCGCCAAGTTAGAAGCAAGAATTGTGTGAATCTTGGACCCCTTTCCAATTGTGCCTATTTGCTTGATGTTTGACAAGATTGGCCTAATTGCTTCTCCTAACTTGGACTTTTTCTAACTTGTTTTTTTTTTTACATTGACAATGATTTTGTTATAGATATCACTTCTTTTTTACTTCCTCAAATAATGAATAAAGCGAGGGAAAGATATTCGAGAATGTGTATGGTAAAAAGACAGATAGACAAGAGAAGAGAGTAATAAGTAGAGTAATATAAGAGAAATGAGAAAAGATTTGAAAGTAAAATAATGGTAGAAGGGACTTTTGGACAGTATTGAAAGTGTAAACATTGTATTCTTATAGTTGCATGATTGATGAAAACAATATGTCTATTTTGGTCGGTATTGATATATTGATATTTACGTAGGTACAAAACTACAATGTTATAAATGGTTCAAAAGGTACATATGCATGTCCGTGCTAAAGGGTAGTATACTAACACATTTTAATGCTGGAAAAACAAACAAACATTATTCTCCTTGATATAGTGGTGTTATGAACTTAAGCTAAGGCATTTGTAAAGCATTAGATCCCTTCATAAAAGGCCATATACATGTCCTTTACATTTCTTGACGATGGTTTGACTTCAATAAGTGCATCATTTGCATGCACCCATTTTCCAGTAGCACCCACAGCAAGAACAGACACAGAGTGTCCTGAAGTAACATCCTGTCCTTGGTGTATGATAATGGAATCTAATTGGTAATTCCTGTTGTCCACAGTAATTGTGCTCTTCTGCACAGCAGTAAACTTAGCATTGTGTCACTTTGTAATGGTCCCGTCTGGTTTGGTTTCACAAAGCATAAGCTGGACTGCAATCAGTCTCCCTGCTCATTGAATAAGTCCACATTTCATGATTGGAGTAGTTTTGCTGCCTACATTTGCTACCAGGAATCATTGCCCATTTGTCATTTCTATAAATGAGTTCTTCCAAACACATGGAATCTGTACCAGCAGGTAAATGTAGAGGATAAATATACAACACTTCTCGGTTTGATGAGCAGTAGTTACATGTAGTACATAGAATGTCATGAATTATTGTGACTGAAACCATGCAAGTTACTTCAGGGAAAATTTCACACAATTTGGGGAGAAACTCTGCAACATGTTGCTGCTCACCTCTATTGAAAGGTTCTCCTAAGAAATGACAAATATCTACAGTAGTTAGAGACGCAGTGGATGGCAAGTGATCCTATTTATGAACAAAGCTCCTGATAGCCTCTTGTTGACTGTGTTTTAATGAATCCTTCAGAGGTTGCAAGTGAAGAAGGTACTGCAATGTTGCATTTGCATAGCATGAGGTGAAATTGGGGTTGCTCAAGCCTCTGAATGGATGTGTAAGTGCAATGTTCTCTTAGAAGACTGAGGCTTTTGCTGTTCCTGAACATTAATGATTGCTTGGTGAATGAAATGCGCATGATCTTTTACCTTGTGTCCCTTGTGCGTGTTAGTCTTCTTCAAGCTTTTCAACTTCGGACAATAAATTCCTCTGAGCCGATGGCAGTCTTCAACTGCAGATTGACATGCGTAGATGCAGGTGGAGTCAAAGTTGATAAGATGGATACCGCTTAAGGAAGTAACTGTGGAAAGTGCAAAGATAGGAGATCCATCATAACTGTAGAGTCATCCCCTGGCATTTGTGAATGGTGATTGCATGAGCACCAATGACTGGGAACTGCTGTCGAACAATGTAGACTCTATCCATGATTTCAAACTTTGAACATAAATGTTGAAAGGTATGGGTGACTCCATTGTTAAATGTGATGGTTATGGTTTTGAGCATACGTGTTTTCCAGATAGTAGGACACTGATGAGTCCAGTGGCAATGTCAATGTTCTTGTAAATTTGCTTAATACAAATGCAAATGTGATACATTTACTACCAAACTAAATACAAATGCAAATATGTGACAAATGCTAAATGGACTTCAAATACTTTCCCATACAACAAATGTTAATTTATTAACATGAATTAGGCCTTTATCCAAGGTGACATACAAGGAAAGCAGTTTATATAATAACAACATTAATCATGTACATCATAATAATTAACAGGTATGTACCAATATAGGAAGCAAGGCTGCGTTCACGATACGCAGACTTTGCTAAGTCTGCGGAAAACCTGTCCAAATTCATCGTCTGCGTGAACTCAGACAGAAAAGACGTCACCAGGTCACATATCCACAGGCTTAAAAGTCTGCACAGACACGCAGCTTCTCAAGAGGTACTGCGCTGGAGCAGCCGCAGCTCAAAACAATAGACGAGCGTTGACTGACAAAGAAGTGTGTAGGCAAGCAGATACAATCCTCACTCCATGTGTTACTGCCACCTAGTCGGGGAGTGAATCGCCTTCGAGTCATGTCATTAATTATCTTATGAATGATTTGTAATACAAATTAAAATGATTTGACTCTTTTTCCACACAGTTATTATACTTTTCAAATATTCAGATATTTATTCTAAAGGTTTAAAATAATGCTAAACGGTTGAAATGAACCTAAAACCGCTCTGTTATTTTCAGCATGTGTAATTGGTTATTGATAAAACACTATCGGACAGGGAATAACCTTCTTTGAATTAAGGAGAATAAATCAGCTTTAATAACAGTTAGTTGAAGTGAGATATGTGACCATATGTGCAAGAATTTGAACTATTTTTGTCCCAGATCAAAATACAGTACTGTCTAACAACCTCTTTGTGAGAGGGTGGGGGGAATCCTGCCCATTATAATACTCATTAATTTGTCTCACATCACAAAACATATGTTTATATTATCTCTTTATAGCAGGGACTGTTTCTACTATGCATTTTCTGATCATGCTGCAAATGAAGCTGGTGGAGCACAAAGGGAACTTCGGTTGCATCCACTTCTGCGATTAGAATTTCTCTCAACATCACCTCCATTTTGATTCTGCTCAGAACTGTTGTTCATCTACCAGATCTGTCCACGCTCCGTCTGCAAAGACCGTGACGTTACGTGCAGACTCCCGTCTGCAATCTAGCCGACAAAAAAGTGTTGTGAATGCACCCCAAGTTACATAAAACAGTGTTTCCCAATCTTGGTCCTGAGGACCCAGTGTTTGCTGATTTGTGTTCCAACTGAGCTTTAAATTATGAATTGAACCCTCAATTGAATGAATAAAATGTCTAATCAGAGCATTTGAATTATTTGTAGAAATGGCTGCCTGCCCAAGCCTCAATTAGCACTAATCTAGGCCTACCTAATGTTAACTCAGGTAAGGTAGTCCAAGGTTAGTGCTGATCAGGGTTTGTGAAAGCAGCCAAAAGAGTTGGATATTTCAAGTTATTTCTAACACTGCATTAAGTCACTAATTGTTAGTTCAATTGGGGGATCAATTTAATAATTGAGAACTTAGTTGGAACAGAAACAGCAGACATAGTGGGCCCGCAGAACCAGGTTTGTGAAAAACTGACATAAATGATGAGATACAGACGTGCTCAAATTTGTTGGTACCCCTCCACAAAAAAACGAAGAATGCACAATTTTCTCAGAAATAACTTGAAACTGACAAAAGTAATTGGCATCCACCATTGTTTATTCCATATTTAATAGAAATCAGACTTTGCTTTTGATTTTTTTATTCAACATAATATTGTAAATAATAAAACAAATGAAAATGGCATGGACAAAAATGATGGGACCGCTAACCTAATATTTTGTTGCACAACCTTTAGAGGCAATCACTGAAATCAAACGTTTTCTGTAGCTCTCAATGAGACTTCTGCACCTGTTAACAGGTAGTTTGGACCACTCTTCCTGAGCAAACTGCTCCAGCTGTCTCAGGTTTGATGGGTGCCTTCTCCAGACTGCAAGTTTCAGCTCTTTCCATAGATGTTCGATAGGATTCAGATCAGGACTCATAGAAGGCCACTTCAGAATAGTCCAATGTTTTGTTCTTATCCATTCTTGGGTGCTTTTAGCTGTGTGTTTTGGATCATTATCCTGTTGGAGGACCCATGACCTGCGACTGAGACAGAACTTTCTGACACTGGGCAGTACGTTTCGCTCCAGAATGCCTTGATAGTCTTGAGATTTCATTGTGCCCTGCACAGATTCAAGGCACCCTGTGCCAAGCGCAGCAAAGCAGCCCCAAAACATAAATGAGCCTCCTCCATGTTTCACTGTAGGTATTGTGTTCTTTTCTTTGAAAGCATCATTTTTTCGTCTGTGAACATAGAGCTGATGTGACTTGCCAAAAAGCTCCAGTTTTGACTCATCTGTCCAAAGGACAATTCTCCCAGAAGGATTGTGGCTTGTCAATATGCATTTTAGCAAATTCCAGTCTGGCTTTTTTATGTTTTTCTTTCAAAAGTGGAGTCCTCCTGGGTCTTCTTCCATGGAGCCCACTTTTGCACAAAAAGCGATGGATGGTGCGATCAGAAACTGACGTACCTTCACCTTGGAGTTCAGCTTGTATCTCTTTGGCAGTTATCCTTAGTTCTTTTTCTACCATTCGCACTATCCTTCTGTTCAATCTGGGGTCGATTTTCCTCTTGCGGCCGCGCCCAGGGAGGTTGGCTACAGTTCCATGGACCTTAAACTTCTTAATAATATTTGCAACTGTTGTCACAGGAACATCAAGCTGCTTGGAGATGGTCTTGTAGCCTTTACCTTTACCATGCTTGTCTATTATTTTCTTTCTGATCTCCTCAGACAACTCTTTCATTTGCTTTCTCTGTCCATGTTCAGTGTGGTGCACACAATGATACCAAACAGCACAGTGACTACTTTTCTCCATTTAAATAGGCTGAATGACTGATTACAAGATTGGAGACATGTCTGATACTAATTAAAGAAACTAATTAGTTTGAAATATCACTATAATCCAATTATTTATTATCTTTTCTAAGGGGTACCAACAAATGTGTCCAGGCCATTTTAGAATATCTTTGTAGAATAAGCAATAATTCATCTCTTTTCACAGCTTCTTTGCTTTATTCTATGACATACCAAAGGCATGCAAGTATACATGATAAAATAGCTTTTAATTTCATCACTTTTCAGGAGGAATGAAGCATTATTTCGATGAGCTGTAAGGGTACCAACAAATTTGAGCATGTCTATATGTATATATTTATATATGTGTGCATTGCACAATTATTATTTTTACTTGTTTTGTTTGTTATGTTTAATAAACATGAAGTTCTCAAAAGTGTCCTTTAGTTTTCATCTTTTAGGTTAATCAACTTTACCAGCAATACTGAAAAGTGTTTAAAATTGAAATATTTTTGAAGCTTTCCCATGATTTGAAATTCAAATGCAAATTCTTATATTTCAGAATATACAAATACCAAGTCAAATACAAATAGTGCAGTAGATTGCATTTAAATTATTATTACTTATTTTTTAGCAGACATCCTTATCCAGGGCTACTTACAATTGTCACAATTATATCACATTATGTTTACATACAATTACCAATTTATCCAGTTTTTAATTCTGAATCTAGGTAAAATACCTTGCTCAAGGGTACAACAGCAGTGTCCCTCACCCGGGATTGAACCCACAACCCTCCGGTCAAGAGTCCAGGTATAATGAGGTATAAACACTGCTGTTTAGGAATAGAGCACTTTTTTACTATACACACATTCCATTTACATACAAACGTTTCACACGTCTGTGGTTTTACAGACGAGGCTGAAGTTGGCTTCTTATTCGCCAGCTTCACATTCGCTCAGCTTCTTATTCGCTGGCTTTTAGTGCATAAATGTATTCATCTACGTTGAAGAAGTAGCCTTGAATTTAACGGGTTAAATCACTTTGGGACACTGATTTCTCTGCAGTTACCTGACAAGGGGCAACCCCTCTGCAAGCCCCACTTGTGTTTAGCCCGGCCCAACGAGGTTTACTGGGGCAGAACAGAAGGCAAACATGCCACATATGCCAATAGCACAGCTTCTTCGCTGGAAAAAGCCTTGCATTTAAAGGGTTAAATCACTTTGTGCCACAAATTCCTCTACTTATTCAAAGTAGATACATAGAGCGAATAGGAAGCTGAGCAATAGGCATATATGGCATGATTGCCTGCTGTTCTGCCCCAGTAAACCACATTAGGCCAGCCTAAATACAGGTGTAGCTTGCAGGAGGTTTGCCCCTCGCCAGGTATCTGCAGAGAAATCAGCGGCCCAACATGCTTTATCCTGTTAAATGAAAGGCTACTTATTCAACATAGATACATAAAGCGAATAAGAAGCTGAGCGATTAGCATATGTGGCATATTTACCCACTGTTCTTCCCCAGTAAACCACGTTGGGCCGGCTAAAATACAAGTGGAGCTTGCAGAGGGGTTGCCCCTTGTCAGGTACCAGCAGAGAAATCGGTGGCCCAAAGTGATTTAACCCTTTAAATGCAAGGCTTTTTCCAGCGAAGAACCTGTGCAATTGGCATATATGGCATGTTTGCCTGCTGTTCTGCCCCAGTAAACCACAATGGGCCGAGCTAAATACAGGTGTAGCTTGCAGAGGGGGTGCCCCTCGCTGGGTACCTGCAGAGAAATCAGCGGCCCAACGTGATTTAACCCATTTAAATGCAAAGCTACTTATTCAACGTAGATACATAAAGAGCGACTCAGAAGCTGAGCAATTGGCATATGTGGCATATTTACCCGCTGTTCTTCCCCAGTAAACCACGTTGGGCCAGGCTAAATACAAGTGGGGCTTGTAGGAGGGTTGCCCCTCTTCAGGTACCTGCAGAGAAATCGGCGGCCCAAAGTGATTTAACCCTATAAATGCAAGGTTACTTCTTCAACGTAGACAAATATATTTATGCACTTAAAAGCCTGCGAATAAGAAGCTGGCGAATAAGAAGCTTGGTGAATAAGAAGCTGGCGAATAAGCCAAATACAGACGTAGCCATAATACAATCAAATTTACTGTCACTTCTGTTAATGTCACACTCTGCTTATTCACATCAAATTGAAATGTCCCGGCCCGAATATAATGCATGCTGTGACACTGTTTTTAAAATGTATTAATGATCAATGCATTCCTGAGTTTGTTGCGCTCACTTAAAACAGCGGGTGGAGGCGTGAAATAAATATATTTATAACTTCTCATATGTAATTATTTCAATAGCGATGACCCTTTGTGGTCAATTTCAATAAATTAAAAGTAAATCAGCTCATTTTTGCTGTTTAATCTACTATTTGTTAATAATACAAGTAAAACTTCAAAGAAAAGTTTGAAGTATCTGTATTGTCAGGCAGTCTCCCATCCAAGTTTCAACCAAACACACATATTATTATTATTATTATTATTATTATTATTATTATTATTATTATTATTTTAGCAGACACACTTATCCAGGCCAACTTACAATTGTGACATACAATTACCCATTTATACAGTCGGGTTTTTTTACTGGACCAATCTAGATAAAGCAACAGTGTGTCCCCCACATGTGATTGAACTCACAAACGTCCAGTCAAGAACAAAGTGCTCTAACCGCTACTCCACAGATGCTGCGAGCGAAGGATCACTAGTGTCTCGTTGTGTAAAATTCACGATTTCATACATTTGACTGCCTACCGTGAAAACTGTAAATATTTCTGGCTGAGGTATGAAATCAGAATCCGAAACATGGCAAAAATTGCACACTGTTTTTTGTCAATTCCACCAAACTGTGGATGCAGCACGAGCAGTTTCCACATATGGACAGGTTTTTACACAACAAAGACAAACCATGAGTGTTTAAACTGCAATAAGATGCACAATTATTATTATTTATTTTAGTATAGCAGCAGTGTCCCCCACCTGAGATTGAAGGATTGAACCCACGACCCTCTGGTCAAGAGTCCAGAGCCCTAACCATGGCCCATGCTGGGTTAGGTCGGTTAGGGTTAGGTTAGGTGTGGCAATGTGCCCCACCCCTGTGTGTAGTTTTGTGTTTTATGTTGTATGTAGTGTGTAAATGTTGGTGCATTGTAGTTGCTGCACGGGATATAAATGGGTGTGTGTAACACAAATCATTTAAAATGTATAATTCTATTTAGGCACAGGGATTCACTTGACTTCACGTGCATTTAAAGTGCCTAATAACACTATGTAACAAAATTTTTGTTCCTGGGTAGTAAGTGTTATTTCCTAATTGCTTATGCCTCAAAAGTATAGAAAATGGCTACTATTCCCCACAAACTTTGCTTTTGTGACCAGGACAGTGATATTTTGAAATTTACCTTTTTCCAATGAGAAAACGGGCGAATCTGTGTCTTTTGGTTCACATAAAGTCAGAAAAAAACAACATATGAATCCAAATTAACATGTATTTATACTAAAGTAATACAAAAATGACTACAAAAGATTTAGAAGTGAGTAGTTTTTCGAGATTTACGATTATACTGTAAATCACTTTCACGAATCAGCCCCCAAATGTAGTCTCCCATCATGTTCTCATTATACTGTCCTTGGTAGCGGCGTTCAAAGTCCAGTATATCCTGGTGGAAGCGCTCGCCTTGCTCCTCCGAGTACGCTCCCATGTTCTCCTTGAATTTATCAAGATGAGCATCAAGGATATGGACTTTGAGGGACATCCTACAGCCCATTGTGCCGTAGTTCCTCACCAGAGTCTCAACCAGCTCCACATAGTTTTCGGCCTTGTGATTGCCCAGGAAGCCGCGAACCACTGCGACAAAGCTGTTCCAAGCCGCTTTCTCCTTACTAGTGAGCTTCTTGGGGAATTCATTGCACTCCAGGATCTTCTTTATCTGTGGTCCGACGAAGACACCGGCTTTGACCTTTGCCTCAGACAGCTTAGGGAAGAAGTCTTGAAGGTACTCGAAGGCTGCCGACTCCTTATCTAGAGCTCTGACAAATTGTTTCATAAGGCCCAATTTGATGTGCAGTGGTGGAATCAGCACCTTCCAGGGGTCCACCAGTGGCTTCCACTTGACGTTGTTCCTCCCCACAGAGAACTCGGTCCGCTGTGGCCAGTCCCGCCTGTGGTTGTGCGCCTTGGTGCCCCTGCTGTCCCAAAGGCAAAGATAGCAGGGAAACTTGGTAAAACCGCCTTGGAGACCCATCAGGAATGCCACCATTGCAGCCTCTTGATGCCATCTCAGAAAAATGCAGATATGTATCCACTTAGGCAGCTGGAACTAAACTGAACTGGTGGGCTTAAAGCCCCTGTATTTATACTACTATTTATATTACTGGAAAGTTCTAGAAAGTTCTAGAAGTTACTCCAAGTTTACTCAGCACTGAATCTATCTGGAATGTTCTGGAAAATAGGTAAATTTCAAAATATCACTGTCCTGGTCACAAAAGCAAAGTTTGTGGGGAATAATAGCCATTTTCTATACTTTTGAGGCAGAAGCAATAAGGAAATAACACTTACTACCCAGGAACCAAAAAAAAAAAAAAAAATGTTACACGGTGTAATATGTGAGCATGGGGTTGCACAGATTAGTTCACATGCTGGGATTCAAGTGAATAATTAATTGCTAATTGAATCCCAGCATAATTGTATATATAGATGTACATCTCATTTATTAGGGGTTGTGTGTTCATGAGTGGAGAACGGGTGTGGAGAGGAGAATAAAAAAAAGTAAGAAAATAAATAATTGCTTTGAGTGCTGGAAGCACCAGCACTGTACTTGTTTGTGTTCGTCCACTGTCTGTTTTGTTTGTCTATTTATTTTGGCCTCAAGTGCCGTGTGGTTTTTGTTTAAATCTTTGATTTGTTTCATTAAACGCACTGAATGCCACAGTGTCTCAGTTTCAACCACAGTAATGCCTGTCTGCATCTTGATTCTTTCTTTTGGTTCATTTTGTATTTCACAGCTGCAGTTGTTTAGCAATTTCTCACCTCCTCAGTGCATTTTTGGTTCATAGAGGTTGAAGAGAAAAAGGGGAAGCAAAAAATTTAACTTGGTGTTTGACCCTAATCACACTATCTTAAGTCTCATTTTAGCTGTGCTTATTTTAGCGACATCAGAAATAGAAACTGCTCATTTCTGCAAAGTTGCATGCCAACCACGTGAAGAAAGTTTTCTTGCTTTTCTGCAATGGTGCTCCGATGGGCAGGGATTGGAAGTTAGAGGTCTTACAAAAGGACACTGATTAAATGAATTACCTGTAGGGCTGCTGGATGTACAATCCCTTGTTTGTCCATTGTCTGTGTTCCCCTTCACAGTAGTGGTGGAAGGGGTGGTTCTTGAGCGTGTGGCACGAGTTGTGGTGGGTGGGGTTTTCGGAGCTGAGAAAAGGAAAATAAGTGAAAATTATTACACTGTTTCTACTGCTTAACATTCCTCTAATTCAAAATAAATTAAACATATTATACCATTAGTGCAGAACTATGTAAAGTAGTCTGTGGGTTTCAGTAGCGGCTTGTGACAAGTGGGGAGGCTAAACAACCAAACCAAACCCTAAGCAGCCTCTTGCCTTTACTTAATTTGAGGTCTGATTACACTGGGTGCGGTAGCGGAAAGCAGAAAAAATGGAATGTATTGTTTTGAATGGGTGCAATTACACTGAGTGCGGAACGGAAAAGCAGCACAGCGGAAAACCGCACGGGATAGAAACCAGACCGATCTTTTAATAATACCGCGAGGCAAATTTCCATCTAGACCAATCAACTGAAGTGTTGTTGTGTGACGTTATCTGCACTATATACAGTGAGAGATGGCGAACGAAAGACTGGTTTTCAGGGTGCAAAAATGCCCTCAACTGTCCCATCCAGATTATAAGGATACGCTAAAGAAGCAAGACATCTGGGACACCATAGCGGCCAAACTAGACATGTCAAGTAAAAATATTTGCATTTGAAGAGCAACAGAAAACATACACTATATAACGTACTGTATGCCATAGACCTCCAAGCAAAACACTTCAAAGCTGAAAAAAAGAGGTCTCAATAATGACGGGCTTTTTGCAGTGTTTCATGGAGTTTTTTTGTTCAGGTTTTTAAATTATATTGTCATAAAACTCTTCGATTAACCTTGCCAGGTAAACAATTCAGTCAGGCAATGCACACTATCTTTATGTGGTGTGGAAGCACACATGGCCCTACAGCCACCTTCCCCCTCAGTCTCATAGTCCCGGAAGAGGGGAAAGCAAGATGTTTCTGGGGGCGGCCATGGGGGAATGTCCTCCACCCCCCACTTCTTCGTGGCTAGGAGCTCCCTCTTCCGGGTCACCGGCCATCGTTTTTCCTGCCGCGAAAGTGTGGCTGGGGGAGCTGGTCTCCTGACCTCCCCCTGCTTCTTCATGGCCGACAGCGCCGCTTTGTGGGGCTCTGGCCACAGTACTTCCTGCTGCATGGCAGGACTGGCAGCGACCCCAGGCGAAGCAGAGCCGGCAGCGACCCCAGGCGAAGCAGAGCCGGCAGCTACCGCAGGTGAAGCAGGACCCTCGGTGACCCCAGGTAAAGCAGGACAGGCAGCAACACTAGGAGAAGCAAAAGACACAGCAACTCCAGGCGAAGTGGAACCTTCAGGAGCCCCAGGCGATGCGCAGCAGCAGGCAGTCCCAGGTGATGCGGAGCAGCAGGCAACCCCAGGCGATCCAAACATGGCATCACTGAGCGGAGCGGGAGTGGTATCTGAGCGGTGCAAGGCAGGCATCCTTGGGCGGTGCAAGGCAGGCATCCTTGGGCGGTGCAAGGCAGGCATCCTTGGGCGGTGCAAGGCAGGCATCCTTGGGCGGTGCAAGGCAGGCATCCTTGGGCGGTGCAAGGCAGGCATCCTTGGGCGGTGCAAGGCAGGCATCCTTGGGCGGTGCAAGGCAGGCATCCTTGGGTGGTGCAAGGCAGGCATCCTTGGGCGGTGCAAGGCAGGCGTCCCCACGCGATGGCGAACTGGCATAACCAGGCAATGGCGAACTGGCATCCCCAGGCAATGGCGAACTGGCCTCCCCAGACGATGTACGACAGGGCAGCGGCGGTACCTCGGAAGGCGATGGCGGCAGCGGAGCCAGGACCAGCGGTGGTGCTGGGGTTGGCCCTTTTCTCAGCTGCTACAACCCGGCAGTTTTCCCCCTTGCTCTGCTCAGCAGTCTATGCAAGGGCAGCTGCGGACCGCCAGCATCTTGTCCCGGTCCATCCTGTCTTGAAGGGAGAGGCAGCTCCTGCTCCTCTCCCTCGGGTGGTGGTGGAAGCAGAGGCAGCTCCTGCTGCTCTGCTCCTGGCGAAGGCGGCAGGGGCACCTCCCCTTCTGGCTGCGAAGGCGGCAGGGGCACCTCCCCTTCTGGCTGCGAAGGCGGCAGGGGCACCTCCCCTTCTGGCTGCGAAGGCGGCAGGGGCACCTCCCCTTCTGGCTGCGAAGGCGGCAGGGGCACCTCCCCTTCTGGCTGCGAAGGCGGCAGGGGCACCTCCCCCTTCTGGCGGCGAAAGCGGCAGGGGCACCTCCCCCTTCTGGCTGTTAAGGCGGCAGGGGCTCCTCCCCTTCTGGCTGCAGCGGGAGAACCAGCAGGCATGCTCCCTGTGCTGGTGGCGGTGGTGGAGGCGGAACCAGCAGGTACTCCCCCTCTGCTGGTGGAGGTGGAACCAGCAGGTATTCTCCCTCTGCTGCTGGAGGTGGAACCAGCAGGTATTCTCCCTCTGCTGGTGAAGGTGGGAGCGACAAGCAGTCCTCCCACGGAGGTGGAGGAAGAACCAGCAGGTACTCTCCCTCACTACACACGCAATAAAAAAAAACGAGAAAAAAAACAAAAAAAAAACTGCAGTACCCTTTCCTGCAGTACCTTTTCTGACCTGAGTCCCGGAGGCGCTGTTAATCCCAGTCTGGACACCACGTGTGACAGGGATGGACGAGTGGTGATGTCAGGCAAGAAGAAAACAGTGACAGATACTGCAGTCAAAAAGACACGGCGTGCGCCGTTTATTTAAATAATACAAAAATAAAATAAAAGGTTTTAACAAAAAGACTTTGCTCACAGAGCCAAAACAAAACAGTTAAACAAAACAAATCTCGATCACAAAATAACAAAACCCAGGTCAGGCTGGGCGATCGCCTTCACTGCACCTATACGTTTTAAATTCACTTTTATTTCTCTCTCGCTCCTTGCTCGCTCTCGTTCCTCCTCTGAACACCCACTTCAAAACTCCCACCCAGAGCTCAGAGAGCTGCAGGTTTTTAAGAGGTGACCATCTCCCGATTAGCAACAATTACACAACTAATTAAGCCCCATCCACAATTAAAGACCTCAAGCAGAAGATGGCCATCTCCTTATTAATTAATGAATTGTTTAATTTATTGCCAATGGAGAGATGGTCACCTGCATAAAAGCCTGCAGCTATCTGGAATTTGGGTGGGAGTACAGATGAGAGTAGAGTGAGAGGAGAAAGGAAATCAAAAGTAAAATCAACCATTCTAGGAACAGTATAATATAATTTGTTTATTTAGCAGACGCCTTTATCCAAGGCGACTTACAGTGACTAGGGTGTGTGAACTATGCATCAGCTGCAGAGTCACTTACAACTACGTCTCACCCGAAAGACGGAGCACAAAGAGGTTAAGTGACTTGCTCAGGGTCACACAATGAGTCAGTGGTTGAGGTGGGTTTTGAACCGGGGACCTCCTGGTTACAAGCCCTTTTCTTTAACCACTGGACCACACAGCCTCCTTAACAGTGACAGCAACTGCCCAGCCTGTCCTAGTATCATATTGTATTTTGTGTTTGTGACTTGTTTTTTATCTTTTTTATTTTGTTCTGTGAGCAGTGTGTGTTTTTTTTGTTAAAACCTGTTATTTTATTTGTGTTATTTTTGTTTAAATAAACGGTGCAAGCCGTAACCCTTGCCCTGCAGTACTTGCTTCATTGTTTTCTTCCTGCATCTGGCCTGACATCACCACACAGCCACCCCTGTCACATCTGCATAGATGCTGTATCTTTGAACAGTAATGGACTGCAGAGGATCTGTCCAAACGCATTACTCATGTCCTGCAGCCATCTTCTTGTGTGTCCTAAAGCTCATTGACAGAGGAAACGCAGCATGACCCAAACTTGTGGTTTATTGATAAATCAACTGAAACACAACCGAGACCTGCACAAGCCAATGTACAGAGGAAGAAGCTCATCTGATAAAGAAAACCATAGTTAAGAGAGAGGGGGTTTGATTGGAACAATATGAAGTTAATAAGTAAAGTTCAGGAGGCAGACACCAATCTTCACATCTCCAATTTAAATAATTAAATTTCCACATGAGCAATTCCACATGAGCAATTCAAGCCTGTAGCACTATAAATACTCTGCTCACTTACCCTTGGTCTTCGTCTCGATTCATTCGTAATCATAACCCACCACCTTCCCCATATCCACCTCTTTAAATTTAGGGTTATCTCCTATTGAGAAGTGTCTCTGCCTCGTCCATACGGCCAACCAGCGAGTCCTCAACCAAGTTAGGTTTGATGCCAAATGAATGTATAACAATGTCATTCTGTGTACTGTTACCTGAGTTCATTGCATACTGTATTTGCTTAACTTCCTTACTGTATTTCACAGTTGCAGTTTTTTACCAATTCCTCACCTCCTCAGTGAATTATTTTTTTTTTTTGGTTTACACGTATTGAATAGAAAAGGGGGAAGTAAAGTTGGTGCGTGACGGTAATCACACTTTATCTAAAGTCTCAACAACTGTGCTTATTTTAACTACATCAGAAATAGCAACTGTGCTCATTTCTGCAAAGTTCCATGCAAAGTGCTTGAAGAAAATGTCTGGCTTTTCTGCAATGGTGCTTCTTCAAGTTAAAGTGAATTATAAGAAGCAGTTTAGAGGCGTTCTGAAGTGCAATTTAAAAATGTGGAGAGTGGGGAGAGACAGGAAACGAGAGGAGGGGAGACAAATAATACTGCATATTATAGCAGATAGTTAGTGGCAGTACATTAATTATTAAGCTACTCTACCCTTATATTTAACTAATTTACAGGATTTCTAACAATTAAAAGAAAGCATTATCTGTACATAAAGTAAAGTAAATGACATATCAATAGTTTTCTATTCTAAAAGACATGACTGCAAGGTGTGTGGAAGCTTGTAGATTGTTATACTTAAGGTTTGAAATCCTTCAGGGATAGCGTGGGTTAAATCTGTAACCAAGTCTACTCTGTCACTCTAGAGACTGAATATGTGCAGTCATGTACTCGGATGCACCTGCCAACTGAGCATCTCATATCAAAGTGCGGCAGATGAGCTGTCTTGCACATCTGAAACTAACATGTAGTTTTTCTAAGTAACACATAAAATGTTAATCATTTTTTTGCTCACTGCTCTCACATGTTTGCTAGATGGGTGATTATGTGTTCAGCTCCTCTCATTATATTGCTTTCATCAATATTCCAAAAAATGTGTCTCCATCTCTGGATTTTGCTATAACTTAGCCATTAGAGTGAGTTATTATTACAATGATTTTAATTACATACCTTTATTGACAGTCACTTCCACTTCAGTGTATTCATCCACATTTCTCTTTATATCAATTCCACAGTAATATGTCCCGGCATCTTTTTGTGTCAACTCTGTGATGGTCACAGTGAAGACTCTCGTTGACCGGTTATCATACAGAGAGAATCTCCCCTTAGTCTCAGGCTCACCACTGCTGATTAGTGCATTATTTGGTATCCATCGAGTACGACACAGGTACTTTCCATTCTCGTTATATTCATGTTGATATGTGCAATCAATCTTTACATTTCCACCTTCAATCCCATAAAATACTTCAGCTGACTTCACAGAACCTAAAACTGGTATTAAGAGACAACAAATGAGATCCTAATACAAATATTGAAATTCAACAGAATTAGAAACATGTTTAAAATAATATAACAGCCAGACTATAGAAAAGCCCTCAGTCTTCTAAACCAGTGCTTCTCAACTCCAGTCCTGGAGACCTGCTGTGTCTACTAGTTTGAGTTCCAGTCGAGCCCTCAATTACTTAATTCAACCCTTATTGCAACTATTAATTTGGCTAATTAGAGCTTTTTGATATATATATATATATATATATTTTTTTTTTTTTTTCTTTTTTTTTTTTTAAACAGTTAAAGATTTCAAACTGGGGATTGGGAGCCCTGAAAGGCATTGATCAATACACAAAGAAACCCAATCACTGACTATTAATGAGAACAGCATCAAACTGAGCAGGACTCCCTACCTGATACAGGAAATCATCATGAGTGCGGTGTGGAGCATTACAGAAGACATCTATCACAGTAAAGCACTATAAACTCACACTGACACTCACGCGTTCATCTATCACAGTAAAGCACTATAAACTCACACTGACACTCACGCGTTCATCTATCACAGTAAAGCACTATAAACTCACACTGACACTCACGCGTTCATCTATCACAGTAAAGCACTATAAACTCACACTGACACTCACGCGTTCATCTATCACAGTAAAGCACTATAAACACACACTGACACTCACGCGTTCATCCATCACAGTAAAGCACTATAAACTCACACTGACACTCACGCGTTCATCCATCACAGTAAAGCACTATAAACTCACACTGACACTCACGCATTCATCGATCACAGTAAAGCACTATAAACTCACACCGACACTCACGCGTTCATCTGTCACAGTAAAGCACTATAAACACACACTGACACTCATTCATCTATCACAGTAAAGCACTATAAACTCACACTGACACTCACGCGTTCATCTATCACAGTAAAGCACTATAAACTCACACTGACACTCACGCGTTCATCTATCACAGTAAAGCACTATAAACTCACACTGACACTCACGCGTTCATCTATCACAGTAAAGCACTATAAACTCACACTGACACTCACGCGTTCATCGATCACAGTAAAGCACTATAAACTCACACTGACACTCACGCGTTCATCTATCACAGTAAAGCACTATAAACTCACACTGACACTCACGCGTTCATCTATCACAGTAAAGCACTATAAACTCACACTGACACTCACGCGTTCATCTATCACAGTAAAGCACTATAAACTCACACTGACACTCACGCGTTCATCTATCACAGTAAAGCACTATAAACTCACACTGACACTCATTCATCTATCACAGTAAAGCACTATAAACTCACACTGACACTCACGCGTTCATCTATCACAGTAAAGCACTATAAACTCACACTGACACTCACGCGTTCATCTATCACAGTAAAGCACTATAAACTCACACTGACACTCACGCGTTCATCTATCACAGTAAAGCACTATAAACTCACACTGACACTCACGCGTTCATCTATCACAGTAAAGCACTATAAACTCACACTGACACTCACGCGTTCATCTATCACAGTAAAGCACTATAAACACACACTGACACTCACGCGTTCATCCATCACAGTAAAGCACTATAAACTCACACTGACACTCACGCATTCATCGATCACAGTAAAGCACTATAAACTCACACTGACACTCACGCGTTCATCTATCACAGTAAAGCACTATAAACTCACACTGACACTCACGCGTTCATCTATCACAGTAAAGCACTATAAACTCACACTGACACTCACGCGTTCATCTATCACAGTAAAGCACTATAAACTCACACTGACACTCACGCATTCATCGATCACAGTAAAGCACTATAAACTCACACCGACACTCACGCGTTCATCTGTCACAGTAAAGCACTATAAACTCACACTGACACTCACGCGTTCATCTATCACAGTAAAGCACTATAAACTCACACTGACACTCACGCGTTCATCTATCACAGTAAAGCACTATAAACTCACACTGACACTCACGCGTTCATCTATCACAGTAAAGCACTATAAACTCACACTGACACTCACGCGTTCATCTATCACAGTAAAGCACTATAAACTCACACTGACACTCATTCATCTATCACAGTAAAGCACTATAAACTCACACTGACACTCACGCGTTCATCTATCACAGTAAAGCACTATAAACTCACACTGACACTCACGCGTTCATCTATCACAGTAAAGCACTATAAACTCACACTGACACTCACGCGTTCATCTATCACAGTAAAGCACTATAAACTCACACTGACACTCACGCGTTCATCGATCACAGTAAAGCACTATAAACTCACACTGACACGCGTTCATCTGTCACAGTAAAGCACTATAAACTCACACTAACACTCACGCGTTCATCTATCACAGTAAAGCACTATAAACTCACACTAACACTCACGCTTTCATAATAGTGAACATATTCTAAATAGTCAGTGCATACAGTTTGGAGAAGATTGCCAGTTCTGTGTTACTGTATACAAAATCATTCAGAACAGATTACATGTATTCCAGGTTAGAGAATCACAGTGCTGTCATCAGTTTCCAGAAACTCTGACCTGTTCAAAATCAACCTTCTTTAATAAGTAGTTGACAACAATTAAACACTCTTTACTGAATCAGCAAATCACAAAAAACATACCTGTAATAAGACAGATGGTGACTTCAACAATGGCTTTCATCTTTAGATACTGAGCAGATCTGCTCCCCCTTTGCTTTTACACTGGGCAAAGATACTTCCCTTTTCAGAATACCACAGGAAATGACTGACCTTCTGTATTCTATAAATGGGTTTGTGTACAACTTCACCACACCAAAGTGTGAAACACATCAAAACACTGCATGCAAAGCAGACATGTCACTAGAGCAGGGCTGCACAACTCTGCTGCATGATCCCTCGGCTGCATGTACTCTCGTTTTAACTGGCTTCAGGCATTTGAGGTAAGTAGCTGCACAGGGCTTCAATTAATTATTTTGATCCTGGCTGGGAAAACATAGTATTCTATTATTGTATTTATTGTTGGAAATGTTGAAAACCTCCAGTTTAACTGTGTCTGATGGACTGTTTTTTCTCCAAAGCGGAAGAATCTACAATATATTTTTTTTTTTGAAAAAAAAAAACAAACAAAAAAAACTTGTTTTTTCCACGTTTTATCGTGTCCGTTTTATAAGCGGGATAACACACTCCAGGGCCTGTGGGTTGTGTTGCATTAACACACGGCTTTGCTTCGTGCCTCCAACCCAACCACATGTTAATGCAACACAACCCACATCCTGTCATTTGCTATCCCTTACTTAATAGGTACTCAACTGGAATGAAAACCTGGATTGGATCTCGAGGGCCGGAGTTGTGCACCCCTGCATTAGAGCCTCCTGTTGATCCAGTTAAGTAATTCAGGCTCAGCTGGAATAGACACCAGCAGACACAGGGCAACCCCAGGTCCAGGATTGAGAGCCACTGATACACAGCAGTGCTTCTCAACTCCAGCCCCTGTGTCTGCTGGTTTCTGTTCAAACTGAGCTCTCAGAAACAAAGGGTGGAAGTAAACTCTTTATTTTAAATATATTTCCCCACAATGTGACAGGTAATGGTCACTAGTGGCCAGTATTGAGTTTGATTTGTTTTATTTTCTTGTTTCCTAGTTTAAATCTTTCTAATTCTGTCGAATTTCAATATTTGTATTAGCATCTAATTTGTTGTCTCTTAATACACCACATTATTTTACATACAATTACCCATTTATACAGTTGGTTTTTACTGCAGCAATCTAGGTAAAGTACCTTGCTCAAGGGTACAGCAGCAGTGTCCTCCACCTGGGATTGAACCTACATCCCTCCAGTCAAGAGTCCGGAAACCTAACCACTACTCCACACTGCTGCCCTTAAGAGACAACACATTTTAGGTTCTGTGAAGTCAACTGAAGGATTTCTAGTAAATGGGATTGAAGGTGAAAATGTAAAGGTTGAATGCCCATATCAACCTGAATATAAAGAGAATATAAAGTACCTGTGTCATGGTTCCTGGCCATCATGCAGTGATGTAATCAAAAGTGGCGAGCCTGAGACCCTCGTTACTGAGGGGAGATTCTCTCTGTATGATAACCGGTCAGTGAGAGTCTTCACTGTGACCATAACAGAGCTGACACTAGAACATGCTGGGATATATTACTGTGGAGTTTATATAGATTGGTTTGAAGACAAATACACTGCGTGAAAGTGACTGTCAGTAAAGGTATGCAATCAAATTATTATAATAAAAATGTACCCCATATAATTTTGATTATATGGAATTATATAAAAAAAACTGAAATGTTTTATAATCTACTTTCTTAAACATTATATGTTGCTTAAATATATTTAGATATACTATAAAATGTATTTTGTATGCATTTGATTTCATATATTCAAAATATTGTTTTATTTTTAGTATATGACACTAATATATTTTTTTATTAAATGTTTTAAATATAAAGTATGAAGAATATATTATTTTTTAATGTATTAAATACATTTTATTAATTCTTATTATTTTGTGCACTGAAATGATTTATTATGGTGTTTTCTGATTTGTTTTTCATTTTGTTGCTGCACTTTGGAATCTGCATGTTTAAATCACAGTTTATTTTTGTGCGCACACTATTTTACCATCTGCATGAGCACTTTCCCTACATTAGTAGGAAGTCCCGCCCCACACCCAGTCCAGCGAATGAGAGTATCCAGGGGGATGTAAAAGAGGAAGGAGGAGCAGGAGGAGGGGAGCGGTGTAGGGAAGCAGTCTGGTAGTGTTTGCTGAAGGAAAAGTTGTTGCTGGAGTCGTTAAACGGATGGAAGGAAGAGAGAAGAGAGAAGAGAGAGTCGAGAGTCGAGAGGAGAGAGAAGAGAGAAGAGAGAAGAGAGGAGAGAGAAGAGAGGAGAGAGAAGAGAGAAGAGAGAAGAGAGAAGAGAGAAGAGAGTCTAGGCTACCCAGAAAGGAGGATTCTGGCTGTAGGGTAATTAACGGATTTGTTTTTTTTTGTTTGTTTTTGTGTTTTCTTTGGGGGGGTTGTTGTTTTCGGACTGTGCTACAATTTTTCTGTATTTTTTGGATTTTCTCTTTTTTTTGTTTATGTACCGCACCATCTTTTTGTGACTGCTTTTTTCTATCCTGTCTCATTGGGCTGTTTTTTTTTTTTTTTTTAAAAGCTACCAGACACTGCGAAACTCATTGGGATTTTAGAAAGATGTTTTTTTGTAACTGTATACATATTTTTATTTTTTGCTTTTGCATGCTTGTGTTTGGCTGGGTTACATTGCAGGGGCTGTCCAGGTTTGAGCAGACGATGCCAGGAGTCCTGTGACCGGTGAAGAGAGAGAGAAGGGAAGTAACGTTCATTATTCTTGTGTGTTTTCTTTTTTTTTTTTTTTGAGGCTTTGATATATTACAAACTGTATCTCTAACTTATATTTACACACCCTGAGTCGGCTCTCTGTTGTGTCAGGGTACGCCTGAAGCCCACCAGGTTGATACTTGCTGGTTCCACGTCGGAGATCGAGAAAAGGGGTTGTAGCATTCTGTGGCCCGTAGTCCAGACCACTCAGCGCTGTGACGTCACAGTGGTCCGGACCACTCCAGCTGTCGCTGTTATGTTATTATTTCACAGTTTCCTTTTCATTTTCTTTATTGGCAGTTGCTATTTTACGAATACGTAATTTACAGTAATGCATGCCAGTGTTAAGGTTTATAATAATCCGTACAGGGGACTGTGTTGCTTTTCATTGTGCTGAGTGGTCCGGTCCACTGCCCCTGTATTGTTTCCACGGTCAGGACCACTCCAGCTGTCGCTGTTATGTTATGATTTCAGTTTCTTTTTCATTTTCTTTATTGGCAGTTATGTTATTTTCCAAATACGTATCTTTCAGTAATTCATACCAGTGTTTAAGTTTATTATAATGTGCTTGGGACCCGGTACCATTATCATGTGTATTTAGAAAATTGACTTTACACTTCCAGAAAACTTATTTTATGTAAGGTAAGTGTTTTAAAACTTGCAGATATAATATATAGCCTAAGAGAGGAGAGAGAAAGAGGAGCAACAGAGGAGCAAGAGAGAGGAGCAACAGAGGAGCGAGAGAGGAGCAAGAGAGGAGAGAGAAAGAGGAGCAAGAGAGGAGACAGAAGGATGAAGCAGAAAAGCAAATAAATGAAAGGGTACCGTGTTTGTCAAGAGAAATAAAAACATTTCATAGGAAACGGAAAGTTGACAATGACCCCCTTCACCAAACTGAAGCAGAAGGAAAATCTCACCAAATTGACTTTGAGTTTGATCCAGAAAACAGTACAAAGGAGGACACTTACAAAGAAGAAAAAGACCTGCTGGATATTTTTTCTAGTAAATTGAATTCAGACTTGTCTAGTCTTGAACTCCAGAAACTGTCCCCTAAACAGAAAGAGGAAATTATCCAGATCTTGAGAGAACTGTTCACTGATTGGACAGAGGAAGCTCCAAGCCAACACGTCCTGGAGCAGCTGCAGGTGCTTCTTATAGAGGGGATAGTAGGATCCTGGGAGATAGATGAGGACACTGCTCTAGTGTTAGAACTGGCAGCAGAGCTGCATGATCATATCCACACCATGTCAGACTCAACACAGAGTGTAAAGGAATGCCTTTGTTTAACTCAAGCTCTGTTCCATCTATTTCAACATGAATGTGAAAACATTACAAGCTCAAGCAGCGCTCATATGAGTATGTTATGCCTTGCTAAAACATGGGCTAAAAAAGGTATTTTAAACAAAGACGCATTCTTGCTAAACTTTTTGCAAACTCTTTTAAAAGGACTTAAATGACTTTGACAGGAGTTTGTTAACGAATACTGAACGTATTTGTTCCGAATTACTGATTGAAAGAGTTATGCGTTACTGGAAGGGAGAACATGGCAGTGACATCACAGAAAAACTAATAGGACTTGTCCAAACCCAGCTCTGGTCTCTATCAAAATTAATAGAACTTTTAATGGTTTTAAGTGATAAACATCTGAATGACATTCTGCAAATCCTATATTTGAGTGAAATATATTGTGTTTCTGACACATGGAAAGACGAAGAAGGAAAATCACTAACTCAGATTGTTCAACTTGATGAGATAACTATTAAAGAGGCTTTTGAAGCGACAGAAAATAAAGAAAAAGGCCTTGATGATGTCATCAGTGAAATAATAAATGGATATCTGACTGATGAGGTCACACTTAAGAAAATGAAGAACATCATTAAAGCTGTCCACGTTAACCTTGAGAAGAATCTAGCTATGCCCCAAGGGGTTACATTGCAGAACTGTAGAAACAATTTTTTGTTAACCAATGGACACGACACCAATGAACTCAAAAAGTTATTGGAACTGCTGTGTAGATCCGTATACAAAGTTAATAAGTGGTGGCCTCGTATCACCCAGATGGTCAGCTGGTGTCTCCTCGCATTGAAAAATTCTGGTAAACTTCTTGAACTTGCCACAGGAGAGGGGAAGTCTAGTATAATAGCCATGTTTGCAGTTTTCCGCGTTTTGAAAGGAGAAAAGATAGATATTGTCTCAAGCTCCTCGGTTTTATCTGAGAGAGATGCAAAAGACTGAAAAGATTTCTACAGTCTCTTTAATATTACAGTGGACACAAACACTGACAAAACTGAAGATGAAGATCGAAACCGGTGTTATGGTTCTGATATTGTGTACAGGACAGTGGAGACATTTTTTGCTGACTACCTCAGTCAGAATTTTGAGATGAAATGGATATTTCCTCAACCACGATTTCAGTGCATTATAGTGGATGAGGTTGACTCCCTCCTGCTGGATCGAGGACTTCAGTTCACTTACTTATCTAGTGATATGCCTGGCATGCAGCATCTTGGTCCCATTCTTGCCATGATCTGGTGTTCTGTTAGCCAGTATGCTTATGTTGCGTCTAAAACTGAAACCTTCTTGAGGGGCCCCCCTTTACCATTCTACAAGGCTCTTTGTGAAGGAACTGATACTGAGGATCCCCTGCAGATTCTAGAAATTGCTGAACAGAAGGGCCTGGTTCCACTTGGAGCAACTGAATATGTCTTATCAGGAAAGCAGGAGGTTTTAAAAAATATCTTAAATTCTGTTGATCCAGAAAAAATGCTAAACATTGTAAGAGAAGCAGAAGAATATTTTTCATATAAATGGCTGCCATACACACTGGATGACAAAGGTGCCCTCCAAAGAATGCCTCCTGATACTAATCAAGATATGCCTAATTTACCTGTTTTAATTATTGAAGATGGTTTATGTTGTGCTCTTTATGATGCTGATGAAGACTACAGTGAAACTGTGGCAGAGAACGTCAAAAAACATATCCAGTATATTCCATTTGATGAAAACAAATCTGATGCATTACGTGTACCAGGCTTCCTCAAAGATCTGGTTGAAACAAAACTACAGACGTGGGTGGAAAATGCCTTTCTTGCCGTCAAGCTTAAAGAAGGCAGAGAATACTTGGTTCAAGGGAAGCAGGTATTGCCTGTAGACTTCAAAAGAACAGGCATTGTTGAAATGAACAAGAAATGGGGTGATGGGCTGCAGCAGTTTCTTGAGATGAAGCACCTCACCAAAGTGAGCACCTTGTCTACCATCACCAACTACATCTCCAATGTCAGATATTTCAGCATGTATAACGGACAGATTTATGGAACAACAGGCACACTGGGAACAGAATCGGACCTGGGGTTCCTACACAAGCTGTATCCTACACTCTCTGTTTGTAGGGTTCCAACATTCAATCGAAAGAAGCTGTTTGAAGTGAAAGGCCTAATCAGAAGCACAAAAGAATGGCAAAAAACTATCTGTTCAGTGGTCCAGAAAAAAAGTGAAAGCCTCTTCCTACGGGAAAGGCCAAGCAGCTCTCGTGATATGTGAAGATATCAATAAGGCTAATGATCTATATGACCTGATTAAAGATCAAGCACCTGGCCATTCGGAATGACTCTCGGAATGGGAATATTAGCGACCGGGTTTTGAAGCCAGGAGATGTGATTGTAGCCACAAATTTAGCTGGTCGAGGCACTGACACCAAGGTGTCTGAAGAGGTTGTAAAAAGTGGGGGTCTGTTTGTGGTTCTCTCTTTTCTTTCCCAAAATGCAAGAGTTGAACTGCAGGCTTTTGGAAGAACAGCTCGCAAAGGGCAGCCTGGCTCAGCTCAGGTGATTGTCTGTTCAAGCTACACCCCTTGTATTCTTACAATGGATGCAAACATTGACAAAATGAAGGATGCCCAAGACTATAGAGCCAAACAGAAGGTTGAACACATCATGGAAGATGATATGCCTGATGTCAACCTGAGAGAAAAGCTCTTCTTGAAGTACTGCAGTATTCTTTCAGGAATATATGAGAGCATTACTGATGAAAGTGAAGAAAAAGTTGTGGTTGCCATCATGAATGAATACTGGGGAACATGGCTACAGATTAAATCCAAAGATATAGTTCAGCTTAAGGAAAAAGAACTTGAGGAAAGCCTAGAAATTGATATAGAAATGGCTAAACATAAATCACTAAGCAGTGCGTCCCCTTTATCAAGTATCTATCACTACATTAAAATTGGTAACAACTTGCTAAATGCTGATAAAATAGAAGAATGTGCCAAGCTTCTTGAAAAAGCCATGAATTTAGACTATTCTTGGGCTGCCATTGCTTTCTACAATCATGCTTACTGTACATTAAAGCAAAGCAAAGAAAACTACCTGGACATATCTTTGGAAGATCTTGAGAGGTCTGTGACTTCTCTGAAGACACTTAAGGAGCAATATTAAGTAACATCGAGTTTATTGCAACTCTCAGCATCCCACATCAAGACTGAAAACAAAACAGAGTTTCAGAAGAACATACACATCAAAGTTCAAGTGCTTGATTTCTTTGAGAAAAACATATTGACATCAATTAAAAAGCTGAAGGACATCAAGGCCAAAGATGGTGATGCTATGACAGATGAGTCTGGTGTTTTTTCTCTTGGTCTTCAAGATGATCCAGATGTACAGGAAGAATTGTATGAATTGTACAAACTAGGTCTCCTCAATGTGTTTTCTGTAAAGGAGAAACCCTGTTTCTGCTGGGAAGGCCTCCTGGTGTTTTTACTGGGAGTCGTACAAATAGTAGCAGGAGTACTTCTAGCCGTTCTAACAGCTGGCTCTCTTTCCACTATTGGCATGGCAATGATTACTGAGGGGATATCTGACTGCATTGATGGAGTAACAGCTATGGTCACAGGAGAATTCAGTTGGGAGTCTTGGGCTATTTCCAAAGCAATCTCTATTGGTTTATCACTGATTAGCAGTGGAATTGGTACACTTCTAAGCAAAGGTTTCAAAGGTGTTAAAGCAGCAACAAACGCCTTTGTGAAAAATGTGAAGAGCTTGCCCAAAATGCTACCTAGTGAGGCTAGAAGTGGATTTACTGTAGCAATGAAGGAACATGCAAAACAGGCTTTAAAAAAGGCAGGTAAAGAGGTGGTGCAGCAAACAGTTATGTTCGGAATAGGACAAGGGGAAGAGATGATTATAGATGTCATTATTGAAGAAATCAAATCACATGTTCAAATAAAGACAAAAGAACACATGAGGGAAAAGGTACAGAAGGAGCCGCTGAGATCTGCAGTTGATGGTTTAGTTCTGTCTCAGCTGACAAACCCCAAAGAACTAAAGGAGTGTTTAAACCCTGGGAACCCCCTCTGTGACTCTGTAAATGGTTTATTTGGTGATTTCATTCATGAAATTCTGAATGAAGACTACAGGAGTCTTGAGCAGCAGAATCAACTATTTGGTGCCATAACTGGCTTGATTGATAAAGCCAAAGCAGAGGTTCAAGGCAGGAAAAAGACCATTCTAAATATCATCAAAATTACCTACTTAAGTACACTTGCTGGGCTTGCAATCAACGATGTAACCAACCTTCTCAATAACTTTGTCTCTAAACTAAGTGCTAACATAAATTCATTCATGCATGAAAAGAGAATACAATCATTGAATGCATGTGATCTTTCTGAAGAAGATAAACTTCATTTAAAACCGTTTAGGGAATCCCTTACTGATTCTATTTCTGAAGAGCTTGGAACTCTTAGTTCACACTTTCCATCAGAAGTTTTCAGGGCACCTTGTGAAAGCAGCTCAGTCTCAAATAAATCAATATGCAAGCAACTTCATAAGCAACAAGTTGAACACCAACAGAACTGTAGAAAAGTTAAAGTGCAGCTCTGCACCACTCTATGTATCAGACATGGCATTCGCCACTGCATCTAAAAAGAAGATGCACCCAGCTGACCAGGTTTATTTGGACAAATACATTGAAAACATGAAACAGTCAAATACAGCAGGTTCTGTACTGGATTTAAAAATGTTATCAGAAACAACAGGCACAAAGGTAATAGTTTCTGAAGAGAACACGAAAGGGAAACTGCAGACAAAGCATGTTTTGGAACCAAGTTCAAGCAGTGTACACAATAGAGTACATCTAGTCTACCGGCCAGCCAGCAAAAAGTACCCTGAAGGTCATTACGATGTTTGTATAAATAATACAATTATTGAAGTCAGGAGTGAAGGGAAAAGCTGCATGTATCACGTCTTCACACAAGCATTGCAACCTGAAGCACAGGACTCCCAGCTCTCTCAGAAGGCAACATATCTTCGAGAATTAGAAGCAAAAATGCTCCAGGATGGACACTTTCAGTGGAACAGTTTCATCCAGAGAAAAATATTGATTGACAGAATCAGGGGAGGGGATTGGTTCATGAGGTTACCCAAAAAACAATAAGCTCACCACTACAACTCTGCTCAGATGATCTTATTCAGAAGACAGATGCAGCTACAGGTACCACTCAAAATGACAGAAACAATCAGCTCACCACTACAACTCTGCTCAGATGATCTTATTCAGAAGACAGATGCAGCTACAGGTACCACTCAAATTGACAGAAAACTGCAGCTGAGAAATAAGCTTAAAGTGATGAATGCCAACAGTCTCAGCTTATGGCAAGAAAGCCTCAAAGGAACCATGAACTTTCATCATTATAGAGAACTACTGAGTTATATTGACAAATAGCTTTATTTAGATAAAAGTGATCACTGTTTTACAGGCATTTTAAAACTATTTTTAAAAAATAAAGAGGCTGTAGTTGAAAGAGTTTAAAATACCAGATCTATCTGTGTGTTAAAGGTTCACTGATTGCTGTTGAAGAAGGTCTTGCTTCTGAGTCGCTTGTTGAATGAACACAGCTTTAAAAGTGTAGGTATATAGCTGATAATCAAAATGTAAAGATATAATTACCAAATTATTAGTTTAAGTGAACAAATGGATAATCACATTACAAATATATATTTATTTAAATTCTGAATATTGTAGTGCAAAACAGTTTGCATTAGCTATTTGAGTAGGTGTTTAAATAGTATTTCATGCTGTGGTCCTGTGGAGTATGCTTATTGGATATATTTTGCTAATTTACAGGGAATGTGGGTTTATTTTATTCAAACTGAGATACAAACTAATTTTAAATGAGTTTTTTTAAGCAGATTGACTTTAAATGAGATGTCAAGCTGAATTTATGCTGATTAATATGTTGATGATATTGTGTATCTTTTTTGTGAGTTTTGTATGTTGCAGAACAATCCTATAAATGAGTTCAGTGACCATGACCTTGTTGTTGTGATTTATTTATCTGCATAACACTTACCATTAATTCATTGTCAGAAATATGACTGTTTTTAAAACCAGCCATCATTTAGCATCATCTTAGAATTCTACTGTATCACACAGTCTAGGCTGTTTCCCTATCTGTGCTGCAGAGCAGTGTGACAAATATGATTTGTAAAGCTATATTGAGTTTAATAACACCTCCCTACCAGTATAAAAAAGAAACTACATTGTCTTAAACGATAGTAATGGTTGTACTATTGATGTAAGTTATGCTTTTAACAATACATTACAGTAACACTAAATTACACAGGGTTCATATGTCCTAACTGATGATAAAGACTCCACATGTTAAGTCAATGAGGGTCCTGAAAATAATTCTCTGTTGCGATGCATGCTGCCAGTTTGAGTTCAAAATATCTGAAGGAGACTCTTAAACAGTGTAAACTACTTCAGAAAGTAGTAATGAAACAGTGTATTCCTAAAGGGAAACCAGCTTATGCTCCCTGTGGTAAATTTTTATAATGTAACTCTAGCCTGTCTCATGTTTCGGCGTATTTTTAATACTCATAAAGACAACAGAATTACATACCTTGGGCTGCACAAGGACGATTCCTGTTCAGCATCAGTAGTAAATGAATAACGGTTCCTCCAATCAGCTCTAGGCTCTATGATACAAAAATATAAATAGGTACCAGAATAAAACAATTCACTGCAACTTTTGTTCCTTGGTAACAAGTATTATAGGCTATATGACCCTTATGTACTTATCCTGTCTGTCTGTCCTAGTCTACAATAACTGCCTTGCATTTTGTTATTTTTTTGTATACATGTTTGACAGCCAGAAGGCTAAAAAGTAACTGTGAAAGAGAAAATGTCTTGTTTTGTATTTGTTTATTTCATGCTATGAAAGCACTTTGTGTTTGTGTTTCCTGTTTGGGGTCTGTGGTAATATCCTATCTCTAGTCATCTTGTTGGCTCGCACGCAGCCCTCATTGCTACAAAAGGCCTACTGGTATCCACACTGGAAATTGCACAACAATGAGATACAATATAGCTCTGTCAAAAACCTGCAGGATGTCTGTTTTGTGACTTTATCAGTAGAAAAGTGGAGGAAAATATTTAATTAGTACAAGTGATAGAAGGGCATTTAAATGATGAATATAGTGTAATTACTAGTGGTGGCAGAGCTGCATCATTATTACACACATTATTTCCTGGTAGAAGGTATCTGAAATTATGTAACCTCATGTGCACAATAGACCCCGTACAGCATGCTTTTTACAGGGTCCGTCAGGCTTTTACTGTGTCATTTTTGACTTACAAAATGAAGTTACATTTTATAATTTCTCTGTTATCTGGTTACATATCAACCACACATGTGATTACTCAACAAAAAAGTCATGAATTATCATACTTGAAATTTAAAATTGTTGCACAACTAAAAACACAATAATGTTGCTTAGAAAAGGAGGCATATCTGCAAGGCTTCGGGTAATGTACTCGGCTGGGAAATTAGTGTTGTAATTTATGTAAGATATTTGATATTTCACAATTTAACCAGGGCAACAAGTAAGTCACGTAATTACAGACTTTTTTAAAGCGCGGGATCGAATCCCCACCAATGCAAACAAGTGTGCTTGCGGAGAACTCCTTGTTTTAGTTTAAATTAAAAACAAAAGTAATTACATTTTCCAAAATGCAAAACTCAAAGAAATATATTTGCTGATATTTTTTAAAATAAAGAATTGAAGAAAAAAAAAAGAATCATTTCTTCCTTCCAGGAGGAGGCTATTCTATATTTCAGTGAAGCACTGTATTGATTCTGGTTCAGTCAGATCACATGATGTGTTGCTTCATGCGGACCAATTGAACACTGTTTACTTCATGTGGTCAGAGACAGGTTGCATCATTTGTTTGCTTCACATGAAGCAGTGAATCGGTGAATCATGTCATTGATCTGAAGCCTCAATGAGCTCCTGTGAATGCTCTGAAGCCTCATTGGGGGAGTTTACATGTTATTGACTCGTGAAGTGATGATGCGTGTGCACGTTTGGCCTAAAACTCAGGAGAATCAGGTTTGCAGCCAAAAAAAAAACAGCCACAGAGAAGGACAGCGTCAATCACAAAAACACGAGTAAATGATGAACAATGAAGGAAACACAGGAGCACCACGCCCAATTTCACATGGAAACCTTCATATCACGAGTAAATGATAATGTCTCGGGCGCACACATAGAAGTCTCTCACAGATAACCCTACGTCACCGCCGGTTTACAGCCATGGTGACACTTAATGCCTGGGTTGGACTGCTTAATTTTACATACCTCCGAGTTAACTGTGAAATTGTATACTTCAAATAATGAAACAGGAGATAATTCGAAATTCTATTCACAGCTAACGACATGCTACCTGTAAAATAAAGGATGTATTTTTCTTAGCATATGCCCTTATGTAGGTGGATTTACAATTGTTGCAAGATATCACATCATTATTATATAGGCTTGTCACAAAGACGGCCGGAACGAGTGGCGTCAGACCTGAGCCAGGAAATAAGCAACCGAGAGGTGGAGTTTGGTGAAGCTGAGCGAATGGTCTCACTCAGCATTTAATGAATGAACAGACAGACAGAAAATGAATGGTTGTAACAAACAAAGCACACATGGCCTCAATGGCCACCTCCCCACTTAAAATCCCACAAGTCTCGCTCGAAGTCCTGGGCCAAGAACAGTGACTTTAAGGGGTTGATGGGCGGCAATGTTGCCAGTAGCCAGGCTGCTACTGGCCATGCTGTTAGCAGACGTGCTGACTGTGGGGCGAATCTCTCCTCCCGCTGTACCACTGGCAGCGGAAATGCTGCCAATGGTGCGGCTGTCAGTAGACGTGCTGACAGCTCCCAAACTGACTCCTTCAGCCGGGGCAATTCCAGCAGCGGAAAAGCTGCTGGGGTTGGTGGTCTCCAGACGTCCCCCAAGATCTCCGGCAGCGAAACTGCTGCGGGGGAAGGTAGTCTCCTGCCCTCTCCCCCCTTTATTGCTAGCAGCTCCCTCAGGAGGGACTTCAGCCCCCAGAATTCCTGCAGCGAAATTGCTGCGGGGAAAGGTGGTCTCCTGACTTCTCCCCCCTTAGCCGGCAGCTCCCTCTGGTGGGGTTCCGGCCACACTGACCCCTGCGGCCAAGCAGAGCCGACTGCGACCCCTGGCGAAGTAGTTCCAGCGACCCCAGGCGATGCGGAGCGGCTGGCAACCCCAGGCGAAGCAGCAACAGGCAACCCCAGGCGAAGCGAGGCAGGCATCCTTGGGCGAAGCGAGGCAGGCATCCTTGGGCGAAGCGAGACAGGCATCCTTGGGCAAAGCGAGGCAGGCATCCTTGGGCAAAGCGAGGCAGGGTGTCAGGACAAGCTGGGGTGCAGGTGTTGTCCCTCTTCTCGGCCACTGCGGCCGGGCGGTTCTTCCCCGTGCTTCCCTCAGCAGCCTATGCAAGGGCTGCTGAGGACCGCCAGCATCTAGTCCTGGTCCATCTGGTGAAGGGAGAGGCAGCTCCTGGTGGAGCTCCTGGTGGAGTTTGGTGGAGCTAAGCGAATGGTCTCATTCAGCATTTAATGAATTAACAGACAGACAGAAAATAAACGGTTGTAACAAACAAAAACACAGGACACGGCACATTCGCCAAAACAAAAGAGACAAACAAAACGGACTATACAGACAAACACGGTGAGCTGATTTAACGATTATTATTATTATTTTCTTTACCTCCGTCTCCAATCCCGTTCTCCACTCACCGAACACACAACCCAGAGTGGGTGAAAACATGCAGCTTTTATGCAGCTGTACCAAGACTCGATTGCTAATCAATCATTCAATTGGTGTCTCGGTACAACTGCACGTGAATTAATAAAGTGCAATTCCCCGTGCTCACATATTATTACTTTTTACTTGCACGTGAAGTGCTGTGCAATCCTCATGCTTAAATACAAATATACATTTTAAACACTCGTGTTACACAGACCCGTTTATATCCCGTGTACCAACGACGATACACCAACATTAAAACACAACACATAACACAAAATACACACAGGGGCGGGCACTTCGCCACAAGGCTACATAAGCCCCAAGCCACCGCTGTCCACTGTTTAATTTTAACAAGATGTCACATGACAGCCATAGATACCATGATGCAAGTTTCTCCAGTATTGTTCTCTGTGCATGTAAACCACCCTTTCTGGCATTTCCTGTGAAAGCATGAATGCTGTCCACATGGCTAATTTGCATATTAAATCACTCCTTTCCCCTTCATTTGCACGACGTCAAGTTAACAGCTGCTCGTCCCGAGTGTAATAAACTGAGACCATGTAAACCCAGAGAGAGAGGGGGGCATTTCATCTTTGGCTTGAGCAAATTGTCTGGAATAAGGTTAAAACACACATGTAAAGTCCACCACTGAAGCACTGAACCCTGTGTATGATTTGAAGCTTCAATAAAGCACTGAACCCTGTGTATGATTTGAAGCCTCAATGAATCACCTGCACTGTTCACATGCTGAGGGAGCTGATTGACAGGCTGGTCTTGTTCACATGCTGAGGGAGCTGATTGACAGGCTGGTCCTGTTCACATGCTGAGGGAGCTGATCCTTAAGCTGGTCCCTGTTGTTATGGTAACTGTGGACCTCCTTGCTTGTTTCTACTCTTGTCCAGATCACAGCTGACCTCTCACCCCAGTCTCCTCCAGCTCTGTAGTCGAAAGTGCAGTTCAGGATGCAGTCCCACCCCACAGTGCAGTTCACAGAGCTCGGGACTTTCACAAACTCACTGGCACTGACACTGCAGACACCCAGCATGAGGACTGACAGCACGCCGGTAACCAGGGTAACAGGGAAGCCCCGCCATCCTTCTGAACTTCATCCTGCTGACAGAGAGACACAGACAGATGAACACACACAAGGAGTAGAAACTTGACTCAGAACAGAAGCCAGGAGGAGGAGAAAGTTGGTGCCTGAAGCTCAGTACAGAGACAGAGACACACACAGGAGCTGATTCACAGAGACAGTGCAGGACTGGATCGGGGATGTGACTGGATGGAGGGCACGGCAGCAGAATTTGGAGGCAGTTCTGCAAACACACACCCTGAGGACCAGGTGCTGAGAGACACAGACACACAGGAACACAGACAAATACACACAGAGACAGACAGACTTACTGGATCAATGACAGGGCAGCTGAATTCAGGGTCAGTTCTGCTGCTGCAGAGTTCAGACTCTTTGCTGTATCTCTGCACCATCAACAGAGACTTTTTAAAACATAAACCAGGCATTGTGAACTCCTTGCTTCAAACTAAATAAACTACACTTCCCATGAGTCTCTCCGTGGTTTAAAATATAAATCAGGCATTGTGAATGCCTTCATTCAAACCCAATAAACTACACTTCCCACGAGTCTCTTGTGGTTTATGGCAAGCATCAATACAACACAGATTTTACAATTTAAGGGAAATTGATCTAAATGAATGAAATCTGTAATATCGAATTTTTTCACCCCCACATTTCATTGTTAAGATGTTTTTTGTTTATTTACATGCTGTTATTTGAATATAAATAAAAAACACGACAGGCTTTCGACCTGCCCTCCCAGTACATAAAACACGAACTGAATGCATTAATAAAGGACAAAATAAATGAATGCAGTTAACGAGATGCGCAATATTCTCTTTAATAATAATAATAATAATAATAATAATAATAATAATAATAATAATGTATTGTATTAAAAAACAGCAGCAGCACACTTTACCTTCGCTTGAAGTCTGTAGTCTTTCCAGGTGCCTCCATAAGCAATTAGATTGACAGACTCTTCGTCTTCTGTTTGGTTTATGGTCTATTTTATATTCTGTATTCGTTATTATGAGCACAGCCCTTTCCATTACATGTTACACCATTGTTTTAATGAATGTTTTAATCTCCCTGGTTTCCTAACACATTTCCCTATATACCTAACTATACCCCAACCTATTCTACTGCCATTCCCTATACCTTGACTAAATAAATAATTCTGTACATTAAAAGCCCTGAACCCATCCCCTAACTCTAATCTCACTTCTCTATATCTAGCACATTCAACCATCAGGTGTTCCACAGTTTCCAGAACCCCCCACTCCATACATAACCCATTCTCATGCGCTCCGATTCTATAGAAATGTTCATTTAAAGTTGAATGTCCTATAAACAGCCTTATTAAATTCACTTCTTCCTGTCTATTCCACCCATACCATCCTTCCCTCATACTGACTGTACTTAGTGATTTATATCATTTTCGCCCTTTTCTTTTCCTATTCCACATAATCTACCATTCATTCACTATAATCGGAGGCTGTGAGGTCCAGTGGTTAAAGAAAAGGGCTTGTAACCAGGAGGTCCCCGGTTCAAATCCCACCTCAGCCACTGAATCATTGTGTGACCCTGAGCAAGTCACTTAACCTCCTTGTGCTCTGTCTTTCGGGTGAGACGCAATTGTATGTGACTCTGCAGCTGATGCATAGTTCACACACCCTAGTCTCTGTAAGTCACCTTGGATAAAGGCGTCTGCTAAATAAACAAACTGTCAACTATAATTGTTCCTATTTTATAATACTCCTTTAGCCCATAATGCACATGCATACCCATTTGTGTTCAAGCACCTGCTCAGTTAAAATGCGTCGCTATTGTCTCTGGTTTGTGCGCACGCAGTCAGGATGAGCCGCTCCCTCGAGCTTCGGCCTCAATCCGCGCATAATAAAGGTGTGTCTCAGTCCCGGTGAATCCTAACCAACATCGCGCTGTTACAGTTGTGTTTAATATGATCATTGCCGATCACGTTCCTCAGACCCCGATTGATCTTGGATTAGTTTACCTTGTTTCAGATTAAACCAGATTAGCGGTAAAATTGCACTACTCAATGTTAATTTAGGTGAGGAAGTCCAAGACGTGTGCTAATCGGGGTCTGTGAAACCAGCCATTGTAATAGCCCGACAGTTTGATTTTCAAAAGGGTTAAATAATTACAAGGTTGCAATTCGATCAGAAATCTGATTTGGGTCACTGAAGGCATCCAATGGGTTTATATAAAATAAAACGAGTTACCCATGTGTTCAACCTTGGAAAAATATACAAAATCTGGTTTTAAACATCAATGAGATACTTTGCCCCTTTTGAAAACCAGGCTGACAGTGTACTCTGCATCTTATAAATCTGTAATCGCATTATATTGTATTTTCACTTAACTGCTTTGTATGGTTCTATACTTGTACTGCCTGGAATTGCTCTTAAATGAACTGTATTTACTGTATTCGTCGCTCGTGCCGGAAATGGTTCTTACATGTAACTGTATTACCTATTATATAATTCTCTTAACTGTAATATGAATTTAAAGTTGCATTGAATAAGGATGTCTGGAAAGAAAATAAACCATAATAAATGAGCTAATGTATTTTTCATTTCAATGATCAGAAAGATTAATTCAACAAAGTCCACATGGGGGCGCCAGCATACTGCGAGGTCGATTTCTTGTATTAACTTAGTTTCCCTTTCAATAGAATGACAACCATTACCGAATGGGAAAGAGCCCTCTCTGACCGTCAATCACTGAGCAAATATAAAAAAGCTGCCCTATCAGGGCCCTGCTGTGAGGGAGAAGTCCCTCCCACCTCCTGTTGAAGAGGGACGTCCTCACAGTAACATATCGCCATTTTCTCTCTCACTTCACTGAGACAGGTCACAGATTGCTTCGTGCTTGCTTGTCTGAATTTGGCTGATTTGTTGGTTTATACCTTCAAATTTGTTTTAAATCCTGGTAAAATCATGCTTTCGAGCGTTATTAAGAGTGCTCTTGCCTGATTCTCCTGTCAGTTTACTGACTAGAGCTGGTTTCAATCCCTCTTGTGAGATTGGTGAGCGGCCATTACTCTTTTCTACTACATGAGGCCTCGTGTAGTTGCAGATACCGTGTGGAGAGCTGTTCTGGTGCTGTAAGGAGACTCCACGGGCCTAGCAGCTCGGGTCTAGCGCCCCTCTCAAGCCTCGGGCTCAACTAGCACGGCTGCGCTTGCCCTCGACGACCACGGCGACTGAATTGGCTGCATACCCCGGCATCCACCGCGGTTCTCCCGCCGACCTTCAGGCTTGGAACAGCGCCTACCCGGCCCCGATTGACTCGGCACCAGTGTAACCATCTCCGTGCCGACCGCGCCCACCATCGGCACCAATTGACTCGGCACCGAGTGTTCGGCACCGACAGCGTTCTCCTCGGCGCCGATCCCGGCACCGGTGAACAGCTTCGGAGCCGTCTACAGCCCGGCACCGACCGAATTACCCATCGGCACCGATTGACTCGGCAACGACCGCTTGTTCTTGGAACCGAGCGCAGCAGCCCCGCCTAGTTGCCATGTCAGTGCAGTCAACTGAGTCCTCCGCTGGTTTCCACCAGGGCGACCAGTGCGCGGCAAAGCTGCCCAGGCAGGATGAGCACCGGTCCTGTGCCAGATGCTTAGGGGCAGACCATGTGGCCAAAGCACTGGCGGGTGAGTTGGACTGCTCTCCATGCAGGAAGTTCTCCAAAAGAACTAAACGCAGGACAGCAGCCCCATCCCCAGCAGAGTATCTCTCCCCGAGCCATGGGAGAATGAGGTCAGTGGTCCAGGGTCCTCAGCAGAGGTCCTCTAGGACCCCACGTCAGATTAGAACTCATGACCACTTGGGTTACATTTATTTATTACACAAATAATATTATCTCTACATCTGTGAATAACTTATTTTAACATGCTTATGTGTTTTAGTGGTGGGATTTAATTTACCAGCATCAGCCAAATCAATATTGTTGTGCTACATGTATTCATTTATAGCAATATTTATTCAAACATTTTAATAATTTCTATATTTAAAAAGTATGTATTTCTACGTGTATTTGTTTACATTTGCATTCATGTATTTATTCATTTATAAAATCGTGCTGTGTTTTGTACTTGCTCTTACTAGAACTGAAGTCATTGGGCCCGATCTTGGATAGATTTGCGCACCACTTAAACGGCCGTTATGTGCAAATGCGCATAATTTTCTATATTCGAAACGTCCTTTTGCGCGTCACAATCCATTCTGCGCTGTGCAGAAATAAAATGTATGCATTGCACAATATGGGGGGAGTGGCCGACAATATGCGTGATCCTGCTATTTTCAAAAGTATGTGCCAAGCACAAAACCAGTTTTGCGAGGCATAAAATAACACTTTTAAAAAGCAAGCGTTAACTCCGCGCACATCCCCCCAGGACTCACACAAGCACGGAACAGCAGGAGCTTTCCAAGGTACCGCTATGGGAAACACCCCGCGAGCGCACAAGACTCCGTCCACATCTACAGTGGGACTATTATATGGTGATTACAGGACAGGAATTCAAAAGAACGATTGCGATAGTTGCTTCACTGTTTAAAAAAAAAAACATGTTTAAAAAACAATCTGCAGGAAGCTGCTATCTCGACCGCTCTTTCAGACTGAAACATTAGGCTACTATTTACTTTTCTAAGCAAGCATTCTTGGTGCTGCAAGAATAGCTCCCAAAACAGAATGGAGAGTACAGTACGGTATGTGACATAGACCGAGCTGGCAAATACAAAACAACTGTCTGGAGAAGGAGCGGGCTCTGGAGGCAGGGGAGCATAGCGGAGGTAGAGCCAGTCTTCTAGTGCAGGTGGAGTGGAGAGGTCGAGTGGGGGTGTAGGGAGAGATGAGGGTCTGGAGGTAGCTGGGTGCAGTCTGGTCAAGGCATCTGTAGGCTAGTACAAGAGTCTTGAACTGGATGCGAGCGGTGATCGGGAGCCAGTGGAGCGAGCGGAGTAGTGGAGTAGCGTGGGCGAAGCGAGGCAGAGAGAACACCAGGCGGGCAGCAGAGTTCTGGATGAGCTGGAGCGGATGGGTGGTGGACGCAGGGAGGCCAGCCAGGAGGGAGTTGCAGTAGTCTAGGCGGGAGAGTACCAGGGCCTGGACCAGGAGCTGGGTAGCATAGTTGGTGAGGAAGGGTCGGATTCTTCGGATGTTGCTGAGGAAGAATCGGCAAATGCGTGCCACAGTGGAGATGTGCTGGGAATAAGAGAGGCAGGGGTCCAGGGTGACTCCAAGGTTCTTAGCTGAGGAAGAGGGAGAGAGTGTGGTAGATTCCAGAGGAACAGAGATAGAGAGATCAGAGGAGGGGGAGGAGGAGGGAAAGAAAAGGAGGTCAGATTTAGAGAGGTTGAGTTTGAGGTGATGCAAGTGCATCCAGGAGGAAATAGCAGACAGACAGGTAGAGATACGGGAGGAGATGGTGGAGTCAGAGGTGGGGAAGGAGAGGAAAATCTGAGCATCATCAGCATAGAAATGGTATGAGAAACCATAGGATGCGATGAGGGGGCCCAGGGAGCGGGTGTAGAGAGAGAACAGGAGAGGACCCAAGACTGACCAATTGGGGGACTCTAGTTAAGAGAGGGTGAGGTGTGGAGGTTGCTCCACGCCAGGTTACCTGGTAAGTGCGGTTGGAGAGGTAGGAGGAGAACCAGGCCAGAGCAGTGCCAGAGATCCCCAGGTCAGCAAGAGATGATAGTAGAATAGAGTGATCAACAGTGTCAAAGGCAGCAGAGAGGTCGAGGAGAATTAGGACAGAGGAGAGAGAGGCAGCTCGGGCACATTTAAGTGAGTTGGTGAAAGACAGGAGGGCGGTTTCAGTGGAGTGAGCAGAGCGGAAGCCAGATTGGAGAGGGTCAAGCAGAGAGTGGTTGGACAGGAAAGCAGAGAGCTGGCGGTGTACAGTCCGCTCGAGGGTTTTGGAGAGGAAGGGTAGGAGGGAGACAGGACGGTAGCTCTGGAGGGAGGTGGGGTCGAGGGTAGGTTTTTTGAGGAGGGGAGTGATCGAGGCTTTTTTGAAGGCAGAGGGGAAGATACCAGAAACTAGAGAGGTGTTGAGGAGGGAGGAGATGAAGGGGAGTAGAGCAGGAGCAGCAGCTTGAAAGAGGTGAGTGGGGAGGGGGTCCAAGGCACACGTGGTGGGTTTGTGACCCTGGAGCAGGGAGGAGAGGTCAGGGTCTGAGAGGGGCAAGAAGGTGGAGAAGGAGGGTGAGTTAGTAGGGGTTGCAGTGGGTGTAGGAGTTGGAGCGGGAGGGGGTGCGGGGGAGGGAGAGGTGTTAAAGAGTTTGCGGATATCTGAGATTTTAGAAGAGAAGAAGGAGGCAAAGTCATCAGGGGAGATAGAGGAGGGAGGAGGAAGGGGGGAGGGTTTAGGAGGGAGGAGAAGGTAGAGAATAGTTTACGTGGGTTGTTAGTGGAGGCTTGGATTACAGATTGGAAATAAGCACATTTAGCAGAGGAGAGAGTAGAGGAGAAGGAGGAGAGGAGAGTGCGGTAAAGGTCTAGGGCAGCAGGGAGGTTACGGCGAGAGGTTACAGTGGGGGTAGGAGGAGCAGGGAGAGGGGGGAGAGACAGAGAAAAAGAGATGAAATAGTGATCATAGAGGTCCAGGGGGGTGACAGAGAGGGTGGAGGGGCAGCAGGCCCTGGAGAAGGTGAGGTCCAGTTGACGGCCAGCTTTGTGGGTAGGAGGGGACGGAGAGAGACAGAAGTCGAAGGAGTGCAGGAGAGGGAGGAATCCAGCAGAGTGGCTGGGGATGGAGAGATGGATGTTGAAGTCACCCAACAGGACAGTCGGGGTAGACAGAGAGGGGAGGGAGGAGAGTAGATAGTCGAGTTCATCCAGAAAGTGAGTGAGAGGCCCAGGGGGGCGGTACAGAACAACGAGCAGGAGTTGACAGGGAAAGGTTAGTTGGACTGCATGAAATTCAAAGGTATTGACAGAGAGCGAGATGAGATCGGAGGGGAAAGAAAAAAGTAAGGAGGGAGAGAGGAGAAGACCCGTCCCACCTCCCCGTCCAGTGAGACGAGGGGTATGGGTCAGGACGTAGAGAGAGGACAGGGCAGCAGGAGTAACAGTGTTATCAGGGGACAACCAGGTTTCAGTGAGAGCAAGGAAATCGAGCGAGAGGTGGGAGGCAAAGGCAGATATGAAATCAGCTTTGTTAGCAGAAGAGTGACAGTTCCAGAGTGCACCAGAGAGTGTGCGGGAGGGGGGAGAGGCAGAGAAATTAGGTTAGAGGGGTTGGAGGAGCAGCAGCGGAGGGAGGGCAGAGGACGAGGACGAGAGGACAGAACAGGGATGTGAGAGACAGTCATAGCAGGGCAAGCAGGACAAAAGGCACAGTAGGAGCAGTAGGGTGGAGGGTACAGACCTGACTAGTAGATAGCTTCTTCTAGAGCCCCGTTAGGTTTGGATCTATTGGAATAGCGTCTCAGCGCAGGCCTCCCCTTGCTGGACTCCCACAGCTAGACTCCCGGCTCTTTTGTTGAGGCTCTTCTGTTGGCTGGCGCAGAAATAGGCTGCTTAATATATAAAGAACAACTGCGTGAAAACCAATCAGATAGCAAATCAACTTCTGTACAATTAAACCACTCACCTGGTACTAATCACACACCAACTCAGCTAATTCAAACACCACCTTACAAAGTTACCAAATGTAGTTAATTAAAAATTACTTGAAGCAGGAACTTGCCTATCTGCCTCAGTCCCTGGTTCCTGTAGACTGACCACTATTATATGCCCACCCTTAAATGGGTTCCACCTCACTTTGCAAGGGGACTGGCACAACTGCTAACTGCTCTATTGACAATACTTTTACACACTTCAAAGGGGATCACACCACTACAGGAGACTGTGTGGAGACCAATCCAAATGCAAACAACTCTCTTCAAGTTAATAAACCACCCTCCCTGATAATTACAAATTGCAAATCACCTTATTATTCAAATAACCACACTACCTGGTTTAAAATCACATACACACACTCCTCCCTAAATTGAAACACCAACTAATAATGATACTTAAATTGTTAATTAAAAATTAGTAGGAGCAGGACCAATTACCTATCTTGCCTCAGACACTGGTTACCTGTAGACTCCCACAGCTAGACTCCCGGCTCTTTTGTTGAGGCTCTTCTGTTGGCAGGCGCTTCTGGCTGGCGCAGAAATAGGCTGCTTAATATATAAAGAACAACTGCGTGGAAACCAATCAGATAGCAAATCAACTTCTATACAATTAAACCACTCACCTGGTACTAATCACACACCACATTACAAGTTACCAAATGTAGTTAATTAAAAATTACTTGAAGCAGGAACTTGCCTATCTGCCTCAGTCCCTGGTTCCTGTAGACTGACCACTATTATATGCCCACCCTTAAATAGAGTTATATTTAAGAGCAAGTAGTAACTGCAGTAGAGTATTTAATTATGGATGGACCAAACTTGCAGGTCGCCACTGTCACATTTTCCAGGAAATCACGGCTAATACTGAGAAAGAAAACAGATGAGAACCTAACAGAAAACTAGTGAAAAACACTGCATTGATTACCTGAACGGGTCAAATGTAGACTACTGAATTGCTGAATTGTTGGGGGAGAGTGGCGCATCCAGCTGAGGCGCTTCATCTGAAATGCAGGGTGTGCCCTATAGCCTGGAGATCGCTGTTTCCAATCCAGACTATGCCATCGCCGACAGGAACGCCGAGGGGGCGGCACACAGTTGGCCGAGTGCCACCCGGGTTGGGAGGGCTTAGGTCAGCTTGGTAATCATTGTCTCAACAAGCTCCAGCGACTCCTGTGGCGAACGGTCGCCTGCGAGTTGTGGGCGGAACTGCATTTCCTCCAACACCGCTACAGCCAGGTGCGGTTGTCTTTGCTGTTGCAGTGTGACAAGAGGAGGGTGGCTGACGGCGTTTGTTTCAGAGGATGCGCATGATGAGTCTTCGTTCTCCCGAGTCGATACGGGAAGTTGCAGCAGCGCCATAAAAAACAATTGGATATTCCAAATTGGGAGATTTTTTTTAAAAATATTACAACAAAAAAAATAAATAGTTAAGCTTCAAAAAATCTATTTTTGACTGAGCGAGTTAAGTGTGTACGGTATCCTGACAACACAACACGTTGAAAACACAGAAAAGATGCTGAGAAAAAAAAAAAAAAGTTTTCTATTTCCTGTTTAATTAAGAAAATACAATAAAAAAAGATTATTCTCTTACTTGTCTTCCTGCCATATCCCCTCTTTTTTGGTCAAATATTGAATATATTCGTATTCAATTTCAAACCACTGTTCTTTGTTCCCATGATGCATCTGTGATGGGCTGGGTTTTAAGCGATCGTGATAATTTCTGATATTTTATAGTGGCTGGACTTTATAATAATAAAAAAATGAAAAAGGGTAACGAGCGACAAATGCATTAATTTCTGTCGATTTGTTCTATTTTAATGGGTTATAATTTTACAAATTTAAAAGACATTCATTAAGAAAAGATAAAACTAATTTAATAACCTTTAAGAATTATGTTTTTATTGACAGAAATATATTTGATGTATGTGTGTTTGGCATGAAATCAAATAAAGTCCCATTGGATTTTGCTTGAAAAGAGGAAACACAAAAGGTGTTTTTTTAGGTTTTTATTTTTTAAATAAAGCATTTATTCAACATGTTTTTTTTTTACAAAAATACATAAAAATACAACACAATACAACACGGAATGTTTTTTGACTGGACTGTATTGCATTAGCTGGCTCTCAGATCACCAGTACAGTACAGGGCTGTTAGATTAGACTGGACTGTATTGCATTAGCTGGCTCTCATATCTCCAGTATAGTACAGTGCTGTTAGATTAGACTGGAATGTATTGAATTAGCTGGCTCTCAGATCCCCAGTACAGTACAGTGCTGTTAGATTAGACTGGACTGTATTGAATTAGCTGGCTCTCAGATCACCAGTACAGTACCGTGCTGTTAGATTAGACTGGACTGTATTGAATTAGCTGGCTCTCATATCTCCAGTACAGTACCATGCTGTTAGATTAGATTGGACTGTATTGAATTAGCTGGCTCTCAGATCCCCAGTACAGTACAGTGCTGTTAGATTAGACTGGACTGTATTGAATTAGCTGGCTCTCAGATCCCCAGTACAGTACAGTGCTGTTAGATTAGACTGGACTGTATTGAATTAGCTGGCTCTCAGATCACCAGTACAGTACCGTGCTATTAGATTAGACTGGACTGTATTGAATTAGCTGGCTCTCAGATCCCCAGTACAGTACCGTGCTGTTAGATTAGACTGGACTGTATTGAATTAGCTGGCTCTCAGATCCCCAGTACAGAAGCGTACTGTTAGATTAGACTGGACTGTATTGAATTAGCTGGCACTCAGATCACCAGTACAGTACTGTGCTGTTAGATTAGACTGGACTGTATTGCATTAGCTGGCTCTCATATCTCCAGTATAGTACAGTGCTGTTAGATTAGACTGGAATGTATTGAATTAGCTGGCTCTCAGATCCCCAGTACAGTACAGTGCTGTTAGATTAGACTGGGCTGTATTGAATTAGCTGGCTCTCATATCTCCAGTACAGTACAGGGCTGTTAGATTAGACTGGACTGTATTGAATTAGCTGGCTCTCATATCTCCAGTACAGTACCGTGCTGTTAGATTAGACTGGACTGTATTGAATTAGCTGGCTCTCAGATCCCCAGTACAGTACAGTGCTATTTTTAAAATCCATAAAATGTTGTAAATCTTAAATTCCTGAGAAATAACACTTATGAAAATGAATGAACAAAATAAACAAATAAAAATACATAAATGAAAAAAATCAATACACAACTTTATAAACAAATTCCTAAAATTACACAAATTCAGTCAATCCAACACCTTTAAAAAAAAAAAAGTACAAAGTAACACGGAACAGTCCATTATAGTTAGTATAGGGGGTGATTGGTCTAAGGCTATTGTGCATATTATTATTATTATTATTATTATTATTATTATTATTATTATTATTATTATTATTATTATTATTATTATTATTATTATTATTGTAGTATTATTACTAGTCCAAACTCCCTCACCCCTCTCTTTGACTGCACCTAAATGGACCAGTCCCTTAAAAAAAAGAAAAAAGTCATTTTCCACTGAAATTAAATAAAATACACGCAATTTCAAACTAAAAAGAAAACAGTTTCAAATTGTAACACCAGAAACACATTTTGTGTATATATATATATATATATATATATATATATATATATATATATATATATATATATATATATATATATATATATATATAATATATAATCTTTAAACATCTTAAAACAGTTGCAGAATATTTTGTAGGGATTTTCATAGCAATTAAGAAAGTCAAAGAGAGAGAGAGAGACATAACTGGGAAAAAAATGGCAAAATACTTTAAAAGAAGTGTAATTTGTAATTCATTATGAACAGAGCTGCACAGAGCAGGTCTATAGGAAACTCAACACTGCAGAGCTGCACAGAGCAGGTCTGTAGGAAACTCAAGACGGCAGAGCTGCACAGAGCAGGTTAAAAGGAAAGAGAGATCAACACTGCAGAGCTGTACAGAGCGAGTCTATAGGAAAGACAAAATTTCTTTTTTTTATATAACTTTTTAGATTAGTTCCTTTTAAAACAGTGCTTTCCCTGGGTCTCTCTCAAACACTTTCAATGAGACTCCCTATCGCACAGGAGTTTCAGTAAGACTCCCTATTACAGAGCAGTTTCAATAGAACTCCCTATTGCACAACTGTTTTAATGAGACTCCCTATCACACAGCAGTTTTAATGAGACTCCCTATCGCACAGGAGTTTCAGTAAGACTCCCTATCACACAGCAGTTTCAATGAGACTCCCTATTGCACAGCAGTTTCAATAAGACTCCCTATCACACAGCAGTTTCATTAAGACTCATTATCGTACAGCAGTTTCAATAAGACTCCCTATCGCACAGCAGTTTCAATAAGACTCACTATCGCACAGCAGTTTCAATGAGACTCCCTATTGCACAGCAGTTTCAGTAAGACTCCCTATCACACAGCAGTTTCAATGAGACTCCCTATCACACAGCAGTTTCAATAAGACTCATTATCGCACAGCAGTTTTAATAAGACTCATTATCGCACAGTAGTTTCAATAAGACTCATTATCGCACAGCAGTTTCAGAGCAGAGCTGGTCTATAGGAAACTCAACACTGCAGAGCAGTGATTGAATCGTAATATCTTTTCAATATAGACTTTAAGGGGAAATTCACAAATGCTCTTCACATGGTTTCAGGAAAAAGAAAGTGAAGGGTGAGAGAGAGGGAGAGGGTGAGAGTGAGGGAGAGAGAGAGGAGAAAGAGGGACGCTTCTGGACAAACGCCTCTGGATTTCCCGTTTGCTTCTTTCAAACAATCCAACTTGTAACAACGAATAGTGGAGTCTTCGTTTTCATATTTCTCCCAGTAGTCTTGCTCTTTAACTTTCGTCAATGTGGACTCAGCTTCGTAACTTTTGGTTTGACTTTTATCTGGACTGATGTAACTGTTGTCTTGCTGTTGTCCTTTCTTTCCATCCAAGCCTTTAGATTTGTCCGAATTCCCCCCGCTTGCCTTGCCCGATTTGGGGAACCACCATCTCGTTCTGGTGCTGAAGGTGTAAGTGACGCGGGCTCTCGGATAGTAAGGCATCATGGGGCAGGGAGCGAAATCGATTTCTCTCAAGAACCTCAAATCTAGACCTTTCCTCTCCTCGGGACCGGCGCAGAGGAGCTCGGAGCTGGAGATCCGGACCTGACGGAACCATTCCCAGAGAGGGCGGGCCTGGCAGGAGCAGCTCCAGGGGTTTCCGTTGAGTCTGAGGAACTGCAGGGACGAGAGATCGGAGAGGGCCGAAGCAGGGAGGTCTGTTAGGGCGTTGTTGAAGAGGAACAGGGTGGTGAGGTGACCCAGGTCCCTGAAGGCTTTGCGGTTGACCTGTCGCACTCGGTTCTCGTGGAGGAGGAGCCTGTCCAGGTTGACCAGCCCTCTGAAGACATTTTCAGACAGGACTCGGATTCGGTTGCCGTGGAGGAAGAGGTGAGTGAGATTCACCAGGTCTGAGAAGAGATTGTCCTGAGAGGGGGAGAGAGAGGGAGGGGGAAGGGGAGGGACAGAGATTGATATTTGGCACATGAAAATTCAGTACTACCAAAAAGTTGTATGTTAAATTATGAAAATAAAATTATTTGTGTTATAGCTCTTCTGTATGTATCTGCCTCCTGTCACCCCTCCCCCCCAGGAGCAGGGTTGAGACAGACTGTATTAGATAGGATAGAGGGGGCTATCCAGGAGCAGGATTGAGACACACTGTATTAGATAGGATAGAGGGGGCTCTCCAGGAGCAGGGTTGAGACACATTGTATTAGATAGGATAGAGGGGGCTCTCCAGGAGCAGGATTGAGACACATTGTATTAGATAGGATAGAGGGGGCTCTCCAGGAGCAGGATTGAGACACACTGTATTAGATAGGATAGAGGGGGCTCTCCAAGAGCAGGATTGAGACACACTGTATTAGATAGGATAGAGGGGGCTCTCCAGGAGCAGGATTGAGACACATTGTATTAGATAGGATAGAGGGGGCTCTCCGGGAGCAGGATTGAGACACACTGTATTAGATAGGATTGGGGGGGGGGCTCCAGGAGCAGGGTTGGAGACGCACTGTATTAGATAGGATGGGGGGCTCTCCAGGAGCAGGGTTGGAGACGCACTGTATTAGATAGGATGGGGGGGATGGGGGGGCTCCAGGAGCAGGGTTGGTGGCGCACTGTATTAGATAGGAGGTCTCTCTCTCTCTCTCTCTCTCTCTCTCTCTCTCTCTCTCTCTCTCTCTCTCTCTCTCTCTCTCTCTCTCTCTCTCTCTCTCTCTCTCTCTCTCTCTCTCTCTCTCTCTCTCTCTCTCTCTTTCTCTCTCTCACCTGGATGTGTTGCAGCAGGTTGTCCTGCAGGTAAAGGAACTGCAGGCTGTAGAGTTTTTTGAAGATGTTTCCGGGCAGGGTCCCCAGCTGGCAGCGGTATATGTGCAGGCTCTGCAGCTTGTCCAGCCCCCGGAAGGAGTCAGGATGGAGGGTGCGCAGGGAGGGGTTATCCCCCAGGTCCAGCTCCTCCAGATCTCGCATGTCGCTGAAGGAATCTGGTTTGATGGAGCAGATGTTGTTGGAGTAGAGCCACAGGACCTGATGAGAGGGAGAGAGAGAGGTGGGGGAGAGAGAGGAAGATCATTTTCAAGCTCAATTTCGAGTTACAGTCAAACCTGTATTAAGAGACCTGCACTCAAGGTACAGTCAAATAGTGTCTCTTAAAAGAGGGACCCCCCATACATTTTCTATTTGTCTCCGACATCCTACCTTCCTCTAATTATATATGTATGTTTAAAAAACTCTGTAAAAGACTACATATATGAACAAAATAAGTAGTGGAATTGAATTACATTTAGATTATTGTGTGGGCTTGCACGTTGTTGTTTCGGAGGACAAAAGCTTGAGTGCGTTTGTCTATCTCCAGCCTCTCCCAGCCGAGAAGGAGTCACTGCGGGGGAGATCGCAGCAGCAGCAGTGGTGAGGCAGACATAGTCTTAAAAACAATTTATAAATTGGGGGAGAAAAGGGGGTTACAAATAATTGTGAAGTGTGAACAGGGCAAGATGGTACCTGTGTCTGGAAGCCGAAGGACTGCGCCCACAGCTCTGTGATGCGGTTGTTTTGGAGGAACACTCTCTGGCTGTCGTAGGGAATGCCGGCCGGCACCGCCGAGAAGTTCTGAGACTGGCAGCTGACCGTCATCGGGGAGAGGTAACAGACACACAGCCTGGGGCAGGAATAGGCAGGGCTAGGGGAGCAGACTGCCAGCCAGAGCAACAGCCAGACAGACACCGAGCCTGCATGGGGAGAGAGAGGAGAGTGTGAGAGAGGAGAAGGGAGGGGAGAGAGATAGACTGATAGATAAACAGAATGACAGACAAGACAGAAAGGCAGATAAACAAATAGACAGACAGATTTGAAGTCATGTCTCAATGAACATTTATTCAGTTGTCTGTCATAGATCTCTCTAAGAGTGACCCCTGACCCCGAGTGACCCAATGATATAATGTTCTCAGCACATAACAGAACTGACTGGGCAAACAGTCACTCAGAGAGAGGCTCGGAAACTTTGGTGACATTTATAGAAGAACCTGAATACTCGGAAAAACAGGAACGCCTTCTATAATTCAGGAAAGACAATGAATAGAGGAGAACACTGTCAATGTGTGTGTGTGTGTGTGTGTGTGTGTGTGTATGTGTGTCTGTGTCTCGGTGTGTTTCTATCTCAATGTGTGTGTGTGTGTGCTCCAGTGTGTGTCTCTCTCAATGTGTGTGTGTCAGTGTGTTTCTCACTCAATGTGTGTGTGTCTCAGTGTGTGTCTCTCTCAATGTGTGTGTCTCAGTGTGTGTCTCTCTCAATGTGTGTGTGTGTGTGTCTCAGTGTGTGTCTCTCTCAATGTGTGTGTGTGTGTCTCAATGTGTGTCTCAGTGTGTTTCTCTCTCAATGTGTGTGTGTGTGTCTCAGTGTGTTTCTCTCTCAATGTGTGTGTCTCAGTGTGTGTCTCTCTCAATGTGTGTGTGTGTGTCTCAATGTGTGTCTCAGTGTGTTTCTCTCTCAATGTGTGTGTGTCTCAGTGTGTTTCTCTCTCAATATGTGTGTGTCTCAGTGTGTTTCTCTCTCAATGTGTGTGTGTGTCTCAGTGTGTTTCTCTCTCAATATGTGTGTGTCTCAGTGTGTTTCTCTCTCAATGTGTGTGTGTGTCTCAGTGTGTTTCTCAATATGTGTGTGTCTCAGTGTGTTTCTCTCTCAATGTGTGTGTGTGTGTGTGTCTCTCTCAATGTGTGTGTGTCTCAGTGTGTTTCTCTCTCAATGTGTGTGTGTGTGTGTCTCAGTGTGTGTCTCTCTCAATATGTGTGTGTCTCAGTGTGTGTCTCTCTCAATGTGTGTGTGTGTGTGTGTGTGTGTGTCTCAATGTGTGTCTCAGTGTGTTTCTCTCTCAATGTGTGTGTGTGTCTGTGGCAAAGTGGCTGGTAAGGGGAACAGGTGTAGCGGTGATGCGATGCAGGAGTGACAGGCAGACAACGGTAATTTTGTGAATAAGTGTTTATTGTGCTGTTTCCAGGTCTGGCGACCGTCAAATAATAAATCCCCGGCAGTACACAACAATGTGTAAAGCACGGGGAGCGTGAATAATCCCACACAGTCCTGAACAGAAAAACAAAGGCACGGTCATCAGTCCTGGGTGAATTCAAACATGCAGGTGCTCTGTGCAGTGGTGCTCCGGATAGTGCTTTTGTGGAGACAGCTCCGGAGGTGTGCTTTAACTGTCTAGTAGTGCGAAAAAAGACAGACAATTACAGACAGACAGAAATAACACACAACACGTAACACTTAATTCTTTTTATATTTCTGAGAGCTCATCTCTCAGTCCTTCTCTCCTCACGTTTAACCCAAACGAAGGAAAAGAACAGCGTTACCCTGGCCCCTATATGTAATCCCGCATGATATCTAGGTAAACGGTTGCAGCTGCCTTATTACTTGCAGCTGCCCCTCATTTACCTGTCAAATCAATACGGTCTTACAACAGAGTCTCGCTTCCTTCCAGGCTGACCCACTTCCCGGTCCCGGAAATGAACTGTCAGGCCAGCCCTTCCAGATACTTCTCCTCCCGTTCTTTAGCGCCCTCACAGATCGGGAGGTAGATTTATCACCAGAACTCATTGTATTTCTGTCACATATCCCACCGCTCAGAGTGGAGCCGAAGGAACACTCGGCTGAATCTACCTTTCCCATTGCTCCCCCCTCCCGGGAAAAATAATCCGCATTTTGGTGGTCTTTCCCCGCACGGTGTACCATATGGTACATGAAGGGCTGCAATGCCAGATACCACCGAGTTATCCGGGCATTGCTGTCCTTCATTGTGCTTAACCACTTGAGTGGGGTGTGGTCTGTGACAAGATCAAATGAGTGTCCCAGCAGGTAGTATCGTAAAGAGTGAGTAGCCCATTTAATGGCCAAACACTCTTTTTCGACTACGGAATAGTTACGTTCCCGAGGTAACATTTTTTTGCTCAGGTACAATATCGGGTGTTCTACTCCAGCTACTTTTTGGGACAAGACTGCACCCAAACCTACATCCGAGGCGTCGGTGTGGAGGATGAATCTCTTGGTGAAATCTGGGGTAATAAGAGTGGGGGGCCTGGCAAAGTTTACGCTTAATCGTATCAAACGCCCCCTGACACTCAGCTGACCATTTAATTAAATTTGGAGCACTCTTTTTGGTGAGGTCGACTAACGGGTTAACCACTGTGGCGTACTCGGGGATGAAGCGGCGGTAATAACCGGCTAAGCCCAGTAGTGACCTCACCTGAGTCTTGATTTTGGGGATCGCTGCATCAACCAAAGCCTGGATTTTGGTGACCACAGGTTTCACCCTTCTATTTCCCATTACAAATCCCAAATATTGAGTCTCTATTTTGGCAAACACACATTTTCTCAAGTTAGCTGTCAGCCGGGCTGCCCTTAGAGACTGAAGAACGGCTGCAAGCCTAGCCAAATGCTCTCGCCAGGTGGAGCTGTAAATCACCACATCATCAATATACGCTGCTGCATATTCATGATGTGGGCGTAAAACCTGGTCCATCAGTCTCTGAAAGGCAGCGGGCGCACCATGTAGCCCAAATGGCATGGTTTTAAAGTGGAACAGCCCTTCTGGTGTTGAAAATGCAGTTTTCTCTCTGGAGCTGCGGGTTAAAGGGATTTGCCAGTATCCCTTCTTCAGGTCCAGAGTGGAAATAAACCTCGCTTTTCCCAGTCTGTCTAAAAGCTCGTCGACCCGAGGCATGGGATACGCATCGAACTTAGCAATAGCGTTCACCTTTCTGAAATCCACGCAGAAGCGGTTGGTGCCGTCTTTCTTAGCCACTATGACAATGGGGCTGCACCACTCGCTCCTGGAAGGTTCAATTACCCCAAGCTCGAGCATATCCCATACCTCTTTGCGCACGCCACTTTGTCGACTTTCCGGGATCCGGTACGGTCTCTCTCGCACTGTGACACCTGGTGGAGAGATAATGTCATATTCAACTAAGTTTGTTCTGCCGGGCACGTCAGAAAAAACATCGCTGAACTCTTCAATAAGCTTACGCAGCTCTCTTTGCTGATCCGGAACCAACTGTTCCCCCATCGAAATCGCTCTTGTGCTCGGGGTCTCTGGAGAGGGGCCTAAATCATCCTCCATATTGCCTGGGGCTATAAATAAGACCTCCCTTGCCTGCCAGGGCTTTAACAAATTAACATGGTAAATTTCACGTTCATTCCGGCGATCGGGCTGTCTAATTTCATAATTTACTTTCCCTATAGCCCGAATCACCTCATACGGCCCCTGCCATTTAGCACACAGTTTTGATTCTGATGAGGGAAGTAGCAACATTACCTTGTCCCCTGGTCGAAAGGTTCGAATTCGTGCATTTTTGTTGTAATGCTGCTGCTGTCGGTGCTGAGCCGATCTGAGGTTGTCTCGGGCCAAACGACCGACCAAATCCAGGCGATCTCTTAGTAGGAGCACATACTTCACTACATTTTTAGACGAGCCTTTGTGCTCCTCCCACCCCTCTCTCAGCAGGTCGAGAATGCCGTGAGGCTGCCGGCCGTACAGGAGCTCAAAGGGGGAGAACCCCGTGGAACTCTGCGGCACTTCTCTCACCGCAAAAAGGAGGTAGGGAAGAAGCGATGCCCAATGTTTCTGCTCTTGTGTTACAAATCGCCTCAGCATCGACTTTAAGGTCTGATTAAAACGTTCAACCAGACCGTCCGATTGTGGATGACGTATTTTCAATATTTTGTACACCTGCTGTAACGTATTTGACAGAAAATTGGTTCCGTGATCGGTCAAAATCTCCTTGGGGATCACTACTCTAGCCATAATCTGCGCTAACTTGGTGGCTATTGCAGCGGCACTAGTGGACCTCAATGGAACTGCCTCCGGGTATCGCGTTGCATAATCCACCACCACTAATATATGCGTATACCCGGAGTCAGAAGGTAGCAAAGGGCCCACTATGTCCATTGCAATGCGTTCAAAAGGAGTGGAAATAATCGGCAGTGGGACCAAAGGGGCAGGGGCAGCACCTCTACCCCAGCTGGGGGCCAACCTTGGTCTCCATGGGGGGGAGGCAAGGGGGCCCAATGGGGTCGGTGTTCTAGGAGGTCTGGGTCCCTGGAACGCGGGGGGGTGGTGGTGGTGGTGTTGGAGGAGAGGGAGGGAGAGGTCGGCTGCTCCGAAGGGCAGGGGCCGACAGGATCCCGATCCGGGCAGAAGTCAGGGAGTCCTCGAAGTCTTCAGCCAATTTGACCGCCTCCTCCAGGGTGTCGGGATTGTGGCGCCGTATCCACGCCTGGGTTTCGGCGCCGACCACATGGCAAAATTGCTCTACCACAATGGCTTCCCCCATCTGCTGGGCGGTCTTCTTCCCGGGGGTCAGCCAATGCACCATGTGGTCGCACAACCGCTCTGCAACCACCCTGGGGCGTGTCTCCGGGGCTCTCCGGTACTCCCTAAACCAAGCCCGGTGGGTCTCTGTGGTGATGTTCAGCCGGCGGAGGATAGCCTGCTTGACCAGGTCATACTCGGTGGCGTGATGGTCGCTCATGGCTTGGTAGGCTGCCTGAGCCTACCCAATCAGGCAGGGTCCCAACTGGCTGGCCCAGAACTCCCGCAGCCAAGCCGCCGCGGTAGCCAGCCGCTCGAACGCCACCTTCGGGGGCGACATCAGCGGTGTTGTGGTAGGGGTCGTTGCTGCGGCAATGGCCAGCCCTACCCGTTCAATGAGCGCCGTGTAGCGCTCCTCCCTCCTCCTCTCCTCTGCACCGCGTCTGCTCTCCAGCGCCTGCAGCAGCTCCGCCAGTGCGTTGCGATCCATGATCCCGGATCTGACACCAAGTGTGGCAAAGTGGCTGGTAAGGGGAACAGGTGTAGCGGTGATGCGATGCAGGAGTGACAGGCAGACAACGGTAATTTTGTGAATAAGTGTTTATTGTGCTGTTTCCAGGTCTGGCGACCGTCAAATAATAAATCCCCGGCAGTACACAACAATGTGTAAAGCACGGGGAGCGTGAATAATCCCACACAGTCCTGAACAGAAAAACAAAGGCACGGTCATCAGTCCTGGGTGAATTCAAACGTGCAGGTGCTCTGTGCAGTGGTGCTCCGGATAGTGCTTTTGTGGCGACAGCTCCGGAGGTGTGCTTTAACTGTCTAATAGTGCGACAAAAAGACAGACAATTATAGACAGACAGAAATAACACACAACACGTAACACTTATTCCCTTTTTATATTTCTGAGAGCTCCTCTCTCAGTCCTTCTCTCCTCATGTTTAACCCAAACGAAGGAAAAGAACAGCGTTACCCTGGCCCCTATATGATATCTAGGTAAACGGTTGCAGCTGCCTTATTACTTGCAGCTGCCCCTCGTTTACCTGTCAAATCAATACGGTCTTACAACAGAGTCTTGCTTCCTTCCAGGCTGACCCACTTCCCGGTCCCGGAAACAAACTGTCAGGCCAGCCCTTCCAGATACTTCTCCTCCCGTTCTTTAATGCCCTCACAGGTCGGGAGGAAGATTTATCACCAGAACTCATTGTATTTCTGTCACAGTGTCTCAGTGTGTTTCTCTCTCAATATGTGTGTGTGTGTGTGTGTGTGTCCCAATGTGTGTCTCAGTGTGTTTCTCTCTCAATGTGTGTGTGTGTGTGTGTCAATGTGTGTCTCAGTGTGTTTCACTCTCAATGTGTGTGTGTGTCTCGGTGTGTTTCTCTCTCAATATGTGTGTGTCTCAGTGTGTTTCTCTTGCAATGTGTGTGTGTTCCAGTGAGTGTATGTCTCTCAATGTGTGTGTGTCTCAGTGTGTGTCACTCTCAATGTGTGTGTGTGTGTGTGTGCTCCATTGTGCATATGTGTGTTTCTCTCTCAATGTGTGTGTGTGAAAGCCTGAACACATTTCACTCCAGATTAGCACTCTCACACAGCAGCACATCAGCAGCACGGTGGAAATGACTTCATCAGGAACAAGAATCCGCTTTATTTATGGTGGATCTGTTGATCTACAAATCTGATTATAATATTTTATTATCTTTAACAATAATAGGGGACTCCCGAGTGGTGCATCCTGTAAAGGCACACCCTGGAGTGCAGAATGCACTGTTTTGAATCCGGGCCTATGCCATCGCCAGCTGTGGCCATGAGCTCCTAGTAGGTACCTAGGGGATTCCTAGAGGATTTCCAAGGGGCTCCCAGGGACAGTGCACAATTAGCAGAGTGCCACCCAGGCACTCTGCTAATTCAGCAGGGGGGCTCAAGTCAGCTGGGTAATCACGGTCTCACCGCACACCAGTGACTCCTGTGGGTGGCCAGACGCCCGCCTGCCTGCCTGCCTGCCTGCCTGTGAGCCGGCTGTGTTACACTGGGCTTGCAGTGTGAAAGAAAGAAACAAAAAAACAAAGAAAGAAGAAAGTGGACAGCTTGACTTGACAGCTTGAGTGCGCTTGTCTGTCTCCAGCCTCTCCCAGCCGAGGAGGCTTCACTGCGGGGGTGGGGGGGGAGGTGGGGAGGTGGGGTGGGGGGTTGTAGAATCAGTGAGACAGGGGCTGTCTTAAAAACAATTGGGCATTCCAAATTGGGGAGAAATCACGGGGTAAAAATAATTGACGATTTTTAAGTTTTTAAGACAGCCCCTGTCAGTGAGACAGGGGCTGTCTTAAAAACAATTGGGCATTCCAAATTGGGGAGAAATCACGGGGTAAAAATAATTGACGATTCCAAAAAAAAAAGAAACTAAACTTTGATATGCTTTGATGTTAACATTTGAGGGGGTGACTGCTTGAAAAGGCATCTGTGACGGGGGACTGCCCCGTCTTTATGAACGTGGGTGGGACTGGCAGGGAGGGGGTTAAATTCCTCCGTGCCAGGAAAACATGTGAGAATGTGGCTGGAGCCCTAATTGAATAATCAGCAATTATTGATTAATTGGGCTCCAGCCACAGGGGATAAAAGCCAGGGGAGAGGCCCTGGCTAGGGGGAGTGTTCTAGAAGAAGAAACAAGACTGGTTTGTGTGTGCTGGTTTTCTGTTTGTTTGTTTTTGAATCCAGTGAAGGCAACGCCCAGCCTGGAAACCTTTATTTTTGTAAGTTTTGCTTTTTTTGGTTTGTGTTTATTTTATGTTTAAAACCTTTTTGTTTGGCCCTTGTGCTGGTTTATTTTGTATTTTTGTTTATTAAAAACTTTATTTTTGAACGTTTAAACTGTTTCTGAGTCTCAACCTCGGTCATTTCCTGTCACAGCATCCCTCAGACAAACGGTTATAAACTTCTATCTGTCTTTCAGTCTCCAGAATTCCAGTGATTAATTTGTTGATTCATTCATTGGTTCATCCCTTTACACTTCCAAACGAGTCACTCGTTCTCGCTTTCCCTCTTGCTGTTCTTTCTCTCACTTCCTTTTCCTCCCTCCCTCTCCCACCCACTCTCTCATTAGTTTGTTTAATTTATTTATTTACACATTCATTCACAATTTGAGTGATTCACTATTGCCCTGCAAGCTGTTTGAAAACCAGAATGATTGGTTTACATCATAGACACGCAGAGACACAGGTGCACATTCTAAAACACGCACACAGTGACACATGCACAGAGAAATACGCACACTGACACACAGAGAGACATGAACACGCGTACACACAGGGAAACACACACACACACTCACTGAGACACGAACACACACACACACACACACACACACAGAGGGTATACAACTTAATAATTAGCTTGTCAGCTCGTAACCTGCTGATGAAGCCCTATGGCATAAACTTCAGTTAAAAAAGACTATGCCAGTTTCAATAAGACTCCCTATTGCACAGCAGTTTTAATGAGACTCCCTATTTCACAGCAGTTTCAATGAGACTCCCTATTGCACAGCAGTTTCAATGAGACTCCACATTGCACAGCAGTTTCAATGAGACTCCTATGGCACAGCAGATTATATGAGACTCCTATGGCACAGCAGTTTCAATGAGACTCCCTCCTATGGCAAAACTTCAGTAAAAAAAGACTCTGCCAGTTTCAATGAGACTCCTATGGCACAGCATACATTCTACTGTTTAGCAGACTCTGATATTTTATTTCTTAGCAGACACCCGTATCCAGGGTGACTTACAATTGTGATATTATTATTTACATACAATTACCCATTTATACAGTTGGGTTTTTTAATGGAGCAATCTACGTAAAGTACCTGCTTGCTCAAGGGTACAGCAGCAGTGTGTGTGTCCCCACCTGGGACTGAACCCACACAAGAGCCTCCGGTCAAGAGAACAGAGCCCCCCTGACCACTACTCCACACTGCTGCTCCAGATATTGATTGAGACATCTGAAATCTCTTTATAATACACAGCAGCAGATACTGATATTGATTGAGCATGTCTGAAATCTCTTTATAATACACAGCAGCAGATACTGATATGGATTGAGCATGTCTGAAATCACTTTATAATACACAGCAGCAGACCCTGATATTGATTGAACATGTCTGAAATATCTTTATAATACACAGCAGCAGACCCTGATATTGATTGAGCATGTCTGAAATATCTTTATATTACACAGCAGCAGATACTGATATTGTTTGAGCATGTCTGAAATCTCTTTATAATACACAGCAGCAGACCCTGATATTGATTGAGCATGTCTGAAATCACTTTATAATACACAGCAGCAGACCCTGATATTGATTGAGCATGTCTGAAATATCTTTATAATACACAGCAGCAGACCCTGATATTGATTGAGCATGTCTGAAATCTCTTTATAATACACAGCAGCAGACCCTGATATTGATTGAGCATGTCTGAAATCTCTTTATAATACACAGCAGCAGACCCTGATATTCATTGAGCATGTCTGAAATTTCTTTATAATACACAGCAGCAGACCCTGATATGGATTGAGCATGTCTGACATTTCTATCAAACGGAAAAACGACTAAAAATAAGGAATACTAAAAGACCATGTTCGCAAACTCAAAACAAGCGATACAAAGAAATACATACATAGACCAAACCCGTATATTTAATAATATAATATAGATTTTGTTGAATATATATGTGAATGATCAAATATATAACATTTCAAAGTACATAAATGAATATTTGAAAAGAGATAAAAAAAAATAAACAAACAAAGTCTATCTGCTCATTTATGTTATAAGTTGCTCCTCACTGCGTGTTAAACTTAACAAAGACTTAAAATAATGACAATAAATAAATAAATAAAACACGTCATTGTCAATGTAAATCCATACTGCTATAAGATTCAGTATTTATTTTTTACTTAACTTTGACATTTCGAGTACGGGAACCGCTTCGTAAATTCGACCGAGTCCCCATTTCTACTCTGTGCCGGGTGTATTCGTGTGCGGCGCTGCTGCTGCTATCTCTCCGCTGGAGTCTGGTGCTCTCTTTCGGCTCGACTGCGCCTATTATAGAGGGCAACTGCCTACGAAGCACTTGGGGGCTGCGACGGGAAACCCACACGGGCCAAGCCGGGGCATTGTGCGCTAAAGGCGGGGGACAAAACCCGGCACTGTGCCCGCTGACGGAGCTCAGAAGCGAGGGAGGGAGTGGGGAGGAGACTCCGAGGAGGTCTATAAAAAGTTCAATTTCTCTGCTAAATATCAAAAGAAAAGAGGAAGGGATGAATGAAGAAAGGATGAAAAGAAGACGTCTGCATCAATTTTTAATGCTATTCCAAATTAATACGGATCTTATTTTTTTTTTTACTTTGAAGGTTATGCGCTCTAAGACACGGCTCACACCGCCGTTCACTCGCAGACTGACAGGCGCTCCGATACGGCAGGAAAGTTATAGGGGAGCCGCTGCAGGATTGAGGCTCTCTTTAGGACCATGGGTTAACAACTCCTGCACTAGATGGATGGACAGACAGACAGCTAGCAAGTACTTTACCTCCTAGATTGTTCCAGTAAAAACCCAACTGTATTAAAGGGTGGCAGAATTTGTATACATTTGTGATTCTTGAAATGTGTATTATTATTATTATTTTATGTAGGCGGCTGTGTGTGACAACTGTAAAATAAATAATAGGCTACTAATGTAAAAATAATGTGATATCGTCATCTCAACACTTAATGTGTCATGAGTATATCTTGTTATTTTCCTTGTATAACACTGTACAACTGCTGCCTCTGTGTGTATGTGTGTGTGTGTGTGTGTGTGTGTGTGTGTGTGTGTGTGTGTGTGTGTGTGTGTGTTTGTGTACTGGTAATAGACAGGACTGTTACTAGCCTTTTGGGGGCCCTAAGCAGGATTTGGTTTGAACCCCCCCCCCCCCCCCCCCAATTAGCCCACTCCACTTGGCACGACATCAAAGCAACATAGGCTTAAGACTACTGTCTTTCTTGAAACGTTTGTAAGAGCACACATATGTACGAGCAAACATACAATGTACAAATAAACATTTAGATTTTTACTGAGGCAAAAAAAAAAAGTTGAACAAACCTCTTGCAGATCCTGTTCATGTTACAAAGGTAAAAGTTATCATCTTACAAAGCCTGAATACTGTTCATGTAAACTGCAAAGCAATATTAAGTCTCTTGGATGGTGATGTTAATGTTAAAATTTGATGACCCATATTATTTCAAAGATTAAAACGAATTGTCTCCCAGCAAAACCACAGCAACCTACAATGACCATATTCACACTGTCAGAAATATGTGATTTTAAAAGGACAAGAATATAACATCACTATTAATAAGTAGATGGGTTCATACCTTTATTGACTTGCATTTGGTTCACTGCTACTTAAGTTGCCTTACACTGCTGGGACTGGTAAGACTGGTGCTGATACTGCTGGGACTGGTGCTGACACTGGGACTGGTGCTGACACTGGGACTGGTGCTGACACTGTGACTCGTGCTTTGAACGAGTTTAGCACACAGTTTCTCTCTCAATTCTAATATTCTTTTGTCTGTATAAATCGATGATAGGAAGTAGTACAGTACTTCAGGCGGGGGAAACCGGTCGCAGAGGTCCCGGTGCTGCCTGGCGCACAGGCCGGGTTGCTATACATGCAAATACACAGCCACTATGCTGTAATAAAACGCTATGCTATGGCAGGTAGGGGGATACTTGGACGAGCTGACTGTCCAGTTAAAGTGACAAGAAAAAAACAAACAAACATACAGCTAGCTATCCCGGTTTAAATACACATTTAATGTCACCATAAAAACAGGTAATTGTATTTTTGCTCTGCTGGCATCAAAACATTCTACATGAAAAAAGGCTTTATCAAAACGTATTGCAGCTAAACATCACATTGCGCAGGGGAAAAACAACAATATAAATGACAAATTCACTTAACATTGATTCTTACCAAGAGTTGGCTTCTTACAATACCTTTCTCATGTTGTTTTTCTTCCTCTGTTTTTTTTTCTTTTTACGCTTCTTCGCGCCAGATTGGTACATTCTTGATCTTTTTTCAGTCATAATTTGTTCGCAATCCTCAAAGAAGCCACCGGAGGCAGATATCACCGTGTAACAATTTTTTTTTTTTTTTGGTTCCTGGGTAGTAAGTGTTATTTCCTAATTGCTTATGCCTCAAAAGTATAGAAAATGGCTATTATTCCCCACAAACTTTGCTTTTGTGACCAGGACAGTGATATTTTGAAATGTACCTATTTTCCAGAACATTCCAGATAGATTCAGTGCTGAGTAAACTTGGAGTAACTTCTAGAACTTTCTAGAACTTTCCAGTAATATAAATAGTAGTAGCTCTCTGCTTTCCTGTCCAACCACTCTCTGCTTGACCCTCTCCAATCTGGCTTCCGCTCTGCTCACTCTACTGAAACCGCCCTCCTGTCTGTCACCAACTCACTTAAATGTGCCCGAGCTGCCTCTCTCTCCTCTGTCCTAATTCTCCTCGACCTCTCTGCTGCTTTTGACACTGTTGATCACTCTATTCTACTATCATCTCTTGCTGACCTGGGGATCTCTGGCACTGCTCTGGCCTGGTTCTCCTCCTACCTCTCCAACCGCACTTACCAGGTAACCTGACGTGGAGCAACCTCCACACCTCACCCTCTCTTAACTGGAGTCCCCCAAGGGTCAGTCTTGGGTCCTCTCCTGTTCTCTCTCTACACCCGCTCCCTGGGCCCCCTCATCGCATCCTATGGTTTCTCATACCATTTATATGCTGATGATGCTCAGATTTTCCTCTCCTTCCCCACCTCTGACTCCACCATCTCCTCCCGTATCTCTACCTGTCTGTCTGCTATTTCCTGCTGGATGCACTCGCATCACCTCAAACTCAACCTCTCTAAATCTGACCTCCTTTTCTTTCCCTCCTCCTCCCCCTCCTCTGATCTCTCCATCTCTGTTCCTCTGGAATCTACCACACTCTCTCCCTCTTCCTCAGCTAAGAACCTTGGAGTCACCCTGGACCCCTGCCTCTCTTATTCCCAGCACATCTCCACTCTGGCACGTACTTGCCGATTCTTCCTGAGCAACATCCGAAGAATCCGACCCTTCCTCACCAACTATGCTACCCAGCTCCTGGTCCAGGCCCTGGTACTCTCCCGCCTAGACTACTGCAACTCCCTCCTGGCTGGCCTCCCTGCGTCCGCCACCCGTCCGCTCCAGCTCATCCAGAACTCTGCTGCCCGCCTAGTGTTCTCTCTGCCTCGCTTCGCCCACGCTACTCCACTACTCCGCTCGCTCCACTGGCTCCCGATCACCGCTCGCATCCAGTTCAAGACTCTTGTACTAGCTTACAGATGCCTTGACCAGTCTGCACCCAGCTACCTCCAGACCCTCATCTCTCCCTACACCCCCACTCGACCTCTCCGCTCCGCCTGCACTAGAAGACTAGCTCTACCACCGCTACGCTCCCCTGCCGCCAAAGCCCGCTCCTTCTCCACCCTTGCTCCGCAGTGGTGGAATGACCTTCCTACAGATGTCAGGACTGCCCAGTCCCTGACCACATTCCGGCGCCTCCTTAAGACTCACCTCTTCAAAGAGCACCTGTAGAACTCCTCTGTTTGTATCCTGGGACACTATCACCCTTCATGTAAATGTGCTTTATTTTGCTCTTATCTGCCCCTATTTTACTGCATTTAATCCTGTACTTCAGAATACTGTAATCTGCCAAGTTTTTAACCTGTAGTACTTTGTATTTAATCACATCCTGATCTAACTATCACTATTTAATCATATCCTGATGTAACTATCACTATTACCTGCTGTATTATTGAATTGTGGTTTGTCAAACTTGTACTTTACTTGAACAAAAGTTATTGTATTTCTTGCTCTTATTGTATTACTTGTATTGTAACGCTTGAAATGTTTTTGCTTACGATTGTAAGTCGCCCTGGATAAGGGCGTCTGCTAAGAAATAAATAATAATAATAATAATAAATACAGGGGCCTTAAGCCCACCAGTTCAGTTTAGTTCCAGCTGCCATAAGTGGATACATATCTGCATTTTTCTGAGATGGCATCAAGAGGCTGCAACCATCCGGCAGACGCATTTTGCTATGTCTGCGGCCAATGTATCAAGACAAGAGCGAACAAGTACTCCGTGGAATCATCTGCTAAGATGTGTGAGGCCTACAAGGCATATTTCGGCATGCCTGTCGGGGATCAAGACAAACTCTGGGCACCTCATTACACCTGCGAGCACTCCAAAAAAACTCTGGAAGGTAAGATGGACAATTGTTGCTCGGAATTTTATGTTATAAAATTTGTTAAAATTTTTAAAATTGTAAAAGTTTTTAATTTTAAAATGTTTTACAATTTTCAATGTTATTGAATAAATATATCATATATGAAAAATGTTGCGAGAATCTCTTACACATTAGTCATGGGTGAAATAAATGTATTTTTGTAGGATGGTACAGAGGGGAAAAGAGAGCCATGAAGTTCGCTATCCCAAGAATTTGGCGGGAACCCACTGACCACTCAAGCAAATGCTACTTCTGCATGGTGGACCCTTCCAAATGTCGGACTGGCAAGAATGCACCTGCTATCACGTATCCGGACCTTCCTTCATCCATCGCCCCGGTGACACACTGCCATGAGCTCCCCGTACCCACTCCTCCGGAGAGAGAGCAGCCGTCTTTAGAAGTAAAGAGAAGGGTCTCAGGTACCTTCAAGACTTCTTCCCTAAGCTGTCTGAGGCAAAGGTCAAAGCCGGTGTCTTCGTCGGACCACAGATAAAGAAGATCCTGGAGTGCAATTATATCCTGGAGGCGAGCGCTTCCACCAGGATATAATGGACTTTGAACGCCGCTACCAAGGACAGTATAACGAGAATATGATGGGAGACTACATCTGGGGGCTGATTCGTGAAAGTGATTTACAGTATAATCGTAAATCTCGAAAAACTACTCGCTTCTAAATATGTTGTAGTCATTTTTGTATTACTTTAGTATAAATACATGTTAATTTGGATTCATATGTTGTTTTTTTCTGACTTATGTGAACCAAAAGACACAAATTCGTCCGTTTTCTCATTGGAAAAAGGCAAATTTCAAAATATCACTGTCCTGGTCACAAAAGCAAAGTTTGTGGGGAATAGTAGCCATTTTCTATACTTTTGAGGCATAAGCAATTAGGAAATAACACCTACTACCCAGGAACAAAAATTGTGTTACATAGTGATATCAAGACGACGGAACAAGCCTGCTTGCTGCTACAAAAGCGGCACTATACTGAACTTTACCGATGCGTTAGGAATAGACACCATTCATTTATTCATGCTTTTACATATCAACTAATTGCATTCCACATTTACAGAACATACATGATTATCGTGAAGATTTGATAAAATCAAACAATCAAAAAATTCCACTGACTCACACTGCTTTCACTTTTTACCATTTACTTCTTAGCCCTTAGCTTGCGTCTCAATGCGTGATGATGTTGGTTTTGTTGACTCAGTTGCCATGGGAACGTTTAAAACTCCGCGACAAACTTTACTCAAATGCACAGCTGTACAGAACACACCCCCTCAGACATGTGCTGTCTATTCACGGGAACAGACTACTGAACCAGTTAGTTCAGATGAGCGCTGGATACACAATAAACAATCTGACAATTTCACAAATAAAACCGTTTGTGTTCAAACCTATGAGAGGTGGAATGTAACAAAAATGTGAACTGCAAAAGCCGGAGCGTCAAACATCAACGACAAAGTTCAACATTTGAATTGAAATAACAGCTGTCAAATAGACAAAGCTCAAGACTCGAAGATAATATGCCAAATTGAAAATGCTCAACACACCAAGTGAATTAATTATACATAAAAGAATGAATGTAATTAAGCTCAATAATTGAAATGGGAACTTCAAATCTTAAATAAATTGATTACAATTCAAATTTCCAACACGTCATCCGATTTGTGTTTAGTCTGTTCTAAATCAATACTGCGCGTTGTATTTCAGGTTAAGCGCTGTGCTTTCCATTTGCCTCTTGGTCATTCTATTCCCCGGGACTGCCCCTGTCATGGTAAATCTGACATGCAAAAGAGATGCTTTGCACTGTTTCTTAAATCAAGTGGCCTCAAATAAATTGTCTCCTTTAATGTCTGCTTAGCCTACCTATCAGTCTGGTGAAATTGTAAAAATGGGTAATTGACTTGTGGATGTTAACATCAGAACTCGAGCTGTCATTCTCGTCCCCTCAAACTGGCGCAGGCAACACACCTGCCTGGATTCCTGCATGATATAAATGTGTTTCTTCATTTGCGCGGCCTGCTTTTTATTATTCATTGGGGTTTGTTTACTACATGCCTCCATAGCTGAGCCTTTAATCAGACAGTCCTTGTCGGTGACAGTCCAGTTTGTTCCGCACGTACTTCTGCCAAACTTTAATTCAAAGTACAATCTTCTAAATGGGTTATTATTATTATTATTATTATTATTATTATTATTATTATTATTATTATTATTATTATTATTTATTTTAATTAACATACTGATTGAAAATTAGAGGACTAATATGAAAGAGGTGCGCGCATCAATTGCAGCCAATTAGCTCCCATTAGCACCTGAACCTCTTTATAAACCCATTGCGCACTAAGGAACACCAAACTCAGCTACTGGCGGGTTTGTTTTTATTATTGTGTCTTTCTAACGGTGAAAGAAGTTCACGGTCGGGGCTGCCTTGGATTTAATGATGCCGTGTTGTCTTAGATTTGGGTAATTGTTGATCTTTTCTCTACTTTAGAAACGTTCATTTTATTGTGTGTGTCTCACTTGCGTGGTTTTTTTTTCCAATGCAGAATAACATTGCTGTTAGCAGTGTTAGTCACTGAAGTTTGGACGCAGAACCCCCCTCTAGGTACGTTAACGGTCGCTTCAGCACATCTGTTCTTTTAGCTTGCTGTTTATTTGCCGGTTGTGTGTTTTCATGTATCGTTGTCTTCTGCAGGCTCGGTGAAGACAGACTGTCAAGGGAGTGTTATGATGATGATGTTGGATAAGTCTTTTGTTGGAAAGTATTTTCGTATCAATGTGATTGGTGAGTGATCAATTTTCTTGAATGGAAAGCTTTTGATGTATAAAGCCTGTTGAGTCGTAATGTAATAACCTGAATTAAGAACAGAGTACTCCTGCGCTGTAAGGCTTCGTTTTTTTCAAATGCAGAGTATGAAACTCTTGCGTTAACTTTAAAAGCATGTTGCTGATCACCCTAAATAGACCTGTGCTGCTACAACCTAAGTCAGATTTGTTGACTGCAAGTACGCCGAAATATAAATTATTTACTCTAAACATACTGTTCCGAATGGGTGTACAATTCTATTAATATAACTCGTTTTTACAAAATTGCTTATGGAACGTGGTGGTGGGGGTGTTCACTTTGTTATATCTCTACCTTGCTTGATCACGTGTACAGTTTCTTAAAAGGCCAACTTAATTTACTTTCCATAGACAATAAGGGGGCGCTTGTGTCCCTCTCTCCAAGACTGGCCGCACAGTGTGGATATAGCTTAACCGTTGACTTCTTGGGAAATGCCAAGTTCCTTGCTTCTGTGGTGAGCTGCTTTGCTCAGAACACAGTGAGTTTTAATTATATTTCTTTTTAAACGTGTTTCTAATGGTGACATGCTGGGACTAACTTTAGCCTTTGTTTCCAGAATGATGAGACCTACAAGCTGACAGTACAAATCAGTGTCTTCTCAAACAGTGCTATGACTTCAGCTTCCTCCTATGTTCAGAGCATGACATGCCGCTATTCTCCATGGGCAGAGAGGGAGATTCTGTGTGAAAGAAACTACATGGAGGTAAGGGCTGTCAGGATGTGATAATGCTGTTCAGTATAACTTGTTGGGTTGTGTGGGTATTTTAATTGTCATTACAGAAGTGCTTCACTCATGACTAATGTGAATTCTCTTTAGGTTTCTGTGAGAAGAGGGGTGCCACTTATTGAGCCAAACTTTGTTCAAGATGATCCTGATTGGTCCCTTGCATACCCTGAGGTAGAATCATGTGACTTTGCATTTGCTTCATTCACATCCCCTTGGTCTTGCCTAATTGAGGTCTACTCTACTGTCTCATCTAGTTGAAGCGAAATCTAACGGCCCCCTTAACTTTAACCTGTCTCCCAAGAGGGTGGTCATATTGGAATTGTGTAACATTTAAGGCATTGGCTTTGTATACGTATTCTGTGATTTGTTGTGGTAAAACATGATTGTGGTGAAGTTAACACTTTCTTGTCAGTGTGTAAGCTTTGTATTTCAACCACTTAGGTAGTGGCTTCATATGTGCAGGGTTATAAACCCTTCATGATAAATGTGTCCTGATATACCTTTTTGAAGTCTGCTGTATAGGAGCAATTTCAAGTATTATCCTAAAGTTTTGGTACACTGATATTAAGGTCCAGTACAAATGAGTGGCTACAAACTCTGCCTGTATCCGATCCAGACCACATGCTTTCACGTAGGCTCTTTCGTATGCAGTTGTATTTGAGGATTCTCTGTTCCATTAGAGACGTTTGATCATATAACGGTTTCAGTGATACATTTCACCCTTCAGTTTTAGTTCATGTTTTATTAAACAAACCATCTGCTGTGACAAATCCTTTAGACTGGGGATGCTTTGTGTTCAAACTCCCTATTCTAATGGGGTTTTCTCTTTGCTAGGCAACTGCTGCTGACAACAGCATCTGGAAAGTTGTGTTCCATCTCCCAGCAAATAGAAAGACAACCATGACTGTTGCTCAGGCCATGACAAATGGCTATGGCATAAACACTACACCAACTCGAATTCTGGTTAGAGCTGCATACAACTCCACAGAAAGCCAGCCTCAGGTGGTAAGTAGTCTGGGCTTCATTGTTGTCTAGTACAGTATATCCAGACAATGAAGGTAGATTTAGTCTTTTATTTTAGTAAAAGTTCCCCCTCCTCTCTAACAGATCCAAACTGTACCAATGGATGTGCTAAGATCAACCACCTTTTATAAGCAAAGATGGATGGTCATGATGGTGGACACTGCAGTTACATGTCCTACTGGTGAGTAAGATTATAGAGGGCAATGGTGCTCAAGAACTGTTCTAGGTTTAAGTGTGAGTTTTCTATACCAAGTCTATGGTGTTCCTTTTTGTCAGATGGAACAGCCTTCACAGAACAGATGATTACATGGAATGTTCCCCGTGTTCTACCTCCCCTTGTTCCAACACCACAAATTACTACCCTTGATGTTCAAATGGGAGTTGATGGCCGCAAGCTTGACCCTGCAACGATTCATAGTAGAGATTATAAACTGGATGTCGGTCCCCAGCTAATCACTGTAAAAATTCCTGTGGGAGCTGATGGTGGATATTACAAGGTATGTAGAAGTTCAACATCTTCTAAATCCTTCTCATGTTAAAGCTTTCCTCCTAAGATGCTTCTGTGCTTTCAGAGCCATGTATTGGACAACACCTATGTGATCTCTTACTCTATTGAACCAATGCTGGAGCATACCTGGCAAGATGGGCCTGAGAAGACCAAGTACACAGTACTTCATCCAATAACCACTCCTTTCATGCCTCGGCCACCAGTTGTCACAAACAGTATGTAGAACTTGTCCACATGCAGTAAATCAAAGGGATTTGTTGCAGTGCTCCACTTCATAGCCTTCATTTTAACTGCATGCTTTAATTTCAGACACTGTTCCTAAAGCCAGAGTGTTCAATGTGACCCTGGGGACATTCCTGCCTGATGTGGAGCTGGTCAAAATTATAGTTGGACCAGAGACGTTAACTGTGCCAGAAGCCAACCTAAAAGGTTATAATGTCCAGGAGCATGTCTTTCCCAATGGATCCAAGACCTACACTCTCCAGGTGCCATTTGAGGATCCCAATGTGAAGCAAAAGGTAATATCCCACATGTTCAGCCATCCTATTGCCATTTTGAAAACACTTGCTTGCTGTCTGACTTTGGGTGTAATCCTACAAACCCATGTTTCTTTCAGGTAACTCCTCCAGACACCAGAACCTACATTCTGCCCCTGACCTACTTGCTGAATATAGTGCCAGAGAATACACCCTTTACTCATCCTGCTGTAGTTGAAGCCATTCTCAAAGACATCAGTAAGTGCCTGACTGTTTGTGGTCTACTACTACTTTTTTCTGACAATCCAGTCCATTGCCCTGACAACTGCTTTTCCTCTTGCAGTTCTACCTACAGTAACTGGCTACTGTGATGGTGCTGCATTCTATACCATGGTAACATATGGCAACATGGGTCGCAACTGGGTTCCTTTTGTGGGCTCAAGAGAACTTGGTGGAAGTCTGCTTGCCCTGTACAAGTATAATGCCAATGCTACCAATTTCTGGATGACTGTGCCATACAATTCAGTTGATGCCACATATGAAGTAAGTGATGGAACTTTAATGTGTTTTTAGTTGTCTTGGGTTCAACACATTACTGACCTGATGTATTGTCTCTGTAGGTGATCAGTTCTTCGGGCATCAGAAGCAGGCTTGACTTGACCTTGAAGGATGTTGGCACCATGGTTGTGGTGGCTGACTTTTCTCTGTCCTGCAGTTTCCCTACAAAGATTGGTAACTCTCCTGCAGACCAAGCATTTTTTAGAATAGCTGCTTTTGAGATTGGCCAAAGGTTGCATGGAGTGGTATTGAAGCTATAATCTGTTTCCTTAACCTGGATCCAAATGCTGTGTTTCAGATTGCTTCACCAATGGAACTATGGCAGCTCTCGCTGTGAAAGTGGAATCTGTCCCCAGCTTGTCTCCAAGTCAACTAACTCTAAGGGATCAGAGTTGCCGGCCTCTTCAGTCTGATGCTATCAATGCGGTTTTCTACTTCAATGTCAACTCCTGTGGAACAACTAGACGGGTTAGTATTGACACATTTTTAAAACCATATTTTGAGGAGGTTCAACATATTGACAAGTTGACCAACACCCCTGGATCACTCTGGGGAGCCATGGTGACCAGTGTTTCTATCAGCTGAATTACTTGCATGAATTGTGTACGTCTGAAGGATGTCGCCTTTTGTATTGAACTGCTTGTCCAGTTGACAAAGGTGCTGCGACATGACTCTTGGTTATGGCATTGCATGTGCTGCCTATAGACCTTTTTGGGTCAATGGCCGTGAACTGGAAGGAGCGTACTAACTGGGGAAGATCCCGTGGCTAGTACATAGGATGGGACTAAACTAGTACACGAGTTGATACCAATTGCAGCTCAAGAGTCGCCAGCTGTGTATTCAAATGTGTATTTGCAACAAATCCAAAATTTACTTCTGTTGCCCTCCTAGAGGTTACTAAAACAATACCAAATTAGTCTAGCAGTTTCTGTAGACAGACTTGTGGTATCATACTAACTGTAACAAACATGAGGTCCCAAAAGTGTTCAATTATGAAATTGCAATATTCATAACCAACGCTTTTTATTTTTAAATTGTGAAATTGGTACAAAATTAGTACACAGCTGGGGATGATCCTGAGTACCATATTAGCTAGTCTGCAACTTGGTATGCAGCTCCATACTAAATATACAAGTTCATTGCAACCTGAGCCTTTTGTGATTTCTCTTCCAGTTTGACAACAACCTCCTGACTTATGAGAATGAAGTGTTGTTCACATCTTACCGGTAAGGATTGCAATCAAATTGAGTATCCTTGTGGTTGAGCCTGAAACTCTCCTAACCCCATCTCCTCTTTCCAGGTTGAGAGTTGCCTGTCACTACCTGGTCAATGACACCAAGGTAGTACAGTTCTTGTACCAGAATAATCCTGCACCTGTAGCCCAGCCTGGCTTGGGGGACCTTGCAGTCATCATGCGGCTTGCATTGGGTAGGACTTGGCAATTGAAGTAATATAGATGCTCTAGTAGTGTGTTTCCACCTATAGATCCCTTGCATCTCTGCAGATTCAACCTACAATGACTTCTATGGAGCTCGGGATTACCCTGTTGTGAAGTACTTGCGAAGACCCTTGTATTTTGAGGTAGAGCTCCTGTACAGCAGGGATCCACAGGCTGAATTGTTTTTGGAGAACTGCTGGGCAACCTATTCTGTTGACAGGAATAGCTCTCCAAAGTGGGATGTCGTTGTGGACAGGTAAGATGCTGGAATATGATATTGCTGTTACAAAACCTTGGAATTGGAGTTGTGGCTGATGTGCTCCTGACCTACTTTCTCTTTCTAGCTGTGAGAACTCTGCAGATGAGTACTTGACCATCTTTCACCCAGTGTCCAGCAATGCAAGAGTGCTGTTCCCTTCCCATCTGAAGAGGTTTGAAGTGAAAATGTTTTCCTTCACAAGCGGCCGGGATGCACTGAAAGGACAAGTAAAGTGGACTGTTGGGATGGGGATCTTGTACCACAATGCATGGTTTGGATTGCTTTGCAAGCAACGAATAGTTGCTGTTCTCAAATCTTTAGTGAGTTGGAATGAAAACATGTAACTGCACTTTTGCAAGAAACACTTATGATGCAATATATTTGTTTTTCAATTCAGTAATCCTCATTGGATGATGGTACTGCCTGATCTATTGATGCTTGTTTTACTTGACAAGGTGTGCTGTCTTTCAGATTTACTTCCACTGCAGTGTTGTGATATGTGATTCAAACCGGCCATCAGACAGCCTCTGTAGCAGACGGTGCATTCCAGGGAAACAGAGGCTTGGTAAGAGCTCTGTCTAAGAAGGGGGGGGGGGGGGACATTTAGCATGCATTTTTTGTCCATTTGTTTTGATGGACTCCTCCTAATTCCTCCTGTAGGTCGCAGTGCTGAAGGGATGGATGGTGGTGCAGTAAAGGTGTTTGTGTCTTCTGGCCCAATTGAGCTGAAGAGAGATGGATCCCTTCACTTTATGCCTAGAAGCGGTAATATGCATGATATGAACACAATTGCAGTTCAAGTTAAATCTATAAATATCTCTCTTTATATTCCTCTAACTATTTCTTTCTTCTCTTGCAGCCCAATTCAATGTGTGGTCCCTTCTGGGAGCTGCAATGGGTGTGTGTTCAGTGGTTATCTTCATAGCTGGAGTTGTATCTTTCTGGAAACTGCCAAAAAGTGTGTGTTGATAAATAAAAATCTTGCTTGTAAAAGCTTATTTTTTTGTTCTTGACTAATTCTACACTTGATATGTCAGAATGGCCATGTCAATGGGATTTCCTCCTCCTTGCTGTATCAAATGCTTTGATTTTCCCTGATCAGGCCATTCTCCAATATGGTGTGTTAGCGACGGGTCCTTGAGTAATTCACTGTTTGAACCTGGGAGCAAAGACTTTCCTCCTCCATTGAGCTGTAACCCTATTTTTATATTGACCAGTAACAGGGCAATTACTATACCTTCAGTTATTTAGCATGATAAAATTTAAGGAAGAAACCCCCCTTCATTTGTCCCTTTTATTAAATATGTATTGGGTAACAATTTTCATATAAATTCTATTTCAGTATACAATTTATATATTGTCATGAACCAGGCTTCAACAAGAAACAAACTAGAGCCCTGCTTCACTGATTTAAGAATATATGTTTAACTGTTAATTATTTTGAAGCCTCATGTGTAGAAATAGTAAGGGGGGAGGGTTCATTTGAAAACAAAAGCTGGTGTAAAGTTAAAAGCTGTCCACCAAAGCCAGGCTTGTCCACTTTCCCTTATGTTGGGCCCTTCTCCCTGACCAGATTCTCTTGTCTCTAAATTTACATTGTGGTGGCTTCATAAATGATTTTCCCACTTGTTAGTTTTTGTAGGCTAGGTATCCTCTACATTACGACTCATCATACAGTCACTGTGCTTCACATCACTTCCAGCTCTTAACTTCTAGAATAATTCCAGGTGTGTAAACTTTCCAATCTTCAGAATACAGTAAGCTTTTATTAACTTGCATCCAATAATAAAACTAGTGGAAAATCCTTCCAATACAGCAATATGTTCCATACCAGGAACTCCTTTCAAAAGTACAAACTAATTGTCTTCAGTTGAACTGTATTTGCTGCTGCTCCTCCTCACTGTGTCATCTGTGTTCTTTATTGTTTACTTTCCACACTGAATTCTATAATTCATTAGCTATAAAGAAAACTACCACTTGAGGGTGCAGTGCATAGAAAAGGCGCACATACCAACCCATAAACCATAATAATTACACATACCTAAATAAACTAAAATAAGAATACATTCCTGTGATGAGATAAAGCGATCCCGTGCTGTAAGCCATCCTCCCAGCCGCCAGCGGGCTGTGAGCCAGCCTAGAAGGCCCCAACAGAGATGGTGTGACGTGACAGTTCCACCTTTGGGGCGGAAGTCCCGAAAGGACGGTCACCATCTTTGTTGAGGGCAACAACACGGAATGTCCTGCAAAGTCCCAGAATTGGGAGGAGATTAAAATGGCAATTGCTGATTGGTGTTCCGCTGATCAGGGGGCGTTCCGCAGCACATAAAAGGGGCCGTGTTGTAGCAGTCGAGGGTGGTATCTGAAAGCACAAAGGAGTGTTGGAGAGGTACTGAGGGATAAAAACAAACAAATGCTCACTGTGACTTTTTTGACAGACATAAACAAACTAATTCAAAAGAGAGACAGCCAACCAGGAGGGTGGACACCAGAAAGGCAAGGACAGCCACCCAGAGTCTGGATAATTTTACTTTGTTGTTTGTTTGTTTTGTCTCTCCACATTTCAGTTAGTGTTTCTCTTTTGCTTGGACATTTTCTTTTGTTTGTTGTCCTGATTACCACTGTTTGCAGACACTAATAAAGGAAAAGAAAACAACTTGTGTCACATCATACCATTGTCTGGACGTGATTATTTTACACCTCCACCCAACTCAGCTATCTGTGACAATTCCTTTTTTTTTAATAATCAAAATTCCAGTTCAGCTCCTACATACGTTTTTGCAAAAGCAATTATTTTTGCTAACATTTCAGGTTCTAAAATCACTATTTCCAGCAGTGCAGTTCCTTCCTCTGTGTATTGGTCATACTTTAGGGCCCATGGGAAGCCTGTGGCAGGCATGCATTCTGGTTACCATGTGACTCCTTGTTCATTGGGACAATTCAGGCTTTTCCAATTGCAATGCATTGTGGTACATTCTACACCTCTTGGTCACTGTTCACAGCAGGACTACACTTCCCACAATCTTTTGGCATGTGAGTTGAAGAGCCTAAACTATCCCAGTGTGTTCTAGTCTGCATGAAGTCATATGGTAACCCTGCCCGTGAAGGTCTGTTTCAGAGTCCTGCCCCATGCAGTCTCCCTTATTTTGAAAGCTCAGTGCTGACAGGTGTACATATTATAAAACACACACATGCAAAGAACAGAATTCTAGAAACAAACTTTATTATACAGTTCTGTGGGTGATCGTGTTCACAAAAACTAAGTATATTAAGTATTAATCCAAATACATGCAAAATATAAAACATTAATATATCTCTTACATTTTTGCTTAGTGTAGTTTGTATTACTCCCGTTAGATAAAAAAAAAATCGAATACAGTTTCTAATGCAGCCTCCAGCGTTCAGCCACAAAACGGTAAAACTGCAAACAAACTACAATTCCCAGAATCCCATACCAGTTTCTGTAGTCCCATGTGTGATGCCGTAGGTCTGGCTGCCTCTGAGTTGTGATTACACAGGCATAATCTACTTATTAGATTCCTTCTTGCTTTGACATGCTACTTTCAATATGCAAGTTTAGGGTGAAATTATCAACACTCCTTATTTATATACCTTGTTTTAGCATCACAAAAAAGTGCTACTTAACAACATGTTGTTCTCTTCATGTTTGAGTGTGTGAGTTATTGGAACTGAATTCACTACACTGGAAACACCGTGTGTAGTACGGGGGGTGTAATGTGTTTATATTATACAGAGGACGGAGAGTTTGATGCGAGACTCGATCAGACACAGGCACATTCATATTATTAAAGCTGCTATCAGACTCTCCGGCGCCGTCACTCTGAGTGCTCTTTGAAACAGACTGGGTTTGTATTTATATTCATGTTGGGTTAATCAGAGATGACTATCGGCGGACCGTCTGTAGTACTACCGGAGATTTTAATTGCACAGTTTGTACCGCTCTGTGCAGCGCCGTCCCGTTTGTAACACGGTACGTGAACTGCATTCTGCTAAACAAAACATCACAACAGCAGCAGCAGCTCCATCTACTGGACAAAACCCAGACATGCACGTTGAAACAATGATCCAGTTCAATATCTACAAAGACTAAACAAGAAGCTATTAGCGAAGCCCCGAAAAAGAAAATATTATACAAAACGGTTTAAAATCAAATGTTTTAGATATTCGGGTTGGATACCTCGGAAGCCAGCGGAACTCCAGCGTTTCTCTGACAACCAATGATAACCCCTCCCGTGATGATCGGCGCTGCCATGACAACCCATGACATCACCCGCACACGTTACAACACGTCGAGTCATTTTTTTGTAGCACAGTATTAACGTCTTATTGTTTTCACAAAATAACATCAATAACATTATCAGATCACCTGCTAGTGTGTACTAAACAAAACCTCAAATATCAGTGAATTGATACAGAGACAACCCGTGGCACCAGCATGGGGTTACAATGAAATTAATAAATAAATTACGACATAAAACAAAAACACATGTGGGTGTATTTTAATCAAAAATCCATGCATCCACAATTCTGATTATAATCTCACAGCTAATTCTTTACAAATGATCAATTTCTATATTTCTCGGCTAATGTGGTGTATAGTTTAACATATTAATGGATTTTAGAAATCATCTATGCTAGTCTGCCGCTCAAACAGTTTTAAATATAATTTAGATTTAAATGGCAGGTAGTATATCAATCAATTTCTAAAACAGGTCGCATTTTGTAATTTAAATAGGCCTACGTATGAGCTACCAAAACTTATTTTTGTTTCATGTCGTTATTAATGTATTTACTTATTTATTTGGTTAAACTTTAATCCAGCCTTACATTTTAACTTCTTGAAGTTACCACAGTGTGTCTGTGTATGAATTACTGAGTAATATTTGTGATTTGATTACTCTAGCAGATGAACTGATAATGTATGGATGTTATTTTGTGAAAACATTACAATATTAAAAAAAGAAATACTACAACATTTAATAAATAAATAAATTATACACCAAACTGTAGCACATTTCTTTAGTCTTAATATCATAACAAATATACTTATTATAAATACGTATCACCTTTTATTTGTTGGAAAACGGTCTGGAACTTCTAGTAAAGTATTATTTGAGTACTGTTTGAGTTAAAATATTGTTTTCTTCAAAATTCAAATGCCAGCAACGGTGTGTTAATTTAACGAAGCGCCTAACGCCGCTCGGAACGTTCGCATTTTTAAATCCTAACGGTCTCTGCTCAGCTGAGTGGAATGTTCACGAGCCGGTTGCCTAGCAGCGTCTCCCCCTCCTTCTCTGCCCCGCCCTCTCGTCCTCTCTCGTTGTACCAGCTATGAGTTCAAATTTAGCTTCGTTGTATCTGCGCAATTCTTTCCTAATTTTTACAAATTAGCTTATTAGGGGCTTCGTGTTTTTAAAATGGTTCAGGTGCAGTCCGGACAGACTGACTGGAGCATCATTACAGTCTAACGCACTGCTCTGAGCTTTGTGTGGCGGCTGATACACAAAATAATGAACTATTATGACTAATGACTAATGACTGTTAAATAAATCACATGTATTGCTTTTTAATGCTAAATATGTATCTGGTATTCTAAGTATTATCTACAATGAATAATTCAGCTATATTCATATTCATAATGTAATATAGTATTGACAGGATCCAGTATTATAAATAAATAAACACGCTTTAAGAGAAACAGCAGTGATGTTTATTGACCATTCCCATACATTCTCTATATGTTTCTACATTGTTTTGAACAGGGACAAGGGACTCAGTGATGTTAAAAAAAAGAAAATAGAGCCCACAATTAACCAATATAGAAAGGAAGGGGGAGAAATGTATTGCCTGTGTGCAGTACCTTACACTTTTCTCTATTAAATGTCATTTGAAATGTGTCTGCCCAGTTCTGAATGCTGTCTAGATCACTTTGAATGTCCTCTGCTGCTGCAACAGTGTTTGCCACTCATATTTGGAACTGCAAACACAAGTCAAAAAGGAAGTTAGAAAGGCCAAGAGAGATAGATATAAATGAACATTGCTAAGGGGGCTAAAACCAATTCCAAAATGTTTTTCCAATATTATAACAGCAAGAGAACATTCAAAGAGGAGGTTAAATGTCTAAGAGATACAAATGGCAAAATCATAGATGAAAAAATAAAAAATAGCAAATATATTAAATGATTACTTTTCACAGGTTTTTACAAAGGAGGATACGGACAACATGCCCCACGTCAACCTGTTCCTATCCAGTTTTAAATAACTTTAGCATAACAGAGGCAGAAGTGTTAAAGGGATGAGAAGCTCTTAAAATAAACAAATCCACTGGGCTGGATGAGATCCTCCCAATAGTACTCAAAGAAATGAAAGAAGTTATTTACAAACTGCTAACCAAGATCATGCAACAGTCTCTTGACACAGGGGTTGTACCGACAGACTGGAAAATTGCAAACGTAATACCGATCCACAAAAAGGGAGACAAAACCGAGCCATGTAACTACAGACCAATAAGCCTGACTTCTATTATATGTAAACTTATGGAAACTGTAATAAGATCCAAAATGGAAAATTACCTATATGGTAAAAGTATCCTGGGAGACAGTCAGCATGGTTTTAGGAAAGGGAGATCGTGTCTAACTAACCTGCTTGACTTTTTTTGAGGATGCAACATCGACAATGGATAATTGCAAAGCATATGGCATGGTTTATTTAGATTTTCAGAAAGCTTTTGACAAAGTCCTGCTAAAAGATTAATTCTCAAATTGAATGCAGGTGGGATTCAAGGAAATGCATGCACATGGATTAGGGAGTGGTTAACATGTGGAAAACAGATTAGAGGAGAAAACTCAAAATGGAGCGAGGTAACCAGTGGTGTACCACAGGGATCATTATTGAGTTCTCTGCTATTCCTAATCTACACTAAGGATTTAGATTCTGGTATAGTAAGCAAACTTGTTATTTACAACAACACAAAAATAGGAGAAGTGGCAAACACTGTTGCAGCAGCAAAGGTCATTCAAAATGATCTAGACAGCATTCAGAACTGGGCAAACACATGGCAACTGACATTTAATACAGAAAAGTGTAAGGTACTGCACGCAGGCAATAAAAATGTGCATTATAAATATCATAATATGACACCAATTGAAACAGAAGTGCAGCGCTTAGAACACATATACAAATATAACTAATCCACTCTTCTATTAAACTGTGAACTTAGTGTTTGATTGAATCCATCTCTGTGTTTGTATAGCCTGGAAACAGGCATCAGTGCCTTGCATAGCTGCACACACTGCCATAATTCACACTGACCACAAGAGGGAGCCAGAGCACCACTGCTGTTTATAATGTAATAACACAGTAATAAGACAATTGACATAGGCATCAGTTACCTCTCCAGTCAGCCCAGTTCTCCCATTGTTAACACAAACCTCCTCACATCCAGTCATCTAAACACTACAGTGTGGTCTGTGTCTGTATATGAGCAATACTGAAATTGAAGAAGGAATTTATGAAAAATACCAAGGAGTTTATGTTGACTCAGAAATGTCGTCATCTAGACAATGTGGGGAAGCTATAAAAAAGGCCAACAAGATGCTCGGATATATTGTGAGAAGTGTTGAATTTAAATCAAGGGAAGTAATGTTGAAACTTTACAATGCATTAGTAAGACCTCACCTAGAATATTGTGTTCATTTCTGGTCACCACATTACAAAAAGGATATTGCTGCTCTAGAAAGAGTGCAAAGAAGAGTGACCAAAATGATCCCGGGTTTAAAAGGCATGTTGTATGCAGACAGGCCAAAATAATTTAATCTATTCAGTCTTGAACAAAGAAGACTACGCGGCGATTTGATTCAAGCATTAAAAATCCTAAAAGGTATTGACAATGTCGACCCAAGGGACTTTTTCGGCCTGAAAAAAGAAACAAGGACCAAGGGTCACACGTGGAGATTAGATAAAGAAGCATTCAGAACAGAAAATAGGAGGCACTTTTTTACACAGAGAAGTGTGAGGGTCTGGATCCAACTCCCCAGTAATATTTTTGAAGCTGACACCCTGGGATCCTTCAAGAAGCTGCTTGATGAGATTCTGGGATCAATAAGCTACTAACAACCAAATAAGCAAGATGGGCCAAATGGCCTCCTCTTGTTTGTAAACTTTCTTATGTCCTAGAAGCGGGAGTTTTTAAATGCTGTCCAAATGCTCACTGACATTAATCGATAAACTTGACCTTGTTATAATACAAGTTAATACAGACAGCACAGTGAGTCTTTAGAGCAAGGTCAATTCTAGCACATCATGATAATACAATACACACATTTGTGATTTGTTTCCCCAAAGTTGGAGAGTAATTCATTAGTAGAAGTGAAAGATGAGAGATGGTCCAGGTTCAATAACCAGTTTAATGTAGGGAGCACATAGTAAAGTATAAGCAGGGTTTGCCATAACACCTCCAGCATCTCATCATGCCTCTTGGTTTACCCACAATATGCAAGTAACAATTACCTGGGAAAGAGCAACGTGCTTCTGAATGGCTAAACCGATGACATTATAGAAACAATCAGGCACTTTCTCCTTTACTAAATATGCAATGCAGAAGAAAGAGGAAATACATGAATCCTCCCTTGCCTGTTAAGAGTTCTTTGTTGTCAATAAAGAGTGCTTTTTGAATGATTTCAGTGGTGGCAGTTTGACAAGAATACATGTCTTGTGAAATAAACCAGTCCAAAACGAGACATTGATGCTAATAGTTTTATTGCTTAAAAAGCTTTACAGAAAGAGACAGGCTTTTACCCAGTTTCATGTAACAGCAGATAGTGTTGTTTTGGCAGGACAGCATTTATACTGGTCAACAGTTGGAGCATTTGTTGTCATGAATGCAAATAAAGAGATTTTAAAATAATTGAGAGATGAAGAAAATCTCTATATAAACACAATGTTTTTGTCAGTCTGTGAACAAGGCCTGTCACGGGTCACTTGTGACATCACAGGGTGGCTGTGAGGAGCTGGGAGAAGAAAGGAGTCTACTGGTCAAACCTGACTCGGTGCAGTGATTATGAGCTGGGGCAAATCAATCAAGCACGCTCTCCAAGTAACGCTTTGTATATGTGCCCATGTGGAGTTGTATTTCTATTCAAACATGTGTGAGCATGTGATCTCACTGAGAATCTGAGACTACACGTTAAATAAGGACACCTTTCCATACTTTCCATATTATATATCCTTGAAGAGATTGACCAAATGCACAACAGAGAGCAGCTGTTTTAAACAAACTGGGAATGGCCTGATAGAAATAAGTATGGGTGCTGTAGCTGTGTGTTTGGAGAGGGACCACAACAGAAAGGTTACAGCCATGCTACAAAAGAAGGTTGCTGGTGTGTTTAAGCTTTGCTTGCAGGTCTGCTGTCAGGTAAACTCCATCACTGTGATCCCTGGGCGCTGCTGCTTCTCAGTAGTGCTGGCATCGCCTGCAGCGGTAGGTACGCCAGTCTGAAACCAATTGAAGACATTATCAGCAACCTGGGCAGAAAAGCTATTGTTCTGATCCATACCCTACAGAGCATTGCACAGCTAGGTAATGAGATTGTGGGGTGGTAATGGTCCGCATTGTCTAATAATATAGACAATCAGTGTCACACTGAGCTGCAGAATTGAACTCCCTCCCATGTGTAGACAGCATCCTCCACACTCTTTGTATTGCACTCCTTTGAATTACAAATTTGAGTAAAGCTTTGTGTAATTCAGCATGCAATTTCACAATCCCAAATGGTATGGAATCAACTGCTAAACTGTGGAGCCACCACAACCTCGCAATATAATCCTATCAATAAAAAACACGGAAACCCTCTATACTAGTTCAAATGCCAAACATGCTTCTGAGGTTTTATTCAGAGCAATCCTAGATCAAAGCTCCTCTGTTTTGTCCCCTGCTTTTATATTTTGTTTCACTGAAATGACAAAAGTTCCACATGAGATTGAGGTCAGTGGACCCTTCTTCTCAACTCAAAGCCAACCCTGACATAATGACCTCCCACAGAGAACTACTGTACACACACCATAAAACAGCAGCAAACACATTCATCAGATCTCCTGGGATTATTTGTGGAGTTGGTTACTCCTGCATGAGATCACACACATGTAATAAGTTTAAGTATACATTTCTTGATTGCAGGAGACAGGTTAGACTTTCCTCTTTCCAATAAGTTACGAATGACCTCAAATCGATCAATAGTTTGAGACAATGCAGTAGAAAGATGAATCATAAACTCATCTTGATATTTCCAGTTGAAGGATTATGATGGATGGCATCTGTTATAAAACTTATTCCAACAATTCTGTGTCTCTCTTGGAGTTCCATCCATATTTGACCTGGTCGACCTCATGTTCTAAACTGATATGGAATGACACTTGGTTTTCTATTTCAAATTGTTCTAATATATCCCACAACCAATGTATACAGAAATAATAAGGCATACTCACGGCGAGCGCAGCGGTACCCATGACGGTAGTAGAAATAGTAGTGATAGTGATGAGCTACACAAAAAAAGAAAAGATAATTAGGAACAGTCTATTTTTAACACAGAGCTTCTTAAACCCACTGCCTTCCACACTGTAGCCCAGAACTCAACCCCCTGAGCTACCCAGGGACAGTGGCCCAGTGGTTAATGAAAAGGGCTTGTTACCAGGAGGTTCACATCCCGGCTCAGCCACTCACTCACTGTGTGTGACCCTGAGCAAGTCAAAATGTAAAACTGGAGTCCTATTGTAAGTGACTGCAGCAGCAGTTGTTGATGCATAGTACACCCCCTAGTCTCGAAGGCACTTTGGAGAAAAGCGACTGCTAAAAGACTAATGAATAAAAAAGTAATACTCAGATCCACAAGCATGCACATTGCCTTCCACTCTGCAGGGCACCACTTTCTCTAAACACTGAGCTATCAAACCCATTAACTCCTATACTACAGCCCAGCACTAACCACTAAACTGCTCAAACCCACTACCTTCCACACTGCAGCTCTGCACTCTAGTCACTGTGTCACTGAAGCCTCTCAGCAAAGCTACACTGATAAACAATTCATGCCCTGATTGAAAATAATAAATAAAACCCACTGATTGCTGCATAAAATAAAGTAGAATCCATTTACTTACCATAGTAGCATCTGTACCTTACTGTGAAAGATACAAGTGATATATTGAGTTCAGTCCATTTGAAGTCACTGCAGTGGCTGCTTTATACAAGAATGGGGCCTCAGTAGTGTATTAGAGAGCTATATATTTCAAAGGAGTGTCTCTCTATTTGTACATTTCTATTATTGGCAAAATCCAAAGCCAGGGCTCCTTCTTTATATCCCCTCCCACAGGATACAGAACACCTCGCTATGTGAGTATGTATTAAATGAAGATGGCATTTCTTATTAAGAGCAGCTAATTCATATTATACAATAATACCCCATTCCATATTCTCAACATCAGCTGTAGGAGGCCCCATTGTTAACATGTATTCATTTCTTGTGACGCGCACAGTACATGTGTATTGTATTGTAGTGTACAGTCACATTTTTATTAAAATATCAGATTCACACTTACCACGAGCACAGATGCTATAATCTGGAAATGAAATAAACATAGACCATTAAATACAATTTAAAAATATATATACAATTCATTTCTACATATTAATGTACCATAATAAAATAAAATACTTACAACAGTAAGCTGTTCCAAAGAAAAAGAAAAACAGAAACAGTGGTTATTGGATTTAATAGTTCACTTTATATTCATGTTTGAGTTCCATTTACTGGAATGTTTTCTGTTCCTCTGAGAATATCAGTTGATTTTGATAGCTGTTACAGGCTTAATGAAGACACCAAGGGGCACATTTCAAAGTGTTTCCTACAGTCTGTCCAGAACAATGAAACCACTCCATGGTAGAATATGTTGTAATACTGAAGTGTTTTTCAATGTCTTCAATCAATTGACCTTCAGTCTACAATCCATGCGGTTCACCCAAACCAGGAGCCAGCTCCAGAGAGACACACACTTACTTCTGTAGTATCTTTTGGACAGGGCATCCTTCTTCACTACCATGGACTGTGTCAGGACCACTTCAGAATCCACTTCAGGAGACAGAAAGCACGTGAAGATCATTAAACAAACAGTAGGTTGCATCCCTTCTATTTAAACACAGACCATGTTGAGGAACTCTCCAAATTTGGATTAGGATTTCAATGTACATTAAAGAAGATTGCTGAACAGTAAGGAGCTTCAGATTTCATTTTGTTAGAGTGTGTGTTACGATGTTTTCACCTGAGTTCAGGAGCTGCTCTTCAGTTCTAGTTGCCTGTCTTAGATATATGTACATAATGTAGGCTGGATCAGTCAAAGTGTCTTTATAGAAGAGCCAGTGACTGGATCACGCTTCCTTCTGCTTTCAATTCACTGCTATGCACTAGATGGTGATGGCACTTACTAACAGAAAGATATTTCAGTCTGCATTACATATGAAAAGAATCACACAGACTTATGCACAAAACAACCGTGGTCAACTATGAAAGGTGCTATATAAAATAAATATTGATTGATAAAAAGGTAAGGGAACAGGACAACCTTTTAGTCTCAGTTGGGCGATCCTTCTTACTGACATTTAAGGAGATCAATTAATACAATACGTCTTATTAAAGGTGCTGCATCAACACATTTAAATTCACATGTTAAATGCAAACAGGTGAAATATTTTCAAAGTGTATATCCCTCAAGCTTTGTGTTTTCCTCTTCCGCATCAGTGTGACAGACAGACAGACAGACAGACAGACAGACAGACAGACAGACAGACAGACAGACACTCAACCGAAGAAGCTATAGGACATCTGTACTCACTGTCAGCTCTTTTCTCCATCATATTGTCTCCTATCAGGTAAAACAGAAATAGGTTTATACAGTTAGAAGTACATTAGGAAACAGATCTGGGCACTTTGTGTTAGTGCCAGTAGAGAAACAGCAGCTAAATGTGCTCAGATTCACTGGGGTTTGGCCTTAAGTCTATCATTTGTAATTCACAATGTGTTCCTCTTGAAGGTTTAACGTTGTACCCACACACTACCCAGACGTGCTTTTCAAAGGACTCACCCAACTCCCGCTCTCCTTTGAGTCCATCACTGTCCAGCTCAGCATCACTGTTGCCTGAATCCTCTGCCTCTGGAACAGGGAGAAGAGAGCTTCATGAAGCAATGAAGGATTCCCTCGACTGCAGTGCACAGCTTCATAGGACACTCAACACAGGGAGGCAGAGAGTTCCCCATTACATTGCAATGCAGAGCTGTGAGGTTTAACCAGGAGATTTCTGGATATACAGTAGCCCTTGATGTTATGCATGATTAGCGATGATTAGTCAGATTGAGTTTCTAAACAAATTGTGTGGTCTGTGCAGGACTGTGCTTTTTTGTCATTGCTTAACTTAAATCCTGCAAATAAGAAACTTTCTTTCTTTCTTTCTTTCTTTCTTTCTTTCTTTCATTCTTTTTCTTTCTTTCTTTCTTTCTTTCTTTTTCTTTCTTTCTTTCTTTCTTTCTTTTTCTTTCTTTTTCTTTCTCTCTTTCTTTCTTTCTTTTTCTTTCTTTCTTTCTTTCTTTCTTTTTCTTTCTTTCTTTCTTTCTTTCTTTTTCTTTCTTTTTCTTTCTTTCTTTCTTTCTTTCTTTCTCTCTCTTTCTTTCTTTCTTTCTTTCTTTCTTTCCTTACCCAGCGCTCTCTTGTTCTCCAGTGCTCCTTCCTGCTCCTCTGAGTCTTCCAAAGTGTTGCTGAGATCTGTAAACACAGGCTGTGGTTACATTTTTAATGAGAGCAGTCCTGTGTTGTATCCAGTGCTATGAAAGGAATGACACCATGGAATGGAGAATGCAAACGGACCGATTAGGAAAACTGGGATTTTTTTTTTATTTTATTAAGATTTTTGTATCTGTTTTAAAAACATGTAATTATTGTCATAAAATTCTGCACTTTTGTTAATAACTGCAACAGTGTAGAATAGTTGAATTAATATTATATAAATAAACCACTTTAAAGTGCCACATATTATATAAGGCAAGGAATTGTAATAAATCAACTTGCAGTAAACATTTTGCATTTTTAATATCTCTTAAATAAATTATTATATTAAATCTGCTGTATAAAAAGTGGTTTGAATATTAGCACAATAAATGAAAGAGCAGGTTTATATGTTTCAAGGATATGTATATTTTGTGAAAAAGGTAAATCAAACTGAATGAACATTTTAAAATCTCAGTGTATTTTAAACACAACCTGCAATGGTTTATTGAAGAGATGAGCAGGAGGCAAGATCGACTCGAAGGGAAATTTCAAATGCAAACCTTGATTTGTCCCCATGGTGGGAGGTGGTTGATGCAACACATGGTAGTTTTCAAGTACTCCAAATGCTGTGTCTTATTCTAGTGGAGTACAGGCTCATCAAATCAAACCCCAAGACAAGTAGACAAACCTCTGTGTTGAGAATATAGGATTGAGTTCTGGAAGAATGGATCTTACCCAGTTCTCTCTTGCTGGCCTGGTAATCATCATCTCCCAGCTCTTCAGAGTCCTCAAGGAGGCTCCTTGCATCTGCACACAGAGGAAATGGAGGGGGTGAAATCATTCTTTTAAATGGCAATGTACAAATTAAGAACAAAGAAGGATATTCTTATGGTAAGTTGATTATTTAATAATGCAGCATTGAGGAAAAGCCTGCCTTCTCCACTATGTTATCCCATGGAAGACTGTCTGCTATCTCCCTACCCTTCTGTTATTCTGATGAAAGTCAGTCAATGCCATCTCTTCCCCCATTTATTTTACGTTGAAGGCAATCAATGCAATCCCTCCCTCCCTCCCCATGTTACTCAGAAGAAAGGCAGTCTTACCAGCCCCTGACAGAAGACATGCTGTCAGGACTGAGAGGAGAATGGCTCTTGTAGTCCAGGGTTTCATCTTGACAAGGTGCTGATGCTGCTTTTCCACTCTTCAGCTGCTCTGGTCCCTCCACCCTGCTCTGTTTTATACCCTCTCCCAGGCAAATGCACTCCTTCACCACTAAACCCTCATCAAGAACCCTTTCTTTTTCAACACTGTGATACTGTGTGATGCCCTCCTCTTCCAAATTTCCATACTTCACTTGAAAACTATTTCCTCTATACCCTATGATCCAAATCTATTGACACAGTGTCAGTGATCTCCATTGTTCTCTTAACACAGAGCAGGATCAGTGCTGGGATCAGCAGGTGCAGACAGGGGGCCCCATATACAGTATTAAAGGCAAAAGAATGATTAGTTATCAGTCATGCAAAATGAAGCATTCTCTGGAATTTCATATCTACAGTGCAGTACTGCAAACACCTGGCTCACAAACATGTTCATTATACCAGGTGTTGTGGTTGAGCTGCTTCTTTCATTAGCAAATCAGTCAGCTGCTGTACGGTGTGGAGTGCATGTTTCTTATTGAAACATTTCACAATTGTATTACTAAGTCTCTTTTTAGCAGGAAAAAAATAGGATTGAAATACCCAGTGGATGTGAGAGAAAGACCTTGGTGTTGTGATAGACTAATTTCTACCAGCAACAGGGAAGCAATCATAAAGGCGAAGACTAATCCCAGGGCTTAAAGGAACGAGCTGTGAAGAGGGTACTGAATTTGTTTAGCTTGAACACAGAACAATTAGGCGGACTTGACTGAAGTCTTTAAAAACTTGAAAGGTGTTGACAAAGTTAACCAAAACTAATACCTCAAGCATAGCACTGACACCAGGGTCAGAGGGCACTGTTGGAAATTAAGTGTGGATAGCTGAAATAAAAAAAAATGTGTTCTAGAAAGTTCTAGAAATGCGTTCGAGTCCATCTGTGCCCTTGCCCTGTAATAACCTGTACTGCTTGTATAATTTGTTTCTGTACTGTTTATCTAACTTGTTTTCGTGCTGCTCAACTAACTTGTTTTTGTATCGCTTATCTATCTTGTTTGTCTCAGAATGTTATGGGAAAAGGGATAGCTTACAGAAATGATTCACAGGGCGAGCCTCGAGAAAGTGATCTGGCCAATTACTCTCTCGCACGCGGAAGCCTAACTTGGTAAGCTATAAAGGACGGGTTCCCCCCCCTGCTCTGGTGAGAGTCAGCCGTGAGGATTTGCGCAGTCCTGCTCGGTAGTTTTGGAGACAGCTGCTTTCTCTTGCCAGGGTCGAGGGGCTCTCCCGATCTGCTTGGAAGGGCAATGATTAGTTCAGTTGCGTCTCTATGAGTATTGATCTGTGAACCTTTGTTGAGGAGAGTCAGCCGTGAGGATTTGCGCAGTCCTGCTCGGTAGTTTTGGAGACAGCTGCTTTCTCTTGCCAGGGTCGAGGGGCTCTCCCGATCTGCTTGGAAGGGTAAGGATTAGTTCAGTTGCGTCTCTATGAGTATATTATATCTCTGATTAATATATTCTTGTATGTGTGTTTGTCTATTATTGTATCAAGGGTGTGAAATAAAGCGGACCTTATTTGGAATTACTCTGTGTAGTAATTGTCTTATTTACCTCCACATCAACTTCCTTTTCAATTTAAAGTAATTAAAATTTCACACAACAATAGCCATAGGACAGAGGGTAGGAGACACCTTCTCACAGAGTGTGGTGAGGGGATGGAATGGGTTACCAAGTCATGTTGTTAGGGCTGGGATCCTTTAAGACCCGACTTAACAGGTTTGAGATCAATCAGCTGCTGCACTGATGGGCCGAATGTCCTCCCTGGTTCTGTGTTCTGAATTCTGGATCTCCAGTGTGCTGGCATTGATTGGTAACTCCTCTCCAGAGTCAGTTGTTTTCCTTGTACACTCAACCAACCCTAAATATGCTGAGAACAGTTGAGGGAACTAAATCAATTCAGTCTGGAACAGAAAAAAGACTAGAGACTAAAGGTTTTAAAAAGTTGGAGTTAACTGTAGTCACTCTTTCAAGCACAGCAGAGAGACCAGGACTAGAGTACACAGTTATAAGTGGAGACAGACTTAGGACAGAGGTTAGGAGACACATCTTCTCAAAGTAAGTTACTTAACCTCCTTGTGCTCTGTCCTTCGGATGAGATGTAAAACCGAGGTCCTATTGGAAGTGACTCTGCAGCAGAAATTGTTGGTGTATAGTTCATTCCCTAGTCTGTGTAGTTGCTTTGGATAACAGCGTCTGCTAATTGACACATTTATTATTACACCCAGAGTCAAAAAGGGCTCGGGTTGACGTGCTCCTCCGACTGGGCAACATCCCTTGCAGTGGAGTTAACAGACAATCAACAGACAAGGGAACTGAATCTATTTAGCCTGGAACAAAGAAGGATTAGAGAAGACACTTCTCACAGAGTTGGGAGTGTTTGAAATGGGTCACTAGAATGGTGCTGCTGCAGAGTCATTAGGATGTCTTTAAAAGCCAACTCGATGAAAGCCAGGGATCAGTCAGCTACTAGAAAAGTATTGATGCATTAAATTCCCTGATTTTGTTCATAACTTTTCTTATGTTATTACATCAATGCCCTATTGTAAGTGACTCTGCATATAATGCACAGTTCACAGCCTACCTCTGTAAAGCACTGTGAGATGGTGGTCCACTATGAAAGGTGCTATATAAAAATAAAGATGTTATTATTATATTATTACAAGCTAAAAATATTATTATTTATTTATTTCTTAGCAGACACCCTTATCTGTCTTACAACATTTGGAATTCAAAGAGAAAGAATAAATATGGTGTTTAACTTGTAATGCAATATATGAACATGTGAGCCTCCACACCTTGCATTACACTCAAATGCAGGTGCATAAGCTTCTATATGAAACCAAAGGAGTAACTGCACCTGCACAGAAAACAGCACATACTCAAGTATAAGCGCATGCGTCAATTCCTAGTGAGTATATGGTAATAAAACTAAACCTGATCTCACTGCTAAACATTACTACAGTACTAGCTTCAATAATTCCTTTAAACAAACCACTCCCAATTCCAATAATATGACATTATTAGTACATAAATAGGTTACTTTTTAATTAACCAACCATTAAGAACACAATGAACAATGTTTGATAGTTTTAATGAGCTCGTTGCTAACAGTTACTAGACTAAACAAGCAGCACTTCAAATGAAGCGTGACCACTGCTCCCACTGAACACCTGATTGTGCATTTCAAAGGAACTTTGATGGATATCACATCACTGATGCATGTGCTGAAATATGGAAATATAAAAAGCAAATGTGTCACCAGTAGTTCAATTGCTTTTTGAGTAATGGCTTCTTTCTTGCCACCCATCCATACAGGCCAGCTTTGTGTAGGGACTGGCTTATTGTTGATGTGTGAATGCTGACTCCCACCATAGACACAGAACTTTGCAGATTTCTCAAGGTCATTGGTGGCTTCAGTGACATCCCGAACCAGTTTCCTGCTTGTCCAGCTGCTCAGTTTGGGAGGGCGACCTGATCTGGGTAGTGTCTGGGTGGTATGATGCATCTTCCACTTCTTAATGATGGCCTTCACTGTGCTGAGAGGGATAATCAGAGCCTTTGAAATGTTCTTGTACCCTTCTCTGTGCCTCTCTACCACTTTATCCCTGACTTGTTTCGAAAGCTCCTTGGACTTCATGGTTGCTTTGTTGGTTCACTATGTGAGTTGCAGCTTGAAAGTCTTTATATGCCTGAATGTAATTATCTACAAGTTAAACCACTTTGAGTACATACAGGCTAAAACTATTTCACTAATTTTGTGACCTTTAACTTTATCAATGTGGAGTAGTTTGTGTAGATTCTACATGTAAAGTCTAATTTGAAAGCGTCGTGGAGTACGCTCAGGTGCCAACAAAATGTGAAAACTTTGCAGGGGGGTGAATACTTCTGCAAACCACTGGAATTGCTTAATAAAAATGTCTTGTGCAAAATGCTTTTTCGGGTTCCCATTCGCTCAGTTTATTTTACTTGAGAAAACCCGGCTTTCACACAACGTCATGCAAATGAAGGGGAAAGGTGGGGGCTGCTATATAAATTAGCCATGTGTAAAGTTCTTGTGCTGTTTTTGCAGATGGCTCATGAAAATGTTGTTTCCATGCACAGAGAACTGGTACACAAGAGAATCTAAGCTGATGTAATAAAGCTGTGATTTCTAAATACCTTGTGCCTGTTTGTTTAATAGAGTCCCCCAGAGAGAGAGGGGAGTATTCAACACATCTGGAGCAGAAATCACCTCGTTAAGAAGCAATGGTATGCAGCCCATTAAAGTGCTAAAAGGTCTCTGGCGCACCCTGCTGGAAACAGTATTGATTTTACACTTCAAGCTGCCCACATGATAACTGTGGTATACTGTGCTGCGTCCTGAGGTACCACAGATTCACCATGGTATCAGGGAAGATTCCACAGAACACACTGCAAGAGGCTGAGCAATGCAGGAGGAAAAAAAGAGAAACTTGCACTCATAATAACAATCTATTTAATATATTACTAATGTGATGTAACACAATCAGAATGCTCAACAACATGATGAACACAGATTTTGGTGAGTTTTTGATCTGAACAGATTGTGATTAGGGGTGACCCTATTTATCAAGCAAGTTTATTCTTTTGTTTTCAGTTAATATTTCTGTATTTAGTCGAATGCACTCCTGTTGTTTAGGTGTCCCCAAGTGTCTGCATTTCTAAGAATGTTCTCAAGTCCTGTAAGAGCCTGCAACTGACTTAACTTCTTCACACTAAGTGCAGGGATAGGATTACACATATGTGTGAATGTTATGGTGTCTTGTGCGGTTTCCTAACTGACTGAATGAAGGTTTCCTAACTGTGTAAAACTCTTATCACTGGTCTGTATGTGAGAAGGTTTCTCTCCTGTGTGAACGCGCTGGTGTCTTTTAAGCAGTGATATATGATTGAAACTCTTCCCACAATCAGCCCAGGAACACGGAGTCCCTCCTGTGGGATTTCCCTTGTGAGTTTCAGGAGCATCTAATTGACAGGAACTCTTCCCACCTTTAATAGAATGAGGCAAGGTCTTCAAGTTGCCCTGGGTTTCAGAATTGTTAAAACATACAGAATGTGCCGTCTCTGTACTCTCCACAGTAAGTGGGTGTCTGTCTTGTAAGGAAGCGATTGTAACTGAGTGAGTTCTCAATGTCTTCACATATTCTTCTTGTTGTTTCTCTGTGTTTCTTGCACTGTGGTTTGCCTCTAGAAGCGTTTTTGCACTGGGCTGATAGAGTGGAGTCGTGTTCTCCTTCATCTACTTTAGAAGCTAAAGAAAGAAAGAGAAGAGAGACAAAGGTTATTGTACAGCATTTTTCCACATGCACTGTTCTGAACACAAGTGAATGAGCAGTTCAGTGATTGGTTGCTTGAGATGAGGTGGATTCATTCACCAGTTAGTGTCCCGCAAGTTTCAGTAACAGCAAAAATGATGTCAACATGTCAGCCAAGTGGAAAATGAAAACATGCTTTTTTTAATGTTTAAAATGGAATATTTTAAATCGAGCCAACAGAGCATCATGAAAAATCCTATTTAGTACCTGCATTTTGATAGTACTGCAATGTATCTAATATTTAATTTGTTTTTTGATAATTAATAATTAATATAGAAATTATCTGTTGAGCTGGTCTGCTGTACAGAACACCTCCACACACATACTTACTGTACTGTGACAATAATAACACAGCAATGCTTACTGTGAGACACACAAAAGTGAAATGTGGCATTGCGAGCAAACATTACAGTCCTCGGGATAGTTGCAGTGAGATGAGCGTTTAAAAATTATATTGTATTTGCATAAAGTGTAAGAAATAAAATAAGACTCATGTTGGTGATCCTGCTGCATACATTCTCCACAGAAACTCTCTACTGAAATGTTTCTTCTGGTGACGCTGAGCAACCCGACTGGATTTGGCATCACCCAGTGATGAGACATGTGATCCCTGTAGCTCTGTAAAGCTGTGGGAGCAGAACTGCAAACAGTCTACCAGGAATGAGGAAAGGCAAAGATCTAACACAGGGGTGTCCATCCAGACACAGGAGTATCACTTTATATAACTGAACCTGTTCAATGTGGAGTGGAATGGCCTCCAGGAGCGTGATTGGACACCGCTGATCTCACAGCATTCTAAAGAGGCGTGGCAGCGGCTTCACATCTAGCAGGTGCCTCAGGAGCAAGCACAGTGATGTCCTTGTTGACATAGTGGTTGGGCAGCTCCCCTTGGTTAAAATATGAATCTCAAGCACACTGCTGGTGTTCAGTACCAGGTTCTGCAGGATGAACAGGCAGCTCAATGCTGCTTGTTTTGTAGGATTACCTCTGAATCCCAGTTCACATTCAGATGGAGAGTCATCACACAGGTTGGATCCCAGCTTGTTGTTCTACCACAAGTGTACAGGCATGATTTTCATGAGGAAGTTCCTCTGCGATGGGGACACATTCCTGCTCTATGAATTCCTCTTTAATAGGAACACATTCCTGTTGAGGGACCTCTTCATCTTTAACACATGCCAGCTCTGTAACCTGCATTAGACTTGCACAGCACTCCTGCTTCTATCTTTGGCCCTTCCTGTGCTTCAGATTCAGGGATAGCGTGGCTCTCTTTGGGATCTGTGGGAAACAAAACTGTATACAATTAGATCTCTTACTTACCAGCTAGGTTTGTTAGTTGCTTTGATCAGGGATTTAAAGTTACTGTTCCTCAGTTATTTCGTATAGGGGTGAGCCGGTATAATAGTTTGGTGGTTTAGGTACATGATGGCATTGATACCATTCCTGATATTCTACATTGCAATTGTCGGTTAACGCTGTGTTTGTGTTCCTATGAACAAAGTGAAGGAAAAGGTATTTTCATATGAACATCTTTTTATTCTACGTCCTGTACAAGACTCAGTGCTGCTGGGCTTTCTCACCTCCTGTAGCCTCACACTGGAGCATTGCATCCACTTCTACCTCCCTGTCAATCACCATCATGACCGCCGTTCTGCCTTTGCATTGTTCTAATGCAAACATCCATTTCTCTACTGCAAACATGCTTAGAAACCAAGCCTGGAGACTTGCAGTCTTAGCAAAGTGTCTGAGGAATGTCTTTTTGTTACCTGATCCTGTATTGTGAGAACGGTTTTGAAGGAAACGGTCAACGCAGAATACAAGTTTCAATGTGTCAAATACAATGAGCAGACAAGCGACTGCAGCAGGATAACCTGCTTATTCTCAAAGCAGTTTCATTTAAACAGGTGATTTACACAACTCAAACTTTTTCAAGTGCAGCAATATGTTTTTTGTACAAACTCCACCTGTGTAATAATCATTAGGCACAACATTGGAAGCTTACTTGAGCAACGTCACATGACCTGTAGATATAAATCCAATAACATCCCTTGTAGTATTAAAATACATTTGTAATGGTGTGGCTCTCCCTACTGTATGTATCCTGTGCAAACTCATCTCTGCTCTTAAATAATAACCTGGATTAGTAAATGTTTATAAGCAATATGAGCGATTGTTTCCTAATTCTGTTTACCATCAGCTGAACAAAGTACTTTATTTAGAGACTCAATCTAGAGACTCAATAAAATGATACAATTCAGTTGACACCTTACTGTGTTGTATTTACTTCCTCCAACTTCAACCCTTAATTGAACTTGTGGAACCACTCGGGTCCAAAATCTTACAGCGGATTGGTGCAGGCAGGGTGCTGCTGCCGCCCCTTTATTCACACAGTGAGGTCTGGAAAGATCGTGTAAATGTGTGTGTGTGGAACAAGAAGGAAACAGGACTGAAGCAAAAGAACGAGCAGCGAATGAGCCGCGACTGTACCAAAGACAAACTCAACAGCACTGGAGCGGAATACAATGAAACCATTTATCTAAAAATAGATTCACAGTCAAACAGTTCAATCAAACACTGAAACCTGATGTGCTGCTGCCTGTATGCTGATATTAAATCACAAATCATTATTCTAACCCTCTGCAATATGGTCTGTGACTGTCTCAGTGGGACTCTATACAAGACATCACTTTACCAGAAGGATGCCATTGAAGCCTCCTAAATTAGACTGGTTAAGATTTTCCAATCTAGTACTTTCTAGAATACCTATTTAAATATATAAAATAATACAATGCCTCGATTTGACTCTTTATAACCAATATCAGGACAGAGCTGCGCTTATTATAATCAAACACTTTAAAACGTGTCTTAAGAAAAATTCTAACCAAAATCTTTCCAATAGAAGGTGGTTTAAGGTGTTTGATTGACCAAGCAATACCACACAATAAAATCAATCTTACCTTGAAATATTAAAGGTTGTTTAATGTCTGCATCTGTAGCGTTTATACACCCTCGCACAGCTTTCAGCTCGTTCTCTGATATTTCCAATCTCAGCTTCAGACTTTCATTCTCTTTCTCCTTTTTTTTTCCATTTCCACTCTGAATTCAGTGAATTTGCTGCCGACAGCTTTAGTAATCGCGCACAAGACGGTGTGTAGAGCCGCTTTCACTGCGTGCTCGATGGTAGAGGCGAGCTCGTCTTGAAAGAGCGACACGGACACACTGACGCGTCCATCTTCACTGGTTTGAGTTTCAGACTGGTCTAGCGGAATCCTCTTTTCAATCAGAAACGCCGCCTGCGGTTTGTATTTAGTAATATTTATTTTTTACTGTAGTCTTCCCATTCAAATATATATTCATCACTTCTTCTGGTGTGATAAAGAAAGAACACAAACAACAGGCTTTGCAAGGAGTAACTTTACTTTGGTCTTTCAGAATCGCGCAGAGCTCTGCTGGAGCTTCAACGCGTTTGTTTCTCAGTAAATCATCTCATTGAAAAGCTCGACTTGTCTGTAGCTGCGACTGACGCGCTCCGCTCTGTGTGTGAAATTCAACACAGAAAAGGGATGCTTTCCTTTTCACGGAACTCCGTGAAGGTGATAAACAAACACAAAAATCACTAATTATTAGAAAACATTTCATCCCAGCCTACATATTTTAAACAGCAGGAGACAGCGTGTTGTAAAATCATCACTGACTGCAACCACCTCTCCACACATGAACAAAACAAACCTCTCTATTTCCTGTACTGAAATGAAAGCGTCACTAGCAGAAGGCGGGTCTGGTTGGATCCATCGCGTATTATTGGCTGTAGAAACACTCTATCCCCAGCATGTGAGCCTGATTGGTGTAGAAACACTCTATCCCCAGCATGTGAGTCTGATTGGCTGGCCTCCCTATGGAGGCGGTTATGAAACTGGATGCCAGAGTTCGCCATGTTGGCTCTTTCAGCGCTGTGTTCAATGCGATGCATTCAGGCGCGTTAAGTAAGTGAGCCGCTCAGAAAGCACACGGAGCTGAATTTAAATGACTTAACGCTCTGCTACAGGAGAGCGCTGAGCGACTTTTAAAAATGGAGAATAATAATGATTTGCTTGTTTGTGTTTCTGAGGTGATGGTTGATGAAATGGCCCCGTGTGAAGTTACTGTCCCCTGCTGGACCTCGCTGAGTTCGGCGCTCTATTTGGACTGAACCTCATATCTGTCTGTGTTTAATACCGACAATACCGACGTTAATAATGAACATTATAAATGATATTAATACCACAAACCTAATAATAATACATTAATAACTATAAAACAGCTCTACATTTAAAAAGAAAAATGAAATTAAATAATACAAATTCGAAAACAACCAGTTGTGGAGTAGTGGTTAGGGCTCTGGACTCTTGACCGGAGGGTCGTGGGTTCAAATCGCGGTGGGGACACTGCTGCTGTACCCTTGAGCAAGGTACTTTACCTAGATTGCTCCAGTAAAAACCCAACTGTATAAATGGGTAATTGTATGTAAAAATAATGTGATATCTTGTAATAATTGTAAGTCCCCCTGGATAAGGGCGTCAGCTAAGAAATAAATAAATAATAATATTTTTTACATTATTGTCTACATGCATCATCTCAGATAATTACAGTGTCATTTATCAGACCCTTCGGCGTTGTCTTTTGAAGAATTAAACCTGCCAGATCGAACGCAGGCTAACATTCAATTAATCAATCTATCTATTAATCATATATATTTTCTATAGCGCCCGATATGCGCTTCACAAAATCTACTTAAAAACAACAAAATATCTAATTGTAAGGCTGGTCGAACAAAATAAGTCTTCAGTGTAATTTTAAACAAAGAGCGCTTTCCACGATTTAAGATGCTTTCGAGACAGAATATTGGAATTGGCTGCCGAAACTGGGGGATAAAACTGCCTGTGATCAAAGTGGGCAGAAAAGTTGCATACTTTGCATACCGTATTTGGGAGAAAAGAAAACGGATCATCTCTGATTTGCAACGTTTCCATGGTTCGGCCCGGCCACTGCCGTGTGACTGGTTAAAACGATGTTCAGTTTTTTTTTTTCTGCTGCTGGTAATTCAGTCATGAGACAGCTGTAGCAGAGTGGCGCAGCGGAAGCGTGCTGGGCCCATAACCCAGAGGTTGATGGATCGAAACCATCCTCTGCTAGCTTGTTTTTCTTCTGTTAGCAAAGTAGTTTTTTTAAATATTAACTGAAGCAATTAATTAATATTACATTTCGCAATCAAGGATGATATAATGCGCAAAGATACTTGTCTCATAAGAGCTGAAATAAATTATAGCGCTTTGATATTATGTTACTAACGGATTGTTTAGAAATGTACGTAATTATATTACAACTATTCTAAAAAAGAATGTTATCTCGAAAAAGGAGGCTTGACAAGCCGAAATTGCTCAGCTGGGAGAGCGTTAGACTGAAGATCTAAAGGTCCCTGGTTCGATCCCGGGTTTCGGCAAACAACAAGACGATATTGGTTTTGTATTATTTTGAACTAAAAAAAACAGAGCACATTCATTCTTCAGCGTAATTGGATGAAATAACAGCGTATCAGAGTGCCATTTTCTAATGTGATTAAGAAATGCAAAAAACATCGTCCCTGGGTGGGCTTGAACCACCAACCTTTCGGTTAACACAAGAACGCGCTAACCGATTGCGCCACAGAGAACAACCTGTTAAGCAGCCAAAGCATACGAGAGTGATGAGCAAGGCGAGATGCTGCAGAACGTGATCGAGGGAGCAGTACTCATCAGAACCTGAGATCACATCTAAGAAGAAAGCAACACGGGGCAAGAAAGTCTATGTAATCAATTATGGCAGCACAACATATGTCGTTTTGTTAGATAACACCCTGGGAGACAACAGAGCAGTGTGTGTAAATAGCTACAATGGAAACCATATACTTACGACTTAATTTTGATACAGAACTGTGGTCATGGGTAATCTGTTTTCATTATGATAAGAAAGCTACAGTTCAGTGGATTATATTTGGAATCTTTGGTTCTGTCATTCACTATCTTCTCAAATAAGATGACAAATTAATAGCTCAGTTGGTTACAGTGAAAGAAACCTCGAAAAGTCAGCCCGGCTAGCTCAGTCGGTAGAGCATGAGACTCTTAATCGAGCCCCACGTTGGGCGTCCTTTTTAAATACAAATTGAAGATGTTTCTTCGAGACAACGGAGCAAAGTCTGATTCTGTTCACATTGTATACAGTATTGCAACAAAATTACTTATTGGTCATTGTCAAATAGCAATTGCTATTGTAAAAAGCATGCATCGTTTATAGCTATAACGAAATTGAAATAAATAATCTTACTTTTTTGGGTTGACTTCAATCCGTTTCTTTTTTTTAGAATTGTCTTAGCATCATTCATGGAGCATCAGTTGGTATGTGCGTAATAAACCCAATCGGGCCTTGATACGATCCCCTAGTGTGTGCTGAAATAAATAATGCGTTTTTCTACATTAACAAACGCAGCTTGTCAGAATGGCCGAGAATAACACATATTTCATTTTTGTTGTAAACAGACTACTTGTTAACGTTACTGAAAAATATTTTGTGTCCAAACATGTTATTTAACTTGATTGTTTTAAAATTCCAAATAACATATTACTTTGAAAAACATCTCCGTCGACCACTGGATCGTGGTCTCAGGCTGGGACGTGGACCATTGAGAACAGTATAAACCATCTATTACTAGACGCAGTTTACAGGAGAAATGCCCTCCTTTAACATGCTAGGATGATCGACTTCGGCATTCTCCAACTGCTGTTTACATTTTCTAACACGTTATGAGAAAGAACAATATTTTGGTGTCCAAACATGTGTTATTTAATTTGATTGTTTTAATATTCCAAATAACATATTACTTTGAAAAACATATATGTTTTTAATACAGTCCTATTTGAGTATTTAAAATATGATTATATTCAAATGCCAGCAACGGTGTGTTAATTTAACGAAGCGCCTAACGCCGCTCGGAACGTTCGCGGAATGTTCACGAGCCGGTTGCCTAGCAGCGTCTCCCCCTCCTTCTCTGCCCCGCCGTCTCACCCTCTTTCGTTGCTCCAGGTAGGAGTTCAAATTTAGCTTCGTTATATTAGCGCAATTCTTTACTAACTTTTACAAATTAGCTTATTAGGGGCTTCGTGTTTTTAAGATGGTTCAGGTGCAGTCCGGACAGACTGACTAGAGCATCATTACAGTATACCGCACTGCGCTCAGCTCAGTGTGGCCGCTGATACACAAAATAATGAACGACTGTTTAAATAAATCACATGTATTGCTTTTTAATGCTAAATATGTATCTGGTATTCTAAGTATTATCAACAATTAATAATTCAGCTCTATTCATATTCAGAATGTAATACAGTATTAAAACTATCAAACTGACTGGAAACATGGAACACATTAATTGCGATCGATTCGATACCAATAGGATTACATAAGAGCTGTTGTGTATAGACAATGTCATAAACGCCGAAATGAACACGGGCGGTATTTATTAAGGGCTGAATCGTTTAGATGTTCGAGAGATCTAGGTGTACTGGACAAATCTACTGGATTTTTTTCCAAATCGTAAGTGTACCGCCTGTGATAATACATTTAAAACTAAGAAAATGCACAAGCCATACAACGAAAAAAAAAGAGTACAGTATCTTACAAGTGATTGTGCTTCAGCTCATGTCATTAATGTGATTTCTTGTCCTAGCCATTTGCAATATGATGGTAAAACTACTAGACAGTTACAATTGCGCATTAATGAGCGAACATAAAAGTTCAATTAGGAGAAAATATATTCATCCACCACTAGCTAGACATTTTGTAGATGCCAAACATTCCGTTTCAGATCTTAAATTCTGTGGCATACAAACATTTTCAAGATCGCAGTGGTGGTAATGTCACGGGTGACGAATGTGTTGATTATTATTTTATTCAGTGTTATCACTTATGATTTTTGAATTTTAATTGGATTGGTTTTCCTTTTTTTGCACAGTTTGTTTATTTGAATGATTGTTTTATTTTTGAGCATTAGATGCATTTTAATGTGTATTTGTTCACTTAACCATACGTCATCCACTCTCTGGTCCAGACCTCCTCTTAGGGCTCCTGTCCAGACGCCTGTTTGGGCAGCCCTCTCCATAGGGTGCTGCGCTTCAGCTGAAGTCCTCTGGAGAGATCCTGATATCCTGACATAAACCACGAACGCAAAGGTTCTTGTCAGTACCTCTTTTCAAATGTCTTCAATCACCAAATTCTGCAGTCCTCCCAGAGTGAGTCTACGAGAAAAAATAACAAAACGAAACTGACACTGTCCGTGCACAAAAAAACCCCAACCACTCGCTGTCTAATCTCGTCCTCTTTATTTTCGTTTACTTCCCTCAGCATCTCTCTCTTTCCTATTCCGGTATCTCCTAGTTCCATGCTCCCAGTCTCTTAGTTCCTCACCCTTTTTATACCTCAAAGCCCTTCTAATTCCAGGTGTGTACAGGTACCTGCAATTGTTTGGGGCGGGACCTGAGGTCCGTGTGCACAGTGCTTCTGATAAACAAAACAAAAAATACTTTAATTACGAACTCCGTTTCACCCGTGCACCAAACAAAACAGACAAATAATAATCAACACAGCAAAAACACAGTGCAAAGCAAACAGAAAATTATGAAAATTATGAAAAGAAAAAAAAACGATCTAAATAAAATGTTCACACACGATCTAAATAAAATATTCACACAATACTAATTAATACGTGCAGAAAATAAATAAATAAACACAGGCATATGATTCCCAGCCAATACAACTCTGTTTATGCCCACGTTTCAAATAATGACATTTCTAAAAGCAAATCGTATTGTTTTATGTTTTCTTTACTTTAAAAGCTGAGAATCAAACACACTTCCGACAACTTCATAGCCCTGCTGGCTACGAACAAGTATTGAGTCGGCTGTTTCCCATGACCCTGGTGATACCCCGTGTTTTCCTAGTATCAGCGTCGGCATTACCATGTGTTTGGCATGCTTGCTGTACACTCTAGCATTGCATAACAAGCTGCCATTACAGCTGGACTTCGTGGCGCAACGGCAGCGCGTCTGACTCCAGATCAGAAGGTTGCGTGTTCAAATCACGTCGAGGTCAAAGCCGCCTTTGTTTTTATTCCGCACTATTTCATTTTTTAACGTGTTTGAATTTGACTGTTTCCGGACATTTATTTATACAATTTAGCCTATACAACATATTGATTGTATAGCGATCAAACAGATATTAATTGTATTGCGATTCATTTGTATTTTTCATTTGATACAGCACAATAAACTAAAGTGAATCCGAAATTACTGTTGACCAGTCTTCATTGACACAGTTGGGTAATAAAGTCATATTAACACTTCCTTGCATGAGATAGTGAAAATGTGTGTAACCTTTCAGTAAGTATTTTAAATTCATTTGGGAAGGTTTAAGATTGTGAAGAAGTTTAAATATGCTGCGTATTTGCGCATTGGGAACTTTGCATAATGACGTTTTTATTAATGCCACTTTCTTACGGACAGTAGTCAGGGTGATGATACAAGACCAGAGCCAATAAACCTGCTATTTGCTTGTCCTTTCACTACCATATTCTATTGTGCTTGTTCAGAATACGCGTGAATCCTGAAAACATCTCGTTAATATTTAAACAAAGCCAGCAGTCACTTTATTGATCACCCTGTGGATTAACCGCTATTGGAATACAGATGATTGTGTTAAAGATGTTAATAGACTTTCTATGTACACGTTTTAGAGCTAAGCGTTTCTTGAGGCAGTTCAAGCGCGGCACTTTCAGGCAACCAGTTCCAGTGATTGCCTTTTGGACTTACTCTGGAAGGAATACAAAAAAAAAAAAAAAAAAAAAAAGCATTTGTTGAGAACCGCATTTGGGAGAAAACTTAACAATTTCGAAATTGTAAAGGCTTCGGATTCTATTATGGTGTTGCCGAGCTGTTGAACGTTTTTCATTACAGGTTTACTGGATTGCCAAAAAGAATGCTATCTCGAAAGATCAGTCTTGTCACGCCGAAATAGCTCAGTTGGGAGAGCGTTAGACTGAAGATCTAAAGGTCCCTGGTTCGATCCCGGGTTTCGGCAAACAACAACACGATATTGGTTTTGTATTATTTTGAACTAAAAAAACAGAGCACATTCATTCTTCAGCGTAATTGGATGAAATAACAGCGTATCAGAGTGCCATTTTCTAATGTGATTAAGAAATGCAAAAAACATCGTCCCTGGGTGGGCTTGAACCACCAACCTTTCGGTTAACAGCTGAACGCGCTAACCGATTGCGCCACAGAGACCAACCTGTTAAGCAGCCAAAGCATACGGGAGTGATGAGCAAGGCGAGATGCTGCAGAACGTGATCGAGGGAGCAGAACTCATCAGAACCTGAGATCACATCTAAGAAGAAAGCAACACGGGGCAGGAAAGTCTATGTAATCGATTATGGAAGCACAGCATATGTCGTTTTGTTAGATAACACCCTGGGAGACAACAGAGCAGTATGTGTAAATAGCTACAATGTAAACCATATACTTACGACTTAATTTTGATACAGAACTGTGGTCATGTGTAATCTGTTTTCATTATGATAAGAAAACTACAGTTCAGTGGATTATATTTGGAATCTTTGGTTCTGTCATTCAATTATTTCTCAAATAAGATGACAAATTAATAGCTCAGTTGGTTACAGTGAAAGACACCTCGAAAAGTCAGCCCGGCTAGCTCAGTCGGTAGAGCATGAGACTCTTAATCTCAGGGTCTCTGAATGGAGGCGTGGGTTCAAATCCCACTTCTGACAGTTGACTTTTACTTATTTTTTAAAATAATAAATTTCAGCACTCAATACCATTTTAATTTCCATTTTAAATCGGACTAAAATAGTGTTCCTAACACAGATTGCATTTTTGTTGTGTGAGACTCTTAATCTCAGGGTCGCGGGTTCGAGCCCCACGTTGGGCGTCATTTTTAAATACAAATTGAAGATGTTTCTTCGAGACAACGGAGCAAAGTCTGATTCTGTTCACATTGTATACAGCATTGCAACAAAATTACTTATTGGTCATTGTCAAATAGCAATTGCTATTGTAAAAAGCATGCATCGTTTATAGCTATAACGAAATTGAAATAAATAATCTTACTTTTTTGGGTTGACTTCAATCCGTTTCTTTTTTTTAGAATTGTCTTAGCATCATTCATGGAGCATCAGTTGGTATGTGCGTAATAAACCCAATCGGGCCTTGATACGATCCCCTAGTGTGTGCTGAAATAAATAATGCGTTTTTCTACATTAACAAACGCAGCTTGTCAGAATGGCCGAGTGGTCTAAGGCGCCAGACTCAAGGACTCTGTCTTTCTAAAGAATTGTGTGTTCTGGTCTCTGAATGGAGGCGTGGGTTCAAATCCCACTTCTGACAGTTGACTTTTACTTATTTTTAAAAATAATAAATTTCAGCACTCAATACCATTTTAATTTCCATTTTAAATCGGACTAAAATAGTGTTCCTAACACAGATTGCATTTTTGTTGTAAACACACTACTTGTTAACGTCACTGAAAAATATTTTGTGTCCAAACATGTTATTTAACTTGATTGTTTTAAAATTCCAAATAACATATTACTTTGAAAAACATCTCCGTCGACCACTGGATCGTGGTCTCAGGCTGGGACGTGGACCATTGAGATCAGTATAAACCATCTATTACTAGACGCAGCTTACAGGAGAAATGCCCTCGTTTAACATGCTAGGATGATCGACTTCGGCATTCTCCAACTGCTGTTTACATTTTCTAACACGTTATGGGGAAGAACAATATTTTGGTGTCCAAACATGTGTTATTTAATTTGATTGTTTTAATATTCCAAATAACATATTACTTTGAAAAACATATATTTTTTAATACAGTCCTATTTGAGTATTTAAAATATGGTTATATTCAAATGCCAGCAACGGTATGTTAATTTAACGGAGCGCCTAACACCGCTCGGAACGTTCGCATTTTTAAATCCTAACGGTCTCTCCTCAGCTGAGCGGAATGTTCACGAGCCGGTTGCCTAGCAGCGTCTCCCCCTCCTTCTCTGCCCCGCCGTCTCGCCCTCTCTCGTTGCTCCAGTTCAAATTTAGCTTCGTTATATTAGCGCAATTCTTTACTAACTTTTACAAATTAGCTTAGGGGCTTCGTGTTTTTAAGATGGTTCAGGTGCAGTCCGGACAGACTGACTGGAGCATCATTACAGTATACCGCACTGCGCTCAGCTCAGTGTGGCCGCTGATACACAAAATAATGAACGACTGTTTAAATAAATCACATGTATTGCTTTTTAATGATAAATATGTATCTGGTATTCTAAGTATTATCAACAATTAATAATTCCCTTTCAAGTCGAATACGACCACCAACATTAAGTATGGGATATTCCCTGCCCTTGAGGTAGGTAATACTGAGCTCTCTATATCAGAGCTGCCGAAGGCCCCTTCCTGTGATGACGCACTCGGTCCCGCCTACCGAGGGTATAAAACCGTCACTCACCGGAAGATCTCCCTCTTTTTCCGCCAAACCCGTGAGGGCGACCAGAGCGACCTCATGGTTGGTGGTCGTCTTCTCTTTTAGGGAACCAGGGTTACGGTAGGTAACCTAACGTTCCCTTTCAAGTCGAAGACGACCACCAACATTAAGTATGGGATAATGTATACCAGAGCCGTCGCGAGGGAGAAGGAACGGCAGCATATGAGGGACGCACAAGCACTGTCTAACCTAGAGGTTAGCGGTGTGAACTTACACCCTCAAGGACCCTTCTGCCCACAGATGGCACAACAGGATCTACCACATTAATGTGGTAGAATCTGGTGAAAGTATGCGGCGTAGCCCAGCTAGCCACAGCACAATCTCAGACAGTCGAATGCGCAGCTACTTTACCAGTTGGGGGTAACCCTACACCATCATATTCAGTCGACACCGTGTCTGCAATCCAGTGTGACAAAAGCTGCTAGAGGGGCTGTCCTAGGGTCAGTGTTCAGTGATAGAGAAACAGCTGGTCAGATTGACACAGCGCTCTTGTCCTAGCACGTAACATCTCAATGCCTGCACTGGGCAGAGAAATTCAATCTCTCATCCTCCATTGAAGCAACGGAGGTGTATGAAAAGACTCCAGTTCCACAGACTGGTTAATGTGGAAAGCTGTAATCACCTTGGGGAGGAAAGCGGGGTTGGTGCACAGCGACACTCCACTTCCATCCTCCAACACGTGCATGCAGGAGCTGTGCACAGACAGCACCTGCAGCTCACTGATCTGCTTTACGGAGGTGATAACTAAGAGGAAGGCTGTCTTCATAGACAGATACTTCAGCTCAATGGAATTTAAGGGCTCAAACGGGCCTTCGTGAGAGCCTCTAGCACAATATTAAGGCTCCATTCGGGGAGAACAGTCCTCCTAGGAGGGCGTAATCACTGTGCACCTTTAAGGAAATGGGTAGTCAAAAATGCACACCCGGAGACATAGAATCTACAGGGGCATGGCAAGCAGAGATAGCCTCTGAATACACCTGCAAGGTGGAAGGTGACCGTCCAGCACCAAGCAGTTCCTGCAGGAACTGCAATATGACTGGCCTAGGGCAAGTGATGGGGTCAAGGTTTCTAGCCAGACACCAAGCTTGGAAATATTTCCACTTATAGGTATACAAAAAACCTAGTGGAGTCTGCCCTAGCGCTATGCATGGTACCCACAACTGGGTCCGATAGCCCTAGTTCTAGCCAGCAGTCCCTTACAGGGGCCAGACCCATATCTGGAACCTGCGTGGCTCCGGGTGCCAAAGAGAGCCTTCTGCCTGACTGAGGAGATCCAACGAAGTGGAATCTCCCAGGGCTGGCTATGCAACAGCTGGCACAGGGTCGAAAACCACATTCTCTTGGCCACCTGGAGAACTGATGCTTCTCTAACCCGACTTTTCGTAGAAAAGCCAGGAGCAGCGGTATAGGCGGGAAAGCGTACAAAAAAACGCTTTGGACCACTCGTGGGCTGCTCTCAGTTCCCACGCATTATATCCAGCGATCCGACCAGGGTCCGCGAACTCCTCCACCTGCCCAGACCGGCCCCCAACAGAGTTGGGTGTGTCTGTCATCACCAATTGATAGTTTTGTATCACTCCTATGTTTGATCCTTTGCTTAAAAGAGAGGTTTGCTTCCACCAGCATAGGGCTTCCCAGCCTAGGCGAGACACGGTCAGCTGACAGTGTCTGTAATGCTTGGGGTGCAGCCTAAGGCACTGAGCCACACTTGGATCGGGCGCTTGTGGAGTAACCCTAGATGGGTGAGTGATGAAGCCGAGGCCATCAGACCCAATAGTTTTTAACACAACACCAATTATGCTGTGAACCCTTGCTGAACAGGGCGAGACAGTTGCAAATGGCAGCCACTCTGTCGTCCGACAGGCAGGCTTGCACTGTGTGGGCCACTGCTCCTTCCTGCGACTGGGCAGATCAACCAGTCGTTCAGCTGCTTCATCACCCTGATCACTTGCAGCCGCAAGGGAGCTAGGATGGCATCCATGCACTTTGAAATATGCGGGGGCTAAGGAGAGGTTGAACCACAGCACAGAAAACTCAGGACACTCCCCTGTAAGGTGAAGCGGAGATACTTCCTGTGCACTAGACGAATAGCAACGTGGAATCCACGTTCTTTCAGTCCAGTGTGATAAACCATTCGCCCGGCCAGACAGCCTGCCGAGTACGGCAGATGCCAGCGCGTAACATCCGGGGCAACCACCGGTGCAGGCGGGGTCAGCTCCAGGGCCACAGCAAGGGCTTGAGCCTGCTGTCTGGCCAGGACCAGCGCAGCGTACAGCTCAGCCGGGGTCCCGGTGGAAATAACGCTGTATATTTTTTTTCAAACTGCAAGGCAGTCAAGAACCGAAAATACACACCCTCCACGCAAGCTGTGCGGGTAAAAATAATAGTTTCCACGGCAACGCGGGTAACTGATTTTGTTTTGTTTTTTTTTAAACAAGCCGGCGTAAGCATCTCGACAGCGAGTCTCAGCATAGCTGGATCCCGATGGAGTAATTGCGCTTGTATCGTTTTTATTATTTTTAAAAACACAAGGCAGTGAAATAAAAACACACATTCACGCCCACAACAGCAAGCTGTGAGGGTAATAACGCAGACACCACGGCAACTTGGGTGAACTGAATATTTTAAGCGCACCGAGAGGGTGGGCTGAGGCAGTCCAGCAGAGTCAATTCCACAGCGGGGCACGGCAGAGCCGGAGCCCGGTGGGGGAACACGTGTCTCTTTTTCTTTTAAACTGCAACATTATTATTATTTTATTCCTTAGTAGACGCCCTTATCCAGGGCGACTTAACAGCAGAGGAAAGCAGAAAACAGCGATCGCTGTAAGGCTTTCAGCAGACTGCAATCGCAAAGCGATGTAGGCTGTTAAGCAGAAAAAGAGTGAACACAGCGTAGTAACTGGACAGGGGTGTCTAGCCTGGACTACGTGCAGTCACACGACCGGAGCAGCGTGTAGCTTACCGCGGAGTGAAGCACCTTGCACCTTCTACAGGCAGAAGGCAACGAGGCACCTCGTGCATCGAGCACCCGAGGCGCTATGCGCCCTGATGTACTAAGCACTTGCCTACTAAGCACCATACGTCCTGTGGGTATGATGTGTCGCAGGCCGTACAGGGAAGGACCTCGATATGGTGCTGACTCTGCATTAGCACTGAGGCACTGCTTGCACTACGTTGAACACTGGTAAGTGTTAACGTAGTGTGTCCACTCACTAGCGTTACAGCAAGGTATGCTGAGCCCCGTGCGCACCGAGTATCCTGATTTCACAGATACTGTGCAGCACCGTGAGCTATGTGCCAGGTTGAGCAGTGCTTACGCAATAACCCGTGCGTCCCAAGCGCACTGTGTACTGCATTCGAGATGCTAGGCAGAGAGTCCTGAGACAGGACGTCTGGCTTGTGCATAGCACTAAGCACTGCTTTCACTGCGTTTGACCCACAGGTACTAACACAGTGTAATTTCGCTATGGCTACAAGTAAGGCTATTAACACCACTTACCCAGCGCCGGGTACCGTGGGCAGAAGTGCACCGTGTACTACGCAGCATATGGGCACTAGTGTACAACCAACTACGCCTGCACCGTGTAAAATGTACACTGCTTGCAGCGCTTGAGCTGAGCTCAGTGCGTACTGCTATTACCGTGCAGCACCACAGGCTATGCGCTAGTAGAGCAGTACTTACACAGCGAGCGCAACGTGCACCGCACTGCTTGCCACGAGCGTTCCAAACGCCTTGCACAACGGGTACAGTACACTGAGGTACCGCAGCACCGGAGAGGACGCTACGCAAAGTGCGTACCCAGACCGCGTGGTCAACGCGAAGCGTGTACCAGGGGGGGACAGAGGTCGAAGCCGCGGTGGGTGAAGTTTATGTCAAGCAAAAATTACAGTTTATAAGAAGGAAGGAAAGAGAGAGAGAGAGAGAGAGAGAGAGAGAGAGAGAGAGAGAGAGAGAGAGAGAGCACACCGAACGCACATGAACCGACTCACCGCAGCGGTCAGGTTCGGCCGGCGACTCCACTCAGACGGGGATACGGTAGTACCTAGCCCCGAGGAAGGGAGCGCGGCTGGGTCACTCGACAGCGGGGATATGGCAGGCCTAGCCCCGAGGAGGATACTTGTGTAACTCTCTTTAGGAAAAGACTCACTCGCGGGTGGCTGCACACAGCCGCTCACATACGACAGACAGTAAAAAGAGAGCGGCCCACCAAGGGGGCCGTTGAAAGAAAGAAAGATGAAAGACTCTGTCTTTTTCAAGAGTCGTTGATTCCAGGAAAGCGGCAAGCCAGCTTTCAGCACGAATGCTAGGAACTACAACTAACCCAAATGGACTCGAGGGCTCTTTCTATCAACACGCTCAGTTCTAGACACAGTCTAGACACACGTCATCACAGGAAGGGGCCTTCGGCAGCTCTGATATAGAGAGCTCAGTATTATCTACCTCAAGGGCAGGGAATATCCCATACTTAATGTTGGTGGTCGTCTTCGACTTGAAAGGGAAGTGGAATTTCAACTCCCCTTTTACCCTTTGTGCAATCCATAAAATTAATAAACTGTTCAAGCGAATACAGTTTTTTTATGGGCTGACTGACCGGGGTGTCGGAGAGCATCGAGGTGTCAGAGAGCTCTCCCTCCTCATCCTCGTCTTCTCCCGCGAACGCCTCCCATTCCTCGGCCGAATCCTCCTCTGTGGCTCCCGACTCATCTTCCTCCGGCTGTGAGGACTCTGCTGAGGGCAGGGCTATGGCGTCACTGGATGCTAGTCCAACGCTGCCGCTAGCCTCCTTCCCTGTGCGGGGAAGCTCCGCAGCCACGGCCTGATCACCTCCGTCGCCGCCGCTCTCCCCCAGCCCCGACTCTCCGACAGCGGCAGCGCTGGGCTGAGACCCCGCATCTCCACCAACCAGCGAGCCATGGCTCGGCTCCCCAGGAGCAGCAGGATGAGCGAACACCCTCAGCCTGACCAGCCCCCTGCCTTTCAGCGCTGCCCTCCGCCGCAGCCGCTGATCTGAGCTTAGGGCAGGCTTGCTTCAATGCCCTTCCTCGCCACAATGAAAACATTTCATTGTGTCCGAGGTTGAAAAAATAACACACTCTTTCCCCTCTATAATAAATCTCCAGGCTACATTAAGATCCTGCCTCGGGTTATGCGGCAATACAAACACTTGTCTATGAAAAGACAACACATGTTTCACCTCGGGGTTCTTACAGCCGAGCGGAATCATTCTAATAGGGGACATGATTTTACTGTATCTTGCCAATTCTCTTTCAATCTCTACATTTGGAATAAAAGGGAGGACATTTGATAAAACCACTTTCCTCAGAGAAATTGAAAGAGGTAAAGCAGAAAGAAAAGCACTATTGACAGAAAATCCTTCCTCCACAATCTTATTTACGAGAGTTTCTTGACTTAAAAACACAACAATGGCCTTCTCATACGTGAAGCAGATTTAATGTTGTTAAAACCAATTGTCTTACCGACCGATAACAGAACGTCCTCCACGGAAACTTCATTGTCGGGCACACACCTGAACCCATGTCTCCGTGTCAGTCCCTCTATACCGCCAGAGTGTGAGCCCATCTTGGGCTACACAAACTAACTTAGCCACCCAAATGGCAAGGCCAATAGATAGATAAATAAATAAATAACAATACAATTTGAAATAGAAAGGCTATAAATAAATAAAGCTTTTTTGAAGAAACTTATAAAATTCCTTTTAAATTAACCGTGTAAAAATAGTAAAACCAAGACTCTAAAAACGGACCTGCACTATTCAAACACACCGCTCTCAGCTCGAGAGAGAGAGAGAGAATTGAATTTTAAAATCCCTTTATTGAACAACACAAAAGAAAAACAATAAGACAGAGAGAGCACTTGATCTTTTAGTCCTTGTGCTCCCAGATTGTGGAATGCACAGCCACCTCATCCCAGAAGAGCTACATCAGTTGAAAGGTGCTATATCAATGAAGTTTAGATTATTTTTGATTGAACACAGTAGCTATGGAATTATGGGTAATCAATATATGCAAATTTCAGCAAAAACAAGGACCAAACAAATTGCCTGAAAGTGGCCAAAAGGCTTCTGACAATCACAATATATATATATATATATATATATATATATATATATATATATATATATATATATATATATATATATAATATATGAAATGGAGCAGTACTGTCTCTTATAAGGACCGTGTTATTCACAGCAGTGTGAAATGGAGCGGTATTGTCTCTATAGGAGTGTGTATTTACTGCAGTGTGAAATGGAGCAGTACTGTCTCTTATAAGGAGTGTGTTATTCACAGCAGTGTGAAATGGAGCGGTACTGTCTCTTATAAGGAGCGTGTTATTCACAGCAGTGTGAAATGGAGCAGTACTGTCTCTTATAAGGAGTGTGTTATTCACAGCAGTGTGAAATGGAGCAGTACTGTCTCTATAGGAGTGTGTTATTCACAGCAGTGTGAAATGGAGCGGTACTGTCTCTTATAAGGAGTGTGTATTTACAGCAGTGTGAAATGGAGCAGTACTGTCTCTTATAAGGAGTGTGTTATTCACAGCAGTGTGAAATGGAGCGGTACTGTCTCTTATAAGGAGCGTGTTATTTACAGCAGTGTGAAATGGAGCGCTACTGTCTCTATAGGAGTGTGTTATTCACAGCAGTGTGAAATGGAGTGGTACTGTCTCTATAGGAGTGTGTTATTCACAGCAGTGTGAAATGGAGCAGTACTGTCTCTTATAAGGAGTGTGTTATTCACAGCAGTGTGAAATGGAACAGTACTGTCTCTTATAAGGAGTGTGTTATTCACAGCAGTGTGAAATGGAGCAGTACTGTCTCTTATAAGGAGTGAGTTATTCACAGCAGTGTGAAATGGAGCAGTACTGTCTCTATAGGAGCCTGTTAATCACAGCAGTGTGAAATAGAGCGGTACTGTCTCTATATGAGCGTGTTATTCACAGCAGTGTGAAATGGAGCAGTACTGTCTCTTATAAGGAGTGTGTTATTCACAGCAGTGTGAAATGGAGCGGTACTGTCTCTTATAAGGAGTGTGTTATTCACAGCAGTGTGAAATGGAGCGGTACTGTTTCTATAGGAGTGTGTTATTCACAGCAGTGTGAAATGGAGCAGTACTGTCTCTATAGGAGTGTGTTATTCACAGCAGTGTGAAATGGAGTGGTACTGTCTCTTATAAGGAGTGTGTTATTCACAGCAGTGTGAAATGGACGCGTACTGTCTCATATAAGGAGTGAGTTATTCACAGCAGTGTGAAATGGAGCAGTACTGTCTCTATAGGAGCCTGTTAATCACAGCAGTGTGAAATAGAGCGGTACTGTCTCTATAGGAGTGTGTTATTCACAGCAGTGTGAAATGGAGCAGTACTGTCTCTTATAAGGAGCGTGTTATTCACAGCAGTGTGAAATGGAGCGGTACTGTCTCTTATAAGGAGTGTGTTATTCACAGCAGTGTGAAATGGAGCGGTACTGTCTCTATAGGAGTGTGTTATTCACAGCAGTGTGAAATGGAGCGGTACTGTCTCTATAGGAGTGTGTTATTCACAGCAGTGTGAAATGGAGCGATACTGTCTCTTATAAGGTGTGTGTTATTCACAGCAGTGTGAAATGGAGCAGTACTGTCTCTTATAAGGAGTGTGTTATTCACAGCAGTGTGAAATGGAGCAGTACTGTCTCTTATAAGGAGTGTGTTATTCACAGCAGTGTGAAATGGAGCAGTACTGTCTCTATAGGAGTGTGTTATTCACAGCAGTGTGAAATGGAGCAGTACTGTCTCTATAGGAGCGTGTTATTCACAGCAGTGTGAAATGGAGCAGTACTGTCTCTATAAGGAGCGTGTTATTCACAGCAGTGTGAAATGGAGCGGTACTGTCTCTATAGGAGTGTGTTATTCACAGCAGTGTGAAATGGAGCGGTACTGTCTCTTATAAGGAGCGAGTTATTCACAGCAGTGTGAAATGGAGCAGTACTGTTTCTATAGGAGTGTGTTATTCACAGCAGTGTGAAATGGAGCGGTACTGTCTCTTATAAGGAGCGTGTTATTCACAACAGTGTGAAATGGAGTGGTACTGTCTCTTATAAGGAGTGTGTTATTCACAGCAGTGTGAAATGGACGCGTACTGTCTCTTATAAGGAGTGAGTTATTCACAGCAGTGTGAAATGGAGCAGTACTTTCTCTATAGGAGCCTGTTAATCACAGCAGTGTGAAATAGAGCGGTACTGTCTCTATAGGAGCGTGTTATTCACAGCAGTGTGAAATGGAGCAGTACTGTCTCTTATAAGGAGTGTGTTATTCACAGCAGTGTGAAATGGAGCAGTACTGTCTCTTATAAGGAGCGTGTTATTCACAGCAGTGTGAAATGGAGCAGTACTGTCTCTTATAAGGAGTGTGTTATTCACAGCAGTGTGAAATGGAGCAGTACTGTCTTTTATAAGGAGTGTGTTATTCACAGCAGTGTGACATGGAGCAGTACTGTCTCTTATAAGGAGCGTGTTATTCACAGCAGTGTGAAATGGAGCGGTACTGTCTCTATAGGAGTGTGTTATTCACAGCAGTGTGAAATGGAGCGGTACTGTCTCTATAGGAGCGTGTTATTCACAGCAGTGTGAAATGGAGTGGTACTGTCTCTTATAAGGAGTGTGTTATTCACAGCAGTGTGAAATGGAGCAGTACTGTCTCTTATAAGGAGTGTGTTATTCACAGCAGTGTGAAATGGAGCAGTACTGTCTCTTATAAGGAGTGTGTTATTCACAGCAGTGTGTAATGGAGCAGTACTGTCTCTTATAAGGAGTGTGTTATTCACAGCAGTGTGAAATGGAGCAGTACTGTCTCTTATAAGGAGCGTGTTATTCACAGCAGTGTGAAATGGAGCGGTACTGTCTTTTATAAGGAGTGTGTTATTCACAGCAGTGTGAAATGGAGCGGTACTGTCTCTATAGGAGTGTGTTATTCACAGCAGTGTGAAATGGAGCGGTACTGTCTCTATAGGAGTGTGTTATTCACAGCAGTGTGAAATGGAGCAGTACTGTCTCTATAGGAGCCTGTTAATCACAGCAGTGTGAAATAGAGCGGTACTGTCTCTATAGGAGTGTGTTATTCACAGCAGTGTGAAATGGAGCAGTACTGTCTCTTATAAGGAGCGTGTTATTCACAGCAGTGTGAAATGGAGCGGTACTGTCTCTTATAAGGAGTGTGTTATTCACAGCAGTGTGAAATGGAGCGGTACTGTCTCTATAGGAGTGTGTTATTCACAGCAGTGTGAAATGGAGCGGTACTGTCTCTATAGGAGTGTGTTATTCACAGCAGTGTGAAATGGAGCGATACTGTCTCTTATAAGGTGTGTGTTTTTCACAGCAGTGTGAAATGGAGCAGTACTGTCTCTTATAAGGAGTGTGTTATTCACAGCAGTGTGAAATGGAGCAGTACTGTCTCTTATAAGGAGTGTGTTATTCACAGCAGTGTGAAATGGAGCAGTACTGTCTCTATAGGAGTGTGTTATTCACAGCAGTGTGAAATGGAGCAGTACTGTCTCTATAGGAGCGTGTTATTCACAGCAGTGTGAAATGGAGCAGTACTGTCTCTATAAGGAGCGTGTTATTCACAGCAGTGTGAAATGGAGCGGTACTGTCTCTATAGGAGTGTGTTATTCACAGCAGTGTGAAATGGAGCGGTACTGTCTCTTATAAGGAGCGAGTTATTCACAGCAGTGTGAAATGGAGCAGTACTGTTTCTATAGGAGTGTGTTATTCACAGCAGTGTGAAATGGAGCGGTACTGTCTCTTATAAGGAGCGTGTTATTCACAACAGTGTGAAATGGAGTGGTACTGTCTCTTATAAGGAGTGTGTTATTCACAGCAGTGTGAAATGGACGCGTACTGTCTCTTATAAGGAGTGAGTTATTCACAGCAGTGTGAAATGGAGCAGTACTTTCTCTATAGGATCCTGTTAATCACAGCAGTGTGAAATAGAGCGGTACTGTCTCTATAGGAGCGTGTTATTCACAGCAGTGTGAAATGGAGCAGTACTGTCTCTTATAAGGAGCGTGTTATTCACAGCAGTGTGAAATGGAGCAGTACTGTCTCTTATAAGGAGTGTGTTATTCACAGCAGTGTGAAATGGAGCAGTACTGTCTCTTATAAGGAGCGTGTTATTCACAGCAGTGTGAAATGGAGCGGTACTGTCTCTATAGGAGTGTGTTATTCACAGCAGTGTGAAATGGAGCGGTACTGTCTCTATAGGAGCGTGTTATTCACAGCAGTGTGAAATGGAGTGGTACTGTCTCTTATAAGGAGTGTGTTATTCACAGCAGTGTGAAATGGAGCAGTACTGTCTCTTATAAGGAGTGTGTTATTCACAGCAGTGTGAAATGGAGCAGTACTGTCTCTTATAAGGAGTGTGTTATTCACAGCAGTGTGTAATGGAGCAGTACTGTCTCTTATAAGGAGTGTGTTATTCACAGCAGTGTGAAATGGAGCAGTACTGTCTCTTATAAGGAGCGTGTTATTCACAGCAGTGTGAAATGGAGCGGTACTGTCTTTTATAAGGAGTGTGTTATTCACAGCAGTGTGAAATGGAGCGGTACTGTCTCTATAGGAGTGTGTTATTCACAGCAGTGTGAAATGGAGCGGTACTGTCTCTATAGGAGTGTGTTATTCACAGCAGTGTGAAATGGAGCGGTACTGTCTCTATAGGAGTGTGTTATTCACAGCAGTGTGAAATGGAGTGGTACTGTCTCTTATAAGGAGTGTGTTATTCATAGCAGTGTGAAATGGACGCGTACTGTCTCTTATAAGGAGTGAGTTATTCACAGCCGTGTGAAATGGAGCAGTACTGTCTCTTATAAGGAGCGTGTTATTCACAGCCGTGTGAAATGGAGCGGTACTGTCTCTTATAAGGAGTGTGTTATTCACAGCAGTGTGAAATGGAGCAGTACTGTCTCTATAGGAGTGTGTTATTCACAGCAGTGTGAAATGGAGCAGTACTGTCTCTATAGGAGTGTGTTATTCACAGCAGTGTGAAATGGAGCGGTACTGTCTCTTATAAGGAGTGTGTTATTCACAGCAGTGTGAAATGGAGCAGTACTGTCTCTTATAAGGAGTGTGTTATTCACAGCAGTGTGAAATGGAGCGGTACTGTCTCTATTGGAGTGTGTTATTCACAGCAGTGTGAAATGGAGCGATACTGTCTCTTATAAGGAGTGTGTTATTCACAGCAGTGTGAAATGGAGCAGTACTGTCTCTTATAAGGAGTGTGTTATTCACAGCAGTGTGAAATGGAGCAGTACTGTCTCTTATAAGGAGTGTGTTATTCACAGCAGTGTGAAATGGACGCGTACTGTCTCATATAAGGAGTGAGTTATTCACAGCAGTGTGAAATGGAGCAGTACTGTCTCAATAGGAGCCTGTTAATCACAGCAGTGTGAAATAGAGCGGTACTGTCTTTTATAAGGAGTGTGTTATTCACAGCAGTGTGAAATGGAGCAGTACTGTCTCTTATAAGGAGCGTGTTATTCACAGCAGTGTGAAATGGAGCGGTACTGTCTCTATAGGAGTGTGTTATTCACAGCAGTGTGAAATGGAGCAGTACTGTCTCTATAGGAGCCTGTTAATCACAGCAGTGTGAAATAGAGCGGTACTGTCTATATAGGAGTGTGTTATTCACAGCAGTGTGAAATGGAGCGGTACTGTCTCTATAGGAGTGTGTTATTCACAGCAGTGTGAAATGGAGCGGTACTGTCTCTATAGGAGTGTGTTATTCACAGCAGTGTGAAATGGAGCGGTACTGTCTCTATAGGAGTGTGTTATTCACAGCAGTGTGGAATGGAGTGGTACTGTCTCTTATAAGGAGTGAGTTATTCACAGCCGTGTGAAATGGAGCGGTACTGTCTCTTATAAGGAGTGTGTTATTCACAGCAGTGTGAAATGGAGCGGTACTGTCTCTATAGGAGTGTGTTATTCACAGCAGTGTGAAATGGAGCGGTACTGTCTCTATAGGAGCGTGTTATTCACAGCAGTGTGTTGTGGAGTGGTACTGTCTCTATAGGAGTGTGTTATTCACAGCAGTGTGAAATGGAGCGGTACTGTCTCTATAGGAGCGTGTTATTCACAGCAGTGTGAAATGGAGCGGTACTGTCTCTATAGGAGTGTGTTATTCACAGCAGTGTGAAATGGAGCAGTACTGTCTCTTATAAGGAGTGTGTTATTCACAGCAGTGTGAAATGGAGCAGTACTGTCTCTTATAAGGAGTGTGTTATTCACAGCAGTGTGAAATGGAGCGGTACTGTCTCTATTGGAGTGTGTTATTCACAGCAGTGTGAAATGGAGTGATACTGTCTCTTATAAGGAGTGTGTTATTCACAGCAGTGTGAAATGGAGCAGTACTGTCTCTTATAAGGAGTGTGTTATTCACAGCAGTGTGAAATGGAGCAGTACTGTCTCTTATAAGGAGTGTGTTATTCACAGCAGTGTGAAATGGAGCAGTACTGTCTCTTATAAGGAGCGTGTTATTCACAGCAGTGTGAAATGGAGCGGTAATGTCTCTTATAAGGAGTGTGTTATTCACAGCAGTGTGAAATGGAGCGGTACTGTCTCTATAGGAGTGTGTTATTCACAGCAGTGTGAAATGGAGCGGTACTGTCTCTATAGGAGTGTGTTATTCACAGCAGTGTGAAATGGAGCGATACTGTCTCTTATAAGGAGTGTGTTATTCACAGCAGTGTGAAATGGAGCAGTACTGTCTCTTATAAGGAGTGTGTTATTCACAGCAGTGTGAAATGGAGCAGTACTGTCTCTTATAAGGAGTGTGTTATTCACAGCAGTGTGAAATGGAGCAGTACTGTCTCTTATAAGGAGCGTGTTATTCACAGCAGTGTGAAATGGAGCGGTAATGTCTCTTATAAGGAGTGTGTTATTCACAGCAGTGTGAAATGGAGCGGTACTGTCTCTATAGGAGTGTGTTATTCACAGCAGTGTGAAATGGAGCGGTACTGTCTCTATAGGAGTGTGTTATTCACAGCAGTGTGAAATGGAGCGATACTGTCTCTTATAAGGAGTGTGTTATTCACAGCAGTGTGAAATGGAGCAGTACTGTCTCTATAGGAGTGTGTTATTCACAGCAGTGTGAAATGGAGCAGTACTGTCTCTTATAAGGAGCGTGTTATTCACAGCAGTGTGAAATGGAGCAGTACTGTCTCTTATAAGGAGCGTGTTATTCACAGCAGTGTGAAATGGAGCGGTACTGTCTCTTATAAGGAGTGAGTTATTCACAGCAGTGTGAAATGGAGCAGTACTGTTTCTATAGGAGTGTGTTATTCACAGCAGTGTGAAATGGAGCGGTACTGTCTCTTATAAGGAGCGTGTTATTCACAGCAGTGTGAAATGGAGTGGTACTGTCTCTTATAAGGAGTGTGTTATTCACAGCAGTGTGAAATGGACGCGTACTGTCTCTTATAAGGAGTGAGTTATTCACAGCAGTGTGAAATGGAGCAGTACTGTCTCTATAGGAGCCTGTTAATCACAGCAGTGTGAAATAGAGCGGTACTGTCTCTATATGAGCGTGTTATTCACAGCAGTGTGAAATGGAGCAGTACTGTCTCTTATAAGGAGTGTGTTATTCACAGCAGTGTGAAATGGAGCGGTACTGTCTCTTATAAGGAGTGTGTTATTCACAGCAGTGTGAAATGGAGCGGTACTGTTTCTATAGGAGTGTGTTATTCACAGCAGTGTGAAATGGAGCGGTACTGTCTCTATAGGAGTGTGTTATTCACAGCAGTGTGAAATGGAGTGGTACTGTCTCTTATAAGGAGTGTGTTATTCACAGCAGTGTGAAATGGACGCGTACTGTCTCATATAAGGAGTGAGTTATTCACAGCAGTGTGAAATGGAGCAGTACTGTCTCTATAGGAGCCTGTTAATCACAGCAGTGTGAAATAGAGCGGTACTGTCTCTATAGGAGTGTGTTATTCACAGCAGTGTGAAATGGAGCAGTACTGTCTCTTATAAGGAGCGTGTTATTCACAGCAGTGTGAAATGGAGCGGTACTGTCTCTTATAAGGAGTGTGTTATTCACAGCAGTGTGAAATGGAGCGGTACTGTCTCTATAGGAGTGTGTTATTCACAGCAGTGTGAAATGGAGCGGTACTGTCTCTATAGGAGTGTGTTATTCACAGCAGTGTGAAATGGAGCGATACTGTCTCTTATAAGGTGTGTGTTATTCACAGCAGTGTGAAATGGAGCAGTACTGTCTCTTATAAGGAGTGTGTTATTCACAGCAGTGTGAAATGGAGCAGTACTGTCTCTTATAAGGAGTGTGTTATTCACAGCAGTGTGAAATGGAGCAGTACTGTCTCTATAGGAGTGTGTTATTCACAGCAGTGTGAAATGGAGCAGTACTGTCTCTATAGGAGCGTGTTATTCACAGCAGTGTGAAATGGAGCAGTACTGTCTCTATAAGGAGCGTGTTATTCACAGCAGTGTGAAATGGAGCGGTACTGTCTCTATAGGAGTGTGTTATTCACAGCAGTGTGAAATGGAGCGGTACTGTCTCTTATAAGGAGCGAGTTATTCACAGCAGTGTGAAATGGAGCAGTACTGTTTCTATAGGAGTGTGTTATTCACAGCAGTGTGAAATGGAGCGGTACTGTCTCTTATAAGGAGCGTGTTATTCACAACAGTGTGAAATGGAGTGGTACTGTCTCTTATAAGGAGTGTGTTATTCACAGCAGTGTGAAATGGACGCGTACTGTCTCTTATAAGGAGTGAGTTATTCACAGCAGTGTGAAATGGAGCAGTACTTTCTCTATAGGAGCCTGTTAATCACAGCAGTGTGAAATAGAGCGGTACTGTCTCTATAGGAGCGTGTTATTCACAGCAGTGTGAAATGGAGCAGTACTGTCTCTTATAAGGAGTGTGTTATTCACAGCAGTGTGAAATGGAGCAGTACTGTCTCTTATAAGGAGCGTGTTATTCACAGCAGTGTGAAATGGAGCAGTACTGTCTCTTATAAGGAGTGTGTTATTCACAGCAGTGTGAAATGGAGCAGTACTGTCTTTTATAAGGAGTGTGTTATTCACAGCAGTGTGACATGGAGCAGTACTGTCTCTTATAAGGAGCGTGTTATTCACAGCAGTGTGAAATGGAGCGGTACTGTCTCTATAGGAGTGTGTTATTCACAGCAGTGTGAAATGGAGCGGTACTGTCTCTATAGGAGCGTGTTATTCACAGCAGTGTGAAATGGAGTGGTACTGTCTCTTATAAGGAGTGTGTTATTCACAGCAGTGTGAAATGGAGCAGTACTGTCTCTTATAAGGAGTGTGTTATTCACAGCAGTGTGAAATGGAGCAGTACTGTCTCTTATAAGGAGTGTGTTATTCACAGCAGTGTGTAATGGAGCAGTACTGTCTCTTATAAGGAGCGTGTTATTCACAGCAGTGTGAAATGGAGCGGTACTGTCTTTTATAAGGAGTGTGTTATTCACAGCAGTGTGAAATGGAGCGGTACTGTCTCTATAGGAGTGTGTTATTCACAGCAGTGTGAAATGGAGCGGTACTGTCTCTATAGGAGTGTGTTATTCACAGCAGTGTGAAATGGAGTGGTACTGTCTCTATAGGAGTGTGTTATTCACAGCAGTGTGAAATGGAGTGGTACTGTCTCTTATAAGGAGTGTGTTATTCATAGCAGTGTGAAATGGACGCGTACTGTCTCTTATAAGGAGTGAGTTATTCACAGCCGTGTGAAATGGAGCGGTACTGTCTCTTATAAGGAGTGTGTTATTCACAGCAGTGTGAAATGGAGCAGTACTGTCTCTTATAAGGAGCGTGTTATTCACAGCCGTGTGAAATGGAGCGGTACTGTCTCTTATAAGGAGTGTGTTATTCACAGCAGTGTGAAATGGAGCAGTACTGTCTCTATAGGAGTGTGTTATTCACAGCAGTGTGAAATGGAGCAGTACTGTCTCTATAGGAGTGTGTTATTCACAGCAGTGTGAAATGGAGCGGTACTGTCTCTTATAAGGAGTGTGTTATTCACAGCAGTGTGAAATGGAGCAGTACTGTCTCTTATAAGGAGTGTGTTATTCACAGCAGTGTGAAATGGAGCGGTACTGTCTCTATTGGAGTGTGTTATTCACAGCAGTGTGAAATGGAGCGATACTGTCTCTTATAAGGAGTGTGTTATTCACAGCAGTGTGAAATGGAGCAGTACTGTCTCTTATAAGGAGTGTGTTATTCACAGCAGTGTGAAATGGAGCAGTACTGTCTCTTATAAGGAGTGTGTTATTCACAGCAGTGTGAAATGGACGCGTACTGTCTCATATAAGGAGTGAGTTATTCACAGCAGTGTGAAATGGAGCAGTACTGTCTCTATAGGAGCCTGTTAATCACAGCAGTGTGAAATAGAGCGGTACTGTCTTTTATAAGGAGTGTGTTATTCACAGCAGTGTGAAATGGAGCAGTACTGTCTCTTATAAGGAGCGTGTTATTCACAGCAGTGTGAAATGGAGCGGTACTGTCTCTATAGGAGTGTGTTATTCACAGCAGTGTGAAATGGAGCAGTACTGTCTCTATAGGAGCCTGTTAATCACAGCAGTGTGAAATAGAGCGGTACTGTCTATATAGGAGTGTGTTATTCACAGCAGTGTGAAATGGAGCGGTACTGTCTCTATAGGAGTGTGTTATTCACAGCAGTGTGAAATGGAGCGGTACTGTCTCTATAGGAGTGTGTTATTCACAGCAGTGTGAAATGGAGCGGTACTGTCTCTATAGGAGTGTGTTATTCACAGCAGTGTGGAATGGAGTGGTACTGTCTCTTATAAGGAGTGAGTTATTCACAGCCGTGTGAAATGGAGCGGTACTGTCTCTTATAAGGAGTGTGTTATTCACAGCAGTGTGAAATGGAGCGGTACTGTCTCTATAGGAGTGTGTTATTCACAGCAGTGTGAAATGGAGCGGTACTGTCTCTATAGGAGCGTGTTATTCACAGCAGTGTGTTGTGGAGTGGTACTGTCTCTATAGGAGTGTGTTATTCACAGCAGTGTGAAATGGAGCGGTACTGTCTCTATAGGAGCGTGTTATTCACAGCAGTGTGAAATGGAGCGGTACTGTCTCTATAGGAGTGTGTTATTCACAGCAGTGTGAAATGGAGCAGTACTGTCTCTTATAAGGAGTGTGTTATTCACAGCAGTGTGAAATGGAGCAGTACTGTCTCTTATAAGGAGTGTGTTATTCACAGCAGTGTGAAATGGAGCGGTACTGTCTCTATTGGAGTGTGTTATTCACAGCAGTGTGAAATGGAGTGATACTGTCTCTTATAAGGAGTGTGTTATTCACAGCAGTGTGAAATGGAGCAGTACTGTCTCTTATAAGGAGTGTGTTATTCACAGCAGTGTGAAATGGAGCAGTACTGTCTCTTATAAGGAGTGTGTTATTCACAGCAGTGTGAAATGGAGCAGTACTGTCTCTTATAAGGAGCGTGTTATTCACAGCAGTGTGAAATGGAGCGGTAATGTCTCTTATAAGGAGTGTGTTATTCACAGCAGTGTGAAATGGAGCGGTACTGTCTCTATAGGAGTGTGTTATTCACAGCAGTGTGAAATGGAGCGGTACTGTCTCTATAGGAGTGTGTTATTCACAGCAGTGTGAAATGGAGCGATACTGTCTCTTATAAGGAGTGTGTTATTCACAGCAGTGTGAAATGGAGCAGTACTGTCTCTATAGGAGTGTGTTATTCACAGCAGTGTGAAATGGAGCAGTACTGTCTCTTATAAGGAGCGTGTTATTCACAGCAGTGTGAAATGGAGCAGTACTGTCTCTTATAAGGAGCGTGTTATTCACAGCAGTGTGAAATGGAGCAGTACTGTTTCTATAGGAGTGTGTTATTCACAGCAGTGTGAAATGGAGCGGTACTGTCTCTTATAAGGAGCGTGTTATTCACAGCAGTGTGAAATGGAGTGGTACTGTCTCTTATAAGGAGTGTGTTATTCACAGCAGTGTGAAATGGACGCGTACTGTCTCTTATAAGGAGTGAGTTATTCACAGCAGTGTGAAATGGAGCAGTACTGTCTCTATAGGAGCCTGTTAATCACAGCAGTGTGAAATAGAGCGGTACTGTCTCTATATGAGCGTGTTATTCACAGCAGTGTGAAATGGAGCAGTACTGTCTCTTATAAGGAGTGTGTTATTCACAGCAGTGTGAAATGGAGCGGTACTGTCTCTTATAAGGAGTGTGTTATTCACAGCAGTGTGAAATGGAGCGGTACTGTTTCTATAGGAGTGTGTTATTCACAGCAGTGTGAAATGGAGCGGTACTGTCTCTATAGGAGTGTGTTATTCACAGCAGTGTGAAATGGAGTGGTACTGTCTCTTATAAGGAGTGTGTTATTCACAGCAGTGTGAAATGGACGCGTACTGTCTCATATAAGGAGTGAGTTATTCACAGCAGTGTGAAATGGAGCAGTACTGTCTCTATAGGAGTGTGTTATTCACAGCAGTGTGAAATGGAGCAGTACTGTCTCTTATAAGGAGCGTGTTATTCACAGCAGTGTGAAATGGAGCGGTACTGTCTCTTATAAGGAGTGTGTTATTCACAGCAGTGTGAAATGGAGCGGTACTGTCTCTATAGGAGTGTGTTATTCACAGCAGTGTGAAATGGAGCGGTACTGTCTCTATAGGAGTGTGTTATTCACAGCAGTGTGAAATGGAGCGATACTGTCTCTTATAAGGTGTGTGTTATTCACAGCAGTGTGAAATGGAGCAGTACTGTCTCTTATAAGGAGTGTGTTATTCACAGCAGTGTGAAATGGAGCAGTACTGTCTCTTATAAGGAGTGTGTTATTCACAGCAGTGTGAAATGGAGCAGTACTGTCTCTATAGGAGTGTGTTATTCACAGCAGTGTGAAATGGAGCAGTACTGTCTCTATAGGAGCGTGTTATTCACAGCAGTGTGAAATGGAGCAGTACTGTCTCTATAAGGAGCGTGTTATTCACAGCAGTGTGAAATGGAGCGGTACTGTCTCTATAGGAGTGTGTTATTCACAGCAGTGTGAAATGGAGCGGTACTGTCTCTTATAAGGAGTGTGTTATTCACAGCAGTGTGAAATGGAGCAGTACTGTCTCTTATAAGGAGTGTGTTATTCACAGCAGTGTGAAATGGAGCAGTACTGTCTTTTATAAGGAGTGTGTTATTCACAGCAGTGTGAAATGGAGCAGTACTGTCTCTATAGGAGTGTGTTATTCACAGCAGTGTGAAATATAGCGGTACTGTCTCTTATAAGGAGTGTGTTATTCACAGCAGTGTGAAATGGAGCAGTACTGTCTCTTATAAGGAGTGTGTTATTCACAGCAGTGTGAAATGCAGCAGTACTGTCTCTTATAAGGAGTGTGTTATTCACAGCAGTGTGAAATGGAGCGGTACTGTCTCTTATAAGGAGCGAGTTATTCACAGCAGTGTGAAATGGAGCAGTACTGTTTCTATAGGAGTGTGTTATTCACAGCAGTGTGAAATGGAGCGGTACTGTCTCTTATAAGGAGCGTGTTATTCACAGCAGTGTGAAATGGAGTGGTACTGTCTCTTATAAGGAGTGTGTTATTCACAGCAGTGTGGTCATTTTCCATTTACTGTATTTTGTTCATTTTTATTAATTTCAGCGCGATACAAAAGTGTTGCAAAGCATCAGTTTATGAAAACTGCTGTCAGAACAAAACTGAATTAACTATCTGCCTTTGATTAGCAATGAAAAATATACTGTGTGCACAATACATGTTAAAATAACAACAACAACAATAAACACAGTATAAAAATGCACTAAGGGCTGGATTCACAATCCTGACCTTCTCTGTTGCTGACGTCTCTCATCTAAAAAAATAAGAAAATAAATACAGTATTTGTAAACCATGTGAAGAAGCACATACATGAAAATCTCATCACCTCGATTTTTCTTTAAATTGAAATGCCCAGTATTTACCCGTTTTCTCCCAAATTTGGAATGCCCAATTTGATTGCTACCCTAGGCAGCTACCCACAAACCACCTGGGGCACTTTAGCCAATCGTTTATACTGTATGGTGGAAAGTGCTGTTGCCTGGTGAGATGAACTAATCCCAGCCAACTGGCAATTGCAAATGCAGCCACTAGACTGGCAACTACAGTACTAGATACAACCAAGATTCAAAACAGTGAGCTCTGGATCATATGACTAACCATGCAGTAGTGTCTTTACTAGGTGAGCCACTGCAGACCCCCAGCTAACCTTTTCTCATTAACTTCAATGTTGAAGCACTGGTAACCAGTCCTTACCTCTAACTGATATTCCACAGTTTCATATTTCTTCCCAGTATAGTAACTTTTGACCTCTTTTTTGCAGCAACTGGGATGAACGTAGTTTGCAAGGAGGAAGTCAACCACGATTATTGTCTGAAAGGTACGTAGAGGAAAATGACCTTCATGAGATCCACACTGATTTAAAACTGTGAATGCACTTTATACACAAAGACAGGGACGCATTAGCAGAATACATTGCAACTGTTTTAGACTCACCATACCGAAGTAGGCGAGTGTGGATCCAATGTATGTAATCAGCTTAATTAGACTGAATTTTCCAGCCTTTTGAAAAAAAAAAAATGTAAATGTTTATTATAATAATAAGTCTTTCATTGTGTCAGGACTCTAAACTAGGCTGAAGGTTTGAATGGGAAGGGGGGCTCACATTAAAACTGTCCGTCCTGAAAGAATCATCTTGAGCAGAGCAGTGACCTGTTTGAAGGACTGAAAGCTAATTAATAAATCCTATTCTGAATGCAATGCTCTAGGTTATATTTCAAAATAGTGATTATGAAAGAAACATACTTTTCTTCACAGGACAGGTGTACTTGTTTCAGTGTACATATTCATGTGATAAATTGGTTTAATTTGATATGCACTAAACAGAGTTCAAACTAAGAGTCTTAATCACCTTTCCAGTCACCATGACATCAAACCGGATTCCATACACCTTGAACAATGTGCGCTCTTCCACTCCATTCTGTTTATAGTATCTTGCAAACCTGTAAATAAAGACCAGCAGATTGTTCTCTGGTATACAGTCCTGCCTGCCATACCCACAGGAATTATCAAGATGCAAATCCGTATCTATTATGGTTTCGTTCAATTCGCAGCAGTACAGCTGCAATTCAGCAAAGCTGAAATAAAAGGGATGATTTAACGGCATAATGTTGTTGCAAAGCGAGTGCGCTGTTATCCAGCTGCATCCCCTCAATGCCAGAATTAGGAGGTTTAAACTGGAACGCAACAGTTCCTGTGCCTGCCACGGGATGGCGCTCCAGCTCTAAGGCATTGTCACACTTTGAAACAACCAAGACAAATGTCAAAAAGTTTTCCCTGTGTCTGACAACTCAAGCCTACCAGTCAACAGTAAGCAATACCACCATCGCCAGCTCTAGCTAACAGTATATTAGACACTGGAAGCATACCCCTTCCCTCTAATACAAGACTGTACTCCTGCTCTGACCTGAAGCTGAAGCCAGGGAATAGGGTCTTCTTGTCGTTTTTCTCATCCAGTCTTCGAAAGCTGTACTCCGGGACACACTTGTGAAGCAGCCAATCCAGGTCACATTCCCAGTTAATCTGTATTGCTATCACTCCTCCCTGTAATTCAAGTGGAAGTACGATCACCCTCACAAACATGACCATGAGGTATAAGAGCATGTACAGAATAGGATAAAGTAATGGTAATGTGGACAGACAGAGACACCTCCATATAGCCCCACAATCTCATACTCCCAATAGCATGTGCTGAATAATGTGAATACCATGTTTCATTCTGGTTTGATAAGAGATTGTCCAGATATATGTAAAAATGTAAGTGAGACATATGGAGGTACGACTGCCTACACTGTATTCCCATTGCTGGGGATTCCTCTGCGAGGGATAGCAATGGGAATTTAAATGTAAAGACCATCAAATACAATTCCCTGCTGAAGTCTAATAATATGATGCAGAATATATCTAATACAATTCCCTGCTGAAGTATGATAATATGATGCAGAATATTTAGTACTTCTAGTTTTAAGGATACAAGATCCCCCACATTTAACCTGTAGAGAAGTAGATCAAATAAAAGTTATTGCAGATACTCAATTTATATTAAGAAACACATTTGTAGTTTAAATCAAGGATAATGTAATTAATTTAAACAAATCAGACGCACTGCGCTCAGCACAGCTGCAAGGTATGCTGGAACACTTGGAACACTGCTGACACAAAGAGCTTGCAAAAACAAGGTTCAGCTTCACAGCATGTTTAGGCAAGATATAAGACAGGCATTTGAGAAGAATTCAAGAGGATCCTCCATGAACACACACCAGCATTGTGTCGGATGCTCTCCCAGAGATTAGAGAACTCATTACTCATTCATTTCTGCTAATAACTAGAAGCCTGTAACAGGGGAAGTCTGTGCTGACTATCTGGCGCATGCGTGTTTCTGCAGGAAGAGGGCAGCAGTTTCGTAAGATCCGCCTGTCAGTCATGGCGATGACACGGAGAGGTGGGGAAGAGGGTGTGTTGGCTTTCCCTCTCTCTAAGTGGCTGAGAGGCGGGCCTTGGGGGATTGCTCGGCCCATAAGAACTGTGCTTGGTTGTGCATTCGGGTGGCCATGACAGAGGAAGCCCAGGGACGCTAGCTGAGGTGGCGAGCGTACACAAACACCAGGCAGGAACGCCAGTGGTAGAAGCAAGAAAAATAAAATCAGTCAAGCACGGCTGAGGAAGACAGCCAGCCTTAAACAAACCATTTATTAAAATCTCTGGTTACGTACCCGAGGGGACGAATGTAGAACTAGGGGAACCTTGGCCACCCTAGTGTATAGTGCACAGCGAAGCGTAGGACAAGATCCGAGCTGGCTGGCATAGCAGCAGTGGGGGGCTACATAAGCAGCACTTTTGTTTTGTAGTTTCATTACTGTGTTTTATTTTCCTTTTTCATTTCGCCTTTGGTTTTCATTATTATTTTTGAGCACCTGTGAGTGCACCTGCCTATACCTGTGTTGGTAACCTGTAGTCCTGATTACTACTGCCGGTATACAGGCCACAGACAACAGCGCCCTCTGCGGGCTAAAATAAATACAAAAGAAAATAAATAAAACTGGGCACCTGGGCAGTGTTTTCAAGTACAATCTTTGGTCTCCCGTGTCAGTGAATACCCTCACCCTTCCACAAAGCCACATTAATACTGATTAAGCTGCAGAAGTGTGACACTTGATTACTGGAATCAATAAAGGAAACGGGTTCAGTTCTGCTTCGATCCTTGTTGTGTGCACTCCTGCACACACAGATACAGACAGGATGTAGTTTCCTTACACCTGCATCACTCTATGATCCAAACAAGCATACTCTTCAGCACAAGAACAGGGGAACAGTAAGAAAATGAATAAGCATACTCTTCAGCACAAGAACAGGGGCACAGTAAGACAATGAATAAGCATACTCTTCAGCACAAGAACAGGGGAACAGTAAGAAAATGAATAAGCATACTCTTCAGCACAAGAACAGAGGCACAGTAAGAACATGAATAAGCATACTCTTCAGCACAAGAACAGGGGCACAGTAAGAAAATGAATAAGCATACTCTTCAGCACAAGAACAGAGGCACAGTAAGAAAATGAATAAGCATACTCTTCAGCACAAGAACAGGGGCACAGTAAGAAGCAAGTCAATGATCTCTCCTTTGAATTGCCTTCTGTTTTGTTTTCTCATTTCTCTACAATGAAATGTAGATGGTTGCAATTGGCAGCCCTGACCCTGGGAACAGAAGCCCTCTTGTGTGATTCTATGAAAAGAAAAGAACCAGGAATTAACCTTAACAGCCATTTCTGTGAAATTCTCCCCGGCTTCTTGGACAATATTTCCCAGGCGGAATATCGGGCAGTATGGGTCTGTCTTTCGGTTAAACATACACTGTTTTAGATAGGTTTCGTTCATATCCGGCAAGATGTTTCTCCTGTGAAAAATAAATAAATAAAATAAATAAATAAATAAATAAATGAATATAAAGGTGACATTATATTACTACAGTAAATTAGCTTGTAATCTAGAGCCTTACTTTGTGTAATTGAAGTTAATGAATCCAATGTTGTTTTTAATAAAGACGGTGAAGTTTTCTGCTGATTCCAAAACAGCAGGTCTAGGTAGAAAAAAGAATGACATTATTAACTGAGAATTATCTTTCATGCCCTTTGAGCCTTTATTATTAGGCAAACACTGACGAGTGGCTCCCATAGCCTATGCCTTTTATCATGTATTTTATAAGAAAGTGTAACATTATAAATATAAGCCATTAGGCACATCTGATTTGATCCCATCAGTGAACCCCCGACCATGCCATCCAGTTGACTCCTGTGCGATCTGTACGTACTCAGATCTTAATCAAGCAGCAGAGCTCTCTAGTGGACTCACTCAGAAAGAATCAGATTTTTTAAATATATATATATATATAAATAATTTTAATTATTTTACCCCTGATTTTCTCCCCAATTTAGAATGCCCAATCATTTTTTCCCCTCACCGCAGAAATTCCCCACACAGCTGCTCAGTTGAACTGAAGGTTCAGTGAGTGTCCTCCGATCCCATGACCGAGCCAGTTTCCTTTTCTACACCCAGGAACTAGAGAGAGGATGTCAGGGAACTACCGGCCTCTGGAGGACAAAGGCCAGCCCTGCAGGTGTCTGCCGAGCTCACTAGGCGTCTGGCCAGGAGGGTCCTGTGTAGCATGATGATGAGAAACAGTGTGCCGGGTTTGCCTCCCTAACCTGCAGGAGCACCAGAGCCACTGTGACACTCCCTCTGGAAACATCGCACAGCCAGGACCCGGACCTGTGCTCCTCTGACTATATGACTCACCTGCACATCACACACTGTGCTTGTACCAGCAACATCACACAGCCAGGACCCGGACCTATGCTCCCCTGACTATATGACTCAATCAAACAGCCAGGACCCAGACCTGTGCTCCCCTGACTATATGACTCACCTGCACATCACACACTGTGCTTGTACCAGGTGAGCCACTCTTGGACCCCCCTCAGAAACTGTATTCTAACTAAAATACAGACACCCCGTCAATTTACCAGACTATAAAAAATGATTTCCATTACACGAGAGTAGATGTTAAAACTTCATGCTGATTTGAACTCGGCTCTCGCCAAGATAAGCACCAACTAAGACGTAGCTTTACAGTAAACTAATGTGATCCATATGCGTCTCCATCCATTTACGATTCCTTCCATATGATGATGTAGATATCCTTCTGTCTGGTATTAATGGCTGAAGTGTAATGCTGGCTCCAGGGATCAGCTTATTTTGCCTCCCTGGCGCATCAGCACACACAACGGCTGCGATGCTGGCTCCGGGGATCAACCAAAGTGCGGCCTCCCCAGCGCATCAGCATGACAACCGTCTGGATTGAGCTAAGTAGGGTACATCTCTGGGGTTTTAAAGTGGGCACCTTCCATCCTCAGTGTTTCGTCGACTAGCCCACGACACCTCAAGAGGGCTCGACGGTGATTCTGGCGTCCCAGCATCACCCCCCTCCGTCCCCCACTCAACTCAGCCCAGCTTACTTACCTGTCCACAGCCAGTTGCTGCTCCTCTCTGCTGCTTCAGATAAGTTCTTCACTGTGCGACGCAACTCTTGGCCACTGAATCCGACGTCTCTGAGAAACCGGGTTGTAGAGTGTGCCACAAATCCTCGACAACCCACTTCCACTGGGTAAACCCGAACTCTCCATCCTCGCTGTTCCGCTTCAGTGGCTAGTTCAGCATACCGCAGTTTCTTCCTCTCATACGCCTCATCTACAGCATCCTCCCATGGCACTGTTAACTCTACCAGGTGAACAAGGCGTGCTGATCCAGACCACAAGACAATATCTGGTCGAAGGTTAGTGGTGGCAATCTCAGGTGGAAAAATAAGCCGTTGACCAACATCTGCCAGCATATTCCAGTCTCTAGCAGCTTCCAGTTGTCCTGGGCGAGGATTGGTTTTAACACCTTTTCTTGGTGGTTGCTCTCCTGGGCGGAGGAATGTTGTCTTTTGTGTGTAATGTTTTGATGGAACAGGTGGCAACTTATTGGTCATGTTACGCTTGTCTTCCAATGCTAAGGCCAAACATCGCAGCACCTGGTCATGGCGCCAAGTAAACCGTCCTTGGCTAAGAGCCACCTTACATCCTGTCAAAATGTGCCTTAATGTTGCAGGTGATGAACACAAAGGACATGAGGGATCCTCTCCTACCCAGAGGTTTAGGTTCTGTGGTGATGGGAGAACATCATATGTTGACCTGATGAGGAAACTGATCCTGCTCTGTTCCATTGACCATAGGTCTTGCCAGCCAATCTTGCGTTGTTCCACACTCTCCCATCTCATCCATTCTCCCTGTTTGGCCTGGGAAATGGCCTTTATACACCTCATCCTCTCCTCCTGCTTTTGCACCTCGTTGACTACCAGCTTCCTTCTTTGAGCTGGGGCCGCCTTGTGCCATGTAGGAGGAGTTGAACTGAAACCAAGACCCCCTCTTCCATGCTGAACTTGCCCCATGATATCACCAATTCGAAGGGCAGCCTTTGCATCTTCCACAACTTTCTTTGCCGCCCACTTTCTTCCAGTTTTCAACACAGGTGCTGCCTCCCTTACGCATTTATCGCGTGACTCTACTAATGTCATTTCCAATCTGACCTTGGCGCACTTAAACTCCTCGGTTAGAGCAGAGACTGGTAGCTGCAGTATTCCTTTACCATAAAGTCCCACTCTGCTGAGGCAGCGTGGAACTCCCAACCATTTCCTGATGTATGAACTGATTAAAGCTTCCAGCTTCTCTACTGTTGTCAAAGAAACCTCGTACACAGTCAGTGGCCACAGCAACCTCGGCAGTAGACCAAACTGAAAGCACCAGAGTTTTCATAGTATAGTATAGGGTGGTGCAAGCAGTCTGGTAAAGTGATTTTTTGGGGATAATAAACCCACATTCTGAAAGCAACCCATCCAGAGATCTATACACACAAGACGTTACGACTAACTGCAATTAGGAACAGATAGTACATGCTTAACTAAAGGCAATAACTTTTGAGTTTGTACAAAACGTACACACACTGTGATCTATAACACACATACTTGGAAGCATTCCTCATTCCCTCGATCGGACACCAGGCAAACACCTCACAGGTTTTTACTGATGAGTTAAATTCAACACATTGGCCAGTCGGATCCCCTGAGGATAAAAAAATAAATATTCTAAGCTTTAAAATCAGTTTACTAAGCTTTTTCACCACTATATTTTCTTCCTTTGAAAGGTCTCTAATGGTACTACTTGAATGATCTAAAAAGTGGCAGATTCACATACTCAACTATCTGATGTACTAAGATGTTTACTAAGATAGGTAAGTTAAGGAAACAATGATATAGGTGGGTATAGGAGCAGTGAAACTGGTTGGAAAATGTAGATTGTTTTAAAACCTTACCTTTAAATGATACCTTTAAGCCAGGCTTGTTTGGATGTAACTAACATTTAGAACACTGTGTATCTGGGAGTATTCCACTGTTTAATTTAACAATGGAATTGTGACAGGATGAAAACCCCTCACTTGTAAATCGTGTTTATTTGGGTTGAATTTTATTTTGTTAGTCTGTTTTGTACCGGTACTTGTTTTCATGAAAGTTCATTTTGAGCCTCAATGATCTGTTCATCTTCATGTGAATGCAGCTGGTTTAGCTGAATTGCTTAAATGATTGGTAATGTAGTCTGGATGCGCAGCCTTTTGAGCTGCTGCTAGTTCTGTTTTGGACTCATGGGTGAGGCTGGCTACCTGTGTGCGATCCTGCTCTGCTACAGAGAGCTATTTTGTTAGAAGTCTATTAGGTAACTTTTGTTTTTGAATGGTTAAAAGTATTTAGTTTTAGATTTCATTTAATAAACGTGTGCAGTGCTGTGCTGGAACTGCATCCTCTGACTCCTACTCCAGTGTATCAGCGCTTGCTACCATTCTGTCTTTGTCCAGCACGGTCAAGCCCTCACAGGAATAATCCTTGCCGTGGAGTTTTGCAGAATCTATATTCCATTCACACAAACGATAGCAGCTCAACTGAATCAAACACTAGAGCAAAAGATGACATACCATTACTCTTCTGGTTAGTATATTCCTTTGTGCAATCCTCATTTGAGCTGCATATTGTTCCAGAGTCTGGTCCCTAAAGAAGATGGAAAAGGGCTGTTTATGTACACATGCTGCATCATTGGACCTGTTTTTGTTATTTTTTTTAAGAACATGTAACATCAGACAAAAATTTTGAAAAACAGAAATCAAATCAAACCTGTTTATAAATCACTAAAAGTTTTGGAAGAATGCTGTGGAATTCACAATGGGCTGTCAAGTAAGTGAACACTGAATGAATGGCATGCTAATATACAGGCTAAAAACTGCATCTCATTATTTCTGACACTGGGAGAGGGACAATCAGAGCCGGATGCATAGGCAAAGTAGACATGTGCCTACGGCCCGAACTCAAGGGGGGGCCCAAAATGTGTTTTTTTTTTTTTTTTTTAACATATACAGATTTACGCCTAAACTGGAAAACAACACTCACTGAACTTGTATGCCAAAACACTGGCGATTTCTCTGCTCTTCTGGAGAAAAGGGCATTTTATTTAATGAAGGAAGTCAAAACCCACTGGATCAACAAAAAAACAAAACAAAAAAAATAAGGAAACATTATTGCAGATTTTGCATGCAGTAAACTGTAACGTATTTGACTACACAACAATGTACAGGTATGTTTGTTTTTTACTATTTATTTTTGTGGACTATTATGGAGCTACCGTTAATGAACAAAAGCTTGAACACCCTTCTATATATTACCTATATATCAACTTCATATGGTGCTCCATGTTGCCTTTTTATTCACTAAATCATCCTGATTGTAATCTTGTTTTAAATCTGGCAAGCAGAGTCTCCAATAGAAATGTAGGAATGTGCTGTCACTCAGTTGTTGGGCGGGTCTAAAGTATTCAGAACGAATCAATGATAAATACAAGTCAAGAAGGCGGGACATTGCCCTGCAGCACAGGAAAATGTATTTATTATTATTTTTGTAGAAGCTTTTATTTTTTTTTAATGTGAAAAGGGTAAAGTCAACATGAATTGATTAACCATTTCCAGTTTTCCCGGTGTTTCAGTGTTTATTGGCTATCCACCGAAGAAGAAAAAAAAATCAGAAGCCCTAATTACAGTGTTGTTGTATATAAACATGTAACATCTTTCATTCTATATCGCAGTTAAAGTAATGTAGGCCTATATTTGATATAGAAGCTTTGTACCGGGATAAAAAATAAATTTAAAAAAAGATTTTGATCTACGAAGCGTCAGTAACTGGAATCTGTAAATTTGCTGTAAAATCTGCTTCAGCGAGTGACAGCTAAACAGTTCAAATAAGATACTAAAGGACTATGCTGTGCAAAAAGGAGCACAACATTAACAATATGTAAGTTACATGCATAACGATTTCTGTTTAGTTTTCAAGTAGCCTAAAATGACAGGTAGATTAATGCAGTTTGCAATTATTGTGCTTTTAAATATATTATAAATTATGATGTTTCTGTGACTTCATATTAGTTCAGTAAAATAATACATGTAGTATAATGCATTCTGTTAATGGTAAAGGCATATTTTATGTAAGGACTGGGAATCACCAACCTGCTTAATTGTGTTAAACTGTATTCCACAGACCGGGTTTGGTCTGTGGAAAAGGTGGCAACCCTAGGTGGAGCGCTAGTTATAAAGGCTATAGTGTATAGAGGTGTGTGCGTGTGTGTGTGTGTATGTTTGTATGTATATGTGTGTGTGGCTGTTTGTTCAGTGGTAGGGGGCTCACAAGTGTATGCTTGCCTAGGGCCCAGTGATGGCTTAATCCAGCCCTGGGAACGATTGTAAATGATTGGCTGGGAGGTGAGTCCATATATACGTATTTATTATTATTGATTTCTTAGCAGACGCCCTTATCCAGGGTGACTTACAATTGTTACATCGTATTATATTTACCTACAATTACATTTTTTACATTATTTTTTTACATACAATTACCTATTTATACAGTTTTTTATATACCTTTGCTAATATACAATATAGATGCCAGCATCTTTAAAAGTAGTTACCTCCAGACAGTTTCCTTGAGTTTGATTCTTTGTGACTACTGCATTAGTAACAACAAAAAAGGAGTCCTTCCCCTGTGGAAGAAAATGAGAATTGTAATACAAAGGAAATTAGGACATAACTGTCACTTTAAGCATTAGTAGAACCTTGGTGTCATCCCACTAAAATATCTGTCAGTCACCCTATTTAAACCACAGTCAGCTTCCTAATTCTCATCTTGCTTTTCTGTTTGTGGTTAGCTAGCAGACCTGCAGACCCAATCTTAAAACAAACCTTTTGTTTTCAATCGGCTTAAAATGACTACTAACCCGATGCAGCTTTCGTTTTCATATGATTCAGATGAAGATTTTTTCACTCCTTCTGGCTGTCTGCCTGTAACAAATAATCCACCGACAAAACTCACAAAGAAATCCGGGAGCGATTGGGCTGCTTTATTTGTTTCATAATGCAATTCCATATCGGCAGAGCCTGTTTTTCCCCTCAAAAGTCACAACAGAAATCCAAGCTTGTCAGTTCACACTATGCCCCTGTAGTGCAAGCTTCACTCACTCATGATCCAGCTACTACAACCCTGCACTTTTCAATTTCATCTGATCCTTCGTCCGATTTGCATTATCAGATTTTTAACAATATGAAGCAACTCATTCATCCTCTTTCCACCTCAATTTCTACAGTATTTGATGCCTGGATGCGCTCGATATCAGGATCACTCGCTTGGAACCGGCAGCCATTACTTCCTCATCAGTAGCACCAGCAGCAGCAGCACTCGTCTCTCCAGCTGCTTCAGCCACGCCCACTCCTGATCTCGAGCTGCCAATCTTCACTCTAGTGACTTCGACTAGTTCAGGATCCTCTTCTGCTTCAGTAGTTCATCGCCACTCTCTCTCTCCTCAATTGAGACGTAATATTATTGAAGGTAAAGATATTAATTTGGTCTCAATACTTATTCAAACCTCAGAATTTCTGGATCACAGGGTAGTAGACTGTGGAGATTTGTCTGTTCACGGATCCTTGGCTGTGTAAAAATCTTACTGTGACAGGATTGACCGAGGTTTGAGACAGTTTTAAAGTTCAAAAATAAAGTTTTTAATAAACAAAAATAATCAAATAAATAGGCACGATGGCCAAACAAAAAGGTTTCAAACACAAAATACAAACACAAAACAATAACTTACAAAATAAAGTTTCCAGGCTGGGCGTTGCCTTCACTGGAACAGAAAACACAGCACAAACAAAACACTCCTTCTCTTTCCAGAACTCTCTCTACAACTCCCCCCAGCCAGGGCCTCTCCCCTGGCTTTTATTCCCTGTGGCTGGAGCCCAATTAATCAATAATAGCTAATTATTCAATTAGGGCTCCAGCCACATTCTCACATGTTTTCCTGGCAGGGAGGAATTTTAACCCCCTCCCTGCCAGTCCCAACCATGATCATAAAGACGGGGCAGTCCCCCGTCAATCCCCCCCCTTATGCCAAGCACAACATGGCCTAAATGGCCACCTCCCCCTCAGTCTCAGTCCCGGAAGAGGGGGAAGCACAGTGTCCATGGGGGCGGCCATGGTGGGACGTCCGGCACCACCCAATTCTTCGTGGCCGGCAGCTCCCTCTTCCGGGGCTCCGGCCACACACTATCTTGCCACGAAAGTGCCGCTGGGGGAGCTGGTCTCCTGACCTCCCTCCCCCTCTTCATGGCCGGCAACTCCCCTCCGTGGGGCTCCGGCCATAGTGTAGCGACCCCAGGCGAAGCAGGATCCCTGGCAACCCCAGGCGAAGCAGGATTCCCAAAGACCCCAAGCGACGGCAGCAGCGGCGGACCCTCGGGTGGCGACGGCAGCAGCAGCGGACCCTCGGGAGGCGACGGAAGCAGCAGCGGACCCTCGGGAGGCGGAGACGGGAACGGCGGCCCGGCTCCCTCTGGTGGCGGAGGTGGGAACGGCGGCCCGGCTCCCTCTGGAGGCGGGAACGGCGGCCCGGCTCCCTCTGGTGGCGGAGGCGGGAATGGCGGCCCGGCTCCCTCTGGTGGCGGAGGCGGGAACGGCGGCCCGGCTCCCTCTGGAGGCGGGAACGGCGGCCCGGCTCCCTCTGGTGGCGGAGGCGGGAACGGCGGCTCGTCTCCCTCTGCTGGCGGAGGCGGGAACGGCAACTCGTCTCCCTCTGCTGGCGGAGGCGGGAACGGCAACTCGTCTCCCTCTGCTGGCGGAGGCGGGAACGGCAACTCGTCTCCCTTTGCTGGCGGAGGCGGAAACGGCAGCTCGTCTCCCTTTGCTGGCGGAGGCGGAAACGGCAGCTCGTCTCCCTCTGCTGGCGGAGGCGGAAACGGCAGCTCGTCTCCCTCTGCTGGCGGAGGCGGAAACAGCAGCTCGTCTCCCTCTGCTGGCGGAGGCGGAAACAGCAGCTCGTCTCCCTCTGCTGGCGGAGGCGGAAACAGCAGCTCGTCTCCCTCTGCTGGCGGACCCTCGGGAGGCGACTCCTCCCCTTCTGGCTCTCGGGACGACAGCTCCTCCCCTTCTGGCTCTCGGGACAGCGGCTCCTTCCCTTCTGGCTCTTGGGACGGTGGCAGCAGGGGAACCAGCAGGCATGCTCCTTCTGCTGGTGACGGTGATGGAGGCAAAACCAGCAGGAAATCTCCCTCTGCTGGTGGACACCTGGACTGTGGACGTTGGGCCTTCCCCCTCTTGGGCTCTGGACGCACCGACTCCCCCCTCTTGGGCGCAGGACGCACCGACTCCCCCGTCTTGGGCGCAGGACGTTCGGGCTCCTCCCACTCAGGCGCAGGACGTTCGGGCTCCTCCCACTCAGGCGCAGGACGTTCAGGCTCCTCCCACTCCAGGTCTGTGTCCGGTAACACCTCCGGGCAGTGGTGCTCCTCATGCCCGTACTGCATGCACTGAGTGCACCACTCCTCTTCCTCCCATGTCTTCCTTCCTCTCTGCCTCCTTCTTCTCCCCTCTGTTTGCGTTGGGCAGATGGCCACTGTGTGCCCATATGCCCCACAGCCAGTGCACAACTCTGCCGCGAGACTTTTTAAAAACAACTCCCCGTCGTCATCTGCCTCCTCCTGGGCCAGGGCGTAGGGGCGTCCTGCCCAGTTGTGGCCATAGACTTCACCGCGCCCACACCAGTCCGCTGGTAGCACTTCTGGGCAGGATCTCCATCGATGATCCAGCATCCCGCACCATGAGCACCAGGGGAAAAGGCTGGCTGGGTCCTCCAGCTGGGGTGGCTGTTGTTGCAGCAGCCTACATTTCTTCGGCTGCTGCATCTCCTGCCTTTGCCGCTGTCTGCTCTTCCTCCCCCATTTAAATCAAGTTTCCAAAAAAAACCTCCCAAAAAAGAAAGAAAAAAAAAATGACTGCTCTGAGCCTCCAGGTGGCGCTATCCCGTTCTGACACCAACTGTGACAGGATTGACCGAGGTTTGAGACTCAGAGACAGTTTTAAAGTTCAAAAATAAAGTTTTTAATAAACAAAAATAATCAAATAAATAGGCACGATGGCCAAACAAAAAGGTTTCAAACACAAAATACAAACACAAAACAAAAACTTACAAAATAAAGTTTCCAGGCTGGGTGTTGCCTTCACTGGAACAGAAAACACAGCACAAACAAAACACTCCTTCTCTTTCCAGAACTCTCTCTACAACTCCCCCCAGCCAGGGCCTCTCCCCTGGCTTTTATTCCCTGTGGCTGGAGCCCAATTAATCAATAATAGCTAATTATTCAATTAGGGCTCCAGCCACATTCTCACATGTTTTCCTGGCAGGGAGGAATTTTAACCCCCTTCCTGCCAGTCCCAACCATGATCATAAAGACGGGGCAGTCCCCCGTCACACTTACTCTTGGAGAATTTGTGCTTGCTTTCTCTGTTTTTCGCGATGTCCTTTGTGAAGTTTATGCTCACCGACGGTCAGATATGGCGGTACCATTTTTTATGAGTATCATAAAGCTTTTTCAGCCAAAGCAGCTTCTCAGTTTGCGTCGGACAATACACTTGTTTGATTGACTGGTCTCAACCCAATCCTGATCTGTTTAACAGATTCTTCAGTGTTCTTCGTGCTAACACTTGAGGAGTTTGGGTTTCCACCGCCTATTCTACCTCTGTGTCCAAACGCAGCCTCCAATTATTCTTCCCCTGCTCTCAACAACACTCCTTTCTTCAGGAATTGCGCGTCTGCAGTTCTCCTATTAATTCTTCTGTGCTGCCTTTTTCATTAAGCAAAGATTCTCATGGAAGACTTGACAGAAATACTATGATTCTTGGTTGTAAATCACCCTCCTGACCTGTGAGGGTGCTAAGCAGCGAGAACAGAGTTACTTGGACGGGCTGTCCTGACAGTTATTTCCCAGGGTTCAAGGGAAGTCGGTGAAGGGGAAGGGGGCGAGACTCTGTTGCAATAACGCATTCACCCGGAAGGGAAACGACGTGGCAGCCGCAGAATGGAGAGACGGTTGCACTCGTTTAACAAGGGGTCATGTGTGACAGCATAAATCATAATCTGTTCCTTCGCATTGGTTTGTGTTTGAACCTTGAAGGACTGTGAGAGACCCCAGTGAACGTAACAGTATCATGAGTGTTTTGTTTGTTTTGTCTGTCAGTAATTTGTCTTCTTTGTAAATTGTCAGATGGCTAACACGTTTTCTGAGCTGTCGCCGTGGGCCAGCACAAAGCCGGAACAACACATCACCACCGTCACAAAATACTTGTAACTTGTATCACCCACCACGAGCACTACTGCACACACCCAGAACTGGTGACCGTGTTTGTATTATTGTGGGGTGGATATTATTGTTTATTATTTGGGACAGCAATCCCGTTGTTATTTACCCCGTGCAGTACACATTGTGTATTGCCAGGAGATTATTGTTTGGTCGCCAGATCTGGAAATTATAAATAAAACCCTTTCCAAACTGGATTACAATTATCTCTGTCTGCTTCATTCACGCACTGCATCACTCCTGCACCTGTATCCCCTCAGCCACTTTGTCACATGTGATGTTAGACACGGGACATGGATCATCGTGCATTGGCGGAGCTGCTGGAGGCACTGGACAGCAGATGGGAGACAGAGGAGAGAATGAGGGAGGAGCGCTACACTGTGCTCATGGGTAGGACTGGCACTTTCCACAAAACCAGCCCCTACAGGAACACCAGTAATGTCAGCACCGAAGGCTCGGGCAATGAAGGTGTCGGCGGAGGATGACCCAGAGGCGTACCTGGTCACGCTTGAGCGGTTGGCCACCACCATGTCATGGCTGCGGGAGTTCTGGGCAAGCCAGCTGGGACCCTGCCTGATCGGGGAGGCTCAGGTAGCAGAAAGAAAACTGATTGGCTTCCTGAGCCATTATATAGTGTACATACCAGATTTCTCCAGCCTTGCCAAGCCGATCTGTGAACTTCTTTCAGTTCCCAGAGGGGGAGGGGTAAGGAGGAAGAACTCAAAATGGAGAACAGAGGCCAAGCGGTCATTCCAGCCACCACCATCCCAACCAGTAGAATGGACTGCGAGGCATCAGGACATACTAGAGAGGTTAGTGGAAGCCCTGACAAGTCCACCAGTGAAGGCATACCCTGATTGTGAAAAACCGTTTGTGTTGCATGTTGATGCTTCAGAAGAAGGTCTGGGAGCAGTCAGGAGGCAGGAGGGTGTACTGAGAGTTGTTGCTTATGGATCCCGAACCTTGACTCCTGCAGAAAAAAATGACAGACTTCACTCAGGAAAGCTGGAATTCCTAGCTTTAAAATGGGTCATCACAGAGCGTTTCCGTGACTACCTCTTCTATGCTCCTCACTTTACAGTATATAGTGACAACAATCCGTTGACCTATATAATGAAGACAGCCTAGCTAAACGCTACAGGCCATCGCTGGGTGGCAGAACTTGCAGATTATCGATTTACTTTGAAGTACCGTCCGGGATCTGCCAATAGAGATGCTGACTTCTTATCAAGGAGGCCCACAAAGATCGACGAGCTTATGACTGAATGTACACAAGAGTGCCTGCCTGATACTCTAGCTGCAATGGAAGAAGCACTTGATGCTCAGGAAAGAGGTGATGTTGACTGGATCACCACTGTGTCGTGTGATGTGGCCACTTTGGCAGAAACTGTATGGGAATGTGAGACTACAGCCCAACTACAGACGACTGAGGACATCAGAGATGCACAGAAAGGGGACCCAGTTATCAGTAGAGTGCTAGCCCTAAAGCTGCAGAACAATGTCCTGAAGAATAAGGAAAGGCAAAAAGAACCTGCAACAGTAAGACATCTACCGAGAGAGTGGCCTCACTTGCAAGTGGACAAGAATGGAATACTTTGCCGCAAACAGCAACAAAACTTCAAATGGTCCTGCCAGAGAAGTATAAGATGGTAGTCTTCAAGCAACTTCATGAGAAGATGGGGCACTTGGGAGCTGACAGGATGCTTGCTTTAGCCAGAGATCGTTACTATTGGCCGAAAATGAGAGAAGAAATCGAGCACTACATAACTAAAGTGTGTAGATGTCTAAAACAAAAGAAACCAAATTGAACAACAAGAACTCTGCTACAAAGTATTGTAACCACTGCACCGTTCGAGATGATCTCCATTGATTACCTGCACTTAGAAAGAAGCAAAGGTGGATATGAATATATTCTAGTCATTGTAGATCATTTTACCAAGTTTACTCAGGCCTATGCAACATCAAACAAATCTGGAAAGACTGCAGCACAGAAAATATTCAATGATTTCATCCTGAGATTTGGATTCCCATTGAAAATCCATCACGACCAGGAAAGGGAGTTTGAAAATGAGCTCTTCAGGAAACTGCAAGAATACAGTGGGATACTTAACTCAAGGACAAGTCCCTACAACCCTCAAGCGAACCCTGCAGAATGTTTTAACCGGACATTACTGAGCATGTTGCGGACATTAGAAGAAGTCCAGAAGTCGAACTGGAAGGATTACCTCAATAAAGTGGTCCATGCCTATAATTCTACTGTCCACGAGGCAACTGGATTTTCCCCGTTTTTTCTGCTCTTTGGCCGAGAACCAAAGCTACCAATCAACCTGATTTTCCAAGAGAACAAGAAATGGAAAAGCAGTCCCATGAAAGTTATGCAGAAAAGTGCAAAACAGCTATGCAGGAAGCCTATGAGATTGTGTCTAAAAACTTAAAAAAATCTGCAGCACGTGGAAACAAGTATTACAATCGGCGAGCCTGGAGTTCAGTTCTGGAATCAGGAGATCACGTGCTGGTAAGAAATTTGTCTGAGAGAGGAGGACCTGGGAAGTTACGTGCACACTGGGAAGATAAGACACATGCAGTGAAAAAAGAAGAGGGACAGACAGTCCAGTGTATGAGGTTGAGCCATTAGAAGGAAGTGGGAGAATAAGAGTTCTGCACAGAAACTTGCTAATGCCCTGTCCATATCTTGTAGATGGACAAATGAGTAGTAACGCACAGCCAAAACAAAAACCCCACAGTCAAAAGAAAAAAACACCCCGGCGCAGAGACTATACTGTTTCAGTGAATCAGGAAAATTCTGAAAGCTCGGGTGAAGAACCATATGGTTTCTTTATAACAGCACCTAGAACTGTTACAAGAGAAGAAACAAACTTCAGATGTAACAGACAATCTGTGTGAGTGAGACAGCCATGAATGCTGTATACCTACGATCGTTTAGGGGAACCTACCTATCGACCTGCTGACCAGAGAGTACACAGTGAGATGGAGGGACCTGCAATGCTTAGAAGGAAACCTGTACCGATTGTTTGGGCTCCACCGAGACGCCACCCAAGTCTGGTCACTTCTGCTTGGTAGGCCAAGGATGCTGAACAAAGGACTCAGAGACTGTTAAATGTTTCATGTTCTTGTTAAAAAAAATGTTAAATAACAAAAGTTATGTGTGGACCATTAAGGTATTTTAAAGTACATGTTTATTTACAATGCCTGACTGACAGTTAGTGTAGTTTTGAAGTAATTGTCTATTTACAGTCCCTAGTAACTACTGGGTTAGACTACCAGAGTATAACTGAACACAAAAGTAACACCTGTTCTTCAGTGAGTTAAAGATAGAGTACTAGTACAGTTGACGGAATTTTGATTGGTACTATTCAAGTATTTGTGATATAAGTGAAAAGTGGCATGTACGTGTTTAAAACACAGAGAAAAAAGGAGTGAAATGGTAGATGTCATGCCTGTCTCATCATTTTTGTTGGTTGGCCAACCAGCATAACTGTAGGCTAATTTAAACTCCTGAAAAACAAGAAAAATAGGACAGTTTTACTATTTCTTGTATTTATGCCATAAGTATTGAGATGAAAGGTGTAAAATATAATCTTTGTAAAAGAAAACTTGCCACACACCACTTAAAGGTTAAATTGTTTATTACTGTTAATAAAATGTTTTGACAACATTTTTATTTTCTTAGTACGGGAGGGTGTTGAGCCCTAGAAAATGCTGGGAATAAAAATATGAACGTTGGGCATTAGTTGATGCATTTAAAACCTTCATGCAGAAAACCGAAGGCACATACAATACCTGCTGTTTATAGTAGCCAGAGTCAAATTAGTTTGTAATGGAGCACTGTACCTTTAAGAAGTAGACAGTTTTGAACGTGGGGAGGTGGAAGGTCACAGTGTGAAAGGTAGAGGAAAAGAAAAAATACAAACAAAACAAAAAGAAGACAAAAAAAGAAAAAGGAAGTGTGCACGTCTGATAACAGTGAACTGCTATTAAAAAATAAAGAAAATACAACTGAAAATGCTAGATCTGTGTGTAGAAAAAAACCTGAGTTGTATGTACGAAAGAAGTGATACGCCTTGCTTTGTTAAAAACCGATTGGGACCGTGGCTTAATAAAGTTGCAAGTAGAAGAAGAAAGCGGACTGCTGCTTGTTTCTTTTAAGGGTGCAACATTACCGGTCTTGGAGGTCGATCGGTTCGGCCTCACCTCAGCGAGGGCGGTTCTCGAGTAGTCGAGGGGAGCCCCTCTTCTGTTGCTAAAGCCACAAGCACTTTGTCTTTATTTTAGTAGTCCCTTTACGCAGGCCTGGCTCCTGCCTCATGAAGTGTTTATTATTTAGAGCAATAAAGAAATGAGGACCAATTAGATGTTGTTTCATGAAGCAGAATATTGAATTAACTGTATGATGATGAAAGTAAAGGCACTCTGATGATCGATTATAATATCAGTGAGAAGGAATTCAAGTGTAGCGGATAGGAGCGCAGGACCCGGGGGATCCTTTTTCTAGTCCAGCAATACTTGATTATAATTATTTATTTCTTAGCAGACGCCCTTATCCAACTTATAATTGTTACAAGATACCACATTATTATTTACACATTATTTTTACATATAATTCCCCATTTATACAGTTGGGTTTTTACTGGAGCAATCTAGGTAAAGTACCTTGCTCAAGGGTACAGCAGCAGTGTCTCCCCCCCTGGGATTGAACCCATGACCCTCCAGTCAAGAGTCCAGAGCCCTAACCACTACTCCATACTGCTGCAGTAATCTGTGGTTATATAAAGTAGCCATTGTTTGTGAATGGAGGTGAACACAGGGGTGGTGTGCTGTAAGCTGCTCCTGTGAAAGAAAGACAAATAACATTGGTTTCATTCCTATTTACAATAGTGCGAGTCTGTGAAGAGTTGGCTGTTCACACAATCATAGCTTGCCTGAGCAGCGTCTATCACGGTTTTCATTATGTTCTTTTTATGTTTGCTTTTCTTTGTAGCTCTTTTGAGTTTGATCATATTAGCTCGCTGCACATGTAATGTTTGTACTTTGTTCTATGAGAAACTCATAGTAACAATTGTGTAGAATTGCTGCACCTTATACCATAGTATCAGTAAAGTTTGTCAACGTGACGAGGTATTCTGTTAGCATGTTACCTGTGATAAACTACTGTGATCGACGACATCCCATAATACTCTCTTCAGCTCAGAGTCATTGGTAACTGCCACGCCCTTCACTTTCGCGGTCACCGAGCTGACAAGGTGACTGTTTTCCTGGTATTCCTTTTTCCAAAACAGGATGACACTGCCGAGTTCAAACACAGTGTTAGCAGAGAGAACGGATAGAGAAAAAACAGCGTGACACTGCTGAGGTGCAAACACAGTGTTAGCAGAGAAGACAGATAGAGAAAAAACAGCATGACACTGCTGAGTTCAAACACAGTGTTAGCAGAGAGAATGGATAGAGAAAAAACAGCATGACACTGCCGAGGTGCAAACACAGTGTTAGCAGAGAAGACAGATAGAGAAAAAACAGCATGACACTGCTGAGGTGCAAACACAGTGTTAGCAGAGAAGACAGATAGAGAGAAAAAACAGCATGACACTGCCGAGGTGCAAACACAGTGTTAGCAGAGAAGACAGATAGAGAGAAAAAACAGCATGACACTGTCGAGGTGCTTCCACAGTGTTAGCAGAGAGAATGGATAGAGAAAAAACAGCATGACACTGCCGAGGTGCAAACACAGTGTTAGCAGAGAAGACAGATAGAGAAAAAACAGCGTGACACTGCTGAGTTCAAACACAGTGTTAGCAGAGAAGACAGATAGAGAAAAAACAGCATGACACTGCTGAGTTCAAACACAGTGTTAGCAGAGAGAATGGATAGAGAAAAAAACAGCATGACACTCCCGAATTCAAACACAGTGTTAGCAGAGAGAATGGATGGAGAAAAAACAGCATGACACTGCTGAGGTGCAAACACAGTGTTAGCAGAGAGAATGGAAAGAGAAAAAACAGCATGACACTGCTGAGGTGCAAACACAGTGTTAGCAGAGAGAATGGATGGAGAAAAAACAGCATGACACTGCCGAGTTCAAACACAGTGTTAGCAGAGAGAATGGAAAGAGAAAAAACAGCATGACACTGCTGAGGTGCAAACACAGTGTTAGCAGAGAGAATGGATGGAGAAAAAACAGCATGACACTGCCGAGTTCAAACACAGTGTTAGCAGAGAGAATGGATAGAGAAAAAACAGCGTGACACTGCCGAGTTCAAACACAGTGTTAGCAGAGAAGACAGATAGAGAAAAAACAGCATGACACTGCCGAGGTGCAAACACAGTGTTAGCAGAGAGAACGGATAGAGAAAAAACAGCATGACACTGCTGAGTTCAAACACAGTGTTAGCAGAGAGAATGGATAGAGAAAAAACAGCATGACACTGCTGAGTTCAAACACAGTGTTAGCAGAGAGAATGGATAGAGAAAAACAGCATGACACTGCCGAATTCAAACACAGTGTTAGCAGAGAAGACAGATAGAGAAAAAACAGCATGACACTGCTGAGTTCAAACACAGTGTTAGCAGAGAGAATGGATAGAGAAAAAACAGCGTGACACTGCTGAGGTGCAAACACAGTGTTAGCAGAGAGAATGGATAGAGAAAAAACAGCATGACACTGCTGAGGTGCAAACACAGTGTTAGCAGAGAAGACAGATAAAGAAAAAAAAAGCATGACACTGCTGAGTTCAAACACAGTGTTTGCAGAGAGAACGGATAGAGAAAAAACAGCATGACAAATGTATTTATTTAACCAGTACAGAACTCTTGATATATACTTCTCGTTTACAAATTAAAGCAACATTACAAAATTAATGGCAAAAAAGACATCAATTCAAACAAGACAAAAACAAAAACAAAGACAAAAACAACTAAAACAGTCATAAAAACATAAATACAAAATATAAGCATAAAACTTCAAACAGATTTACATGATCCTGCCCAGAGTCAATATTTATAGGATTTACAAGCCTGGTAATATAATAAATATGTTGGAGTGATTTAAAAACGTATTGTGAAGAGGCTGCTTTTATGTTAGAAGAATGAATTCCAGAGATCAGATGCCTGATACACAACAGCACATTGGCCTGTATTATATCTCAATTTAGGGATTTTAAAAGTAGGCACATTCAGCCTGATCTTCAGAAGGCACATTTTTAGAGAGAAAATCGAGGTCACAATGCATTTGCACTGCAAGTTTTTTTTTTGTTTTTTTTTTTGCCACCAAATTATACATCTTTGTTTTCAACAGGGGCAGGTTCATTTCTCCCACTTGAAAATAATTTTGCAACTTCTGCTTCGGGCCCCCTAACTTTTGGCCCCATAACTTCTCATCAGGGATGCTTGAAATCTGTTTGCTGCGGGAAGATTTTTTATCTAGCCAGATTTTGCATGTTTTTAAATTTTGTGGGGAAAGTCAGTTTTTGGCAACATACGCAAGACAGTGATGAACACCACTGAATTAGCTTTACCTTTACATACTTTATATTTAAAATATTTGTGGGTGAGCATTGTAGAAGGTGTACATGGTAGCTTACTATCAATCAAACTGCTGTTTTGGTCGCACGCAGTATGAATGATTGGAGATGTAACCAATCAATCTGCAGTGTGTACAAGACTGTACAAGTGAGCGGGAGTTTTAATTTTTGATGAAGAGTCGTGGTTAAGAAGACTGGCCTGGCCTGCATCAGGTGATAAAAACTGCTTGTAACAGGGGAGATCTGTACTGACTGTCTGGCGCATGCATGGTTCTGCAGGAAGAGGGCAGCAGCCTCGTAAGATCCGCCTGTCAGTCATGGCGATGACACAGAGAGTTGGGGAAGAGGGTGTGTTGGCTTTCCCTCTCTCTGAGTGGCTGAGAGGCGGGCCTTGGTGGATTGCTCAGCCCATAAGTACTGCGCTTGGTTATGCATTCGGGTGGCCGTGATTGTGAATACACAGAGATGGTTCTAAGCAGGACAACAAGAAGTTTAAAGTGCAGATTGTTTCTGTACAGCGGAGCGTGGAAACTGGATACGTTCCGAGCACACAGAAACATTATGAAGCCCAAAGTCTCAGCATGTAAGAACAAGGCCATCGTTCCAGTTCAAGGGAGCACAAATTGTATTTTGGCTTACCATGTCAGCATGCCAAGCGGTCCCCTCGAAACGTATAAATCCATGTAGATAACAAAATGTAATACTGTGACAGAAATATGAGTTTTGGTTGTAAATCTCCCTCCCGACGTGTTGGGAACGTTGCTGGCCTGACAGTTCTTTCCCCAGGCCGGGAAGTCAGTCAGTCTGGAAGAAGGCGAGACTCCGTTGCAGGAACGTATTGACCCGGAAGGGAAACGAGGTAGCAGCTGCAGCCAGTAGAGACAGCTGCAGTCGTTTACCAAGGGGTCATGCGTGATAGCATAAAGGGGACGGAGGATCGTAAATCTTTTCCTTCGCTTGCTTCAGAGTGACAAGGAACTGGAAGGACCAGGAGAGATCCCCAATTGAATTGTATTAGAGAAAAGAGTTTGTGAGTGTTTTGTTTGTTTGTAGCGCTGTTAGTTATTGTCTTTTGTTTTGTAAATTCACTAGACGACTAACATGTCTCCGGAGCTGTCGCCTTGGGCCAGCACTACCTGGAGCAACAACACCACAGTCACTGTTTATTGTTATCACCCACCCCGAGCACTACTGCACGCACCCGGACTGGTGACCGTGTTAGTATTATTGTGGGGCGGATAACGTGTTATTATTATTTGGTCTGCACACCATTATAATTGTTTCCTTCCGTGCTTTACACATTGGTGTATATTGCTGGAGGATTATTGTTTTTTCCGCCAGACCGGGAGTTTACAAATAAAAGAAACCCCTTTTTCTAAACCGGATTACAGTTTCCTTTGTGTGGTTATTTCTGCACTGCATCACCTCTGCACCTGTTTCTAATCAGCAGCCACTTTGTCACAAATACCTAGAATGGTAGCCTAACTGTCATCTCAGAAGCATCAAGATGAGGTTTTTAAATTTGCTTTGGGTTTTACAGAAGAAATAATAATAATAATAATAATAATAATAATAATAATAATAATAATAATAATAATAAACAGATTTTAATTTTATTTTTTTCTGCCCTGGCTGTCTTTGCCTGCCTTTTCGCATGTTACCGCCTTGTTTCCGCCCCTTCAAAATGTCACACATACCGGCTGGGGATTGGTCAACAGCTGATTTCATGTTGTATTCGGCGGTCCCTCCAGTCCTGCTCATTTCGCAGATTGGAAATGGCTTTTTTGGTTTCGGGATTAAGAAAATGCGATATGGAAACTCGCGATATTATCGCATAAACAATCTTTCGCAAGAGTGATCAGGGTTTGATTTGGTTTGGCCCTTGTTAGAATTGGCACTGCTCAAAACGACCGATGAAGTAACCTACACAGATAATAATGCATATAACAGCAATATACACCCGTACCTGAAACTGTGGAAGATACAGTATATGACGCGATTGAAAATATGAGACAAGTTTTCTGATGTAAATGTAGCAGGTAAGACAACTGCTACTAACAACCTAATTGCGTGTTAATTGAAACTGATTTAATGTACCTTATAAAAGCTGTGTTCCATTGACTGCTCTTGACCGCAACGCTGTTTTTCGATCAGGACTGCCAGCGAGTTCCTTTGTTACTCTTCAGAGAAGGGCGATCAGGGAAACTCCGTGTCCACGGTAATTCAACTCGCCGAGGAGTGTGACCGCCACTGTTTCTTGTATCATGATTTGATTAAAGGGTTTCGCTTTGTTTATTTTAGCTCTTTTTTACTGTCTATGCGGTTTTGACCTGTAGTTATCCGAACCGCATTTTGTGTAGTACTAAACTGATTTAGCGCTTGCTTCTGTTGCCCATCCTGCCGTTGTATACGTACTGCAATATTACTAACCATAGCTAACACTAAGGAATTCTTCCTGGGCCTCTGCCAGCATGGTAGGGTGATTTTGGAGGGGTGAGTTGTTTTGTTTGGAATTATATTTTGTTTTTTTACATTTATTGCACAATTATGGTTTGTTTTGTATTCACCTTGGTCTTCTGTATTTTCTTTTTGTTATAGAGAATTGTGTTGTTGTAATTACACGTCTGGTTTTGATATATATGCACTTGTAGTTTGAATACTATTTTTCTTTTTTAGTTTGCCCCTCTATGAGCACACGCTGGGAGAGATCCAGTGGTTTAAAATTAAGGTGTGCCTTGTGCTTATCATCTATTGTATTAGTTGAATCCTTAAGCACATGCTTGTTGGCCATCGTGTGGCAGTTTTCGGTATTGCATCTATCAGTCATTTTCTATACATAGTTCTGCATTCATTGTTGATCTTGTTTTAGTTTAATATTTCTTTTGTAATAAAACATTCTAAACTGCATTCTTGTCTGCTGGCTCATTTAATTGAGGGGGGGCTGTTGTAGAAACTTGGTAACATTTGCTTAGTGTGTCTAGTCCTATAGGGTATCCCTCCAGCTCTATAATATAAAACTCTATATTAGGGGGTGGCGTACTCAGATTAGCTTTTAGGGGTGCAGTGAGGGGGGGGGAGAAAGTCACAGTGCGTCCGCTACATATATGTGCTAGATAAAGACATTAGCATTGATCAGAGTTTGAAGGGCATCTGCTTTGAAATCTATCACACCAAAGTTATTTCTAAAAAGTGATATGCCTGCACAATGACTTTTTGCTGCACTGTAATTATAATGCTGCCATGGGGGGAGGGGGATGTTGTGATTTATATTGTTATAATGCTATAATTGTAAACACATTGCTGTTGTTTAAGTCATATTGAAAATAATATATTTCCATGTTTCATAACAATATACGAATTTATTTTTTTTAAACTATAGCAAAGTAATTTTATCTAAATTACTTATTTGAGGGCTGAGAATGAAAAATTTGGAAATTGCCAAAATAAATGGGCAGCTGGACGGTAAATGTAATACTTCCATATGAGTGCACACAGTTTGAAATCTGTATTTAGTGCATTTCTGATTATTGGATGTCCACACGTGGGTGCTGATGTGTAGACTGCATTGTGTTTCACTGGGCTTTGGCCTGACTTCAATGACAATGGCTCAGCTAGTATATTCATTACTTTGTTTTCTGTAGAGGAGATAGGGAGTCAGACCCGAAGCTGGCTGAAACCATTGGAATGGTTTATTTTACAGGTACGTTGTTCTGTTTATTTTTGTTGTTTACATTAAATGAGTAGTAGTGTTAAATGTTTTATGAAACTGTTAGAGAAATAAGGTTCAATGTAAATGTTAAAACATGCAATAATGTGTTTTCTGAGAAATGTATTTTATTTCAGCATGTTATCTCTAAATATAATTGTATTTTGTATTACTGCATGATTGGGAAGGAGGGATAGGGAGTAATAAATGAAGCTGGCTGAAACCATTTGGATTCTTTATTTTAAAGTTACTGCATGAGTGGGAACGGCTGCAAGAACTGCCTTCAATAAACCGTCTATTGGAGAACCTGAGGATTCCCTGTCTCAGTTCTTGTGTGATGCAGGAGAGAGGGAGTAACACAGGGAATATATATATATATATATATATATATATATATATATATATATATATATATATATATATATATTATATAATCAAGGAGGCAGTACGGTCCAGTGGCTACAGTCCCAGGCTTGTAACCAGTTCAAATGCCACCTCTGCCACTGACTGACTCACTGTGTGACCCTGAGCAAGTCACTTCATCTTCTTGCGATCCACCCTGCGGATGAGATGTTAAGTCAATGTCCTATTGTAAGTGACTCTGCATATAATCCACAGTTCACAGCCTGCCTCTGTAAAGCACTTTGTGATGGTATATACAGTGCAATATCATATTAAGGGATTTCTTGTCTTCAAAGCTAGGGGTATAAATTAAAATAAGTATTGGTTGCCATGGATATATGCCTACACGTATTCATAAAGATTTAACTTATGAGTTATGTAAAGAATATTTTTTTTCCCCCAAAGTAAATAAAGTTTGAGATTGATTTAAAAAAAAAAAAACAAAAAAAAAAACTATACTCTTGTGAAAGAAATACGAGGCCCCTATTTGCAAAACATTAAGGACGGTCTGTTTTAAGGAATGTTTTCTGTACTATGTTTTTCAGCTTTTATTAATTCAATCAACTTTTTAAAAAAAGTTGGAGGCTGTGTGGTCCAGTGGTTAAAGAAAAGGGTTTGTAACCAGGAGGTCCCCGGTTCAAATCCCACCTCAACCACTGACTCATTGTGTGACCCTGAGTAAGTCACTTCACCTCCTTGTGCTCCGTCTTTTGGGTGAGATGTAATTGTAAGCGACTCTGCAGCTGATGCATAGTTCACACACCCTAGTCTCTGTAAGTCGCCTTGGATAAAGGCGTCTTCTAAATAAACAAATAATAATAATAATAATAATATAAAAATAAAGATATATCTATAAACTAAGCGAGTGTTGACTCACTTTGTTTCCTTGAGAAAAAAATGCAAGCAGAAAAAAATCAAACATGACAAATATGGTGATTTTGTATCACTAGTGCGTACTGGAATACTGTGATTTACATACTGGAGTTTGTATATGCTTGTGAAGTCTGAGAGGAACACATTGATTGGCTGTGCTAACAGTCACTTCGCATTCACATTTTAGGGCCCCCTACTTTTTGTCCCATAATTCAAGCACTGATCAACAATGAGAAAAAAAGGAAAAATACATTAATAGCCACCCAAGTTGAGTTTTGCTCGATGATGAGATTTTAGCACATCAAACTGTTCTTTTCGGCAAAGGTTTAGAGCCACTGGCAAATTTAAAATAAGGAAGGATATAACTGAAAAAATAAACGCAACGTCTTCCATAAAAAATGTCAAATAAAGAAGTCCAAAAATGACTATGCGACCTAAAGCACAGAACAGCAGTTGTTCACCCCCTAGTCTCTGTAAGTCGCTTTGGATAAAAGCGTCTTTTAAATGACTAAATAATACTACTACTACAGCGTGCCTATAGAAAAATACATCTTTAACTTATTTCAATATAAATGTATTCTATGATGTAATATTAATATTCATATTCTTTACATGCAATACCTGAATGTTTCTGTATGTTTGTGAACAATCAGAATATAAACGGTAAACATTAATATGCATTTGCTATATTTGTGCAATACCGGGGTATGCCAATAGATGGTGACCTACTCTAGGAGAGTATATTAAGTTCCAAGTTTGTAGGGACAGAGAGTGTACTAATACAGTTGTTGTATTGGCTACATGTGTGAGACTCGGTAAATAATACATGCATACATGCCAACAGTCCCTATATGGTCGGGACAGTCCCGATTTCCTAGCAAATGTCCCGCGTCCCGATGCTTAGGAAGAAAGTCACGATATTTACCCATAGAAAAAAAAGTATTCTGCACAGTCGAGTTAGTCTTCGTGCGGCTTATACAAAAGTAAGAACGCTTCATTATGTTTATTTTTACTGTCATGATGGTCGTGTTAAGTTGGGGGGATACGTCTATTATATGATAATGAGTGTTTTTTTTCGTATGACTCCTCCCATATTGAAACTGCATTGAAATCAACAAGCTGGCAAATGCCAAGAGCTCAATGGTAATTACCTACTGCAAACAGTTCAGCAGACATGGAATTCCAGATGAAGTGATATCTGACAATGGCCCACAGTATGCATCTGCAGGATTTCAACAGTTCAGCAAAGAGTATGGGCTTAAGCATACTACAGCATTGCCTAGATATCCTCAATCTAATGAAAAGGCTGAAAAAGCCATGCAAATAAAAAGAATAAGAATTGTTAAGAAAAGCCATAGCTGATTGTCAACATCCACATCTTACATTACTGGACTATCGCAACACACTACTGGAGGGTTTGGCATGAACAGTTCAATTACTTGTGGGACGAAGGACAAAAACCAGACTCCCCTCTTCACAGAAGCTGCTCCAACCACAAGTAGCAAGAGGAGTTACACAAAAGCTAAAAGTAAACCGAGAAAAAATAATACTACGACCGAGGGTCAAAACTTCTGAAGCCTCAGCCAGGAGATACAGTGAGGGTAAGGGAGGAGAGAATGTGGAGACCTGCTGTTGTTCTAACAAATAGCACACAGCCACACTCATGCATTGTGGAATCGGAAGGGCATCAGTACAGAAGAAACTGAAGGGATTTGATAAAGACGACAGAAACCTGAAGCAAATGAAGTGAAGCATCAAAGGAAACAAGTGGCTGAAAAAAGTGAACCTCAGGAGAGGATTAAGAACATAAGAACATAAGAACATAAGAAAGTTTACAAATGAGAGGAGGCCATTCAGCCCATCTTGCTCGTTTGGTTGTTAGTAGCTTATTGATCCCAGAATCTCATCAAGCAGTTTCTTGAAGGATCCCAGGGTGTCAACTTCAACAAAATTACTGGGGAGTTGGTTCCAGACCCTCACAATTCTCTGTGTAAAAAAGTGCCTCCTATTTTCTGTTCTGAATGCCCCTTATCTAATCTCCATTTGTGACCCCTGGTCCTTGTTTCTTTTTGCAGGTCAAAGAAGTCCCCTGGGTTGACATTGTCTATACCTTTTAGGATTTTGAATGTTTGAATCAGATCGCTGGGTAGTCTTCTTTGTTCAAGACTGAATAGATTCAATTCTTTTAGCCTGTCTGCATACAACATGCCTTTTAAACCTGGGATGATTCTGGTTGCTCTTCTTTGCACTCTTTCTAGAGCAACAATATCCTTTTTGTAACAAGGTGACCAGAACTAGGCAAGGTCTTGTAAAGTTGCATTGTAAAGTTTTAACATTACTTCCCTTGATTTAAATTCAACACTTGTCACAATATATCAGAGCATCTTGTTGGCCTTTTTTATAGCTTCCCCACATTGTCTAGATGAAGACATTTCTGAGTCAACATAAACTCCTAGGTCATTTTCATAGTTCCCTTCTTCAAATTCAGTATCTCCCATATGATATTTATAATGCACATTTGTATTGCCTGCATGCAATACTTTACACTTTTCTCTAATAAATGTAATTTGCCATGAGTCTGCCTAGTTCTGAATGCTGTCTAGATCATTTTGAATGACCTTTGCTGCTGCAACAGTGTTTGCCACTCCTCCTATTTTTGTAATGTTTGTAAATTTAACAAGTTTGCTTACTATACCAGAATCTAAATCATTAATGTAGATTAGGAAGAGCAGAGGACCTAATACTGATCCCTGTGGTACACCGCTGGTTAACTCACTCCATTTTGAGGTTTCTCCTCTAATCAGTACTTTCTGTTTTCTACATGTTAACCACTCCCTAATCCATGTGCATGCATTTCCTTGAATCCCTACTGTGTTCAGTTTGAGAATTAATCTTTTATGCAGGACTTTGTCAATAGCTTTCTGGAAATCTAAATAAACCATGACATATGCTTTGCAATTATCCATTTTCAATGTTGCATCCTCAAAAAAGTCAAGTAGGTTAGTTAGACATGATCTCCCTTTCCTAAAACCATGCTGACTGTCTCCCAGGATATTGTTACCATATAGGTAATTTTCCATTTTGGATCGTATTATAGTTTCCATAAGTTTACATATAATAGAAGTCAGGCTTAAGGTCTGCAGTTACCTGGTTCGGTTTTGTCTCCCTTTTTGTGGATCGGTATTATGTTTGCTATTTTCCAGTCTGTCGGTACAACCCCTGTGTCAAGAGACTGTTGCATGATCTTGGTTAGCGGTTTGTAAATAACTTCTTTCATTTCTTTGAGTACTATTGGGAGGATATCATCTGGCCCAGGGGATTTGTTTATTTTAAGAGCTCCTAGTCCCTTTAACACTTCTACCTGTGTTATGCTAAAGTTATTTAAAACTGGATAGGAACAGGTCGAATGTGTCGGGCATGTTGTCCGTGTCCTCCTTTGTAAAAACTTGTGAAAAGCAATCATTTAATATATTTGCTATTTTTTTCTTCATCTATGAGTTTGCCATTTGTGTCTTTTAGACATTTAACCTCCTCTTTGAATGTTCTCTTGCTGTTATAATATTGGAAAAATATTTTGGAATTGGTTTTAGCCCCCTTAGCAATATTGATTTCTATCTCTCTCTTGGCCTCTCTAACTTCCTTTTTGACTTATGTTTGCAGTTCCAAGTACTCTTTCTGTCTACTTTGTTTTTGGTCCCTTTTAAATGCTCTGTAAAGTGCCTTTTTTCGCTGAATATTTTTTTAATTGATCTATTAAACCATTTTGGCCATTTTGTTTTAGATTTAGATTTGTCTATTTTTGGGATATAATTGTTTTGCGCCTCTAGTGCTACATTTTTAAAAAACAGCCATCCTTTTTCTGTGGATGTTTTCTCTATTTTACTCCAATCTACTTCTGTTAGTCTCTGTTTCATACCTTCATAGTTTGCTTTTCTAAAATTGTAAACCTTAGCTTTAGTCATTACTTTTGGGGTTTTAAAAAATATTTCAAATGAGACCATGTTGTGGTCTGAGTTTGCCAATGGCTCTCTGACCTCTGTTTTAGTTATTCTGTCTTCATTATTTGAAAAGACTAAATCAAGGCATGCCTCCCCTCTTGTCGGTGCCTTGACAAATTGCATTAGGAAGCAGTCATTTGTCATTTCCACCATTTCAATTTCGTCCGTCGTGCCCCCCATCGGGTTTTCCCATTTTATACGGGGGAAGTTGAAACCCCCCATTAGTATGGCTTCTCCTTTTCTACATGCATTTCGAATGTCATTGTATAACAGATTGTTTTGCTCAGCGACTGAATTTGGCGGTCTATAGCATGCTCCTATTATTATTCCCTTTGAATTTGTGTCCATTATTCTGACCCATATTGATTCTGCATTGTTTTCTTTGTCCTGATTGAACACCTGGGCTTCAAGACTATTTCTTATGTATAGCGCTACCCCTCCGCCTCTTCTGTCCTGCCTGTCTTTCCTATACAGTGTGTACCCATTAATATTATATTCTGTACCCACTAATATTATATTCATGAAGAGACACTATCCAGTTAGAATTCAGAAAGCTGAATTCTTACTGGATAGCGTCTGGGACAGAATAATCCCTGTATAGCCACTAGGGTCAGGGTAGTCCACCCCTGCACTTACAAAACACTGGAATACTTATAAAGAAGGGGAGATGTAATGATACTGTGTTAAGTTACTGGGATTCAGTTATGTCGGTGTACCTGCAATACCGGGATATGCCAATAGATGGTGCCCTATTCTAGGAGAATACGTGAAGTACCAAGTTTATATTGACAGAGTGTTCTAAAGTTGTATTGGCTGCACGTGTGAGACTCAGTAAATAATATAAAGAATGATGATGTTTTATGTTTCGGAAAGCAGTTTAATTCCTTGAATCCGGCGATATTGCAATGTGTGTGCAATTTATTACACCGGGCATATCTGGGAAGCCAGACAACTGATAGCATTTGTGTTTGGTTCTATTTTGTTCCTCACCTCCAATTGGAAATATTATACTCCCGTGCCCTACGGAAAAGCGCATCTGTGACATCAGCCAGTATCTCTGACACAGAAGACTGACAGATGCCTGATCTGTCCCCAGCTGTTGATGGACGGCACTCGACTTGCAAAACAGAATAATTGCGGACTTCAATTGCTTAACAAGCTGTAATGCGAGTGTATTTTCATAAAGCGCGAACCCTGAAATGCCTCCGAGCAGCTGGCTTTTGAAAATACAGCTTGCCAGCTATCTGGTGTCACAAAGGTGTTTTGCGACCTGTTTTTCACTTTGCCCCTTCTGAAAATCAGGCGGATAGTTTGATCTTAGTGCAATGGTAGTGTTACATGTCATAGGTAGAAGTGCATTTAACTCAAATATGTTGTCAGATAGAAGGAACACTAATCTCAATACGGGAGCAACAGAACTCTGAATCACTCAGGATGATGACAAACATCAGGAATGAATAGTTTAATAATTATCTCCTTCGTTGTGGCCAGTCTCACTTTAAGACCTTCGTTTCAAAACAATGCAAATTCAGGGATCTGAACTATGCTACGCCAGCATAGAAAAAAAAACGAATTTATTAATGATATTTCACAAAAAAGAAGTGATGTAAATAAATGAATTGTATTATGTTGTGTGTTATTCTTAATACTACCACTACGACTATGACTACAACAACAACAACAACTACTACGACTACCACGAAGAAGAAGAAGAAGAAGAAGAAGAAGAAGAAGAAGAAGAAGAAGAAGAAGAAGAAGGTTAGTACTACTAATAGTAACAACAAGTACATTTTACCCGATATTTTACTAGAGGAAAGTCCTCAATTAAATATGTCCAATTTCTTTCAGAGCATTAGTGCTTTGTCAGTAGAAGTCTTTGACTTGTGACTCACCAGATCGATATGAAAATGATTCCGTGTATACTCCATTTCAGGCATGCCAGTTTTTTGCTTTTAATCTGCAAGTATTTAACTGTATTGTAGTACCTAATGGAATTCCACAGACCCATTGTGTGCCTGAAATTGTTTAAAGAAATAAAAATAAATATAGTGTTCTAAATTCTGTTCCTTAACACTGGCAGCAAGATACTCTTGTCACATGTACTACTAGCACCAGTGCTGCCTTTTCTAGTGCTCGACAGGGTTGCCAACTATTTTTACAAAAACTCACCAATTCTTCCTAAAAACCCGCCCAAACCCAACCCAAGCAGGAGCGTAAGTTGTGACATCACACTCACCTCTGATGTTCCCCAGTGTAACAAATAGCAACTACATTATTTGCAATTTCAACTTTTTGTGTTTTATGTGCTTAATTACCAGGGATCCTAGGAATCCGTTTGCTGCGGAATAAGTTGCTGTCGGAGAGTTTTTATTTGTACACTTGCAAAAACTATGAAGGCTTTTTTTGGTTGTTTGGTAACCAAATCAATACACTTCTCATATATAATCATCATCGACACAGGCAATGCTTAAATTTAGTGAACATACTTGTTCAATAAAACTGCTTCTGGCGAACGAGGTGCACTGTCAATGTCACATTCATGCTGAAACGTAGCTGCAGTTTAGTTCAGTATCCAGCGCGTTTTTACTACTCAACAAGCTGTTTAAAGATGTTGGGGGCCCTCAATTTTAGCCTTTTATTTTAATTGTGGAATAACGCTGATACGAATCATACGAAAAATCATTCCTTTTCTTTAATCAAGTAAAACCTTTGAGAACAAATTCTTATTTGCAATAACGCCTGTTACCAGACTGTGCCTTTTAGAAAGTGCTCCGTTTGTAGCCCAAGGTAATAATGAAATGTACATCATATGACAAATATTGATGCGTGTCATTGTTACAATGTTTAGCAACAGTGATGTAAACACTAATGGTTGTGTATCATACAGCTTAGTATTTTGCTTAGTCATATCGTAAATATTTTAAAACTACTCAAAATATAACCAAATAAAATACCCGCAAAAATGTCCAAAACTTCTCACGTGTGACGTCAGTAGAATACGCTATATGCGATATCACCATGTTAATTTTTAACCAATGAAAATGCAGCATTTGGTTTTGACAGGCGGCCTTAACCAATCAGGACCAGAAGTCCCGCCTCCCAGTTCCGGTCATGTGTTTGTAGTCTTTAAGCAATATCGGAAGTCCCACCCTCCCATCCTGTCACGTGTATGTAGTTGTTAATGCACTTTTGGAATCTGTGTTCCATGATTGTAGTTTATCACATTAAAATAGGGAATTAAACAAAGGTTTGGGGTATTCATTTTTAATTTAAATGTATTTAGAGTGAAATGGGTAAACAGGAGAATACATTGTTTTGTTATATGTGTCATTTCAGAAAATAAAATAAGCTTTTTAGAAAAATAAAAATAAGTTTGAAAACAAGGGTATACAGTTTGTTATATTCTTTATTTCAGAAAAATAAAATGAGCAGTAAAATGGGTGAAAACAAAAAGGGTACGAAGTGCTGAAAAAATAAACGAGCTTGAAAACGAAGACAGTAAAATGTTAAAAACAAGTACATTACACAGAGAAGCGTGTCCGTTTAAAAATAAATAAATAAAATAAAGTGTTTTATAATGAACAACGATCCGATGCTGTATGTACAGAGCTAAATGGACCTATACAGAAGGAAAGCGACACAGGATGGTCTTAAACAGAGAAGCGTGTCTGTTGAAAAAAGACAAAATGTTTAAAATAAGGAACAACCTGTTTAAGAAATGTACATACTTAACCCAACACAAATAAATAAATACATAAATAAATAAATAAAATAAAATAATAATAATGTGAGACCCTGTATACATTGTTAACATTTAAAAAAACCTTCTTGCATTACTTATTTTACACAGCTGGATGTACAAGCATGTCTAAAACAGCAGGGTCGGCTTCTGAAATGTCTGTACCAAGTGTCTTGAGTTTAAAACAGGGGTGCCCAATCCTGGTCCTGGAGGGCCGATGTCCCTCCTGACTTTTGTTGCAACTGTGCCCAAAATTACTTAATTGGACCAATCAAGCCCTTATTAGAAGCTTAATTTGTCCAATTAATCAATTTAGTGTACAGTTTAAACAAAAACCAGGAGGGCATCGGCCCCCCAGGACCAGACTTGGGCACCCCTGCTTTAAAACCTTAAAATGTCAAATAAAAAATAAAAAAGAATACACACCTTGACTATCGGCTGCTGCTATGTTAGACTTGTTACAATGTATTTACATAAACTGAAGAAAAAAAAACAGTTTTAAAATAAGATGCTACAAACCTTTTCAGTGTCAGTGCTTGTCTGTATCTGAACAAACAGAGAGAATTGCGAGTGTGGCTGCAGTTCCCCCAGGGTGCTGAGGGCGTTGTGGAAGCGCCACGCCCCTTCCTGTCACGTGATTGTAGTTTTTACAGAAGTTTTACCTAGGTTCAGGGCCATGTGTGTAGTTTTAAAACAACAGTTTTAAAGTTTTCAAGTCAATTTTGAGATAAAGAAAACAAATTGTTACCGTAAAACGGTAAATAAAACTAAAGTATAGAGATGTTGTTGTATTTTTTTTTAATTTATACAATTAAAATAAGGCATATGTTGACCCAGCTGTGCAGAAAGATCAGTTTGGGTCTCTCTTGGCAATGCTGAAGAGGCCTGTAGCTTATACAGAAGTATACAAAAAACACAAAAGTTTTCAAAAGTACAGATTGAAGGATTATCATCTGAACAAAACAGTCTTTAGGCACGTATTTAAACACTTTGAAACCAGGCGTTTATGCTGAAATGCACGGATCATGAATGTATATTTAAGTTTATTTATTTTAAAGCTTCAAAACGTCAAAACAATATGGTACAAACATTGACTATCAGCGGTCATATTTTAGACAATTTCCAACATTGTTACAACGTATTTACTTAAAGCAAAAAATTGTTTTAAAATAAAATGTGATAAACTTCGGCTGTGTCTATTCTTGTGTGAGCATGGCAGACTGAGAGAGAATTGTACAAGCGACAGATCCCCCTCATGAGCGAGGGGCTGGGGATTGCACTGGCCTGTGGTGATAGGCTAGAGGCGATAAGTACAAGAGTCTGCTGTAATTCCTTTAGGTAGAATGAGAACAGTTTTAAAGAGGGGAATGGTAAACAATTTTAAAAAGTTAATAAAATGACATAGAACACTTCTCGTTACACAGCATGTCACTCCCGTTTTAAAGTTTTTCATACATAGGACTGCATTTACAGAAAACTGCACGAAAAACTATTCCATATATCCTGTTAAAAAGTGTGCAGAATAGTGGGGTGTCTGCATAAAGAAAATAAGTGTCAAATTGGTTAACAGACCAGTAAGCTTACACGATGCATAAACCAAATAGGGAGCATTTTTCAAGAGAAACAGAACGGTGGTTGCTGACATTGAGTAGCAATGGCAAAATGAACTAGAGATTAGAGATGTGCTGGTATTGAAACTTCAACGATGATTTTAGGTTACATTATAGCGTGTATAGCTGCGCTGTCTAAGGATGCAGGGCCTGGCCCTTTGACAAGCAAGACAGCTAAAGAAGTGGACAGCGCATTTCAAAGCCTACAACATGCTGTGTCCTGCGGTGCTATCTAGAGGTTGTCCAGCCAGTTTCACAAGAGAATCGGCAATGCAATTTCGATGAACAATTGTTGGGGAGTTCTTAGCACAGGGCACACACTGTAAAACTATTATCTTTTGTTGCCCTTACACTTCACACTGTGTGTGTGTGTGTGTGTGTGTGTGTGTGTGTGTGTGTGTGTGTGTGTGTGTGTGTGTGTGTGTGTGTGTGTGTGTGTGTGTGTGTGTGTGTGTGTGTGTGTGTGTGTGTGTGTGTGTGTGTGTGTGCGTGCGTGCGTGCGTGTGTGTGCTAGTTATATTTTTCCAAGCTACGGTGTTCAAGAGTTTTAGCCAAGATGAAAATAACTAAACTTTAGAGATGCTAGTTGGGCCCCTCTAGCTGGGATGGCTGTTCTTGAGAATGTCCAGTTTGTGACGGTCAGCTAAGAAAATGTGGTGTTTTAAGATGCCAAGGGGCCATCCGGTTTACATTATTGTCCTTTTAGAAACGGTTTTGTGTCAATGTTCTGCAACCAGCTACTGTGTAGTATTGAAACATGTGGTGCCAGTAATTCAGTTATGCAAACTGAAATCTTTAAAAAAAACAATAAATTAAAAAAAATATTCCAATTTAGTCATCAGAAAACATTGCTTACAAAACATTTACAATATTTACAAACAGGTACTTATCCACATCCTGTGAAACGGTTCGCTTGTACTGCGCTTCCACGTTACAGGACGGATCCGCTGCTTCTTGTTATTTATTTGCAACACACACATTGTTCGGGGTGTGTGAGCACACATTTTACATTCTGTGTGCGTGCATTTTGTCTACAAACACTCATATATCCAATATTTATATATAAAGAAAACACCAACAAATACTTTGAGCAGATGTTAAGCATTTTCTTTGCAGAGAATAATTTCTGAAGGTATCCTAAATTCACATTAAGGATTTTTTCTTGGTTACAAATTGACTTGTTAAAACAGAGTGTGTAAAAACAAGGGGGTGAGGGGCTCTTCTTTAACTTGTCATCTCTCGTGGCTATCTAACTTACACCTGCCCTATCTGGAGTGTAATGCAGTCACTTGATAACCACATTCTTCACAATACAGTATGCAGACTCTTTGACAGAGGGGCTCCTCCTCAAAGATCCTGAAAATAAAAAGCTAAAGTTTGAATGCACTGAAATGAAGGAACATAAATATCTCCCTGAGCTGGGAGGTAGTGCCACCGTTTCATTTTTACCAGGGGAATTCTAACACGACTGAAGTGAAATAGAGAAACTAGGTACCAATGTCACCTCCATAGTAAAACGTGCTTCATTTACATGATCAAATTGTATCTAATGCCCAGCTGTAAACACTATGCTGCGTGTGTCGAGATATTAGTTTAGTCCATCCTCTATGCCTACACACACTGGTCAGATTTCAAACGCTGTAGCGTCCATGTGTTAACATGTCTGTCGATGCCTCTGACGTACATCGCACTCTTGAGATTATTAACACAAATATCCTGTGCAACACGAAGGAAAGTTCATTCCAAACACTTAACTGTTCATTCTTTATTATAAATGTAGGGATTTGTAAATATCTGTGAAAGATAAACTTGCCAGCGTCAGTGCCATACTGTCGCTGGAGGTGAAAAGCGCTCAGTGCTACTGGCGCTGGTGTGTAACACCTGTAACATGTTAAACCAGCGCTCAGTGCCGCACCGCCGCGGACCAGCAGACCATTGCAAGCTAGAAAGCCAATACAGAAAGTGCCACATGACAAGTGTTCGTGTGGTGTTTTAGCTTGCTGAAATCATCTTCTTTAGAAACTTTATTTTTATTTTTGAAGCCGCACATTGTAAGTGATATTCTGGAAGACGAGACTCCCTTTTCAAAGCACGTAGAAACAAGCAATCAGCAGCGACAGTGCTTCCCGGCAGCTTTTGTCGAAATTCTCTTTTTATATGTATTTTCTGTAAACATTAGTTTATGGATAATCTTGTTTGCTTTTAAACCAATTAAATTACATTATTTTTTACACATTATTTTTACATACACTTGCCCATTTATTCAGTTGGGTGTTATTTTTTTTTTTACTGGAGCAATCTAGGTAAAGTATCTTGCTCAAGCAGCAGCGTTCCCCACCTGGGATTGAACCCACGACCCTCCGGTCAAGAGTGCAGAGCCCTTGTTTGTTTGTTTGTTTGTTTGTTTGTTTGTTTGTGTTGGGTTAAGTATGTACATTTTAAACAGGTTGTTCCTTATTTTAAACATTTTGTCTTTTTTAAATATACACACTGCTCTGTTTAAAGCCATCCTGTGTCGTTTCCTTCTGTGTCGCCGCAATATAGCTCTGGACATGCAACCTCTACACGTGTTAACAATTCACATTTCTCCCCTTTTAAAATTGTTTTTCATTTTTAAGTAACTGCATGGCAACCTTGTTTTTACCATTTATTGCAGAGATTCGCCGTTTGGTTCTGTACCGTTTCTTATCTTCGAACAGACGTACCAGCAACACCCTTCGCACATGCCCAGCGATGCTGCTAGCCAGTGCTGGGGTTCCCCTAGTTTCTTATCTTCGAGCGACGCCCTTAGCTCCTGCAGGGCACAGATTAGTGTACAGCAGTGTTCTCTTTCCCGCAGACACATTTAAGGTTTGTAGTATTTTATTTAAAAAATATATATATATTCTTTAAGCAAATACATTGTAACAAAGTTGGAACTTGTGCTTAGGTCTAAAGCTATGTAAAATACGTTTTTTTAAAATGTTAACAATGTCTACAGGTTCTCACATCTTACTTTGTTTTATTTATTTATCTATCTATGTGGTAGTTAAGAAGTGTTTTAAACTGTTTAGCACGTTTTTAGTCTTTTTTCAACAGACACGGTTCTCTGTTCTCTGCAGGTTTTAACAATTCACATTTCTCTGTTTTTAAACGGTTTTTCATTTTTAAGCACATGCATTGTAAACTTGTTTTTAACATTTTACTGCTCATTTTATTTTCAAAACGTGCTTTATCTTTTCAACATTTTATACATTTTTGTTTTCCCTTTTTACTCATTTAATTTTTTCAACACTTGATACATTTTAGTTTTGACGGGAGGGTGGGACTTCTGGAATTGCTTAAAGACTACAAACACATGACCGGAACTGGGAGTCGGAACCTCTGGTCGATTCTGATTGGCTAGGGGACCTGTCAAAACCAAATGCTGCATTCTCATTGGTTAAAAATTAACATGGTGATAGCACATATAGCGTACACTACTAACATTATGTAAAATAATATAACATGCTGTTATTAATAAAGATAAATACAACTAATTTGTGTTCTATTTTTCTTGCCATCAGATTATGTAGTGTACATTTTGTAATTTGCATTTGCGTTATATATTATTGTGTCAATTGCTACAAACATTCAGAGTTATGTAGCCTACGCATCAAGCGCATGCTAGTATACTCTTAGAATAAAGAGTTCTATAACCTTTTAAGGTTCTTTGGCGTGCTTCATATATGGAACCCTAAAAGTGTCTATATAGAACCATTTCAGATGGTTCGTTTAACACCAGATACGCATGCCAGCGTCAGTGACACACTGTCGCTGGAGGTGAAAAGCGCTCAGTGCTACTGGCGCTGGTGTGTAACACCTGTAACATGTTAAACCAGCGCTCAGTGCCGCACCGCCGCGGACCAGCAGACCATTGCAAGCTAGCAAGCCAATATAGAAAGTGTCACATGACAAGTGTTCGTGTGGTGTTTTAGCTTGCTGAAATCATCTTCTTTAGAAACTTTATTCTTATTTTTGATGGCGCACATTGTAAGTGATATTCTGGAAGACGAGACTCCCTTTTCAAAGCGCGTAGAAACAAGCAATCAGCAGCGACAGTGCTTCCCGGCAGCTTTTGTCGAAATTCTATTTTTATATGTATTTTCTGTTAACATTAGTTTATGGATAATCTTTTTTGCTTTTAAACCATTTAAATTGTTCCAAAAAACCCCCAAAAAAGACTATTCTATAGTCCATTCATTTTAATTCCGTACATGGTCTTGTTGTACTAGTGCTAAAATATACACTCCCTTTTTTCTTTATATATTTACCCGAAACCTTGCTTAATATAATTTTAGGAAATGACATGTCAGCACTGTGCTTGCATCCAGAGCACGTCTGCCGATGAAAATAAAAATACGGCTAAAAACAAAACAGTATTCGCTTCAACAGAGACAGTCAGTAGCGTAAAAACAAACAAGCTAAATGCTCCGCGTCTGACTGTACAGTTTGACATTTGAATGTGCCGCCCCTGCTTGTTCTGCGATGCTCAGCCAATAGGCAGGGACAGGACGTTGAAAAGAATTGTGGGAAATGTTGTTTTAAGACCTTGAAATATACCTTTGCTTCTATGCCTGAGCCCACATTTCCCACAATTCTTTTCAACGTCCGGGGTAGATGTTTTTTCGAGGCAACTGATCAATGTCTGATTCTGTTCACATTGTATACAGTATTGCAACAAAATTACTTATTGATCATTGTCATATACCAATTGCTATTGTAAAATGCGTGCATCATAGCTATAACAATATTGAAATACATAATCTTACTTTTTTGGGTTGGCTTCAATCCGTTTCTTTTTTTACACTATGTACAGTTAGGAGGCTGTGTGGTCCGGTGGTTAAACAAAAAAGTCTTGTATCCAGAAGGTCCCCGGTTCAAATCCCACCTCAAGCACTGACACATTGTGTGACCCTGAGCAAGCCACTTAACCTCCTTGTGCTCCGTCTTTCGGGTGAGACGTAGTTGTAAGTGACTCTGCAGCTGATGCATAGTTCACACACCCTAGTCTCTGTAAGTTGCCTTGGATAAAGGCGTCTGCTAAATAAACAAATAGTATGTGCGTAATAAACCCAATCGGGCCGTGATAATGACAACCCTAGGCTGTGCTGAAATAAATAATGTGGTTTTCTGCTGTAGTATGTGCAGCTTGGCAGGATAGCCGAGTAGTCTAAGGCGCCAGACTCAAAGACTCTGTATTTCCACAGAATTGTGTGTTCTGGGCTCAAAGTGGAGGCGTGGGTTCAAATCCCACTTCTGACATTTCAATTTTATTTTAAAGCATACCTTAAGTTTGTCGCGTGATACAAAAGCAAATTTTGGCATTTTTGCATTGCCTGCCTCGTCAAACAAACTCGAGCCACAGCACACAGCGCTGCTGCATCGGGACACAGAGATGGATTTTAAAGCGACTGAATCAACGAGCTGAGACTACTTTTTGAAGAAATTGAAAACATGCCTCTTGTCGAAATATTTGCTATTTAGTTAATTTATTTATTTTTTGAATTTGCAAATCGCAGACTACATTGCCAACAATTTGAATTGATCATATCAAGCTGCGATGTAGCCTATGAGAATCGCTGGCATAATTCAGGGGGAATTAGCTCAAATGTTAGAGCGCTCACTTAGCATGCGAGAAGTAGCGGGATCGATGCCCGCATTCTCCAAATAGTTTTAATGTATCTGCGTATTTAGTCCCAACGCATTATGGAGATACATACAGTGTGTCAATTCTTTGTAACAGAGACGTCCGCCCTACATCTGTATTTTAAAGCACAGTCTCCTAATTTGTAATATTCCCCAGGCTGAAAAACTGCAGTGCGCCCTCCATCGTATGCCTTCCGAGAAGCACAAACGGAGTTTTTTTTTTTATATTTTTTTTTTAGCAATGGAAGAGTTTGTGTTATTTGGGAATAAATATAAATGGCTTGAAGTTTGCTTGCATTGGTTTGAATACATGTAATTGTGATTACAGACTTTCCTGCCCAGTGTTGCTTTCTTCTTAGATGTGGTCTGTTTCGGCTTTCTGCTCCCTCGATCACGTTGTGCAGCATCTCCCGTATGCTTTGGTGGTTTAACAGGTTGGTCTCTGTGGTGCAATCCGTTAGCGCGTTCGGCTGTTAACTGAAAGTTTGGTGGTTCAAGCCCACCCAGGGACGATGCTTTTTGCATTTCTTAATCCCATTAGAAGATGGCACTGTAATATGTTATTATTTCCTCCAATTACACTGAAGAAGAAAATGTGTTCTGTTTTTTAGTTCAAAATAATACAAAACAGAAAAATATTCTGGCTGTTTGCCGAAACCCGGGATCGAACCAGGAACCTTTAGATCTTCAGTCTAACGCTCTCCCAGCTGAGCTATTTCGGCTTGACAAGCCTCCTTTCTCGAGATAACATTGTTTTTTTTAGAAAAGTTGTAATATAATTAAGTACATTTCTAAACAATCCGCTAGTAACATATATAATCTCAAAGCGCTATAATTTATTTCAGCTCTTATGAAAGACAAGTATCCTTGCGCATTACATCATCCTTGATTGCGAAATGTAATATTAATTAATTCTGTATTTGTAATTAAGAAATGCAGCTACCTTATAATTATTTATGAAAGATTATAAAAATCAAACACTGCTACCATCTCCTGTGTGGAATTTCATAGAAAATTGCGCTAAAAATTTAGCAGCTTTATTCCTATAGTTTTAATGGTAATGCTGACAATCCTTTATCAAGTTCACTGTACCTGTGTATTTGCATGGTCCAGTATAAGAAGATACGATTTTTCTGGAGTTCTTGGTTGCTCAGTTCAGCACCAGTCATCAGAGCTGAAAAACAACAGCAATAGGTACCTGGTATGGTAACTGGACCACATATCATTTATATCAACTGACTGTTTTCCTCGAAATATTATAATGCCAGTATTTGATATGTGTATACTAGAACATTCATTATATAGCACCCAAGTTTAAATCACACCATCAGTTATAAAAATGCATTGTAATAGATAATGAAATTAGCACTGAAAGGGAGACCTATAAAGTAGTTATAATGTGAAGATCATTATTTTTATAAGCATTGATTCAAATTCGAACTTACATGGTTGAACCTTCTGGGGCGATACCAGCTTATAGATTACTTTGTATCAGTCAGGCTGAGTCTGCCATCAGCCTTTCTTCTAAACAAGGGTTCCATCTGAACCTGAAAAAAGAACATTTGTGACAAAATAGCAAGGTTGCAGTTAAACAAAAGACTTCAATTAAACAAATAGCCTAAACACAAAATAGTCACAATGGCCAAATAAAAGGTTTCTACACAAAACAACAAGAAATCAAAAAGGGGTTCACTGGGTGAAAACAAATAAACACTACTATACAATGACAAAAGGGACTTACTGTTGAAAAAGAGAGATTATTTTTTTTAAAAAGCATGGAGTATCCATGTTCACATTTTTTAAGTATTGCTTTCAAAACAAGATCATTTTTCAATGAAACTAAATTAGACTTAAAAACCTGAAGTTAAATACAGTACTATAACGTTCATGGATACATAATTAAAAATAAATGATAGAAAAACACAATGTATCCGATACTATCAATGTACAATGCACTATTCTGGTACTATAATGCAGTACCATCATGATAATATGATTGTCCTTTTTATTTCTAAGAAGTATCCTGGTATCTACAGTATAATGCAACACTACACCACGGTACTATATGGTACTATTTATTTTACCATGGTACGATTTCTGTTGTCCCGGATACAAGTATTACAGTAACATTATAACGGAGAAATGTATTAAATATAATTGCGCTTTGGATAAAACAGTCCCTCAAACAAGTTTCTAGCTGTTGTAAATATTACATTTTTTTAACACTCAGAACTGACACCTATTGTAAAAATGTCAATACGAACATATATTATTATTGCCATTTTTTTTAATTTTTGGTGACTATACGTACAGTACTAGTGACAATTAAAATAATACTGTAATAAAATTCTTCCCTTCAGATGATTGTATTTCGAAATAAACCAAAAGTCTTCACGATTCAATAATCTCCCGCCGTTGAGAACGCGCAGGATTCCTGGGAGTTCTACGAGATCTGATTGGATAATTCCGTCACTTCATTCGTGGTAGCTCTGCGAAATCTGATTGGCTCGCTCCTTGGTAGTGACACGGGCTATGATTGGTCAAAGCTACCAAGATATTCCCAAGATTGCAGATCGGGTGTGAGGGAGAGCTGGCCGGGCTGGGGAGCGCACAGAAATGCACAGCTGAACAGAACACCCCCCCCCCCTCAGACATGTGCTGTCTATTCACGGGAACACACCACTGAACCAGTTAGTTCAGATGATCGCTGGATACACTATAAACAATGTGACAATTTCACAAATAAACCCGTTTGTGTTCAAACCTATGAGAGGTGGAATGTAACAAAAATGTGAACTTCAAAAGCCAGAGCGTCAAACATCAACGACAAAGTTCAACATTTGAATTGAAATAACAGCTGTCAAATAGACAAAGCACAACACTCGAAGATAAAATGCCAAATTGAAAATGCTCAACACACTAATTGAATGAATTATACATAAAATAATGAATGTAATTAAGCTCAAAAATTGAAATGGGAACTTGAAATCTTAAATAAATTGATTACAATTCAAATTTCCAGCACGCCATCCGATTTGTGTTTAGTCTGTTCTAAATCAATTCTGCGCGTTGTATTTCAGGTTAAGCGCTGTGCTTTCCATTTGTCACTTGGTCATTCTATTCCCCGGGACTGCCCCTGTCATGGCAAATCTGACATGCGAAAGAGATGCTTTGCACTGTTTCTTAAATCAAGTGGCCTCAAATAAATTGTTTACATTAATGTCTGCTTAGCCTACCTATCAGTCTGGTGAAATTGTAAAAATGTGTAATTGACTTGTGGATGTTCACATCAGAACTCGAGCTGTCATTCTCGTCCCCTCACACTGGCGCAGGCAACACATCTGCCTGGATTCCTGCATGATATAAATGTGTTTCTTCATTTGCGCGGCCTGCTTTTTATTATTCATTGGGGTTTGTTTACTACATGCCTCCATAGCTGAGCCTTTAATCAGACAGTCCTTGTAGGTGACAGTCCAGTTTGATCTGCACGTACTTCTGCCAAACTTCAATTCAAAGTACAATCTTCTAAATGGGTTGTAATATAATTTAAAAAGTATTATTATTATTATTATTATTATTATTATTATTATTATTATTATTATTATTATTATTATTATTATTATTATTATTATTATTATTATTATTATCAGTTTTAATTAACGTACTGATTGCAAATTAGAGGACTAATATGAAAGAGGTGCGTGCATCAATTGCAGCTAATTAGATCCCATTAGCACCTGAACCTCTTTATAACCCCATTGCACTCTAAGGAACCCCAAACTCAGCTACTGACGGGTTTGTTTTTATTATTGTTTCTTTATAACGGTGAAAGTTCACGGTCGGGGCTGCCTTGGATTTAATGATGCCGTGTTGTCTTAGATTTGGGTAATTGTTGATCTTTTCTCTACTTTAGAAACGTTCATTTTATTGTGTGTTTCTCACTTGCGTTTTTTTTTTCCAATGCAGAATAACATTGCTATTAGCAGTGTTAGTCACAGAAGTTTGGACGCAAGTTTGTGCCCCTCTAGGTACGATAACGGTCGCTTCAGCACAACAGCTTTCAGCTTCCTGTTTATTTGCCGGTTGTGTGTTTTCAAGTATCGTTGTCTTCTACAGGCTCGGTGAGGACAGAATGTCAAGGGAGTGTTATGATGATGATGTTGGAGAAGTCTTTTGTTGGAAAGTATTTTCGCATCAATGTGATTGGTGAGTGATCATTTTTCTTGAATGGAAAGCTTTTGATGTACAAAGCCTGTTGACTCGTAATGTAATAACCTGAATTAAATACAGAGCACTCCTGCGCTGTATGACAGCAACCAGGCTTTGTTTTTTTTAGGATGCAGGGTATGAAAGGCTCTTGCCTTAGTTTTAGAAGCATGTTGCTGATCTCACTAAGTAGACCTGTGCTGCTACAGCCTTAGTCAGATTTGTTGACTGCAAGTGTGCAGAAATAGACATCATTTACACTAAACCCACTGTTCCAAATGGGCGTATAATTCTACTTGTATGAATCGTTTTTATAAAATTGCATTTAGTAGATGGAATAGTTATGACAATTTCAATAAGTAGATGGAACGGGGCGGTCGGGGTGTTCACTTTGTTATATCTCTACCTTGCTTGATCACGTGTACAGTTTAAGGCCAACTGAATTTTTTCCCATAGACAATAAGGGGGTGCTTGTATCCCTCTCTCCAAGACTGGCTGCACAGTGTGGATATAGCTTAACCGTTGACTTCTTGGGAAATGCCAAGTTCCTTGCTTCTGTGCTGAGCTGCTTTGTTCAGAACACAGTGAGTCATCATTTTATTTCTTGTAAACCTGTTTCTAATGGTGACATGCTGGGACTAACTTTAGCCTTTGTTTCCAGAATGAGACGTACAAGCTGACAGTACAAATCAGTGTCTTCTCAAACAGTGCTATGACTTCAGCTTCCTCCTATGTTCAGAGCATGACATGCCACTATTCTCCATGGGCGGAGAGGGAGATTCTGTGTGAAAGAAACTACATGGAGGTAAGGGCTGTCGGGATGTGATAATGCTGTTCAGTATAACTTGTTGGGTTGTGTGGGTATTTAATTGTCACTGCAGAAGTACTTCACTCATGACTAATGTGAATTCTCTTTAGGTTTCTGTGAGAAGAGGGGTGCCACTCATTGAGCCAAACTTTGTTCAAGATGATCCTGATTGGTCCCTTGCGTACCCAGAGGTAGAATCATGTGACTTTGCATTTTCTTCATTCATGTCCCCTTGGTCTTGCCTATTGAAGTTTACTCTACTGTCTCGTCTAGAGGAAGCAAAATCTAACGGCCCCCTTAACTTTAACCTGTCTCCCAAGAGGGTGGCCATATTGGAATTGTGTGACATTTAAGGCATTGGCTTTGCATACATGTATTCTGTGATTGCTTTGATAGAAATTGATTGGAGAAATTAACCCTTTCTTGTTGGTGTAAGCCTTGTATTTCAACCACTGAGGTAGTGGCTTCATATGTGCAGGGTTATAAACCCTTCATGCTAAATGTGTCCTGATTTACCTTTTTGAGGACTGCTGCATAGGTGCAATTTCAGGTATTGTCCTAAAGTTTGGTACACTGATGTATTAAGGTGCAGTACAAATGAATGGCTGTAAACTCTGCCTGTATCGGATCCAGACAACATGTTTTCACATAGGCTTTTGTACGCAGTTGTATTTGAGGATTTACTTTGTTCTATTAGAGATGCCCGGTGAACATAGAACAGTTTGAGTGATACATTGTTAAACTTTCACCTTTCAGTTTTAGTTCCTGTTTATTAAACAAGCCATTTGTGACAAATCCTTTAGACTGGGGATGCTTTGTGTTCAAACTCCTTATTCTAATGAGGTTTTTTTCTTTGCTAGGCAACTGCTGCTGACAACAGCATCTGGAAAATTGTGTTCCATCTCTCAGCAAATAGAAAGACAACTATGACTGTTGCTCAGGCCATGACAAATGGCTATGGCATAAACACTACACCAACTCGAATTCTGGTTAGAGCTGCATACAACTCCACAGAAAGCCAGCCTCAGGTGGTAAGTAGTCTAGGCTTCATTGTTGTCTAGTACAGTATATCCAGACTATGAAGGTAGATTTAATCTTGCTTTTGTTTTAGTAAAAGTTCCCCCTCCCCTCCAACAGATCCAAACTGTACCAATGGCTGTGCTAAGATCAACCACCTTTTATAAGCAAAGATGGATGGTCATGATGGTGGACACTGCAGTTACATGTCCTACTGGTGAGTAAGTTTATGGAGGGCAACGGTGCTCAAGAACTATTCTAGGTTTAAGTATGAATTTTCTATACCAAGTCTATGGTGTTCTTTTCTGTCAGATGGAACAGCCTTCACAGAACAGATGATTACATGGAATGTTCCCCGTGTTCTGCCTCCTCTTGTTCCGACACCACAAATTACTACCCTTGATGTCCAAATGGGAGTTGATGGCCGCAAGCTTGACCCTGCAACGATTCATAGTAGAGATTATAAACTGGATGTCAGTCCCCAGCTAATCGCTGTAAAAATTCCTGTGGGAGCTGTTGGTGGATATTACAAGGTATGTAGAAGTTCAACATCTTCTAAATCCTTCTCATTTTAAAGCTTTCTTCCTAAGATGCTTCTGTGCTTTCAGAGCCATGTATTGGACAACACCTATGTGATCTCTTACTCTATTGAACCAATGCTGGAGCATACCTGGCAAGATGGGCCTGAGAAGACCAAGTACACAGTACTTCATCCAATAACCACTCCTTTCATGCCTCGGCCACCAGTTGTCACAAACCGTATGTAGAACCGGTCCACATGCAGTAAATCAAAGGGATTTGTTGCAGTGCTCCACTTCATATCCTTCATTTTAACTGCATGTTTTAATTTCAGACACTGTTCCTAAAGCCAGAGTGTTCAATGTGACCCTGGGGACATTCCTGCCTGATGTGGAGCTGGTCAAAATTATAGTTGGACCAGAGACGTTAACTGTGCCAGAAGCCAACCTAAAAGGTTATAATGTCCAGGAGCATGTCTTTCCCAATGGATCCAAGACCTACACTCTCCAGGTGCCATTTGAGGACCCCAATGTGAAGCAAAAGGTAACATCCCACCTGTTAAACCATCCTATTGCCCTTTGAAAACACTTGCTTCCTGTGGACGTTTTGCTTGCTGTTTGACTTTGGGTTTAATACTACAAACCCTTTCTCTTTCAGGTAACTCCTCCAGACACCAGAACCTACATTCTGCCCCTGACCTACTTGCTGAAAATAGTGCCAGAGAATACACCCTTTACTCATCCTGCTGTAGTCGAAGCCATTCTCAAAGACATCAGTAAGTGCCTGACTGTGGTCTACAACTACCTTTTTCTAACCAATCCAGTCCATTGCCGTGACAATTCCTCTTGCAGTTCCACCTACAGTAACTGGCTACTGTGATGGTGCTGCATTCTATACCATGGTAACATATGGCAACATGGGTCGCAACTGGATTCCTTTTGTGGGCTCAAGAGAACTTGGTGGAAGTCTGCTTGCCCTGTACAAGTATAATGCCAACTCTACCAATTTCTGGATGACTGTCCCATACAATTCAGTTGATGCCACATATGAAGTAAGTGATGGAACTTTAAAATGTGTGTTAGCTGTTTTGGGTTCAACACATTACTGACCTGATGTATTGTCTCTGTAGGTGATCAGTTCTTCAGGCATCAGAAGCAGGCTTGACTTGACCTTGAAGGATATTGGGACCATGGTTGTGGTGGCTGACTTCTCCCTGTCCTGCAGTTTCCCTACAAAGATGATTGGTAACTCTCCTGCGAACAAAGCATTCTTTAGAATAGCTGCTTTTGAGATTGGAAAAAGGCTGCATGAAGTGGTATTGAAGCTATAATCTGTTTCCTTAACCTGGTTCCAAATGCTGTGTTTCAGATTGCTTCACCAATGGAACTATGGCAGCTCTTGCTGTGAAAGTGGAATCTGTCCCCAGCTTGTCTCCAAGTCAACTAACTCTGAGGGATCCAAGTTGCCGGCCTCTTCAGTCTGATGCTATCAATGCGGTTTTCTACTTCAATGTCAACTCCTGTGGCACAACTAGAAGGGTTAGTATTGACACATTTAAAACCATATTATGAGGAGGTTCAACATATTGACAAGGTGGCCCCAACACCCCTGGATCAGTCTGGGGAGCCATGGTGACCTGTGTTTCTATCCGCTGAATTACTTGCATGAATTGTGGACATCTGAAGGATGCCACCTTTGTATTGAACTGCTTGTCCAGTTGACAAAGGCGTTGTGACACATGACTCTTGGTTATGGCATTGCATGTGCTGCCTAGAGACCTTTGGGTCAATAGCGGTGAACTGGAAAGAGCGTACTTACTGGGGATGATCCCGTGGTGAGGCCGGGACTAAACTAATACATGAGTTGATACCAACTGCAGCTCAAGAGTCACCAGCTGTGTATTCAAATGTGTATTTGCAACAAATCCAAAATAACTGCTGTTGCCCTCCTAGAGTTTACTAAAACAATACCATATTAGTCTAGCAGTTTCTGTAGACAGGCTTGAGGTATCATACTAACTGTAACAATCATGAGGTCCCGAAAAAGTGTTCAATTATGAAATTGCAATATTCATAACCAACGCTTTTTATTTTTAAATTGTGAAATTGGTACTAGGTTAGTACACAGCTGGGGATGATCCAGAGTACCATATTAGCTAGTCTGCAACTTGGTATGCAGCTCCATACTAAATCTACAAGTTCATTGCAACCTGGGTCTTTGATTTCTCTTTCAGTTTGACAACAACCTCCTGACTTATGAGAATGAAGTGCTGTTCACATCTTACCGGTAAGGATTGCAATCAAAGTGAGTATCCTTGTGGTTGATGCTGAAACTCTGCTAACCCCATCTCTTCTTTCCAGGTTGAGAGTTGCCTGTCACTATCTGGTCAATGACAGCAAGGTAGTACAGTTCTTGTACCAGAATAATCCTGCACCTGTAGTCCAGCCTGGCTTGGGTGACCTTGCGGTCATCATGCAGCTTGCATTGGGTAGGACTTGGCAATTGAAATAATATAGATGCTCTAGTAGCGTGTTTCCACCTATAAAATTCTCCCTTGCATCTCTGCAGATTCAACCTACAACGACTTCTATGGAGCTCAGGATTACCCTGTTGTGAAGTACTTGCGAACACCCTTGTATTTTGAGGTAGAGCTCCTGTACAGCAGGGATTCACAGGTTGAATTGTTTTTGGAGAACTGCTGGGCAACCTATTCTGCTGACAGGAATAGCTCTCCAAAGTGGGATGTTGTTGTGGACAGGTAAGATGCTGGAATATGATATTGCTGCTACAAAACCTATGAATTGGAGTTGTGGCTGATGTGCTCCTGACCTACTTTCTCTTTCTAGCTGTGAGAACTCTGCAGATGAGTACTTGACCATCTTTCACCCAGTCTCCAGCAATGCAAGAGTGCTGTTCCCTTCCCATCTGAAGAGGTTTGAAGTGAAAATGTTTTCCTTCACAAGCGGCCGGGATGCACTGAAAGGACAGGTAAAGTGGAGTGTTGATATGGGGATCTTATACCACAATGCTTGGTTTGGATTGCTTTGCAAGCAGCAAATGGTCACTGTGCTCACATCTTTAGTGAGTTGGAATGAAAACCTATAACTGCACATTTGCAAGAAACACTTACTATGATGCAATATATTTGTTTTTCAATTCAGTAATCCTCATTGGATGATGGTCCTGCCTGATCTATTGATGCTTGTTTTACTTGACAAGGTGTGCTGTCTTTCAGATTTACTTCCACTGCAGTGTTGTGATATGTGATTCAAACCGGCCATCAGACAGCCTCTGTAGCAGACGGTGCATTCCAGGGAAACAGAGGCTTGGTAAGAGCTCTGCTTGAGAGGGGGGGGGGGGGGGACGACATTTTGCATGCATTTTTGTCCATTTGTTTTGATGGACTCCTAATTCCTCCTGTAGGTCGCAGTGCTGAAGGGATGGATGGTGGTGCAGTAAAGGCATTGGTGTCTTCTGGCCCAATTGAGCTGAAGAGAGATGGATCCCTTCACTTTATGCCTAGAAGCGGTAATATGCATGATGTGAACACAATTGCAGTTCAAGTGAAATATATAACTATCTCTTTATATTCCACTAACTATTTCTTTCTTCTCTTGCAGGCCAATTCAATGTGTGGTCCCTTCTGGGAGCTGCAATGGGTGTGTGTCCAGTGGTTGTCTTTGTAGCTGGAGTTGTATATTTTTGGAAAATGCCCAAACGTGTGTATTGATAAATAAAAATCTTGCTTTTAAAGACTTTTTTGGATTGTGTGTTGTTTTTATTTTTTTGGTGGGTGCTTGACTAATTCTACATAGATTATATATTGGTGAGTGTCGGAATGGCCATGTTAATGGGATTCTCTCCTCTTACTGCATTGAATGCTTTGCTTGTTTCCTGATCAGGCCATTCTCAATATGGTGTGTTATTCAAGGACCCTTCATTAATTCACTGAGTGAACCTGGGGGCAAAGACTTTCCTTCTCCATTGAGTTGTAACCCTCTTTTTATGTTCCTTTTTGCTTTGACATGCTGCTTTCAGTATGCAAGTTTAGGGTGAAATTATCAACACTCCTTTATATATGTATATATATATATATATATATATAAACCTTGTTCTAGCATCACAAAAAGTGTGTAGATTTATATGGTCTGATTGCTTGGTTTTTTTTTTTTTTGTTATGAATACAAGTTTGTATTCATTTTGTTCACTGAGATTAATACGTCTTTTACTGAAAGTGGTCCCTGGTGAGAGCTCCAAGTAAGGTATTAGTTTAACTTCTTCAGTTTTAACACTATAGAAATGAGGTTGTGTTTTTTTTTGTTTGTTTTTTTTAAGTAATTTGAGTTACTGGTTAAACAAACCACTACTTGGCAACATGTTCTCTTCATGTTTGTTTTGACTGTGGTTTATATTGTCTGTTACTGGATAAACTCATTTTACGAAACACGTTCCGTAACAAACCGGTACACCCGATGCGGGGAATCTTTTGATCCGCGCACCAGTCTGAACCAGAAGTTCCATTCTTTGAGCTTTAACATATCTATGAGAGAGCTGAGATATTGGAACTGAATTCACTACACCCGCTGGCAACCCCTTGTGTAATGTGTTTATACTATATAGAGGACACTGAGTTTGATGCAAAACTCGAGCAGCCACATTCATATTATTAAACCTGCTATCAGACTCTCCGGCGCCATCACTCTGAGTGCTCTTTGAAACAGACTGGGTTTGTATTTATATTCATGTTGGGTTAATCAGAGATGATTATCGGCGGCCCGTCTGTAGTACTACCGGAGATTTTAATTGCACAGTTTGTACCGCTCTGTGCAGCGCCGTACCGTTTGTAACACGGTACGTGAACTGCATTCTGCTAAACAAAACATCACAGCAGCAGCAGCAGCGCCATCTACTGGACAAAACCCAGACATACACGTTGAAACAATGATCCACTTCAATATCTACAAAGCCTAAACAAGAAACTATTAGCAAAGCCCCGAAAAAGAAAATATTATACAAAACAGTTTAAAATCAAATATTTAATTGTTAATCTAACCATTTTTAGTTACTGTAGAACTACTTCTCTCAGTGAATTATTAAAATAAGGTTTAAAGTCTTCATTTGTCAACAACACCACACTCCTAGACCCATTTAATAATAGCAATAATACACTCCAGGGTCTGTGTGTTATCATGAGATATATCACCACTTCCTGGGCGGTTCAAGAACTCGACTTCGTCTAGTGTCTCCCAACGCACCCAAGGCATGGTGATATTACCTCATGATAACACACACACCCTGTCGTGTATTACTGCTTCATTAATGTAGTCATTAGGTTTATATGTCACATTCCTTTGTTGTCAATGTATTGATTTAGATATTCGGGTTGGATACCTCGGAAGCCAGCGGAACTCCAGCGTTTCTCCGACAACCACTGATAACCCCTCCCGTGATGATCGACGCTGCCATGACAACCCATGACATCACCCGCACACGTTAGAACACGGCGAGTCATTTTTTGTAGCACAGTATTAACGTGTTATTGTTTTCACAAAATAACATCAATAAGATTATCAGATCACCTGCTAGTGTGTACTAAACAAAACCTCAAATATCAGTGAATTGATACAGAGACAAGCCGTGGCACCAGCAAGAGGTTAAAATGAAATTAATAAATAAATTACGACATGAAACAGAAATACATGTGGGTGTATTTTAATCAAAAATCCATGATCCATAATTCTGATTATAATCCCACAGCTAATTATTTACAAATTATCAATTTCTATGTTTCTCTGAGTGCTAATGTGGTGTACATATTAATGGATTTTAGAAATCATCTATACTAGTCTGCCCCTCAAACAGTTTTAAATATAATTTAGATTTAAATGGCAGGTAGTATATCAATCAATTTCTAAAACAGGTCGCATTTTGTAATTTAAATAGGCCTACGTATGAGCTACCAAAACATATTTTTGTTTCATGTCGTTATTAATGTATTTACTTATTTATCTGGTTAAACTTGAATCCAGCCTTACATTTTAACTTCTTGAAGTTACCACAGCATGTCTGTGTATGAATTACTGAAGAGTAATATTTGTGATTTGATTACTCTAGCAGATGAACTGATAATGTATGGGTGTTATTTTGTGAAAACAAGACAATATTAAAAAAGAAATACTACAACATTAAATAAATAAATAAATTATACACCAAACTGTAGAACATTTGTTTAGTCTTAATATCATAACAAATATGCATATTATAAATATGCACTTCTTTTAATTTGTTGGAAAACGGTCTGGAACTGAAGTAAAGTATATTTTTTTTAATACTGTGCTATTTGAGTATTTAAAATATGGTTATCTTCAAAATTAAAATGCCAGCAACTGTGTGTTAATTTAACGAAGCGCCTAACGCCGCTCGGAACGTTCGCATTTTTAAATCCTAACGGTCTCTGCTCAGCTGAGTGGAATGTTCACGAGCCGGTTGCCTAGCAGCGTCTCCCCCTCCTTCTCTGCCCCGCCCTCTCGCCCTCTCTCGTTGCTCCAGCTAGGAGTTCAAATTTATCTTCATTATTAGCGCAACTCTTTACTAACTTTTACAAATTAGCTTATTGGAGGCTTCGTGTTTTCAAGATGGTTCTGGTGCAGTCCGGGCAGACTGACTGGAGCATCATTACAGTATAGCACACTGCTCTTTTTAATGCTAAATATGTATCTGGTATTCTAAGTATTATCTACAATTAATAATTCAGCTATATTCATATTCAGAATGTAATACAGTATTAAGACAGGCTCCAGTATTATAAATAAATAAACACGCTTTAAGAGAAACAGCAGTGATGTTTATTGTCCATTCACATACATTCTCTATATGTTTCTACATTGTGGTTGCACAGGGACAAGGGTCTCAGTGATGTTTAAAAAAAATACTAGAGCCTACAATTAACCAATATAGAAAGGAAGGGGGGAGAAATGTATTGCCTGTGTGCAGTACCTTACACTTTTCTCTATTAAATGTCATTTGCCATGTGTCTGTCCAGTTCTGAATGCTGTCTAGATCATTTTGAATGACCTTTGCTGCTGCATCCAGGGCGACTTATAGTCGTAAACCAAAATACATTTCAAGAATCACAGTACAGTATTAATACAATTAAGAGCAAGATAAATACAATGACTTTGGTTCAAGCAAGTACAAGTATGACAAAATACAATTCAATAACGAAGCAGATAACAGTGTCAGTGATAGTTACATCAGGATATAATTAAATACAAAATACTATAGTTTAAATAACACTTGACAGATTAGAGTACTCTCAAGTACAGGATTAGATGTAGTAAAATAGGGGGCAGATAAGAGCAAGTAAAGCACATTTAAGGAAGAGTGATAAGTGTCCAGAGGGAAAAACAGAGGAGTTCTACAGGTGCTGTCTGAAGAGGTGAGTCTTGAGGAGGCACCGGAAGGTGGTCAGGGACTGGGCAGTCCTGACATCTGTAGGAAGGTCATTCCACCACTGCAGGGCGAGGGTGGAGAAGGAGCGAGTTATGGAGGCAGGGGAGTGTAGAGGAGGTAGAGCCAGTCATCTAGTGCAGGAGGAGCGGAGAGGTCGAGTGGAGGTGTAGGGAGAGATGAGGGTCTGGAGGTAGCTGGGTGCAGTCTGGTCAAGGCATCTGTAGGCTAGTACAAGAGTCTTGAACTGGATGCGAGCGGTGATTGGGAGCCACTGGAGTGAGCGGAGCAGTGGGGTTGCGTAGGAGAAGCGAGGCAGAGAGAACACCAGGTGAGCAGCAGAGTTTTGGATGAGCTGGAGCGGACAGGTGGCGGACGCAGGGAGGCCAGCCAGGAGGGAGTTGCAGTAGTCTAGACGGGAGAGTACCAGGGCCTGGACCAGGAGCTGGGTGGCGTAGTTGGTGAGGAAGGGTCGGATTCTTCATATGTTGCTCAGGAAGAATCGGCAAGTGAGTGTCTGTGGCAATGTGCCCTGCCCCTGTGTGCATTTGTGTGTTATATGTTGTATGTTGCATGCGTGTGTTAATGTTGGTGTATAGTCATTGGTACACGAGATATAAACGGGTCTGTGTTTCACGTGTGATTTTAAAAGGTAGATTTGTATTTAGGCACGAGGAGGGCACAAATCACTTCACATGCTGGTTAAATGTAATATGTGAGCACGGGGTTGCACAGAATTAATTCACGTGCTGGGATTCAAGTGAAAAATTAATTAGTAATTCAATCCCAGCACAACAGTATATATAGAGACACGTACCATTCACTCAGGGTTGGGTGTTCGAGAGTGGAGAACGGGTGAGAGAGAGAAGGAGAATAACTTTAAAATATCAATTGCTATTACGTGCTGGTAGGACCAGCACAATACTTGTTTATTTAAAACTCACCGTGTTTGTTTGTGTGTCTGTCCGTGCACTGTATAGTCCGTTTTGTTTGTCTCTTTATTTTGGCGTGAAGTGCCTTGTCCTGTTTTGTGTTCAAACCTTTTATTACTTGGTAAGTGCAGTTGGAGAGTTAGGGGAGAACCAGGCCAGAACAGTGCCAGAGATTCCCAGGTCAGCGAGAGAGGATAGTAGAATTGAGTGATCGACAGTGTCAAAGGCAGCAGAGAGGTCGAGGAGAATTAGGACAGAAGACAGAGAGGCAGCTAAGGCAGAGTTTAGTGAGTTGGTGACAGACAGGAGGGCGGTTTCAGTGGAGTGAGCAGAGCGGAAGCCAGATTGGAGAGGGTTGAGCAGAGAGTGGCTGGACAGGAAAGCAGAGAGCTGGCGGTGTACAGCCCGCTCGAGGGTTTTGGAGAGGAAGGGTAGGAGGGAGACAGGATGGTAGCTCTGGAGGGAGGTGGGGTCGAGGGTGTTTTTTAAGGAGGGGAGTGATAGGGGGTTGTTTGAAGGCAAGTGAGGAGAGGTTGGAGTGGACCGAAAAGAGTAAGGAGGGTGAGAGGAGAATACCAGTCCCACCTCCCTGTCCAGGGAGACGCGGGGTATGGGACAGGACGTAGAGAGAGGACAGGGCAGCAGGAGTTACAGTGTTATCAGGGGACAGCCAGGTTTCAGTGAGAGCAAGGAAATCGAGAGAGAGGTGGGAGGCAAAGGCAGAGATGAAATCAGCTTTGTTAGCAGAAGAGTGACAGTTCCAGAGTGCACCAGAGAGTGTGCGGGAGGGGGGAGAGGCAGCGGGATGAGGTTAGAGGGGTTGGAGGAGCAGCAGTGGAGAGAGGGCAGAGGACGAGGACGAGAGGACAGAACAGGGAATTGAGAGACAGTCATAGCAGGACAGGTAAGACAAATAGGCACAGTGGGAGCGGTGCGGTGGAGGGTACAGACCTGACTAGTAGATGGCATCATCCAGAGCGCTGTTAGGTTAGGATCTATTCGAACAGCGTCTCGAGGCAGGCCTCCCCTCGCTGGACTCCCACAGCTAGACTCCCGGCTCTTTTGTTGAGGCTCTTCTGTTTGCTGGCGCTTCGTGCTGGCCACGGAAATAGCCTTCCTGATTAATATAACAGCTGGGTGGGAAAAGAACAGCTAAACAGTGTGGAAACCAAACAAATAGCAAATCAACTTCTAAAATGGTATTGAGTGCTGACAAGAGTTTGGTATCAGCTGTTGATTTCCTTGAAACAATCTTTTATAGTAAAGTAAACACATTTATTCATTTTAAAAATAAGTAAAAATCAAACTGTCAGAAGTGGGATTTAAACCCACATCTCCATTTGGATATCAGAACACACAATTCTTTGGAAACACAGAGTTCTTGAGTCTGACGCCTTAGACAACTCGGCCATTACAGTAAAAATCTGCATTATTTATTTCAGCACAGACTAGGGTTGTCTATTGTATCAAGGCCCGATTGGGTTTATTACGCACATACCAACTGTTGCTCCATGAAAGATGTAATGACAATTGTAAAAAAAGAAACGGATTGAAGCCAACCCAAAAAAGTAAGATTATTTATTTCAGTATCGTTATAGCTATAAACGATGCATGCATTTTACAATAGCAATTGCTATTTGACAATGACCAATAAGTAATTTTGTTGCAATACTGTATACAATGTGAACAGAATCAGACATTGCTCCGTTGCCTCGAAGAAACATCTTCAATTTGTATTTAAAAAGGATGCACAGCATGGAGCTCGAACCCACGACCCTGAGATTAAGAGTCTCATGCTTTACCGACTGAGCTAGCCGGGCTGACTTTCACTGTAACCAACTGAGCTATTAATTTGTCATCTTATTTGAGAAAATACTTAACGACAGAACCAAAGATTCCAAATATAATCCACTGGACGTCACCAGAAACAGCTTTGATGAGACAAAGTCGTATGACACGAACCCTAAGAATGTTATTCCAGATTCATTGTCGCTTAGAAACAAGAGGATTTAAAATGTGAGTGTATGTGAATAGAGTCAAATACATTTGCATCATTCTGTATATATATATATATATATATATATATATATATATATATATATATATATATATATATATATATATATATATATATATATATATTTCAAGTAACTGTAGATTTATTATCATAATGAAAACACATTACACACTTTAGTTCTGTAACAAAATGACAATAACAAAGACGTTCCCTTACCGGGAGTCGATACCGGGCCGCCTGGGTGTTAACCAGGAATCCTAACCACTAGACCATATAGGAAGCTATGTAGCAAAATCATGGACATAGAACAATAGTTAGTATACAGTACAATGATTGGTAAAAGGGAACCACAAAAACATATTTAATTACAGACACGTTAAAAATGAAAGCAAACTTCAAACCATTTATATTTATTATCAATTAACACAAACACTTCAATTGCTAAAAAAAATCTCCCTTTGTGCTTCTCGGAAGGCATACGATGGAGGGCGCACTGCAGTTTTCAGTCGGGGGAATATTACAAATTAGGAGACTGTGCTTTAAAATACACATGTAGGGCGGGCGTCTCTGTTACAAAGAATTGTTACACTTTGTATTTATCTCCATAATGTGTTGGGACTAAATACGCAGATACATTAAAACTATTTGGAGAATGTGGGCATCGATCCCGCTACTTCTCGCTAAGCGAGCGCTCTATCATTTGAGCTAATTCCCCTTGAATGGGGCCACTGATTCTCATAGGCTACATCACAGATTGATATGAATTCAGATTGTCCTATAGATTTTTTTTTTTTTATTGGCAATGCAAAAATGCCAAAACTTGCTTTTGTATCTCATGACAAACTTAAGGTATGCTTTAGACTTGGCTGTCTCAAGTTAGTTTGTATTGTTAATGGAACACCTCGTTGTTGCCCAGTCATTGTATCATATGAAGTAGAGCTTGCCAGCTGGGGGCGACGGTCTGCCAATAAAAGAGAAGACTATATTTGCAAGGATCATTTCTAGAGTGAAACATGTTTTGAAGGGATTGGTCTCGGTATCCACCAGGAGGAATGGGAGTGTTTTCTTCTCAGCACCAAGCTGACAATGAGTGTTGTTTTTGGGCACCTGCTCGCTGCTAGTGATGACACTTCAATCTTCAATCGGGGGTTGTTGAAGGAAGGGGACACATTTTGAGTGCGTATCTCATACTGGTAGAAACGCAGAAAATCAGAAACCATCAAGCCTACAATTGTTCAGTTGTTTAAATAAATAAGCAAATTTCAAATTGATCAATGCTAATGTTAAAACAATTTAAGATCACTTTAAATAGGCCTTGACTGATATAAAAAATATAGTAATGTGATTTGCACTACGCAGGACTAGATGAGCTTAAATAAAGACATTACATTTGAAAATAACCTGTGCTTATCCCCACTTACAAGGAGGAGTGGCATCTGTTTCTTTATTAATGAACCAAAGATAAAGACGTTACAAATGAGAGAAGAGTGCCATCTAGTGGAGAAAGAAAAAGCACAATGTACGTTCTGCAGTATAGCCTATGGGAGTTCTGTTACAGGCGAATCTCTCCATCTCCATATTGATCCAGGTCCATTTCGTTGTTCGAGGTGATCTTGGTGCAAACAGAACGAAGATCACGTGTCGTGTCATTGAGATCTCTCTATCTCACTTAAACAGACGGCTGCGTTTCTCAAGATGCTCCAGCAAGCGCTGCTGCTTGCAAATGGAGAGCATGTAAACAAACTGGACAACTAAACTTAAAAGTAACAATTGTAAGTCGCCCTGGATAAGGGCGTCTGCTAAGAAATAAATAATAATAATAATAATAATAATAATAATAACAACAACTAACATTATCAATCAGTTATTTTTTTTAAATCAAGGTTTATAAATACAGATAGTTGGGCGGTGTATTTCACTGGGTTAATAAAAAACAAACATAATATATGAATGTAAACAATGAAATTTAAACCTGCCTCGGTTCTACTCTCAATTTAGAACAATGCACAACCAAACCTTTGAATTGCAAAGTACAACAGAATGCATGCCAGTGGAGGCAGCGATATACATGAAATAAATGAGATACCAACAAAAACATATTGTTCAATAATTAAGAACGCTTATTATAACTCAAATGTAATGTTTCTTGTAATATTCGCAGTTTTGTCGCCATATTCAATTTTTCCCGCCGAAATTAAACAGATTCGAATCGATTTTTACAAGAAAAATAAAATTCATAAAACCCGAAAAACATTTAAATTTATGAAACTAAAACTACATGTATTCCCAATTAAATACGTAAGTCTCCTTACCTTAAACATTTCCATTTTAAAATGTGCAGAGAACTGAAATGAGAATTGTACTCTTTTTGCGGTATTTGGGTGGCTCTCAGAAGAGCCTTTGTGTTGTAAAGACGGAGCAGGGACGGTCTCGGTTTACTTGGAGCTGGTGTACTTGGTGACGGCCTTGGTGCCCTCAGACACGGCGTGCTTGGCCAGCTCTCCGGGCAGCAGGAGGCGCACGGCTGTCTGGATCTCCCGGGAAGTGATGGTGGAGCGCTTGTTGTAGTGAGCCAGGCGGCACGATTCGCCGGCGATGCGCTCGAAAATGTCGTTGACGAACGAGTTCATGATGCCCATCGCCTTGGAAGAGATGCCGGTGTCGGGGTGGACCTGCTTCAGCACTTTGTACACGTAGATCGCGTAGCTCTCCTTCCTGGTCTTTCTGCGCTTCTTCCCTCCCTTAGGCTGGGTCTTGGCAACAGCCTTCTTGGAGCCTTTCTTCGGCGCGGGTGCAGCTTTCGGTTCTGGCATTTTCCTTCTCTGATGCTTTTTGAAAGATGAATGAGTAACCAGCCCCCAGAGCCCCAGTATTTATACAGTATGTATGCAAATTATTACCAAACAACCCTTTAGAGTGAGAATATTGACCTGGTAACCTAGCAACGCCCCCGGTATACGGAGTACTTCGATGTGATTGGTTGTTCACTGGAAACGCAACAGAGGGGGTGGTGACTTTGCCGCGAGCTGAGATCTTTTTTTTTTCTCTCTCTCGAGTTCAGGTTTGAATTCGGCGCCTTTTTTTCTTGAGCGGTTAGTTTAGGTCTTTTGTTTTTCATTTATTAAATACATGAAGAACTCAGTAAACAGCAATACTGAAATCAACACCCGATGCGTCTTAAATATAGAAATATAAATAATCAAACCCACGCCACTTTGTGTGCTCATTAAACACGTTAAATGTAGAAACACACGATCAATGCTGATGCTTTTCGATTTCTTCCTCATCCCAGAGTCTCGATTGTTTCACAGCAGCTTGAATGGCGAAACTTCAACTCAAATTCAGAAAAGACGACATCGTGGAGCTCAAAGCTGAATCAGGATCTACTGCTTTTAATTTATTATACTGATTACAAAATGTAGTGAAAATAAAATTAGATAAGACTTTTTTTTTTTTTTTTTTTTTTTAAGTGTTTTATTTCTTATCTGACTTTAATTCTGTACGGAATCGGATAAAACCGAGCTCGTATTTTCTCATTATTACTGAAAATGTTCACTTTTTAAAATACAATTCCATTCAATTAATTGATTTATTAACTGAAATGCTTATTTTAATTTTATTTTTTTCTGGATTTGTGTCAAGAGTTAAAAATCCAACACTTAAGTTTAAGCCTAAAATACTCTCGTTACACAGCGTGAAATAGGTCTAAATAGCCATTTTAGAACAACAAAGAAAACACTGGGGAGATAACAGTATAAAACATTTTGAAAAATGTGATTTTATTCTTTTGAAGATTTAGTGGTGTACTAAAATTTAGCTTGTTTCAGAATTGAAAACTCTTTAAATGAAAAGGTGGGCGGCTCTTAAAAGAGCCTTTGTGTTCGTGTCCTTGTGTCCAAATCTTTAACCCCCGAATCCGTACAGAGTGCGACCCTGGCGCTTCAGAGCGTACACCACATCCATAGCGGTGACGGTCTTTCTCTTGGCGTGCTCAGTGTAGGTGACGGCATCCCGGATCACATTCTCCAGGAAAACCTTCAGCACCCCGCGGGTCTCTTCATAGATCAGCCCGGAAATTCGCTTCACTCCTCCGCGGCGAGCCAGGCGGCGGATAGCGGGCTTGGTGATGCCCTGGATGTTATCACGGAGCACTTTGCGATGCCGCTTGGCGCCTCCTTTGCCGAGTCCTTTACCACCTTTGCCTCTTCCAGACATGCTGTAGATCCGTATTATGAAAATAATACAATACTTGAAACGAGGGCTGAGGCTCTAATACATACACGCAGACCGGACCTGATTGAAAAAGAAGCCAGCAAAGAAGAGCGCGGAAACATTAGACCCGCCCACCACTGAGCCGTGTCTGTGAGCGCGTGTTAACCACCAAACTGCTGACTCGCATTCCCTGCATAGTGTTGCTGATTAACAACGCGAATGTGAATGAATTTATGGAAATGTCCTTTAACCTGATTCCAAATAAGTTTTTACACATTGTTTTCCAACATAATGGTTATGTATTTCTGCAGGCAAATACACAGTGGAAAAATAATCTTTTTTCCTCACCAGGAGGCAGAGGTGGCATTGCCTATGAAATACACTACTAATGAAATATTTAAACTACTCAGAGAATGCTGTGCTGATGCCAGGGTACTTACATTGTTGCAACAAGTGTGGGTCAGGGGTGAAGAGAAATACAATTCAACAAAGTAATTCTCCCAATCGATTACAAGGGGATGATCCAGCAGAACGTGATGCAGTGTATTAACCGCACCGCACATAAAGGTGATTAAATGTCCAGTTTTACAAACTTCACGCTTCAAACTTAAGTTGTGTTTGCCTAGCTTTCTCGTTTGTGAAACCAATCATACAGTTACTTTAAATAATACAATTGTCATCTTATATTCAAAAAAATCTAGCGAAGTACAGAGCGAGCAGTTTGGTTTCGCTGGAGGATAGTGCAGTTTTGGTCACCTCAATTAAAAATGCAGTAAAGGTCCTGGTTAAAGAATACGTTATATTGTAAACACAACCCTTCTGTTTTGATACCCCCGGTTGTTTGTGTACATTTGTTCCAATTTCACTGTCAAATTGTATATTTTGTGCTGCGTGAAAACACAAGACAGGACGTTTTCATAATGAATCTGTTGCCTGCGGGTAAGTTGAGTCTACACGGTTCTCATCGTGTGGATAAGTTCCGCTCTCCGCCTTCCTGCTCACATTCTGTGACACACAGAACAGTTTAGTATTAAGTTTGAGTTTTCTCCGTGTTGAAATATTAGAAATGGCAGAAATTGCTCCAGCACCAGCCGCTCCTGCTCCGGCTAAAGCTCTCAAGAAAAAGACCGCGGCAAAGCCCAAGAAATCGGGTCCCAGTGTGTCGGAGCTCATCGTCAAGGCTGTGTCTGCCTCCAAGGAGCGCAGCGGGCTGTCTGTGGCGGCGCTCAAGAAGATCCTGCAGGCCGGCGGCTACGATGTGGAGAAGAACAACTCCCTCGTCAATAGAGCCCTCAAGAGCCTGGTGACCAAGGAGACCCTGCTACAGACCAAGGGCACCGGCGCCTCGGGCTCCTTCAAGCTCAACAAAAAAGCAGCTGAAGCCAAGGAGAAGGCGGCCAAGAAGAAGGCAGCTCCAAAGAAACCAGCGGCAAAGAAAGCGGTTGTCAAGAAAACAACGAAAAAGGTTTCGGCAAAGAAAGCAGCGACACCCAAGAAGACGCCTACGAAAGCGAAGAAACCGAAAGCTGTAAAGAAGGCGCCCAAGAGCCCGAAGAAAGCGGCTGCCAAGCCTAAAAAGGTCGTGAAGAAGAGCCCGAAGAAAGCGAAGGCAGCGCCTAAACCTAAAAAGGTGACCAAGGCTGCCAAACCCGCAGCGAAGAAGGCGGCTCCTAAAAAGAAGTGATCAGTTAAAGCGACGATGCGACAGTGAACCCAAAGGCTCTTTTCAGAGCCAAAACATCTTTCTAAAAGAGCAGATTGTCCTTGTAAACACAAGGCGATGTGTGGAATGTGCTGCCGTGGAACGTGTTCCTCTTTCTCGGTGGAACAGCCCGGTCTCCTCGGCGAGCAGTCCAAGACGGTACAGCTGTGGACAAAGGTGTTGCATTATCTCGAATTCTATGATTGAAACACCTTTAAAATAATTAATAACCTCATTTAGATCTTTTATTTGACATGTAATCAAATAAACTACGAAATGATGTCGTAAAAGTATCAAAAGCCATAATGCAGTTGTACAGTATTTCGTGTTAGATTTGGAAACGTCACATTGTTCAATACTTTTATTTTTATTATTATTTCTTAGCAGACGCCCTTAACCAGGGCGACTTACAATTAAAATCTATCACATTGTACACATTATACATTAGATCAATGACAGCTGTATCTGCAATACTGGGAAACTGCAATAAACAGACTCGATTTACGATGGTCTGTACTGTACAGCGAGATTGTTTTTATGTATTTGACTCAATTTTATTAATGTTGCTATTTTACATATGATATAAATACTGGTTTGAACTTGTCGACTGAAAAAACATCACCAAGCACAAACCCCATCATCCCCACATCGCTGTCAGCCAAGATGCTAGAACAGAAACAGAACAAACTGATTCTGAGAAAAGACTCGAAGCTGTTCCTGATACACACCGAACAAGCTGAGCGAGTCCGAGCCGGTTCACCTCCCGGAATTCCGCCGATAATAAACGAGGCATTTTTTTATATCTGATATCAGATTTTTATTTTGGCCTAAAATGTAGCCTCTCTTTCCATCTAGATAGATTTGATGGTTTAAAAGAAACACAACGTTGGGAAGGAAAAGCGCTCTTAATATAATGTGAACATGTTCCAATTGCGAAACTTACACATATAACACTTACCGTGTAAACTACAGCTGTTTATTTAAAATTGGAATATAACACTTTCAGAGAAGTGGGTGGCTCTTAGAAGAGCCTTTGAGTTTCGCTGTATTTTAAGGGTTTTGCAGTTTAAGCGCGTTCTCCTCGGATTCGGCGGGCCAGCTGGATGTCTTTGGGCATGATGGTGACTCTCTTGGCGTGAATGGCACACAGGTAGGTGTCCTCAAAGAGCCCGACCAGGTAAGCCTCGCTAGCCTCCTGCAGCGCCATCACAGCGGAGCTCTGGAAGCGCAGGTCGGTCTTGAAATCCTGAGCGATTTCTCGGACGAGCCGCTGGAAGGGCAGTTTGCGGATCAACAACTCGGTGGATTTCTGATAGCGGCGGATTTCCCTCAGAGCCACAGTGCCAGGTCTGTAACGGTGAGGTTTCTTCACGCCGCCGGTAGCGGGGGCGCTCTTTCGAGCAGCCTTGGTAGCAAGCTGTTTCCTGGGCGCCTTTCCACCGGTGGACTTACGCGCAGTCTGCTTAGTTCTTGCCATTTTCAAACTATACTACACAGTATTAAAAAAAAACTGTAAATGGCACAAGCAGCCGATACCAGAGACTATATAGGAACTGAGCTACTCTGATAGGCTATGAGATCTGAAGGGCGGGTCTCTGTTCCTCATTGGCTATATTCCAGACTCTCAATGATTGATTGGAACATTTGAATTCTGCGCGCGCGCATTCTGTTAAGCAGTTATTGTTTCGGAGCTGTTGGCGCCTTTTTTAAATAAATACAGTATAGTCATTCAGGACAACATTGCTTATCCCCAGTATAAGAAATGCATTCCATTCAGATTAAGCAGTCTGGGTTCAAAATTGTAACGGAGAAACGCTCAACAATAGGCAAGCAATACTTATTTATGGCGAGAGAAAATACATAAACCAAGCATGTACCCTTAACACTAAAGAAAATAGACCAATTCAAAAACTATAATCAGACTGAAAACAAACAAACAAAAAACAAAACACGGAAAATACATATCCCCGCAATAAAACACAAACGCGGGAGGGGGTGGATTTCCAACTGGAAGCATGTTTCAAGGTAGCTCGATCGAAAACAAAGTAAAGCAGTCAATTGATATTGTATCAGATTGTCTCTTTGTAAAGAACGTGGCATTAATGTGGGAACGTGAGCTACACGCGCTGAGGCGAGGCGTGGGTTTGATATCGCTCCAAACAGACATGGCAGCGCTGCACTGCCACACACAAATACAAACTAACTATTTATTGCTTCAATTCTCACCAGTCGGTATTTTTCAGACAATAAAAATAAACCGATTCGATGCGCTTTTATAGAAAAGTGGGTGGCTCTTAAAAGAGCCTTTGGGGGTTTATAAGATGTAAAAGCGGCGTCCGAGTGATTTATTTCTTGGCTGGCTTCTCGGTTTTCTTGGGCAGCAGCACGGCCTGGATGTTGGGCAGCACTCCGCCCTGAGCGATGGTGACGCCTCCCATCAGCTTGTTGAGCTCCTCGTCGTTGCGGACAGCGAGCTGCAGGTGACGCGGGATGATTCTGGTTTTCTTGTTGTCCCGGGCGGCGTTCCCGGCCAGCTCCAGGATTTCAGCAGTCAGGTACTCGAGCACAGCGGCCAGATAGACCGGGGCTCCAGCGCCCACACGCTGGGCATAGTTTCCCTTCCGCAGTAGCCTGTGAACACGACCGACTGGGAACTGCAGTCCTGCCCTGGAGGAGCGAGTCTTTGCTTTAGCACGGGCTTTACCGCCAGTCTTTCCTCTTCCAGACATCTTCACTGTAGTTCAGAATATCACAACAATAAATGCGCGGCCGCTCTCCTGCTATTATACACACCGGCTCATTCGTGATTGGACAGAACGGTGCAATACTAGTTAGAATGTTAAAAGACGTCATAGTGGATGAGGGCGTGCAGAATCTTATTGCATGCCTCTGATTGGTTGTATCATTCCCTGCCCGCTGTTTCTGGTTTGGCGCTGTTCTGCTGCGGTTTGTCTTGTTTCCTCTTGGCGCACATTTTTAAATTGGAAGACAGCTGTAACAAAATGTAACCGTTTAGAAGTGTTTAAAACCACACTGCCCTACAGTCGTGTTTGAGTTGTTATAATTCCTAGGTTTTAGTTTACAGTTTAGAGTTCTGGGCACTTCAGTTAACTAGAAAGTCGATATTGTTGACTGTCCAGTTTGTTTACATTGTGTAAAGGCAGTTATATCTGCAATGATACCAATTTAAATTATATGTTCCAATAATTTATTTACATTATAAAACAGTTTGATTAAAACATCCCCCCCCCCCCCCCCCCCAAAGTACAAATAACCGAAATATCGCTGTAGATTTTTAGATCTCCGTGCCTGTTTTAACCCGAGTATCCTCGGGATGAGGTTCAGTAACACAGGCTCAGATTTTTGCCCACATGAAAACATTCATAGACATCCTATCTATGGTTTCATTGAGAATATACAATGGCACGGAATAATACAAAATGAATATTTACACGTTGTCTGCAGGATTGGAACCTGCGCGGTGAGACCCCAATGGATTCCCAGTCCATCGTGTTACCAACTCGGCCTCGACACCCGCTGTATAATCCCGCGCATCTGAGCAACGCATTCCCCCGGTCCGGACCTGATTGAAAAATAAGCCAGCAAAGAAGAGCGCGCACACATTAGACCCGCCCACAATTGAGTCGTGTCTGTGAGCGCGTGTTAACCACCAAACTGCTGAGTCGCATTCCCTGCATAGTGTTGCTGATTAAAGAACAGTTCAATACGTGCATCTGCATTCGCGTTGTTAACCTGATTCCAAATAAGTTGTTTCACATTGTTTTCTTAGATAATGGTTATGCATTTCCCTGCGTATTGCAGTTGTATTTCTGCAGAGGCAAACAAATGTTTACACACGCACACACACTCATGTTTTTTTTTTTTTTTACACCCGTGTTGTTGGAGTCGATGCGCTGTAAGTATTATTATTATTATTATTATTATTATTATTATTATTATAATATTATTATTATTATTATGTAACCCCCCCCCCCCCCCTCTACCAGGGTCCTCGTGTTTTGTTCTCTTTCTTTGAACACACTCACACGGGGTCTGGGGTTCTTTTCAGGGTCTCGGTTTATTCACCAAAATTAGTAAGAAAGAAGAATTGGAGAGAGAGGTAACACAAGGGAAGGGTACAAATGAATAGAGCATGTAAAGATAGAAATAGGGTTTTGTTTTAAGGATAGGTGAACAATCTTATACAGAGCAAGAGGGTGGTGGTTAAATATTGGATAGAGTAGCTACAGGCTACTTCATATCCCCAGCTTAAAGACACACTGGGCAGTCCAGTGTCTTAACAGATATCAACGTTAACACTTTAATACATGTATATATGTGTTAATCAAGGCCGACAAGCAGGCCAAGAACACGTCACCTAAAGTACCCAATGGTCTATTTCAGCACATTCAACAAAACTCTCTCTTATTTCTAAAACTTAGCGTGAGTTTCTTATGGCAATACATGCAATGCATGTGAGATAAAATAATAATAATAATTGCTTAATGCTTACCCTTTAATATAAATCGTAAAAGGATATGGCTGTCTTTACCAATCTAGTACTTTATTAATTTCTAGACTACCTATTTAAATATATAAAATAATACAATGTCTTGATTAGACTCCTTATAACCAATATTAGGACAGAACTGTGTTATTAACAACGCTTATAATAATCAAACACTTTAAAACGTGTCCGAAGAGAAATTCTAACCAAGATCTTTCCAACAGAAGGTAGTTTAAGGTGCTGGATTGACCAAGCAATACCACACAATAAAATCAATCTTACCTTGAAATATTAAAGGCTGTTTAATGTCTGCATCTGCAGCGTTTATACACGCTCGCACAGCTTTCAGCTCGTTCTCTGATATTTCCAATCTCAGCTTCAGACTTTCATTCTCTTTCTCCTTTTTGTTACATTTCCACTCTGAATTCAGTGAATTTGCTGACGACAGCTTTAGTAATCGCGCACAAGACGGTGTGTAGAGCCGCTTTCACTGCGTGCTCGATGGTAGAGGCGAGCTCGTCTTGAAAGAGCGACACGGACACGCTGACGCGTCCATCTTCACTGGTTTGAGTTTCACACTGGTCTAGCGGAATCCTCTTTTCAAACAGAAACACCGGCTGCGGTTTGTATTTAGTAATATTTATTTTTTACTGTAGCCTTCCCATTCAAATATATTCATCACTTCTTCTGGTGTGATAAAGAAAGAACACAAACAACATGCTTTGCAAGGAGTAACTTTACTTTGGTCTTTCAGAATCGCGCAGAGCTCTGCTGGAGCTTCAACGCGTTTGTTTCTCAGTAAATCATCTCATTGAAAAGCTCGACTTGTCTGTAGCTGCGACTGACGCGCTCCGCTCTGTGTGTGAAATTCAACACAGAAAAGGGATGCTTTCCTTTTCACGGAACTCCGTGCAGGTAATAAACAAACACAAAAATCACTAATTATTAGAAAACATTTCATCCCAGCCTAAATACTTTAAACAGCAGGAGACAGCGTGTTGTAAAATCATCACTGACTGCAGCCACCTCTCCACACATGAACAAAACAAACCTCTCTATTTCCTGTACTGAAATGAAAGCGTCACTAGCAGAAGGCGGGTCTGGTTGGAACCATCGCGTATTATTGGCTGTAAAAACACTCTATCCCCAGCATGTGAGCCTGATTGGCTGTAGAAACACTCTATCCCCAGCATGTGAGCCTGATTGGCTGGCCTCCCTGTCGGAGGCGGTTATGAAACTGGATGCCAGAGTTCGCCATGTTGGCTCTTTCAGCGCTGTGTTCAATGCGATGCATTCAGGCGCGTTAAGTAAGTGAGCCGCTCAGAAAGCACACGGAGCTGAATTTAAATGACTTAACGCTCTGCTACAGGAGAGCGCTGAGCGACTTTTAAAAATGGAGAATAATAATGATTTGCTTGTTTGTGTTTCTAAGCTGATGGTTGATGAAATGGCCCCGTGTGAAGTTACTGTCCCCTGCTGGACCTCGCTGAGTTCGGCGCTCTGTTTGGACTGAACCTCATATCTGTCTGTGTTTAATACCGACGTTAATAATGAACATTATGAATAATATTAATACTACAAGCCTAATAATAATACATTAATAAATATAAAACAGCTCTACATTTAAAAAGAAAAATGAAATTAAATGATACAAATTCGAAAACAACCATTTTTACATTATTGTCTACATGCATCATCTCAAATAATTACAATGTCATTTTCAGACCCTTCGGCGTTGTCTTTTGAAAAATTAAACCTGCCAGATCGAACGCAGGCCAACATTCAATCAATGAATCAATCAATCAATTAATTAATTAATTAATTAATCATATATATTTTCTATAGCGCCCCATATGCGCTTCACAAAATCTACTTAAAAGCAACAAAATATCTAATTGTAAGCCTGGAAGAACAAAATAAGTCTTCAGTGTAATTTTAAACAAAGAGCGCTTTCCACGATTTAAGATGCTTTAGAGAGACAGAATATTGGAATTGGCAGCCGAAACTGGGGGATAAAACTGCCTGTGATCAAAGTGGGCAGAAAAGTTGCATACTTTGCATACTGTATTTGGTAGAAAAGAAAACGGATCATCTCTGATTTGCAACGTTTCCATGGTTCGGCCCGGCCACTGCCGTGTGACTGGTTAAAACGATGAGTTCAGTTTTTTTCTGCTGCTTGGTAATTCAGTGATGAGGCAGTTGTAGCAGAGTGGCGCAGCGGAAGCGTGCTGGACCCATAACCCAGAGGTCGATGGATCGAAACCATCCTCTGCCAGCTTGTTTTCCTTCTGTTCAAATTGATCATTGCTAATGTTAAAACAATTTAAGAACACTTTAAATAGGCCTTGACTGATATAAAAATATAGTAATGTGATTTGCACTACGCAGGACTAGATGATCTTAAATAAAAACATTACATTTGAAAATAACTTATGCTTATCCCCACTTTCAAGGAAGTTTCTTTATAATGAACCAAAGATAAAGACGTTACAAATGAGAGAAGAGTGCCATCTAGTGGAGAAAGAAAAAGCACAATGGCAATAGACACGTTCTGCAGTATCGCCTCTGGGAGTTCTGTTACAGGCGAATCTCCCGATCTCCATATTGATCCAGGTCCATTTCGTTGTTCGAGGTGATCTTGGTGCAAACAGAACGAAGATCACGTGTCGTGTCATTGAGATCTCTCTATCTCACTTAAACAGACGGCTGCGTTTCTCAAGATGCTCCAGCAAGCGCTGCTGCTTGCAAATGGAGAGCATGTAAACAAACTGGACAACTAACATTATCAAGCAGTTATTTTTTTTAAATCAAGGTTTATGAATACACTGATAGTTGGGCGGTGTATTTCACTGGGTTAATAAAAAACAAACATGATATATGAATGTAAACACTGAAATTCAAACTGGCCTCGGTTCTACTCTCGATTTAAAACAATGCACAACCAAACCTTTGAATTGCAAAGTACAACAGAATGCATGCCAGTGGAGGCAGCGATATACATGAAATAAATGAGATACCAACAAAAGCAGATTGTTCAATAATTAAGAACGCTTATTATAACTCAAATGTAATGTTTCTTGTAATATTCAGTTTTGTCGAAACAATCCATATTTAATTTTTCCCGCCGAAATTAAACAGATTCGAATCGATTTTTACAAGAAAAATACAATTCATAAAACCCGATAAACATTTAAGTTTATGAAACTAAAACTAAATGCATTCCCAAATAAATACGTAAGTCTCCTTACCTTAAACATTTCCATTTTAAAATGTGCAGAGAACTGAAATGAGAATTGTACTCTTTTTGCGGTATTTGGGTGGCTCTCAGAAGAGCCTTTGTGTTGTAAAGACGGAGCGGGGGCGGTCGCGGTTTACTTGGAGCTGGTGTACTTGGTGACGGCCTTGGTGCCCTCAGACACGGCGTGCTTGGCCAGCTCTCCGGGCAGCAGGAGGCGCACGGCTGTCTGGATCTCCCGGGAAGTGATGGTGGAGCGCTTGTTGTAGTGAGCCAGGCGGGACGACTCACCGGCGATGCGCTCGAAAATGTCGTTGACGAACGAGTTCATGATGCCCATCGCCTTGGAAGAGATGCCGGTGTCGGGGTGGACCTGCTTCAGCACTTTGTACACGTAGATCGCGTAGCTCTCCTTCCTGGTCTTTCTGCGCTTCTTCCCTCCCTTAGGCTGGGTCTTGGCAACAGCCTTCTTGGAGCCTTTCTTCGGCGCGGGTGCAGCTTTCGGTTCTGGCATTTTCCTTCTCTGATGCTTTTTGAAAGATGAATGAGTAACCAGCCCCCAGAGCCCCAGTATTTATACAGTATGTATGCAAATTATTACTAAACAACCCTTTAGAGTGAGAATGTTGACCTGGTAACCTAGCAACGCTCCCGAGTGACGGAGTACTTCGATGTGATTGGTTGTTCACTGGAAACGCAACAGAGGGGGTGGTAACTTTGCCGCGAGCTGAGTTCTTTTTTTTTTCTCTCTCGAGTTCAGGTTTGAATTCGGCGCCTTTTTTCTTGAGCGGTTAGTTTAGGTCTTTTGTTTTTCATTTATTAAATACATGAAGAACTCGGTATACAGCAATACTGAAATCCACACCCGATGCGTCTTAAATATAGAAATATAAATAATCAAACCCACGTCACCTTTTGTGCTCATTAAACACGTTAAATGTAGAAACACACGATCAATGCTGATGCTCTTTGATTTCTTCCTCATCCCAGAGTACCGATTGTTTCACAGCAGCTTGAATGGCGAAACTTCAACTCAAATTCAGAAAAGACGACATCGTGGAGCTCAAAGCTGAATCAGGATCTGCTGCTTTTAATTTATTATACTGATTACAAAATGTACTGAAAATAAAATTAGATAAGACTTTTTTTTTTTTTTTTTTTTAAGTGTTTTATTTCTTATCTGACTTTAATTCTGCACGGAATCGGATAAAACCGAGCTCGTATTTTCTCATTATTACCGAAAATGTTCACTTTTTAAAATACAATTCCATTCAATTAATTGATTTTATTTATTTATTAACTGAAATGCTTATTTTAATTTTATTTTTTTCTGGATCTGTGTAAAGAGTTAAAAATCCAACACTTAAGTTTAAGCCTAAAATACTCTCGTTACACAGCGTGAAATAGGTCTAAATAGCCATTTTAAAACAACAAAGAAAACACTGGGGAGATAACAGTATAAAACATTTTGAAAAATGTGATTTTATTCTTTTGAAGATTTTATGGTGTACTAAAATTTAGCTTGTTTCAGAATTGAAAACTCTTTAAATGAAAAGGTGGGCGGCTCTTAAAAGAGCCTTTGTGTTCGTGTCCTTGTGTCCAAATCTTTAACCCCCGAATCCGTACAGAGTGCGACCCTGGCGCTTCAGAGCGTACACCACATCCATAGCGGTGACGGTCTTTCTCTTGGCGTGCTCAGTGTAGGTGACGGCATCCCGGATCACATTCTCCAGGAACACCTTCAACACCCCGCGGGTCTCTTCATAGATCAGCCCGGAAATTCGCTTCACTCCTCCGCGGCGAGCCAGGCGGCGGATAGCGGGCTTGGTGATGCCCTGGATGTTATCACGGAGCACTTTGCGATGCCGCTTGGCGCCTCCTTTGCCGAGTCCTTTACCACCTTTGCCTCTTCCAGACATGCTGTAGATCCGTATTATGAAAATAATACAATACTTGAAACGAGGGCTGAGGCTCTAATACATACACGCAGACCGGACCTGATTGAAAAAGAAGCCAGCAAAGAAGAGCGCGCACACATTAGACCCGCCCACCACTGAGCCGTGTCTGTGAGCGCGTGTTAACCACCAAACTGCTGACTCGCATTCCCTGCATAGTGTTGCTGATTAACAACGCGAATGTGAATGAATTTATGGAAATATCCTTTAACCTGATTCCAAATAAGTTTTTACACATTGTTTTCCAACATAATGGTTATGTATTTCTGCAGGCAAACACACAGTGGAAAAATAACCTTTTTTCCTCACCAGGAGGCAGAGGTGGCATTGCCTATGAAATACACTACTAATGAAATATTTAATCTACTCAGAGAATGCTGTGCTGATGCCAGGGTACTTACATTGTTGCAACAAGTGTGGGTCAGGGATGAAGAGAAATACAATTCAACAAAGTAATTCTCCCAATCGATTACAAGGGGATGATCCGTCAGAACGTGATGCAGTGTATTAACCGCACCGCACATAAAGGTGATTAAATGTCCAGTTTTACAAACTTCACGCTTCAAACTTAAGTTGTGTTTGCCTAGCTTTCTCGTTTGTGAAACCAATCATACAGTTACTTTAAATAATACAATTGTCATCTTATATTCAAAAAAATCTAGCGAAGTACAGAGCGAGCAGTTTGGTTTCGCTGGAGGATAGTGCAGTTTTGGTCACCTCAATTAAAAACGCAGTAATGGTCCTGGTTAAAGAATACGTTATATTGTAAACACAACCCTTCTGTTTTGATACCTCCGGTTGTTTGTGTACATTTGTTCCAATTTCATTATCAAATTGTATATTTTGTGCTGCGTGAAAACACAAGACAGGACGTTTTCATAATGAATCTGTTGCCTGCGGGTCAGTTGAGTCTACACGGTTCTCATCGTGTGGATAAGTTTCGCTCTCCGCCTTTCTGCTCGCATTCTGTGACTCGCAGAACAGTTCAGCATTACGTGTGAGTTTTCTCCGTGTTGAAATATTAGAAATGGCAGAAACTGCTCCAGCACCAGCCGCTCCTGCTCCGGCTAAAGCTCCCAAGAAGAAAAGCGCAGCAAAGCCCAAGAAATCGGGTCCCAGCGTGTCGGAGCTCATCGTCAAGGCTGTGTCTGCCTCCAAGGAGCGCAGCGGGCTGTCTGTGGCGGCGCTCAAGAAGATCCTGCAGGCCGGCGGCTACGATGTGGAGAAGAACAACTCCCTCGTCAATAGAGCCCTCAAGAGCCTGGTGACCAAGGAGACCCTGCTACAGACCAAGGGCACCGGCGCCTCGGGCTCCTTCAAGCTCAACAAAAAAGCAGCTGAAGCCAAGGAGAAGGCGGCCAAGAAGAAGGCAGCTCCAAAGAAACCAGCGGCAAAGAAAGCGGTTGTCAAGAAAACAACGAAAAAGGTTTCGGCAAAGAAAGCAGCGACACCCAAGAAGACTCCTACGAAAGCGAAGAAACCGAAAGCTGTAAAGAAGGCGCCCAAGAGCCCGAAGAAAGCGGCTGCCAAGCCTAAAAAGGTCGTGAAGAAGAGCCCGAAGAAAGCGAAGGCAGCGCCTAAACCTAAAAAGGTGACCAAGGCAGCTAAACCCGCAGCGAAGAAGGCGCCTCCTAAAAAGAAGTGATCAGTTAAAGCGATGATGCGACAGTGAAACCAAAGGCTCTTTTCAGAGCCAAAACATCTTTCTAAAAGAGCAGGTTGTCCTTGTAAACACAGGGCGATGTGTGGAATGTGCTGCCGTGGAACGTGTTCCGCCTTCTCGGTGGAACAGCCCGGTCTCCTCGGCGAGCAGTCCAAGACGGTGAAACATGGCGCCGCCCCGCAGGTACAGCTGTGGACAAAGGTGTTGCATTATCTCGAATTCTATGATTGAAACACCTTTAAAATAATTAATAACCTCATTTAGATCTTTTATTTGACATGTAATCAAATAAACTACGAAATGATGTCGTAAAAGTCTATCAAAAGCCATAATGCAGTTGTACAGTATTTCGTGTTAGATTTGGAAACGTCACATTGTTCAATACTTTTATTTTTATTATTATTTCTTAGCAGACGCCCTTAACCAGGGCGACTTACAATTAAAATCTATCACATTGTGCACATTATACATTAGATCAATGACAGCTGTATCTGCAATACTGGGAAACTGCAATAAACAGACTCGATTTACGATGGTCTGTACTGTACAGCGAGATTGTTTTTATGTATTTGACTCAATTTTATTAATGTTGCTATTTTACATATGATATAAATACTGGTTTGAACTTGTCGACTGAAAAAACATCACCAAGCACAAACCCCATCATCCCCACATCGCTGTCAGCCAAGATGCTAGAACAGAAACAGAACAAACTGATTCTGAGAAAAGACTCGAAGCTGTTCCTGTTACACACCGAACAAGCTGAGCGACTCCGAGCCGGTTCACCTCCCGAAATTCCGCCGATAATAAACGAGGCATTTTTTTTATATCTGATATCAGATTTTTATTTTGGCCTAAAATGTAGCCTCTCTTTCCATCTATAGATTTGATGGTTTAAAAGAAACACAACATTGGGAAGGAAAAGCGAAACGCGCTCATAATATAATGTTAACATGTTCCAATTGCGAAACTTACACATATAACACTTACCGTGTAAACTACAGCTGTTTATTTAAAATTGGAATATAACACTTTCAGAGAAGTGGGTGGCTCTTAGAAGAGCCTTTGAGTTTCGCTGTATTTTAAGGGTTTTGCAGTTTAAGCGCGTTCCCCTCGGATTCGGCGGGCCAGCTGGATGTCTTTGGGCATGATGGTGACTCTCTTGGCGTGAATGGCACACAGGTTGGTGTCCTCAAAGAGCCCGACCAGGTAAGCCTCGCTAGCCTCCTGCAGCGCCATCACAGCGGAGCTCTGGAAGCGCAGGTCGGTCTTGAAATCCTGAGCGATTTCTCAGACGAGCCGCTGGAAGGGCAGTTTGCGGATCAACAACTCGGTGGATTTCTGATAACGGCGGATCTCCCTCAGAGCCACAGTGCCAGGTCTGTAACGGTGAGGTTTCTTCACGCCGCCGGTAGCGGGGGCGCTCTTTCGAGCAGCCTTGGTAGCAAGCTGTTTCCTGGGCGCCTTTCCACCGGTGGACTTACGCGCAGTCTGCTTAGTTCTTGCCATTTTCAAACTCTACTACACAGTATTAAAAAAAACTGTAAATGGCACAAGCAGCCGATACCAGAGACTATATAGGAACTGAGCTACTCTGATAGGCTATGAGATCTGAAGGGCGGGTCTCTGTTCCTCATTGGCTATATTCCAGACTCTCAATGATTGATTGGAACATTTGAATTCTGCGCGCGCGCATTCTGTTAAGCAGTTATTGTTTCGGAGCTGTTGGCGCCTTTTTTAAATAAATACAGTATAGTCAGTCATTCAGGACAACATTGCTTATCCCCAGTATAAGAAATGCATTCCATTCAGATTAAGCAGTCTGGGTTCAAAATTGTAACGGAGAAACGCTCAACAATAGGCAAGCAATAGTTATTTATGGCGAGAGAAAATACATAAACCAAGCATGTACCCTTAACACTAAAGAAAATAGCCCAATTCAAAAACTATAATCAGACTGAAAACAAACAAACAAAAAACAAAACACGGAAAATACATATGCCCGCAATAAAACACAAACACGGGAGGGGGTGGATTTCAAACTGGAAGCATGTTTCAAGGTAGCTCGATCGAAAACAAAGTAAAGCAGTCAATTGATATTGTATCAGATTGTCTCTTTGTAAAGAACGTGGCATTAATGTGGGAACGTGATCTACACGCGCTGAGGCGAGGCGTGTGTTTGATATCGCTCCAAACAGACATGGCAGCGCTGCACTGCCACACACAAATACAAACTAACTATTGCTTCAATTCTCACCATTCAGTATTTTTCAGACAATAAAAATAAACCGATTCGATGCGCTTTTATAGAAAAGTGGGTGGCTCTTAAAAGAGCCTTTGGGGGTTTATAATATGTAAAAGCGGCGTCCGAGTGATTTATTTCTTGGCTGGCTTCTCGGTTTTCTTGGGCAGCAGCACGGCCTGGATGTTGGGCAGCACTCCACCCTGAGCGATGGTGACGCCTCCCATCAGCTTGTTGAGCTCCTCGTCGTTGCGGACAGCGAGCTGCAGGTGACGTGGGATGATTCTGGTTTTCTTGTTGTCCCGGGCGGCGTTCCCGGCCAGTTCCAGTATTTCAGCAGTCAGGTACTCGAGCACAGCGGCCAGATAGACCGGGGCTCCAGCGCCCACACGCTGGGCATAGTTTCCCTTCCGCAGTAGCCTGTGAACACGACCGACTGGGAACTGCAATCCTGCCCTGGAGGAGCGAGTCTTTGCTTTAGCACGGGCTTTACCGCCAGTCTTTCCTCTTCCAGACATCTTCACTGTAGTTCAGAATATCACAACAATAAATGCGCGGCCGCTCTCCTGCTATTATACACACCGGCTCATTCGTGATTGGACAGAACGGTGCAATACTAGTTAGAATGTTAAAAGACGTCATAGTGGATGAGGGCGTGCAGAATCTTATTGCATGCCTCTGATTGGTTGTATCATTCCCTGCCCGCTGTTTCTGGTTTGGCGCTGTTCTTCTGCGGTTTGTCTTGTTTCCTCTTGGCGCGCATTTTTAAATTGGAAGACAGCTGTAACAAAATGTAACCGTTTAGAAGTGTTTAAAACCACACTGCCCTACAGTCGTGTTCGAGTTGTTATAATTCCTAGGTTTTAGTTTACAGTTTAGAGTTCTGGGCACCAGTTAACTAGAAAGTCGATATTGTTGACTGTCCAGTTTGTTTACATTGTGTAAAGGTAGTTATATCTGCAATGATACCAATTTAAATTATATGTTCCAATAATTTATTTACATTATAAAACAGTTTGATTAAAACATCCCCCCCCCAAAGTACAAATAACCGAAATATCGCTGAAGATTTTTAGACCACCGTGCCTGTTTTAACTCGAGTATCCTCGGGATGAGGTTCAGTAACACAGGCTCAGATTTTTGCCGACATGAAAACCTTCATAGACATCCTATCTATGGTTTCATTGAGATTATACAATGGTACGGAATAATACAAAATGGATATTTACACTTTGTCTGCAGGATTGGAACCTGCGCGGTGAGACTCCAATGGATTCCCAGTCCATCGTCTTACCCACTCGGCCTCGACCCCCGCTGTATAATCCCGCGCATCTGAGCAGCGCATTCCCCCGGTGACAGGCAGCCTCCTGTTAGGAGAGCTGGAAGGGGTTTCCAGTGAACACACCGCTAGTTCTGCGGTATCAGCAGTTTGTTAATATTAAAGTGAAGCAGCGGTGTTTTTGCTTAAGACTGTTCAAGTTTAGAACAATACCTCTTTCCCTAGTTTACATCAACATACTACCTTACTTAAATTAGCTCGTTAATACATTATCCGTACTTTATTAATGCAGACTTTCTTTAAACAAAATAACTCCCAAAACGCATCTTATACATACACACGTCATTGGAATTCAGAGTTTACGCAGATACATATATAAACAACATACATAAATCTATAACTAACACCCTAACCCAAAGAGCATCTCCTGAGGTTGTAGAAAGTGAATGATTAGTAAACGGATTTAAACTCGTGCTTGATATTGTGGGTGGCTCTGAAAAGAGCCTTTGTGTTCAAATGCAGCCGATGAATATCCTTAACCTCCGAATCCGTACAGAGTGCGACCCTGACGCTTCAGAGCGTACACCACATCCATAGCGGTGACGGTCTTTCTCTTGGCGTGCTCAGTGTAGGTGACGGCATCCCGGATCACATTCTCCAGGAAAACCTTCAACACCCCGCGGGTCTCTTCATAGATCAGCCCGGAGATTCGCTTCACTCCTCCGCGGCGAGCCAGGCGGCGGATAGCGGGCTTGGTGATGCCCTGGATGTTATCACGGAGCACTTTGCGATGCCGCTTGGCGCCTCCTTTCCCGAGTCCTTTACCACCTTTGCCTCTTCCAGACATATTCTAGATCCGTATTATAAAAATAACACAATACTTGAAACGAGGGCTGAGGTTCTATTACATACACGCAGACCGGACCTGATTGAAAAAGAAGCCAGCAAAGAAGAGCGCGCACACATTAGACCCGCCCACCACTGAGCCGTGTCTGTGAGCGCGTGTTAACCACCAAACTGCTGAGTCGCATTCCCTGCACAGTGTTGCTGATTAAAGAACATTTCAATAAATGCATCTACATTCGCGTTGTTAACCTGATTCCAAATAAGTTGTTTCACATTGTTTTCTTAGATAACGGTTATGCATTTCCCTGCGTATTGCAGTTGTACTTCTGCATTTCTGCAGAGGCAAACACATGTTTACACACACACACACACTCATGGGTTTCTTTTACACCGGTGTTGTTGGAGTCGATGCGCTGTAAGTATTATTATTATTATCATTATTATTATTATTATTATTATTATTATTATTATTATTATTATTATTATTTATTTATTTATTTATTTATTTATTTATTTGTTTATTTCTTAGCAGACGCCCTTATCCAGGGCGACTTACAGTCATAAACAAAATACAGTCACTCTAATAAGCACATGTACTGCCCTAAGTCACGAGTAAATCCTTTACCAGCTTTAGAAAAACGAAACTGTGCGATCACATCTGTCCATGCAGAATGTTTATGCTGTTCTATGTTGTTAAAGTAAATAAATGCTGTTGTATACAAGAGTATACAAACAACACGAAACTAGTATCACGTGACACACTTGCAGAAATTCAATGATAACACCGTCTAACAATTTATTTATTTATTTATTTTTTTTGGTTCCTGGGTAGTAAGTGTTATTTCCTAATTGCTTATGCCCCAGTATAGAAAATGGCTATTATTCCCCACAAACTTTGCTTTTGTGACCAGGACAGTGATATTTTGAAATTGACCTATTTTCCAGAACATTCCAGATAGATTCAGTGCTGAGTAAACTTGGAGTAACTTCTAGAACTTTCTAGAACTTTCCAGTAATATAAATAGTAGTATAAATACAGGGGCCTTAAGCCCACCAGTTCAGTTTAGTTCCAGCTGCCTAAGTGGATACATATCTGCATTTTTTTGAGATGGCATCAAGGTCATAGGAGACTTCAAAATGGTGGCATTCCTGATGGGTCTCCAAGGCGGTTTTACCAAGTTTCCCTGCTATCTTTGCCTTTGGGACAGCAGGGACACCAAGACGCACTACTACAGGCGGGACTGGCCACAGCGGACCGAGTTCTCTGTGGGGAGGAACAATGTCAAGTGGGAGCCACTGGTGGACCCTCGGAAGGTGCTGATGCCACCACTGCACATCAAATTGGGCCTTATGAAACAATTTGTCAGAGCTCTAGATAAGGAGTCGGCAGCCTTCAAATACCTTCAAGACTTCTTCCCTAAGCTGTCTGAGGCAAAGGTCAAAGCCGGTGTCTTCGTCGGACCACAGATAAAGAAGATCCTGGAGTGCAATGAATTCCCCAAGAAGCTCACTAGTAAGGAGAAAGCGGCTTGGAACAGCTTTGTCGCAGTGGTTCGGGGCTTCCTGGGCAATCACAAGGCCGAAAACTATGTGGAGCTGGTTGAGACTCTGGTGAAGAAGAGCCTGGTTCTGAGAGTGTCTCAGAAGCCAGTACCACCCCGCTGTCCAGCTCCATTTCGGCACTCGTGGGACGTGCTGCAGCTTTCCTGCAGCTCCCTTGGACGCCAGCATCAGAACCATGCTGGTCCGTTTTCCGGACGCAGGTGCTGGCTCCCCGCCCCCAGAGGTTCCCGGCCTTCCCAGATTTTTTGGAGCAGGCACACTCCTCCTGGGACCACCCGGCCGCGGGACTCAGTGTGCTGAAGCAGGCCGCATCGCTCGCCTCCTGGTAGACTCCACCATTGCAGCCTTGGTTAAGGCCCCGCCAGTGGGTGGTCTTATTAAAGACCCGGCGTGCCCGAACCCCCAATGCAGGGTGACGGAGACACATTTGAAGCGAGCCTACACAGCAGAAGCGCAGGCAACTCGCTTGGCTAATACAGCTAGTGTGCTGACCACGTATTTAGATGGTGTATTGCGTGAAGCCCCACTCCCCGGGCCTGTGGCCACGGAGCTGCGCCTCCTGTCCAGCACACTGCTGCAAGTCTCCGGTCTCCAAGGGCAAGCCCTTGGCTGGAGCCTGGCTAGCTTAGTGGTGGCTCGTAGGCAGCTATGGCTGTCTCAAGCCAGGGTACCTGATGCGGATAAGGCTGCGCTGCTTGATGCGCCGATATCCCCAGGTCATACGTTTGGGACAGCAGTGGAGGAGATTTTGCAAAGATCTCACCAGGAACGCGAGGCATCCAGTCAGGTGGCTGCATTGCTCCCTCCCCTTGCCTCTGCATGGGGTAGGTCGAGCCGCTGGCGAGCTCCCCAGACTCGGACTGTCACACGAACAGTCCCAGTCCCCACAGCTCCACTGGGTGACCTAAGGCATCGCCCTCAGGGCACACCAGCAGGTAACCGAACGCAGGTCGTGGTCAGTCCACAAACCAGCGCCATAGAAGATTTAGGCCAGCACCCTAAATACTCACTCAAAATTGCCAAGCCGCGTGGGGCAAAGGTCCTTTTCCTCTCGGCCACAAAGGTCCTTGTCCTTCCCAAACCCAAGGTGGCGTAGTCGACAAAATCTCTTGGTATCATACAGGTTACCGTGGACACCCTACCCGTGACACATACATGTAAACTACACCACAGTGAGCAGCTCCTTCCTCCAGACACAGACCACACTGGAGTGTTTAGATTACTGGGTGTGAGGAGCCTTGTGTTAACAACGGAAGAACTGGACTGACTTGGGAGCTCACTGCTGCTGCCTATTTCAATTGTTTTATTACTGTGTTACAGTATGGGGCAGCAGTAGTGCTCTGGCTCCCTCTTGTGGTCAGTGTGAGTGATGGCAGTGTGTGCAGCTTGGCAGGGCACTGCTGCCTGTTTCCAGAGAGGGATTCAATCAAACACTAAATTCACAGTTTAATAGAAGAGTGGATTAGTTCTATTTGTATATGTGTTCTAAGCGCTGCACTTGTGTTTCAATAAGTGTCACAGACAGTTCTATGAGATCTGAGCTGTGAACACAGGTGGGACTTGATAGGGTTGGATGACTCACAGTACAGTTAGATTATCCTTCCAGTAGTTTTATGTTTAGCCTCTCAGTGCTTTCCTGCTCTCTAGGAGGGGCATTAGAAATCTGCCTGTTCAGAATGAACTGGCCCATAAGTGTTGAGACATGTGTGCCAGGGAGCTGCTGCACACATAAGGAATGAAGGAGACCAGGTGGGTAACAAGGATGACACAGGAGGCAAGACAATAAAGAATAAACTGACTTTAATAACGCTGATGTGCTGATCCTGAATAAAAAATAAAAATTCATTCAGGGACTTCTGAGTTCCTCATTTAAAAATGTGTCTGAAATTGAGATAACATCATTTTTATTATTATAAGTTATAATCCAAGTTAGAAAAAGAAAACTAAAACACCCAATCTTCCATCTATTTGAGGTGCACACCATGTTAATATATGGGTCATTCAATACCAACTCAACCAGTGCAGATTTTACTAGAATAAATTACCTGGGGTTTTTCTGACATGCTGAGTGCAGAAACTATGGTTGTTATTTTTTTTTTATTTCTCCTTCGACCTATGACCTTGCAAGGGTCAACAAAAAATGATAAATTATGTTGTAATCAAACTGCCATGTTTCTTCAATTTTGCATTGTCCGGAGTTAGATCTAGAGAAACAAGTGACAGAGTTTGCTTCCAGTGGCACTAGCTTGGAGCTGAGGAGTTATCAACTTGCTTATGGGACTTGGAGTTTTTTGTTATCATGACATATTTGAGTGAATACTGCTCAGTTCTCCCGAGTAATCCAGGCTGATTCAAATTCAGGATGCTCTCTAATTAAGTATGACCCAATTTTTGGGTGGTTTTGCCTGTGGGCTTCTCGGCCTGGATTGTAAGTCAAGGTGTTTCTTCACCTCTTTAAATGCTGGTGATGCCCATCGCCTGGGCCTAACTACTGTTCTCAGCTGTTGACAGGACTTGGAGACGACGTTGTAGTTTCTGGAGAAATTAGCAATAAACAAATTTCATTTTGACATTTTCTTTTACAAAGCATTTCAACTATTGAATGACACCTCTCCATGCGTCTGACATTTTCATATTGCTTAATCCTGTCCAATACAATGTGGAATTTTTGAAGTAGTGTCCGATACATTCAGCAAAACTTTTAAGGTTCCAAGTCAGGTCTACATCAACAATTATACAATTCTTAAGACAATTTGTTAATTCGTAATATTTTACCTCATGGTTTGACTTTTATCTTTCAAAATTTTAGTTAAGAAAAAGTTAACAATAACAAAGACCATTTCAATGTGTTAAAATATTTGTCCTTAATTGCAACCGTATAGTAAAACCACTTACATTTCTTATTGACTTTCTTCTTCTCTCCTCAAGATGCCGTCTGTTCCAAATGTTGGATTTGTTGCTTTTTCTTTTTAAGGAACACCAGTAAGTTTTCATGGCAGCTAGAAAATAGAAAAGCATATTTAAATATGCATGTACCATTTTACTGTACATATATAGGCTGATATACTGATAATACATTGAATCTCAATGTCTTTGAAATCACGTAATTCCACAACAATATCTATTTATCAAACTGAAAAATAATGTAATTTTTTATGTTTTAACAAACTCGAACACACACATGGGAAAAGGGCAGGATGGATTGAGTTCATATCATTTACTTATTTTAAAAGTTTCATGTTAAATGTTAAAATAAAATGTAATTTTTTTTCTAGTTGGAGCAAGTGTGAGAATATTATTCGAAATATGTGGGGAAATAGCGCCCCCTTTCAAGCTGTAGGTAGAAAAGCTTACAGCACCTGGTATTCCCAGGCGGTCTCCCATCCAAGTACTAACCAGGCCCGACCTTGCTTAGCTTCCGAGATCAGACGAGATCGGGCGTTCTCAAGGTGGTATGGCCGTAAGCGGAAAGCTGTGGTGGTTTAGTATGTTTCATAGTAACTAATACCGGAATAGTGCTACACGAGAAAAAAAGCATTGCTTAAAATGAATGAATGAATTCATAAATATCGACATAAATGTATTTATTCCCATACGTATTTATTTATTCATTCCAATATTTACATATTACTTTATTTATTTCGATAATTGCAGGTGGTCGGACAAACTTCAAACAAGATTCTCGTCTGTATTGTTCTTTCAGTAGCCTAAATACCAAATTTAAACGACACCAAAACTGACCACGGGGTAAGAACAAATAAAAAATAAGAAACGCATATGCACGGCCATAAAACGACACACACACACACGCACACACACACACACACACACAACCTGAAAAGCAAACATTATACTGAAGGGAAAACAAACACGTAAAGAAGCAGAAATGAAATCCACACACCGTTATTAAAACAGCCGATCTCAGTTGTATTGTGTAATGAATGATAAAGGGCTAGATGTGTCATTGGACTCCGCTGACGAGGGGCAGCAGTAGGTTTAGTGGTTATTTGTTTATGCTCGTCAGATGATTCGGTCAGGAGGGACACAGACCTGCACTTGCTCAAGGCAGACATATTTTAAACTCAAGTCTCATTCTGTATCACCAACACTGCATTGCCATGAAAAACTTGAATAAACCATCTTTGGAAACACTGGTATTAAAATATTGTATATGTACGAATCTTGCAAAATTAAAAAAAATATATATATATATCGGTAGTTTGATACAGCCTCTGTTCTTCTATACAATATTTTATATAATTCTATGCATTTCAGTGGGTAGTTCTAACCGCAAAGTCAGACACACCTAAATTTTTCCCAGTCTTTCCCCACCAACTTTTTGTCACATAATCTGGCCAATCAAATGTTCCATTAAACATTTTAGAGTCGCAAGTAACCAATCAGAAGCAAAGCATTCGTTCTGCCCCCAGAACAAGCTTGGTTTCCAAAAACTCAACTGAACCAGACGCATCATTTTAAAGCGCAAGATTTGCGGCGGGTTTGAGTTTTGAAGATTAGTAGCGGGTGAGTTGTTAACCATTTCATAAAATCCTGGATTTATATTGGTCAGTGATATAAGAACAAGCAATTAAAGTAATTGTGTGCTTTCGTAATATTACTAACCTGCAACTAAGCAAATGTAACAGTCTGGTGATTCAATGAATTGTAGCGCTTACTCGGTGGGAACCTTTGTTACAGGGAGATGGGGTCTGGTAGGAAGATGTTGGAGAGCGGGATTCTGGGAAGAGCGGAGTTCGTTGTACCGGATGTGTGATTTTCAATAAAGTGTGTTCATTTAGAAGTAATACACAGTGTGAGTCTAATCGTTTGTGGAAACCCCATAATTTATAACACTGCTTGTACGAGAGCAGCCTGTTTCCTGTTTGTGTGTGAATACATCATGTAGTCAAATGTTTCCGCATTTTCTGAAACATTATCACGTTAGTATAAACTACACATTGACAATGTAATCCATGTTTAATATATATGTGTGTGTGTGTGTGTGTGTGTGTGTGTGTGTGTGTGTGTGTGTGTGTGTGTCAATGGTTAACACGATTTCTGCTTCAGGGTTAAACCGAAAAATCGCCGAATTTGCAGGAGTGTTTTTTAATAGACGCACGCGCAATCAGTAATTTAAACTAAACATCTTCATGTTTTGTGGCGATTTAAAAGTGAAATCCACCTTAAGAGTCAGATCAGAATAATTCTGGTATTTTTAAGTTTCTGGAGTCTGAAAGTGAAATACAAATCCACTGCACTCGGGCGAGCGCTTTTACTGGGTGTGCCTGTCAGGAGCCCCCACTTAAACCTCTTTGACAGGACTTATAATCTTTCTTTTTTTTTATTTTTGGCAGCTACCGAGCAGAACCCCATTTGATACTGCGACAGTTTAAAGATGGAATCAGTCCCGATTAAAGAGGAGCTCCCTAAACTTGAACTGGTCCCCATTAGACTGGAGTTCTCTGGACTGTCTTCCCTCCCCATTAAACAGAAGCTCTGTGAGATGCCATCTGACAGCATCAAGTCGGAGGTGTCTGGGATTAAAGCTGAGCGCAATGAATTGGAGATCTCCCAGACAGAAGAACCCCTTCCTGTGAATGAAGAGGTGCTGGAAATGGTGTGTATTACTAAACTGGAGCCCCTGAAAGAGGAGGTACTCTTGAAACCAGGGAAGGAAGAATCCGAAGACTTGAAAGCAGCCCCCACTGAGCTGGGTCCGGTACACCTGCGGGAGTGTAGCGTGGTGCTGGAAAGAATCTATGTGAGAAAGCAAGGCTCTGGAGAGGAAGGCTCTCCCAACAGCACGCAAGGAGGTGGACAGGACGACGAGAGCTCACATTCAGAGTGCAGTCCAGCAGGTGAGTGACTGACTAGCTGTGACATTGTCATTCTACACTGAGTGATGGCCACAATGTGACTGAGAGGCTGAGAACAGATAGCAGGGCTCCACATTAGCATCCAGGTTCATTTTGCATACTTGTCTACACTGAAGCAAATCACAGTGTCTGTGGCGGCACTGATGCGGAATCACTTTCAGTGTCAATGGGAAATGCTGGTAAATGCAGCGACACTCTCAAGGTGGTTCAGTGGAGGCACAGTGCCGATGTGAAGCAGATTTTTCTCAGTGTGAACAGACACCACATTTTATATAGGACAGTATGTAACACCCTATAATGTGTGTAATAGATGTTACTGGTACAGTCCTAAAACTCCCCTTATTTTTTCGTGTTCTGAAATCTGGTCCTGCCCACATCTGCAGCTGATGACACGGGGCTGAAGTTCGAAACCAACTGTCTGACCAGCGTAGGCTACAATATTGTATATTTTATGTCACAGGTTGGGTAATAAATAGCTTAAATATTTAATTTCACCTCAGAATATAAATGATAAAAACGCAAATACTGTTAAAAATACCATATGTTAACAGCATTTCTGCTTTATATTATAAAACAAAGTTTAATTTATTAGAATAAGTTAGAGTTCTGGCTAAAATGGTTTATTCTTTAATTAAAATACTGTAGCCTACTGTTTTATGTGTATGATTACTTGGCACAAAAAGTTTGAAACAAACTATCAGTTTAACTTGTCTAAGCAACATACTGAAATGTGAGTTACCGGTAGACTTTATGTTTTGTGCTCTTGCAGATTTGAAGAACAGAATGTTTTTGTTTTTTAAAAAACGAATCCCTATTTAATGTGTGCAGCATACAGTATATTCTTTTGAAGTGTGACACACCGGCAGCATGTTTTAACACTGCATGATCTGCCTTCTATGTAAATGGAGGTATGCTGCCAAATTGCAGCTGAGCCTGTAATATCGCTGTGTGAATGCCGTACTGAAGGGTCCTTTTTGTAGGTTTACTTTTTTGCTTGAGTTTTTTTTTTTTTTTTTTTTAAAGTATTTTCTTTTACTAATTAATAAAAGCATGTCATGATCAGGACCCATCCTTCAATAAAAGGGCCGTTATGGCGTTATGGCAGAACAAGTACACACATGAGGAAATACATCCACTTTGTCAGTCTGTGCATACAGTAAATTGGTCAGCAGAAATCAATATATTTTGGAGGTGATTATTGTGAAGAGTCTGAATCGGGATTCATTTCAAGACATCATATACACAATTTGGGGGTGGGGCCCTCCTAGGCGGTCACCTTGCTTGCCTTGCCCTAAGGCCGGCTCTGAGAGACAGTGCTAATCTCTGTAGCCGGACATGTACAAAAGTATTTAACAGCAGTTAAATGGACATTAACACATACCGTGAAACTTCTATTAAACGGCCAGGCATTTATTTACAAAACTCACAAGCAGACCTGTAACGCAGTTTATTATTTCCTGTTATTGGGGGTAGATCACGTCAGTAATAGGCACACCCTATTGACCAGTCTTTGCGAGGGCTCGCTAGCAAGCCCCGCCCTGGGGGAGAAATTCTAAAAGCATTTAGCTGCCTGCGAGGAGGAAGTCGCTCTCTTTGGACTGAGACACAACAGAGAGCAGATCGCTAACACTGCCCATCTACTATAAGCTTGCGAGCTGTCGCTGATTCGGGACTAACACCATTCCACTGAGCCTAGGTAGGACGTGTTGTCCTTAAATACCATTCTTCTGGGATTACTATAAAACGCAGGAACCAATTACCCCATTCTGGAATTCAGTTAGCATACATAGAAAGGAGACCCGGCTGTCGATTTTGTATGCAATATGATTATTTAAAAATAAAACAGTAACCATTATTGACTCTGAAGAACTTTTTGTGTTGAGAAACGAACCCTTAATAAAAGTGTGGTTACAACTGGCGCCCAAACGAGGGGCCTGCGTTTAATAGCGATCTGAGAAAATAAAAGCGAGAAGCAAGAAAAGAAAATAATATAAAAATACATTTGTTTGTTCATTAAAACTAACTTTGCTTGCTTCACTGGACAAAACCGCTGGTTAAAAATAAGAAAATAACCAATTCTTACCGTGTGTTGTGAAGTAAACACTTCCTGTATTTCAACTGACATGAATACGTCCGGTTCAGCCATGGAAAACGTTGCTAGTGTGCGAACAGTGGAATTGCTGCCTGCAGCGACCTCTGGTGGTGGCAGTATAGCAACTACTTGTCAAGCTAATCCCAAAGTCATTGAAAGCAAAGCAGCTGAGTTGGAACTGGCAATGTTAGATGAGGCACGAGAAGCCGACCCCCTTGCGAATTTAAAGGGGCAAAAGCATACTTACAATGAAGAAAACGAACCAAATTGTTCTTTTTTCAAAGATATGCTGCAATGTATTTTGGATAGAATGGAGAACCAAAATCAACAAATAAATAAGAATTTAGGGTCAGTGCAAAACGATCTCCATAAGGTTACCAATGGCCTTAATGACCTCCAAAACGTGCTTAGAAGAGAAGTTAGTGACATTGGGAAGACTACAGATGATCTTATGGCCCAAATGGCATCTTGTGAATGTGTTATTTCCAAGCATGATGTTGCTTTGGAGAATATGCAAGCGGACGTAGGCTACATGCAAAAAGGTCTTCAGGGAACACAGCAGGACGTAGATGCTTTGAACCAGAAGGTAGAGAACCTGCAAAGCAAGGTTGACTCTGCTGTGATTGGGGACCTGAGAAGCCTTCGCCTAGAGGTCCGACACATTCAAGAGACCATGGCTTGTGGGGGTGACATGCCTAAACGACACACCCAGACCACAATGTCTCAGACTGAGAATGCTGTAGCTGATTCTCCTGCACTAAACCCCAGAGTTTCTGAGCTCCAATTCAGCACCCCTTTACCTCCATCACATGAAAGGTCTTCACTATCCACATCATGGTGCGCAAGCCCTGCACCATGGCTTCGTCCTCCATCTGTTATGCAGCCCCCTGAATATGGCAGTAAGGGAGGCCCCAAACCTCGTGAGTTTGTTGCTCTTTTAGAACGATACTTCCAAGCACAGTGTATTCCAGAGAACCAGTGGCTAATGCAGACTGATTTCCATTTTAAAGGGAGTGCACAGCAATGGTGGCGTTATAAACGGCAGCAGGTTCGCAGCTGGGAACAATTTAAGAAGGCGTTTCTGACCTACCATGAAGGTCTCATGAGCAGAGAACAGACACAAAGGGACCTGGAGGTCCGCCAGCACGCTGATGAGCCACTAGAAGCATTTGTCTGGAGAAAGTACGAACTACATTCTCAGATATACCCACAATGCTCTGAGGAGCAAGTGACTCAATATATTATTGGTCTCCTGCATCCTGATCTCAAAGTTTTAATGCGGTCAATGGAACTGAACACCCTTGAACAGCTAGTGCAGAGGGGCAAGACCTTACAACAAGACCTGAAGGAGGAGAGAGAGTATAAACGGCAGCAAAACTCCTTGTCAAAACCCCTTGCATTCAAAACTACTAACACCAGTGACAGACAGGAATCCCCTGAAGGGAAAGGCCAACAAAAAAAATATTACTCTGAAAAGTCTCAGTCCAGCATGGATGTTCAGTGTAGGTCATGCAATAAATTTGGACACTATCAGAGGAACTGCCCGAGGAAGTCCCAGCGTACCCCACCTGATAAAGTAACTGCTGCTGTTACTGGTATCTCTACAGGCACAGACAACCATCTGGACCAGGGAAACGTCAGAGGGGAGGCCGTGAAGCAGGAGCTGGGGCCTTCCTATTAGAACAGCATGCTCCTGCAGAAGGCGTGGCAGCAATGTATTCTGCCCACCAAGACCTACAGCACACATCTGAGCACTCAAGCAACGATCAAAACGTCCATGAAATCATGCACTCATTCGAAGGCACCAATCTCTCTGCTTGGTCAAGATATGGAGGCCTGCCTCTCCTTGAGGTAGAAGTAGGTGGCCACAAGACTCAGGCATTGGTTGATTCTGGAGCGACCAAATGTTTGATGTCCAGTGAACTAATGCGGAAACTTTCCATGCCACCCCACATGTTGTCAGCGTGGGAAGGGAACGATGTCACCTTGGCTACCGACATCAAGTGCTCACCCTTGGGGTTGTTGAAGGTTCGACTGAAGATGGTAGGAAGGTTATGGGAGGGAACGGTTTTAGTGATGGATTATCTCACAACAGAGCTGATCATTGGAGTTGACTTAATTCGTGAAACTGGATTGTTAATAGACCTCCAGCACATGAAGGTGTGGTATTCTAGCTCAGCCAAAGGGGTGCCTATCCCACCTACCAAGACGACACAAGAACTTCCAGTGCTTGTGGCAGCGGGTGATTCTCCAATTCTGGAAGTGGAAGGAACCACCTCCTTGCAAAATAGTAGCACAACAGGCTCATCCTCCAAGGAAAAGCACAGTCAGCTACAGGATGTACTGCAACGGTTCTCAGAAGTTTTAGGGGACCATATGGGCAGAAGTGACACTGTTCAACACCATATTACAACAAATGGATCCCCACCCTGTCGGCAGAGACCTTATCCATACAGCCCAGAGAAGCGAATGTCCATCCAGCAGCAAGTTGAAGAAATGCTGAAGTTAGGTGTGGTTGAGCCCTCTAAGTCACCCTGGGCATCTCCTGTAGTCATCGTTAAAAAGAAAGATGGCAGTGATCGCTTCTGCGTAGACTACAGGAGACTTAATCAGGCAACCCAAACAGATGCCTTTCCTATGGTGAACATGCGGGAGGTCCTTGACAGTCTTCATGGGGCAGTCTACTTCAGCACTCTAGACTTACGCTGTGGATATTGGCAGATAGCTATGTCACAAGACAGTCGGGAAGCGACCGCTTTCATTACACACATGGGACTGTACCAGTTCAAAGTCATGCCTTTCGGGCTAAAGAATGCTCCAGCCACGTTCCAGAGGCTTATGAATGAGGTACTTCGGGGACTAGTCCATCGCAATTGCTTTGCTTATCTTGATGACATTGTCATCTTCTCGTCAAGCTGGGAACGGCATCTCCAAGATCTAACTGAAGTATTGCAGCGACTCAAGGATCATGGACTCACCTGCAAGCTTGAGAAATGCGTGTTCGGTCAGAAAGAACTCAAATATCTAGGACACATTATTTCTGACAAAGGTGTAGCCCCTGACTCAAAAATGTTGGAAGCAATGAATCAGTATCCCAGACCAAGCAAACCAGAACATATTCGACAGTACTTGGGCATGTGTAACTGGTATGGAGGATTTATCGAGAGACTCTCTGACATTGCTGAGCCACTGACAAGACTGTTAAAGAAAAATACCTCTTGGAAGTGGAGTACAGAAGCAGAAGCAGCCTTCCAGCATCTTAAAGAAGAGCTACAGAGTGCTGTGCATTTGAGCTATCCAAACTTCCATAAGCCTTTTGTCCTTCAAACTGATGCCAGTAGTGTAGGACTAGGAGCAATCCTTTATCAGATGGAAGGGGAGAGAAAGTGCATCATTACGTATGCAAGCAAGACACTCAATGCTACAGAGCGGTGTTACCATGCCACTGAAAGGGAGTGCCTAGCGGTGGTATGGGCTGTAAAGAAGTTTCGTCCTTTCCTTGATGGACGTCGCTTTACACTAGTCACTGATAACAGTGCACTGAAGTGGCTAGCCAGTATGAAAGATACCAGCAGTAAATTAGCACGATGGTCTTTACAGCTTCAGGAATTTGATTTTGAAGTGCAGCACTGTGCAGGAACTTCAAATCAAGCATCAGATGCCCTGTCTCGGAACACTGTACTGGAAGACAGCTCTGATTATAGTTCTCTAGATGACAAGATGCTGCCTGAATTGCAGCTCCCACCGGAAGAAGCCATAACAGTCCTTGTCTCTACCGTAGTGGAGGGGAACCCTCCACGCCTTTTAAGCCGAGATATTGTTCAAGAGGAGCAAAAGAAGGATGGGTACCTGTTGCCTATCATTGAGTACCTCAGTCATGGAACTGTTCCCCCCTGCAAAGAGCAAGCAGCAAGAATCAGAGGTACTCACCGAAATTATGCACTTGTAGATGATGTCCTCTATCGAATGGATGGGGATCCTTACCGCACAGAATCAGAAGAGGATTGGAAGATGGTAATTCCTCATTCTCTCAAGCAGGAAGTGCTTAAGTTATTTCATGACTGTGAGACAGCTGCACATTTGGGGTTCCACAAGACGTTAAATCGTCTTCAGCAGCGGTACTTTTGGAGAGGCATGGTGCGAGATGTTGCAAACTATGTCAGAAGTTGTGACATCTGCCAAAAGGTCAAGCCAGACAACCAGAAACCAGTAGGTTTGATGGTACCTCAGAAGCCTGTCGAACCCTGGTATAAGATAGCTGTTGACCTCATGGGACCGCTGCCAAAGAGCTCTAGTGGAAATGAGTATCTTCTGGTTGCTGTGGATCAGTTTACTAAGTGGGTGGAATTATTTCCCATGCGTCGTGCTACAACAAAGAAAATCTTGGTTAAGCTGGAAAACGAAGTGTTCTGTCGCTGGGGTATACCGGCAATTATCTTATCTGATAATGGGCCTCAGTTTGCATCCAAGGAATGGAAGGAAGCTTGCCTAAGATGGGGAATAAAACCTCAGTATACTTCTCCTTACCATCCTCAGGCCAATTGGACAGAGCGAATGAACCGCACAATCAAGATCATTCTTCAGTCGTATGTCCACCAAGATCAGTCCAGATGGGATGAGGACCTCGCAAAGTTTGGTCTTGCTATTCGTACAGCAGTACAAGACACCACTGGCTATAGCCCAGCACAGCTCAATCTTGGACGAGAGATAGCTCTCCCAATTGATCGTTCATTGGCCACTAACAAAGACCCAGTTGAAGAAGATCTAGGAGAGTATCAAGAAGCTCTCTATGAAAAACTACATCGATATTATGAAACAGCCAGAGATAACATTGCAAAAGCTCAACAAAAGCAGCAAAAGTATTATGACGGGAAGCGCAGACATGTAAAGTTCAATGATGGAGATCAGGTTCTTCTTCGTGCACACCCCATCTCTTCAAAGGAACAACGATTCTCTGCAAAACTGTCTCAAAAGTGGGTTGGACCCTACAACATTGTAAAGGCTATTTCGCCACTCAACTACGAACTTTGTGATCCTGTCTCGGGTAACAATCTGGGAGTTCAACCTGTACACAACTTGCGACCATTCAATCACAGAAAACTGGCTGGAGAAGAGACACGTTCCTCTGATGTAACAACTCAGAAACTGAAGGAGGGTGAACCGAAGATGCGCAGCCCCAAAAGGATTCAGGGAAGACCCTACAACCTGCGGAACCGGGCCAAACCGGTCCATAGGGCCCTTGCCGTGGGTTCTTGAAAAAAAATTGCAGCCTGAAGTTTCCTGTGCATTAGCATGACAGCACCATAAGGAGAAAACAATGAAAGGATAACCTGTCTACAAGGGACACTACAAACTGTTCAGTTATTTGTGTGTCACATATTTAGATTTTATGTTATTAATATTTAGCGTTCAGAATGTTATGTAATGTTTTGTGGACAGCCAAGGTCACTTGATGTAACTGTATTCTTAGAGTAACTGTGCACAGCCACCTTAGCGGAGGGGAGTTGTAACGCAGTTTATTATTTCCTGTTATTGGGGGTAGATCACGTCAGTAATAGGCTGTGACAGTCTGGCTCGCAGTGGTGATGTGGATGACGTCACGGACCAGGAAGTAACTCAAACCAAACAGTGGATGGGCGGTTGAAGCTGAGTGTTAGTGCACTCAGCGTATTTAATAAACAAAATATTAAACAAATTAACACAACACAAAACAAAAGGGCACAAGGGCCAAACGAATGAACAAACAAACAAGTAAGTGATGTGCTGGGAAATCCAGCACGTCTTAGCAATTGTTTTGTTAATGTTGCTTTTTCTCTCTCCGCTCTCCCGTACTCTCCTCTACACTCTCAACCCCGAGTGCAGAGTGCTGCTGGTTTATATACTCTGGCCGAGGGATTTAACTAGTTGGTAATTATCTTATTATCCCCCGGCCAGAGTCTGCACGCGTTTGGTAAGGATGCATGACTGTCAGCTAGTTAAATAATCAGTAGCTGATCAGCCATGCATCCTCACGGGGTTTTTAAATATAATAACAAAAGACGCGGCGCTTTTACCCGCGCCGCAAACAAAAATACAAATAATAATAAATAGGGGCGGGACACTCCGCCACACATGCCCCCCCTTGTGCGCAGCACACATGGCCTTTTCGGCCACCTCCCCCCTTAGTCCCCAAAGTCCCGGTCAGCAGTCCCGGCGCAGGAACAGGGGCAGCAACGGGCCAAAGGTGGCGGCCACGGTGGGATGTCCTCCTCCCACCCAAACAGCCGTAGTGTTCCAATGGCCCGCGCACCGGCCAGCTCCTCTGGCCAAAAAATTTTTGGGGGTGGTCTCCAGACCTGCCCCCCCTTCTTCATGGCCGACAGCTCCCCTCCGTGGGGCTCTGGCCACCCTTTCTCCTGCAGCGAAATTGCTGCGGGGGAAGCTGGTCTCCTGACCTCCCCCCCCTTCTTCATGGCTGACAGCTGCCCTTCACGGGGCTCCAGCCACAGTATTTCCTGCCACGAAAGTGCGGCTGGGGGAGCTGGTCTCCTGACCTCCCCCCCCTTTTCCATGGCTGGCAGCTCCCCTTCGTGGGGCTCTGACCACATGATCTCCGGCCGCGAAAGTGCGGCTGGGGAAGCTGGTCTCCTGACCTCCCCTCCTTTCTTCATGGCCGGCAGCTCCCCTCCGTGGGGCTCCGACCACAGTGTAGTGACCCCAGGCGAAGCAGGATCCCTGGCGACCCCAGGCAAAGCAGGATCCCTGGCGACCCCAGGCAAAGCAGGATCCCTGGCGACCCCAGGCGAAGCAGGATCCCTGGCGACCCCAGGCGAAGCAGGATCCCTGGCGACCCCAGGCGAAGCAGGATCCCTGGCGACCCCAGGCGATGTGGAACAGGCAGCCCCAGGCGATGCGAGGCAGGCATCCCTGGGTGGTGCGAGGCAGGGCAGGAGCAGTCCTTCCCATGACGGTGGATGTGGAACCAGCAGGTATTCACCCTCTGCTGGTGGAGGTGGGAGGGGAAAGCAGTCCTCCCACAGCGGCTGAGACGGAACCAGCAGGTATTCACCCTCTGCTGGTGGAGCTGGGAGTGGCAAGCAGTCCTCCCACGGCGGCTGAGGCGGAACCAGCAGGTATTCATCCTCTGCTGGTGGAGGTGGGAGGGGCAAGCAGTCCTCCCACGACGGTTGAGGCAGAACCAGCAGGCATTCATCCTCTGCTGGTGGAGGTGGGAGGGGCAAGCAGTCCTCCCACGACGGTGGAGGCGGAACCAGCAGGCATTCACCCTCTGCTGGTGGAGGTGGGAGGGGCAAGCAGTCCTCCCACGACGGTGGATGTGGAACCAGCAGGCATTCACCCTCTGCTGGTGGAGGTGGCGGAGGCAGAGGCAGCTCTTGCTGCTCTGCTCCTGGTGATGGTGGAGACAGAAGCGATGGGGCGGATGCTGGCCACTCAGAGGGAGGCTGTGGCGGTGCTGGCTCCCTCTGCTGTGGCGGCTGGGCTGGTGTGTGCCGTGCTCCCTTCAGCAGCATAAATAGAGGCTGCTGGGGAACACCAGCATCCTGCCCTTCTCCCCCCCAGAAAAATTCAGGGGGTTGAGCCTGTAACTCCTCCCCTTCTGGCTCTTGGGACTGCAGCTTGGGTCCTAAGGCTGTGGAAGCGCAGACTTCCACCTCTTGGGCTATGGACGCACCGACTCCCCCCTCTTTGGGCTGTGGACGCACCGACTCCTCCCTCTTGGGCTGTGGACGCACCGACTCCTCCCTCTTGGGCTGTGGACGCACCGACTCCCCCCTCTTGGGCGTAGGACGTTCGGGCTCCTCCCACTCGGGCGTAGGACGTTCGGGCTCCTCCCACTCGGGCGTAGGACGTTCGGGCTCCTCCCACTCGGGCGTAGGACGTTCGGGCTCCTCCCCAGGCTGTGGAGGCGAAACCAGCAGGCATTCTCCCTCTGCTGGTGGAGACAGTAGCGATGGCTCCTCTCCCTCTGATGCTGGAGACGGTAGCGATGGCTCCTCTCCCTCTGATGCTGGAGATGGCAGCGATGGCTCCTCTCCCTCTGATGCTGGAGACGGTAGCGATGGCTCCTCTCCCTCTGATGCTGGAGACGGCAGCGATGGCTCCTCTCCCTCTGGCGCTGGAGACGGCAGCGATGGCTCCTCTCCCTCTGGCGCTGGAGACGGCAGCGATGGCTCCTCTCCCTCTGGCGCTGGAGACGGCAGCGATGGCTCCTCTCCCTCTGGCGCTGGAGACGGCAGCGATGGCTCCTCTCCCTCTGGCGCTGGAGACGGCAGCGATGGCTCCTCTCCCTCTGGCGCTGGAGACGGCAGCGATGGCTCCTCTCCCTCTGGCGCTGGAGACGGCAGCGATGGCTCCTCTCCCTCTGATGCTGGAGATGGCAGCGATGGCTCCTCTCCCTCTGATGCTGGAGACGGTAGCGATGGCTCCTCTCCCTCTGATGCTGGAGATGGCAGCGATGGCTCCTCTCCCTCTGACGCTGGAGACGGCAGCGATGGCTCCTCTCCCTCTGGCGCTGGAGACGGCAGCGATGGCTCCTCTCCCTCTGGCGCTGGAGACGGCAGCGATGGCTCCTCTCCCTCTGGCGCTGGAGACGGCAGCGATGGCTCCTCTCCCTCTGGCGCTGGAGACGGCAGCGATGGCTCCTCTCCCTCTGATGCTGGAGATGGCAGCAGCAGGGTCTCTCCCATATCCGCAGCCAGGTAGTTGAACACCATGGCTGCGATGTCTGGGAGGGAAGCTGGGTGGTGTTGCTGTTCCCAGGCCTCCCAGCGCTCCCCATCTCTTGCCCACAGGAGGTTGATCACTGCAGGGAGGGCTTCCTCATAATCCCTCCCCGGCTCCACCAGCTAGTCCCAGACTCCCTCAGAGGAGAGTGCATTCGTCCTCTTTGGAGGATGTAGGTCCTCCCTCACTGGACGCTCTGGCTCCTCTTTCTCCTGCCATGGAGGGGGTTGGTCTGGTGCCACGTGCCCAACCTCACCAACCGCGAAGCACCACTCCTCACCCTTCAGGCAGGTGAGGCAGATATCCAGTGTGGCAAGGTAAGGCTGATGTTGCTGCGCCTCCTGCTGCTGTTGTTGCTGCTGCTGCTGCTTTCTCCTCCGGCTACTTTTCCCCATTTTTAATTTGAAAAAAAAAACGAACAAACAAAAAAAAACGCACTTTTCAATCCTGGTCCGGCTGTTGGAGGCGTTGTTTGTCCCACGCAGGACACCATATGTGACAGTCTGGCTCGCAGTGGTGATGTGGATGACGTCACGGACCAGGAAGTAACTCAAACCAAACAGTGGATGGGCGGTTGAAGCTGAGTGTTAGTGCACTCAGCGTATTTAATAAACAAAATATTAAACAAATTAACACAACACAAAACAAAAGGGCACAAGGGCCAAACGAATGAACAAACAAACAAGTAAGTGATGTGCTGGGAAATCCAGCACGTCTTAGCAATTGTTTTGTTAATGTTGCTTTTTCTCTCTCCGCTCTCCCGTACTCTCCTCTACACTCTCAACCCCGAGTGCAGAGTGCTGCTGGTTTATATACTCTGGCCGAGGGATTTAACTAGTTGGTAATTATCTTATTATCCCCCGGCCAGAGTCTGCACGCGTTTGGTAAGGATGCATGACTGTCAGCTAGTTAAATAATCAGTAGCTGATCAGCCATGCATCCTCACGGGGTTTTTAAATATAATAACAAAAGACGCGGCGCTTTTACCCGCGCCGCAAACAAAAATACAAATAATAATAAATAGGGGCGGGACACTCCGCCACATAGGCACACCCTATTGACCAGTCTTTGCGAGGGCTCGCTAGCAAGCCCCGCCCTGGGGGAGAAATTCTAAAAGCATTTAGCTGCCTGCGAGGAGGAAGTCGCTCTCTTTGGACTGAGACACAACAGAGAGCAGATCGCTAACACTGCCCATCTACTATAAGCTTGCGAGCTGTCGCTGATTCGGGACTAACACCATTCCACTGAGCCTAGGTAGGACGTGTTGTCCTTAAATACCATTCTTCTGGGATTACTATAAAACGCAGGAACCAATTACCCCATTCTGGAATTCAGTTAGCATACATAGAAAGGAGACCCGGCTGTCGATTTTGTATGCAATATGATTATTTAAAAATAAAACAGTAACCATTATTGACTCTGAAGAACTTTTTGTGTTGAGAAACGAACCCTTAATAAAAGTGTGGTTACAGACCAGCGCCTATTGGAGACTGCCAATTTATTTGAGACCTGGCGATTATATAGACGAGGAAACTTTGGAAAATGAACAAGCAGAAATAAAAATTTGTATTGTTAATATACTGTAATATTGTAAGGGTTTAAAAAGATTAGACAGCCAGGCATGGGTTATATAAATGCGAACAGGCCACTTGAATCAAGCATGGAGGGTTTATTACAGTGAAAAGGGATACAAAACAACCGTGCCAAACTCAATCTTTCTCTTCTCATCTGGACTCCCCTGAACTGACGGTACAGTAAAAACAAGCTCTATATACAAATAAGTAAATTAAAGATATAAACTACTAGCACTTTTGTTTATAAATATAGATCAATGTTGTCTATTAATAAAGATAAGTAATGAAATAATAATAGGTCTAATACTGGTAATAATAAGTTCAATCCATCCCAGATATAGAATGCAGGTAGGTTAGGCTTACAGCGCAATAATAATAATAGTTTGTTTTTTCTTATGGCCCCTGGTGGTGATGTCTCCGTTCAGTATATCCAAGTAACCATTTCCATAACCGCTTAATCCTTTACAGGGTCATGGGGAGTAACCATTATGTATTGTGATAACAGCATCTTCCAGATATCATTTCAATTTCCATTTAAATCATGATCTTATGTACACTTTGTATTACTAAACTTTGTACTTCAGCCCTCATATAATGCGTCTTTATTTTACACATTGCAATTGAAGGTAACCTGGCTTCAAAACGATACAATTAAATACTGGTCTTTTTTTATTCTTAATAAAATTACCCTTTTTATTTGTTATAAATGCAATAAATTCAACACAAAGCAACGCGATATACTGTTCAAAGCAAGAATTATTAAACTTAAACCAGAATGTATATGTTTGATGCCCTCAACACACACACTTCAAGTGGTGCTCCGCAGCCCTTGTGTGCTCACAAAGTCTCCTCGCAATTACCCCAGACCGCTCGTGAACCCACAATGCTATTCATGAGCTACTTGACTAACGACGGTGTTTGGGAAACACATCAGATTTGACACGTTGCTGTTACGATGGTCGAGTTACTTTTGGGAAACGGCACCCTGGATAACTTTCGAGTTAGACCTAATGTCGTTTAAACAATACATTTCTAGCATATTATTCCAACTATCAACATTAATAAGCACAGTCAACATTGATTATTTGAACATTTTCAACAGTAGTCTTTTTGAAACGAGTAAACACAAGTCTGTTTGCGGATCCTGGAGTAGTCTGTGGACTATGTGGTATCAGTGGTTTTGGTCATGGTCGTGGCAATAATAATGGGTTTTTGTTTCAGAAATGAAAGCTGAAACACATTGAGAGTGGTCCAAGTTTATTGTGTGGTATATTGCAACCAGTAAGTTCCAGTGTGTTTTGCATTGAAGGGATGAATTCGCAACTCCTTAAAGGGAATGTCCGATCCCCCCCCCAATTAGGAATTTTTCAACAACAATGGATATTGAATGAAGTCATTACCCAGCCTCCATGTTCGTCTTTCTTTAGGGATTTGACATCTCCAATCTTTGAATGAAGTCGTTATCCAGCCTCCATGTTCCTCTTTCTTTAGGGATTTGACATCTCCAATCTTTGAATGAAGTCATTACCCAGCCTCCATGTTCCTCTTTCTTTAGGGATTTGACATCTCCAATCTTTGAATGAAGTCATTACCCAGCCTCCATGTTCCTCTTTCTTTAGGGATTTGACATCTCCAATCTTTGAATGAAGTCATTACCCAGCCTCCATGTTCGTCTTTCTTTAGGGATTTGACATCTCCAATCTTTGAATGAAGTCATTACCCAGCCTCCATGTTCCTCTTTCTTTAGGGATTTGACATCTCCAATCTTTGAATGAAGTCATTACCCAGCCTCCATGTTCCTCTTTCTTTAGGGATTTGACATCTCCAATCTTTGGCAAAGCAGTAGGTTTTATGTGTTTTTGTTCATCAGTATTTTGTTCTGGAGGTACTGCCTGTATCAATTGCGGGTTCTCGCTTCCCCTCTGTTAACATCACTGTGGAGTTCTCCTTGTTTGTTAATCACTGCTTCCACCAGATCTTAGTTCATAGCAAAGCAGTAATCGGCTTGTTTATCTCTCATTGAGGGAACACAGGGATCTGGACTAAAGGGTGCATTTCAGTGACTGCTAGCAGGCTCACCAATGCACACAGAACAGCAGCTTCTGAAATGAAAAATCAAGTGAAGGATTTATTCTTTGTTAATATTTGAAAACCTTAAATATATATTGCATGACTTTTGCCCCAACCTCCCCATTGAAATATAGGTCTAAGACTTTAATTTAGAATGTATTCTAGACAATATCAGCCTTTAAACAATTTGCACTAATCCACATGAAACCATTTATATGTCGGCTGTTTCCTTGTTTTTACAAACCATCATATTCCCCTCGCCACATGTGTCTATAATTTCACGTGGTCCCGTCCAATTTGCTGCCCAAGGCCACTTTTGTAAAAAGTTTTTAATCATTAGCTTTTCCATAATCTCAGTCTACAAGCCATTAATTAGTTAATGGCTAAAGTAAAACTTGTTTTCTTATTACAATGTCAATGTGTCTTACTTTTAAAATGTTCAGATTACTTTTAATTTTTGTAATATGAATTGCATTTATTCTCATGGATCTTTCTCAATGGAACTGGTAGATAAACATCGTAATGGATCTGCTCCTAAAGACCATCCACAGTAATTTATCAAATTTGGCTAATTGGGTAAAACTTCAATGTAATTTAATGAACATGTCCATAACTACCAGATTGAGTTAACAGCCAAGGTCTTTCAGTGTTTATCAAAAGTAAGAAATAAACAATTTAAATGATTCTTACAACAAAATGCTTTATGTGTTAATTAATTCTATGCAAAATCAATCACCAAATTCATGTTATTTTCTTCCTAATCACTTCTAAGTATTCAAAGTATATTATTTAAAAAGTGGGCATTGAAATGAGTGTGTGTGTGTGTGTCTGTGTGGTGAGAGCCTGTAGTCCCAGAATGCAGCTGGACATCTTTCTCTCCATTCTCACACAGTCCGTACAACACAGCTTGAGATCCCAAACACAGTTCAATTTATTGTATTTATTTGTTTGTCGAAACCAAATTGTACCCAATTATGTAGGTAAAAATCGATGAAACAGTTAAGAGATTTGATTAACATTCCCAGTCCTCTAATTCACTCTCCCTCTAGAAGCTATAGTGTGTGCAATATGAAACTTAATGTTATGTTCTTCTTTAAAAGAGACGGCTATCTCTTACAGCGACCTTTTTGAATAGTCAGAGTTTTCTGGTACTTTTTTTTTTTTTTTTTTCAAAAACAATTCACATACATTTTGAACTTTTATATGTTTCCCATAACATCACTCAAGCATTTTGACACTTGACATTGAAGACTATGACTTTGGCACTGACTGGCACTCAGTTCTCTTTTAAAAGCCCAATCATTTGACAACTGCCTGATCATATTCCTCCCACTTTCGCTGTAGAGTCCAGCCAACCCTGACCCTGACACCTGTCAAATACCAGACGGACATGGCTGCCTTTTCTAACCTGGATGCCCTGCCGTCTGCTAACCGCTGTCTCTAATTTTATCCTATTGTTGCCCCCTGGGTTTCTGTTAGAAGGCGCACGTTTAACCACCACATTTTCCCTTAAGCCCCATGTCCCCATGTAGCAGCACTAACCCATCTGGCTGCAGTGCAGGGCATAGGGTCAGCAACACCCGCTCTGGCGGTGGTGGTGGTGGCAGTGGCCACACTGCTGCTAGTGGTGACAACAGCCACTCCTCTGCTGCTGCTGGGGCAAACGGCCACTCAGGCACGGGTGCTGTCGGCTCCAGACGCTCCGACAGGCTCACTTTCTCTCCCCGTGGGAACCATAGCTCCGCCCCCTCTGGTTGACATGACTGCCATTCCCCCTTCCTGGGCTGGCGGTAGCTCCTCCCCCTGAGAATGCTGGGCTGAGAGCTCCGCCTCCTTCTCTGGTAACTTGGCTGGCGGTAGCTCCTCCCCTTTAGACTGCTAGGCTGAGAGCTCCTTCTTTCCTGACCAACAGGATGGCAGCTGCCTTCTTCTGCCCCGCCGCCTTTTCCGCCTCTTCTTATTTTACTGGCTAATGGAACAGAAGCCCCTCCTTCCTTCTCGTCTCCTTTCTTTTCAGTGGCGGACTCGACCTGGAAGCCCTTTCGTCTTACCCATCTCTTCACTCTGCTGTCTGCTTTGCACAAACTGTCAAGGCTGGTGTTGTTTCAAAGAATAATTTGTCCTGTTTAGAATTAATAAAACCTGTAATTATACATTTTACTTGTTTTTTTTAGTTATGTTTATTTGAATCAAACTTAGGTGGAATCGCCACTGTTGGTCAAAATTCTCAGGAATCTACAGGAGGGTTCTGTATTTAATCTGGGGTCTACAGGGTTAATATGACATCTATTGGGGAATATGACTTTATTCCGAATCGGCAGGCTTACCCCCCCCCGCCAATATACTAGACTTAATATTCAATCACTCTTATTCATTTATTTCTAATACACAGATTTAAAATGATCTTTATTGCTAATCGGCGGGTTTGTCCTCCGATATATTGGAGTTAATATTCAATCACCCTTATTCATTTATTCTATTTTTATACAGCAGATTTGTGAATCAACATATAATCAATGAGTTTATTTCCAATTACTCTCTCATTTACAATCAACAAACAAGGTTATCGTACACACAATTACTCCCAGAAAACTCCTGTAACCTTGACAAGCTTATTGTGCATTCAACTGCTCTCTGGTTTCTCCTGCAACCCAATCTAACAAATGACTCTCTGGGTTCTCTTGCAACCTAGGCTAGCCTTTCCCATTTGCATGTTCAATTACTCTCAACATAGGCAAGCTTTTTTTATTTTTTTTATAAACTTAGTCGTTGCCAGTAATTTATTATTTTCTCCCAATTTGGAATGGCCAATTATTTTATTACGCTTGGCTCACCGCTACCACCCCTGCGCTGACTCGGGAGGTTGAAGATGAACACACGCTGTCCTCCGAAGCGTGTGCCATCAAGCCGACCGCTTTTTTTCACACTGCAGACTCACCATGCAGCCACCCAAGAGCTACAGCGTCGGAGGACAACGCAGCTCTCGGTCAGCTTACAGGCAAGCCCGCAGGCGCCCGGCCAGAATACAGGGGTCACTGGTGTGCGGTGAGCCGAGACACCCTGTCCGACCTAAGCCCTCCCTCCCCCCGGGCGACGCTCGGCCAATTGTGCGCCGTCCCTTGGAAGCTCCTGTCCTCGATCGGCAAAGGAATAGCCTAGATTCAAACTCGCGACTTGCAGACTATAGAGCGCATCTTGCACTCACGTGGAGCGCCTTTACTGGATGTGCCACTCGGGAACCCCCCAGCATAGGCAAGCTTAACTGTATGTACAGTCCCTCTCAGGAAATTAGCAATAAACAACTTGACTCCCTGGTCTTCGCAACCAGAATGGGATCAGGACCATTATACTCTGTATAGTACAGGGTTGCCAGATTTCTACAGTGTTTATAGCCCAAAATCACTTCAAAACTAGCCTCATTTGTTTTTTTTTTACTGAAACCAAGCTTATTACCATTAACATGTAGCCCTATCCTTCAATGCTGCTACTGTTTCCCAAAGAAGAAAACAGTTCAATCTTTTAAAGTTATGCCACCAATCTAATTAGATGATCACATCATTTAAATCAATTAAACAGCCACATCAATTAAATACACCTAACAAATTAAAAAAGGCAAGTTGTTGGCTCTTTTTTGCAAACACAAAAAAGTTAAGTTAATTGAAAGTATGCCCCATGCATTGAAATAACACATAAAAAAACATTTTTAACCTCTTACCTTCAAACTCCTCGTGTAAGGGCCAGCTGTTATCATCACGCAGGTGTATCTCAAGTCAATTTTAAATGTACAAAGAAAAAATTATGTACCAAATAAAACATTTTTACTTATATATATATATATATATATATATATATATATATATATATATATATATATATATATATATATATATATATATATATATATAATATTAGTTTCAAAAAAGCTCCTCTGAGTCTGCACCATCTTCTGCGTTATTTGCTTCATATATGTCGCCTGTAAACAGTGACAGCATTGCTTTGGATGGCTGAAATTGGTTGCAGCAACACTTATTACGCTGCATATATGCTCTGACCCTAAGAATGTTTTCCAACAATTTCTCTTGCATGCGGGTCCTTAGTTTGGTTTTGATTAGGGCCATTTGTGAAAAAGCACGTTCCACTGATGCATTGCTAAATGGTAGGGCTAAAAGAGATAAGGCAAAAAGACCAAATTCAGTGAAATCTTTATCACCAGCTGCATCGGAGTGTTTAGCCACTTCAACCCAGAACTCTTTAATTTGGTTGTCTTCAGTGTGCTCCCAGTGTACATTGTTCAAAGCTCGCCATTGCTGTTCGAGTTTGCCAAGATCTCCATTGTAAAGTGGCAAAAATGATAAATTTGCCATCTGTTCCTTTTTGGAACTGAGTACAACAGTTGGGCTGAGAACGGTAAGTGACTCAAGTTGCTGGATATTAGGAGGCAATCTTTGTTTGATCTCTTTCAGAAACTCGAACATGTAATCTCTGCATCTGTGTTTGATATCCTCTGCTTTCTGAGGTTCGATCTTTGATTGTGACAGTTCTAACTGGAACTTGATCCCGAAGTCCACTGCTGAAAGTGGCAAGCTGTTTCTGTCGGACGTTATGTCAAAATCCATTACAGATGACCATGTTGGAAAATCGTGAGGTTTCATGATTCGTTGGATCAAACTGCGGTAAAATGTCATTAAATCAGCAAGAGGTTTCGCTGGATTGGCACCGTCAAGCTGAAACAGCTTGTTTATTCTGTTGACCTCAGTGACGAGGGGCTGAAAAAAAAACAGATACATTCTGTTTACGCGGTCTGAATGCATCTGGTACAGCAGTTCAGCATTGTAATTCCTTTCAGTGTCCTTTGTAAGCTGAAAGTGCAACTTTAGCTCTTCATACTGAGAAAGCACTCGATCAACACACTGGCTAATTGCAAGCCATCTTGTGTCAGAAAGCTGCAAAATCTTCAGCGGGCCAACATTAATGGTGGCATAGAGATCGCGGTACTTCTTTTGACGCTGAGTGCTGTGGGAAAACCACGAGTATGTCTGTGATACCATGTACTCGATGTTTCGAGGAAGTACGTCCATTGCTTTTGATGCACAGAGCTGCAGTGAATGACAAACACACTTGATGTACACAATTTTTGGATTCACCTCCCTTAACTTTGTTAGTACCGAATTATTTTTCCCACACATTGTATTGCAACCGTCTGTTGCCAGACCAATGCATCTTTCCACTTCTTTTGTTTTCCTTTAAGAATTTTTAACAAGGCTGTTGCAATGCTGTGAGAATCACCGGCTGGCAAGCTAACAATCCCGGTAAATGATACGTTCATGTTTTCTGCTGAAGTACCTGAACACCACACAGAGTTGCTTGTTTGCACTGATGTCTGTGCTTTCGTCCACAATTAGAGAGTATGGCTCTTTGGCGATGTCTTCAAGCATCTCCTGATGAACAATGGGCCCGATGACACATTTTATAAGTGCTGAGCATTTTGTTCTATGAAGACTAATATCCTTCTGTACAACTTCCCTGACTATGCATCCCAAATGATCTACGGTGAGGATGCTGGAAAGGCAAGCAATATGGGCTGCCAGCTTCAACTCGCATATTTTAATGGAATTGTCAACTTGTTTCTTAAATCCTGTGTCAAATAAGCTTCTTGTATTTGAATAGGGAGCTGCATTTCTAATATGTTTCTCTGTCTTACTGTGAGCTAACAGATCGCTGTGATGCGCTCGCACTTCACATTTACAGTACCTACACGCTGCTTTTGAGTCATCGCCAGGTACACGGCTAATCCATGCTTGTAACCCTTTTTCTTTCTCAGTCTTTGCAGTATTTTTTTCAGTATTTAGATTACTTCTTTATTTTTCCTGCTTTTTAGCGGTTTCGATGTTTCTACCCTGTTTCTTAAAATGGCTGCTTTTCACTGTCAATTAACACAATCATTCGTCTCTCACTCCTGTTCACTCGCATGGTCATGCGCAGTGGTGGATGTGGTCATGCGCAATATGTTATTTTATTGGGAAACAAAGTTTTACATAGTTTGTGTGCACTGCGGCGGGTAGGCTGCAAAAGTTTATACATTTTTAATAAAGTTATTCTTTTTTTATATGTATAAAGTAAACTAGCCCAAAAAACCACGAGACCTCTTGAAAGTAGCCCAAAAAGTAGCAACCAGCGACTCCTAAATATTTCCCGCGGCTGTCTTTTTAAAGGAAAACCGCGGACCTGGCAACTCTGGTATAGTATTTCAAACACCCAATCTCTGTCTACTTTACACCACCCCTTAAATCTGTTTTTCGAAAAAGACTAAAAGTTCTAGGCTGACTCTCCTGATCAAACCTTCCGAGATCGGCACAGGGCCCCAGAATCAGAGTGCACAGATTCCTCGTAGAAATGTACAGCTCTGTTACCTCCTACAATCTCCCTATCCTAATCTAGCTGATCGGGCTAGTATTAATAACAGATAGGTACCCATTGCAACCCTTTTTGACAAATAATAAACAATAATCAACAACACCAGAAAAAACAGTATAGTAGGTTACTATTCCTGTGATGAATAAATTAAACTTATACTCACTCATCCTTAGTATTCCTCTAAAGTTCAGTTAAAGAGAGGTTAGAAGGTTCCTTCATGCGTTCAGATGGATGAAATCAAATCAGTTTTGCAGCCTCCCTGGTGCGGACTACACTACAGTTACCTACACTACCTAACCCAGAAAAGGTCATGAAACGACATAATGAGGAAGGAACATTTTCTGCATTTCTTACTTAAAACCGTCTCTGATTTTTCACTCCTGTTTGTTTTTTCCAGGTTCCAGTCCAGCAGTTAAAGCATGGACCCAGTTAAGGAATTTAAAAATACTGAGAGGAGAGAAATTAAAATATACCAGAGGAGAGAAACCGTATCACTGCTCTGACTGTGGAAAGAGTTTCAGGCACTCAGGAGACCTTGTGATACACCAGCGAATTCACACAGGAGAGAAACCCTATCGCTGCTCTGACTGTGGAAAGAGGTTCAAGTCATCAGGACACCGTACAGCACACCAGCGAATTCACACAGGAGAGAAACCGCATTGCTGCTCTGACTGTGGAAAGAGTTTCAGGAACTCAGGAGACCTTTCAAAACACCAACGAATTCACACAGGAGAGAAACCTTATCGCTGTTCGCACTGTGGGAAGAGTTTCAGTCGGTCTGGAAATTTTGAATTGCATAAGCGAACTCACAAAGGAGAGAAACCATATCACTGTTCTGACTGTGGGAAGAGTTTCAGTCGGTCAGAACACCTATTAATACATCAGCGAATACACACTGGAGAGAGACCGTATCACTGCACTGACTGTGGGAAGAGTTTCAGTCGATCGGGACAACTTGTAACACACCAGCGAATTCACACAGGAGAGAAACCATATTACTGCTCTGACTGTGGGAAGAGTTTCAGGGATTCAACAGACCTTGTAAAACACCAGAGAACTCACACAGGAGTAAAGCCATATCACTGCTCCGACTGTGGTAAAAGTTTCAGTCAGTCAGGACAACTTGGAAAACATCAGCGGATTCACACAGGAGAAAAAACGTTTCATTGCTCTGACTGTGGGAAGAGTTTCAGTTCGTTAGCAAACCTTGTTTCACACCAGCGAATTCACTCAGGAGAGAAACCGTATCACTGCTCTAACTGTGGGAAAAGTTTCCGTCACTCAGCATCCTTTGCTGTACACCGGCACATTCACACAGGAGAGAAACCGTATCACTGCTCTCACTGTGGGAAGAGTTTCGGTCACTTGGCATCCTTTGCTGCACACCAGCGTATTCACACAGGAGAGAAACCGTACCGCTGCTCTGACTGTGGAAAGACTTTCAGACGGTCGGGACACCTTGTTTCACACCGGCGCATTCACACAGGAGAGAAACCGTACCGCTGCTCTGATTGTGGGAAGAGTTTCAGTCAGTCAAGATCCCTTGTTACACACCAGCAAATTCACACAGGAGAGAAAAAAAAAAGAAAATGTAAATAATGTTCCTGCATAAAAATAACTTTTATCCATTTTGCTTCCTGGCATTTCAGCACAGCAGTGTGCTGCTGAATAGTGTGGCTGCCCAAGCCGAGGAGACAGTCAGAACAAATCCTTAAATGGAATTTACTAGTGTAACGACCTCGCCCTTAGCACAAAGCCAACCACTATGGAGTGATTACCTCCCTATATTAAATATATCCCATGACAAAAACAAGTTCGACAAACAACTGTTTAAAGGGGTGATCTCAAATGCAAAAATCCAAGTTAGGAGAAGCAATTAGGCCAATCTTGTCAAGCAAATAGGCACAATTGGAAAGGTGCTGGGGCCCAAGATTCACACAATTCTTGCTTCTAACTTGGCGCCTTTTTTTTGATCGCTTCGCTCCACTTTATCGCTCCTCTTGAAATGCTCTTTGTATGATTGAAGTGACTGAGACACACACTCACATTGTAATACGAAAGACATAATTTCGGATTGGATCAGAATCTGAGTGCTCATGTATCACAGAGCAGCTCTCCTGGTAAACCCTTTGAAGGAGGAAACAAACTGCTATTGTTAATTATTTTGCATAGAATGGCACAAGGCAGCTGTAATAGAGTAAATGTGGATGCGCTTTTAGACTGTGTGTTGCTGCTTGCCCCACCTTGTGCAAATTCAAAGTGTAAAACCAGATAACACAACAAGCAGGGCACAAGCTAAGCGATGAGCTGTATTTGATTAGGGAAATAAAAGCTGTTTACTTTGACTATCTGCGTCAGTCTGGATTCTTATAGAAATCAAATGTAAGACAACAAATATACTAGAAGTGTCAGGGGTGGAAGTTGCAGGTTGAGATTTTAGAGTCAGTGTTTCCCTGCATGCATCACTGTGAGCAGCTCCTTCCTCCAGACACAGACCCACACTGGAATGTTTAGATGACTGGGTGTGAGGAGCCTTGTGTTAACAATGGGAGAACTGGGCTGACTGGGGAGGTAACTGCTACTGCCTATTTCAATAGTCTTATTACTGTGTTGTTACATTATGGACAGCAGTGGTGCTCTGGCTCCCTCTTGTGGTCACTATTAATATCTGCTGTGTGTCTCTCGGAGGTCAAATTAATTGCTCTTTGTCATTAAAATGCTGTTTTTATCATCAAACTCTTTGGACTACTTTTCTGAGTATGAACACATCTCTTCTGTATGCAGGTTTTTAAATGATGAAAACAAGAAAAAGAATGAAGTAAAGCAAATAGATTATTGTTTACTTCCTCACATTGTTAAGTAATAGCAGCACTAATGTCCCCCACGGTGGGCTCTAAGACTAGATCATTGACCTGGTCTTTCTTTAAATGATCTTTCACGTTGGACACATTCAAATGTCATCACTGTCATTAAACAACATTTTACATTCATACTGAAATTATTTTATTAATATTGCTTACTTAATAAAATAAAAACAAATCTTCTAAAAATTATAAAATTCAGGGGCTCCTGAGTGGAGCATTCAGCAAAGGCACTGTGCCGGAGTGCAGGATGTGCCCTATAGCCCGGAGAGCGCTGGTTTGAATCCAGGCTATACCACTGACACAGCCTAATCAAACCCAGCTCTGTGCAGTCCGACTGTAGCAGCTCTGCAGCTGCTCTCAGCCTCAGCCCCTGTGGTTACTGTCTATGAGCCAGAGCAGTTCCTGCAGAGCTGAGGGAGGTTTTTGTACGGACGTGTATCACTGTGTGAATGTGTAGCTATTGCCCTGCTGACAGTAATAATCTCCTGCATCTTCAGGCTGCACTCCACTGATGCTCAGTGTAAACTGTGTCCCTGATCCACTGCCACTGAATGAAGCTGGAGTCCCAGAGTGACGGTTAGAAGTAGAATAAATCAGGAGTCAGGTTTCTGCAGGTACCAGTGGATGGAGCTGGTACTAACAAAGCTGTTGGCTGTACAGCGGATAGAGACCGTGTGTCCTGGAGAACAGACTGAGCTGTTGGAGACGGAGTCAGAACAACGTCTGCACTGGACTCTGGAGAAAAAATACAACAAAAAATGATTATAAAATAATAATGCAAGAGTCAAATTAAATAGTGTTGTGTTAGAATACAAACAAAATGTAAAGAAGCGGCTAGACAGATTTACTTCAATGAAAAGTTCTGTTTAAAATGAACTCCAGTCAAGCTTTCAGATTTATAAATAACTATTTAATTATCACCTTGAGCAAAGAGCCCCCGTGTCCCCAGCAGTAGAAGCAATGGCATCATTGTACTGTGTGTTTCAGTGACTCTGAAAGGGCTGAGCAGTGACTCATCAATACTGTGTGTCTCAAAGTGTTTGGAGCAGTGAGGCAGGCACCGGTATACAAAGCAGCTTCCTTTCTACAAATCCTGCTGCTGCTGCTGCTGTCACAGATAGAGGAGATCTGAGCCGTGAGTGAGCACCAGTGCAATTGATAGGGTCGGGTTCACTTTGACTGTTTTCTTCTATTTTTCCCCCAGTCAAAGCTCTCAGTATATCACTGCTGTCTAATATAACTGATCTGTTTGTCTAAACTGACAGTAATATTTCTGTTTCTGTCATCATTTCAATGCTATTGTGTATTAAAGGGTATGTAGTGCCCTACCCCTAGTGGTATACCTTCCCACGTGCTGCTGCTGCTGCTGTAGAAGTAATGGACCTGTCATTTTTCTTTTCATTGGTCACATTTTGACTGCTTCTTACTGTTATAAATTGGACATCTACTTCACTGTCTTTCACAGGCCTTTTCAAGATGTACCTTGAGCAAGCTGCTAGGAGTGCGTTTTCATTATGTCAATCAGAATGATATTTAACAAGCCAGGGGAAAAGGTATCAAACTCCTTGTGGCAAAGTGGTTGCTGATTATGAACAGGTGCAGAGCTGATGCAGTGCAGGAATAAACGGACGAGATTTGTAATCCGGTATGGAAAAATATACGTTTTATTTTTAGTTATAATCCAGGTCTGGTGACCAAATAATAAGCGATGCGTAAAACACGGAGTACAGTAACAGGGATTGCAGCCCTAAACAATAAACACAGCATCTCTCCCACAATATACAACCACGGTCACCAGTCCTGGGTGCATGCTGTAGTGCTCGTGGTGGGTGATACAGGTTAAAGAGTGACAAAGAGTGCAGTGCTGTTCCGGGTTCAGTGCTGGCTCTTACTAACAGCTCCAGAACGTGTTAGCTGTCTATAAACACACAAATAGCAATTATAGACAAGACAAACAAAACAAAAACTCACAATATTCTTAATACACAGTGCACGGGTCCTTCTGGGTCTATTTCAAAACCAAAAACGAAGGAAAAGATTCTCCAGCCCCTTTTATGCGGTTATGCATGACCCCTTGGTAAACGATTGCAGCTGATTCTATTGCCTGCAGCTGCTACCTCGTTTACCTTCCAGGTCAATACATTCCCGCACTGGAGTCTCGTCTTTTTCCAGGCTGATTGACTTCCCGACCCAGGGAATGAACTGTCAGGCCAACCCGTCCAAAGCCTTTCCCTTTCGCTACTTTGTATCCTCACAGGTCAAGAGGGAGATTTACAACCAGAACTCATTATATTTCCATCACACTCGTGTATTGATTTCTTTATTGATTGATTTTGTTTGATGTTTGTGAAAGGGCGCACACAGTGACTGATCACACTCCATTGCCATGGCGATTCCAGCTCACTGAGAAACACATGGCTCTTGTATTGATATGTTGTTTTGAGAAAGTTGGAAAAACCAGCTTTCTTTCATTTGGAATGAGACTAAATTAGTGGGGGGTCTGTAAAAATAAAGTACATCAGTGAATTAACTAATGAAAACCCATTTAAATGAAAGCCTTTTCTATTGAAGTTTAATTTATTTTCCATTAGTTTGCCCCTGTTTTACACTTATATATTAAGAATAGCCCCACAAATTGATGAAAGTGTTTTTCTAAATGATTCTTACCCTGAGTGCAGATGACAAGTGCCCAGATGAAGATGCTGATAAAAGTCATTGTTGTTGTGGATTCTGTTGCCATGAAGGGCAGCTCTCAAACATTAAATTATTATTATTTAATGTCAACAAATGGAGGGGGACTAGACATGGTCACAAAGTTGGTCCTGTTTCAACCATTTTTTCAGTTCTATTAAAAAATAAAACTCTTGTAGTCTGATATACTTTTCATAAAGTCTGGTAGCGTATTCCAGAACATGGCACCCTTAATTGAGCAAGCTGTTTGTGCAAACGTAGTGTGATGTCAAGACACTACAGTCTCCTCTTGTGGTTGATCTTCTGGACAGACCAAAGGTAGATCATTAATGTAGAGACTAAATAACAAAGGCCCAAATATAGATCCCTGTGGGACCCCCATAGTACAGATCCTAAACGCTGATTCACTATTGCTTATTTTAACACTTTGTTTTCTATCTAACAAGTCAGACTCCATCCATTTCAGAGCCTGACCAGACAGGTTAAATTCAGACAACTTGTTAAACTCACAGGGCTATAAACACTCCCAGAGCACTGAAGCATGTGCTGCCAATGCAAAGTGTCTTTTCTTTGCAAATTGTCTTCCTTGGCACAGCAGCCACTTCTAGTCAAGCAGTGCTCTTAAGTGTAAACTCATTTTCAGATGATGCAGTTTGTTTGCAATTCAGAAAAAAACTGAAAAAAGTTGATCTTGCAAGCAAAACGAAAAAATAGAATATAGTTTTCTTTGTGTTGAGTTTGTACAAACACAGCTATTTCTCTCTCTTCTCCCTTCTCTCAAACCATTCATCTTAGCCACGGCTGTGATTATGTAGCTTTGTTACACAGTATAAATAATTATTAATTGTAAAATATTAAAATCAGAGCTGCAGGTTAACAGATCCATCATAAACTTTGTGAAATCAAATCAATTCAAGAAGCAAACATTTTGATTTTGCACATTACTAATGTTGAGTGAAAAGTTTCAAGTTTTTTTCCTGTGGACCTCCTGGACTGTCTCTGAGGACCCCAGGTTAAGAACCACTGCTCTGGATTAAAGAGCATCATTTTATTACGCTCTCTCTCCCTCTTGTGGTCACAGAGTGTAGTGCAGTTTGTGCTGTTTGGTGTTTTGACGAAACATTGACGAGAGTCCCTGCAATGGAGGAACTGTATGGGTGGTTTCATGGTGTAATGGCTAGCACTCTGAATCTAGCGAGCTGAGTTCAAATCTCGGTGCATTTGTGTTTTATTTGTCTTACAAAAACACTTTATACACTGGTTTTGGTTTAAATAACGAATGCTTTAAACTGGTTTAGTGTCTTTCAAAGTAACTATTATTATTATTATTATTATTATTATTATTATTATTATTATTATTATTATTATTATTATTATTTTTATTATTATTATTATTTATTTCTTAGCAGACGCCCTTATCCAGGGCAACTTACAATCGTAAGCAAATACATTTCAAGTGTTGCAATACAAGTAATACAATAAGAGCAAGAAATACAATAACTTTTGTTCAAGTGTGACAAACCATAATTCTATAATACAGAAGATAATAGTGATAGTTACATCAGGATATGATTAAATAGTGATAGTTACATCAGGATATGATTAAATACAAAATACTACAGGTTAAACACTTGACAGATTACAGTATTCTGAAGTACAGGATTAAATGCAGATAAGAGCAAAATAAAGCACATTTAAATGAAGGGTGATAGTGTCCCAGGATACAAACAGAGGAGTTCTACAGGTGCTGTTTGAAGAGGTGAGTCTTAAGGAGGCGCCGGAATGTGGTCAGGGACTGGGCAGTCCTGACATCTGTAGGATACACTACTGATACTGCAGATTCCACCCTCGCCCCGCAGTGGAGGAGCGACCTTCCTATAGATGTCAGGACTGCCCAGTCCCTGACCACCTTCTGGCACCTCCTCAAGACACACCTCTTCAGACAGGACCTGTAAAACTCAGCTCTCCCCTTCTGGACAATATAGCACTCTGCCCTTAATGCACTTTAACTTGCACTTATCTGCTCCCGATTTTACTGTATTTAAACCTGTAGTATCGTATCTTATTTTTTTAAAAAATTAGAGAGTGTGTGTGTGTGAGAGAGAGAGAGAGAGAGAGAGAGAGAGAGAGAGAGAGAGAGAGAGAGAGAGAGAGAGAGAGAGAGAGAGGCGAAGAGAGAGAGGCGACCTGGGAAATGTTTGAGCTGATATATATATATATATATATATATATTTTTTTTTAGCAACCCAGCTAGCTAGCTAGCACAGGACGGCTAGTCGATTTGCTAGCGGAGCTTAGCATAGTTATAGCTGACTAGATCTCAAAAAGTGACTAACGTTACAAATATTGGTGTAGCCGTTTTATAAAAGCAATAAGTCACAGCCAAGGCGTTATTTCAAGCCTTTATAATTATTCCCAAATAACACAAACTCTTCCATTGTTAAAAAAAATATATATAAAAAATCTCCCTTTGTGCTTCTCGGAAGGCATACGATGGAGGGCGCAATGCAGTTTTTCAGCCTGGGGAATATTACAAATTAGGAGACTGTGCTTTAAAATACACATGTAGGGCGGGCGTCTCTGTTACAAAGAATTGTCACACTTTGTATTTATCTCCATAATGCGTTGGGACTAAATACGCAGATACATTAAAACTATTTGGAGAATGCGGGCATCGATCCCGCTACTTCTCGCATGCTAAGCGAGCGCTCTACCATTAGAGCTAATTCCCCTTGAGCTATGCCAGCGATTCTCATAGGCTACAACGCAACTTGATATGAGCAATTCAGATTGTCGGCAATGTAGTCTGCCAATTGCAAATTCAAAAAATAAATAAATTAACTAAATAGCAAATATTTTGACGAGAGGTATGTTTTCAATTTCTTCAAAAAGTAGTCTCAGCTCGTTGATTCAGTCGCTTTAAAATCCACCTCTGTGTCCCGATGCAGCAGCGCTGTATGCTGTGGCTCGAGCTTGTTTGACGAGGCAGACAATGCAAAAATGCCAATACTTGTTATTGCATCACATGGCAGAATTAAGGTATGCTTTAACGGCTTGGCTGTCTCAAGTTAGTTTGTATTGTTCAACAGACAGTCAGTATCTTAAAAACAAATAAGCGAAATACTCCGTGTCTGTCTGTACAAGTTTGAAATTTAAATGCGCCGCCCCTGCATGCTCTGCGACGCTCAGCCAATAGGCAGGGACGGGAAGTTGAAAATAATTGTGGGAAATTTTGGATCAGGTATAGAAGCAAAGGTATATTTCAAGGTCTTAAAACGACATTTCCCACAATTCCTTCAACAAGTAGTGACTTCAACAAGTAGTCTGTTTACAACAAAAATACAATCTGTGTTAGGAACGCTATTTTAGTCCGATTTAAAAAAGAAATTAAAATGGTATTGAGTGCTGACAAGAGTTTGGTATCAGCTGTTGATTTCATTGAAACAATCTTTATAGTAAAATGAACACATTTATTCCTCTGGTCGTGTATTGTCTCGCTGACTGCTATCCACCTGGAAGTCACCTAAAGGATAAGGCAATGGCCTCCTAAACTAGGGATTATGGTTTCGTCAGTTTTATTTAAAACAGTGTGTGTGTATTTGTTCTTGGTCTGTGATATATGTGGTCTGTGTTTATAGATCTTGGCACGTTGCACCAAGTAGTCGTGGCCAAGTGGTTAAGGTGATGGGCTTGAACTCTGTTGGCGTTGTGTCCCTTTTTATGTCTTCGTTGTTAATTCTTAAATGACTGTTCAGCTTAAAGGTATCAATTATTACTTGCTGTACATTAAATTCGTCCAAACTAGTATTTGCAAACACATTACAAAATTAAATAGTGTGGAATAGAAACAATGAAGGCTTTGACCTCGACGTGATTTGAACACGCAACCTTCTGATCTGGAGTCAGACGCGCTACCGTTGCGCCACGAATTCCTGTCGTGGTGCATGCTTGTTATGCAATGCTAGAGTGCACAGCAAGCATGCCAAAGGCATGCTAATTCCAATGCTGATACTAGGAAAACACTCGGTATCACCAGGGTCATGGGAAACAGACGACTCAATATTTGTTCGTAGTCAGCAGGGCTATGAAGTTGTCGGAAGTGTGTTTGATTCTCAGCTTAAAAGTAAAGAAAACATAAAACAAAGCGATTTGCTTTTATAATGTTTATTATTTGAAACGTGGGCATAAACACAGTTGTACTGGCTGGGAATCGTCTCGGGTCAATTACTTGGAAAGCAGCTATGCTGACCAATATATCACCAACGAGGGAAAGCTGGCAGTACTGAGTGATACAGATGACGGATTTTCTCAGCGCGTCTCCTCTGAATGCGCACTGGCACAAAGGGGCTTTGCTCATCTAATGACGTGACAGAATGCAATAATGTATTGGGTTAATTTACCAACAAAAGAAACATAAATAAAAGTGTATGTATTTTTTGTGAATAAACTATCTTGCTTCTACGATGGGACCATATACCTTACATCCGCAATCTAATGATCGGCCAAACCCAGAACTACCTTGTCTTGACCAGGGAGTCATATTGTAAAAACAAATTGAAGTGGTTCCACTGGGGATCGAACCCAGGACCTTCTGCGTATAAAGCAGACGTGATAACCACTAAACTATGGAACCTGGTCAGAAAGTGAGTTTTGTGTTTGAAACGCATTGGCAATTATTAACATTACTATGAACAAGTAATATTCTAGAAAGGAAACCGAATCAGACACCATCATGCCGGGAGTAGGGAAGTTGTTTTACCCACATATTTGTTAAGATTTTACTTTCAGGGATCATTTCTATAGTTTGTTTCTAGTGAAATGCGTTTCTAGTGTCTGGTCTCGCTAACCATAACGAGGAGTTACAGTGTTTTCTTCTGAGCGCGTAGCGGGACTTGAATGCTACTTCACTGTAGCTGTTCTTGATCATTGATGAACATTCCGCTCTCTTTTGGGATCGAGCCCCACGTTGGATGTCCTTTTTAAATACAAAATGTAGATGTTTCTTCGAGGCAACAGAGCAATATCTGATTCTGTTCACACTGTATACAGTATTGCAACAAAATTACTTTTTGGTCGTTGTCATATAGCAATTGCTATTGTAAAATGCGTGCATCGTTTATAGTTATAACGATATTGAAATAAATAGTCTTACTTTTGTGGGTTGGCTTCAAACCGTTTCTGTTTTAACACTTGTCATTACATCATTCATGGAGCAACAGTTGGTATGTGCGTAATAAACCCGATCGGGCCTTGATATGACAACCCTAGGCTGTGCTGAAATAAATAATGCGGTTTTCTGCTGTAATGAACGCAGTTTGTCAGGATGGTCGAGTGGTCTAAGGCGCTAGACTTAAGGACTCTGTCTTTCCAAAGAATTCTGTGTTCTGGTCTCCAAGTGGAGGTGTCTGATCAAATCCTCCTCTGACAGCTCAATTTTATTTATTCTTAAAAGGAATAAATGTGTTCATTTTACTATAAAAGATTGTTTCAAGGAAATCAACAGCTGATACCAAACTCTTGTCAGAACGCAATACCATTTTAATTTCCATTTTAATTCAGACTAAAATAGCGTTCCTAACACAGATTGCATTTGGTTGTAAACAGACTACTCGTTGAAGTCAATGAAAAATATTTTGTCCAAACATGTATTTAACTTGTTTTAATATTAAAAATAATGTATTAAATTGAATAACATCTCCGTCGGCCACTGGATCGTGGTCTCAGCCTGGGATGCGGACCTTTGAGAACAGTATAAACGATCTATTAGTGGAAGTAGCTTACATCAGAAATGCCCTCGTTTAACATGCTAGGATGATCGACATCGGTATTCTCCAATTGCTGTGTACATGTTATAACACGTTATGAGTACGAATACAAAGTTGGACACTTTCCTTGTAAGTGGGGGTAAGCACAATTTATTTTCAGATGTAATGTCTTTATTTAGCTCAATCTAGTCCTGCGTAATGCAAATCACATTACTATATTTTTATATTAGTCAAGGCCTATGTAAAGTGTTCTTAAATTGTTTTAACATTAGCATTGATCAATTTGATGATCCGTTTTCTTTTCTCCCAATACGGTATGGAAATTATGCAACTTTTCTGCCCACTTTGATCATAGGCAGTTTTATCCCCCCGTTTCGGCTGAAAACCGCATCTGGGAGAAAACTTAAGTGTTTCGAAACGCATTTGTAAAGGCATCGGATTCTATTGTGTTGCCGAGCTGTTGACGTTTCTCATAATACACAGGTTTACTGGGGTGACAAAAAACGCAAGTCTTGTCAAGCCGAAATAGCTCAGTTGGGAGAGCGTTAGACTGAAGATCTAAAGGTCCCTGGTTCGATCCCGGGTTTCGGCAAGTAGCAAGACTATTTTTGTTTTGTATTATTTTGAACAGAAAAAAAGAGCGTTTTTTTTTGTTCTGTGTAATTGGAAGAAATAACAACGTATAATAGTGCCATTTTATAATGTGATTAAGAAATGCAAAAACTTAAGGTATACTTCAACGTCTTGGCTGTCTCAAGTTAGTTGGTATTGTTAATGTAACACCTCGTTGTTGCCCAGTCATTGTATCATATTAATGAAGTAGAGCTTGCCACTTCTCAGCACCGAGCTGACAATGAGTGTTGTTTTCGGGCACCTGCTGGCTGCTAGTGATGACCACTCCAATCTTCAGTCAGGGGGTTGTTGAAGGAAGGGGACACATTTTGAGTGTGCATCTCATACTGGTTTAAATCAATAAGCAAATTTCAAATTGATCATTGATAATGTTGAAACTATTTAAGAACTCTTTCAATAGGACTTGACTAATATAAAAAATATAGTAATGTGATTTGCACTACGCAGGACTTGATTGTGCTTAAATAAAGACATAACATCTGAAAATAACTTGTGCTTACCCCCACTTACAAGGAAAGGGTCAAACTTTGTATTCGTTCTCATAACGTGTTAGAAAATGTAAACAGCAGTTGGAGAATGCCGAAGTCGATCATCCTAGCATGTTTAACGAGAGCATTTCTCATGTAAGCTACTTCCAGTCATAGATCGTTTATACTGTTCTCAATGGTCCGTATCCCAGCCTGAGACCACGATCCAGTGGCCGACGGAGATGTTTTTCAAAGTAATATGTTATTTGGAATATTAAAACAATCAAGTTAAATACATGTTTGGACACACAGTATTTTTCAGTGACTTCAACAAGTAGTCTGTTTACAACAAAAATACAATCTGTGTTAGGAACGCTATTTTAGTCCGATTTAAAAAAGAAATTAAAATGGTATTGAGTGCTGACAAGAGTTTGGTATCAGCTGTTGATTTCATTGAAACAATCTTTATAGTAAAATTAACAAATTTATTCCTCTGGTCGTGTATTGTCTCGCTGACTGCTATCCATCTGGAAGTCACCTAAAGGATAAGGCACTGGCCTCCTAAACCAGGGATTATGGTTTCGTCAGTTTTATTTAAAACAGTGTGTGTGTATTTGTTCTTGGTCTGTGATATATGTGGTCTGTGTTTATAGATCTTGGCACGTTGCACCAAGTAGTCGTGGCCAAGTGGTTAAGGTGATGGGCTTGAACTCTGTTGGCGTTGTGTCCCTTTTTATGTCTTCGTTGTTAATTCTTAAATGCCTGTTCAGCTTAAAGGTATCAATTATTACTTGCTGTACATTAAATTCTTCCAAACTAGTATTTGCAAACACATTACAAAATTAAATGGTGTGGAATAGAAACAAAGAAGGCTTTGACCTCGACGTGATTTGAACACGCAACCTTCTGATCTGGAGTCAGACGCGCTACCGTTGTGCCACGAATTCCTGCCGTAGTGCATGCTTGTTATGCAATGCTAGAGTGCACAGCAAGCATGCCAAAGGCATGCTAAGTCCGATGCTGATACTTGGAAAACACTCGGTATCACCAGGGTCATGGGAAACAGCCGACTCAATATTTGTTCGTAGTCTGCAGGGCTATGAAGTTGTCGGAAGTGTGTTTGATTCTCAGCTTAAAAGTAAAGAAAACATAAAACAAAGCGATTTGTTTTTATAATGTTTATTATTTGAAACGTGGGCATAAACACAGTTGTACTGGCTGGGAATCGTCTCGGGTCAATTACTTGGAAAGCAGCTATGCTGACCAATATATCACCAACGAGGGAAAGCTGGCAGTACTGAGTGACACAGATGACGGATTTTCTCAGCGCGTCTCCTCTGAATGCGCTCTGGCACAAAGGGGCTTTGATCATCTAATGACATGAAATACATGAAAGTCACCGCAAGCCTGCACCTCACCACATCCTTCACACTGTTAAACTGCCTCATTATGACCAGGCCTCTAATTATGCCTTTCCAATACTTTGAATGTGTTATTGTTCAGTTTAACATGAGAACAACTTGGTAGAACAATCATAATGTCCGCAGGACTTATTTTCCTCGGGTTTCCTTGGCTAATAACGCCAAGGTCGCGGGTTCGATCCCCGTACGGGCCACGGCTTTTCTTCTTTAAAGAAACCACAGCATTTGTAATGGTGCCAAAATGAACATTCTTTAACAAAATGAACTGAAGCAATATGAAGTACAACCAGTAATATTTCAGACTTTTTTTAAATAAACTTTATATATAATGCTAGCGAAATGCGTTTTTAAAGTGTTTGGACTCGCTATCCACGAGGAAGAGTGAGAGTGTTCGTTTTTTAGCGTGAAGGAGACAGCGAGTGTTTGTTTTTTTTTGGCCAACTGCTCCCTGTTATTGATGACCGCTCCAGTGTTCCTTAGGGGGCTGGAGGAAGCGGACACGTTCTGAGTGGGTATCTTACCAAAAGGTACGCAAGACGAACTACAGTTGCAAAGCACTGCTGCTTTTTCGATGATTGATTAAAACTATCAATCTGACTGAAAACACGGATCACATTAATTGTGATCGGTTTTATACCAATAGGCTTACATGACAGGTATTGTGTATAGGCAATGTCATATACATAGAAATGAACACGGACAGTGTTTTTTTAAGGGCTGACTCATTTTAATATTCGAGAGATCTAGGTGTACTAGACAAATATACTGGATTTTTTCCATGTCATAATTGTGCCGCCTGTGATAATGCGTTTGAAACTAGAGATAATGTGAGATAATGTCTGTTACTGGCGGATAGTTTACAAATGTACTCAATTATGTTACAACTTTTGTGTCTACGAAACATATCTGTAACATTTATGTAATGCCTGTGTGTTTTTTTTCATGAAGTTAATTTGCTAACAGACTGTTCTGATTTGTTTCAAACCGTGAAGCGATCGCTCTGTTTGCCGTATATTTTCTGTCTGTAAGAGGAGTGTCCTTGTGATCCCATATAGAATGCGACGAAACAGGTCACCCTCCTTAATATAAACAGATAAAGAATAAGTTCACACCCCCCCAGGTGATTTACTGTAGCGTCAGACATTGGAGGTTCAGCAGTGTACTGCAGTGTTGTGCAAAGTCATCAGTGTAAGTCAGGATGGCCGAGCGGTCTAAGGCGCTGCGTTCAGGTCGCAGTCTCTCTGGAGGCGTGGATTCGAATCCCACTTCTGACAAATCTGTTTGTTTATTTATTTCTTAAAACGTCCACCGAATGCTTGGTAATTTGATTTGTTTTTCTTGTTAGTATTCAAATCACAAGGTCGTTAAATGAGAGAAAGTCACCGCAAGCCTGCACCTCACCACATCCTTCACACTGTTAAACTGCCTCATTATGACGAGGCCTCTAATTATGCCTTTCCAATACTTTGAATGTGTTATTGTTCAGTTTAACATGAGAACATCTTGGTAGAACAATCATAATGTCCGCAGGACTTATTTTCCTCGGGTTCTAGTATCAAGTTTTGAGTGTGTGGCCGGTTAGCTCAGTTGGTTAGAGCGTGGTGCTAATAACGCCAAGGTCGCGGGTTCGATCCCCGTACGGGCCACGGCTTTTCTTCTTTAAAGAAACCACAGCATTTGTAATGGTGCCAAAATGAACATTCTTTAACAAAATGAACCGAAGCGATATGAAGTACAACCAGTAATATTTCAGACTTCCTGAGCTTTAAACATGTATTAACAATGAGCACATACAATCAATTAAAAACAAAGCTTACGTAGTCGGCAGGATTCGAACCTGCGCGGGGAAACCCCAATGGATTTCTAGTCCATCGCCTTAACCACTCGGCCACGACTACATGCTCGCACAATTATTTGTGAAATATCCAAAAGAAGTAAACGAAACCCGTAGTAATGCTGTAGATGGCAGTATAGGCTAACTAATGAACCGAAGTCAAATGTCTTTGTTGAAACTGTCAGATTTGTACAATGCAAGCACACGTGGGAAATGTAAATAAAATATAATTTTTGTTAACGTTCATAATAATGAATACATCTTTATTTCAAAATACGTAGCTATTTAACTGATCTTTTCAAGAAACACCCCCAAAAACAAAGTAGTTATTTAATTGAACTGAAAAATTGACTTGCTTCATGGTTGTTGCCAGAGCACTCGAGCACGTTCTGGCTAGCGTGAGCGGACTTAGCAGATAACAAGATCTACAAAGTATTTCATGCTAATAAAACATACCATAATTATGTTCGTTTTTATTATACACATGGCAACTTACAGAGACTAGGGTGTGTGAACTATGCATCAGCTGTAGAGTCACTTACATTTACATCTCACCCGAAAAACGGAGCACAAGGAGGTTAAGTGACTTGCTCAGGGTCACACAATGAGTCAGTGGCTGAGGTGGGATTTGTACCGGGGGACCTCCTGGTTAAAAGCCCTTTATCTTTAACCACTAAACGTTTGTTGAGACAGTTCAAGCCCTGTAGCAGTGTTTAACTATTTCCTGGATGTTTGCCTTTTGGTCTTACTCTGGAAAAAGTAATAATAATAATAAAAAGTAGGCAAAACCATTTTTTGAGAAACCGCATTTGGGAGAAAAACTAACAGTTTGGAAACACATTTGCAAAGGCATTGGATTCTATTGTGGTGTTTCCGAACTGTTGAACGTTTCTCATTACATGCAGGTTTACTGGCTTGACAAAAAGGCGATTGACGAAAAGAATGCGGCCTGGATAGCAAAATCGCGTCAAGCTGAAATAGCTCAGTTGGGAGAGCGTTAGACTGTAACGGTCCCTGCTTCGATCCCGGGTTTTTGCAAACAGCACGACTAGGGCTATTTTTTCTTAATTAATTTTTTGAATTAAAAAAACAGCACATTTTTTTCTTCAGTGTAATTGGAGGAAATAAAAACGTATTATAGTGCCATTTTCTAATGCGATAAAGAAATGCAAAAAGCATCATCTCTGCGTGGGCTTGAAACACCAAAATTTCGATTAACAGCCCAACGTGCTAACCGATTATGGTGTTTTATTACATAACACCTTGGGAGTCTCAACAGAACAGTGTGTATGCATAGAGCTAAAATGGAAACCAAATATATACGATTCAAATGGGAATCGTATTCAGATTGTAAGCACAAATTTGATAGACTTCACAGTGCAAAGGAGGAAGGCAGACAATGCAAATGAGGCAACTGGCTCCTACTTTTTAAATCATACGAGAAACTTGAACCCAATTTAGCTTTTAACCGCCTGCAGTTTGGAATGAGTTTGAAATGTTGTTGTAACACCTCACTGGGCAACAGCAATTGCATTATATGAAAGCTCCTGTCTATTTGTCAGCGGCACAGCTACCGGTGCCACTCAGAGTTGGAGGGAGACGGTCGGCCACTTGCCCATAAAACAATACTTTCCGGGAACATTTCTATAGTGATTTGCCAGCGAAATGCGTTTATAAAGTGTTTGGACTCGCTATCCACGAGGAAGAGTGAGAGTGTTCGTTTTTGAGCGTGAAGGAGACAGCGAGTGTTTGTTTTTTTGTTTTTTTGGCCAACTGCTCCCTGTTATTGATGACCGCTCCAGTGTTCCTTAGGGGGCTGGAGGAAGCAGACACGTTCTGAGTGGGTATCTTGCCTAAAGGTACACAAGATGAACTACAGTTGCAAAGCACTGCTGCTTTTTAGATGATTGATTAAAACTATCAATCTGACTGAAAACACAGATCACATTAATTGTGATCGGTTTGATACCAATAGGCTTACATGACAGGTATTGTGTATAGACAATGTCATATACATAGAAATGAACACGGACAGTGTTTTTTTAAGGGCTCTCATTTTAATGTTCGAGAGATCTAGGTGTACTGGACAAATATACTGGATTTTTTCCATGTCGTAATTGTGCCGCCTGTGATAATGCGTTTGAAACTAGAGATAATGTGAGATAATGTCTGTTACTGGCGGATAGTTTACAAATGTACTCAATTATGTTACAACTTTTGTGTCTACGAAACATATCTGTAACATTTATGTAATGCCTGTGTGTTTTTTTTCATGAAGTTAATTTGCTAACAGACTGTTCTGATTTGTTTCTAACCGTGAAGCGATCGCTCTGTTTGCCGTATATTTTCTGTCTGTAAGAGGAGTGTCCTTGTGATCCCATATAGAATGCGACGAAACAGGTCGCCCTCCTTAATATAAACAGATAAAGAATAAGTTCACACACACCCCAGGTGATTTACTGTAGCGTCAGACATTGGAGGTTCAGCAGTGTACTGCAGTGTTGTGCAAAGTCGTCAGTGTAAGTCAGGATGGCCGAGCGGTCTAAGGCGCTGCGTTCAGGTCGCAGTCTCTCTGGAGGCGTGGGTTCGAATCCCACTTCTGACAAATCTGTTTGTTTATATATTTCTTAAAACGTCCACCGAATGCTTGGTAATTTGATTTGTTTTTCTTGTTAGTATTAAAATCACAAGGTCGTTAAATGAGAGAAAGTCACCGCAAGCCTGCACCTCACCACATCCTTCACACTGTTAAACTGCCTCATTATGACGAGGCCTCTAATTATGCCTTTCCAATACTTTGAATGTGTTATTGTTCAGTTTAACATGAGAACATCTTGGTAGAACAATCATAATGTCCGCAGGACTTATTTTCCTCGGGTTCTAGTATCAAGTTTTGAGTGTGTGGCCGGTTAGCTCAGTTGGTTAGAGCGTGGTGCTAATAACGCCAAGGTCGCGGGTTCGATCCCCGTACGGGCCACGGCTTTTCTTCTTTAAAGAAACCACAGCATTTCTAATGGTGCCAAAATGAACATTCTTTAACAAAATGAACCGAAGCGTTATGAAGTACAATCAGTAATATTTCAGACTTCCTGAGCTTTAAACATGTATTAACAATGAGCACATACAATCAATTAAAAACAAAGCTTACGTAGTCGGCAGGATTCGAACCTGCGCGGGGAAACCCCAATGGATTTCTAGTCCATCGCCTTAACCACTCGGCCACGACTACATGCTCGGACGATTATTTGTGAAAATATCCAAAAGAAGTAAACGAAACCCGTAGTAATGCTGTAGATGGCAGTATAGGCTAACTAATGAACCGAAGTCAAATGTCTTTGTTGAAACTGTCAGATTTGTACAATGCAAGCACACGTGGGAAATGTAAATAAAATATAATTTTTGTTAACGTTCATAATAATGAATACATCTTTATTTCAAAATACGTAGCTATTTAACTGATCTTTTCAAGAAACACCCCCATCCACAAAAACAAAGTAGTTATTTAATTGAACTGAAAAATTGACTTGCTTCATGGCTGTTGCCAGAGCACTCGAGCACGTTCTGGCTAGCGTGAGCGGACTTAGCAGATAACAAGATCTACAAAGTATTTCATGCTAATAAAACATACCATAATTATGTTCGTTTTTATTATACACATGGCAACTTACAGAGACTAGGGTGTGTGAACTATGCATCAGCTGTAGAGTCACTTACATTTACATCTCACCCGAAAAACGGAGCACAAGGAGGTTAAGTGACTTGCTCAGGGTCACACAATGAGTCAGTGGCTGAGGTGGGATTTGTACCGGGGGACCTCCTGGTTAAAAGCCCTTTATCTTTAACCACTAAACGTTTGTTGAGACAGTTCAAGCCCTGTAGCAGTGTTTAACTATTTCCTGGATGTTTGCCTTTTGGTCTTACTCTGGAAAAAGTAATAATAATAATAAAAAGTAGGCAAAACCATTTTTTGAGAAACCACATTTGGGAGAAAAACTAACAGTTTGGAAACACATTTGCAAAGGCATTGGATTCTATTGTGGTGTTTCCGAACTGTTGAACGTTTCTCATTACATGCAGGTTTACTGGCTTGACAAAAAGGCGATTGACGAAAAGAATGCGGCCTGGATAGCAAAATCGCGTCCAACTGAAATAGCTCAGACTGTAACGGTCCCTGCTTCGATCCCGGGTTTTTGTATACAGCACGACTAGGGTTATTTGTTCTTAATTAATTTTTTGAATTAAAAAAACAGCACATTTTTTCTTTAGTGTAATTGGAGGAAATAAAAACGTATTATAGTGCCATTTTCTAATGCGATAAAGAAATGCAAAAAGCATCATCTCTGCGTGGGCTTGAAACACCAAAATTTCGATTAACAGCCGATCGTGCTAACCGATTATGGTGTTTTATTAGATAACACCCTGGGAGCTCAACAGAACAGTGTGTATGCATATTGCTAAAATGGAAACCAAATATACACGATTCAAATGGGAATCGTATTCAGATTTTAAGCACAAATTTGATAGACTTCACAGTGCAAAGGAGGAAGGCAGACAATTGAAATGAGGCAACTGGCTCCTACTTTTTAAATCATACGAGAAACTTGAACCCAATTAAGCTTTTAACCGCCTGCAGTTTGGAATGAGTTTGAAATGTTGTTGTAACACCTCACTGGGCAACAGCAATTGCATTATATGAAAGTCCCTGTTAATTTCTCAGCGGCACAGCTGCCGGTGCCACTCAGAGTTGGAGGGAGACGGTCGGCCACTTGCCCATAAAACAATACTTTCAGAGATCATTTCTATAGCGATTTGCTAGCGAAATGCGTTTTTAAAGTGTTTGGACTCGCTATCCACGAGGAAGAGTGAGAGTGTTCACTTTTGAGCGTGAAGGAGGCAGTGAGTGTTGTTTTTTGGCCAACTGCTCCCTGTTATTGATGACCCCTCCAGTGTTCCTTAGGGGGCTGGAGGAAGCGGACACGTTCTGAGTGGGTATCTTACCTAAAGGTACGCAAGACGAACTACAGTTGCAAAGCACTGCTGCTTTTTCGACGATTGATTAAAACTATAATTCTGACTGAAAACACGGATCACATTAATTGTGATCGGTTTGATACCAATAGGCTTACATGGCAGGTATTGTGTATAGACAATGTCATATACACAGAAATGAACACGGAGTGTGTTTATTAAGGGCTGACTCATTGAAACGTTCGAGAGATCTCGGTGTACTGGACAAATATACTGGATTTTTTCCATGTCGTAATTGTGCCGCCTGTGATAATGCGTTTGAAACTAGAGATAATGTGAGATAATGTCTGTTACTGGCGGATAGTTTACAAATGTACTCAATTATGTTACAACTTTTGTGTCTACGAAACATATCTGTAACATTTATGTAAGTCCTGTGTGTTTTTTTCATGAAGTTAATTTGCTAACAGACTGTTCTGATTTGTTTCTAACCGTGAAGCGATCGCTCTGTTTGCCGTATATTTTCTGTCTGTAAGAGGAGTGTCCTTGTGATCCCATATAGAATGCGACGAAACAGGTCGCCCTCCTTAATATAAACAGAAAAAGAATAAGTTCACGCACACACCAGGTGATTTACTGTAGCGTCAGACATTGGAGGTTCAGCAGTGTACTGCAGTGTTGTGCAAAGTTGTCGGTGTAAGTCAGGATGGCCGAGCGGTCTAAGGCGCTGCGTTCAGGTCGCAGTCTCTCTGGAGGCGTGGGTTCGAATCCCACTTCTGACAAATCTTTTTGTTTATTTATTTCTTAAAACGTCCATCGAATGCTTGGTAATTTGATTTGTTTTTCTTGTTAGTATTCAAATCACAAGGTCGTTAAATGAGAGAAAGTCACCGCAAGCCTGCACCTCACCACATCCTTCACACTGTTAAACTGCCTCATTATGACGAGGCCTCTAATTATGCCTTTCCAATACTTTGAATGTGTTATTGTTCAGTTTAACATGAGAACATCTTGGTAGAACAATCATAATGTCCGCAGGACTTATTTTCCTCGGGTTCTAGTATCAAGTTTTGAGTGTGTGGCAGGTTAGCTCAGTTGGTTAGAGCGTGGTGCTAATAACGCCAAGGTTGCGGGTTTGATCCCCGTACGGGCCATGGCTTTTCTTCTTTAAAGAAACCACAGCATTTGTAATGGTGCCAAAATGAACAATCTTTAACAAAATGAACTGAAGCGATATGAACTACAACCAGTAATATTTCAGACTTCCTGTGCTTTAAACATGTATTAACAATGAACACATACAATCAATTAAAAACAAAGCTTACGTAGTCGGCAGGATTCGAACCTGCGCGGGGAAACCCCAATGGATTTCAAGTCCATCGCCTTAACCACTCGGCCACGACTACATGCTCGCACGGTTAGTTGTGAAAATATCCAAAAGAAGTAAACGGCTCCCGCAGTAATGCTGTAGATGGCAGTATAGGCTAACTAATGAACCCAAGTCAAATGTCTTTGTTGAAACTGTCAGATTTGTACAATGCAAGCACACGTGGGAAATGTAAATAAAATATAATTTTTGTTAACGTTCATAATAATGAATACATCTTTATTTCAAAATACGTAGCTATTTAACTGATCTTTTCAAGAAACACCCCCATCCACAAAAACAAAGTAGTTATTTAATTGAACTGAAAAATTGACTTGCTTCATGGCTGTTGCCAGAGCACTCGAGCACGTTCTGGCTAGCGTGAGCGGACTTAGCAGATAACAAGATCTACAAAGTATCTCATGCTAATAAAACATACCATAATTATGTTCGTTTTTATTATACACATGGCAACTTACAGAGACTAGGGTGTGTGAACTATGCATCAGCTGTAGAGTCACTTACATTTACATCTCACCCGAAAAACGGAGCACAAGGAGGTTAAGTGACTTGCTCAGGGTCACACAATGAGTCAGTGGCTGAGGTGGGATTTGTACCGGGGGACCTCCTGGTTAAAAGCCCTTTATCTTTAACCACTAAACGTTTGTTGAGACAGTTCAAGCCCTGTAGCAGTGTTTAACTATTTCCTGGATGTTTGCCTTTTGGTCTTACTCTGGAAAAAGTAATAATAATAATAAAAAGTAGGCAAAACCATTTTTTGAGAAACCACATTTGGGAGAAAAACTAACAGTTTGGAAACACATTTGCAAAGGCATTGGATTCTATTGTGGTGTTTCCGAACTGTTGAACGTTTCTCATTACATGCAGGTTTACTGGCTTGACAAAAAGGCGAGTGACGAAAAGAATGCTGTCTCGATAGCAACATCGCGTCAAGCTGAAATAGCTCAGTTGGGAGAGCGTTAGACTGTAACGGTCCCTGCTTCGATACCGGGTTTTTGTATACAGCACGACTAGGGTTATTTGTTCTTAATTAATTTTTTGAATTAAAAAAACAGCACATTTTTTCTTTAGTGTAATTGGAGGAAATAAAAACGTATTATAGTGCCATTTTCTAATGCGATAAAGAAATGCAAAAAGCATCATCTCTGCGTGGGCTTGAAACACCAAAATTTCGATTAACAGCCGATCGTGCTAACCGATTATGGTGTTTTATTAGATAACACCCTGGGAGCTCAACAGAACAGTGTGTATGCATATTGCTAAAATGGAAACCAAATATACACGATTCAAATGGGAATCGTATTCAGATTTTAAGCACAAATTTGATAGACTTCACAGTGCAAAGGAGGAAGGCAGACAATGCAAATGAGGCAACTGGCTCCTACTTTTTAAATCATACGAGAAACTTGAACCCAATTAAGCTTTTAACCGCCTGCAGTTTGGAATGAGTTTGAAATGTTGTTGTAACACCTCACTGGGCAACAGCAATTGCATTATATGAAAGTCCCTGTTAATTTCTCAGCGGCACAGCTGCCGGTGCCACTCAGAGTTGGAGGGAGACGGTCGGCCACTTGCCCATAAAACAATACTTTCAGAGATCATTTCTATAGCGATTTGCTAGCGAAATGCGTTTTTAAAGTGTTTGGACTCGCTATCCACGAGGAAGAGTGAGAGTGTTCACTTTTGAGCATGAAGGAGGCAGTGAGTGTTGTTTTTTGGCCAACTGCTCCCTGTTATTGATGACCCCTCCAGTGTTCCTTAGGGGGCTGGAGGAAGCGGACACGTTCTGAGTGGGTATCTTACCTAAAGGTACGCAAGACGAACTACAGTTGCAAAGCACTGCTGCTTTTTCGACGATTGATTAAAACTATAATTCTGACTGAAAACACGGATCACATTAATTGTGATCGGTTTGATGCCAATAGGCTTACATGGCAGGTATTGTGTATAGACAATGTCATATACACAGAAATGAACACGGAGTGTGTTTATTAAGGGCTGACTCATTGAAACGTTCGAGAGATCTCGGTGTACTGGACAAATATACTGGATTTTTTCCATGTCGTAATTGTGCCGCCTGTGATAATGCGTTTGAAACTAGAGATAATGTGAGATAATGTCTGTTACTGGCGGATAGTTTACAAATGTACTCAATTATGTTACAACTTTTGTGTCTACGAAACATATCTGTAACATTTATGTAAGTCCTGTGTGTTTTTTTCATGAAGTTAATTTGCTAACAGACTGTTCTGATTTGTTTCTAACCGTGAAGCGATCGCTCTGTTTGCCGTATATTTTCTGTCTGTAAGAGGAGTGTCCTTGTGATCCCATATAGAATGCGACGAAACAGGTCGCCCTCCTTAATATAAACAGAAAAAGAATAAGTTCACGCACACACCAGGTGATTTACTGTAGCGTCAGACATTGGAGGTTCAGCAGTGTACTGCAGTGTTGTGCAAAGTTGTCGGTGTAAGTCAGGATGGCCGAGCGGTCTAAGGCGCTGCGTTCAGGTCGCAGTCTCTCTGGAGGCGTGGGTTCGAATCCCTCTTCTGACAAATCTTTTTGTTTATTTATTTCTTAAAACGTCCATCGAATGCTTGGTAATTTGATTTGTTTTTCTTGTTAGTATTCAAATCACAAGGTCGTTAAATGAGAGAAAGTCACCGCAAGCCTGCACCTCACCACATCCTTCACACTGTTAAACTGCCTCATTATGACGAGGCCTCTAATTATGCCTTTCCAATACTTTGAATGTGTTATTGTTCAGTTTAACATGAGAACATCTTGGTAGAACAATCATAATGTCCGCAGGACTTATTTTCCTCGGGTTCTAGTATCAAGTTTTGAGTGTGTGGCAGGTTAGCTCAGTTGGTTAGAGCGTGGTGCTAATAACGCCAAGGTTGCGGGTTTGATCCCCGTACGGGCCATGGCTTTTCTTCTTTAAAGAAACCACAGCATTTGTAATGGTGCCAAAATGAACAATCTTTAACAAAATGAACTGAAGCGATATGAACTACAACCAGTAATATTTCAGACTTCCTGTGCTTTAAACATGTATTAACAATGAACACATACAATCAATTAAAAACAAAGCTTACGTAGTCGGCAGGATTCGAACCTGCGCGGGGAAACCCCAATGGATTTCAAGTCCATCGCCTTAACCACTCGGCCACGACTACATGCTCGCACGGTTAGTTGTGAAAATATCCAAAAGAAGTAAACGGCTCCCGCAGTAATGCTGTAGATGGCAGTATAGGCTAACTAATGAACCCAAGTCAAATGTCTTTGTTGAAACTGTCAGATTTGTACAATGCAAGCACACGTGGGAAATGTAAATAAAATATAATTTTTGTTAACGTTCATAATAATGAATACATCTTTATTTCAAAATACGTAGCTATTTAACTGATCTTTTCAAGAAACACCCCCATCCACAAAAACAAAGTAGTTATTTAATTGAACTGAAAAATTGACTTGCTTCATGGCTGTTGCCAGAGCACTCGAGCACGTTCTGGCTAGCGTGAGCGGACTTAGCAGATAACAAGATCTACAAAGTATCTCATGCTAATAAAACATACCATAATTATGTTCGTTTTTATTATACACATGGCAACTTACAGAGACTAGGGTGTGTGAACTATGCATCAGCTGTAGAGTCACTTACATTTACATCTCACCCGAAAAACGGAGCACAAGGAGGTTAAGTGACTTGCTCAGGGTCACACAATGAGTCAGTGGCTGAGGTGGGATTTGTACCGGGGGACCTCCTGGTTAAAAGCCCTTTATCTTTAACCACTAAACGTTTGTTGAGACAGTTCAAGCCCTGTAGCAGTGTTTAACTATTTCCTGGATGTTTGCCTTTTGGTCTTACTCTGGAAAAAGTAATAATAATAATAAAAAGTAGGCAAAACCATTTTTTGAGAAACCACATTTGGGAGAAAAACTAACAGTTTGGAAACACATTTGCAAAGGCATTGGATTCTATTGTGGTGTTTCCGAACTGTTGAACGTTTCTCATTACATGCAGGTTTACTGGCTTGACAAAAAGGCGAGTGACGAAAAGAATGCTGTCTCGATAGCAACATCGCGTCAAGCTGAAATAGCTCAGTTGGGAGAGCGTTAGACTGTAACGGTCCCTGCTTCGATACCGGGTTTTTGTATACAGCACGACTAGGGTTATTTGTTCTTAATTAATTTTTTGAATTAAAAAAACAGCACATTTTTTCTTTAGTGTAATTGGAGGAAATAAAAACGTATTATAGTGCCATTTTCTAATGCGATAAAGAAATGCAAAAAGCATCATCTCTGCGTGGGCTTGAAACACCAAAATTTCGATTAACAGCCGATCGTGCTAACCGATTATGGTGTTTTATTAGATAACACCCTGGGAGCTCAACAGAACAGTGTGTATGCATATTGCTAAAATGGAAACCAAATATACACGATTCAAATGGGAATCGTATTCAGATTTTAAGCACAAATTTGATAGACTTCACAGTGCAAAGGAGGAAGGCAGACAATGCAAATGAGGCAACTGGCTCCTACTTTTTAAATCATACGAGAAACTTGAACCCAATTAAGCTTTTAACCGCCTGCAGTTTGGAATGAGTTTGAAATGTTGTTGTAACACCTCACTGGGCAACAGCAATTGCATTATATGAAAGTCCCTGTTAATTTCTCAGCGGCACAGCTGCCGGTGCCACTCAGAGTTGGAGGGAGACGGTCGGCCACTTGCCCATAAAACAATACTTTCAGAGATCATTTCTATAGCGATTTGCTAGCGAAATGCGTTTTTAAAGTGTTTGGACTCGCTATCCACGAGGAAGAGTGAGAGTGTTCACTTTTGAGCATGAAGGAGGCAGTGAGTGTTGTTTTTTGGCCAACTGCTCCCTGTTATTGATGACCCCTCCAGTGTTCCTTAGGGGGCTGGAGGAAGCGGACACGTTCTGAGTGGGTATCTTACCTAAAGGTACGCAAGACGAACTACAGTTGCAAAGCACTGCTGCTTTTTCGACGATTGATTAAAACTATAATTCTGACTGAAAACACGGATCACATTAATTGTGATCGGTTTGATGCCAATAGGCTTACATGGCAGGTATTGTGTATAGACAATGTCATATACACAGAAATGAACACGGAGTGTGTTTATTAAGGGCTGACTCATTGAAACGTTCGAGAGATCTCGGTGTACTGGACAAATATACTGGATTTTTTCCATGTCGTAATTGTGCCGCCTGTGATAATGCGTTTGAAACTAGAGATAATGTGAGATAATGTCTGTTACTGGCGGATAGTTTACAAATGTACTCAATTATGTTACAACTTTTGTGTCTACGAAACATATCTGTAACATTTATGTAAGTCCTGTGTGTTTTTTTCATGAAGTTAATTTGCTAACAGACTGTTCTGATTTGTTTCTAACCGTGAAGCGATCGCTCTGTTTGCCGTATATTTTCTGTCTGTAAGAGGAGTGTCCTTGTGATCCCATATAGAATGCGACGAAACAGGTCGCCCTCCTTAATATAAACAGAAAAAGAATAAGTTCACGCACACACCAGGTGATTTACTGTAGCGTCAGACATTGGAGGTTCAGCAGTGTACTGCAGTGTTGTGCAAAGTTGTCGGTGTAAGTCAGGATGGCCGAGCGGTCTAAGGCGCTGCGTTCAGGTCGCAGTCTCTCTGGAGGCGTGGGTTCGAATCCCACTTCTGACAAATCTTTTTGTTTATTTATTTCTTAAAACGTCCATCGAATGCTTGGTAATTTGATTTGTTTTTCTTGTTAGTATTCAAATCACAAGGTCGTTAAATGAGAGAAAGTCACCGCAAGCCTGCACCTCACCACATCCTTCACACTGTTAAACTGCCTCATTATGACGAGGCCTCTAATTATGCCTTTCCAATACTTTGAATGTGTTATTGTTCAGTTTAACATGAGAACATCTTGGTAGAACAATCATAATGTCCGCAGGACTTATTTTCCTCGGGTTCTAGTATCAAGTTTTGAGTGTGTGGCAGGTTAGCTCAGTTGGTTAGAGCGTGGTGCTAATAACGCCAAGGTTGCGGGTTTGATCCCCGTACGGGCCATGGCTTTTCTTCTTTAAAGAAACCACAGCATTTGTAATGGTGCCAAAATGAACAATCTTTAACAAAATGAACTGAAGCGATATGAACTACAACCAGTAATATTTCAGACTTCCTGTGCTTTAAACATGTATTAACAATGAACACATACAATCAATTAAAAACAAAGCTTACGTAGTCGGCAGGATTCGAACCTGCGCGGGGAAACCCCAATGGATTTCAAGTCCATCGCCTTAACCACTCGGCCACGACTACATGCTCGCACGGTTAGTTGTGAAAATATCCAAAAGAAGTAAACGGCTCCCGCAGTAATGCTGTAGATGGCAGTATAGGCTAACTAATGAACCCAAGTCAAATGTCTTTGTTGAAACTGTCAGATTTGTACAATGCAAGCACACGTGGGAAATGTAAATAAAATATAATTTTTGTTAACGTTCATAATAATGAATACATCTTTATTTCAAAATACGTAGCTATTTAACTGATCTTTTCAAGAAACACCCCCATCCACAAAAACAAAGTAGTTATTTAATTGAACTGAAAAATTGACTTGCTTCATGGCTGTTGCCAGAGCACTCGAGCACGTTCTGGCTAGCGTGAGCGGACTTAGCAGATAACAAGATCTACAAAGTATCTCATGCTAATAAAACATACCATAATTATGTTCGTTTTTATTATACACATGGCAACTTACAGAGACTAGGGTGTGTGAACTATGCATCAGCTGTAGAGTCACTTACATTTACATCTCACCCGAAAAACGGAGCACAAGGAGGTTAAGTGACTTGCTCAGGGTCACACAATGAGTCAGTGGCTGAGGTGGGATTTGTACCGGGGGACCTCCTGGTTAAAAGCCCTTTATCTTTAACCACTAAACGTTTGTTGAGACAGTTCAAGCCCTGTAGCAGTGTTTAACTATTTCCTGGATGTTTGCCTTTTGGTCTTACTCTGGAAAAAGTAATAATAATAATAAAAAGTAGGCAAAACCATTTTTTGAGAAACCACATTTGGGAGAAAAACTAACAGTTTGGAAACACATTTGCAAAGGCATTGGATTCTATTGTGGTGTTTCCGAACTGTTGAACGTTTCTCATTACATGCAGGTTTACTGGCTTGACAAAAAGGCGAGTGACGAAAAGAATGCTGTCTCGATAGCAACATCGCGTCAAGCTGAAATAGCTCAGTTGGGAGAGCGTTAGACTGTAACGGTCCCTGCTTCGATACCGGGTTTTTGTATACAGCACGACTAGGGTTATTTGTTCTTAATTAATTTTTTGAATTAAAAAAACAGCACATTTTTTCTTTAGTGTAATTGGAGGAAATAAAAACGTATTATAGTGCCATTTTCTAATGCGATAAAGAAATGCAAAAAGCATCATCTCTGCGTGGGCTTGAAACACCAAAATTTCGATTAACAGCCGATCGTGCTAACCGATTATGGTGTTTTATTAGATAACACCCTGGGAGCTCAACAGAACAGTGTGTATGCATATTGCTAAAATGGAAACCAAATATACACGATTCAAATGGGAATCGTATTCAGATTTTAAGCACAAATTTGATAGACTTCACAGTGCAAAGGAGGAAGGCAGACAATGCAAATGAGGCAACTGGCTCCTACTTTTTAAATCATACGAGAAACTTGAACCCAATTAAGCTTTTAACCGCCTGCAGTTTGGAATGAGTTTGAAATGTTGTTGTAACACCTCACTGGGCAACAGCAATTGCATTATATGAAAGTCCCTGTTAATTTCTCAGCGGCACAGCTGCCGGTGCCACTCAGAGTTGGAGGGAGACGGTCGGCCACTTGCCCATAAAACAATACTTTCAGAGATCATTTCTATAGCGATTTGCTAGCGAAATGCGTTTTTAAAGTGTTTGGACTCGCTATCCACGAGGAAGAGTGAGAGTGTTCACTTTTGAGCATGAAGGAGGCAGTGAGTGTTGTTTTTTGGCCAACTGCTCCCTGTTATTGATGACCCCTCCAGTGTTCCTTAGGGGGCTGGAGGAAGCGGACACGTTCTGAGTGGGTATCTTACCTAAAGGTACGCAAGACGAACTACAGTTGCAAAGCACTGCTGCTTTTTCGACGATTGATTAAAACTATAATTCTGACTGAAAACACGGATCACATTAATTGTGATCGGTTTGATGCCAATAGGCTTACATGGCAGGTATTGTGTATAGACAATGTCATATACACAGAAATGAACACGGAGTGTGTTTATTAAGGGCTGACTCATTGAAACGTTCGAGAGATCTCGGTGTACTGGACAAATATACTGGATTTTTTCCATGTCGTAATTGTGCCGCCTGTGATAATGCGTTTGAAACTAGAGATAATGTGAGATAATGTCTGTTACTGGCGGATAGTTTACAAATGTACTCAATTATGTTACAACTTTTGTGTCTACGAAACATATCTGTAACATTTATGTAAGTCCTGTGTGTTTTTTTCATGAAGTTAATTTGCTAACAGACTGTTCTGATTTGTTTCTAACCGTGAAGCGATCGCTCTGTTTGCCGTATATTTTCTGTCTGTAAGAGGAGTGTCCTTGTGATCCCATATAGAATGCGACGAAACAGGTCGCCCTCCTTAATATAAACAGAAAAAGAATAAGTTCACGCACACACCAGGTGATTTACTGTAGCGTCAGACATTGGAGGTTCAGCAGTGTACTGCAGTGTTGTGCAAAGTTGTCGGTGTAAGTCAGGATGGCCGAGCGGTCTAAGGCGCTGCGTTCAGGTCGCAGTCTCTCTGGAGGCGTGGGTTCGAATCCCTCTTCTGACAAATCTTTTTGTTTATTTATTTCTTAAAACGTCCATCGAATGCTTGGTAATTTGATTTGTTTTTCTTGTTAGTATTCAAATCACAAGGTCGTTAAATGAGAGAAAGTCACCGCAAGCCTGCACCTCACCACATCCTTCACACTGTTAAACTGCCTCATTATGACGAGGCCTCTAATTATGCCTTTCCAATACTTTGAATGTGTTATTGTTCAGTTTAACATGAGAACATCTTGGTAGAACAATCATAATGTCCGCAGGACTTATTTTCCTCGGGTTCTAGTATCAAGTTTTGAGTGTGTGGCAGGTTAGCTCAGTTGGTTAGAGCGTGGTGCTAATAACGCCAAGGTTGCGGGTTTGATCCCCGTACGGGCCATGGCTTTTCTTCTTTAAAGAAACCACAGCATTTGTAATGGTGCCAAAATGAACAATCTTTAACAAAATGAACTGAAGCGATATGAACTACAACCAGTAATATTTCAGACTTCCTGTGCTTTAAACATGTATTAACAATGAACACATACAATCAATTAAAAACAAAGCTTACGTAGTCGGCAGGATTCGAACCTGCGCGGGGAAACCCCAATGGATTTCAAGTCCATCGCCTTAACCACTCGGCCACGACTACATGCTCGCACGGTGAGTTGTGAAAATATCCAAAAGAAGTAAACGGCTCCCGCAGTAATGCTGTAGATGGCAGTATAGGCTAACTAATGAACCCAAGTCAAATGTCTTTGTTGAAACTGTCAGATTTGTACAATGCAAGCACACGTGGGAAATGTAAATAAAATATAATTTTTGTTAACGTTCATAATAATGAATACATCTTTATTTCAAAATACGTAGCTATTTAACTGATCTTTTCAAGAAACACCCCCATCCACAAAAACAAAGTAGTTATTTAATTGAACTGAAAAATTGACTTGCTTCATGGCTGTTGCCAGAGCACTCGAGCACGTTCTGGCTAGCGTGAGCGGACTTAGCAGATAACAAGATCTACAAAGTATCTCATGCTAATAAAACATACCATAATTATGTTCGTTTTTATTATACACATGGCAACTTACAGAGACTAGGGTGTGTGAACTATGCATCAGCTGTAGAGTCACTTACATTTACATCTCACCCGAAAAACGGAGCACAAGGAGGTTAAGTGACTTGCTCAGGGTCACACAATGAGTCAGTGGCTGAGGTGGGATTTGTACCGGGGGACCTCCTGGTTAAAAGCCCTTTATCTTTAACCACTAAACGTTTGTTGAGACAGTTCAAGCCCTGTAGCAGTGTTTAACTATTTCCTGGATGTTTGCCTTTTGGTCTTACTCTGGAAAAAGTAATAATAATAATAAAAAGTAGGCAAAACCATTTTTTGAGAAACCACATTTGGGAGAAAAACTAACAGTTTGGAAACACATTTGCAAAGGCATTGGATTCTATTGTGGTGTTTCCGAACTGTTGAACGTTTCTCATTACATGCAGGTTTACTGGCTTGACAAAAAGGCGAGTGACGAAAAGAATGCTGTCTCGATAGCAACATCGCGTCAAGCTGAAATAGCTCAGTTGGGAGAGCGTTAGACTGTAACGGTCCCTGCTTCGATACCGGGTTTTTGTATACAGCACGACTAGGGTTATTTGTTCTTAATTAATTTTTTGAATTAAAAAAACAGCACATTTTTTCTTTAGTGTAATTGGAGGAAATAAAAACGTATTATAGTGCCATTTTCTAATGCGATAAAGAAATGCAAAAAGCATCATCTCTGCGTGGGCTTGAAACACCAAAATTTCGATTAACAGCCGATCGTGCTAACCGATTATGGTGTTTTATTAGATAACACCCTGGGAGCTCAACAGAACAGTGTGTATGCATATTGCTAAAATGGAAACCAAATATACACGATTCAAATGGGAATCGTATTCAGATTTTAAGCACAAATTTGATAGACTTCACAGTGCAAAGGAGGAAGGCAGACAATGCAAATGAGGCAACTGGCTCCTACTTTTTAAATCATACGAGAAACTTGAACCCAATTAAGCTTTTAACCGCCTGCAGTTTGGAATGAGTTTGAAATGTTGTTGTAACACCTCACTGGGCAACAGCAATTGCATTATATGAAAGTCCCTGTTAATTTCTCAGCGGCACAGCTGCCGGTGCCACTCAGAGTTGGAGGGAGACGGTCGGCCACTTGCCCATAAAACAATACTTTCAGAGATCATTTCTATAGCGATTTGCTAGCGAAATGCGTTTTTAAAGTGTTTGGACTCGCTATCCACGAGGAAGAGTGAGAGTGTTCACTTTTGAGCGTGAAGGAGGCAGTGAGTGTTGTTTTTTGGCCAACTGCTCCCTGTTATTGATGACCCCTCCAGTGTTCCTTAGGGGGCTGGAGGAAGCGGACACGTTCTGAGTGGGTATCTTACCTAAAGGTACGCAAGACGAACTACAGTTGCAAAGCACTGCTGCTTTTTCGACGATTGATTAAAACTATAATTCTGACTGAAAACACGGATCACATTAATTGTGATCGGTTTGATACCAATAGGCTTACATGGCAGGTATTGTGTATAGACAATGTCATATACACAGAAATGAACACGGAGTGTGTTTATTAAGGGCTGACTCATTGAAACGTTCGAGAGATCTCGGTGTACTGGACAAATATACTGGATTTTTTCCATGTCGTAATTGTGCCGCCTGTGATAATGCGTTTGAAACTAGAGATAATGTGAGATAATGTCTGTTACTGGCGGATAGTTTACAAATGTACTCAATTATGTTACAACTTTTGTGTCTACGAAACATATCTGTAACATTTATGTAAGTCCTGTGTGTTTTTTTCATGAAGTTAATTTGCTAACAGACTGTTCTGATTTGTTTCTAACCGTGAAGCGATCGCTCTGTTTGCCGTATATTTTCTGTCTGTAAGAGGAGTGTCCTTGTGATCCCATATAGAATGCGACGAAACAGGTCGCCCTCCTTAATATAAACAGAAAAAGAATAAGTTCACGCACACACCAGGTGATTTACTGTAGCGTCAGACATTGGAGGTTCAGCAGTGTACTGCAGTGTTGTGCAAAGTTGTCGGTGTAAGTCAGGATGGCCGAGCGGTCTAAGGCGCTGCGTTCAGGTCGCAGTCTCTCTGGAGGCGTGGGTTCGAATCCCACTTCTGACAAATCTTTTTGTTTATTTATTTCTTAAAACGTCCATCGAATGCTTGGTAATTTGATTTGTTTTTCTTGTTAGTATTCAAATCACAAGGTCGTTAAATGAGAGAAAGTCACCGCAAGCCTGCACCTCACCACATCCTTCACACTGTTAAACTGCCTCATTATGACGAGGCCTCTAATTATGCCTTTCCAATACTTTGAATGTGTTATTGTTCAGTTTAACATGAGAACATCTTGGTAGAACAATCATAATGTCCGCAGGACTTATTTTCCTCGGGTTCTAGTATCAAGTTTTGAGTGTGTGGCAGGTTAGCTCAGTTGGTTAGAGCGTGGTGCTAATAACGCCAAGGTTGCGGGTTTGATCCCCGTACGGGCCATGGCTTTTCTTCTTTAAAGAAACCACAGCATTTGTAATGGTGCCAAAATGAACAATCTTTAACAAAATGAACTGAAGCGATATGAACTACAACCAGTAATATTTCAGACTTCCTGTGCTTTAAACATGTATTAACAATGAACACATACAATCAATTAAAAACAAAGCTTACGTAGTCGGCAGGATTCGAACCTGCGCGGGGAAACCCCAATGGATTTCAAGTCCATCGCCTTAACCACTCGGCCACGACTACATGCTCGCACGGTTAGTTGTGAAAATATCCAAAAGAAGTAAACGGCTCCCGCAGTAATGCTGTAGATGGCAGTATAGGCTAACTAATGAACCCAAGTCAAATGTCTTTGTTGAAACTGTCAGATTTGTACAATGCAAGCACACGTGGGAAATGTAAATAAAATATAATTTTTGTTAACGTTCATAATAATGAATACATCTTTATTTCAAAATACGTAGCTATTTAACTGATCTTTTCAAGAAACACCCCCATCCACAAAAACAAAGTAGTTATTTAATTGAACTGAAAAATTGACTTGCTTCATGGCTGTTGCCAGAGCACTCGAGCACGTTCTGGCTAGCGTGAGCGGACTTAGCAGATAACAAGATCTACAAAGTATCTCATGCTAATAAAACATACCATAATTATGTTCGTTTTTATTATACACATGGCAACTTACAGAGACTAGGGTGTGTGAACTATGCATCAGCTGTAGAGTCACTTACATTTACATCTCACCCGAAAAACGGAGCACAAGGAGGTTAAGTGACTTGCTCAGGGTCACACAATGAGTCAGTGGCTGAGGTGGGATTTGTACCGGGGGACCTCCTGGTTAAAAGCCCTTTATCTTTAACCACTAAACGTTTGTTGAGACAGTTCAAGCCCTGTAGCAGTGTTTAACTATTTCCTGGATGTTTGCCTTTTGGTCTTACTCTGGAAAAAGTAATAATAATAATAAAAAGTAGGCAAAACCATTTTTTGAGAAACCACATTTGGGAGAAAAACTAACAGTTTGGAAACACATTTGCAAAGGCATTGGATTCTATTGTGGTGTTTCCGAACTGTTGAACGTTTCTCATTACATGCAGGTTTACTGGCTTGACAAAAAGGCGAGTGACGAAAAGAATGCTGTCTCGATAGCAACATCGCGTCAAGCTGAAATAGCTCAGTTGGGAGAGCGTTAGACTGTAACGGTCCCTGCTTCGATACCGGGTTTTTGTATACAGCACGACTAGGGTTATTTGTTCTTAATTAATTTTTTGAATTAAAAAAACAGCACATTTTTTCTTTAGTGTAATTGGAGGAAATAAAAACGTATTATAGTGCCATTTTCTAATGCGATAAAGAAATGCAAAAAGCATCATCTCTGCGTGGGCTTGAAACACCAAAATTTCGATTAACAGCCGATCGTGCTAACCGATTATGGTGTTTTATTAGATAACACCCTGGGAGCTCAACAGAACAGTGTGTATGCATATTGCTAAAATGGAAACCAAATATACACGATTCAAATGGGAATCGTATTCAGATTTTAAGCACAAATTTGATAGACTTCACAGTGCAAAGGAGGAAGGCAGACAATGCAAATGAGGCAACTGGCTCCTACTTTTTAAATCATACGAGAAACTTGAACCCAATTAAGCTTTTAACCGCCTGCAGTTTGGAATGAGTTTGAAATGTTGTTGTAACACCTCACTGGGCAACAGCAATTGCATTATATGAAAGTCCCTGTTAATTTCTCAGCGGCACAGCTGCCGGTGCCACTCAGAGTTGGAGGGAGACGGTCGGCCACTTGCCCATAAAACAATACTTTCAGAGATCATTTCTATAGCGATTTGCTAGCGAAATGCGTTTTTAAAGTGTTTGGACTCGCTATCCACGAGGAAGAGTGAGAGTGTTCACTTTTGAGCGTGAAGGAGGCAGTGAGTGTTGTTTTTTGGCCAACTGCTCCCTGTTATTGATGACCCCTCCAGTGTTCCTTAGGGGGCTGGAGGAAGCGGACACGTTCTGAGTGGGTATCTTACCTAAAGGTACGCAAGACGAACTACAGTTGCAAAGCACTGCTGCTTTTTCGACGATTGATTAAAACTATAATTCTGACTGAAAACACGGATCACATTAATTGTGATCGGTTTGATACCAATAGGCTTACATGGCAGGTATTGTGTATAGACAATGTCATATACACAGAAATGAACACGGAGTGTGTTTATTAAGGGCTGACTCATTGAAACGTTCGAGAGATCTCGGTGTACTGGACAAATATACTGGATTTTTTCCATGTCGTAATTGTGCCGCCTGTGATAATGCGTTTGAAACTAGAGATAATGTGAGATAATGTCTGTTACTGGCGGATAGTTTACAAATGTACTCAATTATGTTACAACTTTTGTGTCTACGAAACATATCTGTAACATTTATGTAAGTCCTGTGTGTTTTTTTCATGAAGTTAATTTGCTAACAGACTGTTCTGATTTGTTTCTAACCGTGAAGCGATCGCTCTGTTTGCCGTATATTTTCTGTCTGTAAGAGGAGTGTCCTTGTGATCCCATATAGAATGCGACGAAACAGGTCGCCCTCCTTAATATAAACAGAAAAAGAATAAGTTCACGCACACACCAGGTGATTTACTGTAGCGTCAGACATTGGAGGTTCAGCAGTGTACTGCAGTGTTGTGCAAAGTTGTCGGTGTAAGTCAGGATGGCCGAGCGGTCTAAGGCGCTGCGTTCAGGTCGCAGTCTCTCTGGAGGCGTGGGTTCGAATCCCACTTCTGACAAATCTTTTTGTTTATTTATTTCTTAAAACGTCCATCGAATGCTTGGTAATTTGATTTGTTTTTCTTGTTAGTATTCAAATCACAAGGTCGTTAAATGAGAGAAAGTCACCGCAAGCCTGCACCTCACCACATCCTTCACACTGTTAAACTGCCTCATTATGACGAGGCCTCTAATTATGCCTTTCCAATACTTTGAATGTGTTATTGTTCAGTTTAACATGAGAACATCTTGGTAGAACAATCATAATGTCCGCAGGACTTATTTTCCTCGGGTTCTAGTATCAAGTTTTGAGTGTGTGGCAGGTTAGCTCAGTTGGTTAGAGCGTGGTGCTAATAACGCCAAGGTTGCGGGTTTGATCCCCGTACGGGCCATGGCTTTTCTTCTTTAAAGAAACCACAGCATTTGTATTGGTGCCAAAATGAACAATCTTTAACAAAATGAATTGAAGCGATATGAACTACAACCAGTAATATTTCAGACTTCCTGTGCTTTAAACATGTATTAACAATGAACACATACAATCAATTAAAAACAAAGCTTACGTAGTCGGCAGGATTCGAACCTGCGCGGGGAAACCCCAATGGATTTCAAGTCCATCGCCTTAACCACTCGGCCACGACTACATGCTCGCACGGTTAGTTGTGAAAATATCCAAAAGAAGTAAACGGCTCCCGCAGTAATGCTGTAGATGGCAGTATAGGCTAACTAATGAACCCAAGTCAAATGTCTTTGTTGAAACTGTCAGATTTGTACAATGCAAGCACACGTGGGAAATGTAAATAAAATATAATTTTTGTTAACGTTCATAATAATGAATACATCTTTATTTCAAAATACGTAGCTATTTAACTGATCTTTTCAAGAAACACCCCCATCCACAAAAACAAAGTAGTTATTTAATTGAACTGAAAAATTGACTTGCTTCATGGCTGTTGCCAGAGCACTCGAGCACGTTCTGGCTAGCGTGAGCGGACTTAGCAGATAACAAGATCTACAAAGTATCTCATGCTAATAAAACATACCATAATTATGTTCGTTTTTATTATACACATGGCAACTTACAGAGACTAGGGTGTGTGAACTATGCATCAGCTGTAGAGTCACTTACATTTACATCTCACCCGAAAAACGGAGCACAAGGAGGTTAAGTGACTTGCTCAGGGTCACACAATGAGTCAGTGGCTGAGGTGGGATTTGTACCGGGGGACCTCCTGGTTAAAAGCCCTTTATCTTTAACCACTAAACGTTTGTTGAGACAGTTCAAGCCCTGTAGCAGTGTTTAACTATTTCCTGGATGTTTGCCTTTTGGTCTTACTCTGGAAAAAGTAATAATAATAATAAAAAGTAGGCAAAACCATTTTTTGAGAAACCACATTTGGGAGAAAAACTAACAGTTTGGAAACACATTTGCAAAGGCATTGGATTCTATTGTGGTGTTTCCGAACTGTTGAACGTTTCTCATTACATGCAGGTTTACTGGCTTGACAAAAAGGCGAGTGACGAAAAGAATGCTGTCTCGATAGCAACATCGCGTCAAGCTGAAATAGCTCAGTTGGGAGAGCGTTAGACTGTAACGGTCCCTGCTTCGATACCGGGTTTTTGTATACAGCACGACTAGGGTTATTTGTTCTTAATTAATTTTTTGAATTAAAAAAACAGCACATTTTTTCTTTAGTGTAATTGGAGGAAATAAAAACGTATTATAGTGCCATTTTCTAATGCGATAAAGAAATGCAAAAAGCATCATCTCTGCGTGGGCTTGAAACACCAAAATTTCGATTAACAGCCGATCGTGCTAACCGATTATGGTGTTTTATTAGATAACACCCTGGGAGCTCAACAGAACAGTGTGTATGCATATTGCTAAAATGGAAACCAAATATACACGATTCAAATGGGAATCGTATTCAGATTTTAAGCACAAATTTGATAGACTTCACAGTGCAAAGGAGGAAGGCAGACAATGCAAATGAGGCAACTGGCTCCTACTTTTTAAATCATACGAGAAACTTGAACCCAATTAAGCTTTTAACCGCCTGCAGTTTGGAATGAGTTTGAAATGTTGTTGTAACACCTCACTGGGCAACAGCAATTGCATTATATGAAAGTCCCTGTTAATTTCTCAGCGGCACAGCTGCCGGTGCCACAGAGTTGGAGGGAGACGGTCGGCCACTTGCCCATAAAACAATACTTTCAGAGATCATTTCTATAGCGATTTGCTAGCGAAATGCGTTTTTAAAGTGTTTGGACTCGCTATCCACGAGGAAGAGTGAGAGTGTTCACTTTTGAGCGTGAAGGAGGCAGTGAGTGTTGTTTTTTGGCCAACTGCTCCCTGTTATTGATGACCCCTCCAGTGTTCCTTAGGGGGCTGGAGGAAGCGGACACGTTCTGAGTGGGTATCTTACCTAAAGGTACGCAAGACGAACTACAGTTGCAAAGCACTGCTGCTTTTTCGACGATTGATTAAAACTATAATTCTGACTGAAAACACGGATCACATTAATTGTGATCGGTTTGATGCCAATAGGCTTACATGGCAGGTATTGTGTATAGACAATGTCATATACACAGAAATGAACACGGAGTGTGTTTATTAAGGGCTGACTCATTGAAACGTTCGAGAGATCTCGGTGTACTGGACAAATATACTGGATTTTTTCCATGTCGTAATTGTGCCGCCTGTGATAATGCGTTTGAAACTAGAGATAATGTGAGATAATGTCTGTTACTGGCGGATAGTTTACAAATGTACTCAATTATGTTACAACTTTTGTGTCTACGAAACATATCTGTAACATTTATGTAAGTCCTGTGTGTTTTTTTCATGAAGTTAATTTGCTAACAGACTGTTCTGATTTGTTTCTAACCGTGAAGCGATCGCTCTGTTTGCCGTATATTTTCTGTCTGTAAGAGGAGTGTCCTTGTGATCCCATATAGAATGCGACGAAACAGGTCGCCCTCCTTAATATAAACAGAAAAAGAATAAGTTCACGCACACACCAGGTGATTTACTGTAGCGTCAGACATTGGAGGTTCAGCAGTGTACTGCAGTGTTGTGCAAAGTTGTCGGTGTAAGTCAGGATGGCCGAGCGGTCTAAGGCGCTGCGTTCAGGTCGCAGTCTCTCTGGAGGCGTGGGTTCGAATCCCACTTCTGACAAATCTTTTTGTTTATTTATTTCTTAAAACGTCCATCGAATGCTTGGTAATTTGATTTGTTTTTCTTGTTAGTATTCAAATCACAAGGTCGTTAAATGAGAGAAAGTCACCGCAAGCCTGCACCTCACCACATCCTTCACACTGTTAAACTGCCTCATTATGACGAGGCCTCTAATTATGCCTTTCCAATACTTTGAATGTGTTATTGTTCAGTTTAACATGAGAACATCTTGGTAGAACAATCATAATGTCCGCAGGACTTATTTTCCTCGGGTTCTAGTATCAAGTTTTGAGTGTGTGGCAGGTTAGCTCAGTTGGTTAGAGCGTGGTGCTAATAACGCCAAGGTTGCGGGTTTGATCCCCGTACGGGCCATGGCTTTTCTTCTTTAAAGAAACCACAGCATTTGTATTGGTGCCAAAATGAACAATCTTTAACAAAATGAACTGAAGCGATATGAACTACAACCAGTAATATTTCAGACTTCCTGTGCTTTAAACATGTATTAACAATGAACACATACAATCAATTAAAAACAAAGCTTACGTAGTCGGCAGGATTCGAACCTGCGCGGGGAAACCCCAATGGATTTCAAGTCCATCGCCTTAACCACTCGGCCACGACTACATGCTCGCACGGTTAGTTGTGAAAATATCCAAAAGAAGTAAACGGCTCCCGCAGTAATGCTGTAGATGGCAGTATAGGCTAACTAATGAACCCAAGTCAAATGTCTTTGTTGAAACTGTCAGATTTGTACAATGCAAGCACACGTGGGAAATGTAAATAAAATATAATTTTTGTTAACGTTCATAATAATGAATACATCTTTATTTCAAAATACGTAGCTATTTAACTGATCTTTTCAAGAAACACCCCCATCCACAAAAACAAAGTAGTTATTTAATTGAACTGAAAAATTGACTTGCTTCATGGCTGTTGCCAGAGCACTCGAGCACGTTCTGGCTAGCGTGAGCGGACTTAGCAGATAACAAGATCTACAAAGTATCTCATGCTAATAAAACATACCATAATTATGTTCGTTTTTATTATACACATGGCAACTTACAGAGACTAGGGTGTGTGAACTATGCATCAGCTGTAGAGTCACTTACATTTACATCTCACCCGAAAAACGGAGCACAAGGAGGTTAAGTGACTTGCTCAGGGTCACACAATGAGTCAGTGGCTGAGGTGGGATTTGTACCGGGGGACCTCCTGGTTAAAAGCCCTTTATCTTTAACCACTAAACGTTTGTTGAGACAGTTCAAGCCCTGTAGCAGTGTTTAACTATTTCCTGGATGTTTGCCTTTTGGTCTTACTCTGGAAAAAGTAATAATAATAATAAAAAGTAGGCAAAACCATTTTTTGAGAAACCACATTTGGGAGAAAAACTAACAGTTTGGAAACACATTTGCAAAGGCATTGGATTCTATTGTGGTGTTTCCGAACTGTTGAACGTTTCTCATTACATGCAGGTTTACTGGCTTGACAAAAAGGCGAGTGACGAAAAGAATGCTGTCTCGATAGCAACATCGCGTCAAGCTGAAATAGCTCAGTTGGGAGAGCGTTAGACTGTAACGGTCCCTGCTTCGATACCGGGTTTTTGTATACAGCACGACTAGGGTTATTTGTTCTTAATTAATTTTTTGAATTAAAAAAACAGCACATTTTTTCTTTAGTGTAATTGGAGGAAATAAAAACGTATTATAGTGCCATTTTCTAATGCGATAAAGAAATGCAAAAAGCATCATCTCTGCGTGGGCTTGAAACACCAAAATTTCGATTAACAGCCGATCGTGCTAACCGATTATGGTGTTTTATTAGATAACACCCTGGGAGCTCAACAGAACAGTGTGTATGCATATTGCTAAAATGGAAACCAAATATACACGATTCAAATGGGAATCGTATTCAGATTTTAAGCACAAATTTGATAGACTTCACAGTGCAAAGGAGGAAGGCAGACAATGCAAATGAGGCAACTGGCTCCTACTTTTTAAATCATACGAGAAACTTGAACCCAATTAAGCTTTTAACCGCCTGCAGTTTGGAATGAGTTTGAAATGTTGTTGTAACACCTCACTGGGCAACAGCAATTGCATTATATGAAAGTCCCTGTTAATTTCTCAGCGGCACAGCTGCCGGTGCCACAGAGTTGGAGGGAGACGGTCGGCCACTTGCCCATAAAACAATACTTTCAGAGATCATTTCTATAGCGATTTGCTAGCGAAATGCGTTTTTAAAGTGTTTGGACTCGCTATCCACGAGGAAGAGTGAGAGTGTTCACTTTTGAGCGTGAAGGAGGCAGTGAGTGTTGTTTTTTGGCCAACTGCTCCCTGTTATTGATGACCCCTCCAGTGTTCCTTAGGGGGCTGGAGGAAGCGGACACGTTCTGAGTGGGTATCTTACCTAAAGGTACGCAAGACGAACTACAGTTGCAAAGCACTGCTGCTTTTTCGACGATTGATTAAAACTATAATTCTGACTGAAAACACGGATCACATTAATTGTGATCGGTTTGATGCCAATAGGCTTACATGGCAGGTATTGTGTATAGACAATGTCATATACACAGAAATGAACACGGAGTGTGTTTATTAAGGGCTGACTCATTGAAACGTTCGAGAGATCTCGGTGTACTGGACAAATATACTGGATTTTTTCCATGTCGTAATTGTGCCGCCTGTGATAATGCGTTTGAAACTAGAGATAATGTGAGATAATGTCTGTTACTGGCGGATAGTTTACAAATGTACTCAATTATGTTACAACTTTTGTGTCTACGAAACATATCTGTAACATTTATGTAAGTCCTGTGTGTTTTTTTCATGAAGTTAATTTGCTAACAGACTGTTCTGATTTGTTTCTAACCGTGAAGCGATCGCTCTGTTTGCCGTATATTTTCTGTCTGTAAGAGGAGTGTCCTTGTGATCCCATATAGAATGCGACGAAACAGGTCGCCCTCCTTAATATAAACAGAAAAAGAATAAGTTCACGCACACACCAGGTGATTTACTGTAGCGTCAGACATTGGAGGTTCAGCAGTGTACTGCAGTGTTGTGCAAAGTTGTCGGTGTAAGTCAGGATGGCCGAGCGGTCTAAGGCGCTGCGTTCAGGTCGCAGTCTCTCTGGAGGCGTGGGTTCGAATCCCACTTCTGACAAATCTTTTTGTTTATTTATTTCTTAAAACGTCCATCGAATGCTTGGTAATTTGATTTGTTTTTCTTGTTAGTATTCAAATCACAAGGTCGTTAAATGAGAGAAAGTCACCGCAAGCCTGCACCTCACCACATCCTTCACACTGTTAAACTGCCTCATTATGACGAGGCCTCTAATTATGCCTTTCCAATACTTTGAATGTGTTATTGTTCAGTTTAACATGAGAACATCTTGGTAGAACAATCATAATGTCCGCAGGACTTATTTTCCTCGGGTTCTAGTATCAAGTTTTGAGTGTGTGGCAGGTTAGCTCAGTTGGTTAGAGCGTGGTGCTAATAACGCCAAGGTTGCGGGTTTGATCCCCGTACGGGCCATGGCTTTTCTTCTTTAAAGAAACCACAGCATTTGTATTGGTGCCAAAATGAACAATCTTTAACAAAATGAATTGAAGCGATATGAACTACAACCAGTAATATTTCAGACTTCCTGTGCTTTAAACATGTATTAACAATGAACACATACAATCAATTAAAAACAAAGCTTACGTAGTCGGCAGGATTCGAACCTGCGCGGGGAAACCCCAATGGATTTCAAGTCCATCGCCTTAACCACTCGGCCACGACTACATGCTCGCACGGTTAGTTGTGAAAATATCCAAAAGAAGTAAACGGCTCCCGCAGTAATGCTGTAGATGGCAGTATAGGCTAACTAATGAACCCAAGTCAAATGCCTTTGTTGAAACTCTGTCAGATTTGTACAAGGCAAGCACACATGGGAAAAGTAAATACAATATACTTTCTGTTAACGTTCATAATAATGAATACATCTTTATTTCAAAATACGTAGCTATTTAATCCTAACAGAAACAATAGGCTTCCCAGCCATCAGCTTGGAAGCAGAATGGAGATCAAATCGGACGAATAACGAGTGCAAAATGGAATGTGGAAATCAATGTAAAGGCAGTTTAAATAAGAGCAGCTGCAATACATTAAATAGAGTTATATTTAAGAGCAAGCAGTAACTGCAGTAGAGTATTTAATTATGGATGGACCAAACTTGCAGGTCGCCACTGTCACATTTTCCAGGAAATCACGGCTAATACTGAGAAAGAAAACAGATGATAACCTAACAGAAAACTAGTGAAAAACACTGCACTGATTAACTGAACGGGTCAAACGTAGCCTACTGAATTGCTGAATTGTTGGGGGGAGCGTGGCGCATCCAGCTGAGGCGCTTCATCTGAATTGCAGGGTGTGCCTTATAGCCTGGAGATCGCTGGTTCCAATCCAGACTATGCCATCGCCGACAGGAACGCCGAGGGGGCGGCGCACAGTTGGCAGAGTGCCACCCGGGTTGGGAGGGTTTAGGTCAGCTTGGTAATCATTGTCTCAACAAGCTCCAGCAACTCCTGTGGCGACCGGTCTCCTGCGAGTTGTGGGCAGAACTGCGTTTCCTCCAACACCGCTACAGCCAGGTGCGGCTGGCTTTGCTGTTGCAGTGTGACAAGAGGAAGGTGGCTGACGGCGTTTGTTTCAGAGGATGCGCATGATGAGTCTTCGTTCTCCCGAGTCGATACGGGAAGCTGCAGCAGCGCCATAAAAAAACAATTGGATATTCCAAATTGGGAGATTTTTTTAAAATATTACAAAAAAATAAATTAAATAGTTAAGCTTCAAAAAATCTATTTTTGACTGAGCGAGTTAAGTGTGTACGGTATCCTGACAACACAACACGTTGAAAACACAGAAAAGACGCTGAGAAAAAAAAAAGTTTTCTATTTCCTGTTTAATTAAGAAAATACAATAAAAAAGATTATTCTCTTACTTGTCTTCCTGCCATATCCCCTCTTTTTTGGTCAAATATTGAATATATTCGTATTCAATTTCAAACGACTGTTCTTTGTTCCCATGATGCATCTGTGATGGGCTGGGTTTTAGCGATCGCGATAATTTCTGATATTTTACAGTGGCTGGACTTTATAATAATAAAAAATGAAAAAGGGTAACGAGCGACAAATGCATTAATTTCTGTCGATTTGTTCTATTTTAATGGGTTAAAATTTTACAAATTTAAAAGACATTCATTAAGAAAAGATAAAACTAATTTAATCACCTTTAAGAATTATGTTTTTATTGACAGAAATATATTTGATGTATGTGTGTTTGGCATGAAATCAAATAAAGTCCCATTGGATTTTGCTTGAAAAGAGGAAACACAAAAGATGTTTTTTTAGGTTTTTTTTTTTTTTTTTAAATAAAGCATTTATTCAACATGTTTGTTTTTTTTACAAAAATACAACACAATACAACACGGAATGTTTTTTTTTTGTTAAAAGAATGACAATAGTTAAAATATTTTCTCGTTTTTTTTCTGTTTGTTGTTGGGCTGCCATCTTGGTAAGAGCTTGTCAATTGTCGCATGTGAACAAAGCCCCTACCAAAATGTCCAGTACAGTACAGTACAGTGCTGTTAGATTAGACTGGACTGTATTGAATTAGCTGGCTCTCAGATCCCAAGTACAGTACAGTGCTGTTAGATTAGACTGGACTGTATTGAATTAGCTGGCACTCAGATCTCCAGTACAGTACCGTGCTGTTAGATTAGACTGGACTGTATTGAATTAGCTGGCTCTCAGATCCCCAGTACAGTACCGTGCTGTTAGATTAGACTGGACTGTATTGCATTAGCTGGCTCTCATATCTCCAGTACAGTGCTGTTAGATTAGACTGGACTGTATTGTTAGCTGGCTCTCAGGTCACCAGTACAGTACCGTGCTGTTAGATTAGACTGGACTGTATTGAATTAGCTGGCTCTCAGATCCCCAGTACAGTACAGTGCTGTTAGATTAGACTGGAATGTATTGAATTAGCTGGCTCTCAGATCTCCAGTACAGTACCGTGCTGTTAGATTCGACTGGAATGTATTGAATTAGCTGGCTCTCAGATCCCCAGTACAGTACCGTGCTGTTAGATTAGACTCTACTGTATTGAATTAGCTGGCTCTCAGATCCCCAGTACAGTACAGTGCTGTTAGATTAGACTGGACTGTATTGAATTAGCTGGCTCTCATATCTCCAGTACAGTACCGTGCTGTTAGATTAGACTGGAATGTATTGAATTAGCTTGCTCTCAGATCCCCAGTACTGTACAGTACTGTTAGATTAGACTGGACTGTATTGAATTAGCTGGCTCTCAGATCCCCAGTACAGCACAGTGCTGTTAGATTCGACTGGACTGTATTGAATTAGCTGGCTCTCAGATCCCCAGTACAGTACCGTGCTGTTAGATTAGACTGGACTGTATTGAATTAGCTGGCTCTCAGATCCCCAGTACAGTGCTGTTAGATTAGACTGGACTGTATTGAATTAGCTGGCTCTCAGATTCCCAGTACAGTACCGTGCTGTTCGATTAGACTGGACTGTATTGAATTAGCTGGCTCTCAGATCATGAGTACAGTACAGTGCTGTTAGATTAGACTGGACTGTATTGAATAAACTGGCTCTCAGATCTCCAGTAAAGTGCTGTTAGATAAGACTGGACTGTACTGAATTAGCTGGCTCTCAGATCCCCAGTACAGTGCTGTTAGATTAGACTGGACTGTATTGAATTAGCTGGCTCTCAGATCCCCAGTACAGTACCGTGCTGTTAGATTAGACTGGACTGTATTGAATTAGCTGGCTCTCAGATCCCCAGTACAGTGCTGTTAGATTAGACTGGACTGTATTGAATTAGCTGGCTCTCAGATCCCCAGTAAAGTACAGTGCTGTTAGATTAGACTGGACTGTATTGAATAAACTGGCTCTCAGATCTCCAGTACAGTGCTGTTAGATAAGACTGGACTGTACTGAATTAGCTGGCTCTCAGATCCCCAGTACAGTGCTGTTAGATTAGACTGGACTGTATTGAATTAGCTGGCTCTCATGTCTCCAGTACAGTACAGTGCTGTTTGATTAGACTGGACTGTATTGAATTAGCTGGCTCTCAGATCCCCAGTACAGTACAGTGCTGTTAGATTAGACTGGACTGTATTGAATTAGCTGGCTCTCAGATCCCCAGTACAGTACAGTGCTGTTAGATTAGACTGGACTGTATTGAATTAGCTGGCTCTCATGTCTCCAATACAGTACAGTGCTGTTTGATTAGACTGGACTGTATTGAATTAGCTGGCTCTCAGATCCCCAGTACAGTACAGTGCTGTTTGATTAGACTGGACTGTATTGAATTAGCTGGCTCTCAGATCCCCAGTACAGTACAGTGCTGTTAGATTAGACTGGACTGTATTGAATTAGCTGGCTCTCAGTTCCCCATTACAGTACCGTGCTGTTAGATTAGACTGGACTGTATTGAATTAGCTGGCTCTCCGATCCCCAGTACAGTACAGTGCTGTTAGATTAGACTGGACTGTATTGAATTAGCTGGCTCTCAGATCCCCAGTACAGCACAGTGCTGTTAGATTAGACTGGACTGTATTGAATTAGCTGTCTCCCAGATCCCCAGTACAGTACTGTGCTGTTAGATTAGACTGGACTGTATTGAATTAGCTGGCTCTCAGATCCCCAGTACAGTACAGTGCTGTTAGATTAGACTGGACTGTATTGAATTAGCTGGCTCTCAGATCCCCAGTACAGTACCGTGCTGTTAGATTAGACTGGACTGTATTGAATTAGCTGGCTCTCAGATCCCCAGTACAGTACCGTGCTGTTAGATTAGACTGGACTGTATTGAATTAGCTGGCTCTCAGATCCCCAGTACAGTGCTGTTAGATTAGATTGGACTGTATTGAATTAGCTGGCTCTCAGATCCCCAGTAAAGTACAGTGCTGTTAGATTAGACTGGACTGTATTGAATAAACTGGCTCTCAGATCTCCAGTACAGTGCTGTTAGATAAGACTGGACTGTACTGAATTAGCTGGCTCTCAGATCCCCAGTACAGTGCTGTTAGATTAGACTGGACTGTATTGAATTAGCTGGCTCTCATGTCTCCAATACAGTACAGTGCTGTTTGATTAGACTGGACTGTATTGAATTAGCTGGCTCTCAGATCCCCAGTACAGTACAGTGCTGTTTGATTAGACTGGACTGTATTGAATTAGCTGGCTCTCAGATCCCCAGTACAGTACAGTGCTGTTAGATTAGACTGGACTGTATTGAATTAGCTGGCTCTCAGTTCCCCAGTACAGTACCGTGCTGTTAGATTAGACTGGACTGTATTGAATTAGCTGGCTCTCCGATCCCCAGTACAGTACAGTGCTGTTAGATTAGACTGGACTGTATTGAATTAGCTGGCTCTCAGATCCCCAGTACAGCACAGTGCTGTTAGATTCGACTGGACTGTATTGAATTAGCTGTCTCCCAGATCCCCAGTACAGTACTGTGCTGTTAGATTAGACTGGACTGTATTGAATTAGCTGGCTCTCAGATCCCCAGTACAGTACAGTGCTGTTAGATTAGACTGGACTGTATTGAATTAGCTGGCTCTCAGATCCCCAGTACAGTACCGTGCTGTTAGATTAGACTGGACTGTATTGAATTAGCTGGCTCTCAGATCCCCAGTACAGTGCTGTTAGATTAGACTGGACTGTATTGAATTAGCTGGCTCTCAGATCCCCAGTACATTACCGTGCTGTTAGATTCGACTGGACTGTATTGAATTAGCTGGCTCTCAGATCCCCAGTACAGTACAGTGCTGTTAGATTAGACTGGACTGTATTGAATTAGCTGGCTCTCAGATTCCCAGTACAGTACAGTGCTGTTAGATTAGACTGGACTGTATTGAATTAGCTGGCTCTCAGATTCCCAGTACAGTACAGTGCTGTTAGATTAGACTGGACTGTATTGAATTAGCTGGCTCTCAGATCATGAGTACAGTACAGTGCTGTTAGATTAGACTGGACTGTATTGAATAAACTGGCTCTCAGATCTCCAGTACAGTGCTGTTAGATAAGACTGGACTGTACTGAATTAGCTGGCTCTCAGATCCCCAGTACAGTGCTGTTAGATTAGACTGGACTGTATTGAATTAGCTGGCTCTCATGTCTCCAGTACAGTACAGTGCTGTTAGATTAGACTGGACTGTATTGAATTAGCTGGCTCTCAGATCCCCAGTACAGTACCGTGCTGTTAGATTAGACTGGACTGTATTGAATTAGCTGGCTCTCAGATCCCCAGTACAGTACCGTGCTGTTAGATTAGACTGGACTGTATTGAATTAGCTGGCTCTCAGATCCCCAGTACAGTGCTGTTAGATTAGACTGGACTGTATTGAATTAGCTGGCTCTCATGTCTCCAGTACAGTACAGTGCTGTTTGATTAGACTGGACTGTATTGAATTAGCTGGCTCTCAGATCCCCAGTACAGTACAGTGCTGTTAGATTAGACTGGACTGTATTGAATTAGCTGGCTCTCAGATCCCCAGTACAGTACAGCGCTGTTAGATTAGACTGGACTGTATTGAATTAGCTGGCTCTCATGTCTCCAATACAGTACAGTGCTGTTTGATTAGACTGGACTGTATTGAATTAGCTGGCTCTCAGATCCCCAGTACAGTACAGTGCTGTTTGATTAGACTGGACTGTATTGAATTAGCTGGCTCTCAGATCCCCAGTACAGTACAGTGCTGTTAGATTAGACTGGACTGTATTGAATTAGCTGGCTCTCAGTTCCCCATTACAGTACCGTGCTGTTAGATTAGACTGGACTGTATTGAATTAGCTGGCTCTCCGATCCCCAGTACAGTACAGTGCTGTTAGATTAGACTGGACTGTATTGAATTAGCTGGCTCTCAGATCCCCAGTACAGCACAGTGCTGTTAGATTCGACTGGACTGTATTGAATTAGCTGTCTCCCAGATCCCCAGTACAGTACTGTGCTGTTAGATTAGACTGGACTGTATTGAATTAGCTGGCTCTCAGATCCCCAGTACAGTACAGTGCTGTTAGATTAGACTGGACTGTATTGAATTAGCTGGCTCTCAGATCCCCAGTACAGTACAGTGCTGTTAGATTAGACTGGACTGTATTGAATTAGCTGGCTCTCAGATCCCCAGTACAGTACCGTGCTGTTAGATTAGACTGGACTGTATTGAATTAGCTGGCTCTCAGATCCCCAGTACAGTACCGTGCTGTTAGATTAGACTGGACTGTATTGAATTAGCTGGCTCTCAGATCCCCAGTACAGTGCTGTTAGATTAGACTGGACTGTATTGAATTAGCTGGCTCTCAGATCCCCAGTAAAGTACAGTGCTGTTAGATTAGACTGGACTGTATTGAATAAACTGGCTCTCAGATCTCCAGTACAGTGCTGTTAGATAAGACTGGACTGTACTGAATTAGCTGGCTCTCAGATCCCCAGTACAGTGCTGTTAGATTAGACTGGACTGTATTGAATTAGCTGGCTCTCATGTCTCCAATACAGTACAGTGCTGTTTGATTAGACTGGACTGTATTGAATTAGCCGGCTCTCAGATCCCCAGTACAGTACAGTGCTGTTTGATTAGACTGGACTGTATTGAATTAGCTGGCTCTCAGATCCCCAGTACAGTACAGTGCTGTTAGATTAGACTGGACTGTATTGAATTAGCTGGCTCTCAGTTCCCCAGTACAGTACCGTGCTGTTAGATTAGACTGGACTGTATTGAATTAGCTGGCTCTCCGATCCCCAGTACAGTACAGTGCTGTTAGATTAGACTGGACTGTATTGAATTAGCTGGCTCTCAGATCCCCAGTACAGCACAGTGCTGTTAGATTCGACTGGACTGTATTGAATTAGCTGTCTCCCAGATCCCCAGTACAGTACTGTGCTGTTAGATTAGACTGGACTGTATTGAATTAGCTGGCTCTCAGATCCCCAGTACAGTACAGTGCTGTTAGATTAGACTGGACTGTATTGAATTAGCTGGCTCTCAGATCCCCAGTACAGTACCGTGCTGTTAGATTAGACTGGACTGTATTGAATTAGCTGGCTCTCAGATCCCCAGTACAGTGCTGTTAGATTAGACTGGACTGTATTGAATTAGCTGGCTCTCAGATCCCCAGTACAGTACCGTGCTGTTAGATTAGACTGGACTGTATTGAATTAGCTGGCTCTCAGATCCCCAGTACAGTACAGTGCTGTTAGATTAGACTGGACTGTATTGAATTAGCTGGCTCTCAGATTCCCAGTACAGTACAGTGCTGTTAGATTAGACTGGACTGTATTGAATTAGCTGGCTCTCAGATTCCCAGTACAGTACAGTGCTGTTAGATTAGACTGGACTGTATTGAATTAGCTGGCTCTCAGATCATGAGTACAGTACAGTGCTGTTAGATTAGACTGGACTGTATTGAATAAACTGGCTCTCAGATCTCCAGTACAGTGCTGTTAGATAAGACTGGACTGTACTGAATTAGCTGGCTCTCAGATCCCCAGTACAGTGCTGTTAGATTAGACTGGACTGTATTGAATTAGCTGGCTCTCATGTCTCCAGTACAGTACAGTGCTGTTAGATTAGACTGGACTGTATTGAATTAGCTGGCTCTCAGATCCCCAGTTCAGTACAGTGCTGTTAGATTAGACTGGACTGTATTGAATTAGCTGGCTCTCAGATCCCCAGTACAGTACAGTGCTGTTAGATTAGACTGGACTGTATTGAATTAGCTGGCTCTCAGATCCCCAGTACAGTACTGTGCTGTCAGGTTAGACTGGACTGTATTGAATTAGCTGGCTCTCAGATCCCCAGTACAGTACAGTGCTGTTAGATTAGACTGGAATGTATTGAATTAGCTGGCTCTCAGATCCCCAGTACAGTGCCGTGCTGTTAGATTAGACTGGACTGTATTGAATTAGCTGGCTCTCAGATCCCCAGTGCAGTACAGTGCTGTTTTTAAAATCCATAAAAATGTTGTAAATCTTAAATTCCTGAGATCTAACACTTATGAAAATGAATGAACAAAATAAACAAATAAATACATAAATGAAAAAATCAATACACAACTTTATAAACAAATTCCTAAAATTACACAAATTCAGGCAATCCAACACCTTTAAAAAAAAAGTACAAAGTAACACGGAACAGTCCATTATAGTTAGTATATGGGGTGATTGGTCTAAGGCTATTGTGCATATTATTATCATTATTATTATTATTATTATTATTATTATTATTAAAGTATTATTACTAGTCCAAACTCCCTCACCCCTCTCTTTGACTGCACCTAAATGGATCAGTCCCTTCAAACAAAAAAAAAATAGTCATTTTGCACTGAAATTAAATAAAATACATGCAATTTCAAAGTAAAAAGAAAACAGTTTCAAATTGTAACATCTGAAACACATTTTGTATATATATATAATCTTTAAACATCTTAAAACAGTTGCAGAATATTTTGTAGTGATTTTCATAGCAATTAAGAAAGTCAAAGAGAGAGAGAGAGAGAGAGAGAGAGAGAGAGAGACATAAAACTGGGAAAAAAAGGCAAAACACTTTAAAAGAAGTGTAATTTGTAATTCATTATGAACAGAGCTGCACAGAGCAGGTCTGTAGGAAACTCAACACTGCAGAGCTGCACAGAGCAGTTCTATAGGAAACTCAACACTGCAGAGCTGCACAGAGCAGGTCTATAGGAAACTCAAGATGGCAGAGCTGCACAGAGCAGGTCTATAGGAAACTCAACACTGCAGAGCTGCACAGAGCAGGTCTATAGGAAACTCAAGACGGCAGAGCTGCACAGAGCAGGTCTATAGGAAACTCAACACTGCAGAGCTGCACAGAGCAGGTCTATAGGAAACTCAACACTGCAGAGCTGCACAGAGCAGGTCTATAGGAAACTCAAGACGGCAGAGCTGCACAGAGTAGGTCTATAGGAAACTCAACACTGCAGAGCTGCACAGAGCAGGTCTATAGGAAACTCAACACTGCAGAGCAGCACAGTGCAGGTCTATAGGAAACTCAACACTGCAGAGCTGCACAGAGCAGGTCTATAGGAAACTCGACACTGCAGAGCTGCACAGAGCAGGTCTATAGGAAACTCAACACTGCAGAGCTGCACAGAGCAGGTCTATAGGAAACTCAACACTGCAGAGCTGCACAGAGCAGGTCTATAGGAAACTCAACACTGCAGAGCTGCACAGAGCAGGTCTATAGGAAACTCAACACTGCAGAGCTGCACAGAGCAGGTCTATAGGAAACTCAACACTGCAGAGCTGCACAGAGCAGGTCTATAGGAAACTCAACACTGCAGAGCTGCACAGAGCAGGTCTATAGGAAACTCAACACTGCAGAGCTGCACAGAGCAGGTCTATAGGAAACTCAACACTGCAGAGCTGTACAGAGCAGGTTAAAAGGAAAGACAGATCAACACTGCAGAGCTGTACAGAGCGAGTCTATAGGAAAGACAACATTTCATTTTTTTATATAACTTTTTAGATTAGTTCCTTTTAAAACAGTGCTTTCACTGGGTCTCTCTCAAACACTTTCAATGAGACTCCCTATCACACAGCAGTTTCAATAAGACTCACTATCGCACAGCAGTTTCAATAAGACTCCCTATCGCACAGCAGTTTCAATAAGACTCCCTATTGCACAGCAGTTTCAATAAGACTCCCTATTGCACAGCAGTTTCAATAAGACTCCCTATTGCACAGCAGTTTCAATAAGACTCGTTATCACACAGCAGTTTTAATAAGACTCATTATCGCACAGCAGTTTCAATAAGACTCCCTATCGCACAGCAGTTTCAATAAGACTCCCTATTGCACAGCAGTTTCAATAAGACTCCCTATTGCACAGCAGTTTCAATAAGACTCCCTATCACACAGCAGTTTTAATGAGACTCATTATCACACAGCAGTTTTAATAAGATTCATTATCGCACAGCAGTTTCAATAAGACTCCCTATCACACAGCAGTTTCAATAAGACTCCCTATCACACAGCAGTTTCAATGAGACTCCCTATCACACAGCAGTTTCAATGAGACTCCCTATTGCACAGCAGTTTCAATAAGACTCCCTATCACACAGCAGTTTCAATGAGACTCCCTATTGCACAGCAGTTTCAATAAGACTCATTATCGCACAGCAGTTTTAATAAGACTCATTATCGCACAGCAGTTTCAGAGCAGAGCTGGTCTATAGGAAACTCAACACTGCAGAGCAGTAATTGAATCGTAATATCTTTTCAATATAGACTTTAAGGGGAAATTCACAAATGCTCTTCACATGGTTTCAGGAAAAAAAAAGTGGAGGGTGAGAGAGAGGGAGAGGGTGAGAGTGAGGGAGAGAGAGAGGAGAAAGAGGGACGCGTCTGGACAAACGCCTCTGGACTTCCCGTTTGCTTCTTTCAAACAATCCAACTTGTAACAACGAATAGTGGAGTCTTCGTTTTCATATTTCTCCCAGTAGTCTTGCTCTTTAACTTTCGTCAATGTGGACTCAGCTTCGTAACTTTTGGTTTGACTTTTATCTGGACTGATGTAACTGTTGTCTTGCTGTTGTCCTTTCTTTCCATCCAAGCCTTTAGATTTGTCCGAATTCCCCCCGCTTGCCTTGCCCGATTTGGGGAACCACCATCTCGTTCTGGTGCTGAAGGTGTAAGTGACGCGGGCTCTCGGATAGTAAGGCATCATGGGGCAGGGAGCGAAATCGATTTCTCTCAAGAACCTCAAATCTAGACCTTTCCTCTCCTCGGGACCGGCGCAGAGGAGCTCGGAGCTGGAGATCCGGACCTGACGGAACCATTCCCAGAGAGGGCGGGCCTGGCAGGAGCAGCTCCAGGGGTTTCCGTTGAGTCTGAGGAACTGCAGGGATGAGAGATCGGAGAGGGCCGAAGCAGGGAGGTCTGTTAGGGCGTTGTTGAAGAGGAAGAGGGTGGTGAGGTGACCCAGGTCCCTGAAGGCTTTGCGGTTGACCTGTCGCACTCGGTTCTCGTGGAGGAGGAGCCTGTCCAGGTTGACCAGCCCTCTGAAGACATTTTCAGACAGGACTCGGATTTGGTTGCCGTGGAGGAAGAGGTGAGTGAGATTCACCAGGTCTGAGAAGAGATTGTCCTGAGAGGGGGAGAGAGAGGGAGGGGGAAGGGGAGGGACAGAGATTGATATTTGGCACATGAAAATTCAGTACTACCAAAAAGTTGTATGTTAAATTATATAATTAAAATTATTTGTGTTATAGCTCTCCTGTATGTATCTGCCTCCTGTCACCCCTTCCCCCCAGGAGCAGGGTTGAGACAGACTGTATTAGATAGGATAGAGGGGGCTCTCCAGGAGCAGGGTTGAGACACACTGTATTAGATAGGATAGAGGGGGCTCTCCAGGAGCAGGATTGAGACACACTGTATTAGATAGGATAGAGGGGGCTCTCCGGGAGCAGGGTTGGAGACACACTGTATTAGATAGGATGGGAGGGATGGGGGGGGGGCTCCAGGAGCAGGGTTGGAGATGCACTGTATTAGATAGGATGGGGGGGGGGGGGCTCCAGGAGCAGGGTTGGAGGCGCACTGTATTAGATAGGATAGAGGGGGCTCTCCGGGAGCAGGGTTGGAGACACACTGTATTAGATAGGATGGGAGGGATGGGGGGGGGGCTCCAGGAGCAGGGTTGGAGATGCACTGTATTAGATAGGATGGGGGGGGGGGGCTCCAGGAGCAGGGTTGGAGGCGCACTGTATTAGATAGGAGGTCTCTCTCTCTCTCTCTCTCTCTCTCTCTCTCTCTCTCTCTCTCTCTCTCTCTCTCTCTCTCTCTCTCTCTCTCTCTCTCTCTCTCTCTCTCTCTCTCTCTCTCTCTCTCTCTCTCTCTCTCTCTCTCTCTCTCTCTCTCTCTCTCTCTCTCTCACCTGGATGTGTTGCAGCAGGTTGTCCTGCAGGTAAAGGAACTGCAGGCTGTAGAGTTTTTTGAAGATGTTTCCGGGCAGGGTCCCCAGCTGGCAGCGGTATATGTGCAGGCTCTGCAGCTTGTCCAGCCCCCGGAAGGAGTCAGGATGGAGGGTGCGCAGGGAGGGGTTATCCCCCAGGTCCAGCTCCTCCAGATCTCGCATGTCGCTGAAGGAATCGGGTTTGATGGAGCTGATGTTGTTGGAGTAGAGCCACAGGACCTGATGAGAGGGAGAGAGAGAGAGGTGGGCAGTCAAATAGTGTCTCTTAAAAGATGGACCCCCCCATACATTTTCTATTTGTCTCCAACATCCTACCTTCCTGTAATTATATATGTATGTTTAAAAAACTCTGTAAAAGACTACATATATGAACAAAATAAGTATGTAATTGAATTACATTTAGATTATTGTGTGGGCTTGCACGTTGTTGTTTCGGAGGACAAAAGCTTGAGTGTGTTTGTCTATCTCCAGCCTCTCCCAGCCGAGAAGGAGTCACTGCGGGGGAGATCGCAGCAGCAGCAGCAGTGGTGAGGCAGACATAGTCTTAAAAACAATTTATAAATTGGGGGAGAAAAGGGGGTTACCCATAAATGTGAAGTGTGAACAGGGCAAGACGGTACCTGTGTCTGGAAGCCGAAGGACTCTGCCTGCAGCTCTGTGATGCAGTTGTTTTGGAGGAATACTCTCTGGCTGTCATAGGGAATGCCGGCCGGCACCGCCGAGAAGTTCTGAGACTGGCAGCTGACCATCATCGGGGAGGGGTAACAGACACACAGCCTGGGGCAGGAATAGGCAGGGCTAGGGGAGCAGACTGCCAGCCAGAGCAACAGCCAGACAGACACCGAGCCTGCGTGGGGAGAGAGAGGAGAGAGTGTGAGAGAGCAGAAGGGAGGGGAGAGAGATAGACTGATAGATAAACAGAATGACAGACAAGACAGAAAGGCAGATAAACCAATATACAGACAGATTTGAAGTCATGTCTCAATGAACATTTATTCAGTTGTCTGTCATAGATCTCTCTAAGAGTGACCCCTGACCCCGATTGACCCAATGATATAATATTCTCAGCACATAACAGAACTGACTGGGCGAACAGTCACTCAGAGAGAGGCTCGGAAACTTTGGTGACATTTATAGAGGAACCCGAATACTCGGAAAAACAGGAACGCCTTCTATAATTCAGGGAAGACAATGAATAGAGAAGAACACTGTCAATGAGTGTGTGTGTGTGTGTGTGTGTGTGTGTGTGTGTGTGTGTATGTCTCTCAATGTGTGTCTGTGTCTCGGTGTGTTTCTATCTCAATGTGTGTGTATATGTGTGTGTGTGTGTGTGTGTCTCAGTGTGTGTCTCTCTCAATGTGTGTGTGTGTCTCTCAATGTGTGTGTGTGTCTCAGTGTGTGTCTATCTCAATGTGTGTGTGTGTCTCTCCCAATGTGTGTGTGTGAGTGTGTGTCTCGGTGTGTTTCTCTGTGTGTGTGTGTCTCAGTGTGTGTCTCTCTCAATGTGTGTGTGTGTGTCTCTCTCTCAATGTGTGTGTCTCAGTGTGTGTCTCTATCAATGTGTGTGTGTGTCTCAGTGTGTTTCTCTCTCAGTGTGTGTGTGTGTCTCAGTGTGTTTCTCTTGCAATGTGTGTGTGCTCCAGTGTGCGTATGTGTGTCTCTCAATGTGTGTGTCTCTCTCAATGTGTGTGTGTGAAAGCCTGAACACATTTCACTCCAGATTAGCACTCTCACACAGCAGCACATCAGCAGCACGGTGGAAATGACTTCATCAGGAACAAGAAGCCGCTTTATTTATGGTGGATCTGTTGACCTACAAATCTGATTATAATATTTTATTATCTTTAACAATAATAGGGGACTCCCGAGTGGTGCATCCTGTAAAGGCACACCCTGGAGTGCAGAATGCACTGTTTCGAATCCGGGCCTATGCCACCGCCAGCTGTGGCCAGGAGCTCCTAGGAGGTACCTAGGGGATTCCTAGAGGATTTCCAAGGGGCTCCCAGGGGACAGTGCACAATTAGCAGAATGCCACCCAGGCAGGGGGGCTCAAGTCAGCTGGGTAATCACGGTCTCACCGCACACCAGTGACTCCTGTGGGTGGCCAGACGCCCGCCTGCCTGCCTGCCTGCCTGCCTGTGAGCCGGCTGTGTTACACTGGGCTTGCAGTGTGAAAGAAAGAAACAAAAAAACAAAGAAAGAAGAAAGTGGACAGCTTGACTTGACAGTTTGAAGTACGGTGTTGTTTCAGAGGACTAAAGCTTGAGTGCGCTTGTCTGTCTCCAGCCTCTCCCAGCCGAGAAAGAGTCACTGCGGGGGTGGGGGGGGGGGGGGGAGGAGGGGAGGTGTGGAGGTGGGGGGGGGGGGGGTTGTAGAAGCAGTGAGACAGGGGCTGTCTTAAAAACAATTGGGCATTCCAAATTGGGGAGAAATCACGGGGTAAAAATAATTGACGATTCCAAAAAAAAAAAGAAATTAAACTTTGATATGCTTTGATGTTAACATTTGAGGGGGTGACTGCTTGAAAAGGCATTTGTGACGGGGGACTGCCCCGTCTTTAAGAACGTGGTTGGGACTGGCAGGGGGGTTAAATTCCTCCGTGCCAGGAAAACATGTGAGAATGTGGCTGGAGCCCTAATTGAATAATCAGCAATTATTTATTAATTGGGCTCCAGCCACAGGGGATAAAAGCTAGGGGAGAGGCCCTGGCTAGGGGGAGTGTTCTAGAAGGAGAAGAAACAAGAGTGTTTTGTGTGTGCTGGGTTTCTGTTTGTTTGTTTTTGAATCCAGTGAAGGCAAAGCCCAGCCTGGAAACCTTTATTTTTGTAAGTTTTGCTTTTTTTGTTTTGTGTTTATTTTATGTTTAAAACCTTTTTGTTTGGCCCTTGTGCCGGTTTATTTTGTATTTTTGTTTATTAAAAACTTTATTTTTGAACATTTAAACTGTCTCTGAGTCTCAACCTCGGTCATTTTATTATTATTATTATTATTTATTTCTTAGCAGAAGCCCTTATCCAGGGCGACTTACAATTCTTACAAGATATCACATTATACGATATTTCACATTATACAGATATCACATTATTTTTACATACAATTACCCATTTACACAGTTGGGTTTTTACTGGAGCAATCTAGGTAAAGTATCTGCCCAAGGGTACAACAGCAGTGTCCCCCACTGGGGATTGAACCCACAACCCTCCGGTCAAGAGTCCAGAGCCCTAACCACTACTCCACATTTCCTGTCACAGCATCCCTCAGACAAACGGTTATAAACTTCTATCTATCTTTCAGTCTCCAGAATTCCAGGGAGTAATTTGTTGATTCATTCATTAGTTCATCCCTTTACACTTCCAAACGAGTCACTCGTTCTCGCTTTCCCTCTTGCTGTTCTTTCTCTCACTTCCTTTTCCTCCCTCCCTCTCCCTCCCACTCTCTCATTAGTTTGTTTAATTTATTTATTTACACATTCATTCACAATTTGAGTGATTCACTATTGCCCTGCAAGCTGTTTGAAAACCAGAATGATTGGTTTACATCATAGACACGCAGAGACACAGGTGCACATTCTGAAACACGCACACAGTGACACATGCACAGAGAAATACGCACACTGACACACAGAGAGACATGAACACACATACACAGGGAAACACACACACACTCACTGAGACATGACCACACACACACACACACAGGGTATACAACTTAATAATTAGCTTGTCAGCTTGTAACCTGCTGATGCAGCCCTATGGCATAAACTTCAGTTAAAAAAGACTATGCCAGTTTCAATAAGACTCCCTATTGCACAACAGTTTTAATGAGACTCCCTATTTCACAGCAGTTTCAATGAGACTCCTATGGCACAGCAGTTTCAATAAGACTCCCTATGGCACAGCAGTTTCAATGAGACTCCTATGGCACAGCAGTTTCAATGAGAATCCTATGACACAGCAGTTTCAATGAGACTCCTATGGCACAGCATACATTCTACTGTTTAGCAGACTCTGATATTTTATTTCTTAGCAGACACCCGTATCCAGGGTGACTTACAATTGTGATATTATTATTTAAATACAATTACCCATTTATACAGTTGGGTTTTTTAATGGAGCAATCTACGTAAAGTACCTGCTTGCTCAAGTGTACAGCAGCAGTGTGTGTGTCCCCACCTGGGACTGAACCCACACAAGAGCCTCTGGTCAAGAGTACAGAGCCCCCCTGACCACTACTCCACACTGCTGCTCCAGATATTGATTGAGACATCTGAAATCTCTTTATAATACACAGCAGCAGATACTGATATTGATTAAGCATGTCTGAAATCTCTTTATAATACACAGCAGCAGACCCGGATATTGATTGACATCTGAAATCTCTTTATAATACGCAGCAGCAGATACTGATATTGATTGAGCATGTCTGAAATCTCTTTATAATACACAGCAGCAGATACTGATATGGATTGAGCATGTCTGAAATCTCTTTATAATACACAGCAGCAGACCCTGATATTGATTGAGCATGTCGGAAATCTCTTTATAATACACAGCAGCAGACCCTGATATGGATTGAGCATGTCTGAAATCTCTTTATAATACGCAGCAGCAGATACTGATATTCATTGAGCATGTCGGAAATCTCTTTATAATACACAGCAGCAGACCCTGATATTGATTGAGCATGTCTGAAATCTCTTTATAATACACAGCAGCAGACCCTGATATGGATTGAGCATGTCTGACATTTCTATCAAACGGAAAACGACTAAAAATAAGGAATACTAAAAGGACCATGTTCGCAAACTCAAAACAAGCGATACAAAGAAATACATACATAGACTAACCCCGTATATTTAATAATATAATATAGATTGTGTTGAATATATATGTGAATGATCAAATATATAACATTTCAAAGTACATAAATGAATATTTGAAAAGAGATGAAAAAAAATAAACAAACGAAGTCTATCTGCTCATTTATGTTATTAGTTGCTCCTCACTGCGTGTTAAACTTAACAAAGACTTAAAATAAATGACAATAAATAAATAAATCAAACACGTCATTGTCAATGTAAATCCATACTGCTATAAGATTCAGTATTTATTTTTACTTACCTTTGACATTTCGAGTACGGGAACCGCTTCGTAAATTCGACCGAGTCCCCATTTCTACTCTGTGCCGGGTGTATTCGTGTGCGGCGCTGCTGCTGCTATCTCTCCGCTGGAGTCTGGTGCTCTCTTTCGGCTCGACTGCGCCTATTATAGAGGGCCACTGCCTACGAAGCACTTGGGGGCTGCGACGGGAAACCCACACGGGCCAAGCCGGGGCATTGTGCGCTAAAGGCGGGGGACAAAACCCGGCACTGTGCCCGCTGACGGAGCTCAGAAGCGAGGGAGGGGGGAGGAGACTCCGAGGAGGTCTATAAAAAGTTCAATTTCTCCGCTAAATATCAAAAGAAAAGAGGAAGGGATGAATGAAGAAAGGATGAAAAGAAGACGTCTGCGTCAATTTTTAATGCTATTCCAAATTAATACGGATCTTATTTTTTTTTTTACTTTGAAGGTTATGCGCTCTAAGACACGGCTCACACCGCCGTTCACTCGCAGACTGACAGGCGCTCCGATAAGGCAGGAAAGTTATAGGGGAGCCGCTGCAGGATTGAGGCTCTCTTTAGGACCATGGGTTAACAACTCCTGCACTAGATGGATGGACAGACAGACAGCTAGCAAGTACTTTACCTCCTAGATTGTTCCAGTAAAAACCCAACTGTGTAAAAGGGTGGCAGAATTTGTATACATTTGTGATTCTTGAAATGTGTATTATTATTATTATTATTATTAATATTATTATCGTCATCTCAACACTTAATGTGTCATGAGTATATCTTGTTATTTTCCTTGTATAACACTGTACAACTGCTGCGTCTGTGTGTGTGTGTGTGTGTGTGTGTGTGTGTGTGTGTGTGTGTGTGTGTGTGTGTGTGTGTGTGTGTGTGTTTTACTGGTAATAGACAGGACTGTTTCTCGCCTTTTGGGGGCCCTAAGCAGGATTTGGTTTGAACCCCCCCCCCCCCCCCCCCAAAAAAAAAACAGTTGAACAAACCTCTTGCAGATCCTGTTCATGTTACAAAGGTAAAAGTTATCATCTTACAAAGCCTGGAGACTGTTCGTGTAAACTGCAAAGCAATATTAAGTCTCTTGGATGATGATGTTAATGTTAAAATTTGATGACCCATATTATTTCAAAGATCAAAACTAATTGTCTCCCAGCAAAACCACAGCAACCTACAATGACCATATTCACACTGTCAGAAATATGTGATTTTAAAAGGACAAGAATATAACATCACTATTAATAAGTAGATGGGTTCATACCTTTATTGACTTGCATTTGGTTCACTGCTACTTAAGTTGCCTTACACTGCTGGGACTGGTAACTGCTGCTGACCGGTAAGACTGGTGCTGATACTGCTGGGACTGGTGCTGACACTGTGACTCCTGCTTTGAAAGAGTTTAGCACACAGTTTCTCACTCAACTTTAATATTCTTTTGTCTGTATAAATCGACGATAGGAAGTAGTACAGTACTTCAGCCGGGAGAAACCGGTCGCAGAGGTCCCGGTGCTGCCTGGCGCACAGGCCGGGTCGCTATAGATGCAAATACACAGCCCGAGATTATAGTAATGTGAAGAAATAAAAAATAACATTTTATATATATATATATATATCAATTTTACACTCTTAAAAAAGAAAGTGGGTACATTTTTTATTATTATTTTGGTCTTCACAATTAAGAATTGAGTCGATTTTTACCGAGGGCCTCGGCTGCCTCAATGTGTACACTGTGACTACGCGCCTGGGCACAGCCAGCATGCAAGCAAGCTACAGCAATAAAAACGGAGCTAAATCAAATAATACAATACCTTTCTCATGTTGTTTTTCTTCCTCAGTTTTTTTCTTTTTACGCTTCTTCGCGCCAGATTGGTACATTCTTGATCTTTTTTCAGTCACAATTTGTTCGCAATCCTCAAAGAAGCCACCGGAGGCAGATATCACCGTGTAACAATTTTTTTTTTTTTTTTTTTTTTTTTGGTTCCTGGGTAGTAAGTGTTATTTTCTAATTGCTTATGCCTCAAAAGTATAGAAAATGGCTATTATTCCCCACAAACTTTGCTTTTGTGACCAGGACAGTGATATTTTGAAATGTACCTATTTTCCAGAACATTCCAGATAGATTCAGTGCTGAGTAAACTTGGAGTAACTTCTAGAACTTTCTAGAACTTTCCAGTAATATAAATAGTAGTATAAATACAGGGGCCTTAAGCCCACCAGTTCAGTTTAGTTCCAGCTGCCTAAGTGGATACATATCTGCATTTTTCTGAGATGGCATCAAGAGGCTGCAAGCATCCGGCAGACGCATTTTGCTATGTCTGCGGCAAATTTATCAAGACAAGAGTGAAAAAGTACTCCGTGGAAGCATCTGCTAAGATGTGTGAGGCCTACAAGGCATATTTTGGCATGCCTGTCGGGGATCAAGACAAACCCTGGGCACCTCATTTCACCTGCGAGCACTGCAAAAAAAACTCTGGAAGGTAAGATGGACAATTATTGCTCGGAATTTTATGTTATAAAATTTGTTAAAATTTTTAAAATTGTAAAAGTTTTTAATTTTAAAATGTTTTACAATTTTCAATGTTATTGAATAAATATATCATATATGAAAAATGTTGCGAGAATCTCTTACACATTAGTCATGGGTGAAATAAATGTATTTTTGTAGGATGGTACAGAGGGGAAAAGAGAGCCATGAAGTTCGCTATCCCAAGAATTTGGCGGGAACCCACTGACCACTCAAGCAACTGCTACTTCTGCATGATGGACCCTTCCAAATGTCGGACTGGCAAGAATGCACCTGCTGTCACGTATCCGGACCTTCCTTCATCCATCGCCCCGGTGCCACACTGCCATGAGCTCCCCGTACCCACTCCTCCGGAGAGAGAGCAGCCGTCTTTAGAAGTAAAGAGAAGGGTCTTTCAGGTACCTTCAAGACTTCTTCCCTAAGCTGTCTGAGGCAAAGTTCAAAGCCGGTGTCTTCGTCGTACCACAGATAAAGAAGATCCTGGAGTGCATTGAATTCCCCAAGAAGCTCATTAGTAAGGAGAAATCGGCTTGGAACAGCTTTGTCGCAGTGGTTCGGGGCTTCCTGGGCAATCACAAGGCCGAAAACTATGTGGAGCTGGTTGAGACTCTGGTGAAGAACTACGGCACAATGGGCTGAAGGATGTCCCTCAAAGTCCATATCCTTGATGCTCATCTTGATAAATTCAAGGAGAACATGGGAGCGTACTCGGAGGAGCAAGGTGAGCGCTTCCACCAGGATATAATGGACTTTGAACGCCGCTACCAAGGACAGTATAACGAGAACATGATGGGAGACTACATTTGGGGGCTGATTCGTGAAAGTGATTTACAGTATAATCTTAAATCTCGAAAAACTACTCACTTCTAAATCTTTTGTAGTCATTCTTGTATTACTTTAGTATAAATACATGTTAATTTGGATTCATATGTTGTTTTATTCTGACTTTATGTGAACCAAAAGACACAAATTCGTCCGTTTTCTCATTGGAAAAAGGTAAATTTCAAAATATCACTGTCCTGGTAACAAAAGCAAAGTTTGTGGGGAATAGTAGCCATTTTCTATACTTTTGAGGCATAAGCAATTAGGAAATAACACCTACTACCCAGGAACAAAAATTGTGTTACATAGTGATATCAAGCCTGCTTGCTGCTACAAAAGCGGCACTATACTGAACTTTACCGATGCGTTAGGAATAGACACCATTCATTTATTCATGCTTTTACATATCAACTAATTGCATTCCGCATTTACAGAACATACATGATTATCGTGAACATTTGATAAAATCAAACAATCAAAAAATTCCACTGACTTACACTGCTTTCACTTTTTACCATTTACTTCTTAGCCCTTAGCTTGCGTCTCAAAGCGTGATGATGTTGGTTTTGTTGACTCAGTTGCCATGGGAACGTTTAAAACTCCGCGACAAACTTTACTCAAATGCACAGCTGTACAGAACACACCCCCTCAGGCATGTGCTGTCTATTCACGGGAGCAGACTACTGAACCAGTTAGTTCAGATGATCGCTGGATACACAAGAAACAATCTGACAATTTCACAAATAAACCCGTTTGTGTTCAAACCTATGAGAGGTGGAATGTAACAAAAATGTGAACTGCAAAAGCCGGAGCGTCAAACATCAACGACAAAGTTCAACATTTGAATTGAAGTAACAGCTGTCAAATAGACAAAACTCAACATTCGAAGATAATATGCCAAATTGAAAATGCTCAACACACTAATTGAATTAATTATACATAAAATAATGAATGTAATTAAGCTCAATAATTGAAATGTGAACTTCAAATCTTAAATAAATTGATTACAATTCAAATTTCCAACACGCCATCCGATTTGTGTTGATTCTGTTCTAAATCAATACTGCGCGTTGTATTTCAGGTTAAGCGCTGTGCTTTCCATTTGCCACTTGGTCATTCTATTCCCCGGGACTGCCCCTGTCATGGCAAATCTGACATGCTAAAGAGATGCTTTGCACTGTTTCTTAAATCAAGTGGCCTCAAATAAATTGTCTACTTTAATATATGCTTAGCCTACCTATCAGTCTGGGGAAATTGTAAAAATGGGTAATTGACTTGTGAATGTTAACATCAGAACTCGAGCTGTCATTCTCGTCCCCTCAAACTGGCGCAGGCAACACATCTGCCTGGATTCCTGCATGATATAAATGTGTTTCTTCATTTGCGCGGCCTGCTTTTTATTATTCATTGGGGTTTGTTTACTACATGCCTCCATAGCTGAGCCTTTAATCAGACAGTCCTTGTCGGAGACAGTCCAGTTTGTTCCGCACGTACTTCTGCCAAACTTAAATTCAAAGTACAATCTTCTAAATGGGTTATTATTATTATTATTATTATTATTATTATTATTATTATTATTATTATTATTATTATTATTATTATTATTTATTTTAATTAACGTACTGATTGAAAATTAGAGGACTAATATGAAAGAGGTGCGCGCATCAATTGCAGCTAATTAGCTCCCATTAGCACCTGAACCTCTTTATAAACCCATTGGGCTCTAAGGAACACCAAACTTAACTACTGACGGGTTTGTTTTTATTATTGTTTCTTTATAACGGTGAAAGAAGTTCACGGTTGGGGCTGCCTTGGATTTAATGATGCCGTGTTGTCTTAGATTTGGGTAATTGTTGATCTTTTCTCTACTTTTAGAAACGTTCATTTTATTGTGTGTTTCTCACTTGCGTGTTTTTTTTTTTTCCAAAGCAGAATAACATTGCTGTTAGCAGTGTTAGTCACTGAAGTTTGGACGCAGAACCCCCCTCTAGGTACGATAACGGTCGCTTCTGCAGAGCTGTTCTTTCAGCTTCCTGTTTATTTGCCGGTTGTGTGTTTTTCAAGTATCGTTGTCTTCTGCAGGCTCGGTGAGGACAGAATGTCAAGGGAGTGTTATGATGATGATGTTGGATAAGTCTTTTGTTGGAAAGTATTTTCGTATCAATGTGATTGGTGAGTGATCAATTTTCTTGAATGGAAAGCTTTTGATGTATGTTTTTGAAGCGTGTTGACTCGTAATTTAATAACCTGAATTAAGTACAGAGCACTCCTGCGCTGTATGGCATCAACCAGGCTTCGTTTTTTTTTTTCAAATACAGGGTATGAAACTCTTGCGTTGGCTTTAAAAGCATGTTGCTGATCACACTAAATAGACCTGTACTGCTACAACCTTCGTCAGATTTGTTGACTGCAAGTGCGCAGAATTAGAAATAATTTACTCTAAACCTATTGTTCCGAATGGGCGTATAATTCTACAAATATAAATAGTTTTTAAAAAAATTGCAAAAAGTAGATGGGACGGGGTGGTGGGGGTGTTCACGTTGTTATATCTCTACATTGCTTGATCACGTGTACAGTTTCTTAAAAGGCCAACTGAATTTCTTTCCATAGACAATAAGGGGGCGCTTGTGTCCCTCTCTCCAAGACTGGCTGCACAGTGTGGATATAGCTTAACTGTTGACTTCTTTGGAAATGCCAAGTTCCTTGCTTCTGTGCTGAGCTGCTTTGCTCAGAACACAGTGAGTCATCATTTTATTTCTTGTAAACTTGTTTCTAATGGTGACATGCTGGGACTAACTTTAGCCTTTGTTTCCAGAATGATGAGACCTACAAGCTGACAGTACAAATCAGTGTCTTCTCAAACAGTGCTATGACTTCAGCTTCCTCCTATGTTCAGAGCATGACATGCCGCTATTCTCCATGGGTGGAGAGGGAGATTCTGTGTGAAAGAAACTACATGGAGGTAAGGGCTGTCAGGATGTGATAATGCTGTTCAGTATAACTTGTTGTGTTGTGTGGGTATTTTAATTGTCATTACAGAAGTGCTTCACTCATGACTAATGTGAATTCTCTTTAGGTTTCTGTGAAGAGGTGTGCCACTTATTGAGCCAAACTTTGTTGAAGATGATCCTGATTGGTCCCTTGCATACCCTGAGGTAGAATCATGTGACTTTGCATTTGCTTCATTCACATCCCATTGGTCTTGCCTAATTGAGGTCTAATCTACTGTCTCATCTAGTTTGAAGCAAAATCTAACGGCCCCCTTCACTTTAACCTGTCTCCCAAGAGGGTGGTCATATTGGAATTGTGTAACATTTAAGGCATTGGCTTTGTATACATATTCTGTGATTTGTTGTGGTAAAACATGGTTGTGGTGAAGTTAACACTTTCTTGTCAGTGTGTAAGCTTTGTATTTCAACCACTTAGGTAGTGGCTTCATATGTGCAGGGTTACAAACCCTTCATGATATACCTTTTTGAAGTCTGTTGTATAGGAGCAATTTCAAGTATTGTCCTAAAGATTGGTACACGGATATTAAGGTCCAGTACAAATGAATGGCTACAAACTCTGCCTGTGTCCGATCCAGACCACATGCTTTCACATAGGCTCTTTCGTACGCAGTTGTATTTGAGGATTTACTCTGTTCCTTTAGAGACGTTTGGTGATCATATAACGGTTTCAGTGATACATTTCACCCTTCAGTTTTAGTTCATGTTTTATTAAACAAGCCATCTGCTGTGACAAATCCTTTAGACTGGGGATGCTTTGTGTTCAAACTCCCTATTCTAATGGGGTTTTCTCTTTGCTAGGCAACTGCTGCTGACAACAGCATCTGGAAAATTGTGTTCCATCTCCCAGCAAATAGAAAGACAACCATGACTGTTGCTCAGGCCATGACAAATGGCTATGGCATAAACACTACACCAAGTCGAATTCTGGTTAGAGCTGCATACAACTCCACAGAAAGCCAGCCTCAGGTGGTAAGTAGTCTAGGCTTCATTGTTCTCTAGTACAGTATATCCAGACTATGAAGGTAGAAAAGTCTTGCTTTTGTTTTAGTAAAATTCCCCCTCCCCTCTAACAGATCCAAACTGTACCAATGGCTGTGCTAAGGTCAACCACCTTTTATAAGCAAAGATGGATGGTCATGATGGTGGACACTGCAGTTACATGTCCTACTGGTGAGTAAGCTTATTGAGGGTAATGGTGCTCAAGAACTGTTCTATGTTTTAAGTATGAATTTTCTATACCAAGTCTATGTTACTTTCTGTCAGATGGAACAGCCTTCACAGAACAGATGATTACATGGAATGTTACCCGTGTTCTACCTCCTCTTGTTCCGACACCACAAATTACTACCCTTGATGTTCAAATGGGAGTTGATGGTCGCAAGCTTGACCCTGCAACGATTCATAATAGAGATTATAAACTGGATGTCGGTCCCCAGCTAATCACTGTAAAAATTCCTGTGGGAGCTGATGGTGGATATTATAAGGTATGTAGAAGTTCAACATCTTCTAAATCCTTCTCATTTTAAAGCTTGCTTCCTAAGATGCTTCTGTGCTTTCAGAGCCATGTATTGGACAACACCTATGTTATCTCTTACTCTATTGAACCAATGCTGGAGCATACCTGGCAAGATGGGCCTGAGAAGACCAAGTACACAGTACTTCATCCAATAACCACTCCTTTCATGCCTCGGCCTCCAGTTGTCACAAACGGTATGTAGAACTTGTCCACATGCAGTAAATCAAAGGGATTTGTTGCAGTGCTCCACTTCATAGCCTTCATTTAACTGCATGCTTTAATTTCAGACACTGTTCCTAAAGCCAGAGTGTTCAATGTGACCCTGGGGACATTCCTGCCTGATGTGGAGCTGGTCAAAATTATAGTTGGATCAGAGACGTTAACTGTGCCAGAAGCCAACCTAAAAGGTTACAATGTCCAGGAGCATGTCTTTCCCAATGGATCCAAGACCTACACTCTCCAGGTGCCATTTGAGGACCCCAATGTGAAGCAAAAGGTAACATCCCACCTGTTCAACCATCCAATTGCCCTTTGAAAATACTTGCTTCCTGTGGATGTGTTGCTTGCTGTCTGACATTGGGTTTAATCCTACAAACCCATGTTTCTTTCAGGTAACTCCTCCAGATACCAGAACCTACATTCTGCCCCTGACCTACTTGCTGAATATAGTGCCAGAGAATACACCCTTTACTCATCCTGCTGTAGTTGAAGCCATTCTCAAAGACATCAGTAAGTGCCTGACTGTTTGTGGTCTACAATTACCCTTTTCTGACCAATCCAGTCCATTGCCCTGACAACTGCTCTTCCTCTTGCAGTTCTACCTATAGTAACTGGCTACTGTGATGGTGCTGCATTCTATACCATGGTAACATATGGCAACATGGGTCGCAACTGGGTTCCTTTTGTGGGCTCAAGAGAACTTGGTGGAAGTCTGCTTGCCCTGTACAAGTATAATGCCAACGCTACCAATTTCTGGATGACTGTGCCATACAATTCAGTTGATGCCACATATGAAGTAAGTGATGGAGCTTTAATGTGTTTTTAGTTGTCTTGGGTTCAACACATTACTGACCTGATGTATTGTCTCTGTAGGTGATCAGTTCTTCAGGCATCAGAAGCAGACTTGACTTGACCTTGAAGGATATTGGGACCATGGTTGTGGTGGCTGACTTCTCACTGTCCTGCAGTTTCCCTACAAAGATGATTGGTAACTCTCCTGCAGACCAAGCATTTCTTTAGAATAGCTGTTTTTGAGATTGGCCAAAGGATGCATGAAGTGGTATTGAAGCTATAATCTGTTTCTTTAACCTGGATCCAAATGCTGTGTTTCAGATTGCTTCACCAATGGAACTATGGCAGCTCTTGCTGTGAAAGTGGAATCTGTCCCCAGCTTGTCTCCAAGTCAACTAACTCTAAGGGATCCTAGTTGCCGGCCTCTTCAGTCTGATGCTATCAATGCAGTTTTCTACTTCAATGTCAACTCCTGTGGCACCACTAGAAGGGTTAGTATTGACACATTTAAAACCATATTTTGAGGAGGTTCAACATATTGACAAGTTGGCCACAACACCCATGGATCAATCTGCAGAGCCATGGTGACTGGTGTTTCCATCAGCTGAATTACTTGCATGAAATGTGTACATCTGAAGGATGCCACCTTTGTATTGAACTGCTTGTCCAGTTGACAAAGGTGCTGCGACACATGACTCTTGGTTTATGGCATTGCATGTGCTGCCTATAGACCTTTTTGGGTCAATGGCAGTGAACTGGAAGGAGCGTACTAACTGGGGAAGATCCAGTGGTTAGTACGTAGGATGGGACTAAACTAGTACAAGAGTTGATACCAATTGCAGCTCAAGAGTCGCCAGCTGTGTATTCAAATGTATATTTGCAACAAATCCAAAATAACTGCTGTTGCCCTCTTAGCGGTTACTAAAACAATACCAAATTAGTCTAGCAGTTTCTGTAGACAGACTTGTGGTATCATACTAACTGTAACAAACATAAGGTCCCAAAAGTGTTCATAATCACTGCTTTTTATTTTTAAATTGTGAAATTGGTACAAAGTTAGTACACAGCTGGGGATGATCCTGAGTACCATATTAGCTAGTCTGCAACTTGGTATGCAGCTCCATACTAAATCTACAAGTTCATTGCAACCTGAGCCTTTTGTGATTCTCTTCCAGTTTGACAACAGCCTCCTGACTTATGAGAATGAAGTGCTGTTCACATCTTACCGGTAAGGATTGCAATCAAAGTGAGTATCCTTTGTGGTTGAGCCTGAAACTCTCTTAACCCCATCTCCTCTTTCCAGGTTGAGAGTTGCCTGTCACTATCTGGTCAATGACACCAAGGTAGTACAGTTCTTGTACCAGAATAATCCTGCACCTGTAGTCCAGCCTGGCTTGGGGGACCTTGCAGTCATCATGCAGCTTGCATTGGGTAGGACTGGGCAATTGAAATAATATAGATGCTCTAGTGTGTTTCCACCTATAAAATTCTCCCTTGCATCTCTGCAGATTCAACCTACAATGACTTCTATGGAGCTCGGGATTACCCTGTTGTGAAGTACTTGCGAAGACCCTTGTATTTTGAGGTAGAGCTCCTGTACAGCAGGGATCCACAGGCTGAATTGTTTTTGGAGAACTGCTGGGCAACCTATTCTGTTGACAGGAATAGCTCTCCAAAGTGGGATGTTGTTGTGGACAGGTAAGATGCAGGAATATGATATTGCTGCTACAAAACCTAGGAAATGGAGTTGTGGCTGATGTGCTCCTGACCTACTTTCTCTTTCTAGTTGTGAGAACTCTGCAGATGAGTACTTGACCATCTTTCACCCAGTCTCCAGCAATGCAAGAGTGCTGTTCCCTTCCCATCTGAAGAGGTTTGAAGTGAAAATGTTTTCCTTCACAAGCGGCCAGGATGCACTGAAAGGACAGGTAAAGTGGAGTGTTGGGATGGGGATCTTGTACCACAATGCATGGTTTGGATTGCTTTGCAAGCAGTAAATAGTCGCTGTTCTCAAATCTTTAGTGAGTTGGAATGAAAACATGTAACTGCACTTTTGCAAGAAACACTTATGATGCAATATATTTGTTTTTTCAATTCAGTAATCCTCATTGGATGATGGTACTGCCTGATCTATTGATGCTAGTTTTGCTTGACAAGGTGTGCTGTCTTTCAGATTTACTTCCACTGCGGTGTTGTGATATGTGATTCAACCCGGCCATCAGACAGCCTCTGTAGCAGACGGTGCATTCCAGGGAAACAGAGGCTTGGTAAGAGCTCTGTTTGAGAGGAGGGGACATTTTGCATGCTTTTTTGTCCATTTGTTTTGATGGACTCCTCCTAATTCCTCCTGTAGGTTGCAGTGCTGAAGGGATGGATGGTGGTGCAGTAAAGGTGTTTGTGTCTTCTGGCCCAATTGAGCTGAAGAGAGATGGATCCCTTCACTTTATGCCTAGAAGTGGTAATATGCATGATGTGAACACAATTGCAGTTCAAGTAAAATATAACTCCTTTATTCCTCTAATTATTTCTTTCTTCTCTTGCAGCCCAATTCAATGTGTGGTCCCTTCTGGGAGCTGCAATGGGTGTGTGTTCAGTGGTTATCTTTGTAGCTGGAGTTGTATCTTTCTGGAAACTGCCAAAAAGTGTGTATTGATAAATAAAAATCTTGCTTGTAAAAGCTTATTTTTTTTGTGCTTGACTAATTCTACACTATGTCAGAATGGCCATGTCAATGGGATTTCCTCCTCCTTGCTGTATCAAATGCTTTGATTTTCCCTGATCAGGCCATTCTCAATATGGTGTGTTACTCAAGGACCCTTCACTAATTCACTGTGTGAACCTGGGGGCAAAGACTTTCCTCCTCCATTGAGCTGTAACCCTATTTTTATATTGAACAGTAACAGGGCAATTACTATACCTTCAGATATTTAGCATGATAAAATTTAAGGAAGAAACCCCCCTTCATTTGTCCCTTTTATTAAATATGTATTAGGTAACAATTTTCATACATAAATTCTATTTCAGTATACAATTTATAGTGTCATGAACCAGGCTTCAACAAGAAACAAACTAGAGCCCCGCTTCACTGATTTAAGAATATATGTTTAACTGTTAATTATTTTGAAGCCTTGTGTGTAGAAATAGTAATGGAGGGGGAGGGGGGTTCATTTGAAAACAAAAGCTGGTGTAAAGTTAAAAGCTGTCCACCAAAGCCAGGCTTTTCCACTTTCCCTTAGGTTGGGCCCTTCTCCCTGACGGATTCTCTTGTCTTTTTTAAATTTACATTGTGGTGGCTTCATAAATGATTTTCCCACTTGTTGGTTTTTGTAGGCTAGGTATCCTCTACATTACGACTCATCATACAGTCACTGTGCTTCACATCACTTCCAGCTCTTAACTTCTAGAATAATTCCAGGTGTGTAAACTTCCCAATCTTCAGAATACAGTAAGCTTTTATTAACTTATATCCAATAATAAAACTAGTGGAAAATCCTTCCAATACAGCAATATGTTCCATACCAGGAACTCCTTTCAAAAGTACAAACTAATTGTCTTCAGTTGAACTGTATGTGTTGTTGCTCCTCCTCACTGTGTCATCTGTGTTCTTTAGTGTTTACTTTCCACACTGAGTTCTATAGTTCATTAGCTATAAAGAAAACTACCACTTGAGGGTGCAGTGCATAGAAAAGGAGCACATACCAATCCATAAACCATAATAATTACACATACCTAAATAAACTAAAATAAGAATACATTCCTGTGACGAGATGAAGTGATCCCCTGCTGTAAGCCATCCTCCCAGCGGGCTGTGAGCCAGCCTAGAAGGCCCCAACAGAGATGGTGTGACGTGGCAGTTATACCTTTGGGGCGGAAGTCCCGAAAGGACGGTCACCATCTTTGTTGAGGGCAACAACACGGAATGTCCTGTAATGTCCCAGAATTGGGAGGAGATTAAAATGCCAATTGCTGATTGGTGTTCTGCTGATTAGGGGGCGTTCCGCGGCACATAAAAAGGGGCCGTGTTGTAGCAGTCGAGGGTAGTATCTGAAAGCACAAAGGAGTGTGGGAGAGATACTGAGGGATAAAACCAAACAAATGCTCACTGACTTTTTTGACAGACATAAACAAACTAATTCAAAAGAGAGACAGCCAACCAGGAGGGTGGACACCAGAAAGGCAAGGACAGCCACCCAGAGTCTGGATAATTTTACTTTGTTGTTTGTTTTGTCTCTCCACATTTCAGTTAGCGTTTCTCTTTTGTTTGGACATTTTCTTTTGTTTGTTGTCCTGATTACCACTGTTTGCAGACACTAATAAAGGAAAAGAAAACAACTTGTGTCATATCATACCATTGTCTGGACTTGATTATTTTTACACCTCCACCCAACTCTGCATTCCGTGACAATTCCTTTTTTTAATAATCAAAATTCCAGTTCAGCTCCTACATACGTTTTTGCAAAAGCAATTATTTTTGCTAACATTTCAGGTTCTAAAATCACTATTTCCAGCAGTGCAGTTCCTTCCTGTCTGTATTGGTCATACTTTAGGGCCCATGGGAAGCCTGTGGCAGGCATGCATTCTGGTTACCATGTGACTCCTTGTTCATTGGGACAATTCAGGCTTTTCCAATTGCAATGCATTGTGGTACATTCTACACCTCTTGGTCACTGTTCACAGCAGGACTACACTTCCCACAATCTTTTGGCGTGTGAGTTGAAGAGCCTAAACTATCCCAGTGTGTTCTAGTGTGCATGAAGTCATATGGTAACTCTGCCTGTGAAGGCCTGTTTCAGAGTCCTGCCCCATGCAGTCTCCCTTATTTTGAAAGCTCAGTGCTGACAGGTATACATATTATAAAACACACACATGCAAAGAACAGAATTCTAGAAACAAACTTTATTATACAGTTCTGTGGGTGATCGTGTTCACAAAAACTAAGTATATTAAGTATTAATCCAAATACATGCAAAATATAAAACATTAATATATCTCTTACATTTTTGCTTAGTGTAGTTTGTATTACTCCCGTTAGATAAAAAGAAAATCGAATACAGTGGCTAATGCAGCCTCCATCGTTCAGCCACAAAACGGTAAAACTGCAAACAAACTACAATTCCCAGAATCCCGTACCAGTTTCTGTAGTCCCATGTGTGATGCCGTAGGTCTGGCTGCCTCTGAGTTGTGATTACACAGGCATAATCTACTTATTAGATTCCTTCTTGCTTTGACATGCTACTTTCAATATGCAAGTTTAGGGTGAAATTATCAACACTCCTTATATATACCTTGTTTTAGCATCACAAAAAAGTGCTACTTAACAACATGTTGTTCTCTTCATGTTTGAGTGTGTGAGTTATTGGAACTGAATTCACTACACTGGAAACCCCGTGTGTAGTACGGGGGGCTGTAATGTGTTTATATTATAAAGAGGACGGAGAGTTTGATGCAAGACTCGATCAGACACAGGCACATTCATATTATTAAACCTGCTATCAGACTCTCCGGCGTCGTCACTCTGAGTGCTCTTTGAAACAGACTGAGTTCGTATTTATATTCATGTTGGGTTAATCAGAGATGACTATCGGCGTCCCAGCTGTAGTACTACCGGAGATTTTAATTGCACAGTTTGTACCGCTCTGTGCAGCGCCGTCCCGTTTGTAACACGGTACGTGAACTGCATTCTGCTAAACAAAACATCACAACAGCAGCAGCATCGCCATCTACTGGACAAAACCCAGACATGCACGTTGAAACAATGATCCAGTTCAATATCTACAAAGACTAAACAAGAAACTATTAGCGAAGCCCCGAAAAAGAAAATATTATACAAAACGGTTTAAAATCAAATGTTTTAGATATGATTTAGATATTCGGGTTGGATACCTCGGAAGCCAGCGGAACTCCAGCGTTTCTCTGACAACCACTGATAACCACTCCCGTGATGATCGGCGCTGCCATGACAACCCATGACATCACCCGCACAAGTTACAACACGGCGAGTCATTTTTTGTAGCACAGTATTAACGTGTTATTGTTTTCACAAAATAACATCAATAAGATTATCAGATCACCTGCTAGTGTGTACTAAACAAAACCTCAAATATCAGTGAATTGATACAGAGACAAGCCGTGGCACCAGCAAGAGATACAAATGTATTTACTTATTTATTTGGTTAAACTTTAATCCAGCCTTACATTTTAACTTCTTGAAGTTACCACAGTGTGTCTGTGTATGAATTACTGACGAGTAATATTTGTGATTTGATTACTCTAGCAGATGAACTGATAATGTATGGATGTTATTTTGTGAAAACAATAGAATATTAAAAAAGAAATACAACATTTAATAAATAAATAAATAAATAATATACCAAACTGTAGCACATTTCTTTAGTCTTAATATCATAACAAATATACTTATTATAAATACGTATCACCTTTTATTTGTTGGAAAACGGTCTGGAACTTCTAGTAAAGTATTTTTTTTTTTAATACAGTGTTATTTGAGTTAAAATATTGTTTTCTTCAAAATTAAAATGCCAGCAACGGTGTGTTAATTTAACGAAGCGCCTAACGCCGCTCGGAACGTTCGCATTTTTAAATCCTAACGGTCTCTGCTTAGCTGAGTGGAATGTTCACGAGCCGGTTGCCTAGCAGCGTCTCCCCCTCCTTCTCTGCCCGCCCTCTCGCCCTCTCTCGTTGTACCAGCTAGGAGTTCAAATTTAGCTTCGTTATATCTGCGCAATTTTTTCCTAATTTTTACAGTTTATCTTATTAGGGGCTTCGTGTTTTTAAAATGGTTCAGGTGCAGTCCGGACAGACTGACTGGAGATCATTACAGTATACCGCACTGCGCTCAGCTTTGTGTGGCGGCTGATACACAAAATAATGAACGACTGTTAAATAAATCACATGTATTGCTTTTTAATGCTAAATATTTATCTGGTATTCTAAGTATTATCTACAATTAATAATTCAGCTATATTCATATTCATAATGTAATACAGTATTAAGACAGGGTCCAGTATTAGAAATAAATAAACACGCTTTAAGAGAAACAGCAGTGATGTTTATTGACCATTCCCATACATTCTCTATATGTTTCTACATTGTGGTTGCACAGGGACAAGGGACTCAGCGATGTTAAAAAAAAAGAAAATAGAGCCCACAATTAACCAATATAGAAAGGAAGGGGGAGAAATGTATTGCCTGTGTGCAGTACCTTACACTTTTCTCTATTAAATGTTATTTGAAATGTGTCTGCCCAGTTCTGAATGCTGTCTAGATCACTTTGAATGTCCTCTGCTGCTGCAACAGTGTTTGCCACTCCTCCTATTTGGAACTGGAAAAACAAGTAAAAAAGGAAGTTAGAAAGGCCAAGAGAGACAGATATAAATGAACATTGCTAAGGGGGCTAAAACCAATTCCAAAATGTTTTTCCGATATTATAACAGCAAGAGAACATTCAAAGAGGAGGTTAAATGTCTAAGAGATACAAATGGCAAAATCATAGATGAAAAAATAAAAAATAGCAAATATATTAAATGATTACTTTTCATAAGTTTTTACAAAGGAGGATACGGACAACATGCCCCACATGTCAACCTGTTCCTATCCAGTTTTAAATAACTTTAGCATAACAGAGGCAGAAGTGTTAAAGGGACTAGGAGCTCTTAAAATAAACAAATCCACTGGGCCGGATGAGATCCTCCCAATAGTACTCAAAGAAATGAAAGAAGTTATTTACAAACTGCTAACCGAGATCATGCAACAGTCTCTTGACACAGGGGTTGTACCGACAGACTGGAAAATTGCAAACGTAATACCGATCCACAAAAAGGGAGACAAAACCGAGCCAGGTAACTACAGACCAATAAGCCTGACTTCTATTATATGTAAACTTATGGAAACTGTAATAAGATCCAAAATGGAAAATTACCTATATGGTAAAAGTATCCTGGGAGACAGTCAGCATGGTTTTAGGAAAGGGAGATCGTGCCTAACTAACCTGCTTGAATTTTTTTGAGGATGCAACATCGACAATGGATAATTGCAAAGCATATGGCATGGTTTATTTAGATTTTCAGAAAGCTTTTGACAAAGTCCTGCATAAAAGATTAATTCTCAAATTGAATGCAGGTGGGATTCAAGGAAATGCATGCACATGGATTAGGGAGTGGTTAACATGTAGAAAACTGATTAGAGGAGAAAACTCAAAATGGAGCGAGGTAACCAGTGGTGTACCACAGGGATCAGTATTAAGTCCTCTGCTATTCCTAATCTACACTAAAGATTTAGATTCTGGTATAGTAAGCAAACTTGTTATTTACAACAACACAAAAATAGGAGAAGTGGCAAACACTGTTGCAGCAGCAAAGGTCATTCAAAATGATCTAGACAGCATTCAGAACTGGGCAAATACATGGCAACTGACATTTAATACAGAAAAGTGTAAGGTACTGTACGCAGGCAATAAAAATGTGCATTATAAATATCATAATATGACACCTATTGAAACACAAGTGCAGCGCTTAGAACACATATACAAATAGAACTAATCCACTCTTCTATTAAACTGTGAACTTAGTGTTTGATTGAATCCATCTCTGTGTTTGTATAGCCTGGAAACAGGCATCAGTGCCTTGCATAGCTGCACACACTGCCATCATTCACACTGACCACAAGAGGGAGCCAGAGCACCACTGCTGTTTATAATGTAATAACACAGTAATAAGACAACTGACATAGGCATCAGTTACCTCCCCAGTCAGCCCAGTTCTCCCATTGTTAACACAAAGCTCCTCACATCCAGTCATCTAAACACTACAGTGTGGTCTGTGTCTGTATATGAGCAATACTGAAATTGAAGAAGGAATTTATGAAAAATACCAAGGAGTTTATGTTGACTCAGAAATGTCTTCATCTAGACAATGTGGGGAAGCTATAAAAAGGCCAACAAGATGCTCGGATATATTGTGAGAAGTGTTGAATTTAAATCAAGGGAAGTAATGTTGAAACTTTACAATGCATTAGTAAGACCTCACCTAGAATATTGTGTTCATTTCTGGTCACCACATTACAAAAAGGATATTGCTGCTCTAGAAAGAGTGCAAAGAAGAGTGACCAAAATTATCCCGGGTTTAAAAGGCATGTTGTATGCAGACAGGCTAAAAGAATTAAATCAGTAATATTTTTGAAGCTGACACCCTGGGATCCTTCAAGAAGCTGCTTGATGAGATTCTGGGATCAATAAGCTACTAACAACCAAATAAGCAAGATGGGCTGAATGGCCTCCTCTCGTTTGTAAACTTTCTTATATTCTTATGTTCTAGAAGCGGGAGTATTTCAATGCTGTCCAAGCCCACTGACATTAATCGATAAACTTGACCTTGTTATAATACAAGTTAATACAGACAGCACAGTGAGTCTTTAGAGCAAGGTCAATTCTAGAACATCATGATAATACAATACACACATTTGTGATTTGTTTCCCCAGAGTTGGAGAGTAATTCATTAGTAGAAGTGAAAGATGAGAGATGGTCCAGGTTCAATAACCAGTTTAATGTAGGGAGCACACAGTAAAGTAAAAGCAGGGTTTGCCATAACGCCTCCAGCATCTCATCATGCCTCTTGGTTTACCCACAATATGCAAGTAACAATTGCCTGGGAAAGAGCAGCATGCTTCTGAACGGCTAAACAGATGACATTATAGAAACAATCAGGCACTTTCTCCTTTACTAAATATGCAATGCAGAAGAAAGAGGAAATACATGAATCCTCCCTGGCACTGTTAAGAGTTCTTTGTTGTCAATAAAGAGTGCTTTTTGAGTGATTTCAGTGGTGGCAGTATGACAAGAATACATGTCATGTGAAATAAACCAGTCCAAAACGAGACATTGATGCTAATAGTTGTATTGCTTAAAAAGCTTTACAGAAAGAGACAGGCTTTTACCCAGTTTCATGTAACAGCAGATAGTGTTGTTTTGGCAGGACAGCATTTATACTGGTCAACAGTTTGAGCATTTGTTGTCATGAATGCAAATAAAGAGATTTTAAAATAATTGAGAGATGAAGAAAATCTCTATATAAAAACAAATTTGTTGTCAGTCTGTGAACAAGGCCTGTCACAGGTCACTTGTGACATCACAGGGTGGCTGTGAGGAGCTGGGAGAAGAAAGGAGTCTACTGGTCAAACCTGACTCGGTGCAGTGATTATGAGCTGGGGCAAATCAATCAAGCACGCTATCCAAGTAACGCTTTGTATATGTGCCCATGTGGAGTTGTATTTCTATTCAAACATGTGTGAGCATGTGATCTCACTGAGAATCTGAGACTACATGTTAAATAAGGACACCTTTCCATACAATGTAAAAACCTGCTTCATGAGAGGCAGGGAATCACCCAATAGAAAAAATAATGTTGTCTCTATTATATATCCTTCAAGAGATTGACCAAATGCACAACAGGGAGCAGCTGTTTTAAACAAGCTGTGAATGGCCTGATAGAAATAAGTATGGGTCTGTAGCTGTGTGTGGGGAGAGGGACCAGAACAGAAAGGTTACAGTGATGCTATAAAAGAAGGTTGCTGGTGTGTTTAAGCTTTGCTTGCAGGTCTGCTGTCAGGTAAACTCCAGCACTGTGATCCCTGGGCGCTGCTGCTTCTCAGTAGTGCTGGCATCGCCTGCAGCGGTAGGTACGCCAGTCTGAAACCAATTGAAGACATTATCAGCAACCTGGGCAGAAAAGCTATTGTTCTGATCCATACAGAGCATTGCACAGCTAGGTAATGAGACTGTGGGGTGGTAATGGTCAGCACTGTCTAATAATATAGACAATCAGTGTCACACTGAGCTGCAGAATTGAACTCCCTCCCATGTGTAGATAGCATCCTCCACACTCTTTGTATTGCACTCCTTTGAATTACAAATTTGAAAAAAAAGCTTTGTGTAATTCAGCATGCAATTTCACAATTCCAAAGGGTATGGAATCAACTGCTAAACTGTGGAGCCACCACAACCTCTCAATACAATCCTATCAATAAAAAACACGGAAACCCTCTATACTAGTTCAAATGCCAAACATGCTTCTGAGGTTTTATTCAGAGCAATCCTAGATCAAAGCTCCTCTGTTTTGACCCCTGCTTTTATATTTTGTTTCACTGAAATGACAAAAGTTCCACAGGAGATTGAGGTCAGTGGACCCTTCTTCTCAACTCAAAGCCAACCCTGACATAATGACCTCCCACAGAGAACTACTGTACACACACCATAAAACAGCAGCAATCCCATTCATCAGATCTCCTGGGATTATTTGTGGAGTTGGTTACTCCGGCATGAGATCACACACATGTAATAAGTTTAAGTATACATTTCTTGATTGCAGGAGACAGGTTAGACTTTCCTCTTTCCAATAAGTTACGAATGACCTCAAATCGATCAATAGTTTGAGACAATGCAGTTGAAAGATGAATCATAAACTCATCTTGATATTTCCAGTTGAAGGATTATGATGGATGGCATCTGTTATAAAACTTATTCCAACAATTCTGTGTCTCTCTTGGAGTTCCATCCATATTTGACCTGGTCGACCTCATGTTCTAAACTGATATGGAATGACACTTGGTTTTCTATTTCAAATTGTTCTAATATATCCCTCAACCAATGTATACAGAAATAATAAGGCATACTCACAGCGAGCGCAGCGGTACCCATGATGGTAGTAGAAATAGTAGTGATAGTGATGAGCTACACAAAAAAAGAAAGAAAATTAGGAACAGTCTATTTTTAACGCAGAGCTTCTTAAACCCACTGTCTTCCACACTGTAGCCCAGAACTCAAACCCCTGAGCTACTCAGGGACAGTGGCCCATTGGTTAAAGAAAAGGGCTTGATACCAGGAGGTTCACATCCCGGCTCAGCCACTCACTCACTGTGTGTGACCCTGAGCAAGTCAAAACGTAAAACTGGAGTCCTATTGTAAGTGACTGCAGCAGCAGTTGTTGATGCATAGTACACCCCCTAGTCTCGAAGGCACTTTGGAGAAAAGCGACTGCTAAAAGACTAATGAATAAAAAAGTAATACTCAGATCCACAAGCATGCACATTGCCTTCCACTCTGCAGGGCACCACTTTCTCTAAACACTGAGCTATCAAACCCATTAACTCCTATACTACAGCCCAGCACGAACCACTAAACTGCTCAAACCCACTACCTTCCACACTGCAGCTCTGCACTCTAGTCACTGTGTCACTGAAGCCTCTCAGCAAAGCTACACTGATAAACAATTCATGCCCTGATTGAAAATAATAAATAAAACCCACTGATTGCTGCATAAAATAAAGCAGAATCCATTTACTTACCATAGTAGCATCTGTACCTTACTGTGAAAGATAAAAGTGATATATTGAGTTCAGTCCATTTGAAGTCACTGCAGTGGCTGCTTTATACAAGAATGGGGCCTCAGTAGTGTATTAGAGAGCTATATATTTCAAAGGAGTGTCTCTATTTGTACATTTCTATTACTGGCAAAATCCAAAGACAGGGCTCCTTCTTTATATCCCCTCCCACAGGATACAGAACACCTCACTATGTGTGTATGTATTAAATAAAGATGGCATTTCTTATTAAGAGCAGCTAATTCATACTATTATACAATAATACCCCATTCCATATTCTCAACATCAGCTGTAGGAGGCCCCATTGTTAACATGTATTCATTTCTTGTGACGTGCACAGTACATGTGTATTGTATTGTAGTGTACAGTCACATTTTTATTAAAATATCAGATTCACACTTACCACGAGCACAGATGCTATAATCTGGAAATGAAATAAACATACACCATTAAATACAATTTAAAAATATATATACAATTCATTTCTACATATTAATGTACCATAATAAAATAAAATACTTACAACAGTAAGCTGTTCCAAAGAAAAAGAAAAACAGAAACAGTGGTTATTGGATTTAATAGTTCACTTTATATTCATGTTTGAGTTCCATTTACTGGAATGTTTTCTGTTCCTCTGAGAATATCAGTTGATTTTGATAGCTGTTACAGGCTTAATGAAGACACCAAGGGGCACATTTCAAAGTGTTTCCTCCAGTCTGTCCAGAACTATGAAACCACTCCATGGTAGAATATGTTGTAATACTGAAGTGTTTCTCAATGTCTTCAATCAATTGACCTTCAGTCTACAATCCATGCAGTTCACCCAAACCAGGAGCCAGCTCCAGAGAGACACACACTTACTTCTGTAGTATCTTTTGGACAGGGCATCCTTCTTCACTACCATGGACTGTGTCAGGACCACTTCAGAATCCACTTCAGGAGACAGAAAGCACGTGAAGATCATTAAACAAACAGTAGGTTGCATCCCTTCTATTTAAACACAGACCATGTTGAGGAACTCTCCAAATTTGGATTAGGATTTCAATGTACATTAAAGAAGATTGCTGAACAGTAAGGAGCTTCAGATTTTATTTTGTTAGAGTGTGTGATACAATGTTTTCACCTGAGTTCAGGAGCTGCTCTTCAGTTCTAGTTGCCTGTCTTAGATATATGTACATAATGTAGGCTGGATCAGTCAAAGTGTCTTTATAGAAGAACCAGTGACTGGATCACGCTTCCTTCTGCTTTCAATTCACTGCTATACACTAGATGGTGATGGCACTTACTAACAGAAAGATATTTCAGTCTGCATTACATATGAAAAGAATCACACAGACTTATGCACAAAACAACTGTGGTCAACTATGAAAGGCGCTATATAAAATAAACATTGATTGATAAAAAGGTAAGGGAACAGGACAACCTTTTAGTCAAGTTATTATATCTCAGTTGGGCGATCCTTCTTACTGACATTTAAGGTGATCAATTAATACAATACGTCTTATTAAAGGTGCTGCATCAACACATTTAAATGCACATGTTAAATGCAAACAGGTGAAATATTTTCAAAGTGTATAACCCTCAAGCTTTGTGTTTTCCTCTTCCGCATCAGTGTGACAGACAGACAGACAGACAGAAACACACTCAACAGAAGAAGCTATAGGCCATCTGTACTCACTGTCAGCTCTTTTCTCCATCATATTGTCTCCTATCAGGTAAAACAGAAATAGGTTTATACACTTAGACGTACATTAGGAAACAGATCTGGGCACTTTGTGTTAGTGCCAGTAGAGAAACAGCAGCTAAATGTGCTCAGATTCACTGGGGTTTGGCCTTAAGTCTATCATCTGTAATTCACAATGTGTTCCTCTTGAAGGTTTAACGTTGTACCCACACACTACCCAGATGTGCTTTTCAAAAGGACTCACCCAACTCCCGCTCTCCTTTGAGTCCATCACTGTCCAGTTCAGCATCACTGTCACCTGAATCCTCTGCCTCTGGAACAGGGAGAAGAGAGCTTCATGAAGCAATGAAGGATTCCCTCGACTGCAGTGCACAGCTTCATAGGACACTCAACACAGGGAGGCAGAGAGTTCCCCATTACATTGCAATGCAGAGCTGTGAGGTTTAACCAGGAGATTTCTGGATATACAGTAGCCCTTGATGTTATGCATGATTAGCGATGATTAGTCAGGTTGAGTTTCTAAACAAATTGTGTGGTCTGTGCAGGACTGTGCTTTTTTGTCATTGCTTAACTTAAATCCTGCAAATAAGAAACTTTCTTTCTTTCTTTCTCTTTCTTTCTGTTTCTTTCTTTCTGTTTGTTTCTCTTTCTTTCTTTCTTTCTGTTTGTTTCTCTTTCTTTCTTTCTGTTTCTTTCTTTCTTTCTTTCTTTCTGTTTGTTTCTCTTTCTTTCATTCTTTCTTTTTTTCTTTCTTTCTGTTTGTTTCTCTTTCTTTGTTTCTTTGTTTCTTTGTTTCATTCTTTCTTTCTTTCTTTCTGTTTGTTTCTCTTTCTTTCTTTCTTTCTTTCTTTCTTTCTTTCTTTCCTTACCCAGCGCTCTCTTGTTCTCCAGTGCTCCTTCCTGAGTGTTGCTGAGATCTGTAAACACAAGCTGTGGTTACATTTTTAATGAGAGCAGTCCTGTGTTGTATCCAGTGCTATGAAAGGAATGACACCATGGAATGGAGAATGCAAACGGACCGATTAGCAAAACTGGGATTTTTTAAAATTTTATTAAGATTTTTGTATCTGTATTGAAAACATGTAATTATGGTCATAAAATTCTGCACTTTTGTTAATAACCGCAACAGTGTAGAATAGTTGAATTAATATTATATAAATAAACCACTTTAAAGTGCCACCTATTATATAAGGCAAGGAATTGTAATAAATCAACTTGCAGTAAACAGTTTGCATTTTTAATATCTCTTAAATAAATTATTATATTAAATCTGCTGTATAAAAAAGTGGTTTGAATATTAGCACAATAAATGAAAGAGCAGGTCTATATGTTTCAAGGATATGTATATTTTGTGAAAAAGGTAAATCAAACTGAATGAACATTTTAAAATCTAAGTGTATTTTATTCACACCCTGCAATGGTTTATTGAAGAGATGAGCAGGAGGCAAGATCGACTCGAAGGGAAATTTCAAATGCAAACCTTGATTTGTTTTTTCCCCCCCGATATATTTAAATATTTACTGTTTATGACTGTTTCATTTCTAATAAGTTCTTATAAATGATAAGAAACTATGAGTTGATTTGGCTATTCACGTGTATAAGCCACAGCTGCATTTTACAGTACCAGGGAATCCTTCTGGTCTGAAGCAGCCTCTTAATAAGGGGTCCCCATGGTGGGAGGTGGTTGATGCAACACATGGGAGTTTTCAAGTTCTTTAAATGCTGTGTCTTATTCTAGTGGAGTACAGGCTCATTAAATCAATCCCCAAACCTCAAACCTCTGTGTTGAGAAAATTGGATTGAGTTCTGGAAGAATGGATCTTACCCAGTTCTCTCTTGCTGGCCTGGTAATCATCATCTCCCAGCTCTTCAGAGTCCTCAAGGAGGCTCCTTGCATCTGCACACAGAGGAAATGGAGGGGGTGGAATCATTCTTTTAAATGGCAATGTACAAATTAAGAACAAAGAAGGATATTCTTATGGTAAGTTGATTATTCAATGATGCAGCATTGAGGAAAAGCCTGCCTTCTCTACTGTGTTATCTCATGGAAGACTGTCTGCTATCTCCCTACCCTTCTGTTATTCTGATGAAAGTCAGTCAATGCCATCTCTTCCCCCATTTATTTTAGGTTGAAGGCAATCAATGCAATCCCTCCCTCCCTCCCCATGTTACTCAGGAGAAAGGCAGTCTTACCAGCCCCTGACAGAAGACATGCTGTCAGGACCGAGAGGAGAATGGCTCTTGTAGTCCAGGGTTTCATCTTGACAAGGTGCTGATGCTGCTTTTCCACTCTTCAGCTGCTCTGGTCCCTCCAACCTGCTCTGTTTTATACCCTCTCCCAGGCAAATGCACTCCTTCACCACTAAACCCTCATCAAGGACCCTTTCTTTCTCTACACTGTGATACTGTGTGATGCTCTCCTCTTCCAAATTTCCATACTTCACTTGAAAACTATTTCCTCTATACCCTATGATCCAAATCTATTGACACAGTGTCAGTGATCTCCATTGTTCTCTTAACACAGAGCAGGATCAGTGCTGGGTTCAGCAGGTGCAGACAGGTGGCCCCATATACAGTATTAAAGGCAATAGAATGATTAGTTATCAGTCATGCAAAATGAAGCATTCTCTGGAATTTCATATCTACAGTACAGTACTGCAAACACCTGGCTCACAAACATGTTCATTATACCAGGTGTTGTGGTTGAGCTGCTTCTTTCATGAGCAAATCAGTCAGCTGCTGTACGGTGTGGAGTGCATGTTTCTTATTGAAACATTTCACAAATGTATTACCAAGTCTCTTTTTAGAAGGAAAAAAGTAGGATTGAAATACACAGTGGGTGTGAGAGAAAGACCTTGGTGTTGTGATAGACTCATTTCTACCAGCAACAGGGATGCAATCATAAAGGTGAAGACTAATCCCGTGGCTTAAAGGAACGAGCTGTGAAGAGGGTACTGAATTTGTTTAGCTTGAACACAGAACAATTAGGCGGACTTGACTGAAGTCTTTAAAAACTTGAAAGGTGTTGACAAAGTTAACCCAAACTAATACCTCAAGCATAGCACTGACACCAGGGTCAGAGGGCACTGTTGGAAATTAAGTGTGGATAGCCATAAGACAGAGGGTAGGAGACACCTTCTCACAGAGTGTGGTGAGGGGATGGAATGGGTTACCAAGTCATGTTGTTAGGGCTGGGATCCTTTAAGACCCGACTTAACAGGTTTGAGATCAATCAGCTGCTGCACTGATGGGCTGAATGTCCTCCCTGGTTCTGTGTTCTGAATTCTGGATCTCCAGTGTGCTGGCATTGATTGGTAACTCCTCTCCAGAGTCAGTTGTTTTCCTTGTACACTCAACCAACCCTAAATATGCTGAGAGAACAGTTGAACAGAGAACAAAAAAAGACTAGAGGAGAAGGAGAAGCTTTTAAAAAGTTGGAGTTAACTATAGTCACTCTTTTAAGCACAGCAGAGAGACCAGGACTAGAGTACAAAGTTATAAACTGAGTGGAGACAGACTTAGGACAGAGGTTAGGAGACACATCTTCTCACAGTAAGTTACTTAACCTCCTTGTGCTCCGTCCTTCGGATGAGATGTAAAACCGAGGTCCTATTGGAAGTGACTCTGCAGCAGATATTGTTGGTGTATAGTTCATTCCCTAGTCTGTGTAGTTGCTTTGGATAACAGCGTCTGCTAATTGACACATTTATTATTACACCCAGAGTCAAAAAGGGCTCGGGTTGACGTGCTCCTCCGACTGGGCAACATCACTTGCAGTGGAGTTAACAGACAATCAACAGACAAGGGAACTGAATCTATTTTGCCTGGAACAAAGAAGGATTAGAGAAGACACTTCTCACAGAGTTGGGAGTGTTTGAAATGGGTCACTAGAATGGTGCTGCTGCAGAGTCATTAGGATGTCTTTAAAAGCCAACTAGATGAAAGCCAGGGATCAGTCAGCTACTAGAAAAGTATTGATGCATTAAATTCCCTGATTTTGTTCATAACTTTTCTTATATTATTAAATCAATGCCCTATTGTAAGTGACTCTGCATATAATGCACAGTTCACAGCCTACCTCTGTAAAGCACTGTGAGATGGTGGTCCACTATGAAAGGTGCTATATAAAAATAAAGATATTATTATTATATTATTACAAGCTAAAAAGATTATTATTTATTTATTTCTTAGCAGACACCCTTATCCGTCTTACAACATTTGGAATTCAAAGAGAAAGAATAAATATGGTGTTTAACTTGTAATGCAATATATGAACATGTGAGCCTCCACACCTTGCATTACACTCAAATGCAGGTGCATAAGCTTCTATATGAAACCAAAGGAGTAACTGCACCTGCACAGAAAACAGCACATACTCAAGTATAAGCGCATGCGTCAATTCCTAGTGAGTATACGGTAATAAAACTAAACCTGATCTCACTGCTAAACATTACTACAGTACTAGCTTCAATAGTTCCTTTAAACAAACCACTCCCAATTCCAACAATATGTCATTATTAGTACATAAATATGTTACTTTTTAATTAACCAACCATTAAGAACACAATGAACAATGTTTGATAGTTTTAATGAGCTCGTTGCTAACAGTTACTAGACTAAACAAGCAGCACTTCAAATGAAGCGTGACCACTGCTCCCACTGAACACCTGATTGTGCATTTCAAAGGAACTTTGATGGATATCACATCACTGATGTATGTGCTGAAATATGGAAATATAAAAAGCAAATGTGTCACCAGTAGTTCAATTGATTTGTGAGTAATGACTTCTTTCTTGCCACCCATCCATACAGGCCAGCTTTGTGTAGGGACCGGCTTATTGTTGATGTGTGAATGCTGACTCCCACCTTAGACACAGAACTTTGCAGATCTCTCAAGGTCATTGGTGGCTTCAGTGACATCCCGAACCAGTTTCCTGCTTGTCCAGCTGCTCAGTTTGGGAGGGCGACCTGATCTGGGTAGTGTCTGGGTGGTATGATGCATCTTCCACTTCTTAATGATGGCCTTCACTGTGCTGAGAGGGATAATCAGAGCCTTTGAAATGTTCTTGTACCCTTCTCTGTGCCTCTCTACCACTTTATCCCTGACTTGTTTCGAAAGCTCCTTGGTCTTCATGGTTGCTTTGTTGGTTCACTATGTGAGTTGCAGCTTGAAAGTCTTTATATGCCTGAATGTAATTATCTACAAGTTAAACCACTTTGAGTACATACAGGCTAAAACTATTTCACTAATTTTGTGACCTTTAACTTTATCAATGTGGAGAAGTTTGTGTAGATTCTACATGTAAAGTCTAATTTGAAAGCGTCGTGGAGTACGCTCAGGTGCCAACAAAATGTGAAAACTTTGCAGGGGGGTGAATACTTCTGCAAACCACTGGAATTGCTTAATAAAAATGTCTTGTGCAAAATGCTTTTTCGGGTTCCCATTCGCTCAGTTTATTTTACTTGAGAAAACCCGGCTTTCATCAGACGTCATGCAAATGAAGGGGAAAGGTGGGGGTTGCTATATAAATTAGCCATGTGTAAAGTTCTTGTGCTGTTTTCACAGATGGCTCATGAAAATGTTGTTTCCATGCACAGAGAACTGGTACACGAGAGAATCTAAGCTGATGTAATAAAGCTGTGATTTCTAAATACCTCGTGCCTGTTTTTTTAATAGTCCCCCAGAGAGAGAGAGGGGAGTATTCAACACATCGGGAGCAGAAATCACCTCGTTAAGAAGCAATGGTATGCAGCCCATTAAAGTGCTAAAAGGTCTCTGGCGCACCCTGCTGGAAACAGTATTGATTTTCCACTTCAAGCTGCCCGTATGATAAGAGTGGTATACTGTGCTGCATCTTGAGGTACCACAGATTCACCATGGTATCAGGGAAGATTCCACACAACACACTGCAAGAGGCTGAGCAATGCAGGAGGAAAAAAAGAGAAACTTGCACTCATAATAACAATCTATTTAATATATTACTAATGTGATGTAACACAATCAGAATGCTCAACAACATGATGAACACAGATTTTGGTGAGTTTTTGATCTGAACAGATTGTGATTAGGGGTGACCCTATTTATCAAGCAAGTTTATTCTTTTGTTTTCAGTTAATATTTCTGTATTTAGTCGAATGCACTCCTGTTGTTTAGGTGTCCCCAGGTGTCTGCATTTCTGAGAATGTTCTCAAGTCCTGTAAGAGCCTGCAATTGACTTAACGTCTTCACACTAAGTGCAGGGATAGGATTACACATATGTGTGAATGTTATGGTGTCTTGTGCAGTTTCCTAACTGACTGAATCTCTTCCCACAAACAGCACAGTGATAAGGTTTCTCTCCTGTGTGAATGCGCTGGTGCCTTTTAAGGGATCCTAAGTCACTGAATATCTTCCCACACTCAGAACAGTGATAAGGTTTCTCTCCTGTGTGAATGCGCTGGTGGATTTTAAGGTTTCCTAAGTTACTTAATCTCTTCCCACACTCAGTACAGTGATAAGGGTTCTCTCCTATGTGAACGCGCTGGTGTGAATGAAGATTTCCTAACTGTGTAAAACTCTTATCACTGGTCTGTATGTGAGAAGGTTTCTCTCCTGTGTGAACGCGCTGGTGTCTTTTAAGCAGTGATATATGATTGAAACTCTTCCCACAATCAGCCCAGGAACATGGAGTCCCTCCTGTGGGATTTCCATTGTGAGTTTTAGGAACATCTAATTGACAGGAACTCTTCCCACCTTTAATAGAATGAGGTAAGGTCTTCAAGTTGCCCTGGGTTTCAGAATTGTTAAAACATACAGAATGTGCCGTCTCTGTACTCTCCACAGTAAGTGGGTGTCTGTCTTGTAAAGAAGGGATTGTAACTGAGTGAGTTCTCAATGTCTTCACATTTTCTTCTTGGGGTGTTGTTTTTCTGTGTTTCTTGCACTGTGGTTTGCCTCTAGAAGCATTTTTGCACTGGGGTGATAGAGTGGAGTCGTGTTCTCCTTCATCTACTTTAGAAGCTAAAGAAAGAAAGAGAAGAGAGACAAAGGTTATTGTACAGCATTCTTCCACATGCACTGTTCTGAACACAAGTGAATGAGCAGTTCAGTGATTGGTTGCTTGAGATGAGGTGGATTCATTCACCAGTTAGTGTCCCGCAAGTTTCAGTCACAGCAAAAATGATGTCAACATGTCAGCCAAGTGGAAAATGAAAAACATGCTTTTTTTAATGTTTAAAATGGAATATTTTAAATCGAGCCAACAGAGCATCATGAAAAATCCTATTTAGTACCTGCATTTTGATAGTACTGCAATGTATCCAATATTTAATTTGTTTTTTGATAATTAATAATTAATATAGAAATTATCTGTTGAGCTGGTCTGCTGTACAGAACACCTCCACACACATACTTACTGTACTGTGACAATAATAAACACAGCAATGCTTACTGTGAGACACACAAAAGTGAAATGTGGCATTGCGAGCAAACATTACAGTCCTCGGGATAGTTGCAGTGAGATGAGCGTTTAAAAATTATACTGTATTTGCATAAAGTGTAAGAAATAAAATAAGACTCATGTTGGTGATCCTGCTGCATACATTCTCCACAGAAATTCTCTACTGAAATGTTTCTTCTGGTGATGCTGAGCAACCCGACTGGATTTGACATCACCCAGTGATGGGACATGTGATCCCTGCAGCTCTGTAAAGCTGTGGGAGCAGAACTGCAAACAGCCTACCAGGAATAAGGAAAGGCAAAGATCTAACACAGGGGTGTCCATCCAGACACAGGAGTATCACTTTATATAACTGAACCTGTTCAATGTGGAGTGGAATGGCCTCCAGGAGCGTGATTGGACACCGCTGATCTCACAGCATTCTAAAGAGGCGTGGCAGTGGCTGCACATCTAGCAGGTGCCTCAGAAGCAAGCACAGTGATGTCCTTGTTGACATAGTGGTTGGGCAGCTCCCCTTGGTTAAAATATGAATCTCAAGCACACTGCTGGTGTTCAGTACCAGGTTCTGCAGGATGAACAGGCAGCTCAATGCTGCTTGTTTTGTAGGATTACCTCTAAATCCCAGTTCACATTCAGATGGAGAGTCATCACACAGGTTGGATCCCAGCTTGTTGTTCTCCTCAAGTGTACAGACATGATTTTCAAGAGGAAGTTACTCTGCGATGGGGACACATTCCTGCTCTATGAATTCCTCTTTAATAGGAACACATTCCTGTTGAGGGACCTCTTCATCTTTAACACATGCCAGCTCTGTAACCTGCATTAGACTTGCACAGCACTCCTGCTTCTATCTTTGGCCCTTCCTGTGCTTCAGATTCAGGGATAGCGTGGCTCTCTTTGGGATCTGTGGGAAACAAAACTGTATACAATTAGATCTCTTACTTACCAGCTAGGTTTGTTAGTTGCTTTGATCAGGGATTTAAAGTTACTGTTCCTCAGTTATTTCGTATAGGGGTGAGCCGGTATAATAGTTTGGTGGTTTAGGTACATGATGGCATTGATACCATTCCTGTTATTCTACATTGCAATTATTGGTTAACGCTGTGTTTGTGTTCCTATGAACAAAGCGAAGGAAAAGGCATTTTCTTATGAACATCTTTTTATTCTACGTCCTGTACAAGACTCAGTGCTGCTGGTCTTTCTCACCTCCTGTAGCCTCACACTGGAGCATTGCATCCACTTCTACCTCCCTGTCAATCACCATCATGACCGCCGTTCTGCCTTTGCATTGTTCTAATGCAAACATCCATTTATCTGCTGCAAACATGCTTAGAAACCAAGCCAGGAGACTTGCAGTCTTAGCAAAGTGTCTGGGGAATGTCTTTTTGTTACCTGATCCTGTATTGTGAGAACGGTTTTGAAGGAAACGGTCAACGCAGAATACAAGCTTCAATGTGTCAAATACAATGAGCAGACAAGCGACTGCAGCAGGATAGCCTGCTTATTCTCAAAGCAGTTTCATTTAAACAGGTGTTACACAACTCAAACTTTTTCAAGTGCAGCAATATGTTTTTTGTACAAACTCCACCTGTGTAATAATCATTAGGAACAACATTGGAAGCTTACTTGTGCAATGTCAGGTGACCTGTAGATATAAATCCAATAACATCCCTTGTAGTATTAAAATACATTTGTAATGGTGTGGCTCTCCCTATTGTATGTATCCCGTGCAAACTCATCTCTGCTCTTAAATAATAACCTGTATTAGTAAATGTTTATAAGCAATATGTGCGACCGTTTCCTAATTCTGCTTACCATCAGCTGAACAAAGTACTTTATTTAGAGACTCAATCTAGAGATTCAATAAAATGATACAATTCAGTTGACACCTTACTGTGTTGTATTTACTTCCTCCAACTTCAACCCTTAATTGAACTTGTGGAACCACTCGGGTCCAAAATCTTACAGCGGATTGGTGCAGGCAGGGTGCTGCTGCCGCCCCCTTTATTCACACAGTGAGGTCTGGAAAGATCGTGTAAATGTGTGTGTGTGAAACAAGAAGAAAACAGGACTAAAGCAAAAGAACGAGCAGCGAATGAGCCGCGACTGTACCAAAGACAAACTCAACAGCACTGGAGCGGAATACAATGAAACCATTTATCTAACAATAGATTCGCAGTCAAACAGTTCAATGAAACACTGAAACCAGATGTGCTGCTGCCTGTATGTTGATATTAAATCACAAATCATTATTCTAACCCTCTGCAATATGGTCTGTGACTGTCTCAGTGGGACTCTATACAAGACATCACTTTACCAGAAGGATACCATTGAAGCCTCTTAAATTAGACTGGTTAAGATTTACCAATCTAGTACTTTATTAATTTCTAGACTACCTATTTAAATATATAAAATAATACAATGCCTTGATTAGACTCCTTCTAGCCAATATTAGGACAGAACTGTGTTATTAACAACGCTTATAATAATCAAACACTTTAAAACGTGTCCGAAGAGAAATTCTAACCAAGATCTTTCCAACAGAAGGTAGTTTGAGGTGCTGGATTGACCAAGCAATACCACACAATAAAATCAATCTTACCTTGAAATATTAAAGGTTGTTTAATGTCTGCATCTGCAGCGTTTATACACCCTCGCACAGCTTTCAGCTCGCTCTCTGATATTTCCAATCTCAGCTTCAGACTTTCATTCTCTTTCTCCTTTTTGTTCCATTTCCACTCTGAATTCAGTGAATTTGCTGCCGACAGCTTTAGTAATCGCGCACAAGACGGTGTGTAGAGCCGCTTTCACTGCGTGCTCGATGGTAGAGGCGAGCTCGTCTTGAAAGAGCGACACGGACACACTGACGCGTCCATCTTCACTGGTTTGAGTTTCACACTGGTCTAGCGGAATCCTCTTTTCAATCAGAAACACCGCGGTTTTTATTTAGTAATATTTATTTTTTACTGTAGCCTTCCCATTCAAATATATTCATCACTTCTTCTGGTGTGATAAAGAAAGAACACAAACAACAGGCTTTGCAAGGAGTAACTTTCCTTTGGTCTTTCAGAATCGCGCAGAGCTCTGCTGGAGCTTCAACGCGTTTGTTTCTCAGTAAATCATCTCATTGAAAAGCTCGACTTGTCTGTAGCTGCGACTGACGCGCTCCGCTCTGTGTGTGAAATTCAACACAGAAAAGGGATGCTTTCCTTTTCACGGAACTCTGTGCAGGTGATAAACAAACACAAAAATCACTAATTATTAGAAAACATTTCATCCCAGCCTAAATATTTTAAACAGCAGGAGACAGCGTGTTGTAAAATCATCACTGACTGCAGCCACCTCTCCACACATGAACAAAACAAACCTCTCTATTTCCTGTACTGAAATGAAAGCGTCACTAGCAGAAGGCGGGCCTGGTTGGAGTCATCGCGTATTATTGGCTGTAGAAACACTCTATCCCCAGCATGTGAGTCTGATTGGCTGTAAAAACACTCTATCCCCAGCATGTGAGCCTGATTGGCTGTAGAAACACTCTATCCCCAGCACGTGAGCCTGATTGGCTGGCCTCCCTGTCGAGGCGGTTATCAAACTGGATGTCAGAGTTCGCCCTGTTGGCTCTTTCTGCGCTGTGTTCAATGCGATGCATTCAGGCGCGTTAAGTAAGTGAGCCGCTCAGAAAGCACACGGAGCTGAATTTAAATGACTTAACGCTCTGCTACAGGAGAGCGCTGAGCGACTTTTAAAAATGGAGAATAATAATGATTTGCTTGTTTGTGTTTCTGAGGTGATGGTTGATGAAATGGCCCCGTGTGAAGTTACTGTCCCCTGCTGGACCTCGCTGAGTTCGGCGCTCTGTTTGGACTGAACCTCATATCTGTCTGTGTTTAATACCGACAATACCGACGTTAATAATGAACATTATGAATAATATTAATACTACAAGCCTAATAATAATACATTATTAACTATAAAACAGCTCTACATTTAAAAAGAAAAATGAAATTAAATGATACAAATTCGAAAACAACCCTTTTTACATTATTGTCTACATGCATCATCTCAAATAATTACAGTGTCATTTATCAGACCCTTCGGCGTTGTCTTTTGAAAAATTAAACCTGCCAGACCGAACGCAGGCTAACATTCAATCAGTCAATCAATCTATTAATCATATATATTTTCTATAGCGCCCGATATGCGCTTCACAAAATCTACTTAAAAACAACAAAATATCTAATTGTAAGGCTGGTCGAACAAAATAAGTCTTCAGTGTAATTTTAAACAAAGAGCGCTTTCCACGATTTAAGATGCTTTAGAGAGACAGAATATTGGAATTGGCAGCCGAAACTGGGGGATAAAACTACCTGTGATCAAAGTGGGCAGAAAAGTTGCATACTTTGCATACCGTATTTGGGAGAAAAGAAAACGGATCATCTCTGATTTGCAACGTTTCCATGGTTCGGCCCGGCCGCTGCCGTGTGACTGGTTAAAACGATGTTCAGTTTTTTTTTTTTTCTGCTGCTTGGTAATTCAGTCATGAGACAGCTGTAGCAGAGTGGCGCAGCGGAAGCGTGCTGGGCCCATAACCCAGAGGTCGATGGATCGAAACCATCCTCTGCAAGCTTGTTTTTCTTCTTTTAGCAAAGTAGTTTTTTTAAATATTAACTGAAGCAATTAATTAATATTACATATCGTAATCAAGGATGATATAATGCGCAAAGATACTTGTCTCATAAGAGCTGAAATAAATTATAGCGCTTTGATATTGTTACTAACGGATTGTTTAGAAATGTACGTAAGAATATTACAACTATTCTAAAAAAGAATGTTATCTCGAAAAAGGAGGCTTGACAAGCCGAAATTGCTCAGCTGGGAGAGCGTTAGACTGAAGATCTAAAGGTCCCTGGTTCGATCCCGGGTTTCGGCAAACAACAAGACGATATTGGTTTTGTATTATTTTGAACTAAAAAAACAGAGCACATTCATTCTTCAGCGTAATTGGATGAAATAACAGCGTATCAGAGTGCCATTTTCTAATGTGATTAAGAAATGCAAAAAACATCGTCCCTGGGTGGGCTTGAACCACCAACCTTTCGGTTAACAGCCGAACGCGCTAACCGATTGCGCCACAGAGACCAACTTGTTAAGCAGCCAAAGCATACGGGAGTGATGAGCAAGGCGAGATGCTGCAGAACGTGATCGAGGGAGCAGAACTCATCAGAACCTGAGATCACATCTAAGAAGAAAGCAACACAGGGCAGGAAAGTCTATGTAATCGATTATGGAAGCACAGCATATGTCGTTTTGTTAGATAACACCCTGGGAGACAACAGAGCAGTGTGTGTAAATAGCTACAATGGAAACCATATACTTACGACTTAATTTTGATACAGAACTGTGGTCATGTGTAATCTGTTTTCATTATGATAAGAAAACTACAGTTCAGTGGATTATATTTGGAATCTTTGGTTCTGTCATTCAATTATTTCTCAAATAAGATGACAAATTAATAGCTCAGTTGGTTACAGTGAAAGACACCTCGAAAAGTCAGCCCTGCTAGCTCAGTCGGTAGAGCATGAGACTCTTAATCTCAGGGTCGTGGGTTCGAGCCCCACGTTGGGCGTCCTTTTTAAATACAAATTGAAGATGTTTCTTCGAGACAACGGAGCAAAGTCTGATTCTGTTCACATTGTATACAGCATTGCAACAAAATTACTTATTGGTCATTGTCAAATAGCAATTGCTATTGTAAAAAGCATGCATCGTTTATAGCTATAACGAAATTGAAATAAATAATCTTACTTTTTTGGGTTGACTTCAATCCGTTTCTTTTTTTTAGAATTGTCTTAGCATCATTCATGGAGCATCAGTTGGTATGTGCGTAATAAACCCAATCGGGCCTTGATACGATCCCCTACTGTGTGCTGAAATAAATAATGCGTTTTTCTACATTAACAAACTCAGCTTGTCAGAATGGCCGAGTGGTCTAAGGCGCCAGACTCAAGGACTCTGTCTTTCTAAAGAATTGTGTGTTCTGGTCTATGAATGGAGGCGTGGGTTCAAATCCCACTTCTGACAGTTGACTTTTACTTATTTTTAAAAATAATAAATTTCAGCACTCAATACCATTTTAATTTCCATTTTAAATCGGACTAAAATAGTGTTCCTAACACAGATTGCATTTTTGTTGTAAACAGACTACTTGTTAACGTCACTGAAAAATATTTTGTGTCCAAACATGTTATTTAACTTGATTGTTTTAAAATTCCAAATAACATATTACTTTGAAAAACATCTCCGTCGACCACTGGATCGTGGTCTCAGGCTGGGACGTGGACCATTGAGAACAGTATAAACCATCTATTACTAGACGCAGCTTACAGGAGAAATGCCCTCGTTTAACATGCTAGGATGATCGACTTCGGCATTCTCCAACTGCTGTTTACATTTTCTAACACGTTATGAGGAAGAACAATATTTTGGTGTCCAAACATGTGTTATTTAATTTGATTGTTTTAATATTCCAAATAACATATTACTTTGAAAAACATATATTTTTAAATACAGTCCTATTTGAGTATTTAAAATATGGTTATATTCAAATGCCAGAAACGGTGTGTTAATTTAACGAAGCGCCTAACGCCGCTCGGAACGTTCGCATTTTTAAATCCTAACGGTCTCTCCTCAGCTGAGCGGAATGTTCACGAGCCGGTTGCCTAGCAGCGTCTCCCCCTCCTTCTCTGCCCCGCCCTCTCGTCCTCTCTCGTTGTACCAATGCTAGGAGTTCAAATTTAGCTTCGTTATATTAGCGCAATTCTTTACTTACTTTTACAAATTAGCTTATTAGGGGCTTCGTGTTTTTAAGATGGTTCAGGTGCAGTCCGGACAGACTGACTGGAGCATCATTACAGTATACCGCACTGCGCTCAGCTCAGTGTGGCCGCTGATACACAAAATAATGAACGACTGTTTAAATAAATCACATGTATTGCTTTTTAATGCTAAATATGTATCTGGTATTCTAAGTATTATCAACAATTAATAATTCAGCTCTATTCATATTCAGAATGTAATACAGTATTAAAACTATCAAACTGACTGGAAACATGGAACACATTAATTGCGATCGATTCGATACCAATAGGATTACATAAGAGCTGTTGTGTATAGACAATGTCATAAACGCCGAAATGAACACGGACGGTCTTTATTAAGGGCTGAATCGTTTAGATGTTCGAGAGATCTAGGTGTACTGGACAAATCTACTGGATTTTTTCCAAATCGTAAGTGTACCGCCTGTGATAATACATTTAAAACTAAGAAAATGCACAAGCCATACAACGAAAAAAAAGAGTACAGTATCTTACAAGTGATTGTGCTTCAGCTCATGTCATTTATGTGATTTCTTGTCCTAGCCATTTGCAATATGATGGTAAAACTACTAGACAGTAACAATTGCGCATTAATGAGCGAACATAAAAGTTCAATTAGGAGAAAATATATTCATCCACCACTAGCTAGACATTTTGTAGATGCCAAACATTCCGTTTCAGATCTTAAATTCTGTGGCATACAAACATTTTCAAGATCGCAGTGGTGGTAATGTCACGGGTGACGAATGTGTTGATTATTATTTTATTCAGTGTTATCACTTATGATTTTTGAATTTTAATTGGATTGGTTTTCCTTTTTTGCACAGTTTGTTTATTTGAATGATTGTTTCATTTTTGAGCATTAGATGCATTTTAATGTGTATTTGTTCACTTAACCATACGTCATCCACTCTCTGGTCCAGACCTCCTCTTAGGGCTCCTGTCCAGTCGCCTGTTTGGGCAGCCCTCTCCAAAGGGTGTTGCGCTTCAGCTGAAGTCCTCAGGAGAGATCCTGATATCCTGACATAAACCACGAACGCAAAGGTTCTTGTCAGTACCTCTTTTCAAATGTCTTCAATCACCAAATTCTGCAGTCCTCCCAGAGTGAGTCTACGAGAAAAAATAACAAAACGAAACTGACACTGTCCGTGCACAAAAAAACCCCAACCACTCGCTGTCTAATCTCGTCCTCTTTATTTTCGTTTACTTCCCTCATCATCTCTCTCTTTCCTATTCCGGTATCTCCTAGTTCCATGCTCCCAGTCTCTTAGTTCCTCACCTTTTTATACCTCAAAGCCCTTCTAATTCCAGGTGTGTACAGGTACCTGCAATTGTTTGGGGCGGGACCTGAGGTCCGTGTGCACAGTGCTTGTGATAAACAAAACAAAAAATACTTTAATTACGAACTCCGTTTCACCCGTGCACCAAACAAAACAGACAAATAATAATCAACACAGCAAAAACACAGTGCAAAGCAAACAGAAAATTATGAAAATTATGAAAAGAAAAAATAAACGATCTAAATAAAATGTTCACACACGATCTAAATAAAATATTCACACAATACTAATTAATACGTGCAGAAAATAAATTCATAAACACAGGCATATGATTCCCAGCCAATACAACTCTGTTTATGCCCACGTTTCAAATAATGAAATTTATAAATGCAAATCGTATTGTTTTATGTTTTCTTTACTTTTAAAGCTGAGAATCAAACACACTTCCGACAACTTTATAGCCCTGCTGGCTACGAACAAGTATTGAGTCGGCTGTTTCCCATGACCCTGGTGATACCGCGTGTTTTCCTAGTATCAGCGTCGGCATTACCATGTGTTTGGCATGCTTGCTTTACACTCTAGCATTGCATAACAAGCTGCCATTACAGCTGGTCTTCGTGGCGCAACGGCAGCGCGTCTGACTCCAGATCAGAAGGTTGCGTGTTCAAATCACGTCGAGGTCAAAGCCGCCTTTGTTTTTATTCCGCACTATTTCATTTTTTAACGTGTTTGAATTTGACTGTTTCCGGACATTTATTTATACAATTTAGCCTATACAACATATTGATTGTATAGCGATCAAACAGATATTTATTGTATTGCGATTGTGACGCACACAAAAAGTGAGAATTCATACATGAAAAAGTATGGACACTTTATTTTTTTTTCACTTACCTGTACCTTTAAAATAGGAACACGTCAAGTCCTCCTTGAACATAAAGGAAAAGCCTAGTAAACTGCACTATTTGATACAGCCACGAGGTGGAGCAGTCTAAATGCAGGACAGCGCTATCAGTTAGTAGTGATATCGTGCTTTCTTTCAGTAGTAAAACCGAGAGACTGCAAGCAACAACTGATTTAGTCCTGTCTTTACTTTTCCTATTTTAACAGGTTAGTAAGAGTCAATATAACATTAAAACGCCATAAATCACAAGGTTAAATGCTGTAGATTATTATTCTGTGGGTTTGGTGAATTATTTTGGTGGTTTAAATATGTATTTTTAATATATAAAAGTGCACATTTTGAATCGGCCGTTATAGTGGAGATTACCACGTGGGGATAATAAGACAGATAGTGTTAGTCAGTGAAGACAAGATGGCGATTATGTTTTCAAAGTGAAACAAACTGGTTTAAAAGATATATAAAATGCTTGTGAAATACTACGTTTGAAGGTGTTCTGATAATAAATTTAAGCTCATATTATCCTGATGCCAATAATAAATGTAAACTGATATTTCTGTGATGTTTGTTATTCTGTGTTTCGTTTTGCTAATTAATAAAAGGTAGAATTTAGGCATAGTATAACGTGATGTAAATACATGTGTTGAATTACTAAGACTTATACCTTATTGTGAGTTGTATGTACTATTATTAACACTGCGTTCAGAATGCTTAGACTTGAATGATATTTGTAGTTGAACTGATGATTAATAATAGTGCAACATTGCCATGGAAGTAGTCTGAACGTGTTAAAATAGTAATAGCTAGTTATGAAGAACTAGGTAGAAAATTGGAGCAGTACAAAACTACTACAGCAACACTCACAACAGTTCGCCCTACTACAAGGGAGCGCACTAGTATGGATAGTAGTCCCAGCAATGAACATCACCAACATACTAGGAGTGAAAATACTGTGTATGCAAAAGAGATCCCATTCCTGCAGCGTAGGGAATTTAAGATACACGGGGGTCAAATAGGTGACACTACCTCTGATATTAGTTTCAACAACTTATGTAAACAAATAGGAGAGGGCGTTAAAGAGCATTACAGTGAGAGTGAGATCATTAGGAGTGTCTTTCGTATTATCAAACCAGGAAACTTTAAAGACATGCTGATAAACAAAGATGACATGACACTTACTGAACTGAAAAGTTTTCTCCTATCACACTTAAGAGAAAAGAATAGCACTGAACTTTTCCAGGAGCTGATGTGCGCTAAGCAGTATGACCATGAAACAATTTCTGTACAGAATGATTGGGTTGAAACAAAAGATCATTTTCGCTTCCAGACAAGCTGACACAGACATTAGGTATGATAACACCACAGTCCAGGGCGTGTTTTTGCACACTATCTATCAGGGGCTGGGTACAAAACATAACGATATACGAAGAGATTTAAAACCTCTTCTGTCTGATGTTGCCGTTTCTGATGAAGCACTATTGAGGCATGTAATTAAGATTACAAGTGAGGAAAGTGAAAGGCAGCGGAGGCTTGGCCAAGTCTCTCGCAACAAGATGGCACATGCACATAGTGCTCAATTAGAGGGTAATGCTGAAAAGGTAGGGAAGGAAGCTGTAGATTCCAAAAGGACCGGTAGAACTATTGAAGAATTGAGTGCTCAGGTCGCAGCCTTGGCAAGCATGATAGACACCTTGAAAAATTCACAACAATCGGGACACTCATGTCAGTGTAACGCCAGTACTTTACAAACCCTGAAGAAGGAGAGCCGTAGAGTTTGTCCAAATTGTGTGAAACAAGGCACCACTAATTGTAACCACTGTTTCTCCTGTGGAGAAGAGGGACACAGAGCGGTTGGTTGCCTCAAATCACCAGGCAAATCGGGAAACGGGAGCCGGTCACTGCGGCGGGACAAACAGTGATCGGAATAGTTGAGAAGTCCCAGCTGTGTGTTTTCTGTCAGTCCCAACCAAGGCTGAAGGTGTGCCCCAGGTGTAAGGTTTTGCTTTATTGCTCTTTCCAGTGTGAACGTGCTTATGCTTGGACACATGACCAAGTCTGTGGTAATACTGTAGCTGAAGTCTTCCCAGTAGAAGCACAGATGTGTCCTGACAGTATAGCTCAACTTGTTGGTGGCAAATGTCTGCTAAAATGCTACATGAATGGCTATGCTGTAAGTGTATTACTTGATACAGGGGCCCAAGTTAGCATTCTGGATCATGCGTGGAGGGAGAGATACCTGCCTAACCATAAAGTAAGACCGTTGGTGGAACTGATGGGAGCCGAGAGAGGCCTTGATGTGGTTGCTGTGAACGGGGAAGTGATACCGTTTGATGGTTGGATCGAGGTGCAAGTGGACCTGCCAGGAGATGGCCACTCCAATCCGTCAATTCGGGTACCTTTTCTAGTGAGTCGCATGGTGCTAGAAAGGCCACTGTTAGGATTCAATGTAATCGAGGAAGTGATTAGAAGACATGCAGGGGGAACACAGAAAGCCATGACAATGCTAGCCAACCTCCTTAGCAGAGCTATGGGAATTCAAGAAGCAGCAGCCAGTGTTATAGTAAATGTTGTACAGAACAGGTGCACTGTAGATGAGGAGTGCGCTTTGGTAAAAATAGGGAGACAGAATGTTGTGATTCCACAAGGCCAAGTTGTCTATGTTAAATGCAGAGTGCCTTTTAAGCCAGAGACCAACAAGACTGCCGTGTTGTTTGAGCCTAAAGACGAGGGTATGCATCTAGAACAATTAGACATTGTTGATGGTCTTGTTGAAATCCACAATGTAGAAGCCCCCTATATTGAGGTGCCAATTGGCAACTATACTAGACACGATATAACATTGCCTCGCCGAACAGTAATTGGGAGTATCCAGCCTATCTCTATGCTGCCTCAGACCGATGCCCAGGTTAATGATTGCAAAGCTGATGTAAATACCATTGGTATGGACTCAAAAGCAAATTTTGGGGATGATGACACTGTTTCAGCAATGACTCTATGGAACCCTCCTGTAGATCTAAGTCACCTCGACGAAGAACAGAAAGAAATGGTCCGCCAGATGCTGTATGAGGAATCTGCAGCCTTTGCACGTGATGAAGATGACATTGGATGTATACCAAGCTTACAGATGGAGATCAACTTGAAGGATGACATCCCTGTGCAGCGAACGTATGCATCCATACCAAAACCACTTTATAAAGAAGTGAAGGATTACATACAGGATCTGTTGGCAAGAGGGTGGATAGTCAAGTCCAAATCTTCTTATTCATCTCCAGTTGTCTGCGTCCGTAAGAAGGACGGAACGTTGAGGCTATGTATTGATTACAGGCAGCTAAATCAGAAGACGGTGCCAGATCGACATCCACTGCCTCGGATTCAGGATCTTACGGACACCTTAGGCGGTTACAGCTGGTTTTCTATCTTAGACCAGGGCAAAGCCTACCACCAGGGATTCATGGTGGAGGGCTCTCGACACCTGACCGCATTCATCACTCCTTGGGGGCTGTATGAGTGGATAAGGATCCCCTTTGGATTGACTAATGCTCCAGCGGCATTTCAGAGGGGCATGGAGGAGATGCTCAGCACTTTACGGGATGAGTGTTGCTTACCCTACCTGGATGATGTTCTGTGTTATGCCAAAAGTTTTGAAGATCACGTGGCTGGAGTTCGTCGGGTGCTGAAATCACTGATGAGCCATGGTGTCAAGCTGAGGCCAACAAAATGTGAGCTGTTCAAGCGAGAAATTCGATATGTAGGACTGTTAGTCTCAGCGGAGGGAGTACGGATAGACCCTAAAGATCTGGAAGCGGTTCTTAGTTTGAAAGATAAGAGGCCCAGCACAGTAGGTGAAGTCCGCCAGCTCCTTGGGTTTCTGAGTTACTACCGTACCTATATTCAAGACTTCTCCAAAATTGCAAAACCACTGTATGAACTACTTCAAGTGAAAACAACCAAGCCTGAAACTCCAACAAGAGGCTCTCTCCAAGGAAAGAAGAAAGGAAGCCAACTCTCATCAAGAGCCCCTGTTGGATGGGTCGAAGAACATCAGAGTGTGGTGAAAAGATTGGTAGATATGTTAGTCAACTCTCCTATTTTGGCATATCCAGACTTCAGCTTGCCTTTCGTATTGCACACCGATGCATCAAATGACGGTCTGGGAGCTGTGCTATACCAACGGAAAAACGGGAAGTTGAGGGTCATCGCCTATGGGTCTCGGACGCTAACACCAGCCGAAAAAAACTACCACCTCCACTCAGGAAAACTTGAGTTCCTAGCTTTGAAGTGGGCGGTCTGTGAGAAATTCAGGGACTACTTGTTTTATGCTCCCCACTTCACTATCTATACCGATAATAACCCCTTAACCTACATCCTAAGCACAGCAAAGCTAAATGCTGTTGGTCACCGCTGGGTAGGGGAGTTAGCTGATTTTAGATTTGACATAAAATATCGCCCTGGAAAAGTCAATGTGGATGCAGACACACTGTCCCGGTGTCCTCTTGATATAAACAGGTATGTGGCAGGATGTACAGAGGAGCTATCACCTGAAGTCATCCATGCAGCATGGCAAGGGCATCACATGGCACAAGGGAAGGAAGTCCCGTGGGTTGCAGTCATTAATATGACATCCCCAAGTCAACCTGAAGGACCCTGTATCAGTGGATCACTGTCAGCCATCGATCCAGGTGAACTGAGAACTGCCCAGAGAGAAGATACTGCTATTGGAGAAGTACTCCGGCTCAAAGAGACGAGCAGGACTCTGATGGGTGAAGCAAGACGTGGTGTGAGCAGCACTACTAAGAAACTCTTGCATGAGTGGGGCAAGCTCCACATTGAAGACGGACTTTTATATCGAAAGACCAACCAGAGAAAACAACTAGTCTTGCCAGGAAGGTTCAAACAGATGGTCTTGAAGCATCTTCATGATGACATGGGTCATGTCGGGACAGAAAGGGTCATAAGTCTGGCCAGGGACAGGTTCTATTGGCCATATATGAAGAATGACATTGAAGAGTATGTGACAAGACGATGTGCCTGTATTAAACAGAAAAAGCCTACCACCCATGTGAAAGCACCTATGAGAAGTATCACTACCACTTCACCCTTCGAGCTTGTTTCGATTGATTACCTCCACTTAGAACCTAGCAAAGGAGGGTTTGAATACATCTTGGTAGTAGTGGATCACTTTACGCGATTTGCACAGGCTTATCCTACTAAAAACAAGTCAGGCAAAACTGCAGCAGAGAGAATTTTCAGTGACTTTATTCCACGCTTTGGATATCCATCTAAATTACACCACGACCAGGGACGTGAGTTTGAAAATGAACTATTCCGAACTTTACGTCAGCTTTCCGGTGTGGGACATTCAAGAACAACACCATATCACCCGCAAGGCGATCCGGCTGAAAGATTCAACCGGACGCTGCTACAGATGCTGAGGACGCTTGAGGAGAAAGAGAAGGACCGGTGGAAAGACCATCTTCCACAGGTTGTTCATGCCTATAACTGTACCAGACATGAGGCAACTGGTTATTCCCCATTCTACTTGTTGTATGGTCGACACCCCCGTCTACCAATTGATCTGCTGTTCGGATTAGGGACAAGAGAAGAACAGGATTCGGCACAAGGTTATGCAGAAAAGTGGGCTAAAAGGATGACAGAGGCATATCAGATCGCTTCTGAAAATAGCAGACACTCAAATGCAAAGGGAAAGAAATACTATGACCGGCAGGTGAGGGGAGTAGTCCTTAAGCCTGGAGACAGAGTGCTTGTGCGAAACCTGAGTGAGAGAGGTGGCCCAGGAAAATTAAGATCCTATTGGGAGAAAACAATTTACAAAGTAAAAGAACAGATCAATGACAGCCCAGTGTATAAAATCCAGCCAGAGTCTGGTGAACCCCGGATCCGGATTTTACATCGGAACCTGTTATTACTAGTGAATGATCTTCCTGTAGAGTTACCATCACAGCAAACACAGAAACCACTGACTGAACAACGGAGAAGGAAAATAAGAGATAGAGGAAATCAAGAAGCGAGAAAACTGACACCGAGTACTGACACATCTGATGATGAGGAAGACACGAACACTCAATACTGGCTGAGGTTTCGAAGAGATCAAGCACCGCAAGGTAATAGGACTCAGAAAATGAATGAACATGGAAGCATCATGTCCAGAGAAAACCTGGTGAGGAGAGCGTCATTACAAGAAAGGTACAATGCAGAGATGAAAGAGGCAGAACCAGAACAGGAAGGACAGTCTGATGGAGAGGACTTCCCAGCTCAACCTGAACTGTTAGATGCAGGAAGTGACCATGATCACGAGGGAAGGCCCAAGTCCCCAGAAGACAGGCAAAGCAGACCAGTGCCATTGTCTCCACATGGAAATTGTCCAACTGATCAAGTAAGAAGATCCACTAGGGAAAGAAGACCTAGACAAGTCTTCACTTACAATCATTTGGGACAGCCATCATTTCAGCCACAAACCATGGTTAATGCCATGGGTCTAGCTCACTACACTGTTCCATCCCTACCTGTTTGGGGAACTGCACCGTACCAAACACGCTATTACAATACACTGGTATCAGTTCCATTTCCTATTAGTGTATACTAAAGTAAGCTAAAAGCATCAGCAATTTTCAGTTTCTCTTTTTCACTATAAGATTTGTAAATAAGTTAAAACTGTTCAGTAATGTCAGGAGCCATTTATTTTTGTCAGGGAGCGTGTGACGCACACAAAAAGTGAGAATTCATACATGAAAAAGTATGGACACTTTATTTTTTTTTCACTTACCTGTACCTTTAAAATAGGAACACGTCAAGTCCTCCTTGAACCTAAAGGAAAAGCCTAGTAAACTGCACTATTTGATACAGCCACGAGGTGGAGCAGTCTAAATGCAGGACAGCGCTATCAGTTAGTAGTGATATCGTGCTTTCTTTCAGTAGTAAAACCGAGAGACTGCAAGCAACAACTGATTTAGTCCTGTCTTTACTTTTCCTATTTTAACAGGTTAGTAAGAGTCAATATAACATTAAAACGCCATAAATCACAAGGTTAAATGCTGTAGATTATTATTCTGTGGGTTTGGTGAATTATTTTGGTGGTTTAAATATGTATTTTTAATATATAAAAGTGCACATTTTGAATCGGCCGTTATAGTGGAGATTACCACGTGGGGATAATAAGACAGATAGTGTTAGTCAGTGAAGACAAGATGGCGATTATGTTTTCAAAGTGAAACAAACTGGTTTAAAAGATATATAAAATGCTTGTGAAATACTACGTTTGAAGGTGTTCTGATAATAAATTTAAGCTCATATTATCCTGATGCCAATAATAAATGTAAACTGATATTTCTGTGATGTTTGTTATTCTGTGTTTCGTTTTGCTAATTAATAAAAGGTAGAATTTAGGCATAGTATAACGTGATGTAAATACATGTGTTGAATTACTAAGACTTATACCTTATTGTGAGTTGTATGTACTATTATTAACACTGCGTTCAGAATGCTTAGACTTGAATGATATTTGTAGTTGAACTGATGATTAATAATAGTGCAACATTGCCATGGAAGTAGTCTGAACGTGTTAAAATAGTGATGCTAGTTATATAATATGTATATGGAGAATGCATAACTATAGAAATGACACAGACTATCCATTGTGGAATGCTTCTTTGTTGTGATTGTCATGTTTTATTTTAATAGACTACAGCTGAGATAGCTATTGAATACCAATATGAAGACTATCTCAAAAGGCTTGTTATTTGTTATGATTATTATTGTTATTCTCTGCACTTCTTCAATGAAGTAATGGATTGTTTTATGTTCTAAACTTTCAGTAGTAAAACCGAGAGACTGCAAGCAACAACTGATTTAGTCCTGTCTTTACTTTTCCTATTTTAACAGATTAAACACTTTATCTTCTGTTTATGGACTCTCTGCCCGAGACCCGTAACACGATTCATTTTTATGTTTCATTTGATACAGCACAAGAAACTAAAGTGAATCCGAAATTACTGTTGACCAGTCTTCAATGACACAGTTGGGTAATAAAGTCATATTAACACTTCCTTGCATGAGATAGTGAAAATGTGTGTAACCTTTCAGTAAGTATTTTAAATTCATTTGGGAAGGTTTAAGATTGTGAAGAAGTTTAAATATGCTGCGTATTTGCGCATTGGGAACTTTGCATAATGACGATTTTATTATTGCCACTTTCTTGCGGACAGTAGTCAGGGTGATGATACAAGACCAGAGCCAATAAACCTGTTATTTGCTTGTCCTTTCACTACCATATTCTATTGTGCTTGTTCAGAATACGCGTGAATCCTGAAAACATCTCGTTAATATTTAAACAAAGCCAGCAGTCACTTTATTGATCACCCTGTGGATTAACCGCTATTGGAATACAGATGATTGTGTTAAAGATGTTAATAGACTTTCTATGTACACGTTTTAGAGCTAAGCGTTTCTTGAGGCAGTTCAAGCGCGGCACTTTCAGGCAACCAGTTCCAGTGTTTGCCTTTTGGACTTACTCTGGAAGTAATACAAAAAAAAAAAAAAACATTTGTTGAGAACCGCATTTGGGAGAAAACTTAACAGTTTCGAAAAGCATTTGTAAAGGCTTCGGATTCTATTATGGTGTTGCCGAGCTGTTGAACGTTTTTCATTACAGGTTTACTGGATTGCCAAAAAGAATGCTATCTCGAAACGTCAGTCTTGTCACGCCGAAATAGCTCAGTTGGGAGAGCGTTAGACTGAAGATTTAAAGGTCTCTGGTTCGATCCCGGGTTTCGGCAAACAACAAGACGATATTGGGTTTGTATTATTTTGAACTAAAAAAACAGAGCACATTTATTCTTCAGCGTAATTGGATGAAATAACAGCGTATCAGAGTGCCATTTTCTAATGTGATTAAAAAATGCAAAAAACATCGTCCCTGGGTGGGCTTGAACCACCAACCTTTCGGTTAACAGCCGAACGCGCTAACCGATTGCGCCACAGAGACCAACCTGTTAAGCAGCCAAAGCATACATGAGTGATGAGCAAGGCGAGATGCTGCAGAACGTGATCGAGGGAGCAGAACTCATCAGAACCTGAGATCACACCTAAGAAGAAAGCAACACGGGGCAGGAAAGTCTATCTAATTAATTATGGCAGCACAGCTTATGTCTTTTTGTTAGATAACACCCTGGGAGACAACAGAGCAGTGTGTGTAAATAGCTGCAATGGAAACCATATACTTACGACTTAATTTTGATACAGAACTGTGGTCATGTGTAATCTGTTTTCATTATGATAATAAAGCTACAGTTCAGTGGATTATATTTGGAATCTTTGGTTCTGTCATTCACTATCTTCTCAAATAAGATGACAAATTAATAGCTCAGTTGGTTACAGTGAAAGGCACCTCGAAAAGTCAGCCCGGCTAGCTCAGTCGGTAGAGCATGAGACTCTTAATCTCAGGGTCGTGGGTTCGAGCCCCACGTTGGGCGTCCTTTTTAAATACAAATTGAAGATGTTTCTTCGAGACAACGGAGCAAAGTCTGATTCTGTTCACATTGTATACAGTATTGCAACAAAATTACTTATTGGTCATTGTCAAATAGCAATTGCTATTGTAAAAAGCATGCATCGTTTATAGCTATAACGATATTGAAATAAATAATCTTACTATTTTGGGTTGGCTTCAATCCGTTTCTTTTTTTTTAGAATTGTCTTAACATCATTCATGGAGCATCAGTTGGTATGTGCGTAATAAAACCAATCGGGCCTTGATACGAGAACCCTAGTGTGTGCTGAAATAAATAATGCGGTTTTCTACAATAACAAACGTAGCTTGTCAGAATGGCCGGTTGGTCTAAGACGCCAAACTCAAGGACATTGTCTTTTCAAAGAATTGTGTGTTCTGGTCCCTGAGTGGAGGTTTGGGTTGAAATCCCACTTCTAACAGTTCACTTTTACTTATTTTTAAAAGGAATAAATGTGTTCATTTTACTATAAAAGATTGTTTTAAGGAAATCAACAGCTAATACCAAACTCTTGTCAGCACTCAATACCATTTTAATTTCCATTTTAAATCAGACTAAAATAGTGTTCCTAACACAGATTGCAATTTTTGTTATAAACAGACTACTTGATGAAGTCACTGAAAAATATTTTGTGGCCAAACATGTATTTAACTTGATTGTTTTAATATTGCAAATAACATATTACTGAAAAACATCTCCGTCGACCACTGGATCGTGGTCTCAGGCTGGGATGCGGACCATTGAGAACAGTATAAACGATCTATTAGTGGATGTAGCTTAAATGAGAAATGCCCTCGTTTAACATGCTGGGATGATAGACTTCGGCATTCTCCAACTGCTGTTTACATTTTCTAACACGTTATGAGGACGAATACAAAGTTTGACACTTTCCTTGTAAGTGGGGGTAAGCACAAGTTATTTTCAGATGTAATGTCTTTATTTAAGCTCAATCTAGTCCTGCGTAGTGCAAATCACATTACTGTTTAAAGTGTTCTTAAATTGTTTTAACATTAGCAGTGATCCATTTGAAATTTGCTTCATGATTTAAACAACTGAACTTATTGTCAGCTCGGTGCTGAGAAGAAAACACTCCCACTCCTCCTGGTGGATACCGAGACCAATCCCTTCAAAACAGTTTCACTCTAGAAATGATCCTTGCAAATATAGTCTTATCTTTTATTGGCAGACCGTCACCCCCAGCTGGCAAGCTCTACTTCATATGATACAATGACTGGGCAACAACGAGGTGTTACATTAACAATACAAACTAACTCGAGACAGCCAAGCCGTTAAAGCATACCTTAAGTTTGTCGCGTTATACAAAAGCAAGTTTTGGCATTTTTGCATTGCCTGCCTCGTCAAAGAAGCTCGAGCCACAGCACACAGCGTTGCTGCATCGGGACACAGAGGTGGATTTTAAAGCGACTGAATCAACGGCTGAGACTACTTTTTGAAGAAATTGAAAACATACCTCTAGTCGAAATATTTGCTATTTAATTAAAAAAAATGTTTTGAATTTGCAAATGGCAGACATTAGGACAATCTGAATTGCTCATATCAAGCTGCGATGTAGCCTATGAGAATCGCTGACACAATACGTGGGGAATTATCTCAAATGGTAGAGCGCTCGCTTCGCATGCGAGAAGTAGCGGGATCGATGCCCGCATTCTCCAAATAGTTTTAACGTATCTGCGTATTTAGTCCCAACGCATTATGGAGATAAATACAAAGTGTGAGACGCCCGCCCTACATGTGTATTTTAAAGCACAGTCTATTAATTTGTAATATTCCCCAGACTGAAAAACTGCAGTGCGCCGTCCATCGTATGTCTTCCGAGAAGCACAAAGGGAGATTATTTATTTATTTATTTATTAGCAATTAAAGAGTTTGTGTTAATTGAGAATAAAAATAAATGGCTTGAAGTTTGCTTTCATTTGTAACGTGTTTATAATGAAATATCGGTTCTTGTGTTTTTACCAATCATTGTACTGTATACTAGCTACTGTTGCATGTCCATGAGTGTGTTCCTCAGCTTCCCAGCGGTTAGGATTCCTGGTTTTCACCCAGGCGGCCCGGGTTCGACTCCCGGTATGGGAACGTTCTTGTTATTGTCATTTTGTTAAAGAACTGTGGTCATGTGTAATGTGTCTTCAATATGATAATAAAGCTACAGTTACTCGATATATATATATATATATATATATATATATATATATATATATATATATATATATATACAGAATGATGCAAATGTATTTGACTCTATTCACATTCCCATCGCGTGGAACCATCGCAGTTTGTTTTTAAATTATATTAATCCCTGGTCAAGACAAAGTCTCTCTGGGGTGGGACTATCATTAGATTGCGGATGTAAGGTCTCCGGTCCCATCATAGAAGCAAGATAGTTTATTCACAAATAAATACCTACACATTTATTTATGTTTCTTTTGTTGGTAAATTAACACATTATTGCATTCTGTCATGTCACGCTGTGCACTCTAGGATTGCATAACAAACATGCACTACGCCAGGACTTCGTGGCGCAACGGTAGCGCGTCTGACTCCACATTAGAAGGTTGCGTGTTCACGTCGACGTCAAAGCCGTCATTATTTCTATTCCACTATATTTCATTTTTTAACGTGTTTGGATTTGAATGTCTCCGGACATTTATTTATACAATTTAGCCTACACAACATATTGATTATAAAGCGACAAACAAATTACTTCCTGGGGGGGGGGGGGGGCAGTTCAGTTTCAATCAAGTTCCAGTCTCTCTGCCATTATCTTGCGCTGCTGTGTTTGGTCAGGTAAAAAGGGCGTGACCAGAGCGGTATGGGCAATCCCGTTAGGTAGCTTGCATGTCAATCTCTCCTTCTTTTCTATTTATACACCCAGCACTGCTTCCGCCCTTTGTCTGTGTTTGTTTTTGGTTTGTGTTTGTTTTTTTGTTGTTCGCTCCTTTCACTGCAGGTCATTTCTCTGCTCAGCGCTGGTAGACAATATCAGCTATTTCCCTACCTGCTCAGGTGATTCTTTTCATCATTCAGCTTTTGTATTTATCTGCAGAAGCTCCATCGTTAGTCTTCTATGCTCCCTCCAGTCTCCAGCACAGCTACAGCGCCGTTCAAAGCGCAGCGTCATTCTCAGCTTGCTCTGCGTTTTCATCAGAAAGACTGTTCCGACGTCACCGCTGCACTGCAACTCTTTCACACCGGCGCCTCACAGACCATGGTTACCACGGCAACGCCTCATCGAGTGACTACTGGGAGTGGTAAGTTGCCATGGCGACCAGGCAGCTTTAACAGGCAAAGCGAGCCTGTGCCTCACTACTGCAATCTTCTGGCTCCTGCTGCTGCGCTTTTGCAACATGAGAGCTTCAACTCGCCGAATTATGACATCTAAATACTGCAGGCTCCTCTTCTAGACCTACGTTAACTTACTTATATCATCACTAACTGTTCTAAAGCAAACGTTTTATCCATAGACAAGGATTTTAATCGCAATAACCAAATATATGCTACCCTGCTTCACTGAAGCCAATAGTTTCAATTTCAATCGCAACCTCGAGATGGCAGCATAACACCACAAACTACATAATTTAAACTGATTTGCTATCGCTGCGAATCTCGCACACTCCAAACTTTCTATCAATTCCTGCAGTTCGTTGTCTTTCCGAGGGATTCTTAGTCCCGTCCTGCCTCAACCTCTTTTGCTTCATATATTAATTTGAATATTTCAAATCAAAACCCCTCCCTTCGAGGATCTGGTCATGAAGCCATGCTTATCAGCTTTCTGAGATGTTAAGAATCCACTGTCACATTAATTTCCCAGCTTCCTTGCATCAGGCCATTCCTGCAACCTTCTTGCTCCCGGATTTGCACTTCCTCATTTGCCCCCAACTTCATCAAGGCACTTAATACAACTTTCAAAGTCCATTTCATTCAATTTGAGCTTCCAGGCACATATGGAAACTATGTCCTACGATCATCAACATTTCAGTCAAGAGTCCTCCAGCACCGCAATAGACAATACACTCTTAGACTGCTCCTGATCAAATCAATAGGTTTTGCAGCAGCCTCCGAGCAACACATCTCATCCTCTCAGGTTCTGCAGAGGCCTCAGATATACGCATTCTTCATCTCTGACCCATCTCCGACATCATCTTAAACGCCTTAACTCTCAAATACCAATTTCCACTGCATTCAGCAGCTCTCTGCTCTCTACAGCAGGCCACTGCACACTACTGACAGCATTCCATCGTTTCTCTGTTTCCGTGTGTCCTAAACGGACCCGAGACACATTTCCTAAGCTCTCCACGCTGCCCATCTGACAGCTTAGCTGCCTGAGGATGCCGCACTGAGTTGCGAAGGATCTGTCCTTTTGTCCTGTTGGTCCCCTTCCTGTCTCTTGTTCCACTAAATGCCCAGCAGCCAGAGGATGCTGCCTGACCCGTCGGGAGCGAGTGTCAGATTGTTGTATGTTATGTGTTTAAACTTTGCTCTTTCTCTCTCACTTTTACGTCACCCCTCTCAAGCCCTCGTAGGCAACCAGTGAAATGTGAGGTGATGTGAATAGAGTCAAATACATTGCATCATTCTGTGTATATATATATATATATATATATATATATATATATATATATATATATAATTTAAAGTAACTGTAGGTTTATCATCATAATGAAAAAACATTACACATGACCACAGTTCTGTAACAAAATGACAATAACAAAGAAGTTCCCATACCGGGAGTCGAACCCGGGCCACCTGGGTGAAAACCAGGAATCCTAACCGCTAGACCATATGGGAAGCTGATTAACAAACTCCTGAACATGCAACAGTAGCTAGTATACAGTACAATGATGGTAAAAAACCACATTCATTACAAACACGTTACAAATTAAAGCAAACTTCAAGCCATTTATATTTATTCTCAATTAACACAAACTCTTCAATTGCTAAAAAATATAAAAAAATCTCCCTTTGTGCTTCTCGGAAGGCATACGATGGACGGCGCACTGCAGTTTTTCAGTCTGCGGGAATATTACAAATTAGCAGACTGCTTTAAAATACACATGTAGGGCGGGCGACTCTGTTACAAAGAATTGTCACACTGTATGTATCTCCATAATGCGTTGGGACTAAATACGCAGATATATTAAAACTATTTGGAGAATGCGGGCATCGATCCCGCTACTTCTCGCATGCGAAGCGAGCGCTCTACCATTTGAGCTAATTCCCCTCGAATTATGCCAGTGATTGTCATAGGCTACATCGCAGCTTGATATGAGCAATTCAGATTGTCATTTTTGGCAATGTAGTCTGCCATTTGCAAATTCAAAAAATAAATGGATTAACTAAATAGCAAATATTTCGACTAGAGGTATGTTTTCAATTTCTTCAAAAAGTAGTCTTAGCTCATTGATTCAGTCGCTTTAAAATCCACTTCTGTCCCGATGCAGCAGCGCTGTGTGCTGTGGCTCGAGCTTGTTTGACGAGGCAGAAATTGAAATGGTATTGAGTGCTGACAAGAGTTTGGTATCAGCTGTTGATTTCCTTGAAAATCTTTTATAATAAAATGAACACATTTATTCATTTTAAAAATAAGTAAAAGTCAACTGTCAGAGTGGGATTTGAACCCACACCTCCATTTGGAAACCAACACACAATTCTTTACAAAGTCCTTGCTTGTGCTAGAGTGCTGCAGCAAGTTAGTTTTTGTAGATTGACAGGTTGGTCTCTGTGGCGCAATCGGTTAGCGCGTTCGGCTGTTAACCGAAAGGTTGGTGGTTCAAGCCCACCCAGGGACGATGCTTTTTGCATTTCTTAATCACATTAGAAAATGGCACTCTGATAGGTTGTTATTTCTTCCAATTACTCTGAAGAAAAAAATGTGCTCTGTTTTTTAGTTCAAAATAATACAAAACAAAAAAATTCTTGCTGTTTGCCGAAACCTGGGATCAAACCAGGGACCTTTAGATTTTCAGTCTAACGCTATTTCGGCTTGACAAGACTCCATTTTCGAGATAACATTCTTTTTTAGAACAGCTTTAATATAATTAAGTACATTTCTAAACAATCCGCTAGTAACATATCTAATCTCAAAGCGCTATAATTTATTTATGGAGATAGAAGATCCTTTTTGATTCACATTGTAATAGTTTTTGATCGAGATCACCACCACGCGATCTTGAAATGATTTTTTGTATGACACAGAATTTTAGATCTGAACCGGAATGCCTGGCATCTACAGGCATCTACAAGAACTCTGTCTTTCCAAAGAATTGTGTGTTCTGGTCTCCGAGTGGAGATGTGGGTTCAAATCTCACTTCTGACAGTTCAATTTTACTTATTTTTAAAAGAAATAAATGTGTTCATTTTACTATAAAAGATTGTTTCAAGGAAATCAACAGCTGATACCACACTCTTCTCAGCACTCAATACCATTTTAATTTCCATTTTAAATCCGACTAAAATAGTGTTCCTAACACAGATTGCATTTTGTTGTAAACAGACTACTTGTTAACGTCACTGAAAAATATTTTGTGTCCAAACATGTGTTATTTAACTTGATTGTTTTAATATTCCAAATAACACATTACTTTGAAAAACATCTCCGTCTACCACTGCATCGTGGTCTCAGGCTGGGATGCGGACCTTTGAGAACAGTATAAACGATCTATTAGTGGAAGTAGCTTACATGAGAAATGCCCTCGTTTAACATGCTAGGATAATCGACTTTGGCATTCTCCAACTGCTGTTTACATTTTCTAACACGTTATGAGGAAGAATACAAAGTTTGACACTTTCCTTGTAAGTGGGGGTAAGCACAAGTTATTTTCAGATGTAATGTCTTTATTTAAGCTCAATCTAGTCCTGCGTAGTGCAAATCACATTACTGTTTAAAGTGTTCTTAAATTGTTTTAACATTAGCAGTGATCCATTTGAAATTTGCTTCATGATTTAAACAACTGAACTTATTGTCAGCTCGGTGCTGAGAAGAAAACACTCCCACTCCTCCTGGTGGATACCGAGACCAATCCCTTCAAAACAGTTTCACTCTAGAAATGATCCTTGCAAATATAGTCTTATCTTTTATTGGCAGACCGTCGCCCCCACCTGGCAAGCTCTTCTTCATATGATACAATGACTGGGCAACAACGAGGTGTTCCATTAACAATACAAACTAACTTGAGACAGCCAAGCCGTTAAAGCATACCTTAAGTTTGTCATGTGATACAAAAGCAAGTTTTGGCATTTTTGCATTGTCTGCCTCGTCAAACAAGCTCGAGCCACAGCACACAGCGCTGCTGCATCGGGACACAGAGGTGGATTTTAAAGCGACTGAATCAACGAGCTGAGACTACTTTTTGAAGAAATTGAAAACATACCTCTAGTCGAAATATTTGCTATTTAATTAAAAAAAAATGTTTTGAATTTGCAAATGGCAGACATTAGGACAATCTGAATTGCTCATATCAAGCTGCGATGTAGCCTATGAGAATCGCAGACACAATACGCGGGGAATTAGCTCAAATGGTAGAGCGCTCGCTTAGCATGCGAGAAGTAGCGGGATCGATGCCCGCATTCTCCAAAGAGTTTTAACGTATCTGCGTATTTAGTCCCAACGCATTTTTGAGATAAATACAAAGTGTGACAATTCTTTGTAACAGAGACGCCCGCCCTACATGTGTATTTTAAAGCACAGTCTCCTAATTTGTAATATTCCCCAGACTGAAAAACTGCAGTGCGCCGTCCATCGTATGTCTTCCGAGAAGCACAAATGGAGATTATTTATTTATTTATTTATTAGCAATTAAAGAGTTTGTGTTAATTGAGAATAAAAATAAATGGCTTGAAGTTTGCTTTCATTTGTAACGTGTTTATAATGAAATATCGGTTCTTGTGTTTTTACCAATCATTGTACTGTATACTAGCTACTGTTGCATGTCCATGAGTGTGTTCCTCAGCTTCCCATATGGTCTAGCGGTTAGGATTCCTGGTTTTCACCCAGGCGGCCCGGGTTCGACTCCCGGTATGGGAACGTTCTTGTTATTGTCATTTTGTTACAGAACTGTGGTCATGTGTTATATGTCTTAAATATGATAATAAAGCTACAGTTACTCAAAATATATATTATATATATACAGAATGATGCAAATGTATTTGACTCTATTCACATTCCCATCGCGTGGAACCATTGCAGTTTGTTTTTAAATTATATTAATCCCTGGTCAAGACAAAGTCTCTCTGGGGTGGGACGATCATTAGATTGCGGATGTAAGGTCTCAGGTCCCATCATAGAAGCAAGATAGTTTATTCACAAATAAATACCTACACATTTATTTATGTTTCTTTTTTTGGTAAATTAACACATTATTGCATTCTGTCACATCACGCTGTGCACTCTAGCATTGCATAACAAGCATGCACTATGCCAGGACTTCGTGGCGCAACGGTAGCGCATCTGACTCCAGGTCAGAAGGTTGCGTGTTCAAATCACGTCGAGGTCAAAGCCGTCATTATTTCTATTCCACTATATTTCATTTTTTAACGTGCCTGGATTTGAATGTCTCCGGACATTTATTTATACAATTTATTGATTATATAGCGACAAACAAATTTCAATCAAGTTCCAGTCTCTCCGCCATTATCTTGCGCTGCTGTGTTTGTTCAGGTAAAAAGGGCGTGACCAGAGCGGTATGGGCAATCCCGTTAGGTAGCTTGCATGTCAATCTCTCCTTCTTTTCTATTTATACACCCAGCACTGCTTCTGCCCTTCGTCTGTGTTTGTTTTTGGTTTGTGTTTGTTTTTTTGTTGTTCGCTCCTTTCACTGCAGGTCATTTCTCTGCTCAGCGCTGGTAGACAATATCAGCTATTTCCCTACCTGCTCAGGTGATTCTTTTCATCATTCAGCTTTTGTATTTTTCTGCAGGAGCTCCATCGTTAGTCTTCTCTGCTCCCTCGTGTCTCCAGCACAGCTACAGCGCCGTTCAAAGCGCAGCGTCATTCTTAGCTTGCTCTGCGTTCTCATCAGAAAGACTGTTCCGACGTCACCGCTGCACTGCAACTCTTTCACACCGGCGCCTCACAGACCATGGTTACCACGGCAACGCCTCATCGAGTGACTACTGGGAGTGGTAAGTTGCCATGGCGACCAGGCAGCTTTAACAGGCAATGCGAGCCTGTGCCTCACTACTGCAATCTTCTGGCTCCTGCTGCTGCGCTTTTGCAACATGAGAGCTTCAACTCGCCGAATTATGACATCTAAATACTGCAGGCTCCTCTTCTAGACCTACGTTAACTTACTTATATCATCACTAACTGTTCTAAAGCAAACGTTTTATCCATAGACAAGGATTTTAATCGCAATAACCAAATATATGGTACCCTGCTTCACTGATGCCAGTAGTTTCAATTCCAATCGCAACCTCGAGATGGCAGCATAACACCACAAACTACATAATTCAAACTGATTTGCTATCGCTGCGAATCTCGCACACTCCAAACTTTCTATCAATTCCTGCAGTTCGTTGTCTTTCCGAGGGATTCTCAGTCCCTTCCTGCCTCAACCTCTTTTGCTTCATATATTAACTTGATTATTTCAAATCAAAACCCCTCCCTTCGAGGATCTGGTCATGAAGCCATGCTTATCAGCTTTCTGAGATGTTAAGAATCCACTGTCACATTAATTTTCCAGCTTCCTTGCATCAGGCCATTCCTGCAACCTTCTTGCTCCCGGATTTGCACTTCGTCATTTGCCCCCAACTTCATCAAGGCACTTAATACAACTTTCAAAGTCCATTTCATTCAATTTGAGCTTCCAGGCACATACGGAAACTATGTCCTACGATTATCAACATTTCAGTCAAGAGTCCTCCAACACCGCAATAGACAATACACTCTTAGACTGCTCCTGATCAAATCAATAGGTTTTGCAGCAGCCTCCGAGCAACGCATTCTCATCCTCTCAGGTTGTGCAGAGGCCTCAGATCTACGCATTATTCATCTCTGCCCAAAGGCAGACCCATCTCCGACATCATCTTAAACGCCTTAACTCTCAAATACCAATTTCCACTGCATTCAGCAGCTCTCTGCTCTCCATAGCAGGCCACTGCACACTACTGACAGCATTCCATCGTTTCTCTGTTTCCGTCTGTCCTAAACGGAGGGGGTTCTCTGTTTTTGTCTCTCCTAAACGGACCCGAGACACATTTCCTAAGCTCTCCACGCTGCCCAGCTGACAGCTTAGCTGCCTGAGGATGCCACACTGAGTTGCGAAGGATCTGTCCTTTTGTCCTGTTGGTCCCCTTCCTGTCTCTTGTTCCACTAAATGCCCAGCAGCCAGAGGATGCTGCCTGACCCGTCGGGAGCGAGTGTCAGATTGTTGTATGTTATGTGTTTAAACTTTGCTCTTTCTCTCTCACTTTTACGTCATCCCTCTCAAGCCCTCGTAGGCAACCAGTGAAATGTGAGGTGATGTGAATAGAGTCAAATACATTGCATCATTCTGTGTATATATATATATATATATATATATATATATATATATATATATATATATATATATATATATATATATATATATAATTTAAATTAACTGTAGGTTTATCATCATAATGAAAAAACATTACACATGACCACAGTTTTGTAACAAAATGACAATAACAAAGAAGTTCCCATACTGGGAGTCGAACCAGGGCCACCTGGGTGAATACCAGGAATCCTAACCGCTAGACCATATGGGAAGCTGAATAACAAGCGCCTGGACATGCAACAGTAGCTAGTATACAGTACAATGATAGTAAAAAACCACTAATTCATTACAAACACGTTACAAATTAAAGCAAACTTCAAGCCATTTATATTTATTCTCAATTAACACAAACTCTTCAATTGCTAAAAAATATAAAAAATCTCCCTTTGTGCTTCTCGCAAGGCATACGATGGAGGGCGCACTGCAGTTTTTCAGTCTGCGGGAATATTACAAATTAGCAGACTGCTTTAAAATACACATGTAGGGCGGGCGACTCTGTTACAAAGAATTGTCACACTGTATGTATCTCCATAATGCGTTGGGACTAAATACGCAGATATATTAAAACTATTTGGAGAATGCGGGCATCGATCCCGCTACTTCTCGCATGCGAAGCGAGCGCTCTACCATTTGAGCTAATTCCCCTCGAATTATGCCAGTGATTCTCATAGGCTACATCGCAGCTTGATATGAGCAATTCAGATTGTCAGATTTTTGGCAATGTAGTCTGCCATTTGCAAATTCAAAAAAATAAATGGATTAACTAAATAGCAAATATTTCGACTAGAGGTATGTTTTCAATTTCTTCAAAAAGTAGTCTCAGCTCGTTGATTCAGTCGCTTTAAAATCCACCTCTGTGTCCCGATGCAGCAGCACTGTGTGCTGTGGCTCGAGCTTGTTTGACGAGGCAGAAATTAAAATGGTATTGAGTGCTGACAAGAGTTTGGTATCAGCTGTTGATTTCCTTGAAAATCTTTTATAATAAAATGAACACATTTATTCATTTTAAAAATAAGTAAAAGTCAACTGTCAGAAGTGAGATTTGCACCCACGCCTCCATTTGGAAACCAAAACACACAATTCTTTACAAAGTCCTTGCTTGTGCTAGAGTGCTGCAGCAAGTTAGTTCCCTTTCAAGTCGAAAATAACCATCAAGGTATGGGACATTGCCGTCAGGCAGTAGGGATTGGCTGAGCTTTATGTCAAAGCTGCCAATAGGCCTCCGCGCAAGCTGCCGTGTAAGCCCGCCCCCCTGGGAGCTTACTATACGCAGCGCGCGGAGAGTCACTTCCTCTTTTGCCTTCAGCATCAGTAGCGGTAGGACTTAGAGCTATTTAACTGATTGTACTCACTAAAGCTTAGGCTTGAGAAGCTGGTTTATCCCCTTCTCCGTGTTTATTTCAGTCATACTCTCCGGAGTTATTATTGTTTATTATTATTGTTATTGTATTATTATTTAGGATTATATATTGTTTAACATTATATATTCCTTTTCGCTTTGCTTCGGCATCGCGTTCTTCGTGGTCTCCATCTTTCCTCTGTTCTTAATTATTATTGTGTGGGTTTTTTGTATATATATATTTTGTATATATATTTATATTTTATTGTATATATATATATTGTTATATATATTGTATATTGTGTGTTCGGACGCGTGTTGCGTTGGCCTTGGCCGACGCGCATTTTGCATCCTCGGTCTAACTTAGGCTAGACCGTGTGTGTGTGCGGGTAGTCTGCTCTGCAGTGTACCCCCCCGCGGCGCGTTCCCGCCACGTGGTATTGCACTACACTCCCTTACCTTCTGCAGCGTCCACAAAAAAAAATAAAAAATTCCCTTCACTATACAGAGGAAGACAACCACCAACGTGCAAAATCCCCAGCACCTTTCAGGTAGGTATTGCACAGCATCAGACACTGTACCAGCACTTAGCGTCTCCGCTTGGCGGGTCAGCTGATGCTTAGGCGTCTGTGCTAGCGTTCCACGCTCGGTACTCGCGCTTCAGCGCTCACGCTCCGGCACTTTGTGCAGCGCTTCTGCGCTTGGTGCTTAGTGCTTCTGCACTTGGGGCTCAGTGCTCGAGGCTCGACGCTTCGGCGCTCGGTGCTCGACGCTCGGTGCACGTTCCATCAGCGCTTGGTGCTCGGTGCTCGACGCTCGGTGCTCGACGCTCGGTGCTCGACGCTCGGTGCTCGGTGCTCGGCGCTCGACGCTTGGCGCTCGACGCTTGGCGCTCGACGCTCGATGCTCGACGCTCGATGCTCGGTGCTCGACACTTCGGTGCTCGACACTTCGGCGCTCGACGCTCGACGCTTCGACGCCTCGACGCGCACACCCTCGACGCTCGACGCACGCACCTCGGTGCTCGACGCTTCGACGCTCGGTGCTCGACGCACGCACCCTCGACGCTCGACGCACGCACCTCGGCGCTCGACGCGGCGGCGCTTGATGCACGCACTTCAGGTGCTCGACGCTTAGGCGTCCGACGCGGGCACCTTGGCGTTTGACGCGACAGTGCTCGACGCACACTCTTTGGTGCTTGACGTCAATACTAGACGCTTCGGCGTTCTACTATGTCTGTGTTCCACCGTTGCGTGACCTGTCAGGCCAAGTTGCCTGCCAGCGACCCTCATGAAGACTGTGTCGCATGCTTGGGGCCGGACCATGCCGCATCTGCCCTGGCAGATAGGGCATACTGCCAGCTATGTGCAGGGTTTCAGACACGCACCCTTCGCCAGAGAGCGAGGAAGGCAGTTGGAGGTCGTTCTCCATCCTTGGGTTCGTCCCACACCGTCTCGGCCCCACCGTCATCGATCGTGTCGCTGCCGGCGACGTCTCAGCTCCCTCTGAGCCCATCTTCCCAGCCTTCAGCTGGTCAGAGATCTCCAGCCAGGCGTGCTCGGGAACGTTCCCGTTAGTCCCTCCTCTCGCGGGGCACGCCCCCTTCGGGAGTCTCGATCCAGGTCTCGATCGGCTTGCCGGAGAAGGCATTCTCGCTCCCCTCGGAGGGGTAGGCGTTACCAGGACACATCTGGGGTGGCTGAGCTCACCTCCAAGATGTCACAATTTATGGAGCTCATGATGGGACAACAATCCCTCCTTATGACCCTAGAAAATGTGGCGCCTCGGGCCCCAGAGCTAGTAACCGGACCCAGCACTAGTCAGCTGACGGTTCCTCCACCAGTGCCCCAGGAAGTAGAGTGGGACGCAGATGCTGTCTCAAGGGACGCATCTGATGTAGACCCGCTCTTTGAGGACACAGAGCCTGAGGTGGCATCCCAGCACTCTGGGCAGGACGACCCTGAAGTGCTGGATACTAATGACCCTATCTGGTCAGTGGTGGAGAGGGCAGCCCGTCACTTAGGCGTGGACTGGCCTGCGTCAGAGCCAACACGACGCTCTTTATTTGAGTTGCCATCGGCTCCGCTGCTTCAGTCCAGGATGCTCCCGGCATTCCCGGATTTTATTAAGGAGGTGCAGTCCACCTGGGGAGCCGGCGACTTCTCGCAAGGCTTCGGCTTTTACCATGCACGGGGCGAGCGAAGCTGGATTAGCGTCCTTTCCGCCAGTGGGCGCCGTGTTCGCCGTGCTAGTAAAGGCGCCGACATTATCGGGGCTGGCTAAGGACCCTTCCTGCCCTAACAGGCAGTGTAGGATTACGGAGGCCCACCTAAAAAAGGGTTATGCCGTGGCTACAGAGGCAGTTAGACTGTCTAACGTGGCCAGCCTCCTGACAGTCTACCAGGCGGCGCTGATTTGCGATCTGCCTGAGTCCCCATCCGTCGGACTTAGAACCGAGCTGGGTGCAGTTGCACAGCTTTTGGTTAAGCTGGCTCAGCTGAATGCTCGAGCACAGGGCAGGAGCATTGCTTCCCTTGTAGTGGCAAGGAGGCAGCTCTGGCTCTCACAGGCCAGGGTACAGGAGCCTGATAAGGCCCCGTTTCTAGATGCTCCTATATCCCCGGGGCACACGTTTGGCCCAGCGGTGGAGGAGATGCTGCAACGCTCCGTCAAGGCGCGTGAGGCATCGCAGCAGTTGGCTAAGATGTGGCCAAGCAAGCCTTTCCAGCCAAGGCGGCCGCAGGAGCGCCAATGGTGCAGGGCGCCGCCGCAGCAGCAAGCGCACCCACAGGGCAGTAAAACCGCCCCTTTGGGGGTTTCAGCACGCAGCCAACCCGCGTTTGCAAGACCGCAGCGCGGAGGGTGGCGCCCCAGAGGAGGTAGCAGACCACGCCCTCGTGGCTCTGGTCAGGCCCCTCGTGAGCGAGCGCAGCCTAAGCAGCCCTGAGAAACCCTGGCAGCCATTAACCCACCCCTACACTGTTCCACAGCTTCTGTTCTGGCAACAATGCACCAACGACATCTGGGTGCGCAAGACTATACTCACCGGGTACACCCTTCAATTCCGGTTAAACCCCCCCCCCCCCCTTCAGGGGAGTGGTGGTAACTGCAGTGAAGGACTCGGTTCAGTCCTCAGCTCTAAATGCAGAAATACAGGCATTGCTCAAGAAGCGTGGCATTCAACTAGTAGACCCTGCTCTGACCGACCAGGGGTTCTACTCCAAGTACTTCCTAGTGCCAAAAAAGGACGGCGGGCTCTGCCCTATTTTAGATCTGCGACTACTGAACAAATACCTACGGGTGTTGTCGTTCAAGATGCTTACGCACAGGCACATTGTCCAGTCTGTCCGGCAGGGCGACTGGTTTACCACCGTAGACCTCACAGATGCATACTTTCACGTTCCCATCTGTCCGGGTCACAGGAAGTACCTACGTTTCGCATTTCAGAGCAGGGTCTACGAGTTTTGTGTCCTGCCATTAGGCCTGTCTCTAGCTCCTCGAACCTTTTTGAAGTGTATGGACGCCATTTTAGCCCCCTTGCGGGCTCAAGGCATCCGACTGCTGAACTATCTGGACGACTGGCTCGTCTGCGCGCAGTCAAAGGAGCAGTTGGCACAGCACACAGTGATGGTTACAGACCATCTTCAGCGGCTAGGTCTGAAGGTCAATTCAGAAAAGAGCCGCCTCGTGCCGAGCCAACAGACCGAATTCTTGGGTCTGCATCTGGACTCTGTGTCCATGGAAGCGACCCTGTCGACACAAAGAGTTGCCTCACTGGAGCGGTGTCTCTCCCTATTCAGGTTGAGAGAACAGTCAGCATGGAGCTGTGTCAGTGCATGCTGGGGTTGATGGCTGCCGCCTCGCAAGCCCTTCCTTTGGGCTTACTACACCAGAGACCTCTGCAGGCCTGCTTCAATGCCTTCGCGTTGCATCCGCAGAGAGACAAACACCGCAAGTTGAGGGTATCCCGAACCTGCTGGGAAGCACTGCGCTGGTGGAAAGTTCCGTCGAACATCTGCCAGGGCGTACGCTTGGGTCCCATCTTCCGAAATGAGGTTATTACGACCGACGCTTCCAACCAGGGTTGGGGAGCAGTCTGGAACGGGTCGGGGACTCGCGGAGTGTGGTCAGGACCCTGGAGGTCGGCCCACATCAATGCTCTGGAACTCAGAGCGGTGGACCTTGCCCTGCGGCACTTCTTGCCAGTGCTTCTAGGCAAGCACGTGTTAGTGCGGTCAGACAACACCACGGTAGTGGCGTATATCAACCGCCAGGGCGGCTTGCGGTCCCCCGGTCTTCACCGGTTGGTAACACGGCTGTTGCTTTGGGCTCAACCGCATTTAGCCTCTCTGCGGGCGGTTCAGCTACCGGGCAGAGTCAATTACGCAGCGGATCTCCTGTCCAGAGGAGGTCCTCTTGCAGGCGAATGGCGTCTTCACCCTCAGGTGGTAGAGCGCATTTGGGACTGGTTCGGCACAGCGCAAGTCGATCTCTTCGCTTCGCGAGAGACCATGCACTGCCCCCTATGGTTCTCGGTGAAGGACCTCGACAGCCCCCTAGGAGTCGATGCACTGGCTCACGAATGGCCGCCAGGGCTCCTATATGCATTTCCACCGATTCCGATGCTCCTTGCCTTCTTGGAGAAGGTCAGGGTAGAGCAAGCGACAGTGATCCTGATCACTCCTCGGTGGCCTCGGAGGATATGGTTCCCGAGTCTAGTGTAGTTGTTGCACGGTCGCCCGAGGGAGCTCCCTCTGCGAGCGGACCTGTTGTCCCAAGCCCAAGGAGGGCTATGGCACCCGAACCCCAAGCTCATGCAGCTATGGGCTTGGCCCCTGAGCGGGAGCGCCTGTCAACCTTAGGGCTTTCGACGGCGGTTATATCCACCATTCAGAGTGCGAGAGCGCCCTCTACTCGGTCGCAATATGCGTATAAATGGCATTTGTTTCAGAGCTGGTGTCTGGCTGAGGGCCATGACCCGGTCTCCTGCCCTATGGCAGTGATATTACAGTTTCTGCAGAAGCTGTTAGATGAGGGTAAGTCTCCCTCTACACTTAAAGTGTATTTGGCCACTATTTCGGCTTGCCATGTACGCATTGACGGGTTATCACCTGGTTGCCATTTCCTGGCATCTCAGTTCCTAAAGGGCGCAAGACGCTTGCGGCCTCCAAGGTCGACCAGTTCACTGTCTTGGAGCCTTGATGTGGTGCTAGAAGCCCTTACCAAGGCACCGTTCGAGCCTCTCCACAGTGTGGATATGAAGTTCGTGTCTATTAAGACTGCGTTTTTGCTGTCAGTGGTATCAGCAAAACGTGTGGGCGAGTTACATGCACTCTCGGTGCATCCATCATGTACTCGTTTCGCAGGAGACGGTTCTAAGGTCTCCATGCGTCCAAATCTGGCCTTTTTACCCAAGGTCATATCCCCGTTTCACATGAACCAACCAGTCGAGTTGATGGCGTTCCATCCTCCTCCTTTTTCTTCCCCAGAGGAAGAGCGGTTACACATGCTCTGCCCTGTGCAGGCATTGAGGTGTTATATTGATCACACGAAGACTGTGAGGCAAACAGAACAGCTGTTCATATGCCATGGTTCTAAAACTTTGGGTCAGCCGCTGTCTAAGCAACGCCTTTCTCATTGGATAGTGGATGCTATTCAGTTAGCATATGATACTATGGGCCTTCCGCCACCAGGGCAGTTGAAGGCACATTCCACTAGGGGTATGGCAACATCCTGGGCCCTCTTTAGAGGGGTGCCGATGTCTGACATTTGCGCTGCAGCCAGTTGGGTTACATCGCATACATTTACGAGGTTCTACCGGTTAAATGTACTGGAATCCTCTGCTCCGTCATTTGGAGCATCTGTGTTGCACTCTATGACGCCTCAGGTTGCGGACATCTAGAGTGGTTGACAATATGGTGTGACTATTCGACCTTGGGACAGGTGTCATTGCGAGCATAGACGCTGAGGCGCAGCTCCGCATATGTGTAGATGTACTGCCTACGCAGTTGCGTTATGACGTAAGGCTGTCCTACTGCCGAGAATCCTCCCTCGCGACGGCTTGGGTACACTGTTCCCATACCTTGATGGTTATTTTCGACTTGAAAGGGAACGATAGGTTGCGGATGCAACCCCGGTTCCCTGAAAGAGAAAATAACCATCAAGCCGCGAGGTCGCTCTGGAGGCCTTCACGGCCTGAAGGGCAAAAGAGGAAGTGACTCTCCGCACGCTGCGTATAGTAAGCTCCCAGGGGGGCGGGCTTACACGGCAGCTTGCGCAGAGGCCAATCGGCAGCTTTGACATAAAGCTCAGCCAATCCCTACTGCCTGACGGCAATGTCCCATACCTTGATGGTTATTTTCTCTTTCAGGGAACCGGGGTTGCATCCGCAACCTATCGTTTTATTGGATAACACCATGGGAGCTCGACAGAACAGTGTGTATGCATATTGCTAAAATGGAAACCAAATATACACGATTCAAATGGGAATCGTATTCAGATTTTAAGCACAAATCTGATAGACTTCACAGTGCAACGGAGGAAGGCAGACAATGCAAATGAGGCAACTGGCTCCTACTTTTTAAATCATACGAGAAACTTGAACCCAATTAAGCTTTTAACCGCCTGCGGTTTGGAATGAGTTTGAAATGTTGTTGTAACACCTCACTGGGCAACAGCAATTGCATTATATGAAAGTTCCTGTTAATTTGTCAGCGGCACAGCTACCGGTGCCACTCAGAGTTGGAGGGAGACGGTCGGCCACTTGCCCATAAAACAATACTTTCCGGGATCATTTCTATAGTGATTTGCCAGCAAAATGCGTTTTTAAAGTGTTTGGACTCTATCCACGAGGAAGAGTGAGAGTGTTCGCTTTTGAGCGTGAAGGAGACAGTGAGTGTTGTTTTTGGCCAACTGCTCGCTGTTATTGATGACCCCTCCAGTGTTCCTTAGGGTGCTGGAGGAAGCGGACACGTTCTGAGTGGGTATCTTACCTAAAGGTACGCAAGACGAACTACAGTTGCAAAGCACTGCTGCTTTTTCGATGATTTATTAAAACTATCAATCTGACTGAAAACACGGATAACATTAATTGTGATCGGTTTGATACCAATAGGCTTACATGGCAGGTATTGTGTATAGACAATGTCATTTACACAGAAATGAACACGGACAGTGTTTATTAAGGGCTGACTCATTGAAACGTTCGAGAGATCTCGGTGTACTGGAGAAATATACTGGATTTTTTCCATGTCGTAATTGTGCCGCCTGTGATAATGCGTTTGAAACTAGAGATAATGTGAGATAATGTCTGTTACTGGCGGATTGTTTACAAATGTACTCAATTATGTTACAACTTTTTTGTCTACGAAACATATCTGTAACATTTATGTAATGCCTGTGTGGTTTTTTTTCATGAAGTTAATTTGCTAACAGACTGTTCTGATTTGTTTCTAACCGTGAAGCGATCGCTCTGTTTGCCGTATATTTTCTGTCTGTAAGAGGAGTGTCCTTGTGATCCCATATAGAATGCGACGAAACAGGTCGCCCACCATAATATAAAGAGAAAAAGAATAAGTTCACACACACACCAGGTGATTTACTGCAGCGTCAGACATTGGAGGTTAAGCAGTGTACTGCAGTGTTGGGCAAAGTCATTGGTGTCAGTCAGGATGGCCGAGCGGTCTAAGGCGCTGCGTTCAGGTCGTAGTCTCTCTGGAGACGTGGGTTCGAATCCCACTTCTGACAAATCTTTTTTGTTCATTTATTTCTTAAAACGTCCACTGAATGCTTGGTAATTTGATTTGTTTTTCTTGTTAGTATTCGAATCACAAGGTCGTTAAATGAGAGAAAGTCACCGCAAGCCTGCACCTCACCACATCCTTCACACTGTTAAACTGCCTCATTATGACGAGGCCTCTAATTATGCCTTTCCGATACTTTGAATGTGTTATTGTTCAGTTTAACATGAGAACATCTTAGTAGAACAATCATAATGTCCGCAGGACTTATTTTCCTCGGCTTCTAGTAACAAGCTTTGAGTGTGTGGCCGGTTAGCTCAGTTGCTTAGAGCGTAGTGCTAATAACGCCAAGGTCGCGGGTTCGATCCCCGTACGGGCCGAGGCTTTTCTTCTTTAAGGAAACCACAGCATTTGTAATGGTGCCAAAATGAACAATCTTTAACAAAATGAACCGAAGCGATATGAAGTACAAACAGTAATATTTCAGACTTCCTGAGCTTTAAACATGTATTAACAATGAACACATACAATCAATTAAAAACAAAGCTTACGTAGTGGGCAGGATTCGAACCTGCGCGGGGAAACCCCAATGGATTTCTAGTCCATCGCCTTAACCACTCGGCCACGACTACATGCTCGCACGATTATTTGTGAAAATATCCAAAAGAAGTAAACGAAACCCGCAGTAATGCTGTAGATGGCAGTATAGGCTAACTAATGAACCGAGCTCAAATGCCTTTGTTGAAACTGTCAGATTTGTACAAGGCAAGCACACGTGGGAAATGTAAATACAATATAATTTTTGTTAACATTCATAATAATGAATACATCTTTATTTCAAAATACGTAGCTATTTAACTGATCTTTTCAAAAAACACCCCCATCCACAAAAACAAAGTAGTTATTTATTTGAACTGAAAAATTGACTTGCTTCATGGCTGTTGCCAGAGCACTCGAGCACGTTCTGGGCTAGCGTGAGCGGACTTAGCAGATAACAAGATCTACAAAATATTTCATGCTAATAAAACATACCATAATTATGTTCGTTTTTATTATACATGGCGACTTACAGACTAGGGTGTGTGAACTATGCATCAGCTGCAGTGTCACTTACAGTTACATGTCACCCGAAAACGGAGCACAAGAAAGTTAAGTGACTTGCTCAGCGTCACACAATGAGTCAGTGGCTGAGGTGGGATTTGTATCGGGGGACCTCCTGGTTACAAGCCCTTTATCTTTAACCACTGGACCACGCAGCCTAGTATAACAAAATCACACCCCAGATTTGACTCGCACCCACAATCCCTGGCATAGAAGGCCAGTGCCTTATCCATTAGGCCACAAGGGCTGACACGATAAACACAGTTGGTAGTACTAAAGAAAGTGGGAACAATAGTATCGTGGTTTACTACATAATATCCAAGCCATCGTTGGTGTTCAAACACAGCAGAGTGTTACATTGGGAAAGGGCCGTACTTGTCAGTATGTATTTGACATTCATGTGGGAAGATTTAAGATTGTGAAGAAGTTTAAATATGCTGCGTATTTGCGCATTGGGAATCTTACATAATTAGGTTTTTGATTAATGCCACTTTCTTACGGACAGTAATCAAGGTGACGCTACAAGACCAGAGCCAATAAAGCAGTTATTTTCCTGTCATTTAATTACCATATTCTAGTGTGCTTGTTCAGAATATGCGGGAATCGTGAAAACATCTTGCCAATATGTGAACAAAGGCAGCATTCACTTTATTGATCACGATGTGGATTAACCGCTATTGGAAAACAGATGATTGTGTTAAAGATGTTAATAGATTTTTAATGTACACGTTTTAGAGGTAAATGTTTGTTGAGACAGTTCAAGCGCTGTAGCAGTGTTTAACTATTTCCTGGATGTTTGCCTTTTGTCTTACTCTAGAAAAAGTAATAATAATACCAAAAAGTAGGCAAAACCATGTTTTGAGAAACCGCATTTGGGAGAAAAACTAACAGTTTGGAAACACATTTGCAAAGGCATTGGATTCTATTGTGGTGTTTCCGAACTGTTGAACGTTTCTCATTACATGCAGGTTTACTGGCTTGACAAAAAGGCGATTGACGAAAAGAATGCTGTCTCGATAGAAAAATCGCGTCAAGCTGAAATTGCTCAGAGTTAGACTGTAACTGTCCCTGCTTCGATGACGGGTTTTTGCAAACAGCACGACTAGGGTTTTTTTTTAAATTAATTTTTTGAATTAAAAAAAAACAGCACATTTTTTCTTCAGTGTAATTGGAGGAAATAAAAACGTATTATAGTGCAATTTTCTAATGCGATTAAGAAATGCAAAAAGCATCATCCCTGCGTGGGCTTGAAACACCAACCTTTCGATTAACAGACGAACGTGCTAACCGATTACGGTGTTTTATTGGATAACACCCTGGGAGCTCGACAGAACAGTGTGTATGTTTATTGCTAAAATGGAAACCAAATATACACGATTCAACTGGGAATCGTAGTCAGATTTTAAGCACAAATTTGATAGACTTCACAGTGCAAAGGAGGAAGGCAGACAATGCAAATGAGGCAACTGGCTCCTACATTTTAAATCATACGAGAAACTTGAACCCAATTAAGCTTTTAACCGCCTGCAGTCTGGAATGAGTTTGAAATGTTGTTTTAACACCTCACTGGGCAACAGCAATTGCATTATATGAAAGCTCCTGTTAATTTGTCAGCGGCACAGCTACCGGTGCCACTCAGAGTTGGAGGGAGACGGTCGGCCACTTGCCCATAAAACAATACTTTCAGGGATCATTTCTATAGCGATTTGCCAGCAAAATGCGTTTTTAAAGTGTTTGGACTCGCTATCCACGAGGAAGAGTGAGAGTGTTCGCTTTTGAGCGTGAAGGAGACAGTGAGTGTTGTTTTTGGCCAACTGCTCGCTGTTATTGATGACCCCTCCAGTGTTCCTTAGGGGGCTGGAGGAAGTGGACACGTTCTGAGTGGGTATCTTGCCTAAAGGTACGCAAGACGAACTACAGTTGCAAAGCACTGCTGCTTTTTCGACGATTGATTAAAACTATCAATCTGACTGAAAACACGGATCACATTAATTGTGATCGGTTTGATACCAATAGGCTTATATGACAGGTATTGTGTATAGACAATGTCATATACACAGAAATGAACACGGACAGTGTTTATTAAGGGCTGACTCGTTGAAACGTTCGAGAGATCTCGGTGTACTGGAGAAATATACTGGATTTTTTCCATGTTGTAATTGTGCCGCCTGTGATAATGCGTTTGAAACTAGAGATAATGTGAGACAATGTCTGTTACTGGCGGATTGTTTACAAATGTACTCAATTATGTTACAACTTTTTTTGTCTACGAAACATATCTGTAACATTTATGTAATGCCTGTGTGGTTTTTCATGAAGTTAATTTGCTAACAGACTGTTCTGATTTGTTTCTAAGAGTGAAGCGATCGCTCTGTTTGCCGTATATTTTCTTTCTGTAAGAGGAGTGTCCTTGTGATCCCATATAGAATGGAACAAAACAGGTCGCCCTCCTTAATATAAACAGAAAAGGAATAAGTTCACGCACACCCCAGGTGATTTACTGCAGCGTCAGACATTGGAGGTTCAGCAGTGTACTGCAGTGTTGGGCAAAGTCGACGGTGTCAGTCAGGATGGCCGAGCGGTCTAAGGCGCTGCGTTCAGGTCGCAGTCTCTCTGGAGGCGTGGGTTCGCATCCCACTTCTGACAAATCTTTTTGTTCATTTATTTCTTAAAACGTCCACCGAATGCTTGGTAATTTGATTTGTTTTTCTTGTTAGTATTCGAATCACAAGGTCGTTAAATGAGAGAAAGTCACCGCAAGCCTGCACCTCACCACATCCTTCACACTGTTAAACTGCCTCATTATGACGAGGCCTCTAATTATGCCTTTCCGATACTTTGAATGTGTTATTGTTCAGTTTAACATGAGAACATCTTAGTAGAACAATCATAATGTCCGCAGCACTTATTTTCCTCGGCTTCTAGTAACAAGCTTTGAGTGTGTGGCCGGTTAGCTCTGTTGGTTAGAGCGTGGTGCTAATAACGCCAAGGTCGTGGGTTCGATCCCTGTACGGGCCATGGCTTTTCTTTTTTAAAGAAACCACAGCATTTGTAATGGTGCCAAAATGAACAATCTTTAACAAAATGAACCGAAGCGATATGAAGTACAAACAGTAATATTTCAGACTTCCTGAGCTTTAAACATGTATTAACAATGAACACATACAATCAATTAAAAATAAAGCTTACGTAGTCGGCAGGATTCGGTTGCCTAGCAGCGTCTCCCCATCCTTCTCTGCCCCGCCCTCTCGTCCTCTCTCGTTGTACCAGCAAGGAGTTCAAATTTAGCTTCGTTATATTAGCGCAACTCTTTACTAACTTTTACAAACTTTTACAAATTAGCTTATTAGGGGCTTGAGATCCTGATATCCTGACATAAACCACGAACGCAAAGGTTCTTGTCCGTACCTCTTTTCAAATGTCTTCAATCACCAAATTCCGCAGTCCTCCCAGAGTGAGTCTACGAGAAAAAATAACAAAACGAAACTGACACTGTCCGTGCACAAAAAAAACCCCAACCACTCGCTGTCTAATCTCGTCCTCTTTATTTTCGTTTACTTCCCTCAGCTTCTCTCTCTTTCCTATTCCGGTATCTCCTAGTTTCATGCTCCCAGTCTCTTAGTTCCTCACCCTTTTTATACCTCAAAGCCCTTCTAAGTCCAGGTGTGTACAGGTACCTGCAATTGTTTGGGGCGGGACCTGAGGTCCGTGTGCACAGTGCTTGTGATAAACAAAACAAAAAATACTTTAATTACGAACTCCGTTTCACCCGTGCACCAAACAAAACAGACAAATAATAATCAACACAGCAAAAACACAGTGCAAAGCAAACAGAAAATTATGAAAATTATGAAAAGAAAAAAAAACGATCTAAATAAAATGTTCACACACGATCTAAATAAAATATTCACACAATACTAATGACGTGCAGAAAATAAATAAATAAACACAGGCATATGATTCCCAGCCAATACAACTCTATGCCCAAGTTTCAAATAATGAAATTTCTAAAAGCAAATCGTATTGTTTTATGTTTTCTTTACTTTTAAAGCTGAGAATCAAACACACTTCCGACAACTTCATAGCCCTGCTGGCTACGAACAAGTATTGAGTCGGCTGTTTCCCATGACCCTGGTGATACCCCGTGTTTTCCTAGTATCAGCGTCGGCATTACCATGTGTTTGGCATGCTTGCTGTACACTCTAGCATTGCATAACAAGCTGCCATTACACCTGGACTTCGTGGCGCAACGGCAGCGCGTCTGACTCCAGATCAGAAGGTTGCGTGTTCAAATCACGTCGAGGTCAAAGCCGCCTTTGTTTTTATTCCCCACTATTTCATTTTTTAACGTGTTTGAATTTGACTGTTTCCGGACATTTATTTATACAATTTAGCCTATACAACATATTGGTTGTATAGCGATCAAACAGATATTTATTATATTGCGATTATTTTTATGTTTCATTTGATACAGCACAATAAACTAAAGTGAATCCGAAATTACTGTTGACCAGTCTTCATTGACACAGTTGGGTAATAAAGTCATATTAACACTTCCTTGCATGAGATAGTTAAAATGTGTGTAACCTTTCAGTAAGTATTTTAAATTCATTTGGGAAGGTTTAAGATTGTGAAGAAGTTTAAATATGCTGCGCATTTGCGCATTGGGAACTTTGCATAATGACGTTTTTATTAATGCCACTTTCTTACGGACAGTAGTCAGGGTGATGATACAAGACCAGAGCCAATAAACCTGTTATTTGCTTGTCCTTTCACTACCATATTCTATTGTGCTTGTTCAGAATACGCGTGAATCCTGAAAACATCTCGTTAATATTTAAACAAAGCCAGCAGTCACTTTATTGATCACCCTGTGGATTAACCGCTATTGGAATACAGATGATTGTGTTAAAGATGTTAATAGACTTTCTATGTACACGTTTTAGAGCTAAGCGTTTCTTGAGGCAGTTCAAGCGCGGCACTTTCAGGCAACCAGTTCCAGTGTTTGCCTTTTGGACTTACTCTGGAAGGAATACAAAAAAAAAAAACATTTGTTGAGAACCGCATTTGGGAGAAAACTTAACAGTTTCGAAAAGCATGTGTAAAGGCATCGGATTCTATTATGGTGTTGCCGAGCTGTTGAACGTTTTTCATTACAGGTTTACTGGATTGCCAAAAAGAATGCGATCTCGAAACCTCAGTCTTGTCACGCCGAAATAGCTCAGTTGGGAGAGCGTTAGACTGAAGATCTAAAGGGCCCTGGTTCGATCCCGGGTTTCGGCAAACAACACGACGATTTTGGTTTTGTATTATTTTGAACTAAAAAAACAGAGCACATTTATTCTTCAGCGTAATTGGATGAAATAACAGCGTATCAGAGTGCCATTTTCTAATGTGATTAAGAAATGCAAAAAACATCGTCCCTGGTTGGGCTTGAACCACCAACCTTTCGGTTAACAGCCGAACGCGCTAACCGATTGCGCCACAGAGACCAACCTATTAAGCAGATAAAGCATATGGGAGTGATGAGCAAGGCGAGATGCTGCAGAACGTGATCGAGGGAGATCACGTTCATAACCTGAGACCACATCTAAGAAGGAAGCAACACGGGGCAGGAACGTCTATGTAATCAATTATGGCAGCACAGCATATGTCGTTTTGTTAGATAACACCCTGGGAGACAAAAGAGCAGTGTGTGTAAATAGCTACAATGGAAACCATATACTTACGACTTAATTTTGATACAGAACTGTGGTCATGTGTAATCTGTTTTCATTATGATAAGAAAGCTACAGTTCAGTGGATTATATTTGGAATCTTTGGTTCTGTCATTCACTATTTTCTCAAATAAGATGACAAATTAATAGCTCAGTTGGTTACAGTGAAAGAAACCTCGAAAAGACAGCCCGGCTAGCTCAGTTGGTTACAGTGAAAGAAACTTCGAAAAGACAGCCCGGCTAGCTCAGTCGGTAGAGCATGAGACTCTTTATCTCAGGGTCGTGGGTTCGAGCCCCACGTTGGGCATCCTTTTTAAATACAAATTGAAGATGTTTCTTCGAGACAACGGAGCAAAGTCTGATTCTGTTCACATTGTATACAGTATTGCAACAAAATTACTTATTGGTTATTGTCAAATAGCAATTGCTATTGTAAAAAGCATGCATCGTTTATAGCTATAACGATATTGAAATAAATAATCTTACTTTTTTGGGTTGACTTCAATCCGTTTCTTTTTTTTAGAATTGTCTTAACATCATTCATGGAGCATCAGTTGGTATGTGCGTAATAAACCCAATCGGGCCTTGATACGACCCCCTAGTGTGTGCTGAAATAAATAATTCGGTTTTCTACATTAACAAACGCAGCTTGTCAGAATGGCCGTGTGGTCTAGGCGCCAGACTCAAGGACTCTGTCTTTCTAAAGAATTGTGTGATCTGGTCACTGAATGGAGGCGTGGGTTCAAATCCCACTTCTGACAGCTGACTTTAACTTATTTTTAAAAATAATAAATTTCAGCACTCAATACCATTTTAATTTCCATTTTAAATCGGACTAAAATAGTGTTCCTAACACAGATTGCATTTTTGTTGTAAACAGACTACTTGTTAACGTCACTGAAAAATATTTTGTGTCCAAACATGTTATTTAACTTGATTGTTTTAAAATTCCAAATAACATATTATTTTGAAAAACATCTCCGTCGACCACTGGATCGTGGTCTCAGGCTGGGATGCGAACCATTGAGAACAGTATAAACCATCTATTACTAGACGCAGCTTACAGGAGAAATGCCCTCGTTTAACATGCTAGGATGATCGACTTCGGCATTCTCCAACTGCTGTTTACATTTTCTAACACGTTGTTATTATTATTATTATTATTATTTATTTCTTAGCAGACACCCTTATCCAGGGCGACTTACAAATGTTACAAGATATCACCTTATACATTATTTCACATTATACATATATCACATTATTATTTTTACATACAATTACCCATTTATACAGTTGGGTTTTTACTGGAGCAATCTAGGTAAAGTACCTTGCTCAAGGGTACAACAGCAGTGTCCCCCTCTGGGGATTGAACCCACAATCCGACGGTCAAGAGTCCAGAGCCATAACCACTACTCCACACTGCTGGAACAATATTTTGAACAATATTTTGGTGTCCAAACATGTGTTATTTAATTTGATTGTTTTAATATTCCAAATAACATATTACTTTGAAAAACATATATTTTTTAATACAGTCCTATTTGAGTATTTAAAATATGGTTATATTCAAATGCCAGCAACGGTGTGTTAATTTAACGAAGCTCCTAACGCCGCTTGGAACGTTCGCATTTTTAAATCCTAACGGTCTCTCCTCAGCTGAGCGGAATGTTCACGAGCCGGTTGCCTAGCAGCGTCTCCCCCTCCTTCTCTGCCCTGCCCTCTCGTCCTCTCTCGTTGTACCAGCTAGGAGTTCAAATTTAGCTTCGTTATATTAGCGCAACTCTTTACTAACTTTTACAAATTAGCTTATTAGGGGCTTCGTGTTTTTAAGCTGGTTCAGGTGCAGTCCGGACAGACTGACTGGAGCATCATTACAGTATACCGCACTGCGCTCAGCTTTGTGTGGCCGCTGATACACAAAATAATGAACGACTGTTTAAATAAATCACATGTATTGCTTTTTAATGCTAAATATGTATCTGGTATTCTAAGTATTATCAACAATTAATAATTCAGCTCTATTCATATTCAGAATGTAATACAGTATTAAAACTATCAAACTGACTGGAAACATGGAACACATTAATTGCGATCGATTCGATACCAATAGGATTACATAAGAGCTGTTGTGTATAGACAATGTCATAAACGCCGAAATGAACACGTTCGGTCTTTATTAAGGGCTGACTCGTATAGATGTTCGAGAGATCTAGGTTTACTGGACAAATCTACTGGATTTTTTCCAAATCGTAAGTGTACCGCCTGTGATAATACATTTAAAACTAAGAAAATGTACAAGCCATACAACGAAAAAAAAGAGTACAGTATCTTACAAGTGATTGTGCTTCAGCTCATGTCATTAATGTGATTTCTTGTCCTAGCCATTTGCAATATGATGGTAAAACTACTAGAAAATATATTCATCCACCACTCGCTAGACATTTTGTAGATGCCAAACATTCCGTTTCAGATCTTAAATTCTGTGGCATACAAACATTTTCAAGATCGCAGTGGTGGTAATGTCACGGGTGACAAATGTGTTGATTATTATTTTATTCGGTATTATCACTTATGATTTTTGAATTTTAATTGGATTGGTTTTCCTTTTTTGCACAGTTTGTTTATTCGAATTATTGTTTTATTTTTGAGCATTAGATGCATTTTAATGTGTATTTGTTCACTTAACCATACGTCATCCACTCTCTGGTCCAGACCTCCTCCTAGGGCTCCTGTCCAGACGCCTGTTTGGGCAGCCCTCTCCATAGGGTGCTGCGCTTCAGCTGAAGCCCTCAGGAGCGATCCTGATATCCTGACATAAACCACGAACGCAAAGGTTCTTGTCCGTACCTCTTTTCAAATGTCTTCAATCACCAAGTTCCGCAGTCCTCCCAGAGTGAGTCCACGAAAAAAAATAACAAAACGAAATTGACACTGTCCGTGCACAAAAAAAAAAAAAACAACCACTCGCTGTCTAATCTCGTCCTCTTTATTTTCGTTTACTTCCCTCGGCTTCTCCCTCTTTCCTATTCCGGTATCTCCTAGTTCCATGCTCCCAGTCTCTTAGTTCCTCACTCTTTTTATACCTCAAAGTCCACCGTGGGTGTCTTCAAAGTGTGGGATCGGCAGCCTAAACAAACAAAAATGGTCAGCGGAACATCCTTCAAAGAAGTTCTTGAAAAAGGTGAGTAGATAAAATGTTACTGATATAACTTTCTATAATTCCAAATAATCTTTTATAATCTTTCTGTATGGTTGCAATGGGTGGACGGGTGGTTTAATTAACTACATTCCACTTATATTTTACAGTCTCTTATAGAAATTTTAAGGCAGTGTTGGGATGATTCATTATTCTGTAGTTGAATTGGCTGATGGCATAAAATGGAGCACGGATCTAACAACTGCTGAAAAGATTCAAAATAGAATGAAAAAGTCAAATAGGTTGAATGGCTGTCTGTTGTTCTTGCCATTTCTTATTTTGTTATGTATAAATCTAAATGATCAATTATTGATAACCTTTTTAGGTTCACAAAAACTTGGCCTTCCAAAAAAGGGGCATATACTGGTCCTGGAAACTGACGGAACTGAGATTGAGGATGACGAAATCTTATTGGAGATGCAATCAGAAACTTTAATAATACTGATGGAAGGAGAGAGCTGGATCCCACAGATACCCACAGAAGAACAAGTGAACGTAACATCAATTGAGCAGAAGTCTGATTCCGAAAAAAATAAATGAAATCCTATCCCTTGACTCCGCAGCATACATGGAATCTTTTGCAAATCGGAGTCAGTACCTGTTTATGTTTATTTTTTTCTTGTTGCTCATCAGTTTAATTTTGTTGCACATTATTAAGATTGCACTCGTTATCAATGAATATCAGCCTCAGACTTATTTTTGTTTTGTATTATTATTTGTTATTATACACTACAGGATGTTCAACAGTGGATGATAGAACCCCTCTGCCTCCATTTTCTGACCTGGTGCATAGAAGTCTTCTGGCTGGCAATTCAAGAGGGATATGGCATGAAATGGTTGTTGAAGTATCTAATTATGACCTGTCTAATTATCCCAGCCTAAGTGACAATTCTGAATACAAGGCCATTTGAAAAAAGCTGTACAGCAAATACCCATGCATTAAGCATGAAGGGAATGAACCGTGTGTAAGATGGAATTCAAGTATGCAAAACAATACATTGGGAATTGAAGCTTGCCATTTCTTTCTGAAACTTGATGTATTTATTCACAATTATTGTTTTCACCTCTTGTTCTTTTGTAGTCCTTATTTTCTAAGTGCCTCAGTCAGAAGATGAGGCACATGAGGTGGTCTTTAAAAAGGAAAAGCCTGCCCATTGACTCCAGTTCGGCACCAATTATGGCAAAGAAAGCCCAGGTACCTACCATACAGAGGCCTGAAGAATAGCCCGATGAAGAATACGACCGCCATGTTGAAGAATTAAGAAAATAATTTCACTAAAGCCTAATGACAATCACATAGACATTCTTCTTAAAGAAACCTTTGGTAATCGTCGATTGTGGCTGACCACTCTTCCAGCTGGAAGAATTAAACCAGTTGTTGAAGTTTTGAATGGGGAAAATTTGTAAGTATTTGTTTATTTACTCATGTTATTGTAAAGTTATAGAGGGCATACTACAATTCACCTGCTTACAGTTAACTGCATTATTATTTTCCTTCTACAGTCTCAATAAACAGTCAATATTACTGATCACTAAAATAAAATTAAAATTGTGGTTGTGAATGTTGGATTAAAGGTTGCGATTTGCTTTAATCCAATCCAAGTACAGTTATTATGATGATGATATACAGAAACTCATTTTGTGACATTTATTTTACTTTATTTTTTATTCATTTTAAGTAAATATTTATTTTTAATGTAATGTCAACCATTTTCTAAAACTGTTATCTGACAGCATAGGTCCTGGGTTTATAAATTCTAGTTCAACATTCCTGCATTGGAGGTATTTTTTATTTTTATTTTTTTTTCAACTTCATACTTGTGCATGTGTTTTTCTATTAGGTAATGGGTGAATTTGCAATGGTCCTTGGAAGTACATGATTTGAAACATTGTGCAAAAGGGCTGAACAGGTTAGGACGGTCTCTGAGTTACTGACTGGATCCAAGAAAGAGGTGAGGAGATAAACGATCACAAAACACATTGTATTCTTGTGAATGACTTGTGGCTTTGCCAGCTGGAAATGCACGAAGGTAACAAACAAAAAGAACAACAACCCTCCTCCCTCTTCCCCCTTCACACCCCGCCACTGTACAAAGCAATTACTTATACAAAGGTCATTACCCCCGCCCCATTTTTCTTTTCAGGGAGATCTCAGAATGATACCTGTAATTCAGCTCACGGAAGAAAAAACTACATTTGATAAAGGAAAGGGGAAAAAGTCAGTTTCGGTCATCACTGTATATGAGGTAATTATACTAAATAACATTAATCAAAATGTTTGGGAGTGGGGGGGCACCCATTGACTCGGCTTCAAACAAGATGTCCTCTTACTGTCATTCAAGCATAATTATATTGACTTATATAATGCTAAATATTGACACAGTAAATTTAAAATTAAATTAAATGTATCTAGCAAAGTACAATAAAAAATGTTATATTTTATATATTTATATTATTTTGTCATCATTTCATTATGTTATATTTTTCAGGATATATCTACAAGTGAACTTGACAAGTACCTGAAAACCACCCAAGAACCACCCATTCTTGTTCTTTGTGTTGCAAAGAACACCCTCCAGGAAGCTGTAATAGTAGGGATACTGTTGCGATATTTTGCCAAGCAAAAACTGTATTAGATGCTGTGCTTGTTCTCCTGGGAATGTACTATGCCTTCCACCTGCAGTACCCCAAAGTTTATTCGCAGGTGCTTGGATTCCTGCAGCAATATATATTGGGAGACCCATTTACTGGATGCAAATCCCATCAATACAGATTTTTTGCAAAAGGGTTCAACGATTAAATTAATGTATTACAACAGTAACATTCTTACATAATTGTAAATATCTGTAAATAAATTAAATAATTATTTGTTAAATCTGAATTTGATCTAGTAAGGTAGTACGTTTTTATTGTGTATTTAAATAATTTCAGGGAGTTGACATATACAGTATTCTATTTGATTTTTTAGATGTTTTAAATAGAATCATATATATGTATATAGGTGTAACAGATTTTATTCTTCAAATTGTAAATATTTATTACAATTCAAATACTTGTTACTATTGCAATAGATTTTTTGTTTAAAAAAGTTTTTGGCTTAACTTTGAAATATGCAATAAATAAAAGTAAGTTGTTTAATTTGTGTCTTTTTGTATTGAAAAAATAAGAAAGCATCTACGTGTTTAGATCTTAAAAATCTGTAGATTTGTAAACGTGTTCAGGTGTTTAAAAAGTGTTAGAGCGAATAAACATGTTCACGTGTTTATTACTTAAACACCTTAACGCGTTTATATTCTAAACATGTTTATAAAGTAAACGCCTTGACGCGTTTAAAAAGTGTTACAGATAAGTGTTTATGAATGTTCCAAACTTACACATGGTTTTAGAGTGTAGCTACTGGTGCATGTAAATTAGTTTGATAATCACCTTCCCATATGGTCTAGCGGTTAGGATTCCTCGTTTTCACCCAGGCGGCCCGGGTTCGACTCCTGGTATGGGAACGTCTTTGTTTTTGTCATTTTGTTATAGAACTGTGGTCATGTGTAATGTGTTTTCATTATGATAATAAAGCTACAGTTATAAAATAAAAAAGTATTTAAAAAAACCTACAGTTACTTGAGGTGTATATATATATATATATATATATATATATATATATATATATATATATATATATACATATATAATTTACAGAATGGTACAAATGTATTTGACTCTATTCACATTCCCATTGCAGTTTGTTTTTAGATTATATTAGTCCCTGGTCAAGACAAAGTCTCTCAGGGGTTGGCCTATCATTAGATTGCCGATGTAAGGTCTCTGGTCCCATCGTATAAGCAAGATAGTTTATTCACAAATAAATATACACTTTTATTTATGTCACGCTGTGCACTCTAACATTGCATCACAAGCAAACAGTACACCAGGACTTCGTGGCGCAACGGTAGCGCGTCTGACTCCAGATCAGAAGGTTGCGTGTTCAAATCACGTCGATGTCAAAACCGTCTTTATATCTATTCCACTCTATATCATTTTTTAGCGTGTTTGAATTTGAAATCCTGACATTTATTTATACAATTTAGCCCACACAACATATTGATTATATAGCGACAAACAAATTACTTCCTGGGGGGGCAGTTCAGTTTCAATCAAGTTCCAGTCTCTCTGCCATTATCTTGCGCTGCTGTGTTTGGTCCGGTAAAAAGGGCGTGACCAGAGCGGTATGGGCAATCCCGTTAGGTAGCTTGCATGTCAATCTCTCCTTCTTTTCTATTTATATACCCAGCACTGCTTCTGCCCTTCGTCTGTGTTTGTTTCTATTCTTTTCATCATTCAGCTTTTCTATTTATCTGCAGGAGCTCCAACGTTAGTCTTTTCTGCTCCATCCAGTCTCCAGCGCAGCTTCAGCGCCGTTCAAAGCACAGCGTCATTCTCAGCTTGCTCTGCGTTTTCATCAGAAAGACTGTTCCGACGTCACCGCTGCACTGCAACTCTTTCACACCGGCGCCTCACAGACCATGGTTACCACGGCAACGCCTCATCTCGTGAACAGTGGGAACAATAGTATTGTGGATTACTACATAATATCCCACCCATCGTTGGTGTTCAAACAAAGCAGAGTGTTACATTGGGAAAGGGTCGTACCTGTCAGTAAGTATTTTAAATTAATTTGGGAAGGTTTAAGATTGTGAAGAAGTTTAAATATGCTGCGTATTTGCGCATTGGGAACTTTGCATAATGACGTTTTTATTAATGCCACTTTCTTACGGACAGTAGTCAGGGTGATGATACAAGACCAGAGCCAATAAACCTGTTATTTGCTTGTCCTTTCACTACCATATTCTATCGTGCTTGCTCAGAATACGCGTGAATCCTGAAAATTTCTTGTTAATATTTAAACAAAGCCATCGGTCACTTTATTGATCACCCTGTGGATTGGAATACAGATGATTGTGTTAAAGATGTTAATAGACTCTCAATGTACACGTTTTAGAGCTAAGCGTTTGTTGAGGCAGTTCAAGCACTGCACTTTCAGGCAGCCAGTTCCAGTGTTTGCCTTTTGGACTTACTCTGGAAGGAATACAAAAAAAAATAAAAAAAACATTTGTTGAGAACCGCATTTGGGAGAAAACTTAACAGTTTCGAAAAGCATTTGTAAAGGCATTGGATTCTATTATGGTGTTGCCGAGCTGTTGAACGTTTCTCATTACAGGTTTACTGGATTGCCAAAAAGAATGCTATCTCGAAACATCAGTCTTGTCAAGCCGAAATAGCTCAGTTGGGCGAGCGTTAGACTGAAGATCTAAAGGTCCCTGGTTTGATCCCGGGTTTCGGCAAACAGCAAGGCGATATTTGTTTTGTATTATTTTGAACTAAAAAAAGAGAGCACATTTATTCTTCAGCGTAATTGGATGAAATAACAGCGTATCAGATTGCCATTATCTAATGTGATTAAAAAATGCAAAAACCATCGTCCCTGGGTGGGCTTGAACCACCAACCTTTCGGTTAACAGCCGAACGCGCTAACCGATTGCGCCTCAGAGACCAATCTATTAAGCCTCCAAAGCATACGGCAGTGATTAGCAAGGCGAGATGCTGCAGAACGTGATCGAGGGAGCAGAACTCCGCAGAACCTGAGATCATATCTAAGATGAAAGCAAGACTGGGCAGGAAAGTCTATGTAATCAATTATGGCAGCACAGCATGTGTCTTTTTTGTTAGATAACACCCTGGGAGACAACAGAGCAGTGTGTGTAAATAGCTGCAATCGAAACCATATACTTACGACTTAATTTTGATACAGAACTGTGGTCATGTGTTATCTGTTTTCATTATGATAATAAAGCTACAGTTCAGTGGATTATATTTGGAATCTTTGATTCTGTCATTCACTATTTTCTCAAATAAGATGGCAAATTAATAGCTCAGTTGGTTACAGTGAAAGAAACGAGCACAAGTCAGCCCGGCTAGCTCAGTCGGTAGAGGATGAGACTCTTAATCTCAGGGTCGTGGGTTCGAGCCCCACGTTGGGCGTCCTTTTTAAATACAAATTGAAGATGTTTCTTCGAGACAACGGAGCAATGTCTGATTCTGTTCACATTGTATACAGTATTGCAACAAAATTACTTATTGAATAGAGGCGTGGGTTCAAATCCCACTTCTAACAGTTCAATTTTACTTATTTTTAAAAAGAATAACTTTCTTTATTTTACTATTAAAGATTGTTTTAAGAAAATCAACAGCTGATACCAAACTCTTGTCAGCACTCAATACCATTTTAATTTCCATTTTAAATCCGACCAAAATAGTGTTCCTAACGCAAATTGCATTTTTGTTGTAAACAGACTACTTGTTAACGTCACTGAAAAATATTTTGTGTCCAAACATGTTATTTAACTTGATTGTTTTAATATTCCAAATAACATATTACTTTGAAAAACATAAATATATTTTTTTTAATACAGTCCTATTTGAGTATTTAAAATATGGTTACATTCAAATGCCAGCAACGGTGTGTTAATTTAACGAAGCGCCTAACGCCCCTCGGAACGTTCGCATTTTTAAATTCTAACAGTCTCTGCTCAGCGGAGTGGAATGTTCACGAGCCGGTTGCCTAGCAGCGTCTCCCCCTCCTTCTCTGCCCCGCCCTCTCGCCCTCTCTCGTTGCTCCAGCTAGGAGTTCAAATTTAGCTTCGTTATATTAGCGCAACTCTTTACTAACTTTTACAAATTAGCTTATTAGGGGCTTCGTGTTTTTAAGCTGGTTCAGGTGCAGTCCGGACAGACTGACTGGAGCATCATTACAGTATACCGCACTGCGCTCGGCTTTGTGTGGCGGCTGATACACAAAATAATGAACGACTATTAAATAAATCACATCTATTGCTTTTTAATGCTAAATATGTATCTGATATTCTAAGTATTATCTACAAATAATAATTCAGCTCTATTCATATTCTGAATGTAATACAGTATTAAAACTATCAAACTGACTGGAAACATGGAACACATTAATTGCGATCGATTCGATACCAATAGGATTACATAAGAGCTGTTGTGTATAGAAAATGTCATAAACGCCGAAATGAACACGGACGGTCTTTATTAAGGCTGACTCGTTTAGATGTTCGAGAGATCTAGGTGTACTGGACAAATCTACTGGATTTTTTTCCAAATCGTAAGTGTACCGCCTGTGATAATACATTTAAAACTAAGAAAATGCACAAGCCATACAACGAAAAAAAAGAGTACAGTATCTTACAAGTGATTGTGCTTCAGCTCATGTCATTAATGTGATTTCTTGTCCTAGCCATTTGCAATATGATGGTAAAACTACCAGACAGTTACAATTGCGCATTAATGAGCGAGCATAAAAGTTCAATTAGGAGAAAACATATTCATCCACCACTAGCTAGACATTTTGTAGATGCCAAACATTCCGTTTCTGATCTTAAATTCTGTGGCATACAAACATTTTCAAGATCGCAGTGGTGGTAATGTCACGGGTGACGAATGTGTTGATTATTATTTTATTCAGTGTTATCACTTATGATTTTTGAATTTGAATTGGATTGGTTTTCCTTTTTTGCACAGTTTGTTTATTTGAATTATTGTTTTATTTTTGAGCATTAGATGCATTTTAATGTATATTTGTTCACTTAACTATACGTCATCCACTCTCTGGTCCAGACCTCCTCTTAGGGCTCCTGTCCAGACGCCTGTTTGGGCAGCCCTCTCCATAGGGTGCTGCGCTTCAGCTGAAGTCCTCAGGAGAGATCCTGATATCCTGACATAAACCACGAACGCAAAGGTTCTTGTCAGTACCACTTTTCAAATGTCTTCAATCACCAAATTCCGCAGTCCTCCCAGAGTGAGTCTACGCGAAAAAATAACAAAACGAAACTGACACTGTCCGTGCACAAAAATAACCCCAACCACTCGCTGTCTAATCTCTTTATTTTCGTTTACTTCCCTCAGCTTCTCTCTCTTTCCTATTCCGGTATCTCCTAGTTCCATGCTCCCAGTCTCTTAGTTCCTCACCCTTTTTATACCTCAAAGCCCTTCTAATTCCAGGTGTGTACAGGTACCTGCAATTGTTTGTGGGCGGGACCTGAGGTCCGTGTGCACAGTGCTTCTGATAAACAAAACAAAAAAATACTTTAATTACGAACTCCGTTTCACCCGTGCACCAAACAAAACAGACAAATAATAATCAACACAGCAACAACACAGTGCAAAGCAAACAGAAAATTATGAAAATTATGAAAATAAAAAAAAAACGATCTAAATAAAATGTTCACACACGATCTAAATAAAATATTCACACAATACTAATTAATACGTGCAGAAAATAAATAAATAAACACAGGCATATGATTCCCAGCCAATACAACTGTGTTTATGCCCACGTTTCAAATAATGAAATTTCTAAAAGCAAATCGTATTGTTTTATGTTTTCTTTACTTTTAAAGCTGAGAATCAAACACACTTCCGACAACTTCATAGCCCTGCTGGCTACGAACAAGTATTGAGTCGGCTGTTTCCCATGACCCTGGTGATACCGCGTGTTTTCCTAGTATCAGCGTCGGCATTACCATGTGTTTGGCATGCTTGCTGTACACTCTAGCATTGCATAACAAACTGCCATTACAGCTGGACTTCGTGGCGCAACGGTAGCGAGTCTGACTCCAGATCAGAAGGTTGCGTGTTCAAATCACGTCGAGGTCAATGTTGTTTTATTCCGCACTATTTCATTTTTTAACGTGTTTGAATTTGACTGTTTCCGGACATTTATTTATACAATTTAGCCTATACAACATATTGATTGTATATGTGGACCATTGAGAACAGTATAAACGATCTATTACTAGACGTAGCTTACAGGAGAAATGCCCTGGTTTAACATGCTGGGATGATCGACTTCGGCATTCTCCAACTGCTGTTTACATTTTCTAACACGTTATGAGGACGAATACAAAGTTTGACACTTTCCTTGTAAGTGGGGGTAAGCACAAGTTATTTTCAGATGTAATGTCTTTATTTAAGCTCAGTCTAGTCCTGCGTAGTCAAATCACATTACTGTTTAAAGTGTTCTTAAATTGTTTTAACATTAGCAGTGATCCATTTGAAATTTGCTTAATGATTTAAACAACTGAACTTATTGTCAGCTCGGTGCTGAGAAGAAAACACTCCCACTCCTCCTGGTGGATACCGAGACCAATCCCTTCAAAACAGTTTCACTCTAGAAATGATCCTTGCAAATATAGTCTTATCTTTTATTGGCAGACCGTCGCCCCCACCTGGCAAGCTCTTCTTCATATGATACAATGACTGGGCAACAACGAGGTGTTCCATTAACAATACAAACTAACTTGAGACAGCCATGCTGTTAAAGCATACCTTAAGTTTGTCATGTGAAACAAAAGCAAGTTTTGGCATTTTTGCATTGCCTGCCTCGTCAAACAGCAGTGTGGAGTAGTGGTTAGGGCTCTGGACTCTTGACCGGAGGGTCGTGGGTTTAGTCCCCAGTGGGGACACTGCTGCTGTACCCTTGAGCAAGGTACTTTACCTAGATTGCTCTAGTAAAAACCCAACTGTATAAATGGGAAACTGTATGTAAAAGTAATGTGATATCTTGTAACAATTGTAAGTCTCCCTGGATAAGGGCGTCAGCTAAGAAATAAATAATAATAATAATAATAATAATCAAACAAGCTCGAGCCACAGCACACAGTGCTGCTGCATCGGGACACAGAGGTGAATTTTAAAGCAACTGAATCAACGAGCTGAGACTACTTTTTGAAGAAATTGAAAACATGCCTCTTGTCGAAATATTTGCTATTTAATTAAAAAAATGTTTTGAATTTGCAAATGGCAGACTACATTGCCTTGCCCCCCCCCCACAAAAAAAATAGGACAATCTGAATTGCTCATATCAAGCTGCGATGTAGCCTATGAGAATCGCTAGCAGAATTTGAGGGGAATTAGCTCAAATGGTAGAGCGCTCGCTTAGCATGCGAGAAGTAGCGGGATCGATGCCCGCATTCTCCAAATAGTTTTAACGTATCTGCGTATTTAGTCCCAACACATTATGAAGATAAATACAAAGTGTGACAATTCTTTGTAACAGAGACGCCCGCCCTACATGTGTATTTTAAAGCACATTCTCCTAATTTGTAATGTTCCCAAGACTGAAAAACTGCAGTGCGCCCTCCATCGTATGTCTTCCGAGAAGCACAAAGGGAGATTGATTATTTATTTATTTATTTATTTATTTATTTATTTATTTATTAATTAGCAATTAAAGAGTTTGTGTTTATTGAGAATAAAAATAAATGGCTTGAAGTTTGCTTTCATTTGTAACGTGTTTATAATGAAATATTGGTTCTTGTGTTTTTACCAATCGTACTGTATACTAGCTACTGTTGCATGCTTTTGCAACATGAGAGCTTCAACTCGCCGAATTATGACATCTAAATACTGCAGGCTCCTCTTCTAGACCTACGTTAACTTACTTATATCATCACTAACTGTTCTAAAGCAAACGTTTTACCCATAGACAAGGATTTTAATCGCAATAACCAAATATATGCTACCCTGCTTCACTGAAGCCAATAGTTTCAATTCCAATCGCAACCTCAAGATGGCAGCATAACACCACAAACTACATAATTTAAACTGATTTGCTATCGCTGCGAATCTCGCACACAAACTTTCTATCAATTCCTGCAGTTCGTTGTCTTTCCGAGGGATTCTCAGTCCCGTCCTGCCTCAACCTCATTTTTACTTCATATATTACCTTGATTATTTCAAATCAAAACCCCTCCCTTCGAGGATCTGGTCATGAAGCCATGCTTATCAGCTTTCTGAGATGTTAAGAATCCACTGTCACATTAATTTTCAAGCTTCCTTGCATCAGGCCATTCCTGCAACCTTCTTGCTCCCGGATTTGCACTTCCTCATTTGCCCCCAACTTCATCAAGGCACTTAATACAACTTTCAAAGTCCATTTCATTCAATTTGAGCTTCCAGGCACATACGGAAACTATGTCCTACGATTATCAACATTTCAGTCAAGAGTCCTCCAACACCGCAATAGACAATACACTCTTAGACTGCTCCTGATCAAATCAATAGGTTTTGCAGCAGCCTCCGAGCAAAGCATTCTCATCCTCTCAGGTTCTGCAGAAGCCTCAGATCTACGCATTCTTCATCTCTGCCCAAAGGCAGACCCATCTCCGACATCATCTTAAACGCCTTAACTCTCAAATACCAATTTCCACTGCATTCAGCAGCTCTCTGCTCTCTACAACAGGCCACTGCACACTACTGACAGCATTCCATCGTTTCTCTGTTTCCGTCTGTCATAAACGGAGGGGGTTCTCTGTTTTTGTCTCTCCTAAACGGACCCGAGACACATTTCCTAAGCTCTCCACGCTGCCCAGCTGACAGCTTAGCTGCCTGAGGATGCCGCACTGAGTTGCGAAGGATCTGTCCTTTTGTCCTGTTGGTCCCCTTCCTGTCTCTTGTTCCACTAAATGCCCAGCAGCCAGAGGATGCTGCCTGACCCGTCGGGAGCGAGTGTCAGATTGTTGTATGTTATGTGTTTAAACTTTGCTCTTTCTCTCTCACTTTTACGTCACCCCTCTCAAGCCCTCGTAGGCAACCAGTGAAATGTGAGTTGATGTGAATAGAGTCAAATACATTGCATCATTCTGTATATATATATATATATATATATATATATATATATATATATATATATATATATATATATAATTACAAGTAACTGTAGGTTTATCATCATAATGAAAACACATTACACATGACCACAGTTCTGTAACAAAATGACAATAACAAAGACGTTCCCATACCGGGAGTCGAACCCAGGCCACCTGGGTGAAAACCAGGAATCCTAACCGCTAGACCATATGGGAAGCTGATTAACAAGCTCCTGGACATGCAACAGTAGCTAGTATACAGTACAATGATGGTAAAAAACCACTAATTCATTACAAACGTTACAAATTAAAGCAAACTTCAAGCCATTTATATTTATTCTCAATTAACACAAACTCTTCAATTGCTAAAAAATATAAAAAATCTCCCTTTGTGCTTCTCGGAAGGCATACGATGGAGGGCACACTGCAGTTTTTCAGTCTGCGGGAATATTACAAATTAGCAGACTGCTTTAAAATACACATGTAGGGCGGGCGACTGTTACAAAGAATTGTCACACTGTATGTATCTCCATAATGCGTTGGGACTAAATACGCAGATATATTAAAACTATTTGGAGAATGCGGGCATCGAGCCCGCTTCTTCTCGCATGCTAAGCGAGCGCTCTACCATTTGAGCTAATTCCCCTCGCATTATGCCAGTGATTCTCATAGGCTACATCGCAGCTTGATATGAGCAATTCAGATTGTCAGATTTTTGGCAATGTAGTCTGCCATTTGCAAATTCAAAAAATAAATGGATTAACTAAATAGCAAATATTTCGACTTGAGGTATGTTTTCAATTTCTTCAAAAAGTAGTCTTAGCTCGTTGATTCAGTCGCTTTAAAATCCACTTCTGTCCCGATGCAGCAGCGCTGTGTGCTGTGGCTCGAGCTTGTTTGACGAGGCAGAAATTGAAATGGTATTGAGTGCTGACAAGAGTTTGGTATCAGCTGTTGATTTCCTTGAAAATCTTTTATAATAAAATGAACACATTTATTCATTTTAAAAATAAGTAAAAGTCAACTGTCAGAAGTGGGGGACGGAGGGGGGTGATGCTGGGACGCCAGAATCACCGTCGAGCCCTCTTGAGGTGTCGTGGGCTAGTTGACGAAACACTGAGGATGGAAGGTGCCCACTTGAAAACCCCAGAGATGTACCCTACTTAGCTCAATCCAGACGGTTGTCATGCTGATGCGCTGGGGAGGCCGCACTTTGGTTGATCCCCGGAGCCAGCATCACAGCCGTTGTGTGTGCTGATGCGCCAGGGAGGCAAAATAAGCTGATCCCTGGAGCCAGCATTACACTTCAGCCATTAACACCAGTCAGAAGGATATCTACATCATCATATGGAAGGAAACGTAAATGGATGGAGACGCATATGGATCACATTATTTTACTGTAAAGCTACGTCTTAGTTGGTGCTTATCTTGGCGAGAGCCGAGTTCAAATCAGCATGAAGTTTTAACATCTACTCTCGTGTAATGGAAATCATGAAGATCTGGATACGTCCAGTGACTGCTGTGAATAGTGCAGCTGGCAACAAGGGAAAGACCTTGTGACAGCCTGGAGAGACAGCTGACAGGAGGAAAGAGACCCCATTGGGGCTGGTAAGGGTTAGCTACCCTTGTCGGCAGTATCCAGCTCTGTGTTTACAGGATGCTGGAGACACCCGCCCAAGGCTTCTAAGAAATTAAAGAGAAAAATACCCCTAGAGTCTGCGAGAGCGGGGGCGGAAGATGACTCAACGTTGGACAACACGGTTAACGACTTAGGAACGGAAACGGATATGAGTATGGAGAGTACTTCACAAAAGACTAGTTCAAGATCTGCAGTTAACAAAGACATGTAACTCCAGGTTTGTGTCTGCGGCTGGAGCAAGGCGACAACGGTCAGGGGTTTGAAGATTCATCAAGGGAGAATGAAATGCTTGAAGGAGAAGGGACAAGGGCCTCGCATTGATCAGTACTTCTTACAAAGTCAGTCAAGTCAGTCGAATGAAATCCAGCGACAGGAAGCAAACCACAGTTCGCAGGATATCAGCACCCCTGTCATAGATGTGAGGAGGACTTGCATGGACACAGTTAGTGATGAACATAATGATCCTTGTGAACCTGGTCAGACAAACCAGCATAAGAGAGAAAAGAACCTCAACGGGCACAAGCCTGGACTGTGCACCTAAGTGGAAAGAAATAGAGCAAGCTGTGAAAAAAGCAAGGGCTTCATCATCTCCAGGGCCTAATGGAGTTCCGTACAGAGTGTACAAGAGTGCTTCAGGAGTTCTACGAATTCTGTGGAAATTGATGAAAGTGGCATGGGAAAAAACAGTTTGTACCAATAGCATGGCGCCGAGCAGGTGGAGTCTTTATACCTAAAGAAAAAGATTCTACAAGCATCAGTCAGTTTCGTCCCATTTCCCTATTAAACGTAGAAGGCAAGATTTTCTTCAGCATTATTGCTCAGAGATTGTCAGCTTACCTATTAAAGAACTGCTTCATTGACACTTCAATACAAAAAGCGGGCATTCCAGGTTTCCCAGGTTGCTTAGAACACATCAATGTGATCTGGCAACAAATTCAATCAGCTAAAAAGGAGAGGAAGGAGCTCCATGTGACATTCCTGGATTTGGCTAATGCATATGGTTCAGTGCCACATGAACTACTTTGGGCAGCATTTGATTTTTTCAGTGTACCGATGACAATAACAAATTTAGTGAAGGCCTATTTTGGAGATTTGCAATTCAGTTTTTCAACTTCAGAATTCAGCACTACATGGCAATGCCTAGAGGTTGGAATAATGGCAGGATGCACCATTTCTCCGCTGGCTTTTACCATGGCAATGGAAGTAATCATTAGGGCATCAAAATGGGTAGTAGGAGGAGAGCGCTTGGCTTCTGGAATGCGACTACCACCAATTCGAGCATACATGGATGACATGACAACCATGACTACAACAGTAGCCTGCACTAATCGATTATTGGGCAAATTAACCAATAACATTGAATGGGCACGAATGCAATTCAAGCCCACTAAATCAAGGAGCATCTCTATAATTAAAGGCAAAGTAGTAGATAAAACATTCTTCATTAATGGTGAGGCAATACCAACAGTGTCTGAGAAGCCAGTGAAGAGTCTTGGGAGATGGTACGACGGGGATCTAAAGGACACAGTTCGTGTGGGAGAAGTTAGACAACAAGCAGTGGAAGGGTTGAAGAGCATAGACAGCTGCGCTCTACCAGGTAAACTAAAACTCGGGTGCTTTCAGTTTGGTCTACTGCCGAGGTTGCTGTGGCCACTGACTGTGTACGAGGTTTCTTTGACAACAGTAGAGAAGCTGGAAGCTTTAATCAGTTCATACATCAGGAAATGGTTGGGAGTTCCACGCTGCCTCAGCAGAGTTGGACTTTATGGTAAAGGAATACTGCAGCTACCAGTCTCTGCTCTAACCGAGGAGTTTAAGTGCGCCAAGGTCAGATTGGAAATGACATTAGTAGAGTCACGCGATAAATGCGTAAGGGAGGCAGCACCTGTGTTGAAAACTGGAAGAAAGTGGGCGGCAAAGAAAGCTGTGGAAGATGCAAAGGCTGCCCTTCGAATTGATGATATCATGGGGCAAGTTCAGCATGGAAGAGGGGGTCTTGGTTTCAGTTCAACTCCTCCTACATGGCAAAAGGCGGCCCCAGCTCAAAGAAGGAAGCTGGTAGTCAACGAGGTGCAAAAGCAGGAGGAGAGGATGAGGTGTATAAAGGCCATTTCCCAGGCCAAACACGGAGAATGGATGAGATGGGAGAGTGTGGAACAACACAAGATTGGCTGGCAAGACCTATGGTCAATGGAACAGAGCAGGATCAGTTTCCTCATCAGATCAACATATGATGTTCTCCCATCACCACAGAACCTAAACCTCTGGGTAGGAGAGGATCCCTCATGTCCTTTGTGTTCATCACCTGCAACATTAAGGCACATTTTGACAGGATGTAAGGTGGCTCTTAGCCAAGGACGGTTTACTTGGCGCCATGACCAGGTGCTGCGATGTTTGGCCTTAGCATTGGAAGACAAGCGTAACATAACCAATAAGTTGCCACCTGTTTCATCAAAACATTACATACAAAAGACAACATTCCTCCGCCCAGGAGAGCAACCACCAAGAAAAGGTGTTAAAACCAATCCTCGCCCAGGACAACTGGAAGCTGCTAGAGACTGGAAAATGCTGGCAGATGTTGGTCAACGGCTTATTTTTCCACCTGAGATTGCCACCACTAACCTTCGACCAGATATTGTCTTGTGGTCTGGATCAGCACGCCTTGTTCACCTGGTAGAGTTAACAGTGCCATGGGAGGATGCTGTAGATGAGGCGTATGAGAGGAAGAAACTGCGGTATGCTCAACTAGCCACTGAAGCGGAACAGCGAGGATGGAGAGTTCGGGTTTACCCAGTGGAAGTGGGTTGTCGAGGATTTGTGGCACACTCTACAACCCGGTTTCTCAGAGACGTCGGATTCAGTGGCCAAGAGTTGCGTCGCACAGTGAAGAACTTATCTGAAGCAGCAGAGAGGAGCAGCAACTGGCTGTGGTTGAGACGGAAAGATTCTGGCTGGGGACAGGTAAGTAAGCTGGGCTGAGTTGAGTGGGGGACGGAGGGGGGTGATGCTGGGACGCCAGAATCACCGTCGAGCCCTCTTGAGGTGTCGTGGGCTAGTCGACGAAACACTGAGGATGGAAGGTGCCCACTTGAAAACCCCAGAGATGTAACCTACTTAGCTCAATCCAGACGGTTGTCATGCTGATGCGCTGGGGAGGCCGCACTTTGGTTGATCCCTGGAGCCAGCATCGCAGCCGTTGTGTGTGCTGATGCTCCAGGGAGGCAAAATAAGCTGATCCCTGGAGCCAGCATTACACTTCAGCCATTAACACCAGTCAGAAGGATATCTACATCATCATATGGAAGGAAACGTAAATGGATGGAGACGCATATGGATCACATTAGTTTACTGTAAAGCTACGTCTTAGTTGGTGCTTATCTTGGCGAGAGCCGAGTTCAAATCAGCATGAAGTTTTAACATCTACTCTCGTGTAATGGAAATCATGTCATGTCACGCTGTGCACTCTAGGATTGCATAACAAGCATGCACTACGCCAGGACTTCGTGGCGCAACGGTAGCGCGTCTGACTCCAGATCAGAAGGTTATTTCTATTCCACTATATTTCATTTTTTAACGTGCCTGTATTTGAATGTCTCCGGACATTTATTTATACAATTTATTGATTATATAGCGACAAACAAATTTCAATCAAGTTCCAGTCTCTCTGCCATTATCTTGTGCTGCTGTGTTTGGTCAGGTAAAAAGGGCGTGACGAGAGCGGTATGGGCAATCCCGTTAGGTAGCTTGCATGTCAATCTCTCCTTCTTTTCTATTTATACACCCAGCACTGCTTCCGCCCTTCGTCTGTGTTTGTTTTTGGTCTGTGTTTGTTTTTTTGTTGTTCGCTCCTTTCACTGCAGGTCATTTCTCTGCTCAGCGCTGGTAGACAGTATCAGCTATTTTCCTACCTGCTCAGGTGATTTTTTTCATCATTCAGCTTTTGTATTTTTCTGCAGGAGCTCCATCGTTAGTCTTCTCTGCTCCCTCCAGTCTCCAGCGCAGCTACAGCGCCGTTCAAAGCGCAGCATCATTCTCAGCTTGCTCTGCGTTCTCATCAGAAAGACTGTTCCGACGTCACCACTGCACTGCAACTCTTTAACACCGGTGCCTCACAGACCATGGTTACCACGGCAACGCCTCATCGAGTGACTACTGGGAGTGGTAAGTTGCCATGGCGACCAGGCAGCTTTAACAGGCAATGCGAGCCTGTGCCTCACTACTGCAATCTTCTGGCTCCTGCTGCTGCGCTTTTGCAACATGAGAGATTCAACTCGCCGAATTCTGACATCTAAATACTGCAGGCTCCTCTTCTAGACCTACGTTAACTTACTTATATCATCACTAACTGTTCTAAAGCAAACGTTTTATCCATAGACAAGGATTTTAATCGCAATAACCATATATATGTTACCCTGCTTCACTGAAGCCAATAGTTTCAATTCCAATCGCAACCTCCAGATGGCAGCATAACACCACAAACTACATAATTTAAACTGTCTCTTGTTCCACTAAATGCCCAGCAGCCAGAGGATGCTGCCTGACCCGTCGGGAGCGAGTGTCAGATTGTTGTATGTTATGTGTTTAAACTTTGCTCTTTCTCTCTCACTTTTACGTCACCCCTCTCAAGCCCTCGTAGGCAACCAGTGAAATGTGAGGTGATGTGAATAGAGTCAAATACATTGCATCATTCTGCAATAACATTGCAGCAGTAACTGTAGGTTTATCATCATAATGAAAACACATTACACATGACCACAGTTCTGTAACAAAATGACAATAACAAGAATGTTCCCATACCAGGAGTCAAAACCGGGCCACCTAGGTGAAATCCAGGAATCCTAACCGCTAGACCATATGGGAAGCTGATTAATGAGCTCCTGGACATGCAACAGTAGCTAGTATACAGTACAATGATGGTAAAAAACCACTAATTCATTACAAACACGTTACAAATTAAAGCAAACTTCAAGCCATTTATATTTATTCTCAATTAACACAAACTCTTCAATTGCTAAAAAATATAAAAAATCTCCCTTTGTGCTTCTCGGAAGGCATACGATGGAGGGCGCACTGCAGTTTTTCAGTCTGCGGGAATATTACAAATTAGCAGACTGCTTTAAAATACACATGTAGGGCGGGCGACTCTGTTACAAAGAATTGTCACACTGTATGTATCTCCATAATGCGTTGGGACTAAATATGCAGATATTTTAAAACTATTTGGAGAATGCGGGGATCGATCCCGCCACTTCTCGCATGCGAAGCGAGCGCTCTACCATTTGAGCTAATTCCCCTCGAATTATGCCAGTGATTCTCATAGGCTACATCGCAGCTTGATATGAGCAATTCAGATTGTCAGATTTTTGGCAATGTAGTCTGCCATTTGCAAATTCAAAAAATAAATGGATTAACTAAATAGCAAATATTTCGACTAGAGGTATGTTTTCAATTTCTTCAAAAAGTAGTCTCAGCTCGTTGATTCAGTCGCTTTAAAATCCACCTCTGTGTCCCGATGCAGCAGCACTGTGTGCTGTGGCTCGAGCTTGTTTGACGAGTCAGAAATTAAAATGGTATTGAGTGCTGACAAGAGTTTGGTATCAGCTGTTGATTTCCTTGAAAATCTTTTATAATAAAATGAACACATTTATTCATTTTAAAAATAAGTAAAAGTCAACTGTCAGAGTGGGATTTGAACCCACGCCTCCATTTGGAAACCAACACAAATTCTTTACAATTCTTGCTTGTGCTAGAATGCTGCAGCAAGTTAGTTTTTGTAGTTTGACAGGTTGGTCTCTGTGGCGCAATCGGTTAGCGCGTTCGGCTGTTAACCGAAAGGTTGGTGGTTCAAGCCCACCCAGCGACGATGCTTTTTGCATTTCTTAATCACATTAGAAAATGGCACTCTGATACGTTGTTATTTCTTCCAATTACACTGAAGAAAAAAATGTGCTCTGTTTTTTAGTTCAAAATAATACAAAACAAAAAAAAATTCTTGCTGTTTGCCGAAACCTGGGATCAAACCAGGGACCTTTAGATTTTCAGTCTAACGATATTTCGGCTTGACAAGACTCCATTTTCGAGATAACATTCTTTTTTAGAACAGCTTTAATATATTATTATTATTATTATTTATTTCTTAGCAGACGCCCTTATCCAGGGCGACTTACAATATAATTAAGTACATTTCTAAACAATCCGCTAGTAACATATATAATCTCAAAGTGCTATAATTTATTTATGGAGATAGAAGATCCTTTTTGATTCACATTGTAATAGTTTTTGATCGAGATCACCACCACCGCGATCTTGAAATGATTTTTTGTATGACACAGAATTTCAGATCTGAAACGGAATGCCTGGCATCTACAGGCATCTACAGGCATCTACAAGAACTCTGTCTTTCCAAAGAATTGTGTGTTCTGGTCTCCGAGTGGAGATGTGGTTTCAAATCCCACTTCTGACAGTTCAATTTGACTTATTTATAAAAGGAATAAATGTGTTCATTTTACTATAAACGATTGTTTCAAGGAAATCAACAGCTGATACCACACTCTTCTCAGCACTCAATACCATTTTAATTTCCATTTTAAATCCGACTAAAATAGTGTTCCTAACACAGATTGCATTTTGTTGTAAACAGACTACTTGTTAACGTCACTGAAAAATATTTTGTGTCCAAACATGTTATTTAACTTGATTGTTTTAATATTCCAAATAACACATTACTTTGAAAAACATCTCCGTCGGCCGCTAGATTGTGATCTCAGGTTGGGATGCGGACCATTGAGAACAGTTTAAACGATCTATTCCTAGACGTAGCTTACAGGAGAAATGCCCTCGTTTAACATGCTGGGATGATCGACTTCGGCATTCTCCAACTGCTGTTTACATTTTCTAACACGTTATGAGGACGAATACAAAGTTTGACACTTTCCTTGTAAGTGGGGGTAAGCACAAGTTATTTTCAGATGTAATGTCTTATTTAAGCTCAATCTAGTCCTGCGTAGTGTAAATCACATTACTGTTTAAAGTGTTCTTAAATTGTTTTAACATTAGCAGTGATCCATTTGAAATTTGCTTAATGATTTAAAAAACTGAACTTACTGTCAGCTCGGTGCTGAGAAGAAAACACTCCCACTCCTCCTGGTGGATACCGAGACCAATCCCTTCAAAACAGTTTCACTCTAGAAATGATCCTTGCAAATATAGTCTTAACTTTTATTGGCAGACCGTCACCCCCACCTGGCAAGCTCTTCTTCATATGATACAATGACTGGGCAACAACGAGGTGTTCCATTAACAATACAAACTAACTTGAGACAGCCAAGCCGTTAAAGCAGACCTTAAGTTTGTCATGAGATACAAAAGCAAGTTTTGGCATTTTTGCATTGCCTGCCTCGTCAAACAAGCTCGAGCCACAACACACAGCGCTGCTGCATCGGGACACAGAGGTGGATTTTAAAGCGACTGAATCAACGAGCTGAGATTACTTTTTGAAGAAATTGAAAACATGCCTCTTGTCGAAATATTTGCTATTTAATTAAAAAAATGTTTTGAATTTGCAAATGGCAGACTACATTGCCTTGCCCCCCCCCACAAAAAAAAGGACAATCTGAATTGCTCATATCAAGCTGCGATGTAGTGTATGAGAATCGCTGGCAGAATTCGAGGGGAATTAGCTCAAATGGTAGAGCGCTCGCTTCGCATGCGAGAAGTAGCGGGATCAATGCCCGCATTCTCCAAATAGTTTTAACGTATCTGCGTATTTAGTCCCAACGCATTATGGAGATAAATACAAAGTGTGAGACGCCCGCCCTACGTGTGTATTTTAAAGCACAATCTATTAATTTGTAATATTCCCCAGACTGAAAAACTGCAGTGCGCCGTCCATCGTATGTCTTCCGAGAAGCACAAACGGATATTATTTATTTATTTATTTATTTATTTATTTTTTTATTAGCAATGAAAGAGTTTGTGTTAATTGAGAATAAAAATAAATGGCTTGAAGTTTGCTTTCATTTGTAACGTGTTTATAATGAAATATCGGTTCTTGTGTTTTTACCAATCATTGTACTGTATACTAGCTACTGTTGCATGTCCATGATTTTGTTCCTCAGCTTCCCATATGGTCTAGCGGTTAGGATTCCTGGTTTTCACCCAGGCGGCCCCGGTTCGACTCCCGGTATGGGAACGTTCTTGTTATTGTCATTTTGTTACAGAACTGTGGTCATGTGTAATGTGTCTTCAATATGATAATAAAGCTACAGTTACTCGATATATATATATATATACAGAATGATGCAAATGTATTTGACTCTATTCACATTCCCATCGCGTGGAACAATCACAGTTTGTTTTTAAATTATATTAATCACTGGTCAAGACAAAGTCTCTCTGGGGTGGGACGATCATTAGATTGCGGATGTAAGGTCTCCGGTCCCATCACAGAAGCAAGATAGTTTATTCACAAATAAATACCTACACATTTATTTATGTTTCTTTTGTTGGTAAATTAACACATTATTGCATTCTGTCATGTCACGCTGTGCACTCTAGGATTGCATAACAAGCATGCACTACGCCAGGACTTCGTGGCGCAACGGTAGCGCGTCTGCCTCCAGATCAGAAGGTTGCGTGTTCAAATCACTTCGAGGTCAAAGCCATCTTTATTTCTATTCCACTATATTTCATTTTTTAACGTGTTTGGATTTGAATGTCTCCGGACATTTATTTATACAATTTAGCCTACACAACATATTGATTATAAAGAGACAAACAAATTACTTCCTGGGGGGGGGCCAGTTCAGTTTCAATCAAGTTCCAGTCTCTCTGCCATTATCTTGCGCTGCTGTGTTTGGTCCGGTAAAAAGGGCGTGACCAGAGCGGTATGGGCAATCCCATTAGGTAGCTTGCATGTCAATCTCTCCTTCTTTTCTATTTATACACCCAGCACTGCTTCCGCCCTTCGTCTGTGTTTGTTTTAGGTCTGTGTTTTTTTTTTTTGTTGTTCGCTCCTTTCACTGCAGGTCATTTCTCTGCTCAGCGCTGATAGACAGTATCAGCTATTTTCCTACCTGCTCAGGTGATTCTTTTTATCATTCAGCTTTTGTATTTTTCTGCAGGAGCTCCATCGTTAGTCTTTTCTGCTCCATCCAATCTCCAGCGCAGCTACAGCGCCGTTCAAAGTGCAGCGTCATTCTCAGCTTGCTCTGCGTTTTCAACAGAAAGACTGTTCCGACGTCACCGCTGCACTGCAACTCTTTCACACCGGCGCCTCACAGACCATGGTTACCACGGCAACGTCTCATCGAGTGACTACTGGGAGTGGTAAGTTGCCATGGCGACCAGGCAGCTTTAACAGGCAATGCGAGCCTGTGCCTCACTACTGCAATCTTCTGGCTCCTGCTGCTGCGCTTTTGCAACATGAGAGCTTCAACTCGCCGAATTATGACATCTAAATACTGCAGGCTCCTCTTCTAGACCTACGTTAACTTACTTATATCATCACTAACTGTTCTAAAGCAAACGTTTTATCCATAGACAAGGATTTTAATCGCAATAACCAAATATATGCTATCCTGCTTTACTGAAGCCAGTAGTTTCAATTCCAATCGCAACCTCGAGATGGCAGCATAACACCACAAACTACATAATTTAAACTGATTTGCTATCGCTGCGAATCTCGCACACTCCAAACTTTCTATCAATTCCTGCAGTTCGTTGTCTTTCCGAGGGATTCTCAGTCCCGTCCTGCCTCAACCTCTTTTGCTTCATATATTAACTTGATTATTTCAAATCAAAACCCCTCCCTTCGAGGATCTGGTCATGAAGCCATGCTTACAGTTGTATGCAAAAGTTTGGGCACCCCTGGAAAAAATGTATGTTACAATGAATCTTTCAGTGAACAGAAGTTGACCTGACCTCTACATGGTACAAAGTTAAACATGACACCTTTCTGCAGATTTTAATACAGGATTACTATTTATTTGCATTTATTATAGATTCAAAATAATAAACAAAAGTGAACATGGCGCGTGCAAAAGTTTGGGCACCCTTTTGGACCATTCTTAATTACTTCTTAAAAAGATGATTACTAAGGTCCATAAAGGTTGATTCACTCATTGGGCTTCAATTAGTCAGGTGAAGTCAATTCCAGTGTTGAACTATTACTCTGAAGTAACTTCATACTTTCTAATCTGTTAGACTGTGATGGTTGTTCTGCCTGGTTTCAAAAACCATGGGCTCCTCTAAGCAGATGTCTGAGGACCTGAAAATGAAGATAATTGACTTTCACAAAACAGGAGAAGGCTATAAAAAACTCTCTCAACGCTTCCAGCTAGCAATTTCAACTGTCAGAAACATTGTCAAGAAATGGAAGTTAAATGGAACGGTTAAAGTCAAGGCAAGATCTGGAAGACCAAGAAAAATATCACATAGACTTGCCCGAAAACTGGTCAGATCTGCACAACAGAACCCACAGGTCACTGCAAAGGACCTTCAGAACAGTTTAGCTGACACTGGAGTAGTTGTTCACAGGTCCACAGTACAGCGTACCTTACACAACAAGGATCTGCATGGGAGAGTTGTCAGAAGGAAGCCTTTTCTACGACCTCATCACAAAAGTCAGCGTCTAAAGTATGCAAAAGAAAACCTTGACAAGCCTGAAGCTTTTTGGAACAATGTTCTTTGGACTGATGAAACGAAAATTGAACTGTTTGGCCACAACCAAAGAAGGTACGTTTGGAGAAAAAAGGGTGAAGCATTTCAAGAAAAGAACACCTTGCCAACTGTTAAGCACGGGGGTGGCTTTATTATGCTTTGGGGTTGTGAGGCAGCCAGTGGAACCGGAAATATTGTGCGGGTGGAAGGAAGAATGGATTCAACTAAATATCAACAGATCCTAGAAGCTAATGTTCTAAAGTCAGTCAGGACACTGAAGCTGAAAAGAGGTTGGATATTTCAGCAAGACAATGATCCAAAACATACCTCAACATCAACCATGAAATATTTACAAGAAAGAAGGAGAAAGGTTTTGGAATGGCCGTCACAGTCCCCAGACTTGAATATTATTGAAAATCTGTGGGGAGATCTCAAACATGCAGTGCATGCCAGGAGACCTAAGAATCTTTCTGAGCTGGAAGAGTTCTGCAAGGAAGAGTGGGAAAAAATTCCAAAGGCAAGAATAGAAAGACTCTTAGCTGGCTACAGGAAACGTTTGGAAGCAGTTATATCTGCCAAAGGAGGTGTTACCAAGTACTAAGTGACAGGGTGCCCAAACTTTTGCACGTGCCATGTTCACTTTTGTTTATTATTTTGAATCTATAATAAATGCAAATAAATAGTAATCCTGTATTAAAATTTGCAGAAAGGTGTCATGTTTAACTTTGTACCATGTAGAGGTCAGGTCAACTTCTGTTCACTGAAAGATTCATTGTAACATACATTTTTTCCAGGGGTGCCCAAACTTTTGCATACAACTGTATAAGCTTTCTGAGATGTTAAGAATCCACTGTCACATTCCTGCAACCTTCTTGCTCCCGGATTTGCACTTCCTCATTTGCCCCCAACTTCATCAAGGCACTTAACACCACTTTCAAAGTCCATTTCATTCAATTTGAGCTTCCAGGCACATACGGAAACTATGTCCTACGATTATCAACATTTCAGTCAAGAGTCCTCCAGCACCGCAATAGACAATACACTCTTAGACTGCTCCTGATCAAATCAATAGGTTTTGCAGCAGCCTCCGAGCAACGCATTCTCATCCTCTCAGGTTCTGCAGAAGCCTCAGATCTACGCATTCTTCATCTCTGCCCAAAGGCAGACCCATCTCCGACATCATCTTAAACGCCTTAACTCTCAAATACCAATTTCCACTGCATTCAGCAGCTCTCTGCTCTCTACAGCAGGCCACTGCACACTACTGACAGCATTCCATCGTTTCTCTGTTTCCGTCTCTCCTAAACGGAGGGGGTTCTCTGTTTTTGTCTCTCCTAAACGGACCCGAGACACATTTCCTAAGCTCTCCATGCTGCCCAGCTGACAGCTTAGCTGCCTGAGGATGCCACACTGAGTTGCGAAGGATCTGTCCTTTTGTCCTGTTGGTCCCCTTCCTGTCTCTTGTTCCACTAAATGCCCAGCAGCCAGAGGATGCTGCTTGACCCGTCGGGAGCGAGTGTCAGATTGTTGTATGTTATGTGTTTAAACTTTGCTCTTTCTCTCTCACTTTTACATCACCCCTCTCAAGCCCTCGTAGGCAACCAGTGAAATGTGAGGTGATGTGAATAGAGACAAATACATTGCATCATTCTGTATATATATATATATATATATATATATATATATATATATATATATATATATATATATATAATTTCAAGTAACTGTAGGTTTATCATCATAATGAAAACACATTACACATGACCACAGTTCTGTAACAAAATAACAAAGACGTTCCCATACCGGGAGTCGAACCCGGGCCACCTGGGTGAAAACCAGGAATCCTAACCGCTAGACCATACGGGAAGCTGATTAACAAAATCCTGGACATGCAACAGTAGCTAGTATACAGTACAATGATGGTAAAAACCCACTAATTCATTACCAACACGTTACAAATTAAAGCAAACTTCAAGCCATTTATATTTATTCTCAATTAACACAAACTCTTCAATTGCTAAAAAATATAAAAAATCTCCCTTTGTGCTTCTCGGAAGGCATACGATGGACGGCGCACTGCAGTTTTTCAGTCTGCGGGAATATTACAAATTAGCAGACTGCTTTAAAATACACATGTAGGGCGGGCGACTGTTACAAAGAATTGTCACACTGTATGTATCTCCATAATGCGTTGGGACTAAATACGCAGATATATTAAAACTATTTGGAGAATGCAGGCATCGATCCCGCTACTTCTCGCATGCGACGCGAGCGCTCTACCATTTGAGCTAATTCCCCTCAAATTATGCCTGTGATTCTCATAGGCTACATCGCAGCTTGATATGAGCAATTCAGATTGTCAGAATTTTGGCAATGTAGTCTGCCATTTGCAAATTCAAAAAATAAATGGATTAACTAAATAGCAAATATTTCGACTAGAGGTATGTTTTCAATTTCTTCAAAAAGTAGTCTCAGATCGTTGATTCAGTCGCTTTAAAATTCATTTCTGTCCCAATGCAGCAGCACTGTGTGCTGTGGCTCGAGCTTGTTTGACGAGGCAGAAATTAAAATGGTATAGAGTGCTCAAATCCCACTTCTGACAGTTCAATTTTACTTATTTTTAAAAAGGAATAAATGTGTTCATTTTACTATAAAAGATTGTTTCAAGGAAATCAACAGCTGATACCACACTCTTCTCAGCACTCAATACCATTTTAATTTCCATTTTAAATCCGACTAAAATAGTGTTCCTAACACAGATTGCATTTTGTTGTAAACAGACTACTTGTTAACGTCACTGAAAAATATTTTGTGTCCAAACATGTGTTATTTAACTTGATTGTTTTAATATTCCAAATAACATATTACTTTGAAAAACATCTCCGTCTACCACTGGATCGTGGTCTCAGGCTGGGATGCGGACCATTGAGAACAGTATAAACGATCTATTACTAGACGTAGCTTACTGGAGAAATGCCCTCGTTTAACATGCTAGGATGATCGACTTCGGCATTCTCCAACTGCTGTTTACATTTTCTAACACGTTATGAGGACGAATACAAAGTTTGACACTTTCCTTGTAAGTGGGGGTAAGCACAAGTTATTTTCAGATGTAATGTCTTTATTTAAGCTCAGTCTAGTCCTGCGTAGTGCAAATCACATTACTGTTTAATGATGATACCGTTTAAACCGAGACCAATCCCTTCAAAACAGTTTCACTCTAGAAATGATCCTTGCAAATATATTCTTATCTTTTATTGGCAGACCGTCGCCCCTGTAGCAATATGTGCGGAACCTATTGTTGTGTGTTACTGTGTTCCTGGGGGGGGGGCGCTTTAGGCGCGGGTCTGCTCCAACAGGTCATTGAGCAAGAGCAGAGTAGAAAGAAAGGCAGCAAATGAGTCCTGAGTAATAAAAGCTAAGTTGTTTGTTTCACATCTGGATTTGTGTCGACTTCTTACGCCGGGGAACACATCAAGCTTTAAACATGGTGGCAGCGGTATGCTTTCAGGAACCCTGAAGTAATCCATGAAGACGTGTTTGCGAAAAAAAAACAGCGTGGAACGGAAAGGACTAAAAGTTAACCGTGAGTAGATCGATACATTGACACCCTAGATATTGTGTAGAGTAACAAGAGGAAACACTGAAAATTGATTGTTAATAAAAAAAAAAAAAAAAAAAAAAAAAAAAAATGGAACACGCACTCAAACCCCCAGGAAATATAGACTTTGATGAAAAGAACTTATCGTTGGCCTGGAGAAGATGGAAAGAGGAGTTTAATTTATACATTGCCCTGACAATTGGGGGATAAAGAGGATGTTTTGAAAGTGAAACTATTGTATTACTTGATTGGAGACAAAGGCAGGGAGGTGTGTGAAACACTGAATGAAGGCGCGCAAGCCTATCGTACCTTAGTACAAGTAATGACTGCGCTAGACAATTACTGTGACCCAAAGAAAAATGAGACGGTAGAGAGATACAATTTCTTTACACGCAACCAAGGCCCAGATGAAAGTTTTGACAAATATGTCACAGAATTAAGGATATTGGCAGCCACCTGTAATTTTGAAAATATTACAGACTCCCTCATAAGAGACAAAATTGTGTGTGGAACTCGAGACGCACATTTAAGAGAACGCCTACTAAGGGAAGCTGACTTAAATTTAGCCAAGTGTCTACAGATTGGGAGAGCTTCAGAACTATCCAAAGAAAGAACAAAAACAATTGAAGAATGGGGGTCTACACAGATACATGCAGTTACACATAAGGAAACAATGAGACAAAAAAGACCCACACCAAATGACGCTAATTTAATACAATGCAACTACTGTGGAAGAAGACATGAGAGGAAAAAAGAAAAATGCCCAGCATATGGCCAGCAATGCAAGGGTTGTGGCAAGTGGAACCATTTTATTAGCAAATGTAGAAGTAGCATTAGCAGGAGAAAGCAAAATGTGTTAGCATTGGAGAATGTTTCAACTCAGTCAGACAGTGGCGAGGATATCCTATGTGTATCCTTGGAGCCGGAATCAGAGAACATCAATGCAGTACAAGCGTCAACACTACAGCCTCACGCAGCACTGTTTGCAACCATGTTACTGAACAAACAACCAGTTAAATTTCAACTTGACTGTGGTGCTAGCTGCAATGTAATCCCAGAGAACCTCCTAAAAAGAGACATCCACCTTGAAAACTGCAAGCAAGTGTTAGTAATGTATAATAAAAGCACACTGAAGCCCGTTGGAAAATGCAAACTTAAGTTAAGAAATCCACGCAACAAAAAAGCGTATAGGCTGGAATTCATTGTTGTCAACAATAATGTTATCAGACCACTGCTAGGCAGCAAAGCCATACAGGCTATGGAGTTAATAACAGTACAGCACCAAACATTCTAGCAGTTGATCAATCCACCAGCAACAGAGACATTAACTCGTGGAGCATGGAATCAATCCGACAAGAGTTTGCAGATGTATTCCAAGGGGAAGGACGACTCGAGGGAAAACTCAAGCTAGAAGTAGATGATAGTGTAGAGCCTGTGAAACTACCAAAGAGAAGAGTACCGGTGGCGCTGTCAAAACCACTGAAGAAGGAACTGGCTAGACTGCAAGAACATGAAATCATAGCTCCAGTTAAGACATGCACAGACTGGATCAGCAGTTTATTGGTTGTGAAAAAACCCGCAGGAAAGTTAAGGATATGCATAGACCCTAAGCCACTAAACAAAGCACTCAAAAGAAGCCATTACCCTCTTCCAACCATTGATGATGTCTTGCCGGATCTGGCAAAAGCAAGAGTTTTCTCAGTATGTGATGTTAAGAATGGGTTTTGGCACATTGAATTAGAAGAAGAGTCAAGCTATCTCACCACTTTTGCAACTCCATTTGGACGTTATCGTTGGTTGCGCATGCCGATGGGAATCAGTCCTGCACCTGAGGTCTTTCAGAGAAAACTAAACCAAGTGTTAGAGGGGGTACCAGGAATCAAAATCATAGCTGATGATATCCTTATTGTTGGGGAAGGAAACAATGATATAGTAGCTGCACAAGACCATGATGATAAATTGAGAAAGCTCCTGGAAAGGTGCAAAGAATGCAATGTGAAGCTAAACCCAGAGAAATTTCAGCTCAGGCTGAAAGAAGTGCCATATATTGGACACCTTTTGACATCACAGGGTCTGAAAGTCGATCCGGAGAAGGTCAAGGCCATTAGGCAGATGCCCAGACCAACAGACATTCGGGGAGTGCAACGATTCCTGGGTATGGTGAACTACCTAGCAAAATTTTGTGAACACCTGTCAGGGATGTGCGAACCTTTGAGACAACTGACACACAAAGACGTATTGTGGGAGTGGACTGATTGGCATGAAGAGGCCTTTGAGAAAATTAAAGAGGCAATTGCAAAAACTCCAGTACTAAAATACTACAACCCAGAAGAACAGCTTGTTTTGCAATGTGATGCATCAGAAACTGGATTGGGGGCGGCACTCATGCAATCAGGACAGCCAATTGCTTACGCAAGCAGAGCCCTGACAGATACAGAACAAGGCTACGCTCAGATAGAAAAAGAGCTGCTGGCAGTACTGTTTGGAATAGAGAGATTTCATCAGTTCACATATGGACACACGGTAGAAGTACAGTCTGATCACAAACCACTAGAGAGTATAATAAGGAACCCCCTTCTTTGTGCACCCAAACGACTACAGCGGATGCTACTGAGGTTGCAGAGATATGATGTCAGACTCAGATATTACCCAGGAAGACATTTACTACTGGCAGATACGCTAAGCAGGGCATACCTACCAGACTCCAGCTCAAAACATCCAGTAGAAACTGAAATTGAATCCATTAACATGGTGCACTACTTGCCCATCTCTGACGAGAGGCTAAAGGCCATACAAAAAGCAACAGAGCAGGACAAGGATCTTCAGGTGTTAAAGAAAGTGATCCTACAGGGTTGGCCGGACACTAAGGAACACGTACCTCGGGAAGCAACAGTGTTTTCCCATAGCAGAGATGAGCTAAGTGTACAAAATGGAATTGTCTTCAGGGGTGAGCGTGTAGTTATACCAGCTTCTCTCAGAGCAGATATTATGCGAAGAGTCCACTCCTCACACATTGGAATAGAAGGATGCCTAAGAAGAGCACGTGAGAGTATCTATTGGCCAGGCATGAATGCACAGCTGAAAACATACATGGAGCAATGCAGTGTGTGCAGTGCACAGGGAATCAAGCAGCAAAAGGAAACTTTAAAATCACACGAAGCACCAAGTAGACCCTGGGAAACAGTGGGAACAGATCTTTTTACAGTCAACGAGAAGGACTATATGATTACCGTTGACTACTACTCCAACTTTTGGGAAGTTGACTTCCTGGAGAACACGAAATCCAGGACAATTGTACGGAAGCTAAAAGCACACTTTGCAAGATATGGGATTCCAGACACACTGTACTCTGACAATGGACCACAATACACAGCAGAAGAGTTCAAAGAGTTCAGCAAAAAATGGGACTTTAAACACAAAACTTCATCCCCTGGCTACCCGCAGAGCAACGGAAAAGCAGAATCAGCAGTGAAAACAGCCAAAAGGCTAATGGCTAAAGCAAAAAGAGCAGGATCTGATCCATATCTGGCCATGTTGGACCACAGAAACACCCCCTCTCAGGGTGTAGACAGCAGTCCAGCACAAAGCCTGATGGGCAGGAGAACTAAAACCCTCTTGCTGATGAGTGAAAATCTACTAAGGCCTGGGGTGACCAGCAATAAGCAGAAGATGATCATGGAGAGCCAACACAGGCAGGCACAGTACTACAATACATCAGCAAAAGATCTACCTCCACTACAAAGAAATGACAAGGTGAGAGTACAGCCATGGGGTGGACAGAGTAAATGGTGGCAGAAAGCCACGGTGATTAAGCCAGTAAACATGAGGTCTTATGAGATACTAACAGAACAAGGACAGACCTTAAGAAGAAACCGAAGACACCTTAGGAGGTCTAAAGAACAGGGAAACCACTTTCCAACTCTGGATAAGCCCCAAGAACTGAAGGAGACAAACACTGAGGATGAAGAGCACAAAGAACTACAGAAAAGTACACAGAGTACAGAGGGCCTTGCGGAGGACATCAGGGGTCCAGGGAGTTCCGAGGACCAGGGTCAGCCAGCCTACCGTGAGTCTTCAGCGGTTGCAGAGTATGCCCACAGTAGATATGGAAGACCCCTTTGCAGGCCCACACACCTAAAAGACTTTGTTTGAATCAATAGAGATGTTCATCATCATTTGTTTTAGTTCAGGTACTAGAGAGTACAAATGCTAACAAAAGTTAGTTGATAATGTTTAGTTGTTTAAAAAAAAAGAGAAAGGATGTAGCAATATGTGCGGAACCTATTGTTGTGTGTTACTGTGTTCCTGGGGGGGCGCTTTAGGCGCGGGTCTGCTCCAACAGGTCATTGAGCAAGAGCAGAGTAGAAAGAAAGGCAGCAAATGAGTCCTGAGTAATAAAAGCTAAGTTGTTTGTTTCACATCTGGATTTGTGTCGACTTCTTACGCCGGGGAACACATCAAGCTTTAAACAGCCCCCACCTGGCAAGCTCTTCTTCATATGATACAATGACTGGGCAACAACGAGGTGTTACATTAACAATACAAACTAACTTGAGACAGCCAAGCCGTTAAAACAGACCTTAAGTTTGTCATGTGATACAAAAGCAAGTTTTGGCATTTTTGCATTGCCTGCCTCGTCAAACAAGCTCAAGCCACAGCACACAGCGCTGCTGCATCGGGACACAGAGGTGGATTTTAAAGCAACTGAATCAACGAGCTGAGACTACTTTTTGAAGAAATTGAAAACATGCCTCTCGTCGAAATATTTGCTATTTAATTAAAAAAAATGTTTTGAATTTGCAAATGGCAGACTACATTGCCTTGCCCCCCCCCCCCCACAAAAAAAGACAATCTGAATTGCTCATATCAAGCTGCGATGTAGCCAATGAGAATCGATGGCATAATTCAAGGGGAATTAGCTCAAATGGTAGAGCGCTCGCTTAGCATGCGAGAAGTAGCGGGATCGATGCCCGCATTCTCCAAATAGTTTTAACGTATCTGCGTATTTAGTCCCAACGCATTATGGAGATAAATACAAAGTGTGACAATTCTTTGTAACAGAGACGCCCGCCCTACATGTGTATTTTAAAGCACATTCTCCTAATTTGTAATATTCCCCAGACTGAAAAACTGCAGTGCACCGTCCATCGTATGTCTTCCGAGAAGCACAAAGGGAGATTATTTATTTATTTATTTATTTATTTATTTATTTATTTATTTATTAGCAATTAAAGAGTTTGTGTTAATTGAGAATAAAAATAAATGGCTTGAAGTTTGCTTTCATTTGTAACGTGTTTATAATGAAATATCGGTTCTTGTGTTTTTACCAATCATTGTACTGTATACTAGCTACTGTTGCATATCCATGATTTTGTTCCTCAGCTTCGCATATGGTCTAGCGGTTAGGATTTCTGGTTTTCACCCAGGCACCCCAGGTTCGACTCCCAGTATGGGAACGTTCTTGTTATTGTCATTTTGTTACAGAACTATGGTCATGTGTAATGTGTCTTCAATATGATAATAAAGCTACAGTTACTCGAAATATATATATTATATATATACAGAATGATGCAAATGTATTTGACTCTATCCACATTCCTATTTTGTTGTTCGCTCCTTTCACTGCAGGTCATTTCTCTGCTCAGCGCTGGTAAGACAGTATCAGCTTTTTTCCTACCTGCTCAGGTGATTCTTTTCATCATTCAGCTTCGGTATTTTTCTGCAGGAGTTCCATCGTTAGTCTTTTCTGCTCCCTCCAGTCTCCAGCGCAGCTACAGCGCAGTTCAAAGCGCAGCGTCATTCTCAGCTTGCTCTGCTTTTTGATCAGAAAGACTGTTCCTACGTCACCGCTGCACTGCAACTCTTTCACACCGGCGCCTCACAGACCATGGTTACCACGGCAACGCCTCATCGAGTGACTACTGGGAGTTGTAAGTTGCCATGGCAACCAGGCAGCTTTAACAGGCAATGCGAGCCTGTGCCTCACTACTGCAATCTTCTGGCTCCTGCTGCTGCGCTTTTGCAAGATGAGAGCGTCAACTCGCCGAATTATGACATCTAAATACTTCAGGCTCCTCTTCTAGACCTACGTTAACTTACTTATATCATCACTAACTGTTCTAAAGCAAACGTTTTATCCATAGACAAGGATTTTAATCGCAATAACCAAATATATGCTACCCTGCTTCACTGAAGCCAATAGTTTCAATTCCAATCGCAACCTCGAGATGGCAGCATAACACCACAAACTACATAATTTAAACTGATTTGCTATCGCTGCGAATCTCGCACACTCCAAACTTTCTATCAATTCCTGCAGTTCGTTGTCTTTCCGAGGGATTCTCAGTCCCGTCCTGCCTCAACCTCTTTTGCTTCATATATTAACTTGATTATTTCAAATCAAAACCCCTCCCTTCGAGGATCTGGTCATGAAGCCATGCTTATCAGCTTTCTGAGATGTTAAGAATCCACTGTCACATTCCTGCAACCTTCTTGCTCCCGGATTTGCACTTCCTCATTTGCCCCCAACTTCATCAAGGCACTTAACACCACTTTCAAAGTCCATTTCATTCAATTTGAGCTTCCAGGCACATACTGAAACTATGTCCTACGATTATCAACATTTCAGTCAAGAGTCCTCCAACACCGCAATAGACAATACACTCTTAGACTGCTCCTGATCAAATCAATAGGTTTTGCAGCAGCCTCCGAGCAACGCATTCTCATCCTCTCAGGTTCTGCAGAGGCCTCAGATCTACGCATTCTTCATCTCTGCCCAAAGGCAGACCCATCTCCGACATCATCTTAAATGCCTTAACTCTCAAATACCAATTTCCACTGCATTCAGCAGATCTCTGCTCGCTACAGCAGGCCACTGCACACTACTGACAGCATTCCATCGTTTCTCTGTTTCCGTCTGTCCTAAACGGAGGGGGTTCTCTGTTTTTGTCTCTCCTAAACGGACCCGAGACACATTTCCTAAGCTCTCCACGCTGCCCAGCTGACAGCTTAGTTGCCTGAGGATGCTGCACTGAGTTGCGAAGGATCTGTCCTTTTGTCCTGTTGGTCCCCTTCCTGTCTCTTGTTCCACTAAATGCCAGCAGCCAGAGGATGCCCTCGTAGGCAACCAGTGAAATGTGAGGTGATGTGAATAGAGGCAAATACATTGCATCATTCTGTGAATATATATATATATATATATATATAATTTCAAGTAACTGTAGGTTTATCATCATAAAGAAAACACATTACACATGACCACAGTTCTGTAACAAAATGACAATAACAAAAACGTTCCCATACCGGGAGTCGAACCCTGGCCACCTGGGTGAAAACCAGGAATCCTAACCGCTAGACCATATGGGAAGCTGATTAACAAGCTCCTGGACATGCAACAGTAGCTAGTATACAGTACAATGATAGTAAAAAAACACTAATTCATTACAAACACGTTACAAATTAAAGCAAACTTCAAGCCATTTATATTTATTCTCAATTAACACAAACTCTTCAATTGCTAAAAAATATAAAAAATCTCCCTTTGTGCTTCTCGGAAGGCATACGATGGAGGGCGCACTGCAGTTTTTCAGTCTGCAGGAATATTACAAATTAGCAGACTGTGCTTTAAAATACACATGTAGGGCGGGCGACTCTGTTACAAAGAATTGTCACACTGTATGAGTACATTTCTAAACAATCCGCTAGTAACATATATAATCTCAAAGCGCTATAATTTATTTATGGAGATAGAAGATCCTTTTTGATTCACATTGTAATAGTTTTTGATCGAGATCACCACCACCGCGATCTTGAAATGATTTTTTGTATGACACAGAATTTCAGATCTGAAACGGAATGCCTGGCATCTACAGGCATCTACAAGAACTCTGTCTTTCCAAAGAATTGTGTGTTCTGGTCTCTGAGTGGAGATGTGGGTTCAAATCCCACTTCTGACAGTTCAATTTGACTTATTTATAAAAGGAATAAATGTGTTCATTTTACTATAAACGATTGTTTCAAGGAAATCAACAGCTGATACCACACTCTTCTCAGCACTCAATACCATTTTAATTTCCATTTTAAATCCGACTAAAATAGTGTTCCTAACACAGATTGCATTTTATTGTAAACAGACTACTTGTTAACGTCACTGAAAAATATTTTGTGTCTAAACATGTGTTATTTAACTTGATTGTTTTAATATTCCAAATAACACATTACTTTGAAAAACATCTCCGTCTACCACTGGATCGTGGTCTCAGGCTGGGATGCGGACCATTGAGAACAGTATAAACGATCTATTAGTGGAAGTAGCTTACATGAGAAATGCCCTCGTTTAACATGCTAGGATGATCAACTTCGGCATTCTCCAACTGCTGTTTACATTTTCTAACACGTTATGAGGACGAATACAAAGTTTGACACTTTCCTTGTAAGTGGGGGTAAGCACAAGTTATTTTCAGATGTAATGTCTTTATTTAAGCTCAATCTAGTCCTGCGTAGTGCAAATCACATTACTGTTTAAAGTGTTCTTAAATTGTTTTAACATTAGCAGTGATCCATTTGAAATTTGCTTCATGATTTAAACAACTGAACTTATTGTCAGCTCGGTGCTGAGAAGAAAACACTCCCACTCCTCCTGGTGGATACCGAGACCAATCCCTTCAAAACATGTTTCACTCTGAAAATGATCCTTTCAAATGTAACCCCCGTCAGCAAAGCAGGTTATTTGTATAGCTACGGTAGAGTGACTGATCTCTTTAGGACCGCAGGGAATCTGTGCCTCTGCCTGTGATGACGCCTGGGCAGGATGTGCGTTTCAATTTGAGCTGGGCAGAGCGAAAGGAAGGAGGAGACCCGAGACTGAAAACAGACGCCTGGCAGCTGATCGGGAGAAAATAAACGGAAAGACCCAATACAGACGGTGGAGCGACGCTTTCACTGTCAAAACTATTACAGTTTAAATCAATCTGTAAATACCTAGTATCCAATCGCTGGATGCATCTACAAATGAAAAAGAAAACACCAGTTTGAATAAAACGACACTGCTCACGTTGCACGCCGCCTGACACGGGACAGTCACGTTGACTGCAGACTAGACGGCCGATTTTGCAGCTTGGCCCACGCTCGCCACAAAAGAGAAAAACAGATCTCAGGTCAGTTTGAATTGCGGGATATTCCTTTGTGAATAGTGAGAAAATATATTCGGAAGTGTATTGTGAATTTGAGGAAAATTACGTTTGACTGGAAGGAATAATTGGAAGCTGAAAATAAAAAAAAGGAACGACAGTTTAATAACGTAAAATACCTGAAAGTCAATGACATTCACAAACCTCGTGGAAAATAAGAGTACTCCAACGAAATAAAACACAGAACTAGTTCTGCACAACAGGAACATTGACTGTAAAAAATACAACAAACAATACATGTGCACAGTGGGAGGGATATAGATTGAATAGCACCCTTTTCTTTAGTTTATAATGTTTGTTGCCCTTTAAGCTGAACTGCATTTATTTAGAAATATAATCTATATTACTATAATAAACCCAATCATTGTTGTTATAGTATACTATTGTTGTGTAATTTGTGTATATATATATATATATATATATATATATATATATATATATATATATATATATATATATATATATGCTAAGCTGTGTATAATTGTTAATACTACTACTACAGTAATATTCCCCTGCGTAGTTAAATATATCCTGAGTTAACTATAGGGAAAAAAAGGTTTGGGGTCATTATAATATTGAAGTGAAGTATTGACTGTGTTGCTGCACAATACCTCTTCAGAAATACAGTTGGAGAGTTAAGGTGGGGGAACCTATATTCCCCTGGAGGCACCACGTGTTCAAGCTGCATTGTTACACAAAAACCCAGGCCGCCGAGACCTCTACAACACCAGAGAGGACAGCGGGTAAGGGGCTCCTGTTTACCATCACACCTGCTGCATGTTATACAATACAAAAAATAATCCCTTACATAATGGAGGCTCCGCTGGGAGGCTAATTGCTAAGCAAGCAGAAATTGTGCAACCATTTAGTTTGACCAGCATTGCTGTTGTTGTTTCTGAGCCATCAAAATGGACAAAATTAAGTTACTGGCATGGTGCGCTGCCGAAGGTGTTGCTCCACCACGTGCTTTCTGGGTAGGCAATCTCCCTGAGAACATTACCACACAAAAATTATTAGAAGTACTCCGCACTATTGATGATTTGGGAAGACTAAAGTGTTTGGGAAGATATTACAACCTGAATGATGATCAGTGGTTCGCATTGTGTTGCAGTGACAAAGATCTGGTTGAGGTGGACCTGACCGAGACCATGAATACAGATAGTGATAGTCCACCTTTGACGTTGCAGCAAGTACTTTTAATGCCTGACCCCCAAACTCCAACTCCAGATTCCAAAAAGAAGCTGCAAATGTTTTTGGAGACTGAAGGAAAGACACTGAACGATCTGCAAGAAGTAGCTGGAGTTCAAGCAGCCTCCTCAACGAACGCTACAGATGACTTACTATCTACTATTGGGAAAGCACTTGAAAAAGCTTTGAAGCCATCTTCAGAAGGCACTTCCTACAAACGGCTTAGAGTGTTTTCTGGCGTCAAGCCCACCCGTAGCCCGGAGGATGACTATGACACCTGGATGGACCAAGCAGCACATATGATCCAAGAATGGCAGTGTGGAGAAGGAGAAAAGCGGAAAAGGTTAGTGGAAAGTCTGAGAGGCCCTGCTCTTGATGTTGTCAGACCACTGCATGTGGCAAACCCGGATGCATCGGCTCAAGAATACCTCAGTACACTTGAGCACATGTTTGGAAGCATAGAGAGCGGAGAGGACTTATATTTACGATTTCGCACTACCATGCAGAGGCAGGGAGAAAAGCTGTCTATATTCTTGGCCCGGTTGGAGAAGTTGTTACAGAAAGTATATGTGAAGGGAGGCATAGAAGCCAGTGCATTAGGAAAAGCACGCTTAAATCAGCTACTTAAAGGAGCCATATACTCTGACATGTGCCTAGTTAAACTCCGGCTTAAAGAACGGCAGAAAAATCCTCCCACTTTTTCTGTTCTGATAAAAGAGATCAGAGAGGAAGAGGAGAGAGAGAGCATCAAGCAAACCCCCCCCCCCCACAGCGCCCATTAGAGTGCATCATGCTAACACACCTGATGTCACACCAGCCCCTAATGCAGAAATGGATAGCCTAAAAGAGCAGCTACAGGAGATTAGGAAACAAATATCATCCTTGATTGTGCAGCAGCAGCATCACTATCAGGATGCCCGGCCACGCCAAGATGTCCGCGCAAGGGGTCGTCAGCCATTCTACAAGAGGGAAAATTCAGCTGAAGGAACTGGACAAGATGGAACAAATCTCCACTCTGCTGGAAGGCAGCCACTTCCAACTACTATCAGAGCTCCATTCAGATCCTTTTTCTACCGTTGTGGATTGGAGGGTCATAGGATAAAAGAGTGTGTCAACACTGGAAATGCTACTTTGGTTGCTGAACGTCTTGAAGCCATGTATGGGAATCAGTTGGGAAACTACGATGGGACCCAGTAAACGAGTGCCCTGGGCCCCTATCGTCAAAAGCGCACTCCGATTCACAGGAGCTATTTAGCCTGGAAAGTAACACTGTGGGAAATACACCAACAAATCCATGGCCTGCTGGTCTGTGTGGCCCTAAGACAGAAGTAACTGTGCGAATAGAAGGTCGCCCATGCTGTGCCATTCTTGACACTGGATCACAGGTTACGATAATCTTTGAGCATTACTACAGGGAGCACCTCAGTCACCTACCATTGCACCCACTTACTGGTCTTGCTATCTGGGGCCTTGGGGAGGGACAGTATCCATATCTGGGATATATCAATGTATTCCTGGAATTCCCTGCAGATGTTGTGGGTGTGCAGCAAACATTAGAAACCTTAGCCCTGGTTTGTCCTTCTACTGGTTCTCCTAACCATATCCCTTGCCTAATAGGGACAAATGCCACCATATTTGGGATACTGGCTCGTGTGTGTCGCGACCGAGCAGGAGATAATTACGCCAGGAAACTAAAGATTCATGCCTTGTGCCTCGATGCTTACATCAAGAAAGAGAGAGAACTCTTGCAGACAGCTAGAGGGCCAATAGGAACCATTCAGACGCTGGGTTGTTTGCCAGTGACCATACCCCCTGGTACCGTACAGGTGGTTGAGGGAAAAGCCCAAGTCTCAGATGATGGGAAAAATCAGCTGATTCTCATCGAAGCTCCTGAAGATGACCGACTGCCGAACGGTCTTTTTATTAGAAGGGGAGTAGCTCAAACGTCACACAAGACGACTGCCACAGTCCAGGTCCCCGTTTGTAATGCCTCAGCACATCCTGTCACAATACCGGTGGGCACACTGATAGCACATGTGTACCAGGCCGCCACCGTGGCTCACTCCATTCCAACTAAGCAGCGAACACCAAGTTTTGATATGGCTAAGCTGAATTTTGGAACTTCCCCTTTGCCTTCCAGTTGGAAAGAACGGCTGCAAACCAAATTAGCCCAAAGAGCTGATGTTTTCTCGACTTGTGATTGGGACGTGGGATGTGCGCGTGGAGTAGAACATCATATTCGCTTGAGAGATGACACCCCGTTCAGAGAGCGATCAAGACGACTTGCACCTGCCGATGTGGAAGACATCCGAAAACATCTTCAGGATTTGCAAAGGATTGGCATCATTCGAGAGTCTAGAAGCCCTTACGCATCGCCCATTGTGGTAGCTCGGAAAAAAAATGGTGATGTAAGAATGTGCATTGATTATCGCACATTAAATAAGCGAACCATACCTGATCAATATACTATGCCTCGGGTGGAAGAAGCTCTGGACTGTTTGTCAGGAAGCTGCTGGTTTTCTGTTCTTGATCTACGGAGCGGATATTACCAAATTCCGATGAGCCCTGAAGACATGGAGAAAACCGCGTTCATTTGTCCCCTGGGATTCTATGAGTTCCAGCGCATGCCACAGGGGATATCTGGAGCACCGGCAACGTTCCAACGACTAATGGAGCAGACAGTTGGAGATATGAATCTCCTGGAAGTCTTGGTTTATTTGGATGACCTCATAGTTTTTGGAAGGACACTTGAGGAGCATGAAGAACGTCTCCTTAAAGTGTTGGATCGCTTGCAGGAACGAGGCTTAAAGCTATCATTGGATAAATGCCAATTCTGCCAAACCAGTGTCAAGTATGTAGGTCACATAGTGTCTCAGCAAGGCATTGCAACTGACCCTGCTAAAATCGAGGCTCTCACTACGTGGCCGAGGCCGACCAATTTGAAGGAATTGCAGAGTTTTTTAGGATTCTGTGGGTACTACAGGCGTTTTGTACCGGGCTACTCCTCCATTTGTAGGCCCCTCCATGATCTGACCAAAGGCTATCCACCTACAAGGAAGGATAAGAAGTCTTCAAACTCCAAGGAGACGTACTACAAAACTAATGTGCCTTTTGCTGCCAGGTGGACGGAAGGTTGCAAGCATGCGTTCCGCACACTGATTGAAAAATTGACCAATGCCCCGGTCCTAGCATTTGCTGATTCCACAAAGCCATATCTCCTGCATGTAGATGCCTGTTTGGAGGGACTCGGATCCGTCCTATATCAAAAATATCCTGACAGTTTGAGGCCAGTAGCATACGCTAGCAGAAGCCTATCTGCATCAGAAAGAAACTATCCAGTCCACAAACTGGAATTTCTGGCACTGCGGTGGGCAGTTGTCGATAGATTCCATGACTACCTGTATGGAGCCAAGTTCACTGTAAGAACTGACAACAACCCCCTAACCTATATCTTGAAGTCGGCGCGATTGGATGCAACTGGACACAGATGGCTTGCTTCATTAGCTGTTTATGATTTCCAAATCGTGTACCGTGCCGGACGTCATAACATCGATGCAGATGCCCTGTCAAGAAGGCCTCACCCCAACAGACATGCTGATGATGAGTGGGTTGAGATATCTGCCCCTGGGATCCGAGCCATGTGTAAGATGGTAACAATGCAATCAGAGAATGCCACAGTAAACCATCTTAGGGCTGTAGATACCCTGGGAGCACCCCCTGCTGCAATCCCAGATGCCTATGCTTACTCGTCCGAGCTGCAAGTAACATCGCTTCCCAGACTAAGTCATGGGGATCTGCAGAGAGCTCAAAGGACAGACCCCTGCCTCAAGGGAGTGCTGCTTGCAAAGAAACTGGATAAGCCTGTTCAATGGGTCAAGATTGATCATCCTGACACCAAACTGTTTTTGAGGGAATGGAACAAGCTCGTGCTCAGGGGAGGAGTCCTCTACAGAGTAGTTAAGGATCCCCCTCGGCAGCTCCAACAACCAGTGTTACCCCAGGAGTATAGAAAAACTGTTCTGAAAGCCCTGCACGATGACAGTGGACACCTTGGTGTGGACAAGGTTTTGGACCAGGTGAGAAAACGGTTCTACTGGCCCCATCAAAGCAAAGATGTGGAGACACACTGCAAAAACTGTCTTCGTTGTATAGCCCGGAAGACGCTGCCCAAGAGATCCGCCCCACTGGTCAACATACGAAGCCAAAGGCCCATGGAACTAGTGTGCATGGACTTTTTATCTCTGGAGTCAGATAGCAAAGGTCTCAGCAACATCCTGGTCATAACGGACCATTTCACCCGCTATGCTCAAGCCTTCCCCACTAGAGACCAAAGAGCTTGTACCGTGGCCAAAGTACTCTGGGAGAAGTATTTTGTACATTATGGATGGCCGGCCCGGATACATTCGGATCAGGGGCGTGATTTCGAGAGCCGAGTGATCAAAGAACTGCTACAGATGTTGGGAGTGAAAAAATCACGAACCTCTCCTTATCACCCTGAAGGTGACCCACAGCCCGAAAGATTTAACAGGACTTTACTAAACATGTTAGGTACACTGGAGAAGTGCAAGAAAATCCAATGGAGCCAGCATGTTTCGCACCTAGTGCATGCTTACAATTGTACCAAAAATGAGTCCACTGGATTTTCACCCTACCTTCTTATGTTTGGGAGAGAGGCTCGCCTACCAGTGGACATTTGTTTTGGTGTTTCACCTGATGGAGCTGGTACAGAAACTTACCTTCAGTATGTCAAAAAACTGAAACAAGAACTGCAAGATGCCTACCGCTTAGCCCTTGAGTCAGCACAGAAGATGGCCCAGAAGAACAAAGCCAGATATGATCTCAGGGTCCGGGATCAAGAGTTGTTTCCTGGAGATCGGGTGCTGATAAGAAGTCTAGGCGTGCCTGGAAAAAATAAACTGGGAGACAGGTGGAATGCTGAACCATTTGTGGTTTCTGGAAAACTGCCAAACATACCTGTTTATCGTCTCAAGAAGGAGATGGGTCGGAGACTGATAAAAGTGCTTCACAGAAACCACTTACTACCTATTGGGCAGTTAGTGACCGTTCCTTCTATAACTGAACCCAGTACATCTGTGTCCAGACCTAGGACTAGGGGACTGTTGGATCAAGCCCAGAAAACTAGCCAAGAATAACATCCGCTCGAACAGTTAAATTCAAGTTCTGATTCAGAATCAGAGGAAGGTGAGGTCACTCAGATCTTTGATTATTCTGGGAGTGACAAATTACAGAGCCCAGAACCCTCTGCTGAAACTGAGAATATTGGGGAGAACGATGCAGACTTACCTGTGGAGGCAGACGTACCACCTGAAGAAGAGGAGGTTAGTGTGCGTGCAGATAGTGAACCTGAAAGTGTGCTGGATCCTGTTGAAGTAGATCCAGCACCGGATACAGAATATGAAGAGGGGAGAATTCCCTCAGTTTCAGAGCCAAAGACCTTAGAGCCAAGACGAAGTGGTCGTGAAGTAAAGCCGATTGTCCGTCTTACTTATGATTCACCAGGTACTTCTAGGGATGAACCGCTACATGTCGTTCGAAAACATACACAGGGCATTGCCTACTGGATCATGACCAGACCAGATCGGTACCGATCGTGTATAGAAGTTAATCTGATGGGGGCATCAGACAGCAAAGCAGGTTATTTGTATAGCTACGGTAGAGTGACTGATCTCTTTAGGACCGCAGGGAATCTGTGCCTCTGCCTGTGATGACGCCTGGGCAGGATGTGTGTTTCAATTTGAGCTGGGCAAAGCGAAAGGAAGGAGGAGACCCGAGACTGAAAACAGACGCCTGGCAGCTGATCGGGAGTAAATAAACGGAAAGACCCAATACAGACGGTGGAGCGACGCTTTCACTGTCAAAACTATTACAGTTTAAATCAATCTGTAAATACCTAGTATCCAATCGCTGGATGCATCTACAAATGAAAAAGAAAACACCAGTTTGAATAAAACGACACTGCTCACGTTGCACGCCGCCTGACACGGGACAGTCACGTTGACTGCAGACTAGACGGCCGACCCTGCAGCTTGGCCCACGCTCGCCACAAAAGAGAAAAACAGATCTCAGGTCAGTTTGAATTGCGGGATATTCCTTTGTGAATAGTGAGAAAATATATTCGGAAGTGTATTGTGAATTTGAGGAAAATTACGTTTGACTGGAAGGAATAATTGGAAGCTGAAAATAAAAAAAAGGAACGACAGTTTAATAACGTAAAATACCTGAAAGTCAATGACATTCACAAACCTCGTGGAAAATAAGAGTACTCCAACGAAATAAAACACAGAACTAGTTCTGCACAACAGGAACATTGACTGTAAAAAATACAACAAACAATACATGTGCACAGTGGGAGGGATATAGATTGAATAGCACCCTTTTCTTTAGTTTATAATGTTTGTTGCCCTTTAAGCTGAACTGCATTTATTTAGAAATATAATCTATATTACTATAATAAACCCAATCATTGTTGTTAAAGTATACTATTGTTGTGTAATTTGTGTATATATATATATATATATATATATATATATATATATATATATATATACACGGAGCTCTAGCCCTTTGCGGTCCATTTATTAATCGCGCGTCAGGCATGCCAGGAATAATTAATTTTCACACGCGCAGTTAATTTTATACGCGCTGTTTAAAAGTATTTTTTTTCACAGTCAAACGGGTTTAAATGGCCCTGCATATCAACAAAGCACACACTAGGCATCTCCAGCCCCTCCCCAGCCTTTTGTTTGCTATAGCGTTCAGCTGTGTAAGAAATAAATAATAATAATAATAATAGTCGTACATACCGATCGATCATCTCCAGATCACTCGTTTTATCACCAAACTCCTCAATAATGCGATCAAAGTCATTATTTTATTACTATAACATCTGAAAAAAGCTCTGCAAATGTCCATGATAGTCTCAGTGCGCTGACGCACTTAGCCAGCTTGTTTATTATGGACGCCCATTATCTGATACCTGATACCATGTATGACTATTCATGAAATACGCCTTTTTTTTTTTTTTTTTTTTCCGACTTGTCTCGGCTCCTGTCGCTACCACTCGGCAATTGAATGGTTTTCTCGGCTTTTTCCGGAGAAAAAACGACTAAACACCCGTTTATTGCGTTGCTATAATGATGTCGGACCCAGTCCGACAAAGGACCTGTGAGGAATAATTGCAATGTCGGACCCAGTCCGACAATGGACCGCAAAGGGCTAGAAGAAGCTCTCTACTAGTCAGGTCTGTACCCTCCACCCTACTGCTCCCACTGTGCCTTTTGTCCTGCTATGACTGTCTTTCACATCCCTGTTCTGTCCTCCCGTCCTCGTCCTCTGCCCTCCCTCCGCTACTGCTCCTCCAACCCCTCTAACCTCATTTCTCTGCCTCTCCCCCCCTCCCGCACACTCTCTGGTGCACTCTGGAACTGTTACTCTTCTGCTAACAAAGCTGATTTCATCTCTGCCTTTGCCTCCCACCTCTCGCTCGATTTCCTTGCTCTCACTGAAACCTGGCTGTCCCCTGATAACACTGTTACTCCTGCTGCCTTGTCCTCTCTCTACGTCCTGTCCCATACCCCGCGTCTCACTGGACGGGGAGGTGGGACGGGTCTTCTCCTCTCTCCCTCCTTACTCTTTTCGGTCCCCTCCGATCTCATCTCACTCTCTGTCAGTACCTTTGAATTTCATGCAGTCCAACTAACCTTTCCCTGTCAACTCCTGCTCATTGTTCTGTACCGCCCCCCTGGGCCTCTCACTCACTTTCTTGATGAACTCGACTATCTACTCTCCTCCCTCCCCTCTATGTCTACCCCGACTGTCCTGTTGGGTGACTTCAACATCCATCTCTCCAACCCCAGCCACTCTGCTGGATTCCTCCCTCTCCTGCACTCCTTCGACTTCTGTCTCTCTCCGTCCCCTCCTACCCACAAAGCTGGCCGTCAACTGGACCTCACCTTCTCCAGGGCCTGCTGCCCCTCCACCCTCTCTGTCACCCCCCTGGACCTCTCTGATCACTATTTCATCTCTTTTTCTCTGTCTCTCCCCCCTCCCTGCTCCTCCTACCCCCACTGTCACCTCTCGCCGTAACCTCCGCTCTCTCTCCCCCTCTGTCCTTGCCTCCACTGCTCTCTCTCACCTCCCTCCTATCGACTCCTTCTCACAACTCTCCGTAGACTCTGCTACCTCCACCCTCTTCTCCTCACTCACCTCCTCCCTCGACTCCCTCTGTCCCCTCACCTCCCGTCCTGCTCGCCCCTCCCCTCCCCATCCCTGGCTCTCCTCTGCGCTCCGCTTGGCAAGAATCACACTGCGATCTGCTGAAAAGAAATGGAAGAGAACCAAACTCCCTGCTGCCCTAGACCTTTACCGCACTCTCCTCTCCTCCTTCTCCTCTACTCTCTCCTCTGCTAAATGTGCTTATTTCCAATCTGTAATCCAATCCTCCACTAACAACCCACGTAAACTATTCTCTACCTTCTCCTCCCTCCTAAACCCTCCCCCCTCCTCCTCCCTCCTCTATCTCCCCTGATGACTTTGCCTCCTTCTTCTCTTCTAAAATTTCAGATATCCGCAAACTCTTTAACACCTCTCCCTCCCCCGCAACCCCTCCTGCTCCAACTCCTACACCCACTACATCCCCTACTAACTCACCCTCCTTCTCCACCTTCTTGCCCCTCTCAGACTCTGACCTCTCCTCCCTGCTCCAGGGTCACAAACCCACCACGTGTGCCTTGGACCCCCTCCCCACTCACCTCTTTCAAGCTGCTGCTCCTGCTCTACTCCCCTTCATCTCCTCCCTCCTCAACACCTCTCTACTTTCTGGCATCTTCCCCTCTGCCTTCAAAAAAGCCTCTATCACTCCCCTCCTCAAAAAACCTACCCTCGACCCCACCTCCCTCCAGAGCTACCGTCCTGTCTCCCTCCTACCCTTCCTCTCCAAAACCCTCGAGCAGACTGTACACCGCCAGCTCTCTGCTTTCCTGTCCAACCACTCTCTGCTTGACCCTCTCCAATCTGGCTTCCGCTCTGCTCACTCTACTGAAACCGCCCTCCTGTCTGTCACCAACTCACTTAAATGTGCCCGAGCTGCCTCTCTCTCCTCTGTCCTAATTCTCCTCGACCTCTCTGCTGCCTTTGACACTGTTGATCACTCTATTCTACTATCATCTCTTGCTGACCTGGGGATCTCTGGCACTGCTCTGGCCTGGTTCTCCTCCTACCTCTCCAACCGCACTTACCAGGTAACCTGGCGTGGAGCAACCTCCACACCTCACCCTCTCTTAACTGGAGTCCCCCAAGGGTCAGTCTTGGGTCCTCTCCTGTTCTCTCTCTACACCCGCTCCCTGGGCCCCCTCATCGCATCCTATGGTTTCTCATACCATTTCTATGCTGATGATGCTCAGATTTTCCTCTCCTTCCCCACCTCTGACTCCACCATCTCCTCCCGTATCTCTACCTGTCTGTCTGCTATTTCCTCCTGGATGCACTCGCATCACCTCAAACTCAACCTCTCTAAATCTGACCTCCTTTTCTTTCCCTCCTCCTCCCCCTCCTCTGATCTCTCTATCTCTGTTCCTCTGGAATCTACCACACTCTCTCCCTCTTCCTCCGCTAAGAACCTTGGAGTCACCCTGGACCCCTGCCTCTCTTATTCCCAGCACATCTCCACTCTGGCACGCACTTGCCGATTCTTCCTGAGCAACATCCGAAGAATCCGACCCTTCCTCACCAACTATGCTACCCAGCTCCTGGTCCAGGCCCTGGTACTCTCCCGCCTAGACTACTGCAACTCCCTCCTGGCTGGCCTCCCTGCGTCCACCACCCGTCCGCTCCAGCTCATCCAGAACTCTGCTGCCCACCTGGTGTTCTCTCTGCCTCGCTTCGCCCATGCTACTCCACTACTCCGCTCGCTCCACTGGCTCCCGATCACCGCTCGCATCCAGTTCAAGACTCTTGTACTAGCCTACAGATGCCTTGACCAGTCTGCACCCAGCTACCTCCAGACCCTCATCTCTCCCTACACCCCCACTCGACCTCTACGCTCCGCCTGCACTAGAAGACTAGCTCTACCACCGCTACGCTCCCCTGCCTCCAAAGCCCGCTCCTTCTCCACCCTTGCTCCGCAGTGGTGGAATGACCTTCCTACAGATGTCAGGACTGCCCAGTCCCTGACCACATTCCAGCGCCTCCTTAAGACTCACCTCTTCAAAGAGCACCTGTAGAACTTCTCTGTTTGTATCCTGGGACACTATCACCCTTCATGTAAATGTGCTTTATTTTGCTCTTATCAGCCCCTATTTTACTGCATTTAATCCTGTACTTCAGAATACTGTAATCTGCCAAGTTTTTAACCTGTAGTACTTTGTATTTACTCACATCCTGATGTAACTATCACTATTTAATCATATCCTGATGTAACTATCACTATTACCTGCTGTATTATTGAATTGTGGTTTGTCACACTTGTTCTTTACTTGAACAAAAGTTATTGTATTTCTTGCTCTTATTGTATTACTTGTATTGTAACGCTTGAAATGTTTTTGCTTACGATTGTAAGTCGCCCTGGATAAGGGCGTCTGCTAAGAAATAAATAATAATAATATATATATATATATATATATATATATATATATATATATATATATATATATATATATATATATATATATATGCTAAGCTGTGTATAATTGTTAATACTACTACTACAGTAATATTCCCCTGCGTAGTTAAATATATCCTGAGTTAACTATAGGGAAAAAAAGGTTTGGGGTCATTATAATATTGAAGTGAAGTATTGACTGTGTTGCTGCACAATACCTCTTCAGAAATACAGCTGGAGAGTTAAGGTGGGGGAACCTATATTCCCCTGGAGGCACCACGTGTTCAAGCTGCATTGTTACACAAAATAATCCCTTACATAAGTATTATCAACAATTAATAATTCAGCTCTATTCATATTCAGAATGTAATACAGTATTAAAACTATCAAACTGACTGGAAACATGGAACACATTAATTGCGATCGATTCGATACCAATAGGATTATATAAGAGCTGTTGTGTATAGGCAATGTCATAAACGCCGAAATGAACACGGACGGCCTTTATTAAGGGCTGACTCGTTTAGATGTTCAAGAGATCTAGGTGTACTGGACAAATCTACTGGATTTTTTCCAAATCGTAAGTGTACTGCCTGTGATAATGCATTTAAAACTAAGAAAATGCACAAGCCATACAACGAAAAAAAAAGAGTACAGTATCTTACAAGTGATTTTGCTTCAGCTCATGTCATTAATGTGATTTCTTGTCCTAGCCATTTGCAATATGATGGTAAAACTACTAGACAGTTACAATTGCGCATTAATGAGCGAGCATAAAAGATCAATTAGGAGAAAATATATTCATTCACCACTAGCTAGACATTTTGTAGATGCCAAACATTCCGTTTCAGATCTTAAATTCTGTGGCATGTGTTGATTATTACTTTATTCAGTGTTATCACTTATGATTTTTGAATTTTAATTGGATTGGTTTTCCTTTTTTGCAGTTTGTTTATTTGAATTATTGTTTTATTTTTGAGCATTAGATGCATTTTAATGTGTATTTGTTCACTTAACCATACGTCATCCGCTCTCTGGTCCAGACCTCCTCTTAGGGCTCCTGTCCAGACGCCTGTTTGGGCAGCCATCTCCATAGGGTGCTGCGCTTCAGCTGAAGTCCTCAGGAGAGATCCTGATATCCTGACATAAACCACGAACGCAAAGGTTCTTGTCAGTACCTCTTTTCAAATGTCTTCAATTGCCAAATTCCGCAGTCCTCCCAGAGTGAGTCTACGAGAAAAAAATAACAAAACGAAACTGACACTGTCCGTGCACAAAAAAAACCCCAACCACTTGCTGTCTAATCTCGTCCTCTTTATTTTCGTTTACTTCCCTCAGCTTCTCTCTCTTTCCTATTCCGGTATCTCCTAGTTCCATGCTCCCAGTCTCTTAGTTACTCACCCTTTTTATACCTCAAAGCCCTTCTAATTCCAGGTGTGTACAGGTACCTGCAATTGTTTGGGGCGGGACCTGAGGACCGTGTGCACAGAGCTTCTGATAAACAAAACAAAAAAAAGACTTTAATTACGAACTCCGTTTCACCCGTGCACCAAACAAAATAGACAAATAATAATCAACACAGCAAAAAACACAGTGCAAAGCAAACAGAAAATTATGAAAAGAAAAAAAAACGATCTAAATAAAATATTCACACAATACTAATTAATACGTGCAGAAAATAAATAAATAAACACAGGCATATGATTCCCAGCCAATACAACTCTGTTTATGCCCACGTTTCAAATAATGAAATTTCTAAAAGCAAATCGTATTGTTTTATGTTTTCTTTACTTTTAAAGCTGAGAATCAAACACACTTCCGACAACTTCATAGCCCTGCTGGCTACGAACAAGTATTGAGTCGGCTGTTTCCCATGACCCTGGTGATACCGCGTGTTTTCCTAGTATCAGCGTCGGCATTACCATGTGTTTGGCATGCTTGCTGTACACTCTAGCATTGCATAACAAGCTGCCATTACACCTGGACTTCGTGGCGCAACGGTAGCGCGTCTGACTCCAGATCAGAAGGTTGCGTGTTCAAATCACGTCCAGGTCAAAGCCGCCTTTGTTTTTATTCCGCACTATTTCATTTTTTAACGTGTTTGAATTTGACTGTTTCCGGACATTTATTTATACAATTTAGCCTATACAACATATTGATTGTATAGCGATCAAACAGATATTTATTGTATTGCGATTCATTTGTATGTTTCATTTGATACAGCACAATAAACTAAAGTGAATAAGAAATTACTGTTGACCAGTCTTCATTGACACAGTTGGGTAATAAAGTCATATTAACACTTCCTTGCATGAGATAGTGAAAATGTGTGTAACCTTTCAGTAAGTATTTTAAATTCATTTGGGAAGGTTTAAGATTGTGAAGAAGTTTAAATATGCTGCGTATTTGCGCATTGGGAACTTTGCATAATGACGTTTTTATTAATGACACTTTCTTACGGACAGTAGTCAGGGTGATGATACAAGACCAGAGCCAATAAACCTGCTATTTGCTTGTCCTTTCACTACCATATTCTATTGTGCTTGTTCAGAATACGCGTGAATCCTGAAAACATCTCGTTAATATTTAAACAAAGCCAGCAGTCACTTTATTGATCACCCTGTGGATTAACCGCTATTGGAATACAGATGATTGTGTTAAAGATGTTAATAGACTTTCTATGTACACGTTTTAGAGCTAAGCGTTTCTTGAGGCAGTTCAAGCGCGGCACTTTCAGGCAACCAGTTCCAGTGTTTGCCTTTTGGACTTACTCTGGAAGGAATACAAAAAAAAAAAAAAAAAAAAAAAAAAGCATTTGTTGAGAACCGCATTTGGGAGAAAACTTAACAGTTTCGAAATTGTAAAGGCTTCGGATTCTATTATGGTGTTGCCGAGCTGTTGAACGTTTTTCATTACAGGTTTACTGGATTGCCAAAAAGAATGCTATCTCGAAAGATCAGTCTTGTCACGCCGAAATAGCTCAGTTGGGAGAGCGTTAGACTGAAGATCTAAAGGTCCCTGGTTCGATCCCGGGTTTCGGCAAACAACAACACGATATTGGTTTTGTATTATTTTGAACTAAAAAAACAGAGCACATTCATTCTTCAGCGTAATTGGATGAAATAACAGCGTATCAGAGTGCCATTTTCTAATGTGATTAAGAAATGCAAAAAACATCGTCCCTGGGTGGCTTGAACCACCAACCTTTTGGTTAACAGCCGAACGCGCTAACCGATTGCGCCACAGAGACCAACCTGTTAAGCAGCCAAAGCATACGGGAGTGATGAGCAAGGCGAGATGCTGCAGAACGTGATCGAGGGAGCAGAACTCATCAGAACCTGAGATCACATCTAAGAAGAAAGCAACACGGGGCAGGAAAGTCTATGTAATCGATTATGGAAGCACAGCATATGTCGTTTTGTTAGATAACACCCTGGGAGACAACAGAGCAGTGTGTGTAAATAGCTACAATGGAAACCATATACTTACGACTTAATTTTGATACAGAACTGTGGTCATGTGTAATCTGTTTTCATTATGATAAGAAAACTACAGTTCAGTGGATTATATTTGGAATCTTTGGTTCTGTCATTCACTTTTTTCTCAAATAAGATGACAAATTAATAGCTCAGTTGGTTACAGTGAAAGACACCTCGAAAAGTCAGCCCGGCTAGCTCAGTCGGTAGAGCATGAGACTCTTAATCTCAGGGTCGTGGGTTCGAGCCCCACGTTGGGCGTCCTTTTTAAATACAAATTGAAGATGTTTCTTCGAGACAACGGAGCAAAGTCTGATTCTGTTCACATTGTACACAGTATTGCAACAAAATTACTTATTGGTCATTGTCAAATAGCAATTGCTATTGTAAAAAGCATGCATCGTTTATAGCTATAACGAAATTGAAATAAATAATCTTACTTTTTTGGGTTGACTTCAATCCGTTTCTTTTTTTTAAAATTGTCTTAGCATCATTCATGGAGCATCAGTTGGTATGTGCGTAATAAACCCAATCGGGCCTTGATACGATCCCCTAGTGTGTGCTGAAATAAATAATGCGTTTTTCAACATTAACAAACGCAGCTTGTCAGAATGGCCGAGTGGTCTAAGGCGCCAGACTCAAGGACTCTGTCTTTCTAAAGAATTGTGTGTTCTGGTCTCTGAATGGAGGCGTGGGTTCAAATCCCACTCTGACAGTTGACTTTTACTTATTTTTAAAAATAATAAATTTCAGCACTCAATACCATTTTAATTTCCATTTTAAATCGGACTAAAATAGTGTTCCTAACACAGATTGCATTTTTGTTGTAAACAGACTACTTGTTAACGTCACTGAAAAATATTTTGTGTCCAAACATGTTATTTAACTTGATTGTTTTAAAATTCCAAATAACATATTACTGAAAAACATCTCCGTCGACCACTGGATCGTGGTCTCAGGCTGGGACGTGGACCATTGAGAACAGTATAAACCATTTATTACTAGACGCAGCTTACAGGAGAAATGCCCTCCTTTAACATGCTAGGATGATCGACTTCGGCATTCTCCAACTGCTGTTTACATTTTCTAACACGTTATGAGGAAGAACAATATTTTGGTGTCCAAACATGTGATATTTAATTTGATTGTTTTAATATTCCAAATAACATATTACTTTGAAAAACATATATATTTTTTTAATACAGTCCTATTTGAGTATTTAAAATATGGTTATATTCCAATGCCAGCAACGGTGTGTTAATTTAACGGAGCGCCTAACGCCGCTCGGAACGTTCGCATTTTTAAATCCTAACGGTCTCTCCTCAGCTGAGTGGAATGTTCACGAGCCGGTTGCCTAGCAGCGTCTCCCCCTCCTTCTCTGCCCCGCCGTCTCGCCCTCTCTCGTTGCTCCAGCTAGGAGTTCAAATATAGCTTCGTTATATTAGCGCAATTCTTTACTAACTTTTACAAATTAGCTTATTAGGGGCTTCGTGTTTTTAATATGGTTCAGGTGCAGTCCGGACAGACTGACTGGAGCATCATTACAGTATACCGCACTGCGCTCAGCTCAGTGTGGCCGCTGATACACAAAATAATGAACGACTGTTTAAATAAATCACATGTATTGCTTTTTAATGCTAAATATGTATCTGGTATTCTAAGTATTATCAACAATTAATAATTCCCTTTCAAGTCGAAGACGACCACCAACATTAAGTATGGGATATTCCCTGCCCTTGAGGTAGGTAATACTGAGCTCTCTATATCAGAGCTGCCGAAGGCCCCTTCCTGTGATGACGCACTCGGTCCCGCCTACCGAGGGTATAAAACCGTCACTCACCGGAAGATCTCCCTCTTTTTCCGCCAAACCCGTGAGGGCGACCAGAGCGACCTCATGGTTGGTGGTCGTCTTCTCTTTTAGGGAACCAGGGTTACGGTAGGTAACCTAACGTTCCCTTTCAAGTCGAAGACGACCACCAACATTAAGTATGGGATAATGTATACCAGAGCCGTCGCGAGGGAGAAGGAACGGCAGCATATGAGGGACGCACAAGCACTGTCTAACCTAGAGGTTAGCGGTGTGAACTTACACCCTCAAGGACCCTTGTGCCCACAGATGGCACAACAGGATCTACCACATTAATGTGGTAGAATCTGGTGAAAGTATGCGGCGTAGCCCAGCTAGCCACAGCACAATCTCAGACAGTCGAATGCGCAGCTACTTTACCAGTTGGGGGTAACCCTACACCATCATATTCAGTCGACACCGTGTCTGCAATCCAGTGTGACAAAAGCTGCTAGAGGGGCTGTCCTAGGGTCAGTGTTCAGTGATAGAGAAACAGCTGGTCAGATTGACACAGCGCTCTTGTCCTAGCACGTAACATCTCAATGCCTGCACTGGGCAGAGAAATTCAATCTCTCATCCTCCATTGAAGCAACGGAGGTGTATGAAAAGACTCCAGTTCCACAGACTGGTTAATGTGGAAAGCTGTAATCACCTTGGGGAGGAAAGCGGGGTTGGTGCGCAGCGACACTCCACTTCCATCCTCCCACACGTGCATGCAGGAGCTGTGCACAGACAGCACCTGCAGCTCACTGATCTGCTTTACGGAGGTGATAACTAAGAGGAAGGCTGTCTTCATAGACAGATAATTCAGCTCAATGGAATTTAAGGGCTCAAACGGGCCTTCGTGAGAGCCTCTAGCACAATATTAAGGCTCCATTCGGGGAGAACAGTCCTCCTAGGAGGGCGTAATCACCGTGCACCTTTAAGGAAATGGGTAGTCAAAAATGCACACCCGGAGACATAGAATCTACAGGGGCATGGCAAGCAGAGATAGCCTCTGAATACACCTGCAAGGTGGAAGGTGACCGTCCAGCACCAAGCAGTTCCTGCAGGAACTGCAATATGACTGGCCTAGGGCAAGTGATGGGGTCAAGGTTTCTAGCCAGACACCAAGCTTGGAAATATTTCCACTTATAGGTATACAAAAAACCTAGTGGAGTCTGCCCTAGCGCTATGCATGGTACCCACAACTGGGTCCGATAGCCCTAGTTCTAGCCAGCAGTCCCTTACAGGGGCCAGACCCATATCTGGAACCTGCGTGGCTCCGGGTGCCAAAGAGAGCCTTCTGCCTGACTGAGGAGATCCAACGAAGTGGAATCTCCCAGGGCTGGCTATGCAACAGCTGGCACAGGGTCGAAAACCACATTCTCTTGGCCACCTGGAGAACTAATGCTTCTCTAACCCGACTTTTCGTAGAAAAGCCAGGAGCAGCGGTATAGGCGGGAAAGCGTACAAAAAAACGCTTTGGACCACTCGTGGGCTGCTCTCAGTTCCCACGCATTATATCCAGCGATCCGACCAGGGTCCGCGAAGTCCTCCACCTGCCCAGACCGGCCCCCAACAGAGTTGGGTGCGTCTGTCATCACCAATTGATAGTTTTGTATCACTCCTATGTTTGATCCTTTGCTTAGAAGAGAGGTTTGCTTCCACCAGCATAGGGCTTCCCAGCCTAGGCGAGACACGGTCAGCTGACAGTGTCTGTAATGCTTGGGGTGCAGCCTAAGGCACTGAGCCACACTTGGATCGGGCGCTTGTGGAGTAACCCTAGATGGGTGAGTGATGAAGCCGAGGCCATCAGACCCAATAGTTTTTAACACAACACCAATTATACTGTGAACCCTTGCTGAACAGGGCGAGACAGTTGCAAATGGCAGCCACTCTGTCGTCCGACAGGCAGGCTTGCACTGTGTGGGCCACTGCTCCTTCCTGCGACTGGGCAGATCAACCAGTCGTTCAGCTGCTTCATCACCCTGATCACTTGCAGCCGCAAGGGAGCTAGGATGGCATCCATGCACTTTGAAATATGAAATACACTCCCCTGTAAGGTGAAGCGGAGATACTTCCTGTGCACTAGACGAATAGCAACGTGGAATCCAAGTTCTTTCAGTCCAGTGTGATAAACCATTCGCCCGGCCAGACAGCCTGCCGAGTACGGCAGATGCCAGCGCGTAACATCCGGGGCAACCACCGGTGCAGGCGGGGTCAGCTCCAGGGCCACAGCAAGGGCTTGAGCCTGCTGTCTGGCCAGGACCAGCGCAGCGTACAGCTCAGCCGGGGTCCCGGTGGAAATAACGCTGTATATTTTTTTTCAAACTGCAAGGCAGTCAAGAACCGAAAATACACACCCTCCACGCAAGCTGTGCAGGTAAAAATAATAGTTACCACGGCAACGCGGGTAACTGATTTTGTTTTTGTTTTTTTTAAACAAGCCGGCGTAAGCATCTCGACAGCGAGTCTCAGCATAGCTGGATCCCGATGGAGGAATTGCGCTTGTATCGTTTTTATTATTTTTAAAAACACAAGGCAGTGAAATAAAAACACACATTCACGCCCACAACAGCAAGCTGTGAGGGTAATAACGCAGACACCACGGCAACTTGGGTGAACTGAATATTTTAAGCGCACCGAGAGGGTGGGCTGAGGCAGTCCAGCAGAGTCAATTCCACAGCGGGGCACGGCAGAGCCGGAGCCCGGTGGGGGAACACGTGTCTCTTTTTCTTTTAAACTGCAACATTATTATTATTTTATTCCTTAGTAGACGCCCTTATCCAGGGCGACTTAACAGCAGAGGAAAGCAGAAAACAGCGATCGCTGTAAGGCTTTCAGCAGACTGCAATCGCAAAGCGATGTAGGCTGTTAAGCAGAAAAAGAGTGAACACAGCGTAGTAACTGGACAGGGGTGTCTAGCCTGGACTACGTGCAGTCACACGACCGGAGCAGCGTGTAGCTTACCGCGGAGTGAAGCACCTTGCACCTTCTACAGGCAGAAGGCAACGAGGCACCTCGTGCATCGAGCACCCGAGGCGCTATGCGCCCTGATGTACTAAGCACTTGCCTACTAAGCACCATACGTCCTGTGGGTATGATGTGTCGCAGGCCGTACAGGGAAGGACCTCGATATGGTGCTGACTCTGCATTAGCACTGAGGCACTGCTTGCACTACGTTGAACACTGGTAAGTGTTAACGTAGTGTGTCCACTCACTAGCGTTACAGCAAGGTATGCTGAGCCCCGTGCGCACCGAGTATCCTGATTTCACAGATACTGTGCAGCACCGTGAGCTATGTGCCAGGTTGAGCAGTGCTTACGCAATAACCCGTGCGTCCCAAGCGCACTGTGTACTGCATTCGAGATGCTAGGCAGAGAGTCCTGAGACAGGACGTCTGGCTTGTGCATAGCACTAAGCACTGCTTTCACTGCGTTTGACCCACAGGTACTAACACAGTGTAATTTCGCTATGGCTACAAGTAAGGCTATTAACACCACTTACCCAGCGCCGGGTACCGTGGGCACAAGTGCACCGTGTACTACGCAGCATATGGGCACTAGTGTACAACCAACTACGCCTGCACCGTGTAAAATGTACACTGCTTGCAGCGCTTGAGCTGAGCTCAGTGCGTACTGCTATTACCGTGCAGCACCACAGGCTATGCGCTAGTAGAGCAGTACTTACGCAGCGAGCGCAACGTGCACCGCACTGCTTGCCACGAGCGTTCCAAACGCCTTGCACAACGGGTACAGTACACTGCGTGAACTGCGTATCGTGCACACTGTGCGTAACTGCACTTTAGATCAAGCGCAACGTCGAACGTTCTAGACGCCTCGTGCAGCTGGAGCGTAAACTGCATACCCTGCGCTCTGTGTGTAACTTTTTGGAAGGAGCAACGAGCACAGGCACGTTATATGCGCTGTGAATATCGTTCTACGTACACTGCGTACTGGGAACCAAGTACCGTGTGCGTTATGCTCCTACGCTGGCGTCGGATAATACGCAGCCTGTGCCAAGAGAAATCGGGCTATGCGTGCGCCGCGGTACCGCAGCACCGGAGAGGACGCTACGCAAAGTGCGTACCCAGACCGCGTGGTCAACGCAAAGCGTGTACCAGGGGGGGACAGAGGCCGAAGCCGCGGTGGGTGAAGTTTATGTCAAGCAAAAATTACAGTTTATAAGAAGGAAGGAAAGAGAGAGAGAGAGAGAGAGAGAGCACACCGAACGCACATGAACCGACTCACCGCAGCGGTCAGGTTCGGCCGGCTACTCCACTCAGACGGGGATACGGTAGTACCTAGCCCCGAGGAAGGGAGCGCGGCTGGGTCACTCGACAGCGGGGATATGGCAGGCCTAGCCCCGAGGAGGATACTTGTGTAACTCTCTTTAGGAAAAGACTCACTCGCGGGTGGCTGCACACAGCCGCTCACATATGACAGACAGTAAAAAGAGAGCGGCCCACCAAGGGGGCCGTTGAAAGACAGAAAGATGAAAGACTCTGTCTTTTTCAAGAGTCGTTGATTCCAGGAAAGCGGCAAGCCAGCTTTCAGAACGAATGCTAGGAACTACAACTAACCCAAATGGACTCGAGGGCTCTTTCTATCAACACGCTCAGTTCTAGACACAGTCTAGACACACGTCATCACAGGAAGGGGCCTTCGGCAGCTCTGATATAGAGAGCTCAGTATTACCTACCTCAAGGGAAGGGAATATCCCATACTTAATGTTGGTGGTCGTCTTCGACTTGAAAGGGAAGTGGAATTTCAACTCCCCTTTTACCCTTCGTGCAATCCATAAAATTAATAAACTGTTCAAGCGAATACAGTTTTTTTATGGGCTGACTGACCGGGGTGTCGGAGAGCATCGAGGTGTCAGAGAGCTCTCCCTCCTCATCCTCGTCTTCTCCCGCGAACGCCTCCCATTCCTCGGCCGAATCCTCCTCTGTGGCTCCCGACTCATCTTCCTCCGGCTGTGAGGACTCTGCTGAGGGCAGGGCTATGGCGTCACTGGATGCTAGTCCAACGCTGCCGCTAGCCTCCTTCCCTGTGCGGGGAAGCTCCGCAGCCACGGCCTGATCACCGCCGTCGCCGCCGCTCTCCCCCAGCCCCGACTCTCCGACAGCGGCAGCGCTGGGCTGAGACCCCGCATCTCCACCAACCAGCGAGCCATGGCTCGGCTCCCCAGGAGCAGCAGGATGAGCGAACACCCTCAGCCTGACCAGCCCCCTGCCTTTCAGCGCTGCCCTCCGCCGCAGCCGCTGATCTGAGCTTAGGGCAGGCTTGCTTCATATGCCCTTCCTCGCCACAATGAAAACATTTCATTGTGTCCGAGGTTGCAAAAATAACACACTCTTTCCCCTCTATAATAAATCTCCAGGCTACATTAAGATCCTGCCCCGGGTTATGCGGCAATACAAACACTTGTCTATGAAAAGACAACACATGTTTCACCTCGGGGTTCTTACAGCCGAGCGGAATCATTCTAATAGGGGACATGATTTTACTGTATCTTGCCAATTCTCTTTCAATCTCTACATTTGGAATAAAAGGGAGGACATTTGATAAAACCACTTTCCTCAGAGAAATTGAAAGAGGTAAAGCAGAAATAAAAGCACCATTGACAGAAAATCCTTCCTCCACAATCTTATTTACGAGAGTTTCTTGACTTAAAAACACAACAATGGCCTTATTCATACGTGAAGCAGATTTAATATTGTTAAAACCAATTGTCTTACCGACCGATAACAGAACGTCCTCCACGGAAACTTCATTGTCGGGCACACACCTGAACCCATGTCTCCGTGTCAGTCCCTCTATACCGCCAGAGTGTGAGCCCATCTTGGGCTACACAAACTAACTTAGCCTCCCAAATGGCAAGGCCAATAGATAGATAAATAAATAAATAACAATACAATTTGAAATAGAAAGGCTATAAATAAATAAAGCTTTTTTGAAGAAACTTATAAAATTCCTTTTAAATTAACCGTGTAAAAATAGTAAAACCAAGACTCTAAAAACGGACCTGCACTATTCAAACACACCGCTCTCAGCTCGAGAGAGAGAGAGAGAGATAATTGAATTTTAAAATCCCTTTATTGAACAACACAAAAGAAAAACAATAAGACAGAGAGAGCACTTGATCTTTTAGTCCTTGTGCTCCCAGATTGTGGAATGCACAGCAACCTCATCCCAGAAGAGCTACATCAGTTGAAAGGTGCTATATCAATGAAGTTTAGATTATTTTTGATTGAACACAGTAGCTATGGAATTATGGGTAATCAATATATGCAAATTTCAGCAAAAACAAGGACCAAACAAATTGCCTGAAAGTGGCCAAAAGGCTTCTGACAATCACAATATATATATATATATATATATATATATATATATATATATATATATATATATATATATATATATATAATATATGAAATGGAGCAGTACTGTCTCTTATAAGGAGCGTGTTATTCACAGCAGTGTGAAATGGAGTGGTACTGTCTCTATAGGAGTGTGTATTTACTGCAGTGTGAAATGGAGCAGTACTGTCTCTTATAAGGAGTGTGTTATTCACAGCAGTGTGAAATGGAGCGGTACTGTCTCTTATAAGGAGCGTGTTATTCACAGCAGTGTGAAATGGAGCAGTACTGTCTCTATAGGAGTGTGTTATTCACAGCAGTGTGTTGTGGAGCAGTACTGTCTCTATAGGAGCGTGTTATTCACAGCAGTGTGAAATGGAGCGGTACTGTCTCTTATAAGGAGTGTGTTATTCACAGCAGTGTGAAATGGAGCGGTACTGTCTCTTATAAGGAGTGTGTTATTCACAGCAGTGTGTTGTGGAGCAGTACTGTCTCTATAGGAGTGTGTTATTCACAGCAGTGTGAAATGGAGCGGTACTGTCTCTTATAAGGAGTGTGTTATTCACAGCAGTGTGAAATGGAGTGGTACTGTCTCTATAGGAGTGTGTTATTCACAGCAGTGTGAAATGGAGTGGTACTGTCTCTATAGGAGCGTGTTATTCACAGCAGTGTGTTGTGGAGCAGTACTGTCTCTATAGGAGCGTGTTATTCAGAGCAGTGTGAAATGGAGCGGTACTGTCTCTTATAAGGAGTGTGTTATTCACAGCAGTGTGTTGTGGAGCAGTACTGTCTCTATAGGAGTGTGTTATTCACAGCAGTGTGAAATGGAGCGGTACTGTCTCTTATAAGGAGTGTGTTATTCACAGCAGTGTGAAATGGAGCAGTACTGTCTCTATAGGAGTGTGTTATTCACAGCAGTGTGAAATGGAGTGGTACTGTCTCTATAGGAGTGTGTAATTCACAGCAGTGTGAAATGGAGCGGTACTGTCTCTTATAATGAGTGTGTTATTCACAGCAGTGTGAAATGGACGCGTACTGTCTCTTATAAGGAGTGAGTTATTCACAGCAGTGTGAAATGGAGCAGTACTGTCTCTATAGGAGCCTGTTAATCACAGCAGTGTGAAATAGAGCGGTACTGTCTCTATATGAGCGTGTTATTCACAGCAGTGTGAAATGGAGCGGTACTGTCTCTATAGGAGTGTGTTATTCACAGCAGTGTGAAATGGAGTGGTACTGTCTCTTATAAGGAGTGTGTTATTCACAGCAGTGTGAAATGGACGCGTACTGTCTCATATAAGGAGTGAGTTATTCACAGCAGTGTGAAATGGAGCAGTACTGTCTCTATAGGAGCCTGTTAATCACAGCAGTGTGAAATAGAGCGGTACTGTCTCTATAGGAGCGTGTTATTCACAGCAGTGTGAAATGGAGCAGTACTGTCTCTTATAAGGAGCGTGTTATTCACAGCAGTGTGAAATGGAGCGGTACTGTCTCTTATAAGGAGTGTGTTATTCACAGCAGTGTGAAATGGAGCGGTACTGTCTCTATAGGAGTGTGTTATTCACAGCAGTGTGAAATGGAGCGGTACTGTCTCTATAGGAGTGTGTTATTCACAGCAGTGTGAAATGGAGCGATACTGTCTCTTATAAGGTGTGTGTTATTCACAGCAGTGTGAAATGGAGCAGTACTGTCTCTTATAAGGAGTGTGTTATTCACAGCAGTGTGAAATGGAGCAGTACTGTCTCTTATAAGGAGTGTGTTATTCACAGCAGTGTGAAATGGAGCAGTACTGTCTCTATAGGAGTGTGTTATTCACAGCAGTGTGAAATGGAGCAGTACTGTCTCTATAGGAGCGTGTTATTCACAGCAGTGTGAAATGGAGCAGTACTGTCTCTATAAGGAGCATGTTATTCACAGCAGTGTGAAATGGAGCGGTACTGTCTCTATAGGAGTGTGTTATTCACAGCAGTGTGAAATGGAGCAGTACTGTCTCTATAGGAGCGTGTTATTCACAGCAGTGTGAAATGGAGCAGTACTGTCTCTTATAAGGAGCGTATTCACAGCAGTGTGAAATGGAGCGGTACTGTCTCTTATAAGGAGTGAGTTATTCACAGCAGTGTGAAATGGAGCAGTACTGTTTCTATAGGAGTGTGTTATTCACAGCAGTGTGAAATGGAGTGGTACTGTCTCTTATAAGGAGTGTGTTATTCACAGCAGTGTGAAATGGAGCGGTACTGTCTCTTATAAGGAGTGTGTTATTCACAGCAGTGTGAAATGGACGCGTACTGTCTCTTATAAGGAGTGAGTTATTCACAGCAGTGTGAAATGGAGCAGTACTGTCTCTATAGGAGCGTGTTATTCACAGCAGTGTGAAATGGAGCAGTACTGTCTCTTATAAGGAGCGTATTCACAGCAGTGTGAAATGGAGCGGTACTGTCTCTTATAAGGAGTGAGTTATTCACAGCAGTGTGAAATGGAGCAGTACTGTTTCTATAGGAGTGTGTTATTCACAGCAGTGTGAAATGGAGTGGTACTGTCTCTTATAAGGAGTGTGTTATTCACAGCAGTTTGAAATGGAGCGGTACTGTCTCTTATAAGGAGTGTGTTATTCACAGCAGTGTGAAATGGAGCAGTACTGTCTCTTATAAGGAGTGTGTTATTCACAGCAGTGTGAAATGGAGCAGTATTATTATTATTATTATTATTTATTTCTTAGCAGACGCCCTTATCCAGGGCGACTTACAATCGCAAGCAAATACAAATACATTCAAGTGTTACAATATAAGTCATACAATAAGAACAAGAAATACAATAGTACAGTACTGTCTCTTATAAGGAGTGTGTTATTCACAGCAGTGTGAAATGGAGCGGTACTGTCTCTATAGGAGTGTGTTATTCACAGCAGTGTGAAATGGAGCAGTACTGTCTCTTATAAGGAGTGTGTTATTCACAGCAGTGTGAAATGGAGCGATACTGTCTCTTATAAGGAGTGTGTTATTCACAGCAGTGTGAAATGTAGCAGTACTGTCTCTTATAAGGAGTGTGTTATTCACAGCAGTGTGAAATGGAGCAGTACTGTCTCTATAGGAGTGTGTTTTTCACAGCAGTGTGAAATGGAGCAGTACTGTCTCTATAGGAGTGTGTTATTCACAGCAGTGTGAAATGGAGCAGTACTGTCTCTTATAAGGAGTGTGTTATTCACAGCAGTGTGAAATGGAGCGGTACTGTCTCTTATAAGGAGTGTGTTATTCACAGCAGTGTGAAATGGAGCAGTACTGTCTCTTATAAGGAGTGTGTTATTCACAGCAGTGTGAAATGGAGCAGTACTGTCTCTATAGGAGTGTGTTATTCACAGCAGTGTGAAATGGAGCAGTACTGTCTCTATAGGAGTGTGTTATTCACAGCAGTGTGAAATGGAGCAGTACTGTCTCTTATAAGGAGTGTGTTATTCACAGCAGTGTGAAATGGAGCGGTACTGTCTCTTATAAGGAGTGTGTTATTCACAGCAGTGTGAAATGGAGCAGTACTGTCTCTTATAAGGAGTGTGTTATTCACAGCAGTGTGAAATGGAGCAGTACTGTCTCTTATAAGGAGTGTGTTATTCACAGCAGTGTGAAATGGAGCAGTACTGTCTCTATAGGAGTGTGTTATTCACAGCAGTGTGAAATGGAGCAGTACTGTCTCTTATAAGGAGTGTGTTATTCACAGCAGTGTGAAATGGAGCAGTACTGTCTCTTATAAGGAGTGTGTTATTCACAGCAGTGTGAAATGGAGCGGTACTGTCTCTTATAAGGAGTGTGTTATTCACAGCAGTGTGAAATGGAGCAGTACTGTCTCTATAGGAGTGTGTTATTCACAGCAGTGTGAAATGGAGCAGTACTGTCTCTATAGGAGTGTGTTATTCACAGCAGTGTGAAATGGAGCGTTACTGTCTCCTATAATGACCGTGTTATTCACAGCAGTAAGCACTAGGTACTCAGAGCAATTCCTTACCCTGAGGCTTTTAAAAGGTCATTTTCCATTTACTGTATTTTGTTCATTTTTATTCATTTCAGCGTGATACAAAAGTGTTGCAAAGCATCAGTTTATGAAAACTGCTGTCAGAACAAAACTGAATTAACTATCTGCCTTTGATTAGCAATGAAAAATATACTGTGTGCACAATACATGTTAAAATAACAACAACAACAATAAACACAGTATAAAAATGCACTAAGGGCTGGATTCACAATCCTGACCTTCTCTGTTGCTGACGTCTCTCATCTAAAAAAATAAGAAAATAAATACAGTATTTGTAAACCATGTGAAGAAGCACATACATGAAAATCTCATCACCTCGATTTTTCTTTAAATTGAAATGCCCAGTATTTACCCGTTTTCTCCCAAATTTGGAATGCCCAATTTGATTGCTAACCTAGGCAGCTACCCACAAACCACCTGGGGCACTTTAGCCAATCGTTTATACTGTATGGTGGAGAGTGCTGTTGCCTGGTGAGATGAACTAATCCCAGCCAACTGGCAATTGCAAATGCAGCCACTAGACTGGCAACTACAGTACTAGATACAACCAAGATTCAAAACAGTGAGCTCTGGATCATATGACTAACCATGCAGTAGTGTCTTTACTAGGTGAGCCACTGCAGACCCCCAGCTAACCTTTTCTCATTAACTTCAATGTAGAAGCACTGGTAACCAGTCCTTACCTCTAACTGATATTCCACAGTTTCATATTTCTTCCCAGTATAGTAACTTTTGACCTCTTTTTTGCAGCAACTGGGATGAACGTAGTTTGCAAGGAGGAAGTCAACCACGATTATTGTCTGAAAGGTACGTAGAGGAAAATGACCTTCATGAGATCCACACTGATTTAAAACTGTGAATGCACTTTATACACAAAGACAGGGATGCATTAGCAGAATACATTGCAACTGTTTTAGACTCACCATACCGAAGTAGGCGAGTGTGGATCCAATGTATGTAATCAGCTTAATTAGACTGAATTTTCCAGCCTTTTGAAAAAAAAAAAAAATGTAAATGTTTATTATAATAATAAGTCTTTCATTGTGTCAGGACTCTAAACTAGGCTAAAGGTTTGAATGGGAAGGGGGGCTCACATTAAAACTGTCCGTCCTGAAAGAATCATCTTGAGCAGAGCAGTGACCTGTTTGAAGGACTGAAAGCTAATTAATAAATCCTATTCTGAATGCAGTGCTCTTGGTTACATTTCAAAATAGTGGTTATGAAAGAAACGTACTTTTCTTCACAGGACAGGTGTACTTGTTTCAGTGTACATATTCATGTGATAAATTGGTTTAATTTGATATGCACTAAACAGTGTTCAAACTAAGAGTCTTAATCACCTTTCCAGTCACCATGACATCAAACCGGATTCCATACACCTTGAACAATGTGCGCTCTTCCACTCCGTTCTGTTTATAGTATCTTGCAAACCTGTAAATAAAGACCAGCAGATTGTTCTCTGGTATACAGTCCTGTCTGCCATACCCACAGGAATTATCAAGATGCAAATCCGTACCTATTATGGTTTCGTTCAATTTGCAGCAGTACAGCTGCAATTCAGCAAAGCTGAAATAAAAGGAATGATTTAACGGCATAATGTTGTTGCAAAGCGAGTGCGCTGTTATCCAGCTGCATCCCCTCACTGCCAGAATTAGGAGGTTTAAACTGGAACGCAACAGTTCCTGTGCCTGCCACGGGATGGCGCTCCAGCTCTAAGGCATTGTCACACTTTGAAACAACCAAGACAAATGGCAAACAGTTTTCACTGTGGCTGACAACTCAAGCCTACCAGTCAACAGTAAGCAATACCACCATCGCCAGCTCTAGCTAACAGTATATTAGACACTGGAAGCATACCCCTTCCCTCTAATACAAGACTGTACTCCTGCTCTGACCTGAAGCTGAAGCCAGGGAATAGGGTCTTCTTGTCGTTTTTCTCATCCAGTCTTCGAAAGCTGTACTCCGGGACACACTTGTGAAGCAGCCAATCCAGGTCACATTCCCAGTTAATCTGTATTGCTATCACTCCTCCCTGTAATTCAAGTGGAAGTACGATCACCCTCACAAACATGACCATGAGGTATAAGAGCATGTACAGAATAGGATAAAGTAATGGTAATGACTGACATGTGGACAGACAGAGACACCTCCATATAGCCCCACAATCTCATACTCCCAATAGCATGTGCTGAATAATGTGAATACCATGTTTCATTCTGGTTTGATAAGAGATTGTCCAGATATATGTAAAAATGTAAGTGAGACATACAGAGGTACGACTGCCTATACTGTATTCCCATTGCTAGGGATTCCTCTGCGAGGGATAGCAATGGGAATTTAAATGTAAAGACCATCAAATACAATTCCCTGCTGAAGTCTGATAATATGATGCAGAATATTTAGTACTTCTAGTTTTAAGGATACAAGAACCCCCACATTTAACCTGTAGAGAAATAGATCAAATAAAAGTTATTGCAGATACTCAATTTATATTAAGAAACACATTTGTAGTTTAAATCAAGGATAATGTAATTAATTTAAACAAATCAGACGCACTGCGCTCAGCACAGCTGCAAGGTATGCTGGAACACTTGGAACACTGCTGACACAAAGAGCTTGCAAAAACAAGGTTCAGCTTCACAGCATGTTTAGGCAAGATATATAAGACAGGCATTTGAGAAGAATTCAAGAGGATCCTCCATGAACACACACCAGCATTGTGTCGGATGCTCTCCCAGAGATTAGAGAACTCATTACTCATTCATTTCTGCTAATAACTAGAAGCCTGTAACAGGGGAAGTCTGTGCTGACTATCTGGCGCATGCGTGTTTCTGCAGGAAGAGGGCAGCAGTTTCGGAAGATCCGCCTGTCAGTCATGGCGATGACACGGAGAGGTGGGGAAGAGGGTGTGTTGGCTTTCCCTCTCTCTAAGTGGCCGAGAGGCGGGCCTTGGGGGATTCCTCGGCCCATAAGAACTGCGCTTGGTTGTGCATTCGGGTGGCCATGACAGAGGAAGCCCAGGGACGCTAGCTGAGGTGGCGAGCGTACACAAACACCAGGCAGGAACGCCAGTGGTAGAAGCAAGAAAAATAAAATCAGGCAAGCACGGCTGAGGAAGACAGCCAGCCTTAAACAAACCATTTATTAAAATCTCTGGTTACGTACCCGAGGGGACGAATGTAGAACTAGGGGAACCTTGGCCACCCTAGTGTATAGTGCACAGCGAAGCGTAGGACAAGATCCGAGCTGGCTGGCATAGCAGCAGTGGGGGGCTACGTAAGCAGCACTTTTGTTTTGTAGTTTCATTACTGTGTTTTATTTTCCTTTTTCATTTCGCCTTTGGTTTTCATTATTATTTTTGAGCACCTGTGAGTGCACCTGCCTATACCTGTGTTGGTAACCTGTAGTCCTGATTACCACTGCCGGTATACAGGCCACAGACAACAACGCCCTCTGCGGGCTAAAATAAATACAAAAGAAAAGAAATAAAACTGGGCACCTGGGCGGTGTTTTCAAGTACAATCTTTGGTCTCCCGTGTCAGTGAATACCCTCACCCTTCCACAAAGCCACATTAATACTGATTAAGCTGCAGAAGTGTGACACTTGATTACTGGAATCAATAAAGGAAACAGGTTCAGTTCTGCTTCGATCCTTGTTGTGTGCACTCCTGCACACACAGATACAGACAGGATGTAGTTTCCTTACACCTGCATCACTCTGATCCAAACAAGCATACTCTCCAGCACAAGAACAGGGGCACAGCAAGAAAATGAATAAGCATACTCTTCAGCACAAGAACAGGGGCACAGTAAGAACATGAATAAGCATACTCTTCAGCACAAGAACGGGCACAGTAAGACAATGAATAAGCATACTCTTCAGCACAAGAACAGGGGCACAGTAAGAAAATGAATAAGCATACTCTTCAGCACAAGAACAGAGGCACAGTAAGAAGCAAGACAATGATCTCTCCTTTGAATTGCCTTCTGTTTTGTTTTCTCATTTCTCTACAATGAAATGTAGACGGTTGCAATTGGCAGCCCTGACCCTGGGAACAGAAGCCCTCTTGTGTGATTCTATGAAAAGAAAAGAACCAGGAATTAACCTTAACAGCCATTTCTGTGAAATTCTCCCCGGCTTCTTGGACAATATTTCCCAGGCGGAATATCGGGCAGTATGGGTCTGTCTTTCGGTTAAACATACACTGTTTTAGATAGGTTTCGTTCATATCCATCAAGATGTTTCTCCTGTGAAAAATAAATAAATAAATTAATAAATGATTATAAAGGTGACATTATATTACTACAGTAAATTAGCTTGTAATCTAGAGCCTTACTTTGTGTAATTGAAGTTAATGAATCCAATGTTGTTTTTAATAAAGACGGTGAAGTTTTCTGCTGATTCCAAAACAGCAGGTCTAGGTAGAAAAAAGAATGACATTATTTACTGAGAATCATCTTTCATGCCCTTTGAGCCTTTATTATTAGGCAAACACTGACGAGTGGCTCCCATAGCCTATGCCTTTTATCATGTATTTTATAAGAAAGTGTAACATTATAAATATAAGCCATTAGGCACATCTGATTTGATCCCATCAGTGAACCCCCGACCATGCCATCCAGTTGACTCCTGTGCGATCTGTACGTACTCAGATCTTAATCAAGCAGCAGAGCTCTCTAGTGGACTCACTCAGAAAGAATCAGATTTTTTAAATATATAATATTATATATATATATTATATATATATATATATATATATATATATATAAATAATTTTAATTATTTTACCCCTGATTTTCTCCCCAATTTAGAATGCCCAATCATTTTTTCCCCTCACCGCAGAAATTCCCCACACAGCTGCTCAGTTGAACTGAAGGTTCAGTGAGTATCCTCCGATCCCATGATCGAGCCAGTTTCCTTTTCTACACCCAGGAACTAGAGAGAGGATGTCAGGGAACTACCGGCCTCTGGAGGACAAAGGCCAGCTCTGCAGGTGTCTGCCGAGCTCGCTAGGCGTCTGGCCAGGAGGGTCCTGTGTAGCATGATGATGAGAAACAGTGTGCCGGGTTTGCCTCCCTAACCTGCAGGAGCACCAGAGCCACTGTGACACTCCCTCTGGAAACATCGCACAGCCAGGACCCGGACCTGTGCTCCTCTGACTATATGACTCACCTGCACATCACACACTGTGCTTGTACCAGCAACATCACACAGCCAGGACCCGGACCTGTGCTCCCCTGACTATATGACTCACCTGCACATCACACACTGTGCTTGTACCAGGTGAGCCACTCTTGGACCCCCCTCAGAAACTGTATTCTAACTAAAATACAGACACCCCGTCAATTTACCAGACTATAGTATAGGGTGGTGCAAGCAGTCTGGTAAAGTGATTTTTTGGGGATAATAAACCCACATTCTGAAAGCAACCCATCCAGAGATCTATACACACAAGACGTTAAGACTAACTGAAATTAGGAACAGATAGTATATATAACATGCTTAACTAAAGGCAATAACTTTTGAGTTTGTACAAAACATACACACACTGTGATCTATAACACACATACTTGGAAGCATTCCTCATTCCCTCGATCGGACACCAGGCAAACACCTCACAGGTTTTTACTGATGAGTTAAATTCAACACATTGGCCAGTCGGATCCCCTGAGGATAAAAAAATAAATATTCTAAGCTTTAAAATCAGTTTTACTAAGCTTTTTCACCACTATATTTTCTTCCTTTGAAAGGTCTCTAATGGTACTACTTGAATGATCTAAAAAGTGGCAGATTCACATACTCAACTATCTGATGTACTAAGATGTTTACTAAGATAGGTAAGTTAAGGAAACAATGATATAGGTGGGTATAGGAGCAGTGAAACTGGTTGGAAAATGTAGATTGTTTTAAAACCTTACCTTTAAATGATACCTTTAAGCCAGGCTTGTTTGGATGTAACTAACATTTAGAACACTGTGTATCTGGGAGTATTCCACTGTTTAATTTAACAATGGAATTGTGACAGGATGAAAACCCCTCACTTGTAAATCGTGTTTATTTGGGTTGAATTTTATTTTGTTAGTCTGTTTTGTACCGGTACTTGTTTTCATGAAAGTTCATTTTGAGCCTCAATGATCTGTTCATCTTCATGTGAATGCAGCTGGTTTAGCTGAATTGCTTAAATGATTGTCAATGTAGTCTGGATGCGCAGCCCTTTGAGCTGCTGCTAGTTCTGTTTTGGACTCATGGGAGAGGCTGGCTACCTGTGTGCGATCCTGCTCTGCTACAGAGAGCTATTTTGTTAGAAGTCTATTAGGTAACTTTTGTTTTTGAATGGTTAAAAGTATTTAGTTTTAGATTTCATTTAATAAACGTGTGCAGTGCTGTGCTGGAACTGCATCCTCTGACTCCTACTCCAGTGTATCAGCGCTTGCTACCATTCTGTCTTTGTCCAGCACGGTCAAGCCCTCACAGGAATAATCCTTGCCGTGGAGTTTTGCAGAATCTATATTCCATTCACACAAACGATAGCAGCTCAACTGAATCAAACAGTAGAGCAAAAGATGACATACCATTACTCTTCTGGTTAGTATATTCCTTTGTGCAATCCTCATTTGATCTGCATATTGTTCCAGAGTCTGGTCCCTAAAGAAGATGGAAAAGGGCGGTTTATGTACACATGCTGCATCATTGGACCTGTTTTTGTTATTTTTTTTAAGAACATGTAACATCAGACAAATTTTGAAAAACAGAAATCAAATCAAACCTGTTTATAAATCACTAAAAGTTTTGGAAGAATGCTGTGGAATTCACAATGGGCTGTCAAGTAAGAGAACACTGAATGAATGGCATGCTAATATACAGGCTAAAAACGGCATCTCATTATTTCTGACACTGGGAGAGGGACAATCAGAGCCGGATGCATAGGCAAAGTAGGCATGTGCCTACGGCCCGAACTCAAGGGGGGGCCCCAAAATGTTTTTTTTTTTTTTTTTTTTTTTTTTTTTTTTTTTAAACATATACAGATTTACGCCTAAACTGGAAAACAACACTCACTGAACTTGTATGCCAAAACACTGGCGATTTCTCTGCTCTTCTGGAGAAAAGGGCATTTTATTTAATGAAGGAAGTCAAAACCCACTGGATCAACAAAAAAACAAAACAAAAAAAAAGGAAACATTATTGCAGATTTTGCATGCAGTAAACTGTAACGTATTTGACTACACAACAATGTACAGGTATGTTTGTTTTTTACTATTTATTTTTGTGGACTATTATGGAGCTACCGTTAATGAACAAAAGCTTGAACACCCTTCTATATATTACCTATATATCAACTTCATATGGTGCTCCTTGTTGCCTTTTTATTCACTAAATCATCCTGATTGTAATCTTGTTTTAAATCTGGCAAGCAGAGTCTCCAATAGAAATGTAGGAATGTGCTGTCACTCAGTTGTTGGGCGGGTCTAAAGTATTCAGAACGAATCAATGATAAATACAAGTCAAGAAGGCGGGACATTGCCCTGCAGCACAGGAAAATGTATTTATTATTATTTTTGTAGAAGCTTTTATTTTTTTTAATGTGAAAAGGGTAAAGTCAACGTGAATTGATTAACCATTTCCAGTTTTCCCGGTGTTTCAGTGTTTATTGGCTATCCACCGAAGAAGAAAAAAAAATCAGAAGCCCTAATTACAGTGTTGTTGTATATAAACATGTAACATCTTTCATTCTATATCGCAGTTAAAGTAATGTAGGCCTATATTTGATATAGAAGCTTTGTACCGGGATAAAAAATAAATTTAAAAAAAGATTTTGTTCTACGAAGCGTCAGTAACTGGAATCTGTAAATTTGCTGTAAAATCTGCTTCAGCGAGTGACAGCTAAACAGTTCAAATAAGATACTAAAAGGACTATGCTGTGCAAAAAGGAGCACAGCATTAACAATATGTAAGTTACATGCATAACGATTTCGGTTTAGTTTTCAAGTAGCCTAAAATGACAGGTAGATTAATGCAGTTTGCAATTATTGTGCTTTTAAAAATATTATAAATGATGATGTTTCTGTGACTTCATATTAGTTCAGTAAAATCATACATGTAATATAAAGCATTCTGTTAATGGTAAAGGCATATTTTATGCAAGGACTGGGAATCACCAACCTGCTTAATTGTGTTAAACTGTATTCCACAGACCGGGTTTGGTCTGTGGAAAAGGTGGCAACCCTAGGTGGAGCACTAGTTATAAAGGCTGTAGTGTATAGAGGTGTGTGCGTGTGTGTGTGTATGTTTGTATGTATATGTGTGTGTGTGTGTATGTGTGTATGTTTGTATATATGTGTGTGGCTGTTTGTTCAGTGGTAGGGGGCTCACAAGTGTATGCTTGCCTAGGGCCCAGTGATGGCTTAATCCAGCCCTGGGAACGATTGTAAATGATTGGCTGGGAGGCGAGTCCATATATACATATTTATTATTATTGATTTCCGAGCCGACGCCCTTATCCAGGGTGACTTACAATTGTTACATCGTATTATATTTACCTACAATTACATTTTTTACATTATTTTTTTACATACAATTACCTATTTATACAGTTTTTTATATACCTTTGCTAATATACAATATAGATGCCAGCATCTTTAAAAGTAGTTACCTCCAGACAGTTTCCTTGAGTTTGATTCTTTGTGACTACTGCATTAGTAACAACAAAAAAGGAGTCCTTCCCCTGTGGAAGAAAATGAGAATTGTAATACAAAGGAAATTAGGACATAACTGTCACTTTAAGCATTAGTAGAACCTTGGTGTCATCCCACTAAAATATCTGTCAGTCAACCTTTAATTACCTGTCAGTCACCCTATTTAAACCACAGTCAGCTTCCTAATTCTCATCTTGCTTTTCAGTTTGTGGTTAGCTAGCAGACCTGCAGACCCAATCTTAAAACAAACCTTTTGTTTTCAATCGGCTTAAAATGACTACTAACCCGATGCAGCTTTCGTTTTCATATGATTCAGATGAAGATTTTTTCACTCCTTCTGGCTGTCTGCCTGTAACAAATAATCCACCGACAAAACTCAAAGAAATCCGGGAGTGATTGGGCTGCTTTATTTGTTTCATACTGCAATTCCATATCGGCAGAGCCTGTTTTTCCCCTCAAAAGTCACAACAGAAATCCAAGCTTATCAGTTCACACTATGCCCCTGTAGTGCAAGCTTCACTCACTCATGATCTATTTCATCCGATCCTTCGTCCGATTTGCATTATCAGATTTTTAACAATATGAAGCAACTCATTCATCCTCTTTCCACCTCAATTTCTACAGTATGTGATGCCTGGATGCGCTCGATATCAGGATCACTCGCTTGGAACCGGCAGCCATTACTTTCTCATCAGTAGCACCAGCAGCAGCACTCGTCTCTCCCGCTGCTTCAGCCACGCCCACTCCTGATATCGAGCTGCCAATCTTCACTCTAGTGACTTCGACTAGTTCAGGATCCTCTTCTGCTTCAGTAGTTCATCGCCACTCTCTCTCTCCTCAATTGAGACGTAATATTATTGAAGGTAAAGATATTAATTTGGTCTCAATACTTATTCAAACCTCAGAATTTCTGGATCACAGGGTAGTAGACTGTGGAGATTTGTCTGTTCACGGATCCTTGGCTGTGTAAAAATCTTACTGTGACAGGATTGACCGAGGTTTGAGACAGTTTTAAAGTTCAAAAATAAAGTTTTTAATAAACAAAAATAATCAAATAAATAGGCACGATGGCCAAACAAAAAGGTTTCAAACACAAAATACAAACACAAAACAAAAACTTACAAAATAAAGTTTCCAGGCTGGGCGTTGCCTTCACTGGAACAGAACACACAGCACAAACAAAACACTCCTTCTCTTTCCAGAACTCTCTCTACAACTCCCCCCAGCCAGGGCCTCTCCCCTGGCTTTTATTCCCTGTGGCTGGAGCCCAATTAATCAATAATAGCTAATTATTCAATTAGGGCTCCAGCCACATTCTCACATGTTTTCCTGGCAGGGAGGAATTTTAACCCCCTTCCTGCCAGTCCCAACCATGATCATAAAGACGGGGCAGTCCCCCGTCACACTTACTCTTGGAGAATTTGTGCTTGCTTTCTCTGTTTTTCGCGATGTCCTTTGTGAAGTTTATGCTCACCGACGGTCAGATATGGCGGTACCATTTTTTATGAGTATCATAAAGCTTTTTCAGCCAAAGCAGCTTCTCAGTTTGCGTCGGACAATACACTTGTTTGATTGACTGGTCTCAACCCAATCCTGATCTGTTTAACAGATTCTTCAGTGTTCTTCGCGCTAACACTTGAGGAGTTTGGGTTTCCACCGCCTATTCTACCTCTGTGTCCAAACGCAGCCTCCAATTATTCTTCCCCTGCTCTCAACAACACTCCTTTCTTCAGGAATTGCGCGTCTGCAGTTTCTCCTATTAATTCTTCTGTGCTGCCTTTTTCATTAAGCAAAGATTCTCATGGAAGACTTGACAGAAATACGATGATTCTTGGTTGTAAATCACCCTCCTGACCTGTGAGGGTGCTAAGCAGCGAGAACAGAGTTACTTGGACGGGCTGTCCTGACAGTTATTTCCCAGGGTTCAAGGGAAGTCGGTGAAGGGGAAGGGGGCGAGACTCTGTTGCAATAACGCATTCACCCGGAAGGGAAACGACGTGGCAGCCGCAGAATGGAGAGACGGTTGCACTCGTTTAACAAGGGGTCATGTGTGACAGCATAAATCATAATCTGTTCCTTCGCATTGGTTTGTGTTTGAACCTTGAAGGACTGTGAGAGACCCCAGTGAACGTAACAGTATCATGAGTGTTTTGTTTGTTTTGTCTGTTAGTAATTTGTCTTCTTTGTAAATTGTCAGATGGCTAACACGTTTTCTGAGCTGTCACCATGGGCCAGCACAGAGCCGGAACAACACATCACCACCGTCACAAAATACTTGTAACTTGTATCACCCACCACGAGCACTACTGCACACACCCAGAACTGGTGACCGTGTTTGTATTATTGTGGGGTGGATATTATTGTTTATTATTTGGGACAGCAATCCCGTTGTTATTTACCCCGTGCAGTACACATTGTGTATTGCCAGGAGATTATTGTTTGGTCGCCAGATCTGGAAATTATAAATAAAACCCTTTCCAAACTGGATTACAATTATCTCTGTCTGCTTCATTCACGCACTGCATCACTCCTGCACCTGTATCCCCTCAGCCACTTTGTCACATGTGATGTTAGACACGGGACATGGATCATGGTGCATTGGCGGAGCTGCTGGAGGCACTGGACAGCAGATGGGAGACAGTGGAGAGAATGAGGGAGGAGCGCTACACTGTGCTCATGGGTAGGACTGGCACTTTCCACAAAACCAGCCCCTACAGGAACACCAGTAATGTCAGCACCGAAGGCTCGGGCAATGAAGGTGTCGGCGGAGGATGACCCAGAGGCGTACCTGGTCACGCTTGAGCGGTTGGCCACCACCATGTCATGGCTGCGGGAGTTCTGGGCAAGCCAGCTGGGACCCTGCCTGATTGGGGAGGCTCAGGTAGCAGAAAGAAAACTGATTGGCTTCCTGAGCCATTATATAGTGTACATACCAGATTTCTCCAGCCTTGCCAAGCCGATCTGTGAACTTCTTTCAGTTCCCAGAGGGGGAGGGGTAAGGAGGAAGAACTCAAAATGGAGAACAGAGGCCAAGCGGTCATTCCAGCCACCACCATCCCAACCAGTAGAATGGACTGCGAGGCATCAGGACATACTAGAGAGGTTAGTGGAAGCCCTGACAAGTCCACCAGTGAAGGCATACCCTGATTGTGAAAAACCGTTTGTGTTGCATGTTGATGCTTCAGAAGAAGGTCTGGGAGCAGTCAGGAGGCAGGAGGGTGTACTGAGAGTTGTTGCTTATGGATCCCGAACCTTGACTCCTGCAGAAAAAAATGACAGACTTCACTCAGGAAAGCTGGAATTCCTAGCTTTAAAATGGGTCATCACAGAGCGTTTCCGTGACTACCTCTTCTATGCTCCTCACTTTACAGTATATAGTGACAACAATCCGTTGACCTATATAATGAAGACAGCCTAGCTAAACGCTACAGGCCATCGCTGGGTGGCAGAACTTGCAGATTATCGATTTACTTTGAAGTACCGTCCGGGATCTGCCAATAGAGATGCTGACTTCTTATCAAGGAGGCCCACAAAGATCGACGAGCTTATGACTGAATGTACACAAGAGTGCCAGCCTGATACTCTAGCTGCAATGGAAGAAGCACTTGATGCTCAGGAAAGAGGTGATGTTGACTGGATCGCCACTGTGTCGTGTGATGTGGCCACTTTGGCAGAAACTGTATGGGAATGTGAGACTACAGCCCAACTACAGATGACTGAGGACATCAGAGATGCACAGAAAGGGGACCCAGTTATCAGTAGAGTGCTAGCCCTAAAGCTGCAGAACAATGTCCTGAAGAATAAGGAAAGGCAAAAAGAACCTGCAACAGTAAGACATCTACCGAGAGAGTGGCCTCACTTGCAAGTGGACAAGAATGGAATACTTTGCCGCAAACAGCAACAAAACTTCAAATGGTCCTGCCAGAGAAGTATAAGATGGTAGTCTTCAAGCAACTTCATGAGAAGATGGGGCACTTGGGAGCTGACAGGATGCTTGCTTTAGCCAGAGATCGTTACTATTGGCCGAAAATGAGAGAAGAAATCGAGCACTACATAACTAAAGTGTGTAGATGTCTAAAACAAAAGAAACCAAATTGAACAACAAGAACTCTGCAACAAAGTATTGTAACCACTGCACCGTTCGAGATGATCTCCATTGATTACCTGCACTTAGAAAGAAGCAAAGGTGGATATGAATATATTCTAGTCATTGTAGATCATTTTACCAAGTTTGCTCAGGCCTATGCAACATCAAACAAATCTGGAAAGACTGCAGCACAGAAAATATTCAATGATTTCATCCTGAGATTTGGATTCCCATTGAAAATCCATCACGACCAGGAAAGGGAGTTTGAAGAGCTCTTCAGGAAACTGCAAGAATACAGTGGGATACTTAACTCAAGGACAAGTCCCTACCACCACCCTGCAGAATGTTTTAACCGGACATTACTGAGCATGTTGCGGACATTAGAAGAAGTCCAGAAGTCGAACTGGAAGGATTACCTCAATAAAGTGGTCCATGCCTATAATTCTACTGTCCACGAGGCAACTGGATTTTCCCCGTTTTTTCTGCTCTTTGGCCGAGAACCAAAGCTACCAATCAACCTGTTTTCCAAGAGAACAAGAAATGGAAAAGCAGTCCCATGAAAGTTATGCAGAAAAGTGCAAAACAGCTATGCAGGAAGCCTATGAGATTGTGTCTAAAAACTTAAAAAATTCTGCAGCACGTGGAAACAAGTATTACAATCGGCGAGCCTGGAGTTCAGTTCTGGAATCAGGAGATCACGTGCTGGTAAGAAATTTGTCTGAGAGAGGAGGACCTGGGAAGTTACGTGCACACTGGGAAGATAAGATACATGCAGTGAAAAAAGAAGAGGGACAGACAGTCCAGTGTATGAGGTTGAGCCATTAGAAGGAAGTGGGAGAATAAGAGTTCTGCACAGAAACTTGCTAATGCCCTGTCCATATCTTGTAGATGGACAAATGAGTAGTAACGCACAGCCAAAACAAAAACCCCTCAGTCAAAAGAAAAAAACACCCCGGCGCAGAGACTATACTGTTTCAGTGAATCAGGAAAATTCTGAAAGCTTGGGTGAAGAACCATATGGTTTCTTTATAACAGCACCTAGAACTGTTACAAGAGAAGAAACAAACTTCAGATGTAACAGACAATCTGTGTGAGTGAGACAGCCATGAATGCTGTATACCTACGATCGTTTAGGGGAACCTACCTATCGACCTGCTGACCAGAGAGTACACAGTGAGATGGAGGGACCTGCAATGCTTAGAAGGAAACCTGTACCGATTGTTTGGGCTCCACCGAGACGCCACCCAAGTCTGGTCACTTCTGCTTGGTAGGCCAAGGATGCTGAACAAAGGACTCAGAGACTATTAAATGTTTCATGTTCTTGTTAAAAAAATGTTAAATAACAAAAGTTATGTGTGGACCATTAAGGTATTTTAAAGTACATGTTTATTTACAATGCCTGACTGACAGTTAGTGTAGTTTTGAAGTAATTGTCTATTTACAGTCCCTAGTAACTACTGGGTTAGACTACCAGAGTATAACTGAACACAAAGGTGACACCTGTTCTTCAGTGAGTTAAAGATACAGAGTACTAGTACAGTTGACGGAATTTTGATTGGTACTATTCAAGTATTTGTGATCTAAGTGAAAAGTGGCATGTACGTGTTTAAAACACAGAGAAAAAAGGAGTGAAATGGTAGATGTCATGCCTGTCTCATCATTTTTGTTGGTTGGCCAACCAGCATAACTGTAGGCTAATTTAAACTCCTGAAAAACAAGAAAAATAGGACAGTTTTACTATTTCTTGTATTTATGCCATAAGTATTGAGATGAAAGGTGTAAAATGTAATCTTTGTAAAAGAAAACTTGCCACACACCACTTTAAGGTTAAATTGTTTATTACTGTTAATAAAATGTTTTGACAACATTTTTATTTTCTTAGTACGGGAGGGTGTTGAGCCCTAGAAAATGCTGGGAATAAAAATATGAACGTTGGGCATTAGTTGATGCATTTAAAACCTTCATGCAGAAAACCAAAGGCACATACAATACCTGCTGTTTATAGTAGCCAGAGTCAAATTAGTTTGTAATGGAGCACTGTACCTTTAAGACGTAGACAGTTTTGAACGTGGGGAGGTGGAAGGTCACAGTGTGAAAGGTAGAGGAAAAGAAAAAATACAAACAAAACAAAAAGAAGACAAAAAAAGAAAAAGGAAGTGTGCACGTGTGATAACAGTGAACTGCTATTAAAAAATAAAGAAAATACAACTGAAAATGCTAGATCTGTGTGTAGAAAAAAACCTGAGTTGTATGTACGAAAGAAGTGATACGCCTTGCTTTGTTAAAAACCGATTGGGACCGTGGCTTAATAAAGTTGCAAGTAGAAGAAGAAAGCGGGCTGCTGCTTGTTTCTTTTAAGGGTGCAACATTACCGGTCTTGGAGGTCGATCGGTTCGGCCTCACCTCAGCGAGGGCGGTTCTCGAGTAGTCGAGGGGAGCCCCTCTTCTGTTGCTAAAGCCACAAGCACTTTGTCTTTATTTTAGTAGTCCCTTTACGCAGGCCTGGCTCCTGCCTCATGAAGTGTTTATTATTTAGAGCAATAAACAAATGAGGACCAATTAGATGTTGTTTCATGAAGCAGAATATTGAATTAACTGTATGATGATGAAAGTAAAGGCACTCTGATGATCGATTATAATATCAGTGAGAAGGAATTCAAGTGTAGCGGATAGGAGCGCAGGACCTGTGGGATCCTTTTTCTAGTCCAGCAATACTTGATTATTATTATTTATTTCTTAGCAGACGCCCTTATCCAACTTATAATTGTTACAAGATACCACATTATTATTTACACATTATTTTTACATATAATTCCCCATTTATACAGTTGGGTTTTTACTGGAGCAATCTAGGTAAAGTACCTTGCTCAAGGGTACAGCAGCAGTGTCCCCCCCCCCTGGGATTGAACCCATGACCCTCCAGTCAAGAGTCCAGAGCCCTAACCACTACTCCATACTGCTGCAGTAATCTGTGGTTATATAAAGTAGCCATTGTTTGTGAATGGAGGTGAACACAGGGGTGGTGTGCTGTAAGCTGCTCCTGTGAAAGAAAGACAAATAACATTGGTTTCATTCCTATTTACAATAGTGCGAGTCTGTGCAGAGTTGGCTGTTCACACAATCATAGCTTGCCTGAGCAGCGTCTATCACGGTTTTCATTATGTTCTTTTTATGTTTGCTTTTCTTTGTAGCTCTTTTGAGTTTGATCATATTAGCTCGCTGCACATGTAATGTTTGTACTTTGTTCTATGAGAAACTCATAGTAACAATTGTGTAGAATTGCTGCACCTTATACCATAGTATCAGTAAAGTTTGTCAACGTGACGAGGTATTCTGTTAGCATGTTACCTGTGATAAACTACTGTGATCGACGACATCCCATAATACTCTCTCCAGCTCAGAGTCATTGGTAACTGCCACGCCCTTCACTTTCGCGGTCACCGAGCTGACAAGGTGACTGTTTTCCTGGTATTCCTTTTTCCAAAACAGGATGACACTGCCGAGTTCAAACACAGTGTTAGCAGAGAGAAAGGATAGAGAAAAAACAGCATGACACTGCTGAGTTCAAACACAGTGTTAGCAGAGAAGACAGATAGAGAGAAAAACAGCATGACACTGCCGAGGTGCAAACACAGTGTTAGCAGAGAGAATGGATAGAGAAAAAACAGCATGACACTGCTGAGATCAAACACAGTGTTAGCAGAGAGAATGGATAGAGAAAAAACAGCATGACACTGCTGAGTTCAAACACAGTGTTAGCAGAGAGAATGGATAGAGAAAAAACAGCGTGACACTGCTGAGGTGCAAACACAGTGTTAGCAGAGAAGACAGATAGAGAAAAAACAGGATGACACTGCCGAGGTGCAAACACAGTGTTAGCAGAGAGAATGGATGGAGAAAAAACAGGATGACACTGCCGAGGTGCAAACACAGTGTTAGCAGAGAGAATGGATAGAGAAAAAACAGCATGACACTGCTGAGGTGCAAACACAGTGTTAGCAGAGAGAATGGATAGAGAAAAAACAGCATGACACTGCCGTGGTGCAAACACAGTGTTAGCAGAGAGAATGGATAGAGAAAAAACAGCATGACACTGCTGAGGTGCAAACACAGTGTTAGCAGAGAAGACAGATAAAGAAAAAAAAGCATGACACTGCTGAGTTCAAACACAGTGTTAGCAGAGAAGACAGATAGAGAAAAAACAGCATGACACTGCCGAGTTCAAACACAGTGTTAGCAGAGAGAACGGATAGAGAAAAAACAGCATGACACTGCTGAGTTCAATCACAGTGTTAGCAGAGAGAATGGATAGAGAAAAAACAGCATGACACTGCTGAGTTCAAACACAGTGTTAGCAGAGAGAATGGATAGAGAAAAAACAGCATGACAAATGTATTTATTTAACCAGTACAGAACTCTTGATATATACTTCTCGTTTACAAATTAAATCCTGGCAACATTACAAAATTAATGGCAAAAAAGACATCAATTCAAACAAGACAAAAACAAAAACAAAGACAAAAACAACTAAAACAGTCATAAAAACATAAATACAAAATATAAGCATAAAACTTCAAACAGATTTACATGATCCTGCCCAGAGTCAATATTTATAGGATTTACAAGCCTGGTAATATAATAAATATTTCGGAGTGATTTAAAAACATATTGTGAAGAGGCTGCTTTTATGTTAGAAGAATGAATTCCAGAGATCAGATGCCTGATACACAACAGCACATTGGCCTGTATTATATCTCAATTTAGGGATTTTAAAAGTAGGCACATTCAGCCTGATCTTCAGAAGGCACATTTTTAGAGAGAAAATCGAGGTCACAATGCATTGCACTGCAAGTTTTTTTTTTTTTTTTTTTTTTTTTTTGCCACCAAATTATACATCTTTGTTTTCAACAGGGGCAGGTTCATTTCTCCCACTTGAAAATAATTTTGCAACTTCTGCTTCGGGCCCCCTAACTTTTGGCCCCATAACTTCTCATCAGGGATGCTTGAAATCTGTTTGCTGCGGGAAGACTTTTTATCTAGCCAGATATTGCATGTTTTTAAATTTTGTGGGGAAAGTCAGTTTTTGGCAACATACGCAAGACAGTGATGAACACCACTGAATTAGCTTTACCTTTACATACTTTATATTTAAAATATTTGTGGGTGAGCATTGTAGAAGGTGTACATGGTAGCTTACTATCAACCAAACTGCTGTTTTGGTCGCACGCAGTATGAATGATTGGAGATGTAACCAATCAATCTGCAGTGTGTACAAGACTGTACAAGTGAGCGGGAGTTTTAATTTTTGATGAAGAGTCGTGGTTAAGAAGACTTGCCTGGCCTGCATCAGGTGATAAAAACTGCTTGTAACAGGGGAGATCTGTACTGACTGTCTGGCGCATGCATGGTTCTGCAGGAAGAGGGCAGCAGCCTCGTAAGATCCGCCTGTCAGTCATGGCGATGACACAGAGAGGTGGGGAAGAGGGTGTGTTGGCTTTCCCTCTCTCTGAGTGGCTGAGAGGCAGGCCTTGGGGGATTGCTCAGCCCATAAGAACTGCACTTGGTTATGCATTAGGGTGGCCGTGATTGGGAATACACAGAGATGGTTCTAAGCAGGACAACAAGAAGTTTAAAGTGCAGATTGTTTCTGTACAGCGGAGCGTGGAAACTGGATACGTTCCGAGCACACAGAAACATTATGAAGCCCAAAGTCTCAGCATGTAAGAACAAGGCCATCGTTCCAGTTCAAGGGAGCACAAATTGTATTTTGGCTTACCATGTCAGCATGCCAAGCGGTCCCCTCGAAACGTATAAATCCATGTAGATAACAAAATGTAATACTGTGACAGAAATATGAGTTTTGGTTGTAAATCTCCCTCCCGACGTGTGAGGGCACTAAGCAGCGAAAGGGGAAGTCTTTGGACGGGCTGGCCTGACAGTTCTTTCCCCAGGCCGGGAAGTCAGTCAGTCTGGAAGAAGGCGAGACTCCGTTGCAGGAACGTATTGACCCGGAAGGGAAACGAGGTAGCAGCTGCAGCCAGTAGAGACAGCTGCAGTCGTTTACCAAGGGGTCATGCGTGATAGCATAAAGGGGACGGAGGATCGTAAATCTTTTCCTTCACTTGCATCAGAGTGACAAGGAACTGGAACGACCAGGAGAGATCCCCATTGAATTGTATTAGAGAAAAGAGTTTGTGAATGTTTTGTTTGTTTGTAGCGCTGTTAGTTATTGTCTTTTGTTTTGTAAATTCACTAGACGACTAACATGTCTCCGGAGCTGTCGCCTTGGGCCAGCACTACCTGGAGCAACAACACCACAGTCACTGTTTATTGTTATCACCCACCCTGAGCACTACTGCACGCACCTGGACTGGTGACCGTGTTAGTATTATTGTGGGGCGGATAACGTGTTATTATTATTTGGCCTGCACACCATTATAATTGTTTCCTTCCGTGCTTTACACATTGGTGTATATTGCTGGAGGATTATTGTTTTTTCCGCCAGACCGGGAGTTTACAAATAAAAGAAACCCCTTTTTCTAAACCGGATTACAGTTTCCTTTGTGTGGTTATTTCTGCACTGCATCACCTCTGCACCTGTTTCTAATCAGCAGCCACTTTGTCACAAATACCTAGAATGGTAGCCTAACTGTCATCTCAGAAGCATCAAGATGAGGTTTTTAAATTTGCTTTGGGTTTTACAGAAGAAATAATAATAATAATAATAATAATAATAATAATAATAATAATAATAATAATAATAATAATAATAATAATAATAAACAGATTTTTTTTTTTTCTGCCCTGGCTGTCTTTGCCTGCCTTTTCGCATGTTACCGCCTTGTTTCCGCCCCTTCAAAATGTCACACATACCGGCTGGGGATTGGTCAACAGCTGATTTCATGTTGTATTCGGCGGTCCCTCCAGTCCTGCTCATTTCGCAGATTGGAAATGGCTTTTTTGGTTTCGGGATTAAGAAAATGCGATATGGAAACTCGCGATATTATCGCATAAACAATCTTTCGCAACAGCGATCAGGGTTTGATTTGGTTTGGCCCTTGTTAGAATTGGCACTGTTCAAAACGACCGATGAAGTAACCTACACAGATAATAATGCATATAACAGCAATATACACCTGTACCTGAAACTGTGGAAGATACAGTATATGACGCGATTGAAAATATGAGACAAGTTTTCTGATGTAAATGTAGCAGGTAAGACAACTGCTACTAACAACCTAATTGCGTGTTAATTGAAACTGATTTAATGTACCTTATAAAAGCTGTGTTCCATTGACTGCTCTTGACCGCAACGCTGTTTTTCGATCAGGACTGCCAGCGAGTTCCTTTGTTACTCTTCAGAGAAGGGCGATCAGGGAAACTCCGTGTCCACGGTAATTCAACTCGCCGAGGAGTGTGACCGCCACTGTTTCTTGTATCATGATTTGATTAAAGGGTTTCGCTTTGTTTATTTTAGCTCTTTTTTTACTGTCTATGCGGTTTTGACCTGTAGTTATCTGAACCGCATACGGGGGGGGGGGGGGGGGTGGGAGAAAGTCACAGTGCATCCGCTACATATATGTGCTAAATAAAGACATTAGCATTGATCAGAGTTTGAAGGGCATCTGCTTTGAAATCTATCACACCAAAATTATTTCTAAAAAGTGATATGCCTGCATAATGACTTTTTGCTGCACTGTAATTATAATGCTGCCATGGGGGGGATGTTGTGATTTATATTGTTATAATGCTATAATTGTAAACACATTGTTGTTGTTGTTTAAGTCCTATTGAAAATAATATATTTCCATGTTTCATAACAATATAAGAATTTATTTTTTTAAACTATAGCAAAGTAATTTTATCTAAATTACTTATTTGAGGGCTGAGAACGAAAAATTTGGAAATTGCCAAAATAAATGGGCAGCTGGACGGTTAATGTAATACTTCCATATGAGTGCACACAGTTTGAAATCTGTATTTAGTGCATTTCTGATTATTGGATGTCCACACGTGGGTGCTGATGTGTAGACTGCATTGTGTTTCACTGGGCTTTGGCCTGACTTCAATGACAATGGCTCAGCTAGTATATTCATTACTTTATGTTTTCTGTAGAGGAGATAGGGAGTCAGACCCGAAGCTGGCTGAAACCATTGGAATGGTTTATTTTACAGGTAAGTTGTTCTCATGTTTATTTCTGTTGTTTACATTAAATGAGTAGTAGTGTTAAATGTTTTATGAAACTGTTAGAAAAATAAGGTTCAATGTAAATGATAAAACATGCAATAATGTGTATAGACTGAGAAATGTATTTTATTTCAGCATGCTATCTCTAAATATAATTGTATTTTGTATTACTGCATGATTGGGAAGGAGGGATAGGGAGTAATAAATGAAGCTGAAACCATTTGGATTCTTTATTTTAAAGTTACTGCATGAGTGGGAATGGCTGCAAGTACTGCCTTCAATAAACCGTCTATTGGAGAACCTGAGGATTCCCTGTCTCAGTTCTTGTGTGATGCAGGAGAGAGGGAGTAACACAGGGAATAGATATATATATATATATATATATATATATATATATATATATATATATATATATAATATATCAAGGAGGCAGTACGGTCCAGTGGCTACAGTCCCAGGCTTGTAACCAGTTCAAATGCCACCTCTGCCACTGACTGACTCACTGTGTGACCCTGAGCAAGTCACTTCATCTTCTTGCAATCCACCCTGCAGATGAGATGTTAAGTCAATGTCCTATTGTAAGTGACTCTGCATATAATGCACAGTTCACAGCCTGCCTCTGTAAAGCACTTTGTGATGGTATATACAGTGCAATATCATATTAAGGGATTTCTTGTCTTCAAAGCTAGGGGTATAAATTAAAATAAGTATTGGTTGCCATGGATATATGCCTACACGTATTCATAAAGATTTAACTTATGAGTTATGTAAAGAATATTTTTTTCCCCCAAAGTAAATAAAGTTTGAGATTGATTTAAAAAAAAACAAAAAAAAAAAAAAAAAACTATACTCTTGTGAAAGAAATACGAGGTCCCTATTTGCAAAACATTAAGGACGGTCTGTTTTAAGGAATGTTTTCTGTACTGTGTTTTTCAGCTTTTATTAATTCAATCAACTTTTTTAAAAAAGTTGGAGGCTGTGTGGTCCAGTGGTTAAAGAAAAGGGTTTGTAACCAGGAGGTCCCCGGTTCAAATCCCACCTCAACCACTGACTCATTGTGTGACCCTGAGTAAGTCACTTAACCTCCTTGTGCTCCGTCTTTTGGGTGAGATGTAATTGTAAGCGACTCTGCAGCTGATGCATAGTTCACACACCCTAGTCTCTGTAAGTCGCCTTGGATAAAGGCGTCTGCTAAATAAACAAATAATAATAATAATAATAATAATATAAAAATAAAGATCTATCTATAAACTAAGCGAGTGTTGACTCACTTTGTTTCCTTGAGAAAAAAAATGCAAGCAGAAAAAAATCAAACATGACAAATATGGTGATTTTGTATCACTAGTGCGTACTGGAATACTGTGATTTACATACTGGAGTTTGTATATGCTTGTGAAGTCTGAGAGGAACACATTGATTGGCTGGGCTAACAGTCACTTCGCATTCACATTTTAGGGCCCCCTACTTTTTGTCCCATAATTCAAGCACTGATCAACAATGAGAAAAAAAGGAAAAATACATTAATAGCCACCCAAGTTGAGTTTTGCTCGATGATGAGATTTTAGCACATCAAACTGTTCTTTTCGGCAAAGGTTTAGAGCCACTGGCAAATTTAAAATAAGGAAGGATATAACTGAAAAAATAAACGCAACGTCTTCCATAAAAAATGTCAAATAAAGAAGTCCAAAAATGACTATGCGACCTAAAGCACAGAACAGCAGTTGTTCACCCCCTAGTCTCTGTAAGTCGCTTTGGATAAAAGCGTCTTTTAAATGACTAAATAATACTACTACTACAGCGTGCCTATAGAAAAATACATCTTTAACTTATTTCAATATAAATGTATTCTATGATGTAATATTAATATTCATATTCTTTACATGCAATACCTGAATGTTTCTGTATGTTTGTGAACAATCAGAATCTAAACGGTAAACATTAATATGCATTTGCTATATTTGTGCAATACCGGGGTATGCCAATAGATGGTGATCTACTCTAGGAGAGTATATTAAGTTCCAAGTTTGTAGGGACAGAGAATGTACTAATACAGTTGTTGTATTGGCTACATGTGTGAGACTCGGTAAATAATACATGCATACATGCCAACAGTCCCTATATGGTCGGGACAGTCCCGATTTCCTAGCAAATGTCCCGCGTCCCGATGCTTAGGAAGAAAGTCACGATATTTACCCATAGAAAAAAAAGTATTCTGCACAGTCGAGTTAGTCTTCGTGCGGCTTATACAAAAGTAAGAACGCTTCATTATGTTTATTTTTACTGTCATGATGGTCGTGTTAAGTTGGGGGGATACGTCTATTATATGATAATAAGTGTTTTTTTTCGTATGACTCCTCCCATATTGAAACTGCATTGAAATCAACAAGCTGGCAAATGCCAAGAGCTCAATGGTAATTACCTACTGCAAACAGTTCAGCAGACATGGAATTCCAGATGAAGTGATATCTGACAATGGCGCACAGTATGCATCTGCAGGATTTCAACAGTTCAGCAAAGAGTATGGGCTTAAGCATACTACAGCATTGCCTAGATATCCTCAATCTAATGGAAAGGCTGAAAAAGCCATGCAAATAAAAAGAATAAGAATTGTTAAGAAAAGCCCAAGCTGATTGTCAACATCCACATCTTACATTTCTGGACTATCGCAACACACTACTGGAGGGTTTGGCATCAACAGTTCAATTACTTGTGGGACAAAGGACAAAAACCAGACTCCCCTCTTCACAGAAGCTGCTCCAACCACAAGTAGCAAGAGGAGTTACACAAAAGCTAAAAGTAAACCAAGAAAAAATAATACTACGACCGAGGGTCAAAACTTCTGAAGCCTCAGCCAGGACATACAGTGAGGGTAAGGGAGGAGAGAACGTGGAGACCTGCTGTTGTTCTAACAAATAGCACACAGCCACACTCATGCATTGTGGAATCAGAAGGGCATCAGTACAGAAGAAACTGAAGGGATTTGATAAAGACAACAGAAACCTGAAGCAAATGAAGTGAAGCATCAAAGGAAACAAGTGGCTGAAAAAAGTGAACATCAGGAGAGGATTAAGAACATAAGAACATAAGAACATAAGAAAGTTTACAAATGAGAGGAGGCCATTCAGCCCATCTTGCTCGTTTGGTTGTTAGTAGCTTATTGATCCCAGAATCTCATCAAGCAGTTTCTTGAAGGATCCCAGGGTGTCAACTTCAACAACATTACTGGGGAGTTGGTTCCAGACCCTCACAATTCTCTGTGTAAAAAAGTGCCTCCTATTTTCTGTTCTGAATGCCCCTTATCTAATCTCCATTTGTGACCCCTGGTCCTTGTTTCTTTTTTCAGGTCAAAGAAGTCCCCTGGGTTGACATTGTCTATACCTTTTAGGATTTTGAATGTTTGAATCAGATCGCTGGGTAGTCTTCTTTGTTCAAGACTGAATAGATTCAATTCTTTTAGCCTGTCTGCATACAACATGCCTTTTAAACCCGGGATAATTCTGGTTGCTCTTCTTTGCACTCTTTCTAGAGCAACAATATCCTTTTTGTAACGAGGTGACCAGAACTGAACACAATATTCTAGGTGAGGTCTTACTAATGCATTGTAAAGTTTTAACATTACTTCCCTTGATTTAAATTCAACACTTGTCACAATATATCAGAGCATCTTGTTGGCCTTTTTTATAGCTTCTCCACATTGTCTAGATGAAGACATTTCTGAGTCAACATAAACTCCTAGGTCTTTTTCATAGTTCCCTTCTTCAAATTCAGTATCTCCCATATGATATTTATAATGCACATTTGTATTGCCTGCATGCAATACTTTACACTTTTCTCTAATAAATGTAATTTGCCATGAGTCTGCCTAGTTCTGAATGCTGTCTAGATCATTTTGAATGACCTTTGCTGCTGCAACAGTGTTTGCCACTCCTCCTATTTTTGTAATGTTTGTAAATTTAACAAGTTTGCTTACTATACCAGAATCTAAATCATTAATGTAGATTAGGAAGAGCAGAGGACCTAATACTGATCCCTGTGGTACACCGCTGGTTAACTCACTCCATTTTGAGGTTTCTCCTCTAATCAGTACTTTCTGTTTTCTACATGTTAACCACTCCCTAATCCATGTGCATGCATTTCCTTGAATCCCTACTGTGTTCAGTTTGAGAATTAATCTTTTAAGCGGGACTTTGTCAATAGCTTTCTGGAAATCTAAATAAACCATGACATATGCTTTGCAATTATCCATTTTCAATGTTGCATCCTCAAAAAAGTCAAGTAGGTTAGTTAGACATGATCTCCCTTTCCTAAAACCATGCTGACTGTCTCCCAGGATATTGTTACCATATAGGTAATTTTCCATTTTGGATCATATTATAGTTTCCATAAGTTTACATATAATATAAGTCAGGCTTAAGGTCTGCAGTTACCTGGTTCGGTTTTGTCTCCCTTTTTGTGGATCGGTATTACGTTTGCTATTTTCCAGTCTGTCGGTACAACCCCTGTGTCAAGAGACTGTTGCATGATCTTGGTTAGCGGTTTGTAAATAACTTCTTTCATTTCCTTGAGTACTATTGGGAGGATCTCATCTGGCCCAGGGGATTTGTTTATTTTAAGAGCTCCTAGTCCCTTTAACACTTCTACCTGTGTTATGCTAAAGTTATTTAAAACTGGATAGGAACAGGTCGAATGTGTCGGGCATGTTGTCCGTGTCCTCCTTTGTAAAAACTTGTGAAAAGTAATCATTTAATATATTTGCTATTTTTTTCTTCATCTATGAGTTTGCCATTTGTGTCTCTTAGACATTTAACCTCCTCTTTGAATGTTCTCTTGCTGTTATAATATTGGAAAAATATTTTGGAATTGGTTTTAGCCCCCTTAGCAATATTGATTTCTATCTCTCTCTTGGCCTTTCTAACTTCCTTTTTGACTTATGTTTGCAGTTCCAAGTACTCTTTCTGTCTACTTTGTTTTTGGTCCCTTTTAAATGCTCTGTAAAGTGCCTTTTTTCGCTGAATATTTTTTTAATTGATCTATTAAACCATTTTGGCCATTTTGTTTTAGATTTAGATTTGTCTATTTTTGGGATATAATTGTTTTGCGCCTCTAGTACTACATTTTTAAAAAACAGCCATCCTTTTTCTGTGGATGTTTTCTCTATTTTACTCCAATCTACTTCTGTTAGTCTCTGTTTCATACCTTCATAGTTTGCTTTTCTAAAATTGTAAACCTTAGCTTTAGTCATTACTTTTGGGGTTTTAAAAAATATTTCAAATGAGACCATGTTGTGGTCTGAGTTTGCCAATGGCTCTCTGACCTCTGTTTTAGTTATTCTGTCTTCATTATTTGAAAAGACTAAATCAAGGCATGCCTCCCCTCTAGTCGGTGCCTTGACAAATTGCGTTAGGAAGCAGTCATTTGTCATTTCCACCATTTCAATTTCGTCCGTCGTGCCCCCCATCGGGTTTTCCCATTTTATACGGGGGAAGTTGAAACCCCCCATTAGTATGGCTTCTCCTTTTCTACACGCATTTCGAATGTCATAGTATAACAGATTATTTTGCTCAGCGTCTGAATTTGGCGGTCTATAGCATGCTCCTATTATTATTCCCTTTGAATTTGTGTCCATTATTCTGACCCATATTGATTCTGCATTGTTTTCTTTGTCCTGATTGAACACCTGGGCTTCAAGACTATTTCTTATGTATAGCGCTACCCCTCCGCCTCTTCTGTCCTGCCTGTCTTTCCTATACAGTGTGTACCCATTAATATTATATTCTGTACCCACTAATATTATATTCATGAAGAGACACTATCCAGTTAGAATTCAGAAAGCTGAATTCTTACTGGATAGCGTCTGGGACAGAATAATCCCTGTATAGCCACTAGGGTCAGGGTAGTCCACCCCTGCACTTACAAAACACTGGAATACTTATAAAGAAGGGGAGATGTAATGATACTGTGTTAAGTTACTGGGATTCAGTTATGTCGGTGTACCTGCAATACCGGGATATGCCAATAGATGGTGCCCTATTCTAGGAGAATACGTGAAGTACCAAGTTTATATTGACAGAGTGTACTAAAGTTGTATTGGCTGCACGTGTGAGACTCAGTAAATAATATAAAGAATGATGATGTTTTATGTTTCGGAAAGCAGTTTAATTCCTTGAATCCGGCGATATTGCAACGTGTGTGCAATCTATTACACCAGGGCATATCTGGGAAGCCAGACAACTGATAGCATTTGTGTTTGGTTCTATTTTGTTCCTCACCTCCAATTGGAAATATTATACTCCCGTGCCCTACGGAAAAGCGCATCTGTGACATCAGCCAGTATCTCTGACACAGAAGACTGACAGATGCCTGATCTGTCCCCAGCTGTTGCTGGACGGCACTCGACTTGCAAAACAGAATAATTGCGGACTTCAATTGCTTAACAAGCTGTAATGCGAGTGTATTTTCATAAAGCGCGAACCCTGAAATGCCTCCGAGCAGCTGGCTTTTGAAAATACAGCTTGCCAGCTATCTGGTGTCACAAAGGTGTTTTGCGACATGTTTTTCACTTTGCCCCTTCTGAAAATCAGGCGGATAGTTTGATCTTAGTGCAATGGTAGTGTTACATGTCATAGGTAGAAGTGCATTTAACTCAAATATGTTGTCAAATAGAAGGAACACTAATCTCAATACGGGAGCAACAGAACTCTGAATCACTCAGGATGATGACAAACAACAGGAATGAATAGTTTAATAATTCTCTCCTTCGTTGTGGCCAGTCTCACTTTAAGACCTTCGTTTCAAAACAATGCAAATTCAGGGATCTGAACTATGCTACTTCAGCATAGAAGAAAAAAAACGAATTTATTAATGATATTTCACAAAAAAAGAAGTGATGTAAATAAATGAATTGTATTATGTTGTGTGTTATTCTTAATACTACCACTACGACTATGACTACAACAACAACAACAACTACTACGACTACCACGAAGAAGAAGAAGAAGAAGAAGAAGAAGAAGAAGAAGAAGAAGAAGAAGAAGAAGAAGAAGAAGAAGAAGGTTAGTACTACTAATAGTAACAACAAGTACATTTTACCCGATATTTTACTAGAGGAAAGTCGTCAATTAAATATGTCCAATTTCTTTCAGAGCATTAGTGCTTTGTCAGTAGAAGTCTTTGACTTGTGACTCACCAGATCGATATGAAAATGATTCCGTGTATACTCCATTTCAGGCATGCCAGTTTTTTGCTTTTAATCTGCAAGTATTTAACTGTATTGTAGTACCTAATGGAATTCCACAGACCCATTGTGTGCCTGAAATTGTTTAAAGAAATAAAAATAAATATAGTGTTCTAAATTCTGTTCCTTAACACTGGCAGCAAGATACTCTTGTCACATGTACTACTAGCACCAGTGCTGCCTTTTCTAGTGCTCGACAGGGTTGCCAACTATTTTTACAAAAACTCACCAATTCTTCCTAAAAACCCGCCCAAACCCAACCCAAGCAGGAGCGTAAGTTGTGACATCACACTCACCTCTGATGTTCCCCAGTGTAACAAATAGCAACTACATTATTTGCAATTTTTTTTGCAAAATTAAAACTTTTTGTGTTTTATGTGCTTAATTACCAGGGATCCTCGGAATCCGTTTGCTGCGGAATAAGTTGCTGTCGGAGAGTTTTTATTTGTACACTTGCAAAAACTATGAAGGCTTTTTTTGGTTGTTTGGTAACCATATCAATACACTTCTCATATATAATCATCATCGACACAGGCAATGCTTAAATTTAGTGAACATACTTGTTCAATAAAACTGCTTCTGGCGAACGAGGCACACTGTCAGTGTCACATTCATGCTGAAACGTAGCTGCAGTTTAGTTCAGTATCCAGCGCGTTTCTACTACTCAACAAGCTGTTTAAAGATGTTGGGGGCACTCAATTTTAGCCTTTTATTTTAATTGTGGAATAACGCTGATACGAATCATACGAAAAATCATTCCTTTTCTTTAATCAAGTAAAACCTTTGAGAACAAATTCTTATTTGCAATAACGCCTGTTACCAGACTGTGCCTTTTAGAAAGTGCTTTCTTTGTAGCCCAAGGTAATAATGAAATGTACATAATATGACAAATATTGATGCGTGTCATTGTTACAATGTTTAGCAACAGTGATGTAAACACTAATGGTTGTGTATCATACAGCTTAGTATTTTGCTTAGTCATATCGTAAATATTTTAAAACTACTCAAAATATAACCAAATAAAATACCCGCAAAAATGTCCAAAACTTCTCACGTGTGACGTCAGTAGAATACGCTATATGCGATATCACCATGTTAATTTTTAACCAATGAAAATGCAGCATTTGGTTTTGACAGGCGGCCTTAACCAATCAGGACCAGAAGTCCCACCTCCCAGTTCCGGTCATGTGTTTGTAGTCTTTAAGCAATATCGGAAGTCCCACCCTCCCATCCTGTCACGTGTATGTAGTTGTTAATGCACTTTTGGAATCCGTGTTCCATGATTGTAGTTTATCACATTAAAATAGCGAATTAAACAAAGGTTTGGGGTATTCATTTTTAATTTAAATGTATTTAGAGTGAAATGGGTAAACAGGAGAATACATTGTTTTGTTATATGTGTCATTTCAGAAAATAAAATAAGCTTTTTAGAAAAATAAAAATAAGTTTGAAAACAAGGGTATACAGTTTGTTCTATTCTTTATTTCAGAAAAATAAAATGAGCAGTAAAATGGGTGAAAACAAAAAGGGTACGAAGTGCTGAAAAAATAAACGAGCTTGAAAACGAAGACAGTAAAATGTTAAAAACAAGTACATTACACAGAGAAGCGTGTCCGTTTAAAAATAAATAAATAAAATAAAGTGTTTTATAATGAACAACGATCCGATGCTGTATGTACAGAGCTAAATGGACCTATACAGAAGGAAAGCGACACAGGATGGTCTTAAACAGAGAAGCGTGTCTGTTGAAAAAAGACAAAATGTTTAAAATAAGGAACAACCTGTTTAAGAAATGTACATACTTAACCCAACACAAATAAATAAATACATAAATAAATAAATTAAATTAAATAATAATAATGTGAGACCCTGTATACATTGTTAACATTTAAAAAAAAACCTTCTTGCATTATTTATTTTACACAGCTGGATGTACAAGCATGTCTAAAACAGCAGGGTCGGCTTCTGAAATGTCTGTACCAAGTGTCTTGAGTTTAAAACAGGGGTGCCCAATCCTGGTCCTGGAGGGCCGATGTCCCTCCTGACTTTTGTTGCAACTGTGCCCAAAATTACTTAATTGGACCAATCAAGCCCTTATTAGAAGCTTAATTTGTCCAATTAATCAATTTAGTGTACAGTTTAAACAAAAACCAGGAGGGCATCGGCCCCCCAGGACCAGACTTGGGCACCCCTGCTTTAAAACATTAAAATGTCAAATAAAAAATAAAAAAAGAATACACACCTTGACTATCGGCTGCTGCTATGTTAGACTTGTTACAATGTGTTTACATAAACTGAAGAAAAAAAATACAGTTTTAAAATAAGACGCTACAAACCTTTTCAGTGTCAGTGCTTGTCTGTATCTGAACAAACAGAGAGAATTGCGAGTGTGGCTGCAGTTCCCCCAGGGTGCTGAGGGCGTTGTGGAAGCGCCACGCCCCTTCCTGTCACGTGATTGTAGTTTTTACAGAAGTTTTACCTCGGTTCAGGGCCATGTGTTTAGTTTTAAAACAACAGTTTTAAAGTTTTCAAGTCAATTTTGATATAAAGAAAACAAATTGTTACCGTAAAACGGTAAATAAAACTAAAGTATAGAGTTGTTGATGTATTTTTTTTTAATTTATACAATTAAAATAAGGCATATGTTGACCCAGCTGTGCAGAAAGATCAGTTTGGGTCTCTCTTGGCAATGCTGAAGAGGCCTGTAGCTTATACAGAAGTATACAAAAAACACAAAAGTTTTCAAAAGTACAGATTGAAGGATTATCATCTGAACAAAACAGTCTTTAGGCACGTATTTAAACACTTTGAAACCAGGCGTTTATGCTGAAATGCACGGATCATGAATGTCTATTTAAGTTTATTTATTTTAAAGCTTCAAAACGTCAAAACAATATGGTACAAACATTGACTATCAGCGGTCATATTTTAGACAATTTCCAACTTTGTTACAACGTATTTACTTAAAGCAAAAAACTGTTTTAAAATAAAATGTGATAAACTTCGGCTGTGTCTATTCTTGTGTGAGCATGGCAGACTGAGAGAGAATTGTACAAGCGACAGATCCCCCTCATGAGCGAGGGGCTGGGGATTGCACTGGCCTGTGGTGATAGGCTAGAGGCGATAAGTACAAGAGTCTGCTGTAATTCCTTTAGGTAGAATGAGAACAGTTTTAAAGAGGGGAATGTTAAACAATTTTAAAAAGTTAATAAAATGACATAGAACACTTCTCGTTACACAGCATGTCACTCCCGTTTTAAAGTTTTTCATACATAGGACTGCATTTACAGAAATCTGCACGAAAAACTATTCCAGATATCCTGTTAAAAAGTGTGCAGAATAGTGGGGTGTCTGCATAAAGAAAATAAGTGTCAAATTGGTTAACAGACCAGTAAGCTTACACGATGCATAAACCAAATAGGGAGCATTTTTCAAGAGAAACAGAACGGTGGTTGCTGACATTGAGTAGCAATGGCAAAATGAACTAGAGATTAGAGATGTGCTGGTATTGAAACTTCAACGATGATTTTAGGTTACATTATAGCATGTATAGCTGCGCTGTCTAAGGATGCAGGGCCTGGCCCTTTGACAAGCAAGACAGCTAAAGAAGTGGACAGCGCATTTCAAAGCCTACAACCTGCTGTGTCCTGCGGTGCTATCTAGAGGTTGTCCAGCCAGTTTCACAAGAGAATCGGCAATGCAATTGCGATAAACAATTGTTGTGGAGTTCTTAGCACAGGGCACACACTGTAAAACTATCCTCTTTTGTTGCCCTTACACTTCACACTGTGTGTGTGTGTGTGCGTGCGTGCGTGCGTGTGTGTGCTAGTTATATTTTTCCAAGCTACGGTGTTCAAGAGTTTGTTATTTTAGCCAAGATGAAAATAACTAAACTTTAGAAATGCTAGTTGGGCCCCTCATTAGCTGGGATGGGTGTTCTTGAGAATGTCCAGTTTGTGATGTCAGCTAAGAAAATGTGGTGTTTTAAGATGCCAAGTGGCCAACCGACCTCATGGTGTTCACATTATTGTCCTTTTAGAAACGGTTTTGTGTCAGTGTTCTGCAAACAACTACTGTGTAGTATTGAAACATGTGGTGCCAGTAATTCAGTTATGCAAACTGAAATCTTAAAAAAAACAATAAATTAAAAAATATTCCAATTTAGTCATCAGAAAACATTGCTTACAAAACATTTACAATATTTACAAACAGGTACTTATCCACATCCTGTGAAACGGTTCGCTTGTATTGCGCTTCCACGTTACAGGACGGATCCGCTGCTTCTTGTTATTTATTTGCAACACACACATAGTTCGGGGTGTGTGAGCACACATTTTGCATTCTGTATGCGTGCATTTTGTCTACAAACACTCATATATCCAATATGTATATATAAAGAAAACACCAACAAATACTTTAAGCAGATGTTAAGCATTTTCTTTGCAAAGAATAATTTATGAAGGTATCCTAAATTCACATTAAGGATTTTTTCTTGGTTACAAATTGACTTGTTAAAACAGAGTGTGTAAAAACAAGGGGGTGAGGGGCTCTTCTTTAACTTGTCGTCTCTCGTGGCTATCTAACTTACACCTGCCCTATCTGGGGTGTAATGCAGTCACTTGATAACCACATTCTTCACAATACAGTATGCAGACTCTTTGACAGAGGGGCTCCTCCTCAAAGATCCTGAACATAAAAAGCTAAAGTTTGAATGCACTGAAATGAAGGAACATAAATATCTCCCTGAGCTGGGAGGTAGTGCCACCGTTTCATTTTTACCAGGGGAATTCTAACACGACTGAAGTGAAACTAGGTACCAATGTCACCTCCATAGTAAAACGTGCTTCATTTACATGATCAAATTGTATCTAATGCCCAGCTGTAAACACTATGCTTTGTGTGTCGAGATATTAGTTTAGTCCATCCTCTATGCCACACAAACTGGTCAGCTGTCAAACGCTGTAGCGTCCATGTGTTAACATGTCTGTCGATGCCTCTGACGTACATCGCACTCTTGAGATTATTAACACAAATATCCTGTCAACACGAAGAAAAGTTCATTCCAAACCCTTAACTGTTCATTCTTTATTATAAATATAGGGATTTGTAAATATCTGTCAAAGATAAACTTGCTTACATTTTCACCCGGTACGCATGCCAGCGTCAGTGACACACTGTCGCTGGAGGTGAAAAGCGCTCAGTGCCTACTGGCGCTGGTGTATAACACCTGTAACATGTTAAACCAGCGCTCAGTGTGTAACACCTGTAACATGTTAAACCAGCGCTCAGTGCCGCACCGCCGCGGACCAGCAGACCATTGCAAGCTAGCAAGCCAATACAGAAAGTGCCACATGACAAGTGTTCGTGTGGTGTTGTAGCTTGCTGAAATCATCTTCTTTAGAAACTTTATTTTTATTTTTGATGGCGCTCATTGTAAGTGATATTCTGGAAGAGGAGACTCCCGTTTCAAAGCGTGTAGAAACAAGCAATCATCAGCGACAGTGCTTCCCGGCAGCTTTTGTCGAAATTCTCTTTTTATATGTATTTTCTGTAAACATTAGTTTATGGATAATCTTGTTTGCTTTTAAACCAATTAAATTACATTATTTTTTACACATTATTTTTACATACACTTGCCCATTTATTCAGTTGGGTGTTATTTTTTTTACTGGAGCAATCTAGGTAAAGTACCTTGCTCAAGCAGCAGCGTCCCCCACCTGGGATTGAACCCACGACCCTCCGGTCAAGAGTGCAGAGCCCTTGTTTGTTTGTTTGTTTGTTTGTTTGTTTGTTTGTTTGTTTGTGTTGGGTTAAGTAAGTATGTACATTTTTAACAGGTTGTTCCTTATTTTAAACATTTTGTCTTTATTAAATATACACACTGCTCTGTTTAAAGCCATCCTGTGTCGCTTCCTTCTGTGTCGCCGCAAAATAGCTCTGGACATGCAACCTCTACACGTGTTAACAATTCACATTTCTCCCCTTTTAAAATTGTTCTTCATTTTTAAGTAACTGCATTGCAACCTTGTTTTTACCATTTATTGCAGAGATTCGCCGTTTGGTTCTGTACCGTTTCTTATCTTCGAACAGACGTACCAGCAACACCCTTCGCACATGCCCAGCGATGCTGCTAGCCAGTGCTGGGGTTCCCCTAGTTTCTTATCTTCGAGCGACGCCCTTAGCTCCTGCAGGGCACAGATTAGTGTACAGCAGTGTTCTCTTTCCCGCAGACACATTTAAGGTTTGTAGTATTTTATTTAAAAAAAAAAAAAAAAAAATTCTTTAAGCAAATACATTGTAACAAAGTTGGAACTTGTGCTTAGGTCTAAAGCTATGTAAAATACGTTTTTTTTAAATGTTAACAATGTCTACAGGTTCTCACATCTTACTTTGTTTTATTTATTTATCTATCTATGTGGTAGTTAAGAAGTGTTTTAAACTGTTTAGCACGTTTTTAGTCTTTTTTCAACAGACACGGTTCTCTGTTCTCTGCAGGTTTTAACAATTCACATTTCTCTGTTTTTAAACGGTTTTTCATTTTAAGCACATGCATTGTAAACTTGTTTTTAACATTTTACTGCTCATTTTATTTTCAAAACGTGCTTTATCTTTTCAACATTTTATACATTTTTGTTTTCCCTTTTTACTCATTTAATTTTTTCAACACTTGATACATTTTAGTTTTGACGGGAGGGTGGGACTTCCGGAATTGCTTAAAGACTACAAACACATGACCGAAACTGGGAGTCGGAACCTCTGGTCGATTCTGATTGGCTAGGGGACCTGTCAAAACCAAATGCTGCATTCTCATTGGTTAAAAATTAACATGGTGATAGCACATATAGCGTACACTACTAACATTATGTAAAATAATATAACATGCTGTTATTAATAAAGATAAATACAACTAATTTGTGTTCTATTTTTCTTGCCATCAGATTATGTAGTGTACATTTTGTAATTTGCATTTGCGTTATATATTATTGTGTCAATTGCTACAAACATTCAGAGTTATGTAGCCTACGCATCAAGCGCATGCTAGTATACTCTTAGAATAAAGAGTTCTATAACCTTTTAAGGTTCTTTGGCGTGCTTCATATATGGAACCCTAAAAGTGTCTATATAGAACCATTTCAGATGGTTCGTTTAACACCAGATACGCATGCCAGCGTCAGTGACACACTGTCGCTGGAGGTGAAAAGCGCTCAGTGCTACTGGCGCTGGTGTGTAACACCTGTAACATGTTAAACCAGCGCTCAGTGCCGCACCGCCGCGGACCAGCAGACCATTGCAAGCTAGCAAGCCAATATAGAAAGTGTCACATGACAAGTGTTCGTGTGGTGTTTTAGCTTGCTGAAATCATCTTCTTTAGAAACTTTATTCTTATTTTTGATGGCGCACATTGTAAGTGATATTCTGGAAGACGAGACTCCCTTTTCAAAGCGCGTAGAAACAAGCAATCAGCAGCGACAGTGCTTCCCGGCAGCTTTTGTCGAAATTCTATTTTTATATGTATTTTCTGTTAACATTAGTTTATGGATAATCTTTTTTGCTTTTAAACCAATTAAATTGTTCCAAAAAAAAAACCCAAAAAAGACTATTCTATAGTCCATTCATTTTAATTCCGTACATGGTCTTGTTGTACTAGTGCTCAAATATACACTCCCTTTTTTCTTTATATATTTACCCGAAACCTTGCTTAATATAATTTTAGGAAATGACATGTCAGCACTGTGCCTGCATCCAGAGCACGTCTGCCGATGAAAATAAAAATACGGCTAAAAACAAAACAGTATTCGGTTCAACAGAGACAGTCAGTAGCGTAAAAACAAACAAGCTAAATGCTCCGCGTCTGACTGTACAGTTTGACATTTGAATGTGCCGCCCCTGCTTGTTCTGCGATGCTAAGCCAATAGGCAGGGACAGGACGTTGAAAAGAATTGTGGGAAATGTTGTTTTAAGACCTTGAAATATACCTTTGCTTCTATGCCTGAGCCCACATTTCCCACAATTCTTTTCAACGTCCCGGGTAGATGTTTTTTCGAGGCAACTGATCAATGTCTGATTCTGTTCACATTGTATACAGTATTGCAACAAAATTACTTATTGATCATTGTCATATACCAATTGCTATTGTAAAATGCGTGCATCATAGCTATAACAATATTGAAATACATAATCTTACTTTTTTGGGTTGGCTTCAATCCCTTTCTTTTTTACACTATGTACAGTTAGGAGGCTGTGTGGTCCGGTGGTTAAACAAAAAAGTCTTGTATCCAGAAGGTCCCCGGTTCAAATCCCACCTCAAGCACTGACACATTGTGTGACCCTGAGCAAGCCACTTAACCTCCTTGTGCTCCGTCTTTCGGGTGAGACGTAGTTGTGAGTGACTCTGCAGCTGATGCATAGTTCACACACCCTAGTCTCTGTAAGTTGCCTTGGATAAAGGCGTCTGCTAAATAAACAAATAGTATGTGCGTAATAAACCCAATCGGGCCGTGATAATGACAACCCTAGGCTGTGCTGAAATAAATAATGTGGTTTTCTGCTGTAGTATGTGCAGCTTGGCAGGATGGCCGAGTAGTCTAAGGCGCCAGACTCAAAGACTCTGTATTTCCAAAGAATTGTGTTCTGGTCTCAAAGTGGAGGCGTGGGTTCAAATCCCACTTCTGACAGTTCAATTTTATTTTAAAGCATACCTTAAGTTTGTCATGTGATACAAAAGCAAATTTTGGCATTTTTGCATTGCCTGCCTCGTCAAACAAACTCGAGCCACAGCACACAGCGCTGCTGCATCGGGATACAGAGATGGATTTTAAAGCGACTGAATCAACGAGCTGAGACTACTTTTTGAAGAAATTGAAAACATGCCTCTCGTCGAAATATTTGCTATTTAGTTAATTAATTTATTTTTTGAATTTGCAAATCGCAGATTACATTGCCAACAATCTGAATTGCTCAAATCAAGCTGCGATGAAGCCTATGAGAATCGCTGGCATAATTCAGGGGGAATTAGCTCAAATGTTAGAGCGCTCGCTTAGCATGCGAGAAGTAGCGGGATCGATGCCCGCATTCTCCAAATAGTTTTAATGTATCTGCGTATTAAGTCCCAACGCATTATGGAGATACATACAGTGTGTCAATTCTTTGTAACAGAGACGTCCGCCCTACATCTGTATTTTAAAGCACAGTTCCTAATTTGTAATATTCCCCAGGCTGAAAAACTGCAGTGCGCCCTCCATCGTATGCCTTCCGAGAAGCACAAACTGAGTTTTTTTTATATTTTTTTTAGCAATGGAAGAGTTTGTGTTATTTGGGAATAAATATAAATGGTTTGAAATTTGCTTGCATTGGTTTGAATACATGTAATTGTGATTACAGACTTTCCTGCCCAGTGTTGCTTTCTTCTTAGATGTGGTCTGTTTCGGCTTTCTGCTCCCTCGATCACGTTGTGCAGCATCTCCCGTATGCTTTGGTGGTTTAACAGGTTGGTCTCTGTGGTGCAATCCGTTAGCGCGTTCGGCTGTTAACTGAAAGTTTGGTGGTTCAAGCCCACCCAGGGACGATGCTTTTTGCATTTCTTAATCCCATTAGAAGATGGCACTGTAATATGTTATTATTTCCTCCAATTACACTGAAGAAGAAAATGTGTTCTGTTTTTTAGTTCAAAATAATACAAAACAGAAAAATATTCTTGCTGTTTGCCGAAACCCGGGATCGAACCAGGGACCTTTACATCTTCAGTCTAACGCTCTCCCAGCTGAGCTATTTCGGCTTGACAAGCTTCCTTTCTCGAGATAACATTGTTTTTTTAGAAAAGTTGTACTATAATTAAGTACATTTCTAAACAATCCGCTAGTAACATATATAATCTCAAAGCGCTATAATTTATTTCAGCTCTTATGAAAGACAAGTATCCTTGCGCATTACATCATCCTTGATTGCGAAATGTAATATTAATTAATTTTGTATTTGTAATTAAGAAATGCAGCTACCTTATAATTATTTATGAAAGATTATAAAAATCAAACACTGCTACCAACTCCTGTGTGGAATTTCATAGAAAATTGCGCTAAAAATTTAGCAGCTTTATTCCTATAGTTTTAATGGTAATACTGACAATCCTTTATCAAGTTCACTGTACCTGTGTATTTGCATGGTCCAGTATAAGAAGATACGATTTTTCTGGAGTTCTTGGTTGCTCAGTTCAGCACCAGTCATCAGAGCTGAAAAACAACAGCAATAGGTACCTGGTATGGTAACTGGACCACATATCATTTATATCAACTGACTGTTTTCCTCGAAATATTATAATGCCAGTATTTGATATGTGTATACTAGAACATTCATTATATAGCACCCAAGTTTAAATCACACCATCAGTTATAAAAATGCATTGTAATCGATAATGAAATTAGCACTGAAAGGGAGACCTATAAAGTAGTTATAATGTGAAGATCATTATTTTTATAAGCATTGATTCAAATTCGAACTTACATGGTTGAACCTTCTGGGGCGATACCAGCTTATAGATTACTTTGTATCAGTCAGGCTGAGTCTGCCATCAGCCTTTCTTCTAAACAAGGGTTCCATCTGAACCTGAAAAAAGAGCATTTGTGACAAAATAGCAAGGTTGCAGTTAAACAAAAGACTTCAATTAAACAAATAGCCTAAACACAAAATAGTCACAATGGCCAAATAAAAGGTTTCTACACAAAACAACAAGAAATCAAAAAGGGGTTCACTGGGTGAAAACAAATAAACACTACTATACAATGACAAAAGGGACTTACTGTTGAAAAAGAGAGATTATTTTTTTTAAAAAGCATGGAGTATCCATGTTCACATTTTTTAAGTATTGCTTTCAAAACAAGATCATTTTTCAATGAAACTAAATTAGACTTAAAAACCTGAAGTTAAATACAGTACTATAACGTTCATGGATACATAATTAAAAATAAATGATAGAAAAACACAATGTATCCGATACTATCAATGTACAATGCACTATTCTGGTACTATAATGCAGTACCATCATGATAATATGATTGTCCTTTTTATTTCTAAGAAGTATCCTGGTATCTACAGTATAATGCAACACTACACCACGGTACTATATGGTACTATTTATTTTACCATGGTACGATTTCTGTTGTCCCGGATACAAGTATTACAGTAACATTATAACGGAGAAATGTATTAAATATAATTGCGCTTTGGATAAAACAGTCCCTCAAACAAGTTTCTAGCTGTTGTAAATATTACATTTTTTTAACACTCAGAACTGACACCTATTGTAAAAATGTCAATACGAACATATATTATTATTGCCATTTTTTTTTAATTTTTGGTGACTATACGTACAGTACTAGTGACAATTAAAATAATACTGTAATAAAATTCTTCCCTTCAGATGATTGTATTTCGAAATAAACCAAAAGTCTTCACGATTCAATAATCTCCCGCCGTTGAGAACGCGCAGGATTCTTGGGAGTTCTACGAGATCTGATTGGATAATTCCGTCACTTCATTCGTGGTAGCTCTGCGAAATCTGATTGGCTCGCTCCTGGTCAATTCTTGGTAGTGACACGGGCTATGATTGGTCAAAGCTACCAAGATATTCCCAAGATTGCAGATCGGGTGGGAGGGAGAGCTGGCCGGGCTGGGGAGCGCACAGAAATGCACCGCTGAACAGAACACCCCCCCTCAGACATGTGCTGTCTATTCACGGGAACACACCACTGAACCAGTTAGTTCAGATGATCGCTGGATACACAATAAACAATCTGACAATTTCACAAATAAACCCGTTTGTGTTCAAACCTATGAGAGGTGGAATGTAACAAAAATGTGAACTTCAAAAGCCAGAGCGTCAAACATCAACGACAAAGTTCAACATTTGAATTGAAATAACAGCTGTCAAATAGACAAAGCACAACACTCGAAGATAAAATGCCAAATTGAAAATGCTCAACACACTAATTGAATGAATTATACATAAAATAATGAATGTAATTAAGCTCAAAAATTGAAATGGGAACTTGAAATCTTAAATAAATTGATTACAATTCAAATTTCCAGCACGCCATCCGATTTGTGTTTAGTCTGTTCTAAATCAATTCTGCGCGTTGTATTTCAGGTTAAGCGCTGTGCTTTCCATTTGTCACTTGGTCATTCTATTCCCCGGGACTGCCCCTTTCATGGCAAATCTGACATGCGAAAGAGATGCTTTGCACTGTTTCTTAAATCAAGTGGCCTCAAATAAATTGTTTACATTAATGTCTGCTTAGCCTACCTATCAGTCTGGTGAAATTGTAAAAATGTGTAATTGACTTGTGGATGTTCACATCAGAACTCGAGATGTCATTCTCGTCCCCTCACACTGGCGCAGGCAACACATCTGCCTGGATTCCTGCATGATATAAATGTGTTTCTTCATTTGCGCGGCCTGCTTTTTATTATTCATTGGGGTTTGTTTACTACATGCCTCCATAGCTGAGCCTTTAATCAGACAGTCCTTGTAGGTGACAGTCCAGTTTGATCTGCACGTACTTCTGCCAAACTTCAATTCAAAGTACAATCTTCTAAATGGGTTGTAATATAATTTAAAAAGTATTATTATTATTATTATTATTATTATTATTATTATTATTATTATTATTATTATTATTATTATCAGTTTTAATTAACGTACTGATTGCAAATTAGAGGACTAATATGAAAGAGGTGCGTGCATCAATTGCAGCTAATTAGATCCCATTAGCACCTGAACCTCTTTATAACCCCATTGCACTCTAAGGAACCCCAAACTCAGCTACTGACGGGTTTGTTTTTATTATTGTTTCTTTATAACGGTGAAAGTTCACGGTCGGGGCTGCCTTGGATTTAATGATGCCGTGTTGTCTTAGATTTGGGTAATTGTTGATCTTTTCTCTACTTTAGAAACGTTCATTTTATTGTGTGTTTCTCACTTGCGTTTTTTTTTTCCAATGCAGAATAACATTGCTATTAGCAGTGTTAGTCACAGAAGTTTGGACGCAAGTTTGTGCCCCTCTAGGTACGATAACGGTCGCTTCAGCACAACAGCTTTCAGCTTCCTGTTTATTTGCCGGTTGTGTGTTTTCAAGTATCGTTGTCTTCTACAGGCTCGGTGAGGACAGAATGTCAAGGGAGTGTTATGATGATGATGTTGGAGAAGTCTTTTGTTGGAAAGTATTTTCGCATCAATGTGATTGGTGAGTGATCATTTTTCTTGAATGGAAAGCTTTTGATGTACAAAGCCTGTTGACTCGTAATGTAATAACCTGAATTAAATACAGAGCACTCCTGCGCTGTATGACAGCAACCAGGCTTTGTTTTTTTTAGGATGCAGGGTATGAAAGGCTCTTGCCTTAGTTTTAGAAGCATGTTGCTGATCTCACTAAGTAGACCTGTGCTGCTACAGCCTTAGTCAGATTTGTTGACTGCAAGTGCGCAGAAATAGACATCATTTACACTAAACCCACTGTTCCAAATGGGCGTATAATTCTACTTGTATGAATCGTTTTTATAAAATTGCATTTAGTAGATGGAATAGTTATGACAATTTCAATAAGTAGATGGAACGGGGCGGTCGGGGTGTTCACTTTGTTATATCTCTACCTTGCTTGATCACGTGTACAGTTTAAGGCCAACTGAATTTTTTCCCATAGACAATAAGGGGGTGCTTGTATCCCTCTCTCCAAGACTGGCTGCACAGTGTGGATATAGCTTAACCGTTGACTTCTTGGGAAATGCCAAGTTCCTTGCTTCTGTGCTGAGCTGCTTTGTTCAGAACACAGTGAGTCATCATTTTATTTCTTGTAAACCTGTTTCTAATGGTGACATGCTGGGACTAACTTTAGCCTTTGTTTCCAGAATGAGACGTACAAGCTGACAGTACAAATCAGTGTCTTCTCAAACAGTGCTATGACTTCAGCTTCCTCCTATGTTCAGAGCATGACATGCCACTATTCTCCATGGGCAGAGAGGGAGATTCTGTGTGAAAGAAACTACATGGAGGTAAGGGCTGTCGGGATGTGATAATGCTGTTCAGTATAACTTGTTGGGTTGTGTGGGTATTTAATTGTCACTGCAGAAGTACTTCACTCATGACTAATGTGAATTCTCTTTAGGTTTCTGTGAGAAGAGGGGTGCCACTCATTGAGCCAAACTTTGTTCAAGATGATCCTGATTGGTCCCTTGCGTACCCAGAGGTAGAATCATGTGACTTTGCATTTTCTTCATTCATGTCCCCTTGGTCTTGCCTATTGAAGTTTACTCTACTGTCTCGTCTAGAGGAAGCAAAATCTAACGGCCCCCTTAACTTTAACCTGTCTCCCAAGAGGGTGGCCATATTGGAATTGTGTGACATTTAAGGCATTGGCTTTGCATACATGTATTCTGTGATTGCTTTGATAGAAATTGATTGGAGAAATTAACCCTTTCTTGTTGGTGTAAGCCTTGTATTTCAACCACTGAGGTAGTGGCTTCATATGTGCAGGGTTATAAACCCTTCATGCTAAATGTGTCCTGATATACCTTTTTGAGGACTGCTGCATAGGTGCAATTTCAGGTATTGTCCTAAAGTTTGGTACACTGATGTATTAAGGTGCAGTACAAATGAATGGCTGTAAACTCTGCCTGTATCGGATCCAGACAACATGTTTTCACATAGGCTTTTGTACGCAGTTGTATTTGAGGATTTACTTTGTTCTATTGGAGATGCCCGGTGAACATAGAACAGTTTGAGTGATACATTGTTAAACTTTCACCTTTCAGTTTTAGTTCCTGTTTATTAAACAAGCCATTTGTGACAAATCCTTTAGACTGGGGATGCTTTGTGTTCAAACTCCTTATTCTAATGAGGTTTTTTTCTTTGCTAGGCAACTGCTGCTGACAACAGCATCTGGAAAATTGTGTTCCATCTCTCAGCAAATAGAAAGACAACTATGACTGTTGCTCAGGCCATGACAAATGGCTATGGCATAAACACTACACCAACTCGAATTCTGGTTAGAGCTGCATACAACTCCACAGAAAGCCAGCCTCAGGTGGTAAGTAGTCTAGGCTTCATTGTTGTCTAGTACAGTATATCCAGACTATGAAGGTAGATTTAATCTTGCTTTTGTTTTAGTAAAAGTTCCCCCTCCCCTCCAACAGATCCAAACTGTACCAATGGCTGTGCTAAGATCAACCACCTTTTATAAGCAAAGATGGATGGTCATGATGGTGGACACTGCAGTTACATGTCCTACTGGTGAGTAAGTTTATGGAGGGCAACGGTGCTCAAGAACTATTCTAGGTTTAAGTATGAATTTTCTATACCAAGTCTATGGTGTTCTTTTCTGTCAGATGGAACAGCCTTCACAGAACAGATGATTACATGGAATGTTCCCCGTGTTCTGCCTCCTCTTGTTCCGACACCACAAATTACTACCCTTGATGTCCAAATGGGAGTTGATGGCCGCAAGCTTGACCCTGCAACGATTCATAGTAGAGATTATAAACTGGATGTCAGTCCCCAGCTAATCACTGTAAAAATTCCTGTGGGAGCTGTTGGTGGATATTACAAGGTATGTAGAAGTTCAACATCTTCTAAATCCTTCTCATTTTAAAGCTTTCTTCCTAAGATGCTTCTGTGCTTTCAGAGCCATGTATTGGACAACACCTATGTGATCTCTTACTCTATTGAACCAATGCTGGAGCATACCTGGCAAGATGGGCCTGAGAAGACCAAGTACACAGTACTTCATCCAATAACCACTCCTTTCATGCCTCGGCCACCAGTTGTCACAAACCGTATGTAGAACCGGTCCACATGCAGTAAATCAAAGGGATTTGTTGCAGTGCTCCACTTCATATCCTTCATTTTAACTGCATGTTTTAATTTCAGACACTGTTCCTAAAGCCAGAGTGTTCAATGTGACCCTGGGGACATTCCTGCCTGATGTGGAGCTGGTCAAAATTATAGTTGGACCAGAGACGTTAACTGTGCCAGAAGCCAACCTAAAAGGTTATAATGTCCAGGAGCATGTCTTTCCCAATGGATCCAAGACCTACACTCTCCAGGTGCCATTTGAGGACCCCAATGTGAAGCAAAAGGTAACATCCCACCTGTTAAACCATCCTATTGCCCTTTGAAAACACTTGCTTCCTGTGGACGTTTTGCTTGCTGTTTGACTTTGGGTTTAATACTACAAACCCTTTCTCTTTCAGGTAACTCCTCCAGACACCAGAACCTACATTCTGCCCCTGACCTACTTGCTGAAAATAGTGCCAGAGAATACACCCTTTACTCATCCTGCTGTAGTCGAAGCCATTCTCAAAGACATCAGTAAGTGCCTGACTGTGGTCTACAACTACCTTTTTCTAACCAATCCAGTCCATTGCCGTGACAATTCCTCTTGCAGTTCCACCTACAGTAACTGGCTACTGTGATGGTGCTGCATTCTATACCATGGTAACATATGGCAACATGGGTCGCAACTGGATTCCTTTTGTGGGCTCAAGAGAACTTGGTGGAAGTCTGCTTGCCCTGTACAAGTATAATGCCAACTCTACCAATTTCTGGATGACTGTCCCATACAATTCAGTTGATGCCACATATGAAGTAAGTGATGGAACTTTAAAATGTGTGTTAGCTGTTTTGGGTTCAACACATTACTGACCTGATGTATTGTCTCTGTAGGTGATCAGTTCTTCAGGCATCAGAAGCAGGCTTGACTTGACCTTGAAGGATATTGGGACCATGGTTGTGGTGGCTGACTTCTCCCTGTCCTGCAGTTTCCCTACAAAGATGATTGGTAACTCTCCTGCGAACAAAGCATTCTTTAGAATAGCTGCTTTTGAGATTGGAAAAAGGCTGCATGAAGTGGTATTGAAGCTATAATCTGTTTCCTTAACCTGGTTCCAAATGCTGTGTTTCAGATTGCTTCACCAATGGAACTATGGCAGCTCTTGCTGTGAAAGTGGAATCTGTCCCCAGCTTGTCTCCAAGTCAACTAACTCTGAGGGATCCAAGTTGCCGGCCTCTTCAGTCTGATGCTATCAATGCGGTTTTCTACTTCAATGTCAACTCCTGTGGCACAACTAGAAGGGTTAGTATTGACACATTTAAAACCATATTATGAGGAGGTTCAACATATTGACAAGGTGGCCCCAACACCCCTGGATCAGTCTGGGGAGCCATGGTGACCTGTGTTTCTATCCGCTGAATTACTTGCATGAATTGTGGACATCTGAAGGATGCCACCTTTGTATTGAACTGCTTGTCCAGTTGACAAAGGCGTTGTGACACATGACTCTTGGTTATGGCATTGCATGTGCTGCCTAGAGACCTTTGGGTCAATAGCGGTGAACTGGAAAGAGCGTACTTACTGGGGATGATCCCGTGGTGAGGCCGGGACTAAACTAATACATGAGTTGATACCAACTGCAGCTCAAGAGTCACCAGCTGTGTATTCAAATGTGTATTTGCAACAAATCCAAAATAACTGCTGTTGCCCTCCTAGAGTTTACTAAAACAATACCATATTAGTCTAGCAGTTTCTGTAGACAGGCTTGAGGTATCATACTAACTGTAACAATCATGAGGTCCCGAAAAAGTGTTCAATTATGAAATTGCAATATTCATAACCAACGCTTTTTATTTTTAAATTGTGAAATTGGTACTAGGTTAGTACACAGCTGGGGATGATCCAGAGTACCATATTAGCTAGTCTGCAACTTGGTATGCAGCTCCATACTAAATCTACAAGTTCATTGCAACCTGGGTCTTTGATTTCTCTTTCAGTTTGACAACAACCTCCTGACTTATGAGAATGAAGTGCTGTTCACATCTTACCGGTAAGGATTGCAATCAAAGTGAGTATCCTTGTGGTTGAGCCTGAAACTCTCCTAACCCCATCTCCTCTTTCCAGGTTGAGAGTTGCCTGTCACTATCTGGTCAATGACAGCAAGGTAGTACAGTTCTTGTACCAGAATAATCCTGCACCTGTAGTCCAGCCTGGCTTGGGTGACCTTGCGGTCATCATGCAGCTTGCATTGGGTAGGACTTGGCAATTGAAATAATATAGATGCTCTAGTAGCGTGTTTCCACCTATAAAATTCTCCCTTGCATCTCTGCAGATTCAACCTACAACGACTTCTATGGAGCTCAGGATTACCCTGTTGTGAAGTACTTGCGAACACCCTTGTATTTTGAGGTAGAGCTCCTGTACAGCAGGGATTCACAGGTTGAATTGTTTTTGGAGAACTGCTGGGCAACCTATTCTGCTGACAGGAATAGCTCTCCAAAGTGGGATGTTGTTGTGGACAGGTAAGATGCTGGAATATGATATTGCTGCTACAAAACCTATGAATTGGAGTTGTGGCTGATGTGCTCCTGACCTACTTTCTCTTTCTAGCTGTGAGAACTCTGCAGATGAGTACTTGACCATCTTTCACCCAGTCTCCAGCAATGCAAGAGTGCTGTTCCCTTCCCATCTGAAGAGGTTTGAAGTGAAAATGTTTTCCTTCACAAGCGGCCGGGATGCACTGAAAGGACAGGTAAAGTGGAGTGTTGATATGGGGATCTTATACCACAATGCTTGGTTTGGATTGCTTTGCAAGCAGCAAATGGTCACTGTGCTCACATCTTTAGTGAGTTGGAATGAAAACCTATAACTGCACATTTGCAAGAAACACTTACTATGATGCAATATATTTGTTTTTCAATTCAGTAATCCTCATTGGATGATGGTCCTGCCTGATCTATTGATGCTTGTTTTACTTGACAAGGTGTGCTGTCTTTCAGATTTACTTCCACTGCAGTGTTGTGATATGTGATTCAAACCGGCCATCAGACAGCCTCTGTAGCAGACGGTGCATTCCAGGGAAACAGAGGCTTGGTAAGAGCTCTGCTTGAGAGGGGGGGGGGGGACGACATTTTGCATGCATTTTTGTCCATTTGTTTTGATGGACTCCTAATTCCTCCTGTAGGTCGCAGTGCTGAAGGGATGGATGGTGGTGCAGTAAAGGCATTGGTGTCTTCTGGCCCAATTGAGCTGAAGAGAGATGGATCCCTTCACTTTATGCCTAGAAGCGGTAATATGCATGATGTGAACACAATTGCAGTTCAAGTGAAATATATAACTATCTCTTTATATTCCACTAACTATTTCTTTCTTCTCTTGCAGGCCAATTCAATGTGTGGTCCCTTCTGGGAGCTGCAATGGGTGTGTGTCCAGTGGTTGTCTTTGTAGCTGGAGTTGTATATTTTTGGAAAATGCCCAAACGTGTGTATTGATAAATAAAAATCTTGCTTTTAAAGACTTTTTTGGATTGTGTGTTGTTTTTATTTTTTTGGTGGGTGCTTGACTAATTCTACATAGATTATATATTGGTGAGTGTCGGAATGGCCATGTTAATGGGATTCTCTCCTCTTACTGCATTGAATGCTTTGCTTGTTTCCTGATCAGGCCATTCTCAATATGGTGTGTTATTCAAGGACCCTTCATTAATTCACTGAGTGAACCTGGGGGCAAAGACTTTCCTTCTCCATTGAGTTGTAACCCTCTTTTTATGTTCCTTTTTGCTTTGACATGCTGCTTTCAGTATGCAAGTTTAGGGTGAAATTATCAACACTCCTTTATATATGTATATATATATATATATATATATATAAACCTTGTTCTAGCATCACAAAAAGTGTGTAGATTTATATGGTCTGATTGCTTGTTTTTTTTTTTTTTTTTTGTTATGAGTACAAGTTTGTATTCATTTTGTTCACTGAGATTAATACGTCTTTTACTGAAAGTGGTCCCTGGTGAGAGCTCCAAGTAAGGTATTAGTTTAACTTCTTCAGTTTTAACACTATAGAAATGAGGTTGTGTTTTTTTTTGTTTGTTTTTTTTAAGTAATTTGAGTTACTGGTTAAACAAACCACTACTTGGCAACATGTTCTCTTCATGTTTGTTTTGACTGTGGTTTATATTGTCTGTTACTGGATAAACTCATTTTACGAAACACGTTCCGTAACAAACCGGTACACCCGATGCGGGGAATCTTTAGATCCGCGCACCAGTCTGAACCAGAAGTTCCATTCTTTGAGCTTTAACATATCTATGAGAGAGCTGAGATATTGGAACTGAATTCACTACACCCGCTGGCAACCCCTTGTGTAATGTGTTTATACTATATAGAGGACACTGAGTTTGATGCAAAACTCGAGCAGCCACATTCATATTATTAAACCTGTTATCAGACTCTCCGGCGCCATCACTCTGAGTGCTCTTTGAAACAGACTGGGTTTGTATTTATATTCATGTTGGGTTAATCAGAGATGATTATCGGCGGCCCGTCTGTAGTACTACCGGAGATTTTAATTGCACAGTTTGTACCGCTCTGTGCAGCGCCGTACCGTTTGTAACACGGTACGTGAACTGCATTCTGCTAAACAAAACATCACAGCAGCAGCAGCAGCGCCATCTACTGGACAAAACCCAGACATACACGTTGAAACAATGATCCACTTCAATATCTACAAAGCCTAAACAAGAAACTATTAGCAAAGCCCCGAAAAAGAAAATATTATACAAAACAGTTTAAAATCAAATATTTAATTGTTAATCTAACCATTTTTAGTTACTGTAGAACTACTTCTCTCAGTGAATTATTAAAATAAGGTTTAAAGTCTTCATTTGTCAACAACACCACACTCCTAGACCCATTTAATAATAGCAATAATACACTCCAGGGTCTGTGTGTTATCATGAGATATATCACCACTTCCTGGGCGGTTCAAGAACTCGACTTCGTCTAGTGTCTCCCAACGCACCCAAGGCATGGTGATATTACCTCATGATAACACACACACCCTGTCGTGTATTACTGCTTCATTAATGTAGTCATTAGGTTTATATGTCACATTCCTTTGTTGTCAATGTATTGATTTAGATATTCGGGTTGGATACCTCGGAAGCCAGCGGAACTCCAGCGTTTCTCCGACAACCACTGATAACCCCTCCCGTGATGATCGACGCTGCCATGACAACCCATGACATCACCCGCACAAGTTACAACACGGCGAGTCATTTTTTGTAGCACAGTATTAACGTGTTATTGTTTTCACAAAATAACATCAATAAGATTATCAGATCACCTGCTAGTGTGTACTAAACACAACCTCAAATATCAGTGAATTGATACAGAGACAAGCCGTGGCACCAGCAAGAGGTTAAAATGAAATTAATAAATAAATTACGACATGAAACAGAAATACATGTGGGTGTATTTTAATCAAAAATCCATGATCCATAATTCTGATTATAATCCCACAGCTAATTATTTACAAATTATCAATTTCTATGTTTCTCTGAGTGCTAATGTGGTGTACATATTAATGGATTTTAGAAATCATCTATACTAGTCTGCCCCTCAAACAGTTTTAAATATAATTTAGATTTAAATGGCAGGTAGTATATCAATCAATTTCTAAAACAGGTCGCATTTTGTAATTTAAATAGGCCTACGTATGAGCTACCAAAACATATTTTTGTTCATGTCGTTATTAATGTATTTACTTATTTATCTGGTTAAACTTGAATCCAGCCTTACATTTTAACTTCTTGAAGTTACCACAGCATGTCTGTGTATGAATTACTGAAGAGTAATATTTGTGATTTGATTACTCTAGCAGATGAACTGATAATGTATGGGTGTTATTTTGTGAAAACAAGACAATATTAAAAAAGAAATACTACAACATTAAATAAATAAATAAATTATACACCAAACTGTAGAACATTTGTTTAGTCTTAATATCATAACAAATATGCATATTATAAATATGCACTTCTTTTAATTTGTTGGAAAACGGTCTGGAACTGAAGTAAAGTATATTTTTTTTAATACTGTGCTATTTGAGTATTTAAAATATGGTTATCTTCAAAATTAAAATGCCAGCAACTGTGTGTTAATTTAACGAAGCGCCTAACGCCGCTCGGAACGTTCGCATTTTTAAATCCTAACGGTCTCTGCTCAGCTGAGTGGAATGTTCACGAGCCGGTTGCCTAGCAGCGTCTCCCCCTCCTTCTCTGCCCCGCCCTCTCGCCCTCTCTCGTTGCTCCAGCTAGGAGTTCAAATTTATCTTCATTATTAGCGCAACTCTTTACTAACTTTTACAAATTAGCTTATTGGAGGCTTCGTGTTTTCAAGATGGTTCTGGTGCAGTCCGGGCAGACTGACTGGAGCATCATTACAGTATAGCACACTGCTCTTTTTAATGCTAAATATGTATCTGGTATTCTAAGTATTATCTACAATTAATAATTCAGCTATATTCATATTCAGAATGTAATACAGTATTAAGACAGGCTCCAGTATTATAAATAAATAAACACGCTTTAAGAGAAACAGCAGTGATGTTTATTGTCCATTCACATACATTCTCTATATGTTTCTACATTGTGGTTGCACAGGGACAAGGGTCTCAGTGATGTTTAAAAAAAATACTAGAGCCTACAATTAACCAATATAGAAAGGAAGGGGGGAGAAATGTATTGCCTGTGTGCAGTACCTTACACTTTTCTCTATTAAATGTCATTTGCCATGTGTCTGTCCAGTTCTGAATGCTGTCTAGATCATTTTGAATGACCTTTGCTGCTGCATCCAGGGCGACTTATAGTCGTAAACCAAAATACATTTCAAGAATCACAGTACAGTATTAATACAATTAAGAGCAAGATAAATACAATGACTTTGGTTCAAGCAAGTACAAGTATGACAAAATACAATTCAATAACGAAGCAGATAACAGTGTCAGTGATAGTTACATCAGGATATAATTAAATACAAAATACTATAGTTTAAATAACACTTGACAGATTAGAGTACTCTCAAGTACAGGATTAGATGTAGTAAAATAGGGGGCAGATAAGAGCAAGTAAAGCACATTTAAGGAAGAGTGATAAGTGTCCAGAGGGAAAAACAGAGGAGTTCTACAGGTGCTGTCTGAAGAGGTGAGTCTTGAGGAGGCACCGGAAGGTGGTCAGGGACTGGGCAGTCCTGACATCTGTAGGAAGGTCATTCCACCACTGCAGGGCGAGGGTGGAGAAGGAGCGAGTTATGGAGGCAGGGGAGTGTAGAGGAGGTAGAGCCAGTCATCTAGTGCAGGAGGAGCGGAGAGGTCGAGTGGAGGTGTAGGGAGAGATGAGGGTCTGGAGGTAGCTGGGTGCAGTCTGGTCAAGGCATCTGTAGGCTAGTACAAGAGTCTTGAACTGGATGCGAGCGGTGATTGGGAGCCACTGGAGTGAGCGGAGCAGTGGGGTTGCGTAGGAGAAGCGAGGCAGAGAGAACACCAGGTGAGCAGCAGAGTTTTGGATGAGCTGGAGCGGACAGGTGGCGGACGCAGGGAGGCCAGCCAGGAGGGAGTTGCAGTAGTCTAGACGGGAGAGTACCAGGGCCTGGACCAGGAGCTGGGTGGCGTAGTTGGTGAGGAAGGGTCGGATTCTTCATATGTTGCTCAGGAAGAATCGGCAAGTGAGTGTCTGTGGCAATGTGCCCTGCCCCTGTGTGCATTTGTGTGTTATATGTTGTATGTTGCATGCGTGTGTTAATGTTGGTGTATAGTCATTGGTACACGAGATATAAACGGGTCTGTGTTTCACGTGTGATTTTAAAAGGTAGATTTGTATTTAGGCACGAGGAGGGCACAAATCACTTCACGTGCTGGTTAAATGTAATATGTGAGCACGGGGTTGCACAGAATTAATTCACGTGCTGGGATTCAAGTGAAAAATTAATTAGTAATTCAATCCCAGCACAACAGTATATATAGAGACACGTACCATTCACTCAGGGTTGGGTGTTCGAGAGTGGAGAACGGGTGAGAGAGAGAAGGAGAATAACTTTAAAATATCAATTGCTATTACGTGCTGGTAGGACCAGCACAATACTTGTTTATTTAAAACTCACCGTGTTTGTTTGTGTGTCTGTCCGTGCACTGTATAGTCCGTTTTGTTTGTCTCTTTATTTTGGCGTGAAGTGCCTTGTCCTGTTTTGTGTTCAAACCTTTTATTACTTGGTAAGTGCAGTTGGAGAGTTAGGGGAGAACCAGGCCAGAACAGTGCCAGAGATTCCCAGGTCAGCGAGAGAGGATAGTAGAATTGAGTGATCGACAGTGTCAAAGGCAGCAGAGAGGTCGAGGAGAATTAGGACAGAAGACAGAGAGGCAGCTAAGGCAGAGTTTAGTGAGTTGGTGACAGACAGGAGGGCGGTTTCAGTGGAGTGAGCAGAGCGGAAGCCAGATTGGAGAGGGTTGAGCAGAGAGTGGCTGGACAGGAAAGCAGAGAGCTGGCGGTGTACAGCCCGCTCGAGGGTTTTGGAGAGGAAGGGTAGGAGGGAGACAGGATGGTAGCTCTGGAGGGAGGTGGGGTCGAGGGTGTTTTTTAAGGAGGGGAGTGATAGGGGGTTGTTTGAAGGCAAGTGAGGAGAGGTTGGAGTGGACCGAAAAGAGTAAGGAGGGTGAGAGGAGAATACCAGTCCCACCTCCCTGTCCAGGGAGACGCGGGGTATGGGACAGGACGTAGAGAGAGGACAGGGCAGCAGGAGTTACAGTGTTATCAGGGGACAGCCAGGTTTCAGTGAGAGCAAGGAAATCGAGAGAGAGGTGGGAGGCAAAGGCAGAGATGAAATCAGCTTTGTTAGCAGAAGAGTGACAGTTCCAGAGTGCACCAGAGAGTGTGCGGGAGGGGGGAGAGGCAGCGGGATGAGGTTAGAGGGGTTGGAGGAGCAGCAGTGGAGAGAGGGCAGAGGACGAGGACGAGAGGACAGAACAGGGAATTGAGAGACAGTCATAGCAGGACAGGTAAGACAAATAGGCACAGTGGGAGCGGTGCGGTGGAGGGTACAGACCTGACTAGTAGATGGCATCATCCAGAGCGCTGTTAGGTTAGGATCTATTCGAACAGCGTCTCGAGGCAGGCCTCCCCTCGCTGGACTCCCACAGCTAGACTCCCGGCTCTTTTGTTGAGGCTCTTCTGTTTGCTGGCGCTTCGTGCTGGCCACGGAAATAGCCTTCCTGATTAATATAACAGCTGGGTGGGAAAAGAACAGCTAAACAGTGTGGAAACCAAACAAATAGCAAATCAACTTCTAAAATGGTATTGAGTGCTGACAAGAGTTTGGTATCAGCTGTTGATTTCCTTGAAACAATCTTTTATAGTAAAGTAAACACATTTATTCATTTTAAAAATAAGTAAAAATCAAACTGTCAGAAGTGGGATTTAAACCCACATCTCCATTTGGATATCAGAACACACAATTCTTTGGAAACACAGAGTTCTTGAGTCTGACGCCTTAGACAACTCGGCCATTACAGTAAAAATCTGCATTATTTATTTCAGCACAGACTAGGGTTGTCTATTGTATCAAGGCCCGATTGGGTTTATTACGCACATACCAACTGTTGCTCCATGAAAGATGTAATGACAATTGTAAAAAAAGAAACGGATTGAAGCCAACCCAAAAAAGTAAGATTATTTATTTCAGTATCGTTATAGCTATAAACGATGCATGCATTTTACAATAGCAATTGCTATTTGACAATGACCAATAAGTAATTTTGTTGCAATACTGTATACAATGTGAACAGAATCAGACATTGCTCCGTTGCCTCGAAGAAACATCTTCAATTTGTATTTAAAAAGGATGCACAGCATGGAGCTCGAACCCACGACCCTGAGATTAAGAGTCTCATGCTTTACCGACTGAGCTAGCCGGGCTGACTTTCACTGTAACCAACTGAGCTATTAATTTGTCATCTTATTTGAGAAAATACTTAACGACAGAACCAAAGATTCCAAATATAATCCACTGGACGTCACCAGAAACAGCTTTGATGAGACAAAGTCGTATGACACGAACCCTAAGAATGTTATTCCAGATTCATTGTCGCTTAGAAACAAGAGGATTTAAAATGTGAGTGTATGTGAATAGAGTCAAATACATTTGCATCATTCTGTATATATATATATATATATATATATATATATATATATATATATATATATATATATATATATTTCAAGTAACTGTAGATTTATTATCATAATGAAAACACATTACACACTTTAGTTCTGTAACAAAATGACAATAACAAAGACGTTCCCTTACCGGGAGTCGATACCGGGCCGCCTGGGTGTTAACCAGGAATCCTAACCACTAGACCATATAGGAAGCTATGTAGCAAAATCATGGACATAGAACAATAGTTAGTATATAGTACAATGATTGGTAAAAGGGAACCACAAAAACATATTTAATTACAAACACGTTACAAATGAAAGCAAACTTCAAACCATTTATATTTATTATCAATTAACACAAACACTTCAATTGCTAAAAAAAATCTCCCTTTGTGCTTCTCGGAAGGCATACGATGGAGGGCGCACTGCAGTTTTCAGTCGGGGGAATATTACAAATTAGGAGACTGTGCTTTAAAATACACATGTAGGGCGGGCGTCTCTGTTACAAAGAATTGTTACACTTTGTATTTATCTCCATAATGTGTTGGGACTAAATACGCAGATACATTAAAACTATTTGGAGAATGTGGGCATCGATCCCGCTACTTCTCGCTAAGCGAGCGCTCTATCATTTGAGCTAATTCCCCTTGAATGGGGCCACTGATTCTCATAGGCTACATCACAGATTGATATGAATTCAGATTGTCCTATAGATTTTTTTTTTTTTATTGGCAATGCAAAAATGCCAAAACTTGCTTTTGTATCACATGACAAACTTAAGGTATGCTTTAACGACTTGGCTGTCTCAAGTTAGTTTGTATTGTTAATGGAACACCTCGTTGTTGCCCAGTCATTGTATCATATGAAGTAGAGCTTGCCAGCTGGGGGCGACGGTCTGCCAATAAAAGAGAAGACTATATTTGCAAGGATCATTTCTAGAGTGAAACATGTTTTGAAGGGATTGGTCTCGGTATCCACCAGGAGGAATGGGAGTGTTTTCTTCTCAGCACCAAGCTGACAATGAGTGTTGTTTTTGGGCACCTGCTCGCTGCTAGTGATGACACTTCAATCTTCAATCGGGGGTTGTTGAAGGAAGGGGACACATTTTGAGTGCGTATCTCATACTGGTAGAAACGCAGAAAATCAGAAACCATCAAGCCTACAATTGTTCAGTTGTTTAAATAAATAAGCAAATTTCAAATTGATCAATGCTAATGTTAAAACAATTTAAGATCACTTTAAATAGGCCTTGACTGATATAAAAAATATAGTAATGTGATTTGCACTACGCAGGACTAGATGAGCTTAAATAAAGACATTACATTTGAAAATAACCTGTGCTTATCCCCACTTACAAGGAGGAGTGGCATCTGTTTCTTTATTAATGAACCAAAGATAAAGACGTTACAAATGAGAGAAGAGTGCCATCTAGTGGAGAAAGAAAAAGCACAATGGCAATAGACACGTTCTGCAGTATAGCCTATGGGAGTTCTGTTACAGGCGAATCTCTCCATCTCCATATTGATCCAGGTCCATTTCGTTGTTCGAGGTGATCTTGGTGCAAACAGAACGAAGATCACGTGTCGTGTCATTGAGATCTCTCTATCTCACTTAAACAGACGGCTGCGTTTCTCAAGATGCTCCAGCAAGCGCTGCTGCTTGCAAATGGAGAGCATGTAAACAAACTGGACAACTAAACTTAAAAGTAACAATTGTAAGTCGCCCTGGATAAGGGCGTCTGCTAAGAAATAAATAATAATAATAATAATAATAATAATAATAACAACAACTAACATTATCAATCAGTTATTTTTTTTAAATCAAGGTTTATAAATACAGATAGTTGGGCGGTGTATTTCACTGGGTTAATAAAAAACAAACATAATATATGAATGTAAACAATGAAATTTAAACCTGCCTCGGTTCTACTCTCAATTTAGAACAATGCACAACCAAACCTTTGAATTGCAAAGTACAACAGAATGCATGCCAGTGGAGGCAGCGATATACATGAAATAAATGAGATACCAACAAAAACATATTGTTCAATAATTAAGAACGCTTATTATAACTCAAATGTAATGTTTCTTGTAATATTCGCAGTTTTGTCGCCATATTCAATTTTTCCCGCCGAAATTAAACAGATTCGAATCGATTTTTACAAGAAAAATAAAATTCATAAAACCCGAAAAACATTTAAATTTATGAAACTAAAACTACATGTATTCCCAATTAAATACGTAAGTCTCCTTACCTTAAACATTTCCATTTTAAAATGTGCAGAGAACTGAAATGAGAATTGTACTCTTTTTGCGGTACTTGGGTGGCTCTCAGAAGAGCCTTTGTGTTGTAAAGACGGAGCGGGGGCGGTCTCGGTTTACTTGGAGCTGGTGTACTTGGTGACGGCCTTGGTGCCCTCAGACACGGCGTGCTTGGCCAGCTCTCCGGGCAGCAGGAGGCGCACGGCTGTCTGGATCTCCCGGGAAGTGATGGTGGAGCGCTTGTTGTAGTGAGCCAGGCGGCACGATTCGCCGGCGATGCGCTCGAAAATGTCGTTGACGAACGAGTTCATGATGCCCATCGCCTTGGAAGAGATGCCGGTGTCGGGGTGGACCTGCTTCAGCACTTTGTACACGTAGATCGCGTAGCTCTCCTTCCTGGTCTTTCTGCGCTTCTTCCCTCCCTTAGGCTGGGTCTTGGCAACAGCCTTCTTGGAGCCTTTCTTCGGCGCGGGTGCAGCTTTCGGTTCTGGCATTTTCCTTCTCTGATGCTTTTTGAAAGATGAATGAGTAACCAGCCCCCAGAGCCCCAGTATTTATACAGTATGTATGCAAATTATTACCAAACAACCCTTTAGAGTGAGAATATTGACCTGGTAACCTAGCAACGCCCCCGGGCGACGGAGTACTTCGATGTGATTGGTTGTTCACTGGAAACGCAACAGAGGGGGTGGTGACTTTGCCGCGAGCTGAGATCTTTTTTTTTTCTCTCTCTCGAGTTCAGGTTTGAATTCGGCGCCTTTTTTTCTTGAGCGGTTAGTTTAGGTCTTTTGTTTTTCATTTATTAAATACATGAAGAACTCAGTATACAGCAATACTGAAATCAACACCCGATGCGTCTTGAATATAGAAATATAAATGATCAAACCCACGCCACTTTGTGTGCTCATTAAACACGTTAAATGTAGAAACACACGATCAATGCTGATGCTTTTCGATTTCTTCCTCATCCCAGAGTCCCGATTGTTTCACAGCAGCTTGAATGGCGAAACTTCAACTCAAATTCAGAAAAGACGACATCGTGGAGCTCAAAGCTGAATCAGGATCTACTGCTTTTAATTTATTATACTGATTACAAAATGTAGTGAAAATAAAATTAGATAAGACTTTTTTTTTTTTTTTTTTTAAGTGTTTTATTTCTTATCTGACTTTAATTCTGTACGGAATCGGATAAAACCGAGCTCGTATTTTCTCATTATTACTGAAAATGTTCACTTTTTAAAATACAATTCCATTCAATTAATTGATTTATTAACTGAAATGCTTATTTTAATTTTATTTTTTTCTGGATTTGTGTCAAGAGTTAAAAATCCAACACTTAAGTTTAAGCCTAAAATACTCTCGTTACACAGCGTGAAATAGGTCTAAATAGCCATTTTAGAACAACAAAGAAAACACTGGGGAGATAACAGTATAAAACATTTTGAAAAATGTGATTTTATTCTTTTGAAGATTTAGTGGTGTACTAAAATTTAGCTTGTTTCAGAATTGAAAACTCTTTAAATGAAAAGGTGGGCGGCTCTTAAAAGAGCCTTTGTGTTCGTGTCCTTGTGTCCAAATCTTTAACCCCCGAATCCGTACAGAGTGCGACCCTGGCGCTTCAGAGCGTACACCACATCCATAGCGGTGACGGTCTTTCTCTTGGCGTGCTCAGTGTAGGTGACGGCATCCCGGATCACATTCTCCAGGAAAACCTTCAGCACCCCGCGGGTCTCTTCATAGATCAGCCCGGAAATTCGCTTCACTCCTCCGCGGCGAGCCAGGCGGCGGATAGCGGGCTTGGTGATGCCCTGGATGTTATCACGGAGCACTTTGCGATGCCGCTTGGCGCCTCCTTTGCCGAGTCCTTTACCACCTTTGCCTCTTCCAGACATGCTGTAGATCCGTATTATGAAAATAATACAATACTTGAAACGAGGGCTGAGGCTCTAATACATACACGCAGACCGGACCTGATTGAAAAAGAAGCCAGCAAAGAAGAGCGCGGAAACATTAGACCCGCCCACCACTGAGCCGTGTCTGTGAGCGCGTGTTAACCACCAAACTGCTGACTCGCATTCCCTGCATAGTGTTGCTGATTAACAACGCGAATGTGAATGAATTTATGGAAATGTCCTTTAACCTGATTCCAAATAAGTTTTTACACATTGTTTTCCAACATAATGGTTATGTATTTCTGCAGGCAAATACACAGTGGAAAAATAATCTTTTTTCCTCACCAGGAGGCAGAGGTGGCATTGCCTATGAAATACACTACTAATGAAATATTTAAACTACTCAGAGAATGCTGTGCTGATGCCAGGGTACTTACATTGTTGCAACAAGTGTGGGTCAGGGGTGAAGAGAAATACAATTCAACAAAGTAATTCTCCCAATCGATTACAAGGGGATGATCCAGCAGAACGTGATGCAGTGTGTTAACCGCACCGCACATAAAGGTGATTAAATGTCCAGTTTTACAAACTTCACGCTTCAAACTTAAGTTGTGTTTGCCTAGCTTTCTCGTTTGTGAAACCAATCATACAGTTACTTTAAATAATACAATTGTCATCTTATATTCAAAAAAATCTAGCGAAGTACAGAGCGAGCAGTTTGGTTTCGCTGGAGGATAGTGCAGTTTTGGTCACCTCAATTAAAAATGCAGTAAAGGTCCTGGTTAAAGAATACGTTATATTGTAAACACAACCCTTCTGTTTTGATACCCCCGGTTGTTTGTGTACATTTGTTCCAATTTCACTGTCAAATTGTATATTTTGTGCTGCGTGAAAACACAAGACAGGACGTTTTCATAATGAATCTGTTGCCTGCGGGTAAGTTGAGTCTACACGGTTCTCATCGTGTGGATAAGTTCCGCTCTCCGCCTTCCTGCTCACATTCTGTGACACACAGAACAGTTTAGTATTAAGTTTGAGTTTTCTCCGTGTTGAAATATTAGAAATGGCAGAAATTGCTCCAGCACCAGCCGCTCCTGTTCCGGCTAAAGCTCTCAAGAAAAAGACCGCGGCAAAGCCCAAGAAATCGGGTCCCAGCGTGTCGGAGCTCATCGTCAAGGCTGTGTCTGCCTCCAAGGAGCGCAGCGGGCTGTCTGTGGCGGCGCTCAAGAAGATCCTGCAGGCCGGCGGCTATGATGTGGAGAAGAACAACTCCCACGTCAATAGAGCCCTCAAGAGCCTGGTGACCAAGGAGACCCTGCTACAGACCAAGGGCACCGGCGCCTCGGGCTCCTTCAAGCTCAACAAAAAAGCAGCTGAAGCCAAGGAGAAGGCGGCCAAGAAGAAGGCAGCTCCAAAGAAACCAGCGGCAAAGAAAGCGGTTGTCAAGAAAACAACGAAAAAGGTTTCGGCAAAGAAAGCAGCGACACCCAAGAAGACGCCTACGAAAGCGAAGAAACCGAAAGCTGTAAAGAAGGCGCCCAAGAGCCCGAAGAAAGCGGCTGCCAAGCCTAAAAAGGTCGTGAAGAAGAGCCCGAAGAAAGCGAAGGCAGCGCCTAAACCTAAAAAGGTGACCAAGGCTGCCAAACCCGCAGCGAAGAAGGCGGCTCCTAAAAAGAAGTGATCAGTTAAAGCGACGATGCGACAGTGAACCCAAAGGCTCTTTTCAGAGCCAAAACATCTTTCTAAAAGAGCAGATTGTCCTTGTAAACACAAGGCGATGTGTGGAATGTGCTGCCGTGGAACGTGTTCCTCTTTCTCGGTGGAACAGCCCGGTCTCCTCGGCGAGCAGTCCAAGACGGTACAGCTGTGGACAAAGGTGTTGCATTATCTCGAATTCTATGATTGAAACACCTTTAAAATAATTAATAACCTCATTTAGATCTTTTATTTGACATGTAATCAAATAAACTACGAAATGATGTCGTAAAAGTATCAAAAGCCATAATGCAGTTGTACAGTATTTCGTGTTAGATTTGGAAACGTCACATTGTTCAATACTTTTATTTTTATTATTATTTCTTAGCAGACGCCCTTAACCAGGGCGACTTACAATTAAAATCTATCACATTGTACACATTATACATTAGATCAATGACAGCTGTATCTGCAATACTGGGAAACTGCAATAAACAGACTCGATTTACGATGGTCTGTACTGTACAGCGAGATTGTTTTTATGTATTTGACTCAATTTTATTAATGTTGCTATTTTACATATGATATAAATACTGGTTTGAACTTGTCGACTGAAAAAACATCACCAAGCACAAACCCCATCATCCCCACATCGCTGTCAGCCAAGATGCTAGAACAGAAACAGAACAAACTGATTCTGAGAAAAGACTCGAAGCTGTTCCTGATACACACCGAACAAGCTGAGCGAGTCCGAGCCGGTTCACCTCCCGGAATTCCGCCGATAATAAACGAGGCATTTTTTTATATCTGATATCAGATTTTTATTTTGGCCTAAAATGTAGCCTCTCTTTCCATCTAGATAGATTTGATGGTTTAAAAGAAACACAACGTTGGGAAGGAAAAGCGCTCTTAATATAATGTGAACATGTTCCAATTGCGAAACTTACACATATAACACTTACCGTGTAAACTACAGCTGTTTATTTAAAATTGGAATATAACACTTTCAGAGAAGTGGGTGGCTCTTAGAAGAGCCTTTGAGTTTCGCTGTATTTTAAGGGTTTTGCAGTTTAAGCGCGTTCTCCTCGGATTCGGCGGGCCAGCTGGATGTCTTTGGGCATGATGGTGACTCTCTTGGCGTGAATGGCACACAGGTTGGTGTCCTCAAAGAGCCCGACCAGGTAAGCCTCGCTAGCCTCCTGCAGCGCCATCACAGCGGAGCTCTGGAAGCGCAGGTCGGTCTTGAAATCCTGAGCGATTTCTCGGACGAGCCGCTGGAAGGGCAGTTTGCGGATCAACAACTCGGTGGATTTCTGATAGCGGCGGATTTCCCTCAGAGCCACAGTGCCAGGTCTGTAACGGTGAGGTTTCTTCACGCCGCCGGTAGCGGGGGCGCTCTTTCGAGCAGCCTTGGTAGCAAGCTGTTTCCTGGGCGCCTTTCCACCGGTGGACTTACGCGCAGTCTGCTTAGTTCTTGCCATTTTCAAACTCTACTACACAGTATTAAAAAAAAAAAACTGTAAATGGCACAAGCAGCCGATACCAGAGACTATATAGGAACTGAGCTACTCTGATAGGCTATGAGATCTGAAGGGCGGGTCTCTGTTCCTCATTGGCTATATTCCAGACTCTCAATGATTGATTGGAACATTTGAATTCTGCGCGCGCGCATTCTGTTAAGCAGTTATTGTTTCGGAGCTGTTGGCGCCTTTTTTAAATAAATACAGTATAGTCAGTCATTCAGGACAACATTGCTTATCCCCAGTATAAGAAATGCATTCCATTCAGATTAAGCAGTCTGGGTTCAAAATTGTAACGGAGAAACGCTCAACAATAGGCAAGCAATACTTATTTATGGCGAGAGAAAATACATAAACCAAGCATGTACCCTTAACACTAAAGAAAATAGACCAATTCAAAAACTATAATCAGACTGAAAACAAACAAACAAAAAACAAAACACGGAAAATACATATCCCCGCAATAAAACACAAACGCGGGAGGGGGTGGATTTCCAACTGGAAGCATGTTTCAAGGTAGCTCGATCGAAAACAAAGTAAAGCAGTCAATTGATATTGTATCAGATTGTCTCTTTGTAAAGAACGTGGCATTAATGTGGGAACGTGAGCTACACGCGCTGAGGCGAGGCGTGGGTTTGATATCGCTCCAAACAGACATGGCAGCGCTGCACTGCCACACACAAATACAAACTAACTATTTATTGCTTCAATTCTCACCAGTCGGTATTTTTCAGACAATAAAAATAAACCGATTCGATGCGCTTTTATAGAAAAGTGGGTGGCTCTTAAAAGAGCCTTTGGGGGTTTATAAGATGTAAAAGCGGCGTCCGAGTGATTTATTTCTTGGCTGGCTTCTCGGTTTTCTTGGGCAGCAGCACGGCCTGGATGTTGGGCAGCACTCCGCCCTGAGCGATGGTGACGCCTCCCATCAGCTTGTTGAGCTCCTCGTCGTTGCGGACAGCGAGCTGCAGGTGACGCGGGATGATTCTGGTTTTCTTGTTGTCCCGGGCGGCGTTCCCGGCCAGCTCCAGGATTTCAGCAGTCAGGTACTCGAGCACAGCGGCCAGATAGACCGGGGCTCCAGCGCCCACACGCTGGGCATAGTTTCCCTTCCGCAGTAGCCTGTGAACACGACCGACTGGGAACTGCAGTCCTGCCCTGGAGGAGCGAGTCTTTGCTTTAGCACGGGCTTTACCGCCAGTCTTTCCTCTTCCAGACATCTTCACTGTAGTTCAGAATATCACAACAATAAATGCGCGACCGCTCTCCTGCTATTATACACACCGGCTCATTCGTGATTGGACAGAACGGTGCAATACTAGTTAGAATGTTAAAAGACGTCATAGTGGATGAGGGCGTGCAGAATCTTATTGCATGCCTCTGATTGGTTGTATCATTCCCTGCCCGCTGTTTCTGGTTTGGCGCTGTTCTGCTGCGGTTTGTCTTGTTTCCTCTTGGCGCACATTTTTAAATTGGAAGACAGCTGTAACAAAATGTAACCGTTTAGAAGTGTTTAAAACCACACTGCCCTACAGTCGTGTTTGAGTTGTTATAATTCCTAGGTTTTAGTTTACAGTTTAGAGTTCTGGGCACTTCAGTTAACTAGAAAGTCGATATTGTTGACTGTCCAGTTTGTTTACATTGTGTAAAGGCAGTTATATCTGCAATGATACCAATTTAAATTATATGTTCCAATAATTTATTTACATTATAAAACAGTTTGATTAAAACATCCCCCCCCCCCAAAGTACAAATAACCGAAATATCGCTGTAGATTTTTAGATCTCCGTGCCTGTTTTAACCCGAGTATCCTCGGGATGAGGTTCAGTAACACAGGCTCAGATTTTTGCCCACATGAAAACATTCATAGACATCCTATCTATGGTTTCATTGAGAATATACAATGGCACGGAATAATACAAAATGAATATTTACACGTTGTCTGCAGGATTGGAACCTGCGCGGTGAGACCCCAATGGATTCCCAGTCCATCGTGTTACCAACTCGGCCTCGACACCCGCTGTATAATCCCGCGCATCTGAGCAACGCATTCCCCCGGTCCGGACCTGATTGAAAAATAAGCCAGCAAAGAAGAGCGCGCACACATTAGACCCGCCCACAATTGAGTCGTGTCTGTGAGCGCGTGTTAACCACCAAACTGCTGAGTCGCATTCCCTGCATAGTGTTGCTGATTAAAGAACAGTTCAATACGTGCATCTGCATTCGCGTTGTTAACCTGATTCCAAATAAGTTGTTTCACATTGTTTTCTTAGATAATGGTTATGCATTTCCCTGCGTATTGCAGTTGTATTTCTGCAGAGGCAAACAAATGTTTACACACGCACACACACATGTTTTTTTTTTTTTTTTACACCCGTGTTGTTGGAGTCGATGCGCTGTAAGTATTATTATTATTATTATTATTATTATTATTATTATAATATTATTATTATTATTATGTAACCCCCCCCCCCCCCTCTACCAGGGTCCTCGTGTTTTGTTCTCTTTCTTTGAACACACTCACACGGGGTCTGGGGTTCTTTTCAGGGTCTCGGTTTATTCACCAAAATTAGTAAGAAAGAAGAATTGGAGAGAGAGGTAACACAAGGGAAGGGTACAAATGAATAGAGCATGTAAAGATAGAAATAGGGTTTTGTTTTAAGGATAGGTGAACAATCTTATACAGAGCAAGAGGGTGGTGGTTAAATATTGGATAGAGTAGCTACAGGCTACTTCATATCCCCAGCTTAAAGACACACTGGGCAGTCCAGTGTCTTAACAGATATCAACGTTAACACTTTAATACATGTATATATGTGTTAATCAAGGCCGACAAGCAGGCCAAGAACACGTCACCTAAAGTACCCAATGGTCTATTTCAGCACATTCAACAAAACTCTCTCTTATTTCTAAAACTTAGCGTGAGTTTCTTATGGCAATACATGCAATGCATGTGAGATAAAATAATAATAATAATTGCTTAATGCTTACCCTTTAATATAAATCGTAAAAGGATATGGCTGTCTTTACCAATCTAGTACTTTATTAATTTCTAGACTACCTATTTAAATATATAAAATAATACAATGTCTTGATTAGACTCCTTATAACCAATATTAGGACAGAACTGTGTTATTAACAACGCTTATAATAATCAAACACTTTAAAACGTGTCCGAAGAGAAATTCTAACCAAGATCTTTCCAACAGAAGGTAGTTTAAGGTGCTGGATTGACCAAGCAATACCACACAATAAAATCAATCTTACCTTGAAATATTAAAGGCTGTTTAATGTCTGCATCTGCAGCGTTTATACACGCTCGCACAGCTTTCAGCTCGTTCTCTGATATTTCCAATCTCAGCTTCAGACTTTCATTCTCTTTCTCCTTTTTGTTCCATTTCCACTCTGAATTCAGTGAATTTGCTGCCGACAGCTTTAGTAATCGCACACAAGACGGTGTGTAGAGCCGCTTTCACTGCGTGCTCGATGGTAGAGGCGAGCTCGTCTTGAAAGAGCGACACGGACACACTGACGCGTCCATCTTCACTGGTTTGAGTTTCACACTGGTCTAGCGGAATCCTCTTTTCAATCAGAAACACCGCCTGCGGTTTGTATTTAGTAATATTTATTTTTTACTGTAGCCTTCCCATTCAAATATATTCATCACTTCTTCTGGTGTGATAAAGAAAGAACACAAACAACATGCTTTGCAAGGAGTAACTTTACTTTGGTCTTTCAGAATCGCGCAGAGCTCTGCTGGAGCTTCAACGCGTTTGTTTCTCAGTAAATCATCTCATTGAAAAGCTCGACTTGTCTGTAGCTGCGACTGACGCGCTCCGCTCTGTGTGTGAAATTCAACACAGAAAAGGGATGCTTTCCTTTTCACGGAACTCCGTGCAGGTAATAAACAAACACAAAAATCACTAATTATTAGAAAACATTTCATCCCAGCCTAAATACTTTAAACAGCAGGAGACAGCGTGTTGTAAAATCATCACTGACTGCAGCCACCTCTCCACACATGAACAAAACAAACCTCTCTATTTCCTGTACTGAAATGAAAGCGTCACTAGCAGAAGGCGGGTCTGGTTGGAACCATCGCGTATTATTGGCTGTAAAAACACTCTATCCCCAGCATGTGAGCCTGATTGGCTGGCCTCCCTGTCGGAGGCGGTTATGAAACTGGATGCCAGAGTTCGCCATGTTGGCTCTTTCAGCGCTGTGTTCAATGCGATGCATTCAGGCGCGTTAAGTAAGTGAGCCGCTCAGAAAGCACACGGAGCTGAATTTAAATGACTTAACGCTCTGCTACAGGAGAGCGCTGAGCGACTTTTAAAAATGGAGAATAATAATGATTTGCTTGTTTGTGTTTCTAAGCTGATGGTTGATGAAATGGCCCCGTGTGAAGTTACTGTCCCCTGCTGGACCTCGCTGAGTTCGGCGCTCTGTTTGGACTGAACCTCATATCTGTCTGTGTTTAATACCGACGTTAATAATGAACATTATGAATAATATTAATACTACAAGCCTAATAATAATACATTAATAAATATAAAACAGCTCTACATTTAAAAAGAAAAATGAAATTAAATGATACAAATTCGAAAACAACCATTTTTACATTATTGTCTACATGCATCATCTCAAATAATTACAATGTCATTTTCAGACCCTTCGGCGTTGTCTTTTGAAAAATTAAACCTGCCAGATCGAACGCAGGCCAACATTCAATCAATGAATCAATCAATCAATTAATTAATTAATTAATTAATTAATTAATTAATCATATATATTTTCTATAGCGCCCCATATGCGCTTCACAAAATCTACTTAAAAGCAACAAAATATCTAATTGTAAGCCTGGAAGAACAAAATAAGTCTTCAGTGTAATTTTAAACAAAGAGCGCTTTCCACGATTTAAGATGCTTTAGAGAGACAGAATATTGGAATTGGCCGCCGAAACTGGGGAATAAAACTGCCTGTGATCAAAGTGGGCAGAAAAGTTGCATACTTTGCATAACGTATTTGGGAGAAAAGAAAACGGATCATCTCTGATTTGCAACGTTTCCATGGTTCGGCCCGGCCACTGCCGTGTGACTGGTTAAAACGATGAGTTCAGTTTTTTTCTGCTGCTTGGTAATTCAGTCATGAGGCAGTTGTAGCAGAGTGGCGCAGCGGAAGCGTGCTGGACCCATAACCCAGAGGTCGATGGATCGAAACCATCCTCTGCCAGCTTGTTTTCCTTCTGTTCAAATTGATCATTGCTAATGTTAAAACAATTTAAGAACACTTTAAATAGGCCTTGACTGATATAAAAATATAGTAATGTGATTTGCACTACGCAGGACTAGATGATCTTAAATAAAAACATTACATTTGAAAATAACTTATGCTTATCCCCACTTTCAAGGAAGTTTCTTTATAATGAACCAAAGATAAAGACGTTACAAATGAGAGAAGAGTGCCATCTAGTGGAGAAAGAAAAAGCACAATGGCAATAGACACGTTCTGCAGTATAGCCTTTGGGAGTTCTGTTACAGGCGAATCTCTCCATCTCCATATTGATCCAGGTCCATTTCGTTGTTCGAGGTGATCTTGGTGCAAACAGAACGAAGATCACGTGTCGTGTCATTGAGATCTCTCTATCTCACTTAAACAGACGGCTGCGTTTCTCAAGATGCTCCAGCAAGCGCTGCTGCTTGCAAATGGAGAGCATGTAAACAAACTGGACAACTAACATTATCAAGCAGTTATTTTTTTTAAATCAAGGTTTATGAATACACTGATAGTTGGGCGGTGTATTTCACTGGGTTAATAAAAAACAAACATGATATATGAATGTAAACACTGAAATTCAAACTGGCCTCGGTTCTACTCTCGATTTAAAACAATGCACAACCAAACCTTTGAATTGCAAAGTACAACAGAATGCATGCCGTGGAGGCAGCGATATACATGAAATAAATGAGATACCAACAAAAGCAGATTGTTCAATAATTAAGAACGCTTATTATAACTCAAATGTAATGTTTCTTGTAATATTCAGTTTTGTCGAAACAATCCATATTTAATTTTTCCCGCCGAAATTAAACAGATTCGAATCGATTTTTACAAGAAAAATACAATTCATAAAACCCGATAAACATTTAAGTTTATGAAACTAAAACTAAATGCATTCCCAAATAAATACGTAAGTCTCCTTACCTTAAACATTTCCATTTTAAAATGTGCAGAGAACTGAAATGAGAATTGTACTCTTTTTGCGGTATTTGGGTGGCTCTCAGAAGAGCCTTTGTGTTGTAAAGACGGAGCGGGGGCGGTCTCGGTTTACTTGGAGCTGGTGTACTTGGTGACGGCCTTGGTGCCCTCAGACACGGCGTGCTTGGCCAGCTCTCCGGGCAGCAGGAGGCGCACGGCTGTCTGGATCTCCCGGGAAGTGATGGTGGAGCGCTTGTTGTAGTGAGCCAGGCGGGACGACTCACCGGCGATGCGCTCGAAAATGTCGTTGACGAACGAGTTCATGATGCCCATCGCCTTGGAAGAGATGCCGGTGTCGGGGTGGACCTGCTTCAGCACTTTGTACACGTAGATCGCGTAGCTCTCCTTCCTGGTCTTTCTGCGCTTCTTCCCTCCCTTAGGCTGGGTCTTGGCAACAGCCTTCTTGGAGCCTTTCTTCGGCGCGGGTGCAGCTTTCAGGTTCTGGCATTTTCCTTCTCTGATGCTTTTTGAAAGATGAATGAGTAACCAGCCCCCAGAGCCCCAGTATTTATAGAGTCTGTATGCAAATTATTACTAAACAACCCTTTAGAGTGAGAATGTTGACCTGGTAACCTAGCAACGCTCCCGAGTGACGGAGTACTTCGATGTGATTGGTTGTTCACTGGAAACGCAACAGAGGGGGTGGTAACTTTGCCGCGAGCTGAGTTCTTTTTTTTTTCTCTCTCGAGTTCAGGTTTGAATTCGGCGCCTTTTTTCTTGAGCGGTTAGTTTAGGTCTTTTGTTTTTCATTTATTAAATACATGAAGAACTCGGTATACAGCAATACTGAAATCCACACCCGATGCGTCTTAAATATAGAAATATAAATAATCAAACCCACGTCACCTTTTGTGCTCATTAAACACGTTAAATGTAGAAACACACGATCAATGCTGATGCTCTTTGATTTCTTCCTCATCCCAGAGTACCGATTGTTTCACAGCAGCTTGAATGGCGAAACTTCAACTCAAATTCAGAAAAGACGACATCGTGGAGCTCAAAGCTGAATCAGGATCTGCTGCTTTTAATTTATTATACTGATTACAAAATGTACTGAAAATAAAATTAGATAAGACTTTTTTTTTTTTTTTTTTTTAAGTGTTTTATTTCTTATCTGACTTTAATTCTGCACGGAATCGGATAAAACCGAGCTCGTATTTTCTCATTATTACCGAAAATGTTCACTTTTTAAAATACAATTCCATTCAATTAATTGATTTTATTGATTTATTAACTGAAATGCTTATTTTAATTTTATTTTTTTCTGGATCTGTGTAAAGAGTTAAAAATCCAACACTTAAGTTTAAGCCTAAAATACTCTCGTTACACAGCGTGAAATAGGTCTAAATAGCCATTTTAAAACAACAAAGAAAACACTGGGGAGATAACAGTATAAAACATTTTGAAAAATGTGATTTTATTCTTTTGAAGATTTTAGTGGTGTACTAAAATTTAGCTTGTTTCAGAATTGAAAACTCTTTAAATGAAAAGGTGGGCGGCTCTTAAAAGAGCCTTTGTGTTCGTGTCCTTGTGTCCAAATCTTTAACCCCCGAATCCGTACAGAGTGCGACCCTGGCGCTTCAGAGCGTACACCACATCCATAGCGGTGACGGTCTTTCTCTTGGCGTGCTCAGTGTAGGTGACGGCATCCCGGATCACATTCTCCAGGAACACCTTCAACACCCCGCGGGTCTCTTCATAGATCAGCCCGGAAATTCGCTTCACTCCTCCGCGGCGAGCCAGGCGGCGGATAGCGGGCTTGGTGATGCCCTGGATGTTATCACGGAGCACTTTGCGATGCCGCTTGGCGCCTCCTTTCCCGAGTCCTTTACCACCTTTGCCTCTTCCAGACATATTCTAGATCCGTATTATAAAAATAACACAATACTTGAAACGAGGGCTGAGGTTCTATTACATACACGCAGACCGGACCTGATTGAAAAAGAAGCCAGCAAAGAAGAGCGCGCACACATTAGACCCGCCCACCACTGAGCCGTGTCTGTGAGCGCGTGTTAACCACCAAACTGCTGACTCGCATTCCCTGCACAGTGTTGCTGATTAAAGAACATTTCAATAAATGCATCTACATTCGCGTTGTTAACCTGATTCCAAATAAGTTGTTTCACATTGTTTTCTTAGATAACGGTTATGCATTTCCCTGCGTATTGCAGTTGTACTTCTGCATTTCTGCAGAGGCAAACACATGTTTACACACACACACACACTCATGGGTTTCTTTTACACCGGTGTTGTTGGAGTCGATGCGCTGTAAGTATTATTATTATTATCATTATTATTATTATTATTATTATTATTATTATTATTATTTATTTATTTATTTATTTATTTATTTATTTATTTATTTGTTTATTTCTTAGCAGACGCCCTTATCCAGGGCGACTTACAGTCATAAACAAAATACAGTCACTCTAATAAGCACATGTACTGCCCTAAGTCACGAGTAAATCCTTTACCAGCTTTGGAAAAACGAAACTGTGCGTTCACATCTGTCCATGCAGAATGTTTATGCTGTTCTATGTTGTTAAAGTAAATAAATGCCGCTGTATACAAGAGTATACAAACAACACGAAACTACAATCACGTGACACACTTGCAGAAATTCAATGATAAGCAATGTGATGACGTGCAGTTGCGTATCATGACCACAAGGTGTCAGTAATAGATTTTACAGTAACCCCGCGAACACAATGATGTTTCAGAACGTTATGAGAATGTTATTCGAAAGTCAGGATAACATTAAGTCATGTTTGGGCCATCTGCGGTCCACATAATTCATGTTTTTATTTTAAGTGTGGGAGCCCTCACTCCCTAAGTTTTATTTTATTCTATTATGTATTGATGTATTCATGTATTTGTTTGATCTCATCTTATGTTAACCCCCTATGTACTGTACCACATTTTGCATGCATTATTGTATGTATTTTGTTTGTTATCATTAAAACCTAATAAAAATGTGATAAAAAATAAATAACTATCTCTTTTTTTACAGACGAAGAAGGCAGTGTCTCAATTAAATATGTTAATATGCAACACGAAGAAGGCATTGTGATCCACAATAAACCAGCTTCATTCAAATATAGTCCATTTGGGTTACACTTGGACAAACATGTGCCTGGAAGTCACCCTGCCATGACGATTCCTAAAATCGGAGGTTTTATAGAAATGGAAGCTGAATCTACCAAGGTAGAATTCCGTGAGATTCAATTAGAAGCCAAGGGCAGCAGTGCAGCAGCACGTGCTGAAGTCAGTGCTGTGGGAGCTTCTGCAATGGTCCGAGGCGAGCTGGCAAGTGCCTCTGCATCAATAGGCCCTGTAGGTGTGAAGGTTCGGCTGGGAATTGACACAGGGGCTTCTATAGGAGTGGAGGGAATTGAGGCAAAGGTCTTGGGAACTGGGTTCTCGATTGGTCCAAAAACGAGCATAAGTGTGCTTGGAAGTGAAGCGTCTTGCTCAGCCATGTAACCAGTAGGAATGAAAAGCACCCTCATTATGACAGTGAACCCTTAGACAGGTGTCCTCCTTGCACTGACTGGGGTTAGTCAGTGTGTGATTGTGTGTTGCCAGAATGGAGTATTAGTTTAGTTTAGTTATCTACAAGCTTCTGTTTGTTTTTCAATATATCTTTATGTTGGAGTGAAACATTGACAATGGCAGTGCTGAATAAATAAGCACTTCATACAAATTGTTATTTGACTCAATTTAAGCCTGGCTTCTATTATCTTGCTGTATACATTTGAAAGTATTTAACTACAAAATATAGAAAAAGCATATACTGAATATATTTTATACTATTAACACTGATAATTTTTTCTCTGAGTTTGTATGGTGTAGCACTTTTTTCTATATCATAGCAAACTGTATTACAAGTATATACTGTATACCGTATATATTGTATTTGAGTTTATTTTTATTGTATAATATACAGTATATATTGTACTTGAGTTTATTTTTATTGTATAGCATACAGTATATATTGTATTTGAGTTTATTTTTATTGTATAGTATACAGTATATATTGTATTTGAGTTTGTTTTTAATTGTATAGTCTATTTTACTGTATATTTATGATGCAGGTATTCCCTCTCAGGGTAATTTATCCTGGAGTGTGGTCGCTTTAATACTGAAGATTCTGTCCATTACCATTCCCAACAGAATACCCTGGACAGCCATGTTGAGGCCTTTTCCACACAAGTAATGTTTTGGTGCCCTCTGGTGAGCTTTCCTTGTACTTGTAAATGTGTGTATAGGATTACTATCAGCAAAAAACAAAACAACAACAAAAAACAACAACCTTAAATAATATTAGAAAATGAAAGATGGAATAAAGTGATAATCTTGCCCCATTACAGAAAAATAATGAAAGAATATAAACAAACAAACAAGGTTTATTCATCTTGTTGATTTTCAATTTCTTCTAACTGGGCTCCTTATTGCACTCATTCTGTGATCTTTTTACAGTATCTGTAAATACCTCTGGTTTGTGCTAAAGCTGAAAAAAAATCCATCACAGTGCTGGATTCTCTGGTTTTCAGCCAGGTGGATAAGCTACTATAGTCATATTATTAGAGCCAAGGACAGGTGTCCTGGTAGGGTTAAAGCTAGCCTGCACACACAAGTAAAGTAGAGTTGATGAAATCGTACTTAATAATAACAAGAGCAAAGTCTTCTGTTGAGATTAGTTTGGAATCCAAAGCGTATAAAGGTTCACTTCATTACTGCACTGAGTGTGGAATTGCTTTGTCCAAATCAGATCTCATTATATTGATGAGTTTCTCGAATTCACTTCATTATTGCACTGTATGCTCTGTTCTCTGCTAATTTTCCACAGTTAAATCCTGAATCCCTGCTTCCCTTCATGTGTCAAATAATTGCTGTGTCTTGTTGTTTTCTGTGCCTCCTACAAATATTCAGCAATTGAATTCTCTTCCAAAGTAATAATAGAAATGCAGTTTATTGATTACAAGCCTATTATTATTATTATTATTATTATTATTATTATTATTATTATTATTATTATTATTATTATTATTGAATGATGTATATGTTGAATAATAATATTTTAAACTAATGTTATTTGTGTGTCATATTTATTGGTATTACTTTGAATGTATTGTTTGTGGTGTGTGTGCTCTTTAGGCAGCATGGTGTTTGCAATGCTGTAAACAAACAGTGTACTATTTTTCACCGTGTTTATTGTCTGCTTATACTCGCCAACCGCGGCTTCGGCCCTGCGTCCCCCCCGGTACACGCTCTGCGCTGACCAGGTGTGTGTGTTGACCACGCGGTTAGGGTCGGCACATAGCGTAGCGGCCTCCCTGGTGCTGCGGTACCGCGGCGCACGCATAGCCCGTGATGTTATTATCTCGGGGCACAGGTGCTTAATATAAGCGACACACGGTGCCCAGCGCCTCAGTGGTAGTGCACAACAATGCTGCACGATACGCGGTGCACTTAGTGCCCTCAGTACTCGGAGTGTGCAGTGCTCGGATCACACAGAACACATGTGCACGCGTGCTGATACCTCTACCACTCTAGTGTGATTACACACGGTACACAGTTCACGTAGATACGGTGCCTGGGATGCACAGTGCAAGCAGTGCATGTGGTGCACGTTGCGCTAATTGTGTAGGCACAGGTCAACCTAGCATATAGCTCACAGTGCTGCGCAGTACCCAGTGTAAACAGGGTACTCGGCACAAGGTGCACAAGGTTAATACCCTTGCTGCAACAATAGTGGTTGTATACACTATGCTAACACTTGCCAGTGTTCGTCGCAGTGCAAGCAGTGCCTCAGTGCTAATGCACAAGGCCAGGCCTATGTCGGGGTCTCATCCCTGTAAGGACATTATGGATCTCAAGGCCAAGATGACCCAGGTCCTGGAGCTCTTCCCCTGTCCAGGTCCCGCAGCCCCAGTCGCCATACCCCCCCCCCCTCTTCCTTTGGAGTGCAGGAGGGGTGGGCAGGGTCGTCTCAGCTGGTACAGGAGGACACGCTGTCTATAGCGGCCTCAGGTGACGGGGCTTCTTTCTCCTCAGAGATGCAAGTGGGTGAGACCCTTGCCGAAGAAGAGCCTGGTTCTGAGAGTGTCTCAGAAGCCAGTACCACCCCGCTGTCCAGCTCCATTTCGGCACTCGTGGGACGTGCTGCAGCTTTCCTGCAGCTCCCTTGGACGCCAGCATCAGAACCATGCTGGTCCGTTTTCCGGACGCAGGTGCTGGCTCCCCGCCCCCAGAGGTTCCCGGCCTTCCCAGATTTTTTGGAGCAGGCACACTCCTCCTGGGACCACCCGGCCGCGGGACTCAGTGTGCTGAAGCAGGCCGCATCGCTCGCCTCCTGGTAGACTCCACCATTGCAGCCTTGGTTAAGGCCCCGCCAGTGGGTGGTCTTATTAAAGACCCGGCGTGCCCGAACCCCCAATGCAGGGTGACGGAGACACATTTGAAGCGAGCCTACACAGCAGAAGCGCAGGCAACTCGCTTGGCTAATACAGCTAGTGTGCTGACCACGTATTTAGATGGTGTATTGCGTGAAGCCCCACTCCCCGGGCCTGTGGCCACGGAGCTGCGCCTCCTGTCCAGCACACTGCTGCAAGTCTCCGGTCTCCAAGGGCAAGCCCTTGGCTGGAGCCTGGCTAGCTTAGTGGTGGCTCGTAGGCAGCTATGGCTGTCTCAAGCCAGGGTACCTGATGCGGATAAGGCTGCGCTGCTTGATGCGCCGATATCCCCAGGTCATACGTTTGGGACAGCAGTGGAGGAGATTTTGCAAAGATCTCACCAGGAACGCGAGGCATCCAGTCAGGTGGCTGCATTGCTCCCTCCCCTTGCCTCTGCATGGGGTAGGTCGAGCCGCTGGCGAGCTCCCCAGACTCGGACTGTCACACGAACAGTCCCAGTCCCCACAGCTCCACTGGGTGACCTAAGGCATCGCCCTCAGGGCACACCAGCAGGTAACCGAACGCAGGTCGTGGTCAGTCCACAAACCAGCGCCATAGAAGATTTAGGCCAGCACCCTAAATACTCACTCAAAATTGCCAAGCCGCGTGGGGCAAAAAGGTCCTTTTCCTCTCGGCCACAAAGGTCCTTGTCCTTCCCAAACCCAAGGTGGCGTAGTCGACAAAATCTCTTGGTATCATACAGGTTACCGTGGACACCCTACCCGTGACACATACATGTAAACTACACCACAGTGAGCAGCTCCTTCCTCCAGACACAGACCACACTGGAGTGTTTAGATTACTGGGTGTGAGGAGCCTTGTGTTAACAACGGAAGAACTGGACTGACTTGGGAGCTCACTGCTGCTGCCTATTTCAATTGTTTTATTACTGTGTTACAGTATGGGGCAGCAGTAGTGCTCTGGCTCCCTCTTGTGGTCAGTGTGAGTGATGGCAGTGTGTGCAGCTTGGCAGGGCACTGCTGCCTGTTTCCAGAGAGGGATTCAATCAAACACTAAATTCACAGTTTAATAGAAGAGTGGATTAGTTCTATTTGTATATGTGTTCTAAGCGCTGCACTTGTGTTTCAATAAGTGTCACAGACAGTTCTATGAGATCTGAGCTGTGAACACAGGTGGGACTTGATAGGGTTGGATGACTCACAGTACAGTTAGATTATCCTTCCAGTAGTTTTATGTTTAGCCTCTCAGTGCTTTCCTGCTCTCTAGGAGGGGCATTAGAAATCTGCCTGTTCAGAATGAACTGGCCCATAAGTGTTGAGACATGTGTGCCAGGGAGCTGCTGCACACATAAGGAATGAAGGAGACCAGGTGGGTAACAAGGATGACACAGGAGGCAAGACAATAAAGAATAAACTGACTTTAATAACGCTGATGTGCTGATCCTGAATAAAAAATAAAAATTCATTCAGGGACTTCTGAGTTCCTCATTTAAAAATGTGTCTGAAATTGAGATAACATCATTTTTATTATTATAAGTTATAATCCAAGTTAGAAAAAGAAAACTAAAACACCCAATCTTCCATCTATTTGAGGTGCACACCATGTTAATATATGGGTCATTCAATACCAACTCAACCAGTGCAGATTTTACTAGAATAAATTACCTGGGGTTTTTCTGACATGCTGAGTGCAGAAACTATGGTTGTTATTTTTTTTTTATTTCTCCTTCGACCTATGACCTTGCAAGGGTCAACAAAAAATGATAAATTATGTTGTAATCAAACTGCCATGTTTCTTCAATTTTGCATTGTCCGGAGTTAGATCTAGAGAAACAAGTGACAGAGTTTGCTTCCAGTGGCACTAGCTTGGAGCTGAGGAGTTATCAACTTGCTTATGGGACTTGGAGTTTTTTGTTATCATGACATATTTGAGTGAATACTGCTCAGTTCTCCCGAGTAATCCAGGCTGATTCAAATTCAGGATGCTCTCTAATTAAGTATGACCCAATTTTTGGGTGGTTTTGCCTGTGGGCTTCTCGGCCTGGATTGTAAGTCAAGGTGTTTCTTCACCTCTTTAAATGCTGGTGATGCCCATCGCCTGGGCCTAACTACTGTTCTCAGCTGTTGACAGGACTTGGAGACGACGTTGTAGTTTCTGGAGAAATTAGCAATAAACAAATTTCATTTTGACATTTTCTTTTACAAAGCATTTCAACTATTGAATGACACCTCTCCATGCGTCTGACATTTTCATATTGCTTAATCCTGTCCAATACAATGTGGAATTTTTGAAGTAGTGTCCGATACATTCAGCAAAACTTTTAAGGTTCCAAGTCAGGTCTACATCAACAATTATACAATTCTTAAGACAATTTGTTAATTCGTAATATTTTACCTCATGGTTTGACTTTTATCTTTCAAAATTTTAGTTAAGAAAAAGTTAACAATAACAAAGACCATTTCAATGTGTTAAAATATTTGTCCTTAATTGCAACCGTATAGTAAAACCACTTACATTTCTTATTGACTTTCTTCTTCTCTCCTCAAGATGCCGTCTGTTCCAAATGTTGGATTTGTTGCTTTTTCTTTTTAAGGAACACCAGTAAGTTTTCATGGCAGCTAGAAAATAGAAAAGCATATTTAAATATGCATGTACCATTTTACTGTACATATATAGGCTGATATACTGATAATACATTGAATCTCAATGTCTTTGAAATCACGTAATTCCACAACAATATCTATTTATCAAACTGAAAAATAATGTAATTTTTTATGTTTTAACAAACTCGAACACACACATGGGAAAAGGGCAGGATGGATTGAGTTCATATCATTTACTTATTTTAAAAGTTTCATGTTAAATGTTAAAATAAAATGTAATTTTTTTTCTAGTTGGAGCAAGTGTGAGAATATTATTCGAAATATGTGGGGAAATAGCGCCCCCTTTCAAGCTGAGGTAGAAAAGCTTACAGCACCTGGTATTCCCAGGCGGTCTCCCATCCAAGTACTAACCAGGCCCGACCTTGCTTAGCTTCCGAGATCAGACGAGATCGGGCGGTCTCAAGGTGGTATGGCCGTAAGCGGAAAGCTGTGGTGGTTTAGTATGTTTCATAGTAACTAATACCGGAATAGTGCTACACGAGAAAAAAAGCATTGCTTAAAATGAATGAATGAATTCATAAATATCGACATAAATGTATTTATTCCCATACGTATTTATTTATTCATTCCAATATTTACATATTACTTTATTTATTTCGATAATTGCAGGTGGTCGGACAAACTTCAAACAAGATTCTCGTCTGTATTGTTCTTTCAGTAGCCTAAATACCAAATTTAAACGACACCAAAACTGACCACGGGGTAAGAACAAATAAAAAATAAGAAACGCATATGCACGGCCATAAAACGACACACACACACACACGCACACACACACACACACACACAACCTGAAAAGCAAACATTATACTGAAGGGAAAACAAACACGTAAAGAAGCAGAAATGAAATCCACACACCGTTATTAAAACAGCCGATCTCAGTTGTATTGTGTAATGAATGATAAAGGGCTAGATGTGTCATTGGACTCCGCTGACGAGGGGCAGCAGTAGGTTTAGTGGTTATTTGTTTATGCTCGTCAGATGATTCGGTCAGGAGGGACACAGACCTGCACTTGCTCAAGGCAGACATATTTTAAACTCAAGTCTCATTCTGTATCACCAACACTGCATTGCCATGAAAAACTTGAATAAACCATCTTTGGAAACACTGGTATTAAAATATTGTATATGTACGAATCTTGCAAAATTAAAAAAAAAATATATATATCGGTAGTTTGATACAGCCTCTGTTCTTCTATACAATATTTTATATAATTCTATGCATTTCAGTGGGTAGTTCTAACCGCAAAGTCAGACACACCTAAATTTTTCCCAGTCTTTCCCCACCAACTTTTTGTCACATAATCTGGCCAATCAAATGTTCCATTAAACATTTTAGAGTCGCAAGTAACCAATCAGAAGCAAAGCATTCGTTCTGCCCCCAGAACAAGCTTGGTTTCCAAAAACTCAACTGAACCGGACGCATCATTTTAAAGCGCAAGATTTGCGGCGGGTTTGAGTTTTGAAGATTAGTAGCGGGTGAGTTGTTAACCATTTCATAAAATCCTGGATTTATATTGGTCAGTGATATAAGAACAAGCAATTAAAGTAATTGTGTGCTTTCGTAATATTACTAACCTGCAACTAAGCAAATGTAACAGTCTGGTGATTCAATGAATTGTAGCGCTTACTCGGTGGGAACCTTTGTTACAGGGAGATGGGGTCTGGTAGGAAGATGTTGGAGAGCGGGATTCTGGGAAGAGCGGAGTTCGTTGTACCGGATGTGTGATTTTCAATAAAGTGTGTTCATTTAGAAGTAATACACAGTGTGAGTCTAATCGTTTGTGGAAACCCCATAATTTATAACACTGCTTGTACGAGAGCAGCCTGTTTCCTGTTTGTGTGTGAATACATCATGTAGTCAAATGTTTCCGCATTTTCTGAAACATTATCACGTTAGTATAAACTACACATTGACAATGTAATCCATGTTTAATATATGTGTGTGTGTGTGTGTGTGTGTGTGTGTGTGTGTGTGTGTGTGTGTGTGTGTGTGTGTGTCAATGGTTAACACGATTTCTGCTTCAGGGTTAAACCGAAAAATCGCCGAATTTGCAGGAGTGTTTTTTAATAGACGCACGCGCAATCAGTAATTTAAACTAAACATCTTCATGTTTTGTGGCGATTTAAAAGTGAAATCCACCTTAAGAGTCAGATCAGAATAATTCTGGTATTTTTAAGTTTCTGGAGTCTGAAAGTGAAATACAAATCCACTGCACTCGGGCGAGCGCTTTTACTGGGTGTGCCTGTCAGGAGCCCCCACTTAAACCTCTTTGACAGGACTTATAATCTTTCTTTTTTTTTTATTTTTGGCAGCTACCGAGCAGAACCCCATTTGATACTGCGACAGTTTAAAGATGGAATCAGTCCCGATTAAAGAGGAGCTCCCTAAACTTGAACTGGTCCCCATTAGACTGGAGTTCTCTGGACTGTCTTCCCTCCCCATTAAACAGAAGCTCTGTGAGATGCCATCTGACAGCATCAAGTCGGAGGTGTCTGGGATTAAAGCTGAGCGCAATGAATTGGAGATCTCCCAGACAGAAGAACCCCTTCCTGTGAATGAAGAGGTGCTGGAAATGGTGTGTATTACTAAACTGGAACCCCTCCAGAGACATATATAGAACTATGTGTACTCTCTCGTGTTCTTATCATCACCCAAGATGATGGACCAAAATCTCACTTGAACTCTGCTGATTGTAGCTCTAGATCTATCTATAGATATATATCTGTAGTTTTGACCGTAAAATAACAGAGTTAAGTGATCTTTAACAAAGAACCCATGAACGTGACCACAACCAGAATGGTGAAAATGTAGTCACAGCAGTTATAAGATTTTCTTTTTTAAAGAATTATTTATGGGTTGGTTATGTATGTCAGACTGACTATAAGATATATCTGTCAGAAGTTCTCTACCAATAAATCTCTAGGCAAATGTATTCGACTGCATTGCTGTGTATACAAACTGTATAGGTATTTTGATCTAAGTGCTTTCAATGTATTTCACGCTAGTAATGTGAAACCATTTTTCTTTTCATTTGTGATCAGCAGGGATGCCCTGACATGTCTCAAAACACAGGGGGGGTTGAGCCCCCTTTTAAAATGCTGACTTTGCCTGAGGGGGGCTGAGGTCTCACATACTCGATGCTGGTGGGCAGTTGCTATTCGTTCATCACATGATTTTTTTTTTTTTATAATTTACCATAATCCTAACAATCCTAACCGAAACTTCAAAGCACAGGCAACCTCCAAAACCCTTATTTTATTTTATCCCCACGGGATGAATGAAGTGCATCCAGTACTTTCCCAGGCTTCTTGTAGAGTGTAGGTGTAGCGGTTGATCAAACACAACAGGGTGATGATGTGCACATTGCAGAAGTGTCACTGGTGCTTACATTAAAACATTTACAACTCATTCAGTTGGTGGGGTTCATAGATGTTCTTTGCATTCTTCACAAAATGTAAAAAATACAAATTCTCTGCCAAAATGCAAATTGCGCATTTTTCCACAGTATTCTGTTATAAACAGATTTCTAGGATCCCTGCGGATTAACACCTACTTTGAGCAATCGATCAAATCAATCCATTTTTAAATAAGTTGATCTACACAAAGTCTGACATGATTAAAGCATCATTTAGTAATTTAAAAATGACTTCTTTTATTCTATCGACCCTCATTTTTGTACACTGCAGTTTGTTTGTTTTGAACTTCGGCTCCCTGCTGCAGATGGGTTGAACCCTATTTCAAAACACAAAAAAATGTTTTTTTAGGACTGTACCATTAACGTCCATTACAAATATAATAGGGTGTTACGTACTGTTCTGTGTAAAATGCAGTGTCTGTTGTGGCATTGCAGTTTACACTGAGAAACATCTGCTTCAGAACCGGTACTGTGCCGCCACTGAACCACCTCGAGAGACGGGTCAGTGACAGAATAAAGAGTCTCTGCATTTTACCAGCATGTCCCATTGACACTGAAAGTGATTCCGCATCAGTGCCGCCACAAACACGGTGATTAGTGCTAATCAGATATGAAACCAGCCCTTAATCTTTTTTTCTTTTGTTTTCTGACAGTTACCAAGCAGAACCACGTTTGATGCCTTGGACAATGTGAAGATGGAATCTGTCCCGATTAAAGAGGAGCTCCCTAAACTTGAACTGGTCCCCATTAGACTGGAGTTCACTGGACTGGCTGCCCTCCCCATTAAACAGGAGCTCTGTGAGACGCCCTGTGACAGCATCAAGCCAGTGGTGTCTGGAATTAAAGCTGAGCGCAACGAACTGGAGATCTCCCAGACAGAAGAACCAGTTCTTATGAAAGAAGAGGTGCTGGAAATGGTGCGTATTAAACTGGAGCCCCTGAAAGAGGAGGTACTCTTGAAACCAGGGAAGGAAGAATCCGAAGACTTGAAAGCAGCCCCCACTGAGCTGGGTCCGGTACACCTGCGGGAGTGTAGCGTGGTGCTGGAGAGAATCTATGTGAGAAAGCAAGGCTCTGGAGAGGAAGGCTCTCCCAATAGCACACAAGGAGGTGGACAGGACGACGAGAGCTCACATTCAGAGTGCAGTCCAGCAGGTGAGTGACTGACTAGCTGTGACATTGTCATTCTACACTGAGTGATGGCCACAATGTGACTGAGAGGCTGAGAACAGATAGCAGGGCTCCACATTAGCATCCAGGTTCATTTCACATGTCTACACTGAAGCAAATCACTGTGTCTGTGGCGGCACTGATGCGGAATCACTTTCAGTGTCAATGGGAAATCCTGGTAAATGCAGCGACACTCTCAAGGTGGTTCAGTGGAGGCACAGTGCCGGTGTGAAGCAGATTTTTCTCACTGTGAACAGACACCACATTTTATATAGGACAGTATGTAACACCCTATAATGTGTGTAATAGATGTTACTGGTACAGTCCTAAAACTCCCCTTATTTTTTCGTGTTCTGAAATCTGGTCCTGCCCACATCTGCAGCTGATGACACGGGGCTGAAGTTCGAAACCAACTGTCTGACCAGCGTAGGCTACAATATTGTATATTTTATGTCACAGGTTGGGTAATAAATAGCTTAAATATTTAATTTCACCTCAGAATATAAATGATAAAAACACAAATACTGTTAAAAATACCATATGTTAACAGCATTTCTGCTTTATATTATAAAACAAAGTTTAATTTATTAGAATAAGTTAGAGTTCTGGCTAAAATGGTTTATTCTTTAATTAAAATACTGTAGCCTACTGTTTTATGTGTATGATTACTTGGCACAAAAAGATTGAAACAAACTATCAGTTTAACTTGTCTAAGCAACATACTGAAATGTGAGTTACCGGTAGACTTTATGTTTTGTGCTCTTGCAGATTTGAAGAACAGAATGTTTTTGTTTTTTAAAAAACGAATCCCTATTTAATGTGTGCAGCATACAGTATATTCTTTTGAAGTGTGACACACCGGCAGCATGTTTTAACACTGCATGATCTGCCTTCTATGTAAATGGAGGTATGCTGCCAAATTGCAGCTGAGCCTGTAATATCGCTGTGTGAATGCTGTAGTGAAGGGTCCTTTTTGTAGGTTTACTTTTTTGCTTGAGTTTTTTCTTTTTTTTTTTTAAAGTATTTTTTTTTACTAATTAATAAAAGCATGTCATGATCAGGACCCATCCTTCAATAAAAGGGCCGTTATGGCAGAACAAGTACACACATGAGGAAATACATCCACTCTGTCAGTCTGTGCATACAGTAAATTGGTCAGCAGAAATCAATATATTTTGGAGGTGATTATTGTGAAGAGTCTGAATCGGGATTCATTTCAAGACGTCATATACACAATTTGGGGGTGGGGCCCTCCTAGGCGGTCACCTTGCTTGCCTTGCCCTACGGCCGGCTCTGAGAGACAGTGCTAATCTCTGTAGCCGGACATGTACAAAAGTATTTAACAGCAGTTAAATGGACATTAACACATACCGTGAAACTTCTATTAAACGGCCAGGCATTTATTTACAAAACTCACAAGCAGACCAGCGCCTATTGGAGACTGCCAATTTATTTGAGACCTGGCGATTATATAGACGAGGAAACTTTGGAAAATGAACAAGCAGAAATAAAAATTTGTATTGTTAATATACTGTAATATTGTAAGGGTTTAAAAAGATTAGACAGCCAGGCATGGGTTATATAAATGCGAACAGGCCACTTGAATCAAGCATGGAGGGTTTATTACAGTGAAAAGGGATACAAAACAACCGTGCCAAACTCAATCTTTCTCTTCTCATCTGGACTCCCCTGAACTGACGGTACAGTAAAAACAAGCTCTATATACAAATAAGTAAATTAAAGATATAAACTACTAGCACTTTTGTTTATAAATATAGATCAATGTTGTCTATTAATAAAGATAAGTAATGAAATAATAATAGGTCTAATACTGGTAATAATAAGTTCAATCCATCCCAGATATAGAATGCAGGTAGGTTAGGCTTACAGCGCAATAATAATAATAGTTTGTTTTTTCTTATGGCCCCTGGTGGTGATGTCTCCGTTCAGTATATCCAAGTAACCATTTCCATAACCGCTTAATCCTTTACAGGGTCATGGGGAGTAACCATTATGTATTGTGATAACAGCATCTTCCAGATATCATTTCAATTTCCATTTAAATCATGATCTTATGTACACTTTGTATTACTAAACTTTGTACTTCTGCCCTCATATAATGCGTCTTTATTTTACACATTGCAATTGAAGGTAACCTGGCTTCAAAACGATACAATTAAATACTGGTCTTTTTTATTCTTAATAAAATTACCCTTTTTATTTGTTATAAATGCAATAAATTCAACACAAAGCAACGCGATATACTGTTCAAAGCAAGAATTATTAAACTTAAACCAGAATGTATATGTTTGATGCCCTCAACACACACACTTCAAGTGGTGCTCCGCAGCCCTTGTGTGCTCACAAAGTCTCCTCGCAATTACCCCAGACCGCTCGTGAACCCACAATGCTATTCATGAGCTACTTGACTAACGACGGTGTTTGGGAAACACATCAGATTTGACACGTTGCTGTTACGATGGTCGAGTTACTTTTGGGAAACGGCACCCTGGATAACATTCGAGTTAGACCTAATGTCGTTTAAACAATACATTTCTAGCATATTATTCCAACTATCAACATTAATAAGCACAGTCAACATTGATTATTTGAACATTTTCAACAGTAGTCTTTTTGAAACGAGTAAACACAAGTCTGTTTGCGGATCCTGGAGTAGTCTGTGGACTATGTGGTATCAGTGGTTTTGGTCATGGTCGTGGCAATAATAATGGGTTTTTGTTTCAGAAATGAAAGCTGAAACACATTGAGAGTGGTCCAAGTTTATTGTGTGGTATATTGCAACCAGTAAGTTCCAGTGTGTTTTGCATTGAAGGGATGAATTCGCAACTCCTTAAAGGGAATGTCCGATCCCCCCCCCCCCCCATTAGGAATTTTTCAACAACAATGGATATTGAATGAAGTCATTACCCAGCCTCCATGTTCGTCTTTCTTTAGGGATTTGACATCTCCAATATTTGAATGAAGTCGTTATCCAGCCTCCATGTTCCTCTTTCTTTAGGGATTTGACATCTCCAATCTTTGAATGAAGTCATTACCCAGCCTCCATGTTCCTCTTTCTTTAGGGATTTGACATCTCCAATCTTTGAATGAAGTCATTACCCAGCCTCCATGTTCCTCTTTCTTTAGGGATTTGACATCTCCAATCTTTGAATGAAGTCATTACCCAGCCTCCATGTTCCTCTTTCTTTAGGGATTTGACATCTCCAATCTTTGAATGAAGTCATTACCCAGCCTCCATGTTCCTCTTTCTTTAGGGATTTGACATCTCCAATCTTTGAATGAAGTCATTACCCAGCCTCCATGTTCCTCTTTCTTTAGGGATTTGACATCTCCAATCTTTGGCAAAGCAGTAGGTTTTATGTGTTTTTGTTCATCAGTATTTTGTTCTGGAGGTACTGCCTGTATCAATTGCGGGTTCTCGCTTCCCCTCTGTTAACATCACTGTGTAGTTCTCCTTGTTTGTTAATCACTGCTTCCACCAGATCTTAGTTCATAGCAAAGCAGTAATCGGCTTGTTGATCTCTCATTGAGGGAACACAGGGATCTGGACTAAAGGGTGCATTTCAGTGACTGCTAGCAGGCTCACCAATGCACACAGAACAGCAGCTTCTGAAATGAAAAATCAAGTGAAGGATTTATTCTTTGTTAATATTTGAAAACCTTAAATATATATTGCATGACTTTTGCCCCAACCTCCCCATTGAAATATAGGTCTAAGACTTTAATTTAGAATGTATTCTAGACAATATCAGCCTTTAAACAATTTGCACTAATCCACATGAAACCATTTATATGTCGGCTGTTTCCTTGTTTTTACAAACCATCATATTCCCCTCGCCACATGTGTCTATAATTTCACGTGGTCCCGTCCAATTTGCTGCCCAAGGCCACTTTTGTAAAGTTTTTAATCATTAGCTTTTCCATAATCTCAGTCTACAAGCCATTAATTAGTTAATGGCTAAAGTAAAACTTGTTTTCTTATTACAATGTCAATGTGTCTTACTTTTAAAATGTTCAGATTACTTTTAATTTTTGTAATATGAATTGCATTTATTCTCATGGATCTTTCTCAGTGGAACTGGTAGATAAACATCGTAATGGATCTGCTCCTAAAGACCATCCACAGTAATTTATCAAATTTGGCTAATTGGGTAAAACTTCAATGTAATTTAATGAACATGTCCATAACTACCAGATTGAGTTAACAGCCAAGGTCTTTCAGTGTTTATCAAAAGTAAGAAATAAACAATTTAAATGATTCTTACAACAAAATGCTTTATGTGTTAATTAATTCTATGCAAAATCAATCACCAAATTCATGTTATTTTCTTCCTAATCACTTCTAAGTATTCAAAGTATATTATTTAAAAAGTGGGCATTGAAATGAGTGTGTGTGTGTGTGTCTGTGTGGTGAGAGCCTGTAGTCCCAGAATGCAGCTGGACATCTTTCTCTCCATTCTCACACAGTCCGTACAACACAGCTTGAGATCCCAAACACAGTTCAATTTATTGTATTTATTTGTTTGTCGAAACCAAATTGTACCCAATTATGTAGGTAAAAATCGATGAAACAGTTAAGAGATTTGATTAACATTCCCAGTCCTCTAATTCACTCTCCCTCTAGAAGCTATAGTGTGTGCAATATGAAACTTAATGTTATGTTCTTCTTTAAAAGAGACGGCTATCTCTTACAGCGACCTTTTTGAATAGTCAGAGTTTTCTGGTACTTTTTTTTTTTTTTTTTTCAAAAACAATTCACATACATTTTGAACTTTTATATGTTTCCCATAACATCACTCAAGCATTTTGACACTTGACATTGAAGACTATGACTTTGGCACTGACTGGCACTCAGTTCTCTTTTAAAAGCCCAATCATTTGACAACTGCCTGATCATATTCCTCCCACTTTCACAAAAGCCGTTCCAACAGAAAAGGCTACCTTCCTTCCCTCCTAATAACGTTTAACCTCTGGGCGGGAGGGTGGGAAAGTTAGAGTCCAGCCAACCCTGACCCTGACACCTGTCAAATACCAGACGGACATGGCTGCCTTTTCTAACCTGGATGCCCTGCCGTCTGCTAACCGCTGTCTCTAATTTTATCCTATTGTTGCCCCCTGGGTTTCTGTTAGAAGGCGCACGTTTAACCACCACATTTTCCCTTAAGCCCCATGTCCCCATGTAGCAGCACTAACCCATCTGGCTGCAGTGCAGGGCATAGGGTCAGCAACACCCGCTCTGGCGGTGGTGGTGGTGGCAGTGGCCACACTGCTGCTAGTGGTGACAACAGCCACTCCTCTGCTGCTGCTGGGGCAAACGGCCACTCAGGCACGGGTGCTGTCGGCTCCAGACGCTCCGACAGGCTCACTTTCTCTCCCCGTGGGAACCATAGCTCCGCCCCCTCTGGTTGACATGACTGCCATTCCCCCTTCCTGGGCTGGCGGTAGCTCCTCCCCCTGAGAATGCTGGGCTGAGAGCTCCGCCTCCTTCTCTGGTAACTTGGCTGGCGGTAGCTCCTCCCCTTTAGACTGCTAGGCTGAGAGCTCCTTCTTTCCTGACCAACAGGATGGCAGCTGCCTTCTTCTGCCCCGCCGCCTTTTCCGCCTCTTCTTATTTTACTGGCTAATGGAACAGAAGCCCCTCCTTCCTTCTCGTCTCCTTTCTTTTCAGTGGCGGACGCGACCCGGAAGCCCTTTCGTCTTACCCATCTCTTCACTCTGCTGTCTGCTTTGCACAAACTGTCAAGGCTGGTGTTGTTTCAAAGAATAATTTGTCCTGTTTAGAATTAATAAAACCTGTAATTATACATTTTACTTGTTTTTTTTAGTTATGTTTATTTGAATCAAACTTAGTTGGAATCGCCACTGTTGGTCAAAATTCTCAGGAATCTACAGGAGGGTTCTGTATTTAATCTGGGGTCTACAGGGTTAATATGACATCTATTGGGGAATATGACTTTATTCCGAATCGGCAGGCTTACCCCCCCCCCTGCCAATATACTAGACTTAATATTCAATCACTCTTATTCATTTATTTCTAATACACAGATTTAAAATGATCTTTATTGCTAATCGGCGGGTTTGTCCTCCGATATATTGGAGTTAATATTCAATCACTCTTATTCATTTATTCTATTTTTATACAGCAGATTTGTGAATCAACATATAATCAATGAGTTTATTTCCAATTACTCTCTCATTTACAATCAACAAACAAGGTTATCGTACACACAATTACTCCCAGAAAACTCCTGTAACCTTGACAAGCTTATTGTGCATTCAACTGCTCTCTGGTTTCTCCTGCAACCCAATCTAACAAATGACTCTCTGGGTTCTCTTGCAACCTAGGCTAGCCTTTCCCATTTGCATGTTCAATTACTCTCAACATAGGCAAGCTTTTTTTATTTTTTTTATAAACTTAGTCGTTGCCAGTAATTTATTATTTTCTCCCAATTTGGAATGGCCAATTATTTTATTACGCTTGGCTCACCGCTACCACCCCTGCGCTGACTCGGGAGGTTGAAGATGAACACACGCTGTCCTCCGAAGCGTGTGCCATCAAGCCGACCGCTTTTTTTCACACTGCAGACTCACCATGCAGCCACCCAAGAGCTACAGCGTCGGAGGACAACGCAGCTCTCGGTCAGCTTACAGGCAAGCCCGCAGGCGCCCGGCCAGAATACAGGGGTCACTGGTGTGCGGTGAGCCGAGACACCCTGTCCGACCTAAGCCCTCCCTCCCCCCGGGCGACGCTCGGCCAATTGTGCGCCGTCCCTTGGAAGCTCCTGTCCTCGATCGGCAAAGGAATAGCCTAGATTCAAACTCGCGACTTGCAGACTATAGAGCGCATCTTGCACTCACGTGGAGCGCCTTTACTGGATGTGCCACTCGGGAACCCCCCAGCATAGGCAAGCTTAACTGTATGTACAGTCCCTCTCAGGAAATTAGCAATAAACAACTTGACTCCCTGGTCTTCGCAACCAGAATGGGATCAGGACCATTATACTCTGTATAGTACAGGGTTGCCAGATTTCTACAGTGTTTATAGCCCAAAATCACTTCAAAACTAGCCTCATTTGTTTTTTTTTTACTGAAACCAAGCTTATTACCATTAACATGTAGCCCTATCCTTCAATGCTGCTACTGTTTCCCAAAGAAGAAAACAGTTCAATCTTTTAAAGTTATGCCACCAATCTAATTAGATGATCACATCATTTAAATCAATTAAACAGCCACATCAATTAAATACACCTAACAAATTAAAAAAGGCAAGTTGTTGGCTCTTTTTTGCAAACACAAAAAAGTTAAGTTAATTGAAAGTATACCCCATGCATTGAAATAACACATAAAAAAACATTTTTAACCTCTTACCTTCAAACTCCTCGTGTAAGGGCCAGCTGTTATCATCACGCAGGTGTATCTCAAGTCAATTTTAAATGTACAAAGAAAAAAGTATGTACCAAATAAAACATTTTTACTTTTATATATATATATACCTAAAGAAAAAGATTCTACAAGCATCAGTCAGTTTCGTCCCATTTCCCTATTAAACGTAGAAGGCAAGATTTTCTTCAGCATTATTGCTCAGAGATTGTCAGCTTACCTATTAAAGAACTGCTTCATTGACACTTCAATACAAAAAGCGGGCATTCCAGGTTTCCCAGGTTGCTTAGAACACATCAATGTGATCTGGCAACAAATTCAATCAGCTAAAAAGGAGAGGAAGGAGCTCCATGTGACATTCCTGGATTTGGCTAATGCATATGGTTCAGTGCCACATGAACTACTTTGGGCAGCATTTGATTTTTTCAGTGTACCGATGACAATAACAAATTTAGTGAAAGCCTATTTTGGAGATTTGCAATTCAGTTTTTCAACTTCAGAATTCAGCACTACATGGCAATGCCTAGAGGTTGGAATAATGGCAGGATGCACCATTTCTCCACTGGCTTTTACCATGGCAATGGAAGTAATCATTAGGGCATCAAAATGGGTAGTAGGAGGAGAGCGCTTGGCTTCTGGAATGCGACTACCACCAATTCGAGCATACATGGATGACATGACAACCATGACTACAACAGTAGCCTGCACTAATCGATTATTGGGCAAATTAACCAATAACATTGAATGGGCACGAATGCAATTCAAGCCCACTAAATCAAGGAGCATCTCTATAATTAAAGGCAAAGTAGTAGATAAAACATTCTTCATTAATGGTGAGGCAATACCAACAGTGTCTGAGAAGCCAGTGAAGAGTCTTGGGAGATGGTACGACGGGGATCTAAAGGACACAGTTCGTGTGGGAGAAGTTAGACAACAAGCAGTGGAAGGGTTGAAGAGCATAGACAGCTGCGCTCTACCAGGTAAACTAAAACTCTGGTGCTTTCAGTTTGGTCTACTGCCGAGGTTGCTGTGGCCACTGACTGTGTACGAGGTTTCTTTGACAACAGTAGAGAAGCTGGAAGCTTTAATCAGTTCATACATCAGGAAATGGTTGGGAGTTCCACGCTGCCTCAGCAGAGTGGGACTTTATGGTAAAGGAATACTGCAGCTACCAGTCTCTGCTCTAACCGAGGAGTTTAAGTGCGCCAAGGTCAGACTGGAAATGACATTAGTAGAGTCACGCGATAAATGCGTAAGGGAGGCAGCACCTGTGTTGAAAACTGGAAGAAAGTGGGCGGCAAAGAAAGCTGTGGAAGATGCAAAGGCTGCCCTTCGAATTGGTGATATCATGGGGCAAGTTCAGCATGGAAGAGGGGGTCTTGGTTTCAGTTCAACTCCTCCTACATGGCACAAGGCGGCCCCAGCTCAAAGAAGGAAGCTGGTAGTCAACGAGGTGCAAAAGCAGGAGGAGAGGATGAGGTGTATAAAGGCCATTTCCCAGGCCAAACAGGGAGAATGGATGAGATGGGAGAGTGTGGAACAACGCAAGATTGGCTGGCAAGACCTATGGTCAATGGAACAGAGCAGGATCAGTTTCCTCATCAGGTCAACATATGATGTTCTCCCATCACCACAGAACCTAAACCTCTGGGTAGGAGAGGATCCCTCATGTCCTTTGTGTTCATCACCTGCAACATTAAGGCACATTTTGACAGGATGTAAGGTGGCTCTTAGCCAAGGACGGTTTACTTGGCGCCATGACCAGGTGCTGCGATGTTTGGCCTTAGCATTGGAAGACAAGCGTAACATGACCAATAAGTTGCCACCTGTTCCATCAAAACATTACACACAAAAGACAACATTCCTCCGCCCAGGAGAGCAACCACCAAGAAAAGGTGTTAAAACCAATCCTCGCCCAGGACAACTGGAAGCTGCTAGAGACTGGAATATGCTGGCAGATGTTGGTCAACGGCTTATTTTTCCACCTGAGATTGCCACCACTAACCTTCGACCAGATATTGTCTTGTGGTCTGGATCAGCACGCCTTGTTCACCTGGTAGAGTTAACAGTGCCATGGGAGGACGCTGTAGATGAGGCGTATGAGAGGAAGAAACTGCGGTATGCTCAACTAGCCACTGAAGCGGAACAGCGAGGATGGAGAGTTCGGGTTTACCCAGTGGAAGTGGGTTGTCGAGGATTTGTGGCACACTCTACAACCCGGTTTCTCAGAGACGTCGGATTCAGTGGCCAAGAGTTGCGTCGCACAGTGAAGAACTTATCTGAAGCAGCAGAGAGGAGCAGCAACTGGCTGTGGTTGAGACGGAAAGATTCTGGCTGGGGACAGGTAAGTAAGCTGGGCTGAGTTGAGTGGGGGACGGAGGGGGGTGATGCTGGGACGCCAGAATCACCGTCGAGCCCTCTTGAGGTGTCGTGGGCTAGTCGACGAAACACTGAGGATGGAAGGTGCCCACTTGAAAACCCCAGAGATGTACCCTACTTAGCTCAATCCAGACGGTTGTCATGCTGATGCGCTGGGGAGGCCGCACTTTGGTTGATCCCCGGAGCCAGCATCGCAGCCGTTGTGTGTGCTGATGCGCCAGGGAGGCAAAATAAGCTGATCCCTGGAGCCAGCATTACACTTCAGCCATTAACACCAGACAGAAGGATATCTACATCATCATATGGAAGGAAACGTAAATGGATGGAGACGCATATGGATCATATTAGTTTACTGTAAAGCTACGTCTTAGTTGGTGCTTATCTTGGCGAGAGCCGAGTTCAAATCAGCATGAAGTTTTAACACCTACTCTCGTGTAATGGAAATCATGAAGATCTGGATACGTCCAGTGACTGCTGTGAATAGTGCAGCTGGCAACAAGGGAAAGACCTTGTGACAGCCTGGAGAGACAGCTGACAGGAGGAAAGAGACCCCATTGGGGCTGGTAAGGGTTAGCTACCCTTGTCGGCAGTATCCAGCTCTGTGTTTACAGGATGCTGGAGACACCCGCCCAAGGCTTCTAAGAAATTAAAGAGAAAAATACCCCTAGAGTCTGCGAGAGCGGGGGCGGAAGATGACTCAACGTTGGACAACACGGTTAACGACTTAGGAACGGAAACGGATATGAGTATGGAGAGTACTTCACAAAAGACTAGTTCAAGATCTGCAGTTAACAAAGACATGGAACTCCAGGTTTGTGTCTGCGGCTGGAGCAAGGCGACAACTGTCAGGGGTTTGAAGATTCATCAAGGGAGAATGAAATGCTTGAGGGAGAAGGGACAAGGGCCTCGCATTGATCAGTACTTCTTACGAAGTCAGTCAAGTCAGTCGAATGAAATCCAGCGACAGGAAGCAAACCACAGTTCGCAGGATATCAGCACCCCTGTCATAGATGTGAGGAGGACTTGCATGGACACAGTTAGTGATGAACCTAATGATCCTTGTGAACCCGGTCAGACAAACCAGCATAAGAGAGAAAAGAACCTCAACGGGCACAAGCCTGGAGTTAAATGGCCAAGAGCTTGTGAGAAAACTGCATGGGACACAGTAAACACAGATCTCTGCGTTGCATTGGAAAGATTAAGTGGAACAGTTGAAAAGAAGCTGGATAAATTTGGGGACATCATCTACGCATATGGAAGTGAGAGGTTTGGAGTTGAAAAAAGGAAGGAAAAAGTACAAACTATTCCTGGAAAGTCTAGACGGCAGCAGGAGATTGAACGCTTAGTTAGAGAAAGGAGACAGCTGAGGAACCAATGGAGAAGAGCAGAACAAAGTCAGAAGGAGGGACTCAATCTCTTACAAAGGGTCATAAAAGATAAGCTTGCAACATTGCGCAGAGCTGAGCGCCTACGGAAACGCTACAAAAAGAAGGAGCGTGCGAGAGCTAACTTTTATAAAGACCCATTCAAATTTGTAAAGAAGTTATTCACCAGTGAGAAGAATGGCACACTAAAAGCATCTAAGGTTGAGCTGGAGAGATATTTGGAGGAAACACATACAGATTCAAAAAGGCAGGAGCCTATGTCAATTCCGTCAGACATCCCACCTATCAATCCACCAGAATACCAAATGGAGGACTGTGCACCTAAGTGGAAAGAAATAGAGCAAGCTGTGAAAAAAGCAAGGGCTTCATCATCTCCAGGGCCTAATGGAGTTCCGTACAGAGTGTACAAGAGTGCTTCAGGAGTTCTACGAATTCTGTGGAAATTGATGAAAGTGGCATGGGAAAAACAGGTTGTACCAAGAGCATGGCGCCGAGCAGGTGGAGTCTTTATACCTAAAGAAAAAGATTCTACAAGCATCAGTCAGTTTCGTCCCATTTCCCTATTAAACGTAGAAGGCAAGATTTTCTTCAGCATTATTGCTCAGAGATTGTCAGCTTACCTATTAAAGAACTGCTTCATTGACACTTCAATACAAAAAGCGGGCATTCCAGGTTTCCCAGGTTGCTTAGAACACATCAATGTGATCTGGCAACAAATTCAATCAGCTAAAAAGGAGAGGAAGGAGCTCCATGTGACATTCCTGGATTTGGCTAATGCATATGGTTCAGTGCCACATGAACTACTTTGGGCAGCATTTGATTTTTTCAGTGTACCGATGACAATAACAAATTTAGTGAAAGCCTATTTTGGAGATTTGCAATTCAGTTTTTCAACTTCAGAATTCAGCACTACATGGCAATGCCTAGAGGTTGGAATAATGGCAGGATGCACCATTTCTCCACTGGCTTTTACCATGGCAATGGAAGTAATCATTAGGGCATCAAAATGGGTAGTAGGAGGAGAGCGCTTGGCTTCTGGAATGCGACTACCACCAATTCGAGCATACATGGATGACATGACAACCATGACTACAACAGTAGCCTGCACTAATCGATTATTGGGCAAATTAACCAATAACATTGAATGGGCACGAATGCAATTCAAGCCCACTAAATCAAGGAGCATCTCTATAATTAAAGGCAAAGTAGTAGATAAAACATTCTTCATTAATGGTGAGGCAATACCAACAGTGTCTGAGAAGCCAGTGAAGAGTCTTGGGAGATGGTACGACGGGGATCTAAAGGACACAGTTCGTGTGGGAGAAGTTAGACAACAAGCAGTGGAAGGGTTGAAGAGCATAGACAGCTGCGCTCTACCAGGTAAACTAAAACTCTGGTGCTTTCAGTTTGGTCTACTGCCGAGGTTGCTGTGGCCACTGACTGTGTACGAGGTTTCTTTGACAACAGTAGAGAAGCTGGAAGCTTTAATCAGTTCATACATCAGGAAATGGTTGGGAGTTCCACGCTGCCTCAGCAGAGTGGGACTTTATGGTAAAGGAATACTGCAGCTACCAGTCTCTGCTCTAACCGAGGAGTTTAAGTGCGCCAAGGTCAGACTGGAAATGACATTAGTAGAGTCACGCGATAAATGCGTAAGGGAGGCAGCACCTGTGTTGAAAACTGGAAGAAAGTGGGCGGCAAAGAAAGCTGTGGAAGATGCAAAGGCTGCCCTTCGAATTGGTGATATCATGGGGCAAGTTCAGCATGGAAGAGGGGGTCTTGGTTTCAGTTCAACTCCTCCTACATGGCACAAGGCGGCCCCAGCTCAAAGAAGGAAGCTGGTAGTCAACGAGGTGCAAAAGCAGGAGGAGAGGATGAGGTGTATAAAGGCCATTTCCCAGGCCAAACAGGGAGAATGGATGAGATGGGAGAGTGTGGAACAACGCAAGATTGGCTGGCAAGACCTATGGTCAATGGAACAGAGCAGGATCAGTTTCCTCATCAGGTCAACATATGATGTTCTCCCATCACCACAGAACCTAAACCTCTGGGTAGGAGAGGATCCCTCATGTCCTTTGTGTTCATCACCTGCAACATTAAGGCACATTTTGACAGGATGTAAGGTGGCTCTTAGCCAAGGACGGTTTACTTGGCGCCATGACCAGGTGCTGCGATGTTTGGCCTTAGCATTGGAAGACAAGCGTAACATGACCAATAAGTTGCCACCTGTTCCATCAAAACATTACACACAAAAGACAACATTCCTCCGCCCAGGAGAGCAACCACCAAGAAAAGGTGTTAAAACCAATCCTCGCCCAGGACAACTGGAAGCTGCTAGAGACTGGAATATGCTGGCAGATGTTGGTCAACGGCTTATTTTTCCACCTGAGATTGCCACCACTAACCTTCGACCAGATATTGTCTTGTGGTCTGGATCAGCACGCCTTGTTCACCTGGTAGAGTTAACAGTGCCATGGGAGGACGCTGTAGATGAGGCGTATGAGAGGAAGAAACTGCGGTATGCTCAACTAGCCACTGAAGCGGAACAGCGAGGATGGAGAGTTCGGGTTTACCCAGTGGAAGTGGGTTGTCGAGGATTTGTGGCACACTCTACAACCCGGTTTCTCAGAGACGTCGGATTCAGTGGCCAAGAGTTGCGTCGCACAGTGAAGAACTTATCTGAAGCAGCAGAGAGGAGCAGCAACTGGCTGTGGTTGAGACGGAAAGATTCTGGCTGGGGACAGGTAAGTAAGCTGGGCTGAGTTGAGTGGGGGACGGAGGGGGGTGATGCTGGGACGCCAGAATCACCGTCGAGCCCTCTTGAGGTGTCGTGGGCTAGTCGACGAAACACTGAGGATGGAAGGTGCCCACTTGAAAACCCCAGAGATGTACCCTACTTAGCTCAATCCAGACGGTTGTCATGCTGATGCGCTGGGGAGGCCGCACTTTGGTTGATCCCCGGAGCCAGCATCGCAGCCGTTGTGTGTGCTGATGCGCCAGGGAGGCAAAATAAGCTGATCCCTGGAGCCAGCATTACACTTCAGCCATTAACACCAGACAGAAGGATATCTACATCATCATATGGAAGGAAACGTAAATGGATGGAGACGCATATGGATCATATTAGTTTACTGTAAAGCTACGTCTTAGTTGGTGCTTATCTTGGCGAGAGCCGAGTTCAAATCAGCATGAAGTTTTAACACCTACTCTCGTGTAATGGAAATCATTATATATATATATATATATATATATATATATATATATATATATATATATATATATATATATATATATATATATAATATTAGTTTCAAAAAAGCTCCTCTGAGTCTGCACCATCTTCTGCGTTATTTGCTTCATATATGTCGCCTGTAAACAGTGACAGCATTGCTTTGGATGGCTGAAATTGGTTGCAGCAACACTTATTACGCTGCATATATGCTCTGACCCTAAGAATGTTTTCCAACAATTTCTCTTGCATGCGGGTCCTTAGTTTGGTTTTGATTAGGGCCATTTGTGAAAAAGCACGTTCCACTGATGCATTGCTAAATGGTAGGGCTAAAAGAGATAAGGCAAAAAGACCAAGTTCAGTGAAATCTTTATCACCAGCTGCATCGGAGTGTTTAGCCACTTCAACCCAGAACTCTTTAATTTGGTTGTCTTCAGTGTGCTCCCAGTGTACATTGTTCAAAGCTCGCCATTGCTGTTCGAGTTTGCCAAGATCTCCATTGTACAAAAATGATAAATTTGCCATCTGTTCCTTTTTGGAACTGAGTACAACAGTTGGGCTGAGAACGGTAAGTGACTCAAGTTGCTGGATATTAGGAGGCAATCTTTGTTTGATCTCTTTCAGAAACTCGAACATGTAATCTCTGCATCTGTGTTTGATATCCTCTGCTTTCTGAGGTTCGATCTTTGATTGTGACAGTTCTAACTGGAACTTGATCCCGAAGTCCACTGCTGAAAGTGGCAAGCTGTTTCTGTCGGACGTTATGTCAAAATCCATTACAGATGACCATGTTGGAAAATCGTGAGGTTTCATGATTCGTTGGATCAAACTGCGGTAAAATGTCATTAAATCAGCAAGAGGTTTCGCTGGATTGGCACCATCAAGCTGAAACAGCTTGTTTATTCTGTTGACCTCAGTGACGAGGGGCTGAAAAAAAAACACATACATTCTGTTTACGCGGTCTGAATGCATCTGGTACAGCAGTTCAGCATTGTAATTCCTTTCAGTGTCCTTTGTAAGCTGAAAGTGCAACTTTAGCTCTTCATACTGAGAAAGCACTCGATCAACACACTGGCTAATTGCAAGCCATCTTGTGTCAGAAAGCTGCAAAATCTTCAGCGGGCCAACATTAATGGTGGCATAGAGATCGCGGTACTTCTTTTGACGCTGAGTGCTGTGGGAAAACCACGAGTATGTCTGTGATACCATGTACTCGATGTTTCGAGGAAGTACGTCCATTGCTTTTGATGCACAGAGCTGCAGTGAATGACAAACACACTTGATGTACACAATTTTTGGATTCACCTCCCTTAACTTTGTTAGTACCGAATTATTTTTCCCACACATTGTATTGCAACCGTCTGTTGCCAGACCAATGCATCTTTCCACTTCTTTTGTTTTCCTTTAAGAATTTTTAACAAGGCTGTTGCAATGCTGTGAGAATCACCGGCTGGCAAGCTAACAATCCCGGTAAATGATACGTTCATGTTTTCTGCTGAAGTACCTGAACACCACACACAGTTGCTTGTTTGCACTGATGTCTGTGCTTTCGTCCACAATTAGAGAGTATGGCTCTTTGGCGATGTCTTCAAGCATCTCCTGATGAACAATGGGCCCGATGACACATTTTATAAGTGCTGAGCATTTTGTTCTATGAAGACTAATATCCTTCTGTACAACTTCCCTGACTATGCATCCCAAATGATCTACGGTGAGGATGCTGGAAAGGCAAGCAATATGGGCTGCCAGCTTCAACTCGCATATTTTAATGGAATTGTCAACTTGTTTCTTAAATCCTGTGTCAAATAAGCTTCTTGTATTTGAATAGGGAGCTGCATTTCTAATATGTTTCTCTGTCTTCCTGTGAGCTAACAGATCGCTGTGATGCGCTCGCACTTCACATTTACAGTACCTACACGCTGCTTTTGAGTCATCGCCAGGTACACGGCTAATCCATGCTTGTAACCCTTTTTCTTTCTCAGTCTTTGCAGTATTTTTTTCAGTATTTAGATTACTTCTTTATTTTTCCTGCTTTTTAGCGGTTTCGATGTTTCTACCCTGTTTCTTAAAATGGCTGCTTTTCACTGTCAATTAACACAATCATTCGTCTCTCACTCCTGTTCACTCGCATGGTCATGCGCAGTGGTGGTTGTGGTCATGCGCAATATGTTATTTTATTGGGAAACAAAGTTTTACATAGTTTGTGTGCACTGCGGCGGGTAGGCTGCAAAAGTTTATACATTTTTAATAAAGTTATTCTTTTTTTATATGTATAAAGTAAACTAGCCCAAAAAACCACGAGACCTCTTGAAAGTAGCCCAAAAAGTAGCAACCAGCGACTCCTAAATATTTCCCGCGGCTGTCTTTTTAAAGGAAAACCGCGGACCTGGCAACTCTGGTATAGTATTTCAAACACCCAATCTCTGTCTACTTTACACCACCCCTTAAATCTGTTTTTCGAAAAAGACTAAAAGTTCTAGGCTGACTCTCCTGATCAAACCTTCCGAGATCGGCACAGGGCCCCAGAATCAGAGTGCACAGATTCCTCGTAGAAATGTACAGCTCTGTTACCTCCTACAATCTCCCTATCCTAATCTAGCTGATCGGGCTAGTATTAATAACAGATAGGTACCCATTGCAACCCTTTTTGACAAATAATAAACAATAATCAACAACACCAGAAAAAACAGTATAGTAGGTTACTATTCCTGTGATGAATAAATTAAACTTATACTCACTCATCCTTAGTATTCCTCTAAAGTTCAGTTAAAGAGAGGTTAGAAGGTTCCTTCATGCGTTCAGATGGATGAAATCAAATCAGTTTTGCAGCCTCCCTGGTGCGGACTACACTACAGTTACCTACACTACCTAACCCAGAAAAGGTCATGAAACGACATAATGAGGAAGGAACATTTTCTGCATTTCTTACTTAAAACCGGCTCTGATTTTTCACTCCTGTTTGTTTTTTCCAGGTTCCAGTCCAGCAGTTAAAGCAAGGACCCAGTTAAGGAATTTAAAAATACTGACAGGAGAGAAATTAAAATATACCAGAGGAGAGAAACCGTATCACTGCTCTGACTGTGGAAAGAGTTTCAGGCACTCAGGAGACCTTGTGATACACCAGCGAATTCACACAGGAGAGAAACCCTATCGCTGCTCTGACTGTGGAAAGAGGTTCAAGTCATCAGGACACCGTACAGCACACCAGCGAATTCACACAGGAGAGAAACCGCATTGCTGCTCTGACTGTGGAAAGAGTTTCAGGAACTCAGGAGACCTTTCAAAACACCAACGAATTCACACAGGAGAGAAACCTTATCGCTGTTCGCACTGTGGGAAGAGTTTCAGTCGGTCTGGAAATTTTGAATTGCATAAGCGAACTCACAAAGGAGAGAAACCATATCACTGTTCTGACTGTGGGAAGAGTTTCAGTCGGTCAGAACACCTATTAATACATCAGCGAATACACACTGGAGAGAGACCGTATCACTGCACTGACTGTGGGAAGAGTTTCAGTCGATCAGGACAACTTGTAACACACCAGCGAATTCACACAGGAGAGAAACCATATTACTGCTCTGACTGTGGGAAGAGTTTCAGGGATTCAACAGACCTTGTAAAACACCAGAGAACTCACACAGGAGTAAAGCCATATCACTGCTCCGACTGTGGTAAAAGTTTCAGTCAGTCAGGACAACTTGGAAAACATCAGCGGATTCACACAGGAGAAAAAACGTTTCATTGCTCTGACTGTGGGAAGAGTTTCAGTTCGTTAGCAAACCTTGTTTCACACCAGCGAATTCACTCAGGAGAGAAACCGTATCACTGCTCTAACTGTGGGAAAAGTTTCCGTCACTCAGCATCCTTTGCTGTACACCGGCACATTCACACAGGAGAGAAACCGTATCACTGCTCTCACTGTGGGAAGAGTTTCGGTCACTTGGCATCCTTTGCTGCACACCAGCGTATTCACACAGGAGAGAAACCGTACCGCTGCTCTGACTGTGGAAAGACTTTCAGACGGTCGGGACACCTTGTTTCACACCGGCGCGTTCACACAGGAGAGAAACCGTACCGCTGCTCTGATTGTGGGAAGAGTTTCAGTCAGTCAAGATCCCGTGTTACACACCAGCAAATTCACACAGGAGAGAAAAAAAAAAGAAAATGTAAATAATGTTCCTGCATAAAAATAACTTTTATCCATTTTGCTTCCTGGCATTTCAGCACAGCAGTGTGCTGCTGAATAGTGTGGCTGCCCAAGCCGAGGAGACAGTCAGAAAAAATCCTTAAATGGAATTTACTAGTGTAACGACCTCGCCCTTAGCACAAAGCCAACCACTATGGAGTGATTACCTCCCTATATTAAATATATCCCATGACAAAAACAAGTTCGACAAACAGCTGTTTAAAGGGGTGATCTCAAATGCAAAAATCCAAGTTAGGAGAAGCAATTAGGCCAATCTTGTCAAGCAAATAGGCACAATTGGAAAGGTGCTGGGGCCCAAGATTCACACAATTCTTGCTTCTAACTTGGCGCCTTTTTTTTGATCGCTTCGCTCCACTTTATCGCTCCTCTTGAAATGCTCTTTGTATGATTGAAGTGACTGAGACACACACTCACATTGTAATACGAAAGACATAATTTCGGATTGGATCAGAATCTGAGTGCTCATGTATCACAGAGCAGCTCTCCTGGTAAACCCTTTGAAGGAGGAAACAAACTGCTATTGTTAATTATTTTGCATAGAATGGCACAAGGCAGCTGTAATAGAGTAAATGTGGATGCGCTTTTAGACTGTGTGTTGCTGCTTGCCCCACCTTGTGCAAATTCAAAGTGTAAAACCAGATAACACAACAAGCAGGGCACAAGCTAAGCGATGAGCTGTATTTGATTAGGGAAATAAAAGCTGTTTACTTTGACTATCTGCGTCAGTCTGGATTCTTATAGAAATCAAATGTAAGACAACAAATATACTAGAAGTGTCAGGGGTGGAAGTTGCAGGTTGAGATTTTAGAGTCAGTGTTTCCCTGCATGCATCACTGTGAGCAGCTCCTTCCTCCAGACACAGACCCACACTGGAATGTTTAGATGACTGGGTGTGAGGAGCCTTGTGTTAACAATGGGAGAACTGGGCTGACTGGGGAGGTAACTGCTACTGCCTATTTCAATAGTCTTATTACTGTGTTGTTACATTATGGACAGCAGTGGTGCTCTGGCTCCCTCTTGTGGTCACTATTAATATCTGCTGTGTGTCTCTCGGAGGTCAAATTAATTGCTCTTTGTCATTAAAATGCTGTTTTTATCATCAAACTCTTTGGACTACTTTTCTGAGTATGAACACATCTCTTCTGTATGCAGGTTTTTAAATGATGAAAACAAGAAAAAGAATGAAGTAAAGCAAATAGATTATTGTTTACTTCCTCACATTGTTAAGTAATAGCAGCACTAATGTCCCCCACGGTGGGCTCTAAGACTAGATCATTGACCTGGTCTTTCTTTAAATGATCTTTCACGTTGGACACATTCAAATGTCATCACTGTCATTAAACAACATTTTACATTCATACTGAAATTATTTTATTAATATTGCTTACTTAATAAAATAAAAACAAATCTTCTAAAAATTATAAAATTCAGGGGCTCCTGAGTGGAGCATTCAGCAAAGGCACTGTGCCGGAGTGCAGGATGTGCCCTATAGCCCGGAGAGCGCTGGTTTGAATCCAGGCTATACCACTGACACAGCCTAATCAAACCCAGCTCTGTGCAGTCCGACTGTAGCAGCTCTGCAGCTGCTCTCAGCCTCAGCCCCTGTGGTTACTGTCTATGAGCCAGAGCAGTTCCTGCAGAGCTGAGGGAGGTTTTTGTACGGACGTGTATCACTGTGTGAATGTGTAGCTATTGCCCTGCTGACAGTAATAATCTCCTGCATCTTCAGGCTGCACTCCACTGATGCTCAGTGTAAACTGTGTCCCTGATCCACTGCCACTGAATGAAGCTGGAGTCCCAGAGTGACGGTTAGAAGTAGAATAAATCAGGAGTCAGGTTTCTGCAGGTACCAGTGGATGGAGCTGGTACTAACAAAGCTGTTGGCTGTACAGCGGATAGAGACCGTGTGTCCTGGAGAACAGACTGAGCTGTTGGAGACGGAGTCAGAACAACGTCTGCACTGGACTCTGGAGAAAAAATACAACAAAAAATGATTATAAAATAATAATGCAAGAGTCAAATTAAATAGTGTTGTGTTAGAATACAAACAAAATGTAAAGAAGCGGCTAGACAGATTTACTTCAATGAAAAGTTCTGTTTAAAATGAACTCCAGTCAAGCTTTCAGATTTATAAATAACTATTTAATTATCACCTTGAGCAAAGAGCCCCCGTGTCCCCAGCAGTAGAAGCAATGGCATCATTGTACTGTGTGTTTCAGTGACTCTGAAAGGGCTGAGCAGTGACTCATCAATACTGTGTGTCTCAAAGTGTTTGGAGCAGTGAGGCAGGCACCGGTATACAAAGCAGCTTCCTTTCTACAAATCCTGCTGCTGCTGCTGCTGTCACAGATAGAGGAGATCTGAGCCGTGAGTGAGCACCAGTGCAATTGATAGGGTCGGGTTCACTTTGACTGTTTTCTTCTATTTTTCCCCCAGTCAAAGCTCTCAGTATATCACTGCTGTCTAATATAACTGATCTGTTTGTCTAAACTGACAGTAATATTTCTGTTTCTGTCATCATTTCAATGCTATTGTGTATTAAAGGGTATGTAGTGCCCTACCCCTAGTGGTATACCTTCCCACGTGCTGCTGCTGCTGCTGTAGAAGTAATGGACCTGTCATTTTTCTTTTCATTGGTCACATTTTGACTGCTTCTTACTGTTATAAATTGGACATCTACTTCACTGTCTTTCACAGGCCTTTTCAAGATGTACCTTGAGCAAGCTGCTAGGAGTGCGTTTTCATTATGTCAATCAGAATGATATTTAACAAGCCAGGGGAAAAGGTATCAAACTCCTTGTGGCAAAGTGGTTGCTGATTATGAACAGGTGCAGAGCTGATGCAGTGCAGGAATAAACGGACGAGATTTGTAATCCGGTATGGAAAAATATACGTTTTATTTTTAGTTATAATCCAGGTCTGGTGACCAAATAATAAGCGATGCGTAAAACACGGAGTACAGTAACAGGGATTGCAGCCCTAAACAATAAACACAGCATCTCTCCCACAATATACAACCACGGTCACCAGTCCTGGGTGCATGCTGTAGTGCTCGTGGTGGGTGATACAGGTTAAAGAGTGACAAAGAGTGCAGTGCTGTTCCGGGTTCAGTGCTGGCTCTTACTAACAGCTCCAGAACGTGTTAGCTGTCTATAAACACACAAATAGCAATTATAGACAAGACAAACAAAACAAAAACTCACAATATTCTTAATACACAGTGCACGGGTCCTTCTGGGTCTATTTCAAAACCAAAAACGAAGGAAAAGATTCTCCAGCCCCTTTTATGCGGTTATGCATGACCCCTTGGTAAACGATTGCAGCTGATTCTATTGCCTGCAGCTGCTACCTCGTTTACCTTCCAGGTCAATACATTCCCGCACTGGAGTCTCGTCTTTTTCCAGGCTGATTGACTTCCCGACCCAGGGAATGAACTGTCAGGCCAACCCGTCCAAAGCCTTTCCCTTTCGCTACTTTGTATCCTCACAGGTCAAGAGGGAGATTTACAACCAGAACTCATTATATTTCCATCACACTCGTGTATTGATTTCTTTATTGATTGATTTTGTTTGATGTTTGTGAAAGGGCGCACACAGTGACTGATCACACTCCATTGCCATGGCGATTCCAGCTCACTGAGAAACACATGGCTCTTGTATTGATATGTTGTTTTGAGAAAGTTGGAAAAACCAGCTTTCTTTCATTTGGAATGAGACTAAATTAGTGGGGGGTCTGTAAAAATAAAGTACATCAGTGAATTAACTAATGAAAACCCATTTAAATGAAAGCCTTTTCTATTGAAGTTTAATTTATTTTCCATTAGTTTGCCCCTGTTTTACACTTATATATTAAGAATAGCCCCACAAATTGATGAAAGTGTTTTTCTAAATGATTCTTACCCTGAGTGCAGATGACAAGTGCCCAGATGAAGATGCTGATAAAAGTCATTGTTGTTGTGGATTCTGTTGCCATGAAGGGCAGCTCTCAAACATTAAATTATTATTATTTAATGTCAACAAATGGAGGGGGACTAGACATGGTCACAAAGTTGGTCCTGTTTCAACCATTTTTTCAGTTCTATTAAAAAAAAAACTCTTGTAGTCTGATATACTTTTCATAAAGTCTGGTAGCGTATTCCAGAACATGGCACCCTTAATTGAGCAAGCTGTTTGTGCAAACGTAGTGTGATGTCAAGACACTACAGTCTCCTCTTGTGGTTGATCTTCTGGACAGACCAAAGGTAGATCATTAATGTAGAGACTAAATAACAAAGGCCCAAATATAGATCCCTGTGGGACCCCCATAGTACAGATCCTAAACGCTGATTCTCTATTGCTTATTTTAACACTTTGTTTTCTATCTAACAAGTCAGACTCCATCCATTTCAGAGCCTGACCAGACAGGTTAAATTCAGACAACTTGTTAAACTCACAGGGCTATAAACACTCCCAGAGCACTGAAGCATGTGCTGCCAATGCAAAGTGTCTTTTCTTTGCAAATTGTCTTCCTTGGCACAGCAGCCACTTCTAGTCAAGCAGTGCTCTTAAGTGTAAACTCATTTTCAGATGATGCAGTTTGTTTGCAATTCAGAAAAAAACTGAAAAAAGTTGATCTTGCAAGCAAAACGAAAAAATAGAATATAGTTTTCTTTGTGTTGAGTTTGTACAAACACAGCTATTTCTCTCTCTTCTCCCTTCTCTCAAACCATTCATCTTAGCCACGGCTGTGATTATGTAGCTTTGTTACACAGTATAAATAATTATTAATTGTAAAATATTAAAATCAGAGCTGCAGGTTAACAGATCCATCATAAACTTTGTGAAATCAAATCAATTCAAGAAGCAAACATTTTGATTTTGCACATTACTAATGTTGAGTGAAAAGTTTCAAGTTTTTTTCCTGTGGACCTCCTGGACTGTCTCTGAGGACCCCAGGTTAAGAACCACTGCTCTGGATTAAAGAGCATCATTTTATTACGCTCTCTCTCCCTCTTGTGGTCACAGAGTGTAGTGCAGTTTGTGCTGTTTGGTGTTTTGACGAAACATTGACGAGAGTCCCTGCAATGGAGGAACTGTATGGGTGGTTTCATGGTGTAATGGCTAGCACTCTGAATCTAGCGAGCTGAGTTCAAATCTCGGTGCATTTGTGTTTTATTTGTCTTACAAAAACACTTTATACACTGGTTTTGGTTTAAATAACGAATGCTTTAAACTGGTTTAGTGTCTTTCAAAGTAACTATTATTATTATTATTATTATTATTATTATTATTATTATTATTATTATTATTATTATTATTATTATTATTATTATTATTTATTTCTTAGCAGACGCCCTTATCCAGGGCAACTTACAATCGTAAGCAAATACATTTCAAGTGTTGCAATACAAGTAATACAATAAGAGCAAGAAATACAATAACTTTTGTTCAAGTGTGACAAACCATAATTCTATAATACAGAAGATAATAGTGATAGTTACATCAGGATATGATTAAATAGTGATAGTTACATCAGGATATGATTAAATACAAAATACTACAGGTTAAACACTTGACAGATTACAGTATTCTGAAGTACAGGATTAAATGCAGATAAGAGCAAAATAAAGCACATTTAAATGAAGGGTGATAGTGTCCCAGGATACAAACAGAGGAGTTCTACAGGTGCTGTTTGAAGAGGTGAGTCTTAAGGAGGCGCCGGAATGTGGTCAGGGACTGGGCAGTCCTGACATCTGTAGGATACACTACTGATACTGCAGATTCCACCCTCGCCCCGCAGTGGAGGAGCGACCTTCCTATAGATGTCAGGACTGCCCAGTCCCTGACCACCTTCTGGCACCTCCTCAAGACACACCTCTTCAGACAGGACCTGTAAAACTCAGCTCTCCCCTTCTGGACAATATAGCACTCTGCCCTTAATGCACTTTAACTTGCACTTATCTGCTCCCGATTTTACTGTATTTAAACCTGTAGTATCGTATCTTATTTTTTTTAAAAATTAGAGAGTGTGTGTGTGTGAGAGAGAGAGAGAGAGAGAGAGAGAGAGAGAGAGAGAGAGAGAGAGAGAGAGAGAGAGAGAGAGAGAGAGGCAGAGAGAGAGAGGCGAAGAGAGAGAGGCGACCTGGGAAATGTTTGAGCTGATATATATATATATATATATATATATATATATATATATATATATATATATATTTTTTAGCAACCCAGCTAGCTAGTTAGCACAGGACGGCTAGTCGATTTGCTAGCGGAGCTTAGCATAGTTATAGCTGACTAGATCTCAAAAAGTGACTAACGTTACAAATATTGGTGTAGCCGTTTTATAAAAGCAATAAGTCACAGCCAAGGCGTTATTTCAAGCCTTTATAATTATTCCCAAATAACACAAACTCTTCCATTGTTAAAAAAAAATATATAAAAAATCTCCCTTTGTGCTTCTCGGAAGGCATACGATGGAGGGCGCAATGCAGTTTTTCAGCCTGGGGAATATTACAAATTAGGAGACTGTGCTTTAAAATACACATGTAGGGCGGGCGTCTCTGTTACAAAGAATTGTCACACTTTGTATTTATCTCCATAATGCGTTGGGACTAAATACGCAGATACATTAAAACTATTTGGAGAATGCGGGCATCGATCCCGCTACTTCTCGCATGCTAAGCGAGCGCTCTACCATTAGAGCTAATTCCCCTTGAGCTATGCCAGCGATTCTCATAGGCTACAACGCAACTTGATATGAGCAATTCAGATTGTCGGCAATGTAGTCTGCCAATTGCAAATTCAAAAAATAAATAAATTAACTAAATAGCAAATATTTTGACGAGAGGTATGTTTTCAATTTCTTCAAAAAGTAGTCTCAGCTCGTTGATTCAGTCGCTTTAAAATCCACCTCTGTGTCCCGATGCAGCAGCGCTGTATGCTGTGGCTCGAGCTTGTTTGACGAGGCAGACAATGCAAAAATGCCAATACTTGTTATTGCATCACATGGCAGACTTAAGGTATGCTTTAACGGCTTGGCTGTCTCAAGTTAGTTTGTATTGTTCAACAGACAGTCAGTATCTTAAAAACAAATAAGCGAAATACTCCGTGTCTGTCTGTACAAGTTTGAAATTTAAATGCGCCGCCCCTGCATGCTCTGCGACGCTCAGCCAATAGGCAGGGACGGGACGTTGAAAATAATTGTGGGCAATTTTGGATCAGGTATAGAAGCAAAGGTATATTTCAAGGTCTTAAAACGACATTTCCCACAATTCCTTCAACAAGTAGTGACTTCAACAAGTAGTCTGTTTACAACAAAAATACAACTTGTGTTAGGAACGCTATTTTAGTCCGATTTAAAAAAGAAATTAAAATGGTATTGAGTGCTGACAAGAGTTTGGTATCAGCTGTTGATTTCATTGAAACAATCTTTATAGTAAAATGAACACATTTATTCCTCTGGTCGTGTATTGTCTCGCTGACTGCTATCCACCTGGAAGTCACCTAAAGGATAAGGCAATGGCCTCCTAAACTAGGGATTATGGTTTCGTCAGTTTTATTTAAAACAGTGTGTGTGTATTTGTTCTTGGTCTGTGATATATGTGGTCTGTGTTTATAGATCTTGGCACGTTGCACCAAGTAGTCGTGGCCAAGTGGTTAAGGTGATGGGCTTGAACTCTGTTGGCGTTGTGTCCCTTTTTATGTCTTCGTTGTTAATTCTTAAATGACTGTTCAGCTTAAAGGTATCAATTATTACTTGCTGTACATTAAATTCGTCCAAACTAGTATTTGCAAACACATTACAAAATTAAATAGTGTGGAATAGAAACAATGAAGGCTTTGACCTCGACGTGATTTGAACACGCAACCTTCTGATCTGGAGTCAGACGCGCTACCGTTGCGCCACGAATTCCTGCCGTAGTGCATGCTTGTTATGCAATGCTAGAGTGCACAGCAAGCATGCCAAAGGCATTCTAAGTCCGATGCTGATACTTGGAAAACACTCAGTATCACCAGGGTCATGGGAAACAGACGACTCAATATTTGTTCGTAGTCAGCAGGGCTATGAAGTTGTCGGAAGTGTGTTTGATTCTCAGCTTAAAAGTAAAGAAAACATAAAACAAAGCGATTTGCTTTTATAATGTTTATTATTTGAAACGTGGGCATAAACACAGTTGTACTGGCTGGGAATCGTCTCGGGTCAATTACTTGGAAAGCAGCTATGCTGACCAATATATCACCAACGAGGGAAAGCTGGCAGTACTGAGTGATACAGATGACGGATTTTCTCAGCGCGTCTCCTCTGAATGCGCACTGGCACAAAGGGGCTTTGCTCATCTAATGACGTGACAGAATGCAATAATGTATTGGGTTAATTTACCAACAAAAGAAACATAAATAAAAGTGTATGTATTTTTTGTGAATAAACTATCTTGCTTCTACGATGGGACCAGATACCTTACATCCGCAATCTAATGATCGGCCAAACCCAGAACTACCTTGTCTTGACCAGGGAGTCATATTGTAAAAACAAATTGAAGTGGTTCCACTGGGGATCGAACCCAGGACCTTCTGCGTATAAAGCAGACGTGATAACCACTACACTATGGAACCTGGTCAGAAAGTGAGTTTTGTGTTTGAAACGCTTTGGCAATTATTAACATTACTATGAACAAGTAATATTCTAGAAAGGAAACCGAATCAGACACCATCATGCCGGGAGTAGGGAAGTTGTTTTACCCATATATTTGTTAAGATTTTACTTTCAGGGATCATTTCTATAGTTTGTTTCTAGTGAAATGCGTTTCTAGTGTCTGGTCTCGCTAACCATAACGAGGAGTTACAGTGTTTTCTTCTGAGCGCGTAGCGGGACTTGAATGCTACTTCACTGTAGCTGTTCTTGATCATTGATGAACATTCCGCTCTCTTTTGGGATCGAGCCCCACGTTGGATGTCCTTTTTAAATACAAAATGTAGATGTTTCTTCGAGGCAACAGAGCAATATCTGATTCTGTTCACACTGTATACAGTATTGCAACAAAATTACTTTTTGGTCGTTGTCATATAGCAATTGCTATTGTAAAATGCGTGCATCGTTTATAGTTATAACGATATTGAAATAAATAGTCTTACTTTTGTGGGTTGGCTTCAAACCGTTTCTGTTTTAACACTTGTCATTACATCATTCATGGAGCAACAGTTGGTATGTGCGTAATAAACCCGATCGGGCCTTGATATGACAACCCTAGGCTGTGCTGAAATAAATAATGCGGTTTTCTGCTGTAATGAACGCAGTTTGTCAGGATGGTCGAGTGGTCTAAGGCGCTAGACTTAAGGACTCTGTCTTTCCAAAGAATTCTGTGTTCTGGTCTCCAAGTGGAGGTGTCTGATCAAATCCTCCTCTGACAGCTCAATTTTATTTATTCTTAAAAGGAATAAATGTGTTCATTTTACTATAAAAGATTGTTTCAAGGAAATCAACAGCTGATACCAAACTCTTGTCAGAACGCAATACCATTTTAATTTCCATTTTAATTCAGACTAAAATAGCGTTCCTAACACAGATTGCATTTGGTTGTAAACAGACTACTCGTTGAAGTCAATGAAAAATATTTTGTCCAAACATGTATTTAACTTGTTTTAATATTAAAAATAATGTATTAAATTGAATAACATCTCCGTCGGCCACTGGATCGTGGTCTCAGGCTGGGATGCGGACCTTTGAGAACAGTATAAACGATCTATTAGTGGAAGTAGCTTACATCAGAAATGCCCTCGTTTAACATGCTAGGATGATCGACATCGGTATTCTCCAATTGCTGTGTACATGTTATAACACGTTATGAGTACGAATACAAAGTTGGACACTTTCCTTGTAAGTGGGGGTAAGCACAATTTATTTTCAGATGTAATGTCTTTATTTAAGCTCAATCTAGTCCTGCGTAATGCAAATCACATTACTATATTTTTATATTAGTCAAGGCCTATGTAAAGTGTTCTTAAATTGTTTTAACATTAGCATTGATCAATTTGATGATCCGCTTTCTTTTCTCCCAATACGGTATGCAAAGTATGCAACTTTTCTGCCCACTTTGATCATAGGCAGTTTTATCCCCCCGTTTCGGCTGAAAACCGCATCTGGGTGAAAACTTAAGTGTTTCGAAACGCATTTGTAAAGGCATCGGATTCTATTGTGTTGCCGAGCTGTTGATCGTTTCTCATAATACACAGGTTTACTGGGGTGACAAAAAACGCAAGTCTTGTCAAGCCGAAATAGCTCAGTTGGGAGAGCGTTAGACTGAAGATCTAAAGGTCTCTGGTTCGATCCCGGGTTTCGGCAAATAGCAAGACTATTTTTGTTTTGTATTATTTTGAACTGAAAAATAGAGCGGTTTTTTTTGTTCTGTTTAATTGGAAGAAATAACAACGTATCAGAGTGCCATTTTCTAATGTGATTAAGAAATGCAAAAACTTAAGGTATACTTAAGATGACCACTCCAATCTTCAGTCGGGTGGTTGTTGAAGGAAGGGGACACATTTTGAGTGTGCATCTCATACTGGTTTAAATCAATAAGCAAATTTCAAATTGATCATTGATAATGTAGAAACTATTTAAGAACTCTTTCAATAGGACTTGACTAATATAAAAAATATAGTAATGTGATTTACACTACGCAGGACTTGATTGAGCTTAAATAAAGACATTACATCTGAAAATAACTTGTGCTTACCCCCACTTACAAGGAAAGGGTCAAACTTTGTATTCGTTCTCATAACGTGTTAGAAAATGTAAACAGCAGTTGGAGAATGCTGAAGTCGATCATCCTAGCATGTTAAACGAGAGCATTTATCATGTAAGCTACTTCCAGTCATAGAGCGTTTATACTGTTCTCAATGGTCCGTATCCCAGCCTGAGACCACGATCCAGTGGCCAACGGAGATGTTTTTCAAAGTAATATGTTATTTGGAATATTAAAACAATCAAGTTAATTACATGTTTGGACACACAGTATTTTCCAGTGACTTCAACAAGTAGTCTGTTTACAACAAAAATACAATCTGTGTTAGGAACGCTATTTTAGTCCGATTTAAAAATAAATTAAAATGGTATTGAGTGCTGACAAGAGTTTGGTATCAGCTGTTGATTTCATTGAAACAATCTTTATAGTAAAATGAACACATTTATTCCTCTGGTCGTGTATTGTCTCGCTGACTGCTATCCACCTGGAAGTCACCTAAAGGATAAGGCACTGGCCTCCTAAACCAGGGATTATGGTTTCGTCAGTTTTATTTAAAACAGTGTGTGTGTATTTGTTCTTGGTTGGTGATATATGTGGTCTGTGTTTATAGATTTTGGCACATTGCACCAAGTAGTCGTGGCCAAGTGGTTAAGGTGATGGGCTTGAACTCTGTTGGCGTTGTGTCCCTTTTTATGTCTTCGTTGTTAATTCTTAAATGCCTGTTCAGCTTAAAGGTATCAATTATTTCTTGCTGTACATTAAATTCGTCCAAACTAGTATTTGCAAACACATTACAAAATTAAATAGTGTGGAATAGAAACAAAGAAGGCTTTGACCTCGACGTAATTTGAACACGCAACCTTCTGATCTGGAGTCAGACGCGCTACCGTTGCGCCACGAATTCCTGTCGTGGTGCATGCTTGTTATGCAATGCTAGAGTGCACAGCAAGCATGCCAAAGGCATGCTAAGTCCGATGCTGATACTTGGAAAACACTCAGTATCACCAGGGTCATGGGAAACAGACGACTCAATATTTGTTCGTAGTCAGCAGGGCTATGAAGTTGTCGGAAGTGTGTTTGATTCTCAGCTTAAAAGTAAAGAAAACATAAAACAAAGCGATTTGCTTTTATAATGTTTATTATTTGAAACGTGGGCATAAACACAGTTGTACTGGCTGGGAATCGTCTCGGGTCAATTACTTGGAAAGCAGCTATGCTGACCAATATATCACCAACGAGGGAAAGCTGGCAGTACTGAGTGACACAGATGACGGATTTTCTCAGCGCGTCTCCTCTGAATGCGCACTGGCACAAAGGGGCTTTGATCATCTAATGACATGAAATACATGAAAGTCACCGCAAGCCTGCACCTCACCACATCCTTCACACTGTTAAACTGCCTCATTATGACCAGGCCTCTAATTATGCCTTTCCAATACTTTGAATGTGTTATTGTTCAGTTTAACATGAGAACAACTTGGTAGAACAATCATAATGTCCGCAGGACTTATTTTCCTCGGGTTTCCTTGGCTAATAACGCCAAGGTCGCGGGTTCGATCCCCGTACGGGCCACGGCTTTTCTTCTTTAAAGAAACCACAGCATTTGTAATGGTGCCAAAATGAACATTCTTTAACAAAATGAACTGAAGCAATATGAAGTACAACCAGTAATATTTCAGACTTTTTTTAATAAACTTTATATATAATGCTAGCGAAATGCGTTTTTAAAGTGTTTGGACTCGCTATCCACGAGGAAGAGTGAGAGTGTTCGTTTTTGAGCGTGAAGGAGACAGCGAGTGTTTTTTTTTTTTTTTTGGCCAACTGCTCCCTGTTATTGATGACCGCTCCAGTGTTCCTTAGGGGGCTGGAGGAAGCAGACACGTTCTGAGTGGGTATCTTGCCTAAAGGTACGCAAGACGAACTACAGTTGCAAAGCACTGCTGCTTTTTCGATGATTGATTAAAACTATCAATCTGACTGAAAACACGGATCACATTAATTGTGATCGGTTTGATACCAATAGGCTTACATGACAGGTATTGTGTATAGACAATGTCATATACATAGAAATGAACACGGACAGTGTTTTTTTAAGGGCTGACTCATTTTAATGTTCGAGAGATCTAGGTGTACTGGACAAATATACTGGATTTTTTCCATGTCGTAATTGCGCCGCCTGTGATAATGCGTTTGAAACTAGAGATAATGTGAGATAATGTCTTTTACTGGCGGATAGTTTACAAATGTACTCAATTATGTTACAACTTTTGTGTCTACGAAACATATCTGTAACATTTATGTAATGCCTGTGTGTTTTTTTTTCATGAAGTTAATTTGCTAACAGACTGTTCTGATTTGTTTCTAACCGTGAAGCGATCGCTCTGTTTGCCGTATATTTTCTGTCTGTAAGAGGAGTGTCCTTGTGATCCCATATAGAATGCGACGAAACAGGTCGCCCTCCTTAATATAAACAGATAAAGAATAAGTTCACACACCCCCCAGGTGATTTACTGTAGCGTCAGACATTGGAGGTTCAGCAGTGTACTGCAGTGTTGTGCAAAGTCGTCAGTGTAAGTCAGGATGGCCGAGCGGTCTAAGGCGCTGCGTTCAGGTCGCAGTCTCTCTGGAGGCGTGGGTTCGAATCCCACTTCTGACAAATCTGTTTGTTTATTTATTTCTTAAAACGTCCACCGAATGCTTGGTAATTTGATTTGTTTTTCTTGTTAGTATTCAAATCACAAGGTCGTTAAATGAGAGAAAGTCACCGCAAGCCTGCACCTCACCACATCCTTCACACTGTTAAACTGCCTCCTTATGACTAGGCCTCTAATTATGCCTTTCCAATACTTTGAATGTGTTATTGTTCAGTTTAACATGAGAACATCTTGGTAGAACAATCATAATGTCCGCAGGACTTATTTTCCTCGGGTTCTAGTATCAAGTTTTGAGTGTGTGGCCGGTTAGCTCAGTTGGTTAGAGCGTGGTGCTAATAACGCCAAGGTCTGGGGTTCGATCCCCGTACGGGCCACGGCTTTTCTTCTTTAAAGAAACCACAGCATTTGTAATGGTGCCAAAATGAACATTCTTTAACAAAATGAACCGAAGCGATATGAAGTACAACCAGTAATATTTCAGACTTCCTGCGCTTTAAACATGTATTAACAATGAGCACATACAATCAATTAAAAACAAAGCTTACGTAGTCGGCAGGATTCGAACCTGCGCGGGGAAACCCCAATGGATTTCTAGTCCATCGCCTTAACCACTCGGCCACGACTACATGCTCGCACAATTATTTGTGAAATATCCAAAAGAAGTAAACGAAACCCGTAGTAATGCTGTAGAGGGCAGTATAGGCTAACTAATGAACCAAGTCAAATGTCTTTGTTGAAACTGTCAGATTTGTACAATGCAAGCACACGTGGGAAATGTAAATAAAATATAATTTTTGTTAACGTTCATAATAATGAATACATCTTTATTTCAAAATACGTAGCTATTTAACTGATCTTTTCAAGAAACACCCCCATCCACAAAAACAAAGTAGTTATTTAATTGAACTGAAAAAATTGACTTGCTTCATGGCTGTTGCCAGAGCACTCGAGCACGTTCTGGCTAGCGTGAGCGGACTTAGCAGATAACAAGATCTACAAAGTATTTCATGCTAATAAAACATACCATAATTATGTTCGTTTTTATTATACACATGGCAACTTACAGAGACTAGGGTGTGTGAACTATGCATCAGCTGTAGAGTCACTTACATTTACATCTCACCCGAAAAACGGAGCACAAGGAGGTTAAGTGACTTGCTCAGGGTCACACAATGAGTCAGTGGCTGAGGTGGGATTTGTACCGGGGGACCTCCTGGTTAAAAGCCCTTTATCTTTAACCACTAAACGTTTGTTGAGACAGTTCAAGCCCTGTAGCAGTGTTTAACTATTTCCTGGATGTTTGCCTTTTGGTCTACTCTGGAAAAAGTAATAATAATAATAAAAAGTAGGCAAAACCATTTTTTGAGAAACCACATTTGGGAGAAAAACTAACAGTTTGGAAACACATTTGCAAAGGCATTGGATTCTATTGTGGTGTTTCCGAACTGTTGAACGTTTCTCATTACATGCAGGTTTACTGGCTTGACAAAAAGGCGATTGACGAAAAGAATGCGGCCTGGATAGCAAAATCGCGTCAAGCTGAAATAGCTCAGTTGGGAGAGCGTTAGACTGTAACGGTCCCTGCTTCGATCCCGGGTTTTTGCAAACAGCACGACTAGGGCTATTTTTTCTTAATTAATTTTTTGAATTAAAAAAACAGCACATTTTTTTCTTCAGTGTAATTGGAGGAAATAAAAACGTATTATAGTGCCATTTTCTAATGCGATAAAGAAATGCAAAAAGCATCATCTCTGCGTGGGCTTGAAACACCAAAATTTCGATTAACAGCCCAACGTGCTAACCGATTATGGTGTTTTATTACATAACACCTTGGGAGTCTCAACAGAACAGTGTGTATGCATAGAGCTAAAATGGAAACCAAATATATACGATTCAAATGGGAATCGTATTCAGATTTTAAGCACAAATTTGATAGACTTCACAGTGCAAAGGAGGAAGGCAGACAATGCAAATGAGGCAACTGGCTCCTACTTTTTAAATCATACGAGAAACTTGAACCCAATTTAGCTTTTAACCGCCTGCAGTTTGGAATGAGTTTGAAATGTTGTTGTAACACCTCACTGGGCAACAGCAATTGCATTATATGAAAGCTCCTGTCTATTTGTCAGCGGCACAGCTACCGGTGCCACTCAGAGTTGGAGGGAGACGGTCGGCCACTTGCCCATAAAACAATACTTTCCGGGATCATTTCTATAGTGATTTGCCAGCGAAATGCGTTTATAAAGTGTTTGGACTCGCTATCCACGAGGAAGAGTGAGAGTGTTCGTTTTTGAGCGTGAAGGAGACAGCGAGTGTTTTTTTTTTTTTTTGGCCAACTGCTCCCTGTTATTGATGACCGCTCCAGTGTTCCTTAGGGGGCTGGAGGAAGCAGACACGTTCTGAGTGGGTATCTTGCCTAAAGGTACGCAAGACGAACTACAGTTGCAAAGCACTGCTGCTTTTTCGATGATTGATTAAAACTATCAATCTGACTGAAAACACGGATCACATTAATTGTGATCGGTTTGATACCAATAGGCTTACATGACAGGTATTGTGTATAGACAATGTCATATACATAGAAATGAACACGGACAGTGTTTTTTTAAGGGCTGACTCATTTTAATGTTCGAGAGATCTAGGTGTACTGGACAAATATACTGGATTTTTTTTCCATGTCGTAATTGTGCCGCCTTTGATAATGCGTTTGAAACTAGAGATAATGTGAGATAATGTCTGTTACTGGCGGATAGTTTACAAATGTACTCAATTATGTTACAACTTTTGTGTCTACGAAACATATCTGTAACATTTATGTAATGCCTGTGTGTTTTTTTTTTCATGAAGTTAATTTGCTAACAGACTGTTCTGATTTGTTTCTAACCGTGAAGCGATCGCTCTGTTTGCCGTATATTTTCTGTCTGTAAGAGGAGTGTCCTTGTGATCCCATATAGAATGCGACGAAACAGGTCGCCCTCCTTAATATAAACAGATAAAGAATAAGTTCACACCCCCCCCAGGTGATTTACTGTAGCGTCAGACATTGGAGGTTCAGCAGTGTACTGCAGTGTTGTGCAAAGTCGTCAGTGTAAGTCAGGATGGCCGAGCGGTCTAAGGCGCTGCGTTCAGGTCGCAGTCTCTCTGGAGGCGTGGGTTCGAATCCCACTTCTGACAAATCTGTTTGTTTATTTATTTCTTAAAACGTCCACCGAATGCTTGGTAATTTGATTTGTTTTTCTTGTTAGTATTCAAATCACAAGGTCGTTAAATGAGAGAAAGTCACCGCAAGCCTGCACCTCACCACATCCTTCACACTGTTAAACTGCCTCATTATGACGAGGCCTCTAATTATGCCTTTCCAATACTTTGAATGTGTTATTGTTCAGTTTAACATGAGAACATCTTGGTAGAACAATCATAATGTCCGCAGGACTTATTTTCCTCGGGTTCTAGTATCAAGTTTTGAGTGTGTGGCCGGTTAGCTCAGTTGGTTAGAGCGTGGTGCTAATAACGCCAAGGTCTGGGGTTCGATCCCCGTACGGGCCACGGCTTTTCTTCTTTAAAGAAACCACAGCATTTGTAATGGTGCCAAAATGAACATTCTTTAACAAAATGAACCGAAGCGATATGAAGTACAACCAGTAATATTTCAGACTTCCTGCGCTTTAAACATGTATTAACAATGAGCACATACAATCAATTAAAAACAAAGCTTACGTAGTCGGCAGGATTCGAACCTGCGCGGGGAAACCCCAATGGATTTCTAGTCCATCGCCTTAACCACTCGGCCACGACTACATGCTCGCACAATTATTTGTGAAATATCCAAAAGAAGTAAACGAAACCCGTAGTAATGCTGTAGAGGGCAGTATAGGCTAACTAATGAACCAAGTCAAATGTCTTTGTTGAAACTGTCAGATTTGTACAATGCAAGCACACGTGGGAAATGTAAATAAAATATAATTTTTGTTAACGTTCATAATAATGAATACATCTTTATTTCAAAATACGTAGCTATTTAACTGATCTTTTCAAGAAACACCCCCATCCACAAAAACAAAGTAGTTATTTAATTGAACTGAAAAAATTGACTTGCTTCATGGCTGTTGCCAGAGCACTCGAGCACGTTCTGGCTAGCGTGAGCGGACTTAGCAGATAACAAGATCTACAAAGTATTTCATGCTAATAAAACATACCATAATTATGTTCGTTTTTATTATACACATGGCAACTTACAGAGACTAGGGTGTGTGAACTATGCATCAGCTGTAGAGTCACTTACATTTACATCTCACCCGAAAAACGGAGCACAAGGAGGTTAAGTGACTTGCTCAGGGTCACACAATGAGTCAGTGGCTGAGGTGGGATTTGTACCGGGGGACCTCCTGGTTAAAAGCCCTTTATCTTTAACCACTAAACGTTTGTTGAGACAGTTCAAGCCCTGTAGCAGTGTTTAACTATTTCCTGGATGTTTGCCTTTTGGTCTACTCTGGAAAAAGTAATAATAATAATAAAAAGTAGGCAAAACCATTTTTTGAGAAACCACATTTGGGAGAAAAACTAACAGTTTGGAAACACATTTGCAAAGGCATTGGATTCTATTGTGGTGTTTCCGAACTGTTGAACGTTTCTCATTACATGCAGGTTTACTGGCTTGACAAAAAGGCGATTGACGAAAAGAATGCGGCCTGGATAGCAAAATCGCGTCAAGCTGAAATAGCTCAGTTGGGAGAGCGTTAGACTGTAACGGTCCCTGCTTCGATCCCGGGTTTTTGCAAACAGCACGACTAGGGCTATTTTTTCTTAATTAATTTTTTGAATTAAAAAAACAGCACATTTTTTTCTTCAGTGTAATTGGAGGAAATAAAAACGTATTATAGTGCCATTTTCTAATGCGATAAAGAAATGCAAAAAGCATCATCTCTGCGTGGGCTTGAAACACCAAAATTTCGATTAACAGCCCAACGTGCTAACCGATTATGGTGTTTTATTACATAACACCTTGGGAGTCTCAACAGAACAGTGTGTATGCATAGAGCTAAAATGGAAACCAAATATATACGATTCAAATGGGAATCGTATTCAGATTTTAAGCACAAATTTGATAGACTTCACAGTGCAAAGGAGGAAGGCAGACAATGCAAATGAGGCAACTGGCTCCTACTTTTTAAATCATACGAGAAACTTGAACCCAATTTAGCTTTTAACCGCCTGCAGTTTGGAATGAGTTTGAAATGTTGTTGTAACACCTCACTGGGCAACAGCAATTGCATTATATGAAAGCTCCTGTCTATTTGTCAGCGGCACAGCTACCGGTGCCACTCAGAGTTGGAGGGAGACGGTCGGCCACTTGCCCATAAAACAATACTTTCCGGGATCATTTCTATAGTGATTTGCCAGCGAAATGCGTTTATAAAGTGTTTGGACTCGCTATCCACGAGGAAGAGTGAGAGTGTTCGTTTTTGAGCGTGAAGGAGACAGCGAGTGTTTTTTTTTTTTTTTGGCCAACTGCTCCCTGTTATTGATGACCGCTCCAGTGTTCCTTAGGGGGCTGGAGGAAGCAGACACGTTCTGAGTGGGTATCTTGCCTAAAGGTACACAAGACGAACTACAGTTGCAAAGCACTGCTGCTTTTTCGATGATTGATTAAAACTATCAATCTGACTGAAAACACGGATCACATTAATTGTGATCGGTTTGATACCAATAGGCTTACATGACAGGTATTGTGTATAGACAATGTCATATACATAGAAATGAACACGGACAGTGTTTTTTTAAGGGCTGACTCATTTTAATGTTCGAGAGATCTAGGTGTACTGGACAAATATACTGGATTTTTTCCATGTCGTAATTGTGCCGCCTGTGATAATGCGTTTGAAACTAGAGATAATGTGAGATAATGTCTGTTACTGGCGGATAGTTTACAAATGTACTCAATTATGTTACAACTTTTGTGTCTACGAAACATATCTGTAACATTTATGTAATGCCTGTGTGTTTTTTTTTTTCATGAAGTTAATTTGCTAACAGACTGTTCTGATTTGTTTCTAACCGTGAAGCGATCGCTCTGTTTGCCGTATATTTTCTGTCTGTAAGAGGAGTGTCCTTGTGATCCCATATAGAATGCGACGAAACAGGTCGCCCTCCTTAATATAAACAGATAAAGAATAAGTTCACACACACCCCAGGTGATTTACTGTAGCGTCAGACATTGGAGATTCAGCAGTGTACTGCAGTGTTGTGCAAAGTCGTCAGTGTAAGTCAGGATGGCCGAGCGGTCTAAGGCGCTGCGTTCAGGTCGCAGTCTCTCTGGAGGCGTGGGTTCGAATCCCACTTCTGACAAATCTGTTTGTTTATTTATTTCTTAAAACGTCCACCGAATGCTTGGTAATTTGATTTGTTTTTCTTGTTAGTATTCAAATCACAAGGTCGTTAAATGAGAGAAAGTCACCGCAAGCCTGCACCTCACCACATCCTTCACACTGTTAAACTGCCTCATTATGACGAGGCCTCTAATTATGCCTTTCCAATACTTTGAATGTGTTATTGTTCAGTTTAACATGAGAACATCTTGGTAGAACAATCATAATGTCCGCAGGACTTATTTTCCTCGGGTTCTAGTATCAAGTTTTGAGTGTGTGGCCGGTTAGCTCAGTTGGTTAGAGCGTGGTGCTAATAACGCCAAGGTCTGGGGTTCGATCCCCGTACGGGCCACGGCTTTTCTTCTTTAAAGAAACCACAGCATTTGTAATGGTGCCAAAATGAACATTCTTTAACAAAATGAACCGAAGCGATATGAAGTACAACCAGTAATATTTCAGACTTCCTGCGCTTTAAACATGTATTAACAATGAGCACATACAATCAATTAAAAACAAAGCTTACGTAGTCGGCAGGATTCGAACCTGCGCGGGGAAACCCCAATGGATTTCTAGTCCATCGCCTTAACCACTCGGCCACGACTACATGCTCGCACAATTATTTGTGAAATATCCAAAAGAAGTAAACGAAACCCGTAGTAATGCTGTAGAGGGCAGTATAGGCTAACTAATGAACCAAGTCAAATGTCTTTGTTGAAACTGTCAGATTTGTACAATGCAAGCACACGTGGGAAATGTAAATAAAATATAATTTTTGTTAACGTTCATAATAATGAATACATCTTTATTTCAAAATACGTAGCTATTTAACTGATCTTTTCAAGAAACACCCCCATCCACAAAAACAAAGTAGTTATTTAATTGAACTGAAAAAATTGACTTGCTTCATGGCTGTTGCCAGAGCACTCGAGCACGTTCTGGCTAGCGTGAGCGGACTTAGCAGATAACAAGATCTACAAAGTATTTCATGCTAATAAAACATACCATAATTATGTTCGTTTTTATTATACACATGGCAACTTACAGAGACTAGGGTGTGTGAACTATGCATCAGCTGTAGAGTCACTTACATTTACATCTCACCCGAAAAACGGAGCACAAGGAGGTTAAGTGACTTGCTCAGGGTCACACAATGAGTCAGTGGCTGAGGTGGGATTTGTACCGGGGGACCTCCTGGTTAAAAGCCCTTTATCTTTAACCACTAAACGTTTGTTGAGACAGTTCAAGCCCTGTAGCAGTGTTTAACTATTTCCTGGATGTTTGCCTTTTGGTCTACTCTGGAAAAAGTAATAATAATAATAAAAAGTAGGCAAAACCATTTTTTGAGAAACCACATTTGGGAGAAAAACTAACAGTTTGGAAACACATTTGCAAAGGCATTGGATTCTATTGTGGTGTTTCCGAACTGTTGAACGTTTCTCATTACATGCAGGTTTACTGGCTTGACAAAAAGGCGATTGACGAAAAGAATGCGGCCTGGATAGCAAAATCGCGTCAAGCTGAAATAGCTCAGTTGGGAGAGCGTTAGACTGTAACGGTCCCTGCTTCGATCCCGGGTTTTTGCAAACAGCACGACTAGGGCTATTTTTTCTTAATTAATTTTTTGAATTAAAAAAACAGCACATTTTTTTCTTCAGTGTAATTGGAGGAAATAAAAACGTATTATAGTGCCATTTTCTAATGCGATAAAGAAATGCAAAAAGCATCATCTCTGCGTGGGCTTGAAACACCAAAATTTCGATTAACAGCCCAACGTGCTAACCGATTATGGTGTTTTATTACATAACACCTTGGGAGTCTCAACAGAACAGTGTGTATGCATAGAGCTAAAATGGAAACCAAATATATACGATTCAAATGGGAATCGTATTCAGATTTTAAGCACAAATTTGATAGACTTCACAGTGCAAAGGAGGAAGGCAGACAATGCAAATGAGGCAACTGGCTCCTACTTTTTAAATCATACGAGAAACTTGAACCCAATTTAGCTTTTAACCGCCTGCAGTTTGGAATGAGTTTGAAATGTTGTTGTAACACCTCACTGGGCAACAGCAATTGCATTATATGAAAGCTCCTGTCTATTTGTCAGCGGCACAGCTACCGGTGCCACTCAGAGTTGGAGGGAGACGGTCGGCCACTTGCCCATAAAACAATACTTTCCGGGATCATTTCTATAGTGATTTGCCAGCGAAATGCGTTTATAAAGTGTTTGGACTCGCTATCCACGAGGAAGAGTGAGAGTGTTCGTTTTTGAGCGTGAAGGAGACAGCGAGTGTTTTTTTTTTTTTTTGGCCAACTGCTCCCTGTTATTGATGACCGCTCCAGTGTTCCTTAGGGGGCTGGAGGAAGCAGACACGTTCTGAGTGGGTATCTTGCCTAAAGGTACACAAGACGAACTACAGTTGCAAAGCACTGCTGCTTTTTCGATGATTGATTAAAACTATCAATCTGACTGAAAACACGGATCACATTAATTGTGATCGGTTTGATACCAATAGGCTTACATGACAGGTATTGTGTATAGACAATGTCATATACATAGAAATGAACACGGACAGTGTTTTTTTAAGGGCTGACTCATTTTAATGTTCGAGAGATCTAGGTGTACTGGACAAATATACTGGATTTTTTCCATGTCGTAATTGTGCCGCCTGTGATAATGCGTTTGAAACTAGAGATAATGTGAGATAATGTCTGTTACTGGCGGATAGTTTACAAATGTACTCAATTATGTTACAACTTTTGTGTCTACGAAACATATCTGTAACATTTATGTAATGCCTGTGTGTTTTTTTTTTTCATGAAGTTAATTTGCTAACAGACTGTTCTGATTTGTTTCTAACCGTGAAGCGATCGCTCTGTTTGCCGTATATTTTCTGTCTGTAAGAGGAGTGTCCTTGTGATCCCATATAGAATGCGACGAAACAGGTCGCCCTCCTTAATATAAACAGATAAAGAATAAGTTCACACACACCCCAGGTGATTTACTGTAGCGTCAGACATTGGAGATTCAGCAGTGTACTGCAGTGTTGTGCAAAGTCGTCAGTGTAAGTCAGGATGGCCGAGCGGTCTAAGGCGCTGCGTTCAGGTCGCAGTCTCTCTGGAGGCGTGGGTTCGAATCCCACTTCTGACAAATCTGTTTGTTTATTTATTTCTTAAAACGTCCACCGAATGCTTGGTAATTTGATTTGTTTTTCTTGTTAGTATTCAAATCACAAGGTCGTTAAATGAGAGAAAGTCACCGCAAGCCTGCACCTCACCACATCCTTCACACTGTTAAACTGCCTCATTATGACGAGGCCTCTAATTATGCCTTTCCAATACTTTGAATGTGTTATTGTTCAGTTTAACATGAGAACATCTTGGTAGAACAATCATAATGTCCGCAGGACTTATTTTCCTCGGGTTCTAGTATCAAGTTTTGAGTGTGTGGCCGGTTAGCTCAGTTGGTTAGAGCGTGGTGCTAATAACGCCAAGGTCTGGGGTTCGATCCCCGTACGGGCCACGGCTTTTCTTCTTTAAAGAAACCACAGCATTTGTAATGGTGCCAAAATGAACATTCTTTAACAAAATGAACCGAAGCGATATGAAGTACAACCAGTAATATTTCAGACTTCCTGCGCTTTAAACATGTATTAACAATGAGCACATACAATCAATTAAAAACAAAGCTTACGTAGTCGGCAGGATTCGAACCTGCGCGGGGAAACCCCAATGGATTTCTAGTCCATCGCCTTAACCACTCGGCCACGACTACATGCTCGCACAATTATTTGTGAAATATCCAAAAGAAGTAAACGAAACCCGTAGTAATGCTGTAGATGGCAGTATAGGCTAACTAATGAACCGAAGTCAAATGTCTTTGTTGAAACTGTCAGATTTGTACAATGCAAGCACACGTGGGAAATGTAAATAAAATATAATTTTTGTTAACGTTCATAATAATGAATACATCTTTATTTCAAAATACGTAGCTATTTAACTGATCTTTTCAAGAAACACCCCCAAAAACAAAGTAGTTATTTAATTGAACTGAAAAATTGACTTGCTTCATGGTTGTTGCCAGAGCACTCAAGCACGTTCTGGCTAGCGTGAGCGGACTTAGCAGATAACAAGATCTACAAAGTATTTCATGCTAATAAAACATACCATAATTATGTTCGTTTTTATTATACATGGCAACTTACAGAGACTAGGGTGTGTGAACTATGCATCAGCTGTAGAGTCACTTACATTTACATCTCACCCGAAAAACGGAGCACAAGGAGGTTAAGTGACTTGCTCAGGGTCACACAATGAGTCAGTGGCTGAGGTGGGATTTGTACCGGGGGACCTCCTGGTTAAAAGCCCTTTATCTTTAACCACTAAACGTTTGTTGAGACAGTTCAAGCCCTGTAGCAGTGTTTAACTATTTCCTGGATGTTTGCCTTTTGGTCTTACTCTGGAAAAAGTAATAATAATAATAAAAAGTAGGCAAAACCATTTTTTGAGAAACCACATTTGGGAGAAAAACTAACAGTTTGGAAACACATTTGCAAAGGCATTGGATTCTATTGTGGTGTTTCCGAACTGTTGAACGTTTCTCATTACATGCAGGTTTACTGGCTTGACAAAAAGGCGATTGACGAAAAGAATGCGGCCTGGATAGCAAAATCGCGTCCAACTGAAATAGCTCAGACTGTAACGGTCCCTGCTTCGATCCCGGGTTTTTGCAAACAGCACGACTAGGGCTATTTTTTCTTAATTAATTTTTTGAATTAAAAAAACAGCACATTTTTTCTTCAGTGTAATTGGAGGAAATAAAAACGTATTATAGTGCCATTTTCTAATGCGATAAAGAAATGCAAAAAGCATCATCTCTGCGTGGGCTTGAAACACCAAAATTTCGATTAACAGCCCAACGTGCTAACCGATTATGGTGTTTTATTACATAACACCTTGGGAGTCTCAACAGAACAGTGTGTATGCATAGAGCTAAATTGGAAACCAAATATATACGATTCAAATGGGAATCGTATTCAGATTTTAAGCACAAATTTGATAGACTTCACAGTGCAAAGGAGGAAGGCAGACAATGCAAATGAGGCAACTGGCTCCTACTTTTTAAATCATACGAGAAACTTGAACCCAATTTAGCTTTTAACCGCCTGCAGTTTGGAATGAGTTTGAAATGTTGTTGTAACACCTCACTGGGCAACAGCAATTGCATTATATGAAAGCTCCTGTCTATTTGTCAGCGGCACAGCTACCGGTGCCACTCAGAGTTGGAGGGAGACGGTCGGCCACTTGCCCATAAAACAATACTTTCCGGGATCATTTCTATAGTGATTTGCCAGCGAAATGCGTTTATAAAGTGTTTGGACTCGCTATCCACGAGGAAGAGTGAGAGTGTTCGTTTTTGAGCGTGAAGGAGACAGCGAGTGTTTTTTTTTTTTTTTGGCCAACTGCTCCCTGTTATTGATGACCGCTCCAGTGTTCCTTAGGGGGCTGGAGGAAGCAGACACGTTCTGAGTGGGTATCTTGCCTAAAGGTACACAAGACGAACTACAGTTGCAAAGCACTGCTGCTTTTTCGATGATTGATTAAAACTATCAATCTGACTGAAAACACGGATCACATTAATTGTGATCGGTTTGATACCAATAGGCTTACATGACAGGTATTGTGTATAGACAATGTCATATACATAGAAATGAACACGGACAGTGTTTTTTTAAGGGCTGACTCATTTTAATGTTCGAGAGATCTAGGTGTACTGGACAAATATACTGGATTTTTTCCATGTCGTAATTGTGCCGCCTGTGATAATGCGTTTGAAACTAGAGATAATGTGAGATAATGTCTGTTACTGGCGGATAGTTTACAAATGTACTCAATTATGTTACAACTTTTGTGTCTACGAAACATATCTGTAACATTTATGTAATGCCTGTGTGTTTTTTTTTTTCATGAAGTTAATTTGCTAACAGACTGTTCTGATTTGTTTCTAACCGTGAAGCGATCGCTCTGTTTGCCGTATATTTTCTGTCTGTAAGAGGAGTGTCCTTGTGATCCCATATAGAATGCGACGAAACAGGTCGCCCTCCTTAATATAAACAGATAAAGAATAAGTTCACACACACCCCAGGTGATTTACTGTAGCGTCAGACATTGGAGATTCAGCAGTGTACTGCAGTGTTGTGCAAAGTCGTCAGTGTAAGTCAGGATGGCCGAGCGGTCTAAGGCGCTGCGTTCAGGTCGCAGTCTCTCTGGAGGCGTGGGTTCGAATCCCACTTCTGACAAATCTGTTTGTTTATTTATTTCTTAAAACGTCCACCGAATGCTTGGTAATTTGATTTGTTTTTCTTGTTAGTATTCAAATCACAAGGTCGTTAAATGAGAGAAAGTCACCGCAAGCCTGCACCTCACCACATCCTTCACACTGTTAAACTGCCTCATTATGACGAGGCCTCTAATTATGCCTTTCCAATACTTTGAATGTGTTATTGTTCAGTTTAACATGAGAACATCTTGGTAGAACAATCATAATGTCCGCAGGACTTATTTTCCTCGGGTTCTAGTATCAAGTTTTGAGTGTGTGGCCGGTTAGCTCAGTTGGTTAGAGCGTGGTGCTAATAACGCCAAGGTCTGGGGTTCGATCCCCGTACGGGCCACGGCTTTTCTTCTTTAAAGAAACCACAGCATTTGTAATGGTGCCAAAATGAACATTCTTTAACAAAATGAACCGAAGCGATATGAAGTACAACCAGTAATATTTCAGACTTCCTGCGCTTTAAACATGTATTAACAATGAGCACATACAATCAATTAAAAACAAAGCTTACGTAGTCGGCAGGATTCGAACCTGCGCGGGGAAACCCCAATGGATTTCTAGTCCATCGCCTTAACCACTCGGCCACGACTACATGCTCGCACAATTATTTGTGAAATATCCAAAAGAAGTAAACGAAACCCGTAGTAATGCTGTAGATGGCAGTATAGGCTAACTAATGAACCGAAGTCAAATGTCTTTGTTGAAACTGTCAGATTTGTACAATGCAAGCACACGTGGGAAATGTAAATAAAATATAATTTTTGTTAACGTTCATAATAATGAATACATCTTTATTTCAAAATACGTAGCTATTTAACTGATCTTTTCAAGAAACACCCCCAAAAACAAAGTAGTTATTTAATTGAACTGAAAAATTGACTTGCTTCATGGTTGTTGCCAGAGCACTCAAGCACGTTCTGGCTAGCGTGAGCGGACTTAGCAGATAACAAGATCTACAAAGTATTTCATGCTAATAAAACATACCATAATTATGTTCGTTTTTATTATACATGGCAACTTACAGAGACTAGGGTGTGTGAACTATGCATCAGCTGTAGAGTCACTTACATTTACATCTCACCCGAAAAACGGAGCACAAGGAGGTTAAGTGACTTGCTCAGGGTCACACAATGAGTCAGTGGCTGAGGTGGGATTTGTACCGGGGGACCTCCTGGTTAAAAGCCCTTTATCTTTAACCACTAAACGTTTGTTGAGACAGTTCAAGCCCTGTAGCAGTGTTTAACTATTTCCTGGATGTTTGCCTTTTGGTCTTACTCTGGAAAAAGTAATAATAATAATAAAAAGTAGGCAAAACCATTTTTTGAGAAACCACATTTGGGAGAAAAACTAACAGTTTGGAAACACATTTGCAAAGGCATTGGATTCTATTGTGGTGTTTCCGAACTGTTGAACGTTTCTCATTACATGCAGGTTTACTGGCTTGACAAAAAGGCGATTGACGAAAAGAATGCGGCCTGGATAGCAAAATCGCGTCCAACTGAAATAGCTCAGACTGTAACGGTCCCTGCTTCGATCCCGGGTTTTTGCAAACAGCACGACTAGGGCTATTTTTTCTTAATTAATTTTTTGAATTAAAAAAACAGCACATTTTTTCTTCAGTGTAATTGGAGGAAATAAAAACGTATTATAGTGCCATTTTCTAATGCGATAAAGAAATGCAAAAAGCATCATCTCTGCGTGGGCTTGAAACACCAAAATTTCGATTAACAGCCCAACGTGCTAACCGATTATGGTGTTTTATTACATAACACCTTGGGAGTCTCAACAGAACAGTGTGTATGCATAGAGCTAAATTGGAAACCAAATATATACGATTCAAATGGGAATCGTATTCAGATTTTAAGCACAAATTTGATAGACTTCACAGTGCAAAGGAGGAAGGCAGACAATGCAAATGAGGCAACTGGCTCCTACTTTTTAAATCATACGAGAAACTTGAACCCAATTTAGCTTTTAACCGCCTGCAGTTTGGAATGAGTTTGAAATGTTGTTGTAACACCTCACTGGGCAACAGCAATTGCATTATATGAAAGCTCCTGTCTATTTGTCAGCGGCACAGCTACCGGTGCCACTCAGAGTTGGAGGGAGACGGTCGGCCACTTGCCCATAAAACAATACTTTCCGGGATCATTTCTATAGTGATTTGCCAGCGAAATGCGTTTATAAAGTGTTTGGACTCGCTATCCACGAGGAAGAGTGAGAGTGTTCGTTTTTGAGCGTGAAGGAGACAGCGAGTGTTTTTTTTTTTTTTTTTGGCCAACTGCTCCCTGTTATTGATGACCGCTCCAGTGTTCCTTAGGGGGCTGGAGGAAGCAGACACGTTCTGAGTGGGTATCTTGCCTAAAGGTACGCAAGACGAACTACAGTTGCAAAGCACTGCTGCTTTTTCGATGATTGATTAAAACTATCAATCTGACTGAAAACACGGATCACATTAATTGTGATCGGTTTGATACCAATAGGCTTACATGACAGGTATTGTGTATAGACAATGTCATATACATAGAAATGAACACGGACAGTGTTTTTTTAAGGGCTGACTCATTTTAATGTTCGAGAGATCTAGGTGTACTGGACAAATATACTGGATTTTTTTTCCATGTCGTAATTGTGCCGCCTTTGATAATGCGTTTGAAACTAGAGATAATGTGAGATAATGTCTGTTACTGGCGGATAGTTTACAAATGTACTCAATTATGTTACAACTTTTGTGTCTACGAAACATATCTGTAACATTTATGTAATGCCTGTGTGTTTTTTTTTTCATGAAGTTAATTTGCTAACAGACTGTTCTGATTTGTTTCTAACCGTGAAGCGATCGCTCTGTTTGCCGTATATTTTCTGTCTGTAAGAGGAGTGTCCTTGTGATCCCATATAGAATGCGACGAAACAGGTCGCCCTCCTTAATATAAACAGATAAAGAATAAGTTCACACACCCCCCAGGTGATTTACTGTAGCGTCAGACATTGGAGATTCAGCAGTGTACTGCAGTGTTGTGCAAAGTCGTCGGTGTAAGTCAGGATGGCCGAGCGGTCTAAGGCGCTGCGTTCAGGTCGCAGTCTCTCTGGAGGCGTGGGTTCGAATCCCACTTCTGACAAATCTGTTTGTTTATTTATTTCTTAAAACGTCCACCGAATGCTTGGTAATTTGATTTGTTTTTCTTGTTAGTATTCAAATCACAAGGTCGTTAAATGAGAGAAAGTCACCGCAAGCCTGCACCTCACCACATCCTTCACACTGTTAAACTGCCTCATTATGACGAGGCCTCTAATTATGCCTTTCCAATACTTTGAATGTGTTATTGTTCAGTTTAACATGAGAACATCTTGGTAGAACAATCATAATGTCCGCAGGACTTATTTTCCTCGGGTTCTAGTATCAAGTTTTGAGTGTGTGGCCGGTTAGCTCAGTTGGTTAGAGCGTGATGCTAATAACGCCAAGGTCGCGGGTTCGATCCCCGTACGGGCCACGGCTTTTCTTCTTTAAAGAAACCACAGCATTTGTAATGGTGCCAAAATGAACATTCTTTAACAAAATGAACCGAAGCGATATGAAGTACAACCAGTAATATTTCAGACTTCCTGCGCTTTAAACATGTATTAACAATGAGCACATACAATCAATTAAAAACAAAGCTTACGTAGTCGGCAGGATTCGAACCTGCGCGGGGAAACCCCAATGGATTTCTAGTCCATCGCCTTAACCACTCGGCCACGACTACATGCTCGCACAATTATTTGTGAAATATCCAAAAGAAGTAAACGAAACCCGTAGTAATGCTGTAGATGGCAGTATAGGCTAACTAATGAACCGAAGTCAAATGTCTTTGTTGAAACTGTCAGATTTGTACAATGCAAGCACACGTGGGAAATGTAAATAAAATATAATTTTTGTTAACGTTCATAATAATGAATACATCTTTATTTCAAAATACGTAGCTATTTAACTGATCTTTTCAAGAAACACCCCCAAAAACAAAGTAGTTATTTAATTGAACTGAAAAATTGACTTGCTTCATGGTTGTTGCCAGAGCACTCAAGCACGTTCTGGCTAGCGTGAGCGGACTTAGCAGATAACAAGATCTACAAAGTATTTCATGCTAATAAAACATACCATAATTATGTTCGTTTTTATTATACATGGCAACTTACAGAGACTAGGGTGTGTGAACTATGCATCAGCTGTAGAGTCACTTACATTTACATCTCACCCGAAAAACGGAGCACAAGGAGGTTAAGTGACTTGCTCAGGGTCACACAATGAGTCAGTGGCTGAGGTGGGATTTGTACCGGGGGACCTCCTGGTTAAAAGCCCTTTATCTTTAACCACTAAACGTTTGTTGAGACAGTTCAAGCCCTGTAGCAGTGTTTAACTATTTCCTGGATGTTTGCCTTTTGGTCTTACTCTGGAAAAAGTAATAATAATAATAAAAAGTAGGCAAAACCATTTTTTGAGAAATCACATTTGGGAGAAAAACTAACAGTTTGGAAACACATTTGCAAAGGCATTGGATTCTATTGTGGTGTTTCCGAACTGTTGAACGTTTCTCATTACATGCAGGTTTACTGGCTTGACAAAAAGGCGATTGACGAAAAGAATGCGGCCTGGATAGCAAAATCGCGTCCAACTGAAATAGCTCAGACTGTAACGGTCCCTGCTTCGATCCCGGGTTTTTGCAAACAGCACGACTAGGGCTATTTTTTCTTAATTAATTTTTTGAATTAAAAAAACAGCACATTTTTTCTTCAGTGTAATTGGAGGAAATAAAAACGTATTATAGTGCCATTTTCTAATGCGATAAAGAAATGCAAAAAGCATCATCTCTGCGTGGGCTTGAAACACCAAAATTTCGATTAACAGCCCAACGTGCTAACCGATTATGGTGTTTTATTACATAACACCTTGGGAGTCTCAACAGAACAGTGTGTATGCATAGAGCTAAAATGGAAACCAAATATATACGATTCAAATGGGAATCGTATTCAGATTTTAAGCACAAATTTGATAGACTTCACAGTGCAAAGGAGGAAGGCAGACAATGCAAATGAGGCAACTGGCTCCTACTTTTTAAATCATACGAGAAACTTGAACCCAATTTAGCTTTTAACCGCCTGCAGTTTGGAATGAGTTTGAAATGTTGTTGTAACACCTCACTGGGCAACAGCAATTGCATTATATGAAAGCTCCTGTCTATTTGTCAGCGGCACAGCTACCGGTGCCACTCAGAGTTGGAGGGAGACGGTCGGCCACTTGCCCATAAAACAATACTTTCCGGGATCATTTCTATAGTGATTTGCCAGCGAAATGCGTTTATAAAGTGTTTGGACTCGCTATCCACGAGGAAGAGTGAGAGTGTTCGTTTTTGAGCGTGAAGGAGACAGCGAGTGTTTTTTTTTTTTTTTGGCCAACTGCTCCCTGTTATTGATGACCGCTCCAGTGTTCCTTAGGGGGCTGGAGGAAGCAGACACGTTCTGAGTGGGTATCTTGCCTAAAGGTACACAAGACGAACTACAGTTGCAAAGCACTGCTGCTTTTTCGATGATTGATTAAAACTATCAATCTGACTGAAAACACGGATCACATTAATTGTGATCGGTTTGATACCAATAGGCTTACATGACAGGTATTGTGTATAGACAATGTCATATACATAGAAATGAACACGGACAGTGTTTTTTTAAGGGCTGACTCATTTTAATGTTCGAGAGATCTAGGTGTACTGGACAAATATACTGGATTTTTTCCATGTCGTAATTGTGCCGCCTGTGATAATGCGTTTGAAACTAGAGATAATGTGAGATAATGTCTGTTACTGGCGGATAGTTTACAAATGTACTCAATTATGTTACAACTTTTGTGTCTACGAAACATATCTGTAACATTTATGTAATGCCTGTGTGTTTTTTTTTTCATGAAGTTAATTTGCTAACAGACTGTTCTGATTTGTTTCTAACCGTGAAGCGATCGCTCTGTTTGCCGTATATTTTCTGTCTGTAAGAGGAGTGTCCTTGTGATCCCATATAGAATGCGACGAAACAGGTCGCCCTCCTTAATATAAACAGATAAAGAATAAGTTCACACACACCCCAGGTGATTTACTGTAGCGTCAGACATTGGAGGTTCAGCAGTGTACTGCAGTGTTGTGCAAAGTCGTCAGTGTAAGTCAGGATGGCCGAGCGGTCTAAGGCGCTGCGTTCAGGTCGCAGTCTCTCTGGAGGCGTGGGTTCGAATCCCACTTCTGACAAATCTGTTTGTTTATTTATTTCTTAAAACGTCCACCGAATGCTTGGTAATTTGATTTGTTTTTCTTGTTAGTATTCAAATCACAAGGTCGTTAAATGAGAGAAAGTCACCGCAAGCCTGCACCTCACCACATCCTTCACACTGTTAAACTGCCTCATTATGACGAGGCCTCTAATTATGCCTTTCCAATACTTTGAATGTGTTATTGTTCAGTTTAACATGAGAACATCTTGGTAGAACAATCATAATGTCCGCAGGACTTATTTTCCTCGGGTTCTAGTATCAAGTTTTGAGTGTGTGGCCGGTTAGCTCAGTTGGTTAGAGCGTGGTGCTAATAACGCCAAGGTCTGGGGTTCGATCCCCGTACGGGCCACGGCTTTTCTTCTTTAAAGAAACCACAGCATTTGTAATGGTGCCAAAATGAACATTCTTTAACAAAATGAACCGAAGCGATATGAAGTACAACCAGTAATATTTCAGACTTCCTGCGCTTTAAACATGTATTAACAATGAGCACATACAATCAATTAAAAACAAAGCTTACGTAGTCGGCAGGATTCGAACCTGCGCGGGGAAACCCCAATGGATTTCTAGTCCATCGCCTTAACCACTCGGCCACGACTACATGCTCGCACAATTATTTGTGAAATATCCAAAAGAAGTAAACGAAACCCGTAGTAATGCTGTAGAGGGCAGTATAGGCTAACTAATGAACCAAGTCAAATGTCTTTGTTGAAACTGTCAGATTTGTACAATGCAAGCACACGTGGGAAATGTAAATAAAATATAATTTTTGTTAACGTTCATAATAATGAATACATCTTTATTTCAAAATACGTAGCTATTTAACTGATCTTTTCAAGAAACACCCCCATCCACAAAAACAAAGTAGTTATTTAATTGAACTGAAAAAATTGACTTGCTTCATGGCTGTTGCCAGAGCACTCGAGCACGTTCTGGCTAGCGTGAGCGGACTTAGCAGATAACAAGATCTACAAAGTATTTCATGCTAATAAAACATACCATAATTATGTTCGTTTTTATTATACACATGGCAACTTACAGAGACTAGGGTGTGTGAACTATGCATCAGCTGTAGAGTCACTTACATTTACATCTCACCCGAAAAACGGAGCACAAGGAGGTTAAGTGACTTGCTCAGGGTCACACAATGAGTCAGTGGCTGAGGTGGGATTTGTACCGGGGGACCTCCTGGTTAAAAGCCCTTTATCTTTAACCACTAAACGTTTGTTGAGACAGTTCAAGCCCTGTAGCAGTGTTTAACTATTTCCTGGATGTTTGCCTTTTGGTCTTACTCTGGAAAAAGTAATAATAATAATAAAAAGTAGGCAAAACCATTTTTTGAGAAACCACATTTGGGAGAAAAACTAACAGTTTGGAAACACATTTGCAAAGGCATTGGATTCTATTGTGGTGTTTCCGAACTGTTGAACGTTTCTCATTACATGCAGGTTTACTGGCTTGACAAAAAGGCGATTGACGAAAAGAATGCGGCCTGGATAGCAAAATCGCGTCAAGCTGAAATAGCTCAGTTGGGAGAGCGTTAGACTGTAACGGTCCCTGCTTCGATCCCGGGTTTTTGCAAACAGCACGACTAGGGCTATTTTTTCTTAATTAATTTTTTGAATTAAAAAAACAGCACATTTTTTCTTCAGTGTAATTGGAGGAAATAAAAACGTATTATAGTGCCATTTTCTAATGCGATAAAGAAATGCAAAAAGCATCATCTCTGCGTGGGCTTGAAACACCAAAATTTCGATTAACAGCCCAACGTGCTAACCGATTATGGTGTTTTATTACATAACACCTTGGGAGTCTCAACAGAACAGTGTGTATGCATAGAGCTAAAATGGAAAACAAATATATACGATTCAAATGGGAATCGTATTCAGATTTTAAGCACAAATTTGATAGACTTCACAGTGCAAAGGAGGAAGGCAGACAATGCAAATGAGGCAACTGGCTCCTACTTTTTAAATCATACGAGAAACTTGAACCCAATTTAGCTTTTAACCGCCTGCAGTTTGGAATGAGTTTGAAATGTTGTTGTAACACCTCACTGGGCAACAGCAATTGCATTATATGAAAGCTCCTGTCTATTTGTCAGCGGCACAGCTACCGGTGCCACTCAGAGTTGGAGGGAGACGGTCGGCCACTTGCCCATAAAACAATACTTTCCGGGATCATTTCTATAATGATTTGCCAGCGAAATGCGTTTATAAAGTGTTTGGACTCGCTATCCACGAGGAAGAGTGAGAGTGTTCGTTTTTGAGCGTGAAGGAGACAGCGAGTGTTTTTTTTTTTTTTTTTGGCCAACTGCTCCCTGTTATTGATGACCGCTCCAGTGTTCCTTAGGGGGCTGGAGGAAGCAGACACGTTCTGAGTGGGTATCTTGCCTAAAGGTACGCAAGACGAACTACAGTTGCAAAGCACTGCTGCTTTTTCGATGATTGATTAAAACTATCAATCTGACTGAAAACACGGATCACATTAATTGTGATCGGTTTGATACCAATAGGCTTACATGACAGGTATTGTGTATAGACAATGTCATATACATAGAAATGAACACGGACAGTGTTTTTTTAAGGGCTGACTCATTTTAATGTTCGAGAGATCTAGGTGTACTGGACAAATATACTGGATTTTTTTTCCATGTCGTAATTGTGCCGCCTTTGATAATGCGTTTGAAACTAGAGATAATGTGAGATAATGTCTGTTACTGGCGGATAGTTTACAAATGTACTCAATTATGTTACAACTTTTGTGTCTACGAAACATATCTGTAACATTTATGTAATGCCTGTGTGTTTTTTTTTTCATGAAGTTAATTTGCTAACAGACTGTTCTGATTTGTTTCTAACCGTGAAGCGATCGCTCTGTTTGCCGTATATTTTCTGTCTGTAAGAGGAGTGTCCTTGTGATCCCATATAGAATGCGACGAAACAGGTCGCCCTCCTTAATATAAACAGATAAAGAATAAGTTCACACACCCCCCAGGTGATTTACTGTAGCGTCAGACATTGGAGATTCAGCAGTGTACTGCAGTGTTGTGCAAAGTCGTCGGTGTAAGTCAGGATGGCCGAGCGGTCTAAGGCGCTGCGTTCAGGTCGCAGTCTCTCTGGAGGCGTGGGTTCGAATCCCACTTCTGACAAATCTGTTTGTTTATTTATTTCTTAAAACGTCCACCGAATGCTTGGTAATTTGATTTGTTTTTCTTGTTAGTATTCAAATCACAAGGTCGTTAAATGAGAGAAAGTCACCGCAAGCCTGCACCTCACCACATCCTTCACACTGTTAAACTGCCTCATTATGACGAGGCCTCTAATTATGCCTTTCCAATACTTTGAATGTGTTATTGTTCAGTTTAACATGAGAACATCTTGGTAGAACAATCATAATGTCCGCAGGACTTATTTTCCTCGGGTTCTAGTATCAAGTTTTGAGTGTGTGGCCGGTTAGCTCAGTTGGTTAGAGCGTGGTGCTAATAACGCCAAGGTCGCGGGTTCGATCCCCGTACGGGCCACGGCTTTTCTTCTTTAAAGAAACCACAGCATTTGTAATGGTGCCAAAATGAACATTCTTTAACAAAATGAACCGAAGCGATATGAAGTACAACCAGTAATATTTCAGACTTCCTGCGCTTTAAACATGTATTAACAATGAGCACATACAATCAATTAAAAACAAAGCTTACGTAGTCGGCAGGATTCGAACCTGCGCGGGGAAACCCCAATGGATTTCTAGTCCATCGCCTTAACCACTCGGCCACGACTACATGCTCGCACAATTATTTGTGAAATATCCAAAAGAAGTAAACGAAACCCGTAGTAATGCTGTAGATGGCAGTATAGGCTAACTAATGAACCGAAGTCAAATGTCTTTGTTGAAACTGTCAGATTTGTACAATGCAAGCACACGTGGGAAATGTAAATAAAATATAATTTTTGTTAACGTTCATAATAATGAATACATCTTTATTTCAAAATACGTAGCTATTTAACTGATCTTTTCAAGAAACACCCCCAAAAACAAAGTAGTTATTTAATTGAACTGAAAAATTGACTTGCTTCATGGTTGTTGCCAGAGCACTCAAGCACGTTCTGGCTAGCGTGAGCGGACTTAGCAGATAACAAGATCTACAAAGTATTTCATGCTAATAAAACATACCATAATTATGTTCGTTTTTATTATACATGGCAACTTACAGAGACTAGGGTGTGTGAACTATGCATCAGCTGTAGAGTCACTTACATTTACATCTCACCCGAAAAACGGAGCACAAGGAGGTTAAGTGACTTGCTCAGGGTCACACAATGAGTCAGTGGCTGAGGTGGGATTTGTACCGGGGGACCTCCTGGTTAAAAGCCCTTTATCTTTAACCACTAAACGTTTGTTGAGACAGTTCAAGCCCTGTAGCAGTGTTTAACTATTTCCTGGATGTTTGCCTTTTGGTCTTACTCTGGAAAAAGTAATAATAATAATAAAAAGTAGGCAAAACCATTTTTTGAGAAACCACATTTGGGAGAAAAACTAACAGTTTGGAAACACATTTGCAAAGGCATTGGATTCTATTGTGGTGTTTCCGAACTGTTGAACGTTTCTCATTACATGCAGGTTTACTGGCTTGACAAAAAGGCGATTGACGAAAAGAATGCGGCCTGGATAGCAAAATCGCGTCCAACTGAAATAGCTCAGACTGTAACGGTCCCTGCTTCGATCCCGGGTTTTTGCAAACAGCACGACTAGGGCTATTTTTTCTTAATTAATTTTTTGAATTAAAAAAACAGCACATTTTTTCTTCAGTGTAATTGGAGGAAATAAAAACGTATTATAGTGCCATTTTCTAATGCGATAAAGAAATGCAAAAAGCATCATCTCTGCGTGGGCTTGAAACACCAAAATTTCGATTAACAGCCCAACGTGCTAACCGATTATGGTGTTTTATTACATAACACCTTGGGAGTCTCAACAGAACAGTGTGTATGCATAGAGCTAAATTGGAAACCAAATATATACGATTCAAATGGGAATCGTATTCAGATTTTAAGCACAAATTTGATAGACTTCACAGTGCAAAGGAGGAAGGCAGACAATGCAAATGAGGCAACTGGCTCCTACTTTTTAAATCATACGAGAAACTTGAACCCAATTTAGCTTTTAACCGCCTGCAGTTTGGAATGAGTTTGAAATGTTGTTGTAACACCTCACTGGGCAACAGCAATTGCATTATATGAAAGCTCCTGTCTATTTGTCAGCGGCACAGCTACCGGTGCCACTCAGAGTTGGAGGGAGACGGTCGGCCACTTGCCCATAAAACAATACTTTCCGGGATCATTTCTATAGTGATTTGCCAGCGAAATGCGTTTATAAAGTGTTTGGACTCGCTATCCACGAGGAAGAGTGAGAGTGTTCGTTTTTGAGCGTGAAGGAGACAGCGAGTGTTTTTTTTTTTTTTTTGGCCAACTGCTCCCTGTTATTGATGACCGCTCCAGTGTTCCTTAGGGGGCTGGAGGAAGCAGACACGTTCTGAGTGGGTATCTTGCCTAAAGGTACGCAAGACGAACTACAGTTGCAAAGCACTGCTGCTTTTTCGATGATTGATTAAAACTATCAATCTGACTGAAAACACGGATCACATTAATTGTGATCGGTTTGATACCAATAGGCTTACATGACAGGTATTGTGTATAGACAATGTCATATACATAGAAATGAACACGGACAGTGTTTTTTTAAGGGCTGACTCATTTTAATGTTCGAGAGATCTAGGTGTACTGGACAAATATACTGGATTTTTTTTCCATGTCGTAATTGTGCCGCCTTTGATAATGCGTTTGAAACTAGAGATAATGTGAGATAATGTCTGTTACTGGCGGATAGTTTACAAATGTACTCAATTATGTTACAACTTTTGTGTCTACGAAACATATCTGTAACATTTATGTAATGCCTGTGTGTTTTTTTTTTCATGAAGTTAATTTGTTTCTAACCGTGAAGCGATCGCTCTGTTTGCCGTATATTTTCTGTCTGTAAGAGGAGTGTCCTTGTGATCCCATATAGAATGCGACGAAACAGGTCGCCCTCCTTAATATAAACAGATAAAGAATAAGTTCACACACCCCCCAGGTGATTTACTGTAGCGTCAGACATTGGAGATTCAGCAGTGTACTGCAGTGTTGTGCAAAGTCGTCGGTGTAAGTCAGGATGGCCGAGCGGTCTAAGGCGCTGCGTTCAGGTCGCAGTCTCTCTGGAGGCGTGGGTTCGAATCCCACTTCTGACAAATCTGTTTGTTTATTTATTTCTTAAAACGTCCACCGAATGCTTGGTAATTTGATTTGTTTTTCTTGTTAGTATTCAAATCACAAGGTCGTTAAATGAGAGAAAGTCACCGCAAGCCTGCACCTCACCACATCCTTCACACTGTTAAACTGCCTCATTATGACGAGGCCTCTAATTATGCCTTTCCAATACTTTGAATGTGTTATTGTTCAGTTTAACATGAGAACATCTTGGTAGAACAATCATAATGTCCGCAGGACTTATTTTCCTCGGGTTCTAGTATCAAGTTTTGAGTGTGTGGCCGGTTAGCTCAGTTGGTTAGAGCGTGGTGCTAATAACGCCAAGGTCGCGGGTTCGATCCCCGTACGGGCCACGGCTTTTCTTCTTTAAAGAAACCACAGCATTTGTAATGGTGCCAAAATGAACATTCTTTAACAAAATGAACCGAAGCGATATGAAGTACAACCAGTAATATTTCAGACTTCCTGCGCTTTAAACATGTATTAACAATGAGCACATACAATCAATTAAAAACAAAGCTTACGTAGTCGGCAGGATTCGAACCTGCGCGGGGAAACCCCAATGGATTTCTAGTCCATCGCCTTAACCACTCGGCCACGACTACATGCTCGCACGATTATTTTTGAAAATATCCAAAAGAAGTAAACGAAACCCGTAGTAATGCTGTAGATGGCAGTATAGGCTAACTAATGAACCGAAGTCAAATGTCTTTGTTGAAACTGTCAGATTTGTACAATGCAAGCACACGTGGAAAATGTAAATAAAATATAATTTTTGTTAACGTTCATAATAATGAATACATCTTTATTTCAAAATACGTAGCTATTTAACTGATCTTTTCAAGAAACACCCCCATCCACAAAAACAAAGTAGTTATTTAATTGAACTGAAAAATCGACTTGCTTCATGGCTGTTGCCAGAGCACTCGAGCACGTTCTGGCTAGCGTGAGCGGACTTAGCAGATAACAAGATCTACAAAGTATTTCATGCTAATAAAACATACCATAATTATGTTCGTTTTTATTATACATGGCAACTTACAGAGACTAGGGTGTGTGAACTATGCATCAGCTGTAGAGTCACTTACATTTACATCTCACCCGAAAAACGGAGCACAAGGAGGTTAAGTGACTTGCTCAGGGTCACACAATGAGTCAGTGGCTGAGGTGGGATTTGTACCGGGGGACCTCCTGGTTAAAAGCCCTTTATCTTTAACCACTGGACCACACAGCCTCCTATAACAAAATCACACCCCAGATGGGACTCGAAACCACAATCCATGGCTTAGAAAGCCAGTGCCTTATCCATTAGGCCACAAGGGCTGACGCGAAAAGCACATTTGGTAGTAATAAAGAAAGTGGGAACAATAGTATCGTGGTTTAATACATCATATCCAAGCCATCGTTGCTGTTCAAACACAGCAGAGTGTTACACTGGGAAAGGGCCGTACTTGTCAGTACGTATTTGACATTCATGTGGGAAGATTTAAGATTGTGAAGAAGTTTAAGTATGCTGCGTATTTGCGCATTGGGAACCTTACATAATTAGGTTTTTGATTAATGCCACTTTCTTACGGACAGTAATCAAGGTGACGATACAAGACCAGAGCCAATAAAGCAGTTATTTTCCTTTCCTTTCATTACCATATTCTAGTGTGCTTGTTCAGAATATGCGTGAATCGTGAAAACGTCTTGCGCATATGTGAACAAAGCCAGCATTCACTTTATTGATCACCATGTGGATTAACCGCTATTGGAACACAGATGATTGTGTTAAAGATGTTAATAGACTTTTAATGTACACGTTTTAGAGCTAAACGTTTGCTGAGACAGTTCAAGCGCTGTAGCAGTGTTTAACTATTTCCTGGATGTTTGCCTTTTGGTCTTACTCTGGAAAAAGTAATAATAATAATAAAATGTAGGCAAAACCATTTTTTGAGAAACCGCATTTGGGAGAAAAACTAACAGTTTGGAAACACATTTGCAAAGGCATTGGATTCTATTGTGGTGTTTCCGAACTGCTGAACGTTTCTCATTACATGCAGGTTTACTGGCTTGACAAAAAGGCGAGTGACGAAAAGAATGCTGTCTCGATAGCAACATCGCGTCAAGCTGAAATAGCTCAGTTGGGAGAGCGTTAGACTGTAACGGTCCCTGCTTCGATACCGGGTTTTTGTATACAGCACGACTAGGGTTATTTGTTCTTAATTAATTTTTTGAATTAAAAAAACAGCACATTTTTTCTTTAGTGTAATTGGAGGAAATAAAAACGTATTATAGTGCCATTTTCTAATGCGATAAAGAAATGCAAAAAGCATCATCTCTGCGTGGGCTTGAAACACCAAAATTTCGATTAACAGCCGATCGTGCTAACCGATTATGGTGTTTTATTAGATAACACCCTGGGAGCTCAACAGAACAGTGTGTATGCATATTGCTAAAATGGAAACCAAATATACACGATTCAAATGGGAATCGTATTCAGATTTTAAGCACAAATTTGATAGACTTCACAGTGCAAAGGAGGAAGGCAGACAATTGAAATGAGACAACTGGCTCCTACTTTTTAAATCATACGAGAAACTTGAACCCAATTAAGCTTTTAACCGCCTGCAGTTTGGAATGAGTTTGAAATGTTGTTGTAACACCTCACTGGGCAACAGCAATTGCATTATATGAAAGTCCCTGTTAATTTCTCAGCGGCACAGCTGCCGGTGCCACTCAGAGTTGGAGGGAGACGGTCGGCCACTTGCCCATAAAACAATACTTTCAGAGATCATTTCTATAGCGATTTGCTAGCGAAATGCGTTTTTAAAGTGTTTGGACTCGCTATCCACGAGGAAGAATGAGAGTGTTCACTTTTGAGCGTGAAGGAGGCAGTGAGTGTTGTTTTTTGGCCAGCTGCTCCCTGTTATTGATGACCCCTCCAGTGTTCCTTAGGGGGCTGGAGGAAGCGGACACGTTCTGAGTGGGTATCTTTCCTAAAGGTACGCAAGACGAACTACAGTTGCAAAGCACTGCTGCTTTTTCGACGATTGATTAAAACTATCATTCTGACTGAAAACACGGATCACATTAATTGTGATCGGTTTGATACCAATAGGCTTACATGGCAGGTATTGTGTATAGACAATGTCATATACACAGAAATGAACACGGAGTGTGTTTATTAAGGGCTGACTCATTGAAACGTTCGAGAGATCTCGGTGTACTGGACAAATATACTGGATTTTTTCCATGTCGTAATTGTGCCGCCTGTGATAATGCGTTTGAAACTAGAGATAATGTGAGATAATGTCTGTTACTGGCGGATAGTTTACAAATGTACTCAATTATGTTACAACTTTTGTGTCTACGAAACATATCTGTAACATTTATGTAATGCCTGTGTGTTTTTTTCATGAAGTTAATTTGCTAACAGACTGTTCTGATTTGTTTCTAACCGTGAAGCGATCGCTCTGTTTGCCGTAAATTTTCTGTCTGTAAGAGGAGTGTCCTTGTGATCCCATATAGAATGCGACGAAACAGGTCGCCCTCCTTAATATAAACAGATAAAGAATAAGTTCACGCACACACCAGGTGATTTACTGTAGCGTCAGACATTGGAGGTTCAGCAGTGTACTGCAGTGTTGTGCAAAGTCGTCGGTGTAAGTCAGGATGGCCGAGCGGTCTAAGGCGCTGCGTTCAGGTCGCAGTCTCTCTGGAGGCGTGGGTTCGAATCCCACTTCTGACAAACCTTTTTGTTCATTTATTTCTTAAAACGTCCACCGAATGCTTGGTAATTTGATTTGTTTTTCTTGTTAGTATTCAAATCACAAGGTCGTTAAATGAGAGAAAGTCACCGCAAGCCTGCACCTCACCACATCCTTCACACTGTTAAACTGCCTCATTATGACGAGGCCTCTAATTATGCCTTTCCAATACTTTGAATGTGTTATTGTTCAGTTTAACATGAGAACATCTTGGTAGAACAATCATAATGTCCGCAGGACTTATTTTCCTCGGGTTCTAGTATCAAGTTTTGAGTGTGTGGCCGGTTAGCTCAGTTGGTTAGAGCATGGTGCTAATAACGCCAAGGTTGCGGGTTTGATCCCCGTACGGGCCATGGCTTTTCTTCTTTAAAGAAACCACAGCATTTGTAATGGTGCCAAAATGAACATTATTTAACAAAATGAACCGAAGCGATATGAAGTACAACCAGTAATATTTCAGACTTCCTGTGCTTTAAACATGTATTAACAATGAACACATACAATCAATTAAAAACAAAGCTTACGTAGTCGGCAGGATTCGAACCTGCGCGGGGAAACCCCAATGGATTTCAAGTCCATCGCCTTAACCACTCGGCCACGACTACATGCTCGCACGGTTAATTGTGAAAATATCCAAAAGAAGTAAACGGCTTTCGCAGTAATGCTGTAGATGGCAGTATAGGCTAACTAATGAACCCAAGTCAAATGCCTTTGTTGAAACTGTCAGATTTGTACAAGGCAAGCACACATGGGAAAAGTAAATACAATATACTTTCTGTTAACGTTCATAATAATGAATACATCTTTATTTCAAAATACGTAGCTATTTAATCCTAACAGAAACAATAGGCTTCCCAGCCATCAGCTTGGAAGCAGAATGGAGATCAAATCGGACGAATAACGAGTGCAAAATGGAATGTGGAAATCAATGTAAAGGCAGTTTAAATAAGAGCAGCTGCAATACATTAAATAGAGTTATATTTAAGAGCAAGCAGTAACTGCAGTAGAGTATTTAATTATGGATGGACCAAACTTGCAGGTCGCCACTGTCACATTTTCCAGGAAATCACGGCTAATACTGAGAAAGAAAACAGATGATAACCTAACAGAAAACTAGTGAAAAACACTGCACTGATTAACTGAACGGGTCAAACGTAGCCTACTGAATTGCTGAATTGTTGGGGGGAGCGTGGCGCATCCAGCTGAGGCGCTTCATCTGAATTGCAAGGTGTACCTTATAGCCTGGAGATCGCTGGTTCCAATCCAGACTATGCCATCGCCGACAGGAACGCCGAGGGGGCGGCGCACAGTTGGCAGAGTGCCACCCGGGTTGGGAGGGTTTAGGTCAGCTTGGTAATCATTGTCTCAACAAGCTCCAGCAACTCCTGTGGCGACCGGTCTCCTGCGAGTTGTGGGCAGAACTGCGTTTCCTCAAACACCGCTACAGCCAGGTGCGGCTGGCTTTGCTGTTGCAGTGTGACAAGATTAGGGTGGCTGACGGCGTTTGTTTCAGAGGATGCGCATGATGAGTCTTCGTTCTCCCGAGTCGATACGGGAAGCTGCAGCAGCGCCATAAAAAAAAACAATTGGATATTCCAAATTGGGAGAATTTTTTAAAATATTACAAAAAAAAAAAATTAAATAGTTAAGCTTCAAAAAATCTATTTTTGACTGAGCGAGTTAAGTGTGTACGGTATCCTGACAACACAACACGTTGAAAACACAGAAAAGACGCTGAGAAAAAAAAAAGTTTTCTATTTCCTGTTTAATTAAGAAAATACAATAAAAAAAGATTATTCTCTTACTTGTCAACCTGCCATATCCCCTCTTTTTTGGTCAAATATTGAATATATTCGTATTCAAATTCAAACGACTGTTCTTTGTTCCCATGATGCATCAGTGATGGGCTGGGTTTTAGCGATCGCGATAATTTCTGATATTTTACAGTGGCTGGACTTTATAATAATAAAAAAATGAAAAAGGGTAACGAGCGACAAATGCATTAATTTCTGTCGATTTGTTCTATTTTAATGGGTTATAATTTTACAAATTTAAAAGACATTCATTAAGAAAAGATAAAACTAATTTAATAACCTTTAAGAATTATGTTTTTATTGACAGAAATATATTTGATGTATGTGTGTTTCGCATGAAATCAAATAAAGTCCCATTGGATTTTGCTTGAAAAGAGGAAACACAAAAGGTGTTTTTTTAGGTTTTTTTTTTTAAAAATAAAGCATTTATTCAACATGTTTTTTTTTTACAAAAATACATAACAATACAACACAATACAACACGGAATGTTTTTTTTTTGTTAAAAGAATGACAATAGTTAAAATATTTTTTCTGTTTTTTTTCTGTTTGTTGTTGGGCTGCCATCTTGGTAAGAGCTTGTCAATTGTCGCATGTGAACACATTCCCTACCAAAATGTCCAGTACAGTACAGTACAGTGCTGTTAGATTAGACTGGACTGTATTGAATTAGCTGGCTCTCATATCTCCAGTACAGTACAGTGCTGTTAGATTAGACTGGACTGTATTGAATTAGCTGGCTCTCAGATCCCCAGTACAGTACAGTGCTGTTAGACTAGACTGGACTGTATTGAATTAGCTGGCTCTCAGATCCCCAGTACAGTACAGTGCTGTTAGACTAGACTGGACTGTATTGAATTAGCTGGCTCTCATATCCCCAGTACAGTACCGTGCTGTTAGATTAGACTGGACTGTATTGAATTAGCTGGCTCTCATATCTCCAGTACAGTACAGTGCTGTTAGATTAGACTGGACTGTATTGAATTAGCTGGCTCTCAGATCCCCAGTACAGTGCCGTGCTGTTAGATTAGACTGGACTGTATTGAATTAGCTGGCTCTCAGATCTCCAGTACAGTACAGTGCTGTTTTTAAAATCCATAAAATGTTGTAAATCTTAAATTCCTGAGAAATAACACTTATGAAAATGAATGAACGAAATAAACAAATAAATACATAAATGAAAAAATCAATACACAACTTTATAAACAAATTCCTAAAATTACACAAATTCAGTCAATTCAACACCTTTTAAAAAAAAAAAGTACAAAGTAACACGGAACAGTCCATTATAGTTAGTATAGGGGGTGATTGGTCTAAGGCTATTGTGCATATTATTATTATTATTATTATTATTATTATTATTATTATTATTATTATTATTATTATTATTACAATATTATTACTAGTCCAAACTCCCTCACCCCTCTCTTTGACTGCATCTAAATGGACCAGTCCCTTCAAAAAAAAAAAAAAGTCATTTTGCACTTAAATTAAATAAAATACACGCAATTCCAAACTAAAAAGAAAACAGTTTCAAATTGTAACATCTGAAACACATTTTGTATATATATATATATATATATATATATATATATATATATATATATATATATATATATATATATATATATATATATATCATCTTTAAACATCTTAAAACAGTTGCAGAATATTTTGTAGGGATTTTCGTAGCAATTAAGAAAGTCAAAGAGAGAGAGAGACATAAAACTGGGAAAGAAATGGCAAAAGACTTTAAAAGAAGTGTAATTTGTAATTCATTATGAACAGAGCTGCACAGAGCAGGTCTATAGGAAACTCATCACTGCAGAGCTGCACAGAGCAGGTCTATAGGAAACTCAACACTGCAGAGCTGCACAGAGCAGGTCTATAGAAAATAACACTGCAGAGCTGCACAGAGCAGGTCTATAGGAAACTCAACACTGCAGAGCTGCACACAGCTGGTCTATAGGAACCAACACTGCAGAGCTGCACAGAGCAGGTCTATAGGAAACTCAACACTGCAGAGCTGCACAGAGCAGGTCTATAGGAAACTCAACACTGCAGAGCTGCACAGAGCAGGTCTATATTAAACTCAACACTGCAGAGCTGCACAGAGCAGGTCTATAGAAAATAACACTGCAGAGCTGCACAGAGCAGGTCTATAGGAAACTCAACACTGCAGAGCTGCACAGAGCAGGTCTATATTAAACTCAACACTGCAGAGCTGCACAGAGCAGGTCTATAGAAAATAACACTGCAGAGCTGCACAGAGCAGGTCTATAGGAAACTCAACACTGCAGAGCTGCACAGAGCAGGTCTATTGGAAACTCAACACTGCAGAGCTGCACAGAGTAGGTCTATAGGAAACTCAAGATGGCAGAGCTGCACAGAGCAGGTCTATAGGAAACTCAACACTGCAGAGCTGCACACAGCTGTTCTATAGGAACCAACACTGCAGAGCTGCACAGAGCAGGTCTATAGGAAACTCAGCACTGCAGAGCTGCACAGAGCAGGTCTATAGAAAACAACACTGCAGAGCTGCACAGAGCAGGTCTGTAGGAAACTCAACACTGCAGAGCTGTACAGAACAGGTTAAAAGGAAAGAGAGATCAACACTGCAGAGCTGTACAGAGCAAGTCTATAGGAAAGACACAATTTCATTTTTTATATAACTTTTTAGATTAGTTCCTTTTAAAACAGTGCTTTCCCTGGGTCTCTCTCAAACACTTTCAATGAGACTCCCTATCGCACAGCAGTTTCAATGAGACTCCCTATCACACAGCAGTTTCAATAAGACTCCCTATCACACAGCAGTTTCAATAAGACTCCCTATTGCACAGCAGTTTCAATGAGACTCCCTATCGCACAGCAGTTTCAATAAGACTCCCTATTGCACAGCAGTTTCAATAAGACTCCCTATTGCACAGCAGTTTCAATGAGACTCCCTATCGCACAGCAGTTTCAATAAGACTGCCTATCGCACAGCAGTTTCAGTAAGACTCCCTATCACACAACAGTTTCAATGAGACTCCCTATTGCACAGCAGTTTCAATGAGACTCCCTATTGCACAGCAGTTTAAATAAGACTCCCTATTGCACAGCAGTTTCAATGAGACTCATCCTATTTCACAGCAGTTTCAATGAGACTCAATATTGCACAGCAGTTTCAATGAGACTCCCTATCGCACAGCAGTTTCAATAAGACTCCCTATTGCACAGTAGTTTCAATGAGACTCATCCTATTTCACAGAAGTTTCAATCAGACTCCCTATTGCACAGCAGTTTCAATGAGACTCCCTATCGCACAGCAGTTTCAGTAAGACTCCCTATCACACAGCAGTTTCAATAAGACTCCCTATTGCACAGCAGTTTCAATAAGACTCCCTATTGCACAGCAGTTTCAATAAGACTCCCTATTGCACAGTAGTTTCAATGAGACTCAATATTGCACAGCAGTTTCAATAAGACTCCCTATTGCACAGCAGTTTCAATAAGACTCCCTATTGCACAGTAGTTTCAATAAGACTCCCTATTGCACAGTAGTTTCAATGAGACTCATCCTATTTCACAGAAGTTTCAATCAGACTCCCTATTGCACAGCAGTTTCAATGAGACTCCCTATCGCACAGCAGTTTCAGTAAGACTCCCTATCACACAGCAGTTTCAATAAGACTCCCTATTGCACAGTAGTTTCAATGAGACTCAATATTGCACAGCAGTTTCAATAAGACTCCCTATTGCACAGCAGTTTCAATAAGACTCCCTATTTCACAGCAGTTTCAATGAGACTCAATATTGCACAGCAGTTTCAATGAGACTCCCTATTGCACAGCAGTTTCAATAAGACTCCCTATTGCACAGCAGTTTCAATAAGACTCCCTATTGCACAGTAGTTTCAATGAGACTCATCCTATTTCACAGAAGTTTCAATCAGACTCCCTATTGCACAGCAGTTTCAATGAGACTCCCTATCGCACAGCAGTTTCAGTAAGACTCCCTATCACACAGCAGTTTCAATAAGACTCCCTATTGCACAGCAGTTTCAATAAGACTCCCTACCACACAGCAGTTTCAATGAGACTCCCTATCACACAGCAGTTTTAATAAGTCTCATTATCGCACAGCAGTTTAAATAAGACTCCCTATTGCACAGCAGTTTCAATGAGACTTATCCTATTTCACAGCAGTTTCAATGACTCCCTATCACACAGCAGTTTCAATGAGACTCCCTATCGCACAGCAGTTTCAGTAAGACTCCCTATTGCACAGCAGTTTCAGTAAGACTCCCTATCGCACAGCAGTTTTAATAAGTCTCATTATCGCACAGCAGTTTCAATGAGACTCCCTATCACACAGCAGTTTCAATGAGACTCCCTATTGCACAGCAGTTTCAATGAGACTCCCTATCACACAGCAGTTTCAATGAGACTCCCTATTGCACAGCAGTTTCAATAAGACTCCCTATTGCACAGCAGTTTCAATAAGACTCCCTATCACACAACAGTTTCAATGAGACTCCCTATTGCACAGCAGTTTCAATGAGACTCCCAATCGCACAGCAGTTTCAATAAGACTCCCTATCGCACAGCAGTTTCAATAAGACTCCCTATTGCACAGCAGTTTCAGTAAGACTCCCTATCACACAGCAGTTTCAATGAGACTCCCTATCACACAGCAGTTTCAATAAGACTCCCTATCACACAGAATTTTCAATGAGACTCCCTATTGCACAGCAGTTTCAATAGGACTCATTATCGCACAGCAGTTTTAATAAGACTCATTACACTATGTAACACAATTTTTGTTCCTGGGTAGTAAGTGTTATTTCCTAATTGCTTATGCCTCAGAAGTATAGAAAATGGCTATTATTCCCCACAAACTTTGCTTTTGTGACCAGGACAGTGATATTTTGAAATTTACCTATTTCCAATGAGAACGGGCGAATTTGTGTCTTTTCGTTCACATAAAGTCAGAAAAAAACAACATATGAATCCAAATTAACATGTATTAATACTAAAGTAATACAAAAATGACTACAAAAGATTTAGAAATGAGTAGTTTTTCGAGATTTACGATTATACTGTAAATCACTTTCACGAATCAGCCCCCAAATGTAGTCTCCCATCATGTTCTCGTTATACTGTCCTTGGTAGCGGCGTTCAAAGTCCAGTATATCCTGGTGGAAGCGCTCGCCTTGCTCCTCCGAGTACACTCCCATGTTCTCCTTGAATTTATCAAGATGAGCCTCAAGGATATGGACTTTGAGGGACATCCTACAGCCCATTGTGCCGTAGTTCTTCACCAGAGTCTCAACCAGCTCCACATAGTTTTCGGCCTTGTGATTGCCCAGGAAGCCCCGAACCACTGCGACAAAGCTGTTCCAAGCCGCTTTCTCCTTACTAGTGAGCTTCTTGGGGAATTCATTGCACTCCAGGATCTTCTTTATCTGTGGTCCGACGAAGACACCGGCTTTGACCTTTGCCTCAGACAGCTTAGGGAAGACGTCTTGAAGGTACCTGAAGGCTGCCGACTCCTTATCTAGAGCTCTGACAAATTGTTTCATAAGGCCCAATTTGATGTACTTGGTGGCATCAGCACCTTCCGGGGGTCCACCAGTGGCTCCCACTTGACGTTGTTCCTTCCCACAGAGAATTCGGTCCACTGTGGCCAGTCCCGCCTGTGGTAGTGCGCCTTGGTGTCCCTGCTGTCCCAAAGGCAAAGATAGCAGGGAAACTTGGTAAAACCGCCTTGGAGACCCATCAGGAATGCCATCATTGCAGCCTCTTGATGCCATCTCAGAAAAATGCAGATATGTATCCACTTAGGCAGGTGGAACTAAACTGAACTGGTGGGCTTAAGGCCCCTGTATTTATACTACTATTTATATTACTGGAAAGTTCTAGAAGTTACTCCAAGTTTACTCAGCACTGAATCTATCTGGAATGTTCTGGAAAATAGGTAAATTTCAAAATATCACTGTCCTGGTCACAAAAGCAAAGTTTGTGGGGAATAATAGCCATTTTCTATACTTTTGAGGCATAAGCAATTAGGAAATAACACTTACTACCCAGGAACCAAAAAAAAATAAAAAATTGTTACACGGTGTTATCGCACAGCAGTTTCAGAGCAGAGCTGGTCTATAGGAAACTCAACACTGCAGAGCAGTAATTGAATCGTAATATCTTTTCAATATAGACTTTAAGGGGAAATTCACAAATGCTCTTCACATGGTTTCAGGAAAAAGAAAGTGAAGGGTGAGAGAGAGGGAGAGGGTGAGAGTGAGGGAGAGAGAGAGGAGAAAGAGGGACGCGTCTGGACAAACGCCTCTGGATTTCCCATTTGCTTCTTTCAAACAATCCAACTTGTAACAACGAATAGTGGAGTCTTCGTTTTCATATTTCTCCCAGTAGTCTTGCTCTTTAACTTTCGTCAATGTGGACTCAGCTTCGTAACTTTTGGTTTGACTTTTATCTGGACTGATGTAACTGTTGTCTTGCTGTTGTCCTTTCTTTCCATCCAAGCCTTTAGATTTGTCCGAATTCCCCCCGCTTGCCTTGCCCGATTTGGGGAACCACCATCTCGTTCTGGTGCTGAAGGTGTAAGTGACGCGGGCTCTCGGATAGTAAGGCATCATGGGGCAGGGAGCGAAATCGATTTCTCTCAAGAACCTCAAATCTAGACCTTTCCTCTCCTCGGGACCGGCGCAGAGGAGCTCGGAGCTGGAGATCCGGACCTGACGGAACCATTCCCAGAGAGGGCGGGCCTGGCAGGAGCAGCTCCAGGGGTTTCCGTTGAGTCTGAGGAACTGCAGGGACGAGAGATCGGAGAGGGCCGAAGCAGGGAGGTCTGTTAGGGCGTTGTTGAAGAGGAACAGGGTGGTGAGGTGACCCAGGTCCCTGAAGGCTTTGCGGTTGACCTGTCGCACTCGGTTCTCATGGAGGAGGAGCCTGTCCAGGTTGACCAGCCCTCTGAAGACATTTTCAGACAGGACTCGGATTCGGTTGCCGTGGAGGAAGAGGTGAGTGAGATTCACCAGGTCTGAGAAGAGATTGTCCTGAGAGGGGGAGAGAGAGGGAGGGGGAAGGGGAGGGACAGAGATTGATATTTGGCACATGAAAATTCAGTACTACCAAAAAGTTGTATGTTAAATTATGAAATTAAAATTATTTGTGTTATAGCTCTCCTGTATGTATCTGCCTCCTGTCACCCCTCCCCCCCCAGGAGCAGGGTTGAGACAGACTGTATTAGATAGGATAGAGGGGGCTCTCCGGGAGCAGGATTGAGACACACTGTATTAGATAGGATAGAGGGGGCTCTCCAGGAGCAGGATTGAGACACACTGTATTAGATAGGATAGAGGGGGCTCTCCAGGAGCAGGGTTGGAGACACACTATATTAGATAGGATGGGGGGGCTCCAGGAGCAGGGTTGGAGACACACTGTATTAGATAGGATGGGGGGCTTTCCAGGAGCAGGGTTGGAGACAAACTGTATTAGATAGGATGGGGGGGATGGGGGGGGCTCAAGGAGCAGGGTTGGAGACACACTGTATTAGATAGGATGGGGGGGGGTGGGGGGGGGCTCCAGGAGCAGGGTTGGAGGTGCACTGTATTAGACAGGAGGTCTAACTCTCTCTCTCTCTCTCACCTGGATGTGTTGCAGCAGGTTGTCCTGCAGGTAAAGGAACTGCAGGCTGTAGAGTTTTTTGAAGATGTTTCCGGGCAGGGTCCCCAGCTGGCAGCGGTATATGTGCAGGCTCTGCAGCTTGTCCAGCCCCTGGAAGGAGTCAGGGTGGAGGGTGCGCAGGGAGGGGTTATCCCCCAGGTCCAGCTCCTCCAGATCTCGCATGTCGCTGAAGGAATCGGGTTTGATGGAGCTGATGTTGTTGGAGTAGAGCCACAGGACCTGATGAGAGGGAGAGAGAGAGGTGGGGGAGAGAGAGGAAGATCATTTTCAAGCTCAATTTCGAGTTACAGTCAAACCTCGATTAAGAGACCTGCACTCAAGGGACAGTTAAATAGTGTCACTTAAAAGAGGGACCCCCCCCATACATTTTCAATTTGTCTCCGACATCCTACCTTCCTGTAATTATATATGTATGTTTAAAAAACTCTGTAAAAGACTACATATATGAACAAAATAAGTACTGGAATTGAATTACATTTAGATTATTGTGTGGGCTTGCACGTTGTTGTTTCGGAGGACAAAAGCTTGAGTGCGTTTGTCTATCTCCAGCCTCTCCCAGCTGAGAAGGAGTCACTGCGGGGGAGATCGCAGCAGCAGCAGCAGCAGTGGTGAGGCAGACATAGTCTTAAAAACAATTTATAAATTGAGGGAGAAAAGGGGGTTACAAATAAATGTGAAGTGTGAACAGGGCAAGATGGTACCTGTGTCTGGAAGCCGAAGGACTGCGCCCGCAGCTCTGTGATGCGGTTGTTTTGGAGGAACACTCTCTGGCTGTCGTAGGGAATGCCGGCCGGCACCGCCGAGAAGTTCTGAGACTGGCAGCTGACCGTCATCGGGGAGGGGTAACAGACACACAGCCTGGGGCAGGAATAGGCAGGGCTAGGGGAGCAGACTGCCAGCCAGAGCAACAGCCAGACAGACACCGAGCCTGCGTGGGGAGAGAGAGGAGAGAGTGTGAGAGAGGAGAAGGGAGGGGAGAGAGATAGACTGATAGATAAACAGAATGACAGACAAGACAGAAAGGCAGATAAACAAATAGACAGACAGATTTGAAGTCATGTCTCAATGAACATTTATTCAGTTGTCTGTCATAGATCTCTCTAAGAGTGACCCCTGACCCCGAGTGACCCAATGCTATAATGTTCTCAGCACATAACAGAACTGACTGGGCGAACAGTCACTCAGAGAGAGGCTCGGAAACTTTGGTGACATTTATAGAAGAACCCGAATACTCGGAAAAACAGGAACGCCTTCTATAATTCAGGGAAGACAATGAATAGAGGAGAACACTGTCAATGTGTGTGTGTGTGTGTGTGTGTGTGTGTGTGTGTGTGTGTGTGTGTGTGTGTGTGTCTCAATGTGTGTCTGTGTCTCGGTGTGTTTCTATCTCAATGTGTGTGTATATGTGTGTGTGTGTGTCTCAGTGTGTGTCTCTCTCAATGTGTGTGTGTGTGTCTCTCAATGTGTGTGTGTGTCTCAGTGTGTGTCTATCTCATTGTGTGTGTGTGTGTGTGTGTGTGTATGTCTCTCAATGTGTGTCTGTGTCTCGGTGTGTTTCTATCTCAATATGTGTGTGTGTGTCTCTGTGTGTGTCTCTCTCAATGTGTGTGTGTGTCTCAGTGTGTGTCTATCTCAATGTGTGTGTGTGTGTGTGTCGGTGTGTTTCTGTGTGTGTGTGTGTCTCAGTGTGTGTCTCTCTCAATGTGTGTGTGTGTGTCTCTCTCTCAATGTGTGTGTCTCAGTGTGTGTCTCTCTCAATGTGTGTGTGTGTGTCTCAATGTGTGTCTTGGTGTGTTTCTCTCTCAATGTGTGTGTGTGTCTCAGTGTGTTTCTCTCTCAATGTGTGTCTCAGTGTGTTTCTCTCTCAATGTGTGTGTGTGTCTCAGTGTGTTTCTCTCTCAATGTGTGTGTGTGTCTCAGTGTGTTTCTCTCTCAATATGTGTGTGTCTCAGTGTGTTTCTCTTGCAATGTGTGTGTGTTCCAGTGAGTGTATGTCTCTCAATTTGTGTGTGTCTCAGTGTGTGTCTCTCTCAATGTGAGTGTGTGTCTCTGTGTGTGTCTCTCTCAATGTGTGTGTGTGTCTCAGTGTGTGTCTATCTCAATGTGTGTGTGTGTGTCTCTCTCAATGTGTGTGTGTGTGTCTCGGTGTGTTTCTCTGTGTGTGTGTGTGTCTCAGTATGTGTCTCTCTCAATGTGTGCGTGTGTGTCTCTCTCAATGTATGTGTCTCAGTGTGTGTCTCTCTCAATGTGTGTGTGTGTGTGTCTCAGTGTGTTTCTCTCTCAATGTGTGTGTGTCTCAGTGTGTTTCTCTCTCAATGTGTGTCTCAGTGTGTTTCTCTCTCAATGTGTGTGTGTGTGTCTCAGTGTGTGTCTCTCTCAATGTGTGTGTGTGTGTCTCTCTCTCAATGTGTGCGTCTCAGTGTGTGTCTCTCTCAATGTGTGTGTGTGTGTGTGTGTGTCTCAATGTGTGTCTCAGTGTGTGTCTCAGTGTGTGTCTCTCTCAATGTGTGTGTGTGTGTCTCAGTGTGTTTCTCTCTCAATGTGTGTCTCAGTGTGTTTCTCTCTCAATGTGTGTGTGTGTGTCTCTCTCAATGTGTGTGTGTGTCTCTCTCTCAATGTGTGTGTCTCAGTGTGTGTCTCTCTCAATGTGTGTGTGTGTGTGTCTCAGTGTGTGTCTTGGTGTGTTTCTCTCTCAGTGTGTGTGTGTCTCAGTGTGTTTCTCTCTCAATGTGTGTGTGTGTCTCAGTGTGTTTCTCTCTCAATGTGTGTGTGTGTCTCAGTGTGTTTCTCTCTCAATGTGTGTGTGTGTGTCTCAGTGTGTTTCTCTCTCAATGTGTGTGTGTGTGCTCCAGTGTGCGTATGTGTGTCTCTCAATGTGTGTGTCTTTCTCAATGTGTGTGTGTGAAAGCCTGAACACATTTCACTCCAGATTAGCACTCTCACACAGCAGCACATCAGCAGCATGGTGGAAATGACTTCATCAGGAACAAGAAGCCGCTTTATTTATGGTGGATCTGTTGACCTACAAATCTGATTATAATATTTTATTATCTTTAACAATAATAGGGGACTCCCGAGTGGTGCATCCTGTAAAGGCACACCCTGGAGTGCAGAATGCACTGTTTCGAATCCGGGCCTATGCCATCGCCAGCTGTGGCCAGGAGCTCCTAGGAGGTACCTAGGGGATTCCTAGAGGATTTCCAAGGGGCTCCCAGGGGACAGTGCACAATTAGCAGAGTGCCACCCAGGCAGGGGGGCTCAAGTCAGCTGGGTAATCACGGTCTCACCGCACACCAGTGACTCCTGTGGGTGGCAGACGCCCGCCTGCCTGCCTGCCTGCCTGCCTGTGAGCCGGCTGTGTTACACTGGGCTTGCAGTGTGAAAGAAAGAAACAAAAAAACAAAGAAAGAAGAAAGTGGACAGCTTGACTTGACAGCTTGAAGTACGGTGTTGTTTCAGAGGACTAAAGCTTGAGTGCGCTTGTCTGTCTCCAGCCTCTCCCAGCCGAGGAGGAGTCACTGCGGGGGTGGGGGGGGGGGAGGTGGGGAGGTGGGGTGGGGGGTTGTAGAAGCAGTGAGACAGGAGCTTTCTTAAAAACAATTGGACATTCCAAATTGGGGAGAAATCACGGGGTAAAAATAATTGACGATTCCAAAAAAAAAGAAACACTGATATGCTTTGATGTTAACATTTGAGGGGGTGACTGCTTGAAAAGGCATCTGTGACGGGGGACTGCCCCGTCTTTAAGAACGTGGTTGGGACTGGCAGGGAGGGGGTTAAATTCCTCCGTGCCAGGAAAACATGTGAGAATGTGGCTGGAGCCCTAATTGAATAATCAGCAATTATTGATTAATTGGGCTCCAGCCACAGGGGATAAAAGCCAGGGGAGAGGCCCTGGCTAGGGGGAGTGTTCTAGAAGGAGAAGAAACAAGAGTGTTTTGTGTGTGCTGTGTTTCTGGTTGTTTGTTTTTGAATCCAGTGAAGGCAACGTCCAGCCTGGAAACCTTTATTTTTGTAAGTTTTGCTTTTTTTGTTTTGTTTATTTTATGTTTAAAACCTTTTTGGTTGGCCCTTGTGCCGGTTTATTTTGTATTTTTGTTTATTAAAAACTTTATTTTTGAACGTTTAAACTGTCTCTGAGTCTCAACCTCGGTCATTTCCTGTCACAGCATCCCTCAGACAAACGGTTATAAACTTCTATGTATCTTTCAGTCTCGAGAATTCCAGTGATTAATTTGTTGATTCATTCATTAGTTCATCCCTTTACACTTCCAAACGAGTCACTCGTTCTCGCTTTCCCTCCTGCTGTTCTTTCTCTCACTTCCTTTTCCTCCCTCCCTCTCCCTCCCACTCTCTCATTAGTTTGTTTAATTTATTTATTTACACATTCATTCACAATTTGAGTGATTCACTATTGCTCTGCAAGCTGTTTGAAAACCAGAATGATTGGTTTACATCATAGACACGCAAACACAGAGACACAGGTGCACATTCTGAAACACACACACAGTGACACATGCACAGAGAAATACGCACACTGACACACAGAGAGACATGAACACGCGTACACACAGGGAAACACACACACTCACTGAGACACGAACACACACACACACACACACAAACACACACAGAGGGTATACAACTTAATAATTAGCTTGTCAGCTTGTAACCTGCTGATGAAGCCCTATGGCATAAACTTCAGTAAAAAAGACTAGGCCAGTTTCAATAAGACTCCCTATTGCACAGCAGTTTCAATGAGACTCCTATGACACAGCAGTTTCAATGAGACTTCTATGGCACAGCAGTTTCAATGAGACTCCTATGGCACAGCATACATTCTACTGTTTAGCAGACTCTGATATTTTATTTCTTAGCAGACACCCGTATCCAGGGTGACTTACAATTGTGATATTATTATTTACATACAATTACCCATTTATACAGTTGGGTTTTTTAATGGAGCAATCTAAGTAAAGTATCTGCTTGCTCAAGGGTACAGCAGCAGTGTGTGTGTCCCCACCTGGGACTGAACCTACACAAGAGCCTCCAGTCAAGAGTACAGAGCCCCCCTGACCACTACTCCACACTGCTGCTCCAGATATTGATTGAGACATCTGAAATCTCTTTATAATACACAGCAGCAGATACTGATATTGATTGAGCATGTCTGAAATCTCTTTATAATACACAGCAGCAGACCCGGATATTGATTAAGCATGTCTGAAATCTCTTTATAATACACAGCAGCAGACCCTGATATTGATTGAGCATGTCTTTAATCTCTTTATAATACACAGCAGCAGACCCTGATATGGATTGAGCATGTCTGAAATCTCTTTATAATACACAGCAGCAGACCCTGATATTGATTGAGCATGTCTGAAATCTCTTTATAATACACAGCAGCAGATACTGATATTGATTAAGCATGTCTGAAATCTCTTTATAATACACAGCAGCAGACCCGGATATTGATTAAGCATGTCTGAAATCTCTTTATAATACACAGCAGCAGACTCTGATATTGATTGAGCATGTCTTTAATCTCTTTATAATACACAGCAGCAGACCCTGATATGGATTGAGCATGTCTGAAATCTCTTTATAATACACAGCAGCAGACCCTGATATTGATTGAGCATGTCTGAAATCTCTTTATAATACACAGCAGCAGATACTGATATTGATTGAGCATGTCTGAAATCTCTTTATAATACACAGCAGCAGACCCGGATATTGATTGAGCATGTCTGAAATCTCTTTATAATACACAGCAGCAGACCCTGATATGGATTGAGCATGTCTGAAATCTCTTTATAATACACAGCAGCAGACCCGGATATTGATTGAGCATGTCTGAAATCTCTTTATAATACACAGCAGCAGACCCTGATATTGATTGAGCATGTCTGAAATCTCTTTATAATACACAACAGCAGATACTGATATGGATTGAGCATGTCTGAAATCTCTTTATAATACACAGCAGCAGATACTGATATGGATTGAGCATGTCTGAAATCTCTTTATAATCCACAGCAGCAGACCCTGATATTGATTGAGCATGTCTGAAATCTCTTTATAATACACAGCAGCAGACCCTGATATTGATTGAGCATGTCTGAAATCTCTTTATTATACACAGCAGCAGATACTGATATTGATTGAGCATGTCTGAAATCTCTTTATAATACACAGCAGCAGACCCTGATATTGATTGAGCATGTCTGAAATCTCTTTATAATACACAGCAGCAGACCCGGATATTGATTGACATCTGAAATCTCTTTATAATACACAGCAGCAGACCCTGATATTGATTGAGCATGTCTGAAATCTCTTTATAATACACACCAGCAGACCCTGATATTGATTGAGCATGTCTGAAATCTCTTTATAATACACAGCAGCAGATACTGATATGGATTGAGCATGTCTGAAATCTCTTTATAATCCACTGCAGCAGACCCTGATATTGATTGAGCATGTCTGAAATCTCTTTATAATACACAGCAGCAGACCCTGATATTGATTGAGCATGTCTGAAATCTCTTTATTATACACAGCAGCAGATACTGATATTGATTGAGCATGTCTGAAATCTCTTTATAATACACAGCAGCAGACCCTGATATGGATTGAGCATGTCTGAAATCTCTTTAGTACACAGCAGCAGACCCTGATATTGATTGAGCATGTCTGAAATCTCTTTAATACACAGCAGCAGACCCTGATATTGATTGAGCATGTCTGAAATCTCTTTATAATACACAGCAGCAGACCCTGATATGGATTGAGCATGTCTGAAATCTCTTTATAATACACAGCAGCAGATACTGATATGGATTGAGCATGTCTTTAATCTCTTTATAATACACAGCAGCAGACCCTGATATTGATTGAGCATGTCTGAAATCTCTTTATAATACACAGCAGCAGATACTGATATGGATTGAGCATGTCTGAAATCTCTTTATAATACACAGCAGCAGATCCTGATATGGATTGAGCATGTCTGACATTTCTATCAAACGGAAAAACGACTAAAAATAAGGAATACTAAAAGGACCATGTTCGCAAACTCAAAACAAGCGATACAAAGAAATACATACATAGACCAAACCCGTATATTTAATAATATAATATAGATTTTGTTGAATATATATGTGAATGATCAAATATATAACATTTCAAAGTACATAAATGAATATTTGAAAAGAGATGAAAAAAATAAACAAACGAAGTCTATCTGCTCATTTATGTTATTAGATGCTCCTCACTGCGTGTTAAACTTAACAAAGACTTAAAATAAATGACAATAAATAAATAAATAAAACACATCATTGTCAATGTAAATCCATACTGCATAAGATTCAGTATTTATTTTTACTTACCTTTGACATTTCGAGTACGGGAACCGCTTGGTAAAATCGACCGAGTCCCCATTTCTACTCTGTGCCGGGTGTATTCGTGTGCGGCGCTGCTGCTGCTATCTCTCCGCTGGAGTCTGGTGCTCTCTTTCGGCTCGACTGCGCCTATTATAGAGGGCCACTGCCTACGAAGCACTTGGGGGCTGCGACGGGAAACCCACACGGGCCAAGCCGGGGCATTGTGCGCCAAAGGCGGGATACAAAACCCGGCACTGTGCCCGCTGACGGAGCTCAGAAGCGAGGGAGGGAGTGGGGAGGAGACTCCGAGGAGGTCTATAAAAAGTTCCATTTCTCCGCTAAATATCAAAAGAAAAGAGGAAGGGATGAATGAAGAAAGGATGAAAAGAAGACGTGTGCGTCAATTTTTTAATGCTATTCCAAATTAATACGGATCTTATTTTTTTACTTTGAAGGTTCTGCGATCTAAGACACGGCTCACACCGCCGTTCACTCGCAGACTGACAGGCGCTCCGATACGGCAGGAAAGTTATAGGGGAGCCGCTGCAGGATTGAGGCTCTCTTTAGGACCATGGGTTAACAACTCCTGCACTAGATGGATGGACAGACAGACAGCTAGCAAGCAACTACTTTACGGTACCTCTTAGATTGTTCCAGTAAAAACCCAATTGTATAAAAGGGTGGCAGAATTTGTATACATTTGTGATTCTTGAAATGTGTATTATTATTATTATTATTTTATGTAGGCTGTGTGTGACAACTGTAAAATAAATAATAGGCTACTAATGTAAAAATAATGTGATATCGTCATCTCAACACTTAACGTGTCATGAGTATATCTTGTTATTTTCCTTGTATAACACTGTACAACTGCTGCCTGTGTGTGTGTGTGTGTGTGTGTGTGTGTGTGTGTGTGTGTGTGTGTGTGTGTGAGTGTGTGTGTGTGTGTGTGTGTGTGTGTGTGTGTGTGTGTGTGTTTTGTACTGGTAATAGACAGGACTGTTACTAGCCTTTTGGGGGCCCTAAGCAGGATTTGGTTTCCCCCCCCCCCCCGCCACCCCCACCCCGCCACCCCCACCCCCACCCCCCCCCAGTAGCACACTCCACTTGGCACGACATCAAAACAACATAGGCTTAAGACTACTGTCTTTCTTGAAACGTTTGTAAGAGCACACATATGTACGAGCAAACATACAATGTACAAATAAACATTTAGATTTTTACTGAGGCAAAAAATAAATAAAGTTGAACAAACCTCTTGCAGATCCTGTTCATGTTACAAAGGTAAAAGTTATCATCTTACAAAGCCTGAAGACTGTTCATGTAAACTGCTAAGCAATATTAAGTCTCTTGGATGATGATGTTAATGTTAAAATTTGATGACCCATATTATTTCAAAGATTAAAACTAATTGTCTCCCAGCAAAACCACAGCAACCTACAATGACCATATTCACACTGTCAGAAATATGTGATTTTAAAAGGACAAGAATATAACATCACTATTAATAAGTAGATGGGTTCATACCTTTATTGACTTGCATTTGGTTCACTGCTACTTAAGTTGCCTTACACTGCTGGGACTGGTAACTGCTGCTGACCGGTAAGACTGGTGCTGATACTGCTGGGACTGGTGCTGACACTGTGACTCGTGCTTTGAACGAGTTTAGCACACAGTTTCTCACTCAACTTTAATATTTTTTTGTCTGTATAAATCGATGATAGGAAGTAGTACAGTACTTCAGGCGGGGGAAACCGGTCGCAGAGGTCCCGGTGCTGCCTGGCGCACAGGCCGGGTCGCTATAGATGCAAATACACAGCCCAAGATTATAGTAATGTGAATATATAAATATATATATATAAATTTTACACTCTTAAAAAAGAAAGTGGGTACATTTTTTATTATTATTTTGGTCTTCACAATTAAGAATTGAGTCGATTTTTACCGAGGGCCTCGGCTGCCTCAATGTGTACACTGTGACTACGCGCCTGGGCACAGCCAGCATGCAAGCAAGCTACAGCAATAAAAACGGAGCTAAATCAAATAATACAATACCTTTCTCATGTTGTTTTTCTTCCTCAGTCTTTTTCTTTTTACGCTTCTTCGCGCCAGATTGGTACATTCTTGATCTTTTTTTCAGTCATAATTTGTTCGCAATCCTCAAAGAAGCCACCGGAGGCAGATATCACTGTGTAACAATTTTTTTTTTTTTTTTTTTTTTTTGGTTCCTGGGTAGTAAGTGTTATTTCCTAATTGCTTATGCCTCAAAAGTATAGAAAATGGCTATTATTCCCCACAAACTTTGCTTTCGTGTTACCAGGACAGTGATATTTTGAAATTGACCTATTTTCCAGAACATTCCAGATAGATTAAGTGCTGAGTAAACTTGGAGTAACTTCTAGAACTTTCTAGAACTTTCCAGTAATATAAATAGTAGTATAAATACAGGGGCCTTAAGCCCACCAGTTCAGTTTAGTTCCAGCTGCCTAAGTGGATACATATCTGCATTTTTCTGAGATGGCATCAAGAGGCTGCAACCATCCGGCAGACGCATTTTGCTATGTCTGCGGCCAATTTATCAAGACAAGATTGAAAAAGTACTCCGTGGAAGCATCTGCTAAGATGTGTGAGGCCTACGAGGCATATTTCGGCATGCCTGTTGGGGATCAAGACAAACCCTGGGCACCTCATTTCACCTGCGAGCACTGCAAAAAAAACTCTGGTAAGATGGACAATTGTTGCTCGGAATTTTATGTTATAAAATTTGTTAACATTTTTAAAATTGTAAAAGTTTTTAATTTTAAAATGTTTTACAATTTTCAATGTTATTGAATAAATATATCATATATGAAAAATGTTGCGAGAATCTCTTACACATTAGTCATGGGTGAAATAAATGTATTTTTGTAGAATGGTACAGAGGGGAAAAGAGAGCCATGAAGTTCGCTATCCCAAGAATTTGGCGGGAACCCACTGACCACTCAAGCAACTGCTACTTCTGCATGGTGGACCCTTCCAAATGTCGGACTGGCAAGAATGCACCTGCTATCACGTATCCGGACCTTCCTTCATCCATCGCTCCGGTGCCACACTGCCATGAGCTCCCCGTACCCACTCCTCCGGAGAGAGAGCAGCCTTCTTTAGAAGTAAAGAGAAGGGTCTTTCAGGTACCATCAAGACTTCTTCCCTAAGCTGTCTGAGGCAAAGTTCAAAGCCGGTGTCTTCGTCAGACCACAGATAAAGAAGATCCTGGAGTGCAATGAATTCCCCAAGAAGCTCACTAGTAAGGAGAAAGCGGCTTAGAACAGCTTTGTCGCAGTGGTTCGGGGCTTCCTGGGCAATCACAAGGCCGAAAACTATGTGGAGCTGGTTGAGACTGGTGAAGAACTACGGCACAGTGGGCTGTAGGATGTTCCTCAAAGTCCATATCCTTGATGCTCATCTTGATAAATTCAAGGAGAACATGGGAGTGTACTCGGAGGAGCAAGGCGAGCGCTTCCACCAGGATATAATGGACTTTGAATGCCGCTACCAAGGACAGTATAACGAGAACTTGATGGGAGACTACATTTGGGGGCTGATTCGTGAAAGTGATTTACAGTATAATCTTAAATCTCGAAAAACTACTCACTTCTAAATCTTTTGTAGTCATTTTTGTATTACTTTAGTATAAATGCATATTAATTTGGATTCATATGTTGTTTTTTTCTGACTTTATGTGAACCAAAAGACACAAATTCGTCCGTTTTCTCATTGGAAAAAGGTAAATTTCAAAATATCACTGTCCTTGTCACAAAAGCAAAGTTTGTGGGGAATAGTAGCCATTTTCTATACTTTTGAGTCATAAGCAATTAGGAAATAACACCTACTACCCAGGAACAAAAATTGTGTTACATAGTGACGGAACAAGCCTGCTTGCTGCTACAAAAGCGGCACTATACTGAACTTTACCGATGCGTTAGGAATAGACACCATTCATTTATTCATTTTTTTACATATCAACTAATTGCATTCCGCATTTACAGAACATACATGATTATCGTGAACATTTGATAAAATCAAACAATCAAAAAATTCCACTGACTCACACTGCTTTCACTTTTTACCATTTACTTCTTAGCCCTTAGCTTGCGTCTCAATGCGTGATGATGTTGGTTTTGTTGACTCAGTTGCCATGGGAACGTTTAAAACTCCGCGACAAACTTTACTCAAATGCACAGCTGTACAGAACACCCCCCCCTCAGACATGTGCTGTCTATTCACGGGAACAGACTACTGAACCAGTTAGTTCAGAAGATCGCTGGATACACAATAAACAATCTGACAATTTCACAAATAAACCCGTTTGTGTTCAAACCTATGAGAGGTGGAATGTAACAAAAATGTGAACTGCAAAAGCCGGAGCGTCAAACATCAACGACAAAGTTCAACATTTGAATTGAAATAACAGCTGTCAAATAGACAAAGCTCAACACTCGAAGATAATATATCAAATTGAAAATGTTCAACACACTAATTGAATTAATTATACATAAAATAATGAATGTAATTAAGCTCAATAATTGAAATGGGAACTTCAAATCTTAAATAAATTGATTACAATTCAAATTTCCAGCACGCCATCCGATTTGTGTTTAGTCTGTTCTAAATCAATACTGCGCGTTGTATTTCAGGTTAAGCGCTGTGCTTTCCATTTGCCACTTGGTCATTCTATTCCCCGGGACTGCCCCTGTCATGGCAAATCTGACATGCTAAAGAGATGCTTTGCACTGTTTCTTAAATCAAGTGGCCTCAAATAAATTGTCTACTTTAATATCTGCTTAGCCTACCTATCAGTCTGGGGAAATTGTAAAAATGGGTAATTGACTTGTGGATGTTAACATCAGAACTCGAGCTGTCATTCTCGTCCCCTCAAACTGGCGCAGGCAACACATCTGCCTGGATTCCTGCATGATATAAATGTGTTTCTTCATTTGCGCGGACTGCTTTTTATTATTCATTGGGGTTTGTTTACTACATGCCTCCATAGCTGAGCCTTTAATCAGACAGTCCTTGTCGGTGACAGTCCAGTTTGTTCCGCACGTACTTCTTCCAAACTTAAATTCAAAGTACAATCTTCTAAATGGATTATTATTATTATTATTATTATTATTATTATTATTATTATTATTATTATTATTATTATTATTTATTTTAATTAACGTACTGATTGAAAATTAGAGGACTAATATGAAAGAGGTGCGCTCATCAATTGCAGCTAATTAGCTCCCATTAGCACCTGAACCTCTTTATAAACACATTGCGCTCTAAGGAACACCAAACTCAGCTACTGACGGTTGTGTTTTTATTATTGTTTCTTTATAACGGTGAAAGAAGTTCACGGTCGGGGCTGCCTTGGATTTAATGATGCCGTGTTGTCTTAGATTTGGGTAATTGTTGATTTTTTCTCTACTTTAGAAACGTTCATTTTATTGTGTGTTTCTCACTTGCGTGGGTTTTTTTTTCCAATGCAGAATAACATTGCTGTTAGCAGTGTTAGTCACTGAAGTTTGGACGCAGAACCCGCCTCTAGGTACGATAACGGTCACTTCAGCAGACCTGTTCTTTCAGCTTCCTGTTTATTTGCCGGTTGTGTGTTTACGTATCGTTGTCTTCTGCAGGCTCGGTGAGGACAGAATGTCAAGGGATCGTTATGATGATGATGTTGGATAAGTCTTTTGTTGGAAAGTATTTTCGTATCAATGTGATTGGTGAGTGATCATTTTTCTTGAATAGAAAGCTTTTGATGTATAAAGCCTGTTGACTCGTAATGTAATAACCTGAATTAAGTACAGAGCACTCCCGCGCTGTATGGCATCAACCAGGCTTCGTTTTTTTTTTTTTTTTCAAATACAGGGTATGAAACTCTTGCGTTGCTGATCACACTAAATAATAGACCTGTGCTGCTACAACCTTGGTCAGATTTGTTGACTGCAAGTGCGCAGAATTAGAAATAATTTACTCTAAACCTATTGTTCCGAATGGGCGTATAATTCTACAAATATAAATAGTTTTTTAAAAAATTGCAAAAAGTAGATGGGACGGGGCGGTGGGGGTGTTCACGTTGTTATATCTCTACATTGTTTGATCATGTGTACAGTTTCTTAAAAGGCCAACTTAATTTATTTTCCATAGACAATAAGGGGGCGCTTGTGTCCCTCTCTCCAAGACTGGCTGCTCAGTGTGGATATAGCTTAACTGTTGACTTCTTGGGAAATGCCAAGTTCCTTGCTTCTGTGCTGAGTTGCTTTGCTCAGAACACAGTGAGTCATCATTTTATTTCTTGTAAACCTGTTTCTAATGGTGACATGCTGGGACTAACTTTAGCCTTTGTTTCCAGAATGAGACGTACAAATCAGTGTCTTCTCAAACAGTGCTATGACTTCAGCTTCCTCCTATGTTCAGAGCATGACATGCCGCTATTCTCCATGGGTGGAGAGGGAGATTCTGTGTGAAAGAAACTACATGGAGGTAAGGGCTGTCAGGATGTGATAATGCTGTTTCAGTATAACTTGTTGGGTTGTGTGGGTATGTTAATTGTCATTACAGAAGTGTTTCACTCATGACTAATTTCAATATTCTTTAGGTTTCTGTGAGAAGAGGTGTGCCACTTATTGAGCCAAACTTTGTTCAAGATGATCCTGATTGGTCCCTTGCATACCCTGAGGTAGAATCATGTGACTTTGCATTTGCTTCATTCACATCCCCTTGGTCTTGCCTAATTGAGGTCTACTCTACTGTCTCATCTAGTTGAAGCAAAATCTAACGGCCCCATTAACTTTAACCTGTCTCCCAATAGGGTGGTCATATTGGAATTGTGTAACATTTAAGGCATTGGCTTTGTATACATATATTCTGTTATTTGTTTTGGTAAAACCATGATTGTGGTGAAGTTAACACTTTCTTGTCAGTGTGCAAGCCTTGTATTTCAACCACTGAGGTAGTGGCTTCATATGTGCAGGGTTATAAACCCTTCATGATAAATGTGTCCTGATATACCTTTTTTGAAGTCTGCTGTATAGGAGCAATTTCAAGTATTGTCCTAAAGTTTGTTACACTGATATATTAAGGTCCAGTACAAATGAGTGGCTACAAACTCTGCCTGTATCCGATCCAGACCACATGCTTTCACGTAGGCTCTTTCGTACGCAGTTGTATTTGAGGATTCTCTGTTCCATTAGAGATGTTTGGTGATCATATAACAGTTTCAGTGATACATTGTTAATTTCACCCTTCAGTTTTAGTTCATGTTTTATTAAACAAGCCATCTGCTGTGACAAATCCTTTAGACTGGGGATGCTTTGTGTTCAAACTCCCTATTCTAATGTGTGTTTTTTTTTTTTTTTTTTTTTCTTTGCTAGGCAACTGCTGCTGACAACAGCATCTGGAAAATTGTGTTCCATCTCCCAGCAAATAGAAAGACAACTATGACTGTTGCTCAGGCCATGACAAATGGCTATGGCATAAACACTACACCAACTCGAATTCTGGTTAGAGCTGCATACAACTCCACAGAAAGCCAGCCTCAGGTGGTAAGTAGTCTAGGCTTCATTGTTCTCCAGTACAGTATATCCAGACTACGAAGGTAGACACGTCTTGCTTTTGTTTTGGTAAAATTCCCCCTCCCCTCTAACAGATCCAAACTGTACCAATGGCTGTGCTAAGGTCAACCACCTTTTATAAGCAAAGATGGATGGTCATGATGGTGGACACTGCAGTTGCATGTCCTACTGGTGAGTAAGCTTATGGAGGGTAACGGTGCTCAAGAACTGTTCTACGTTTAAGTATGCATTTTCTATACCAAGTCTATGGTGTTCCTTTCTGTCAGATGGAACAGCCTTCACAGAACAGATGATTACATGGAATGTTCCCCGTGTTCCACCTCCTCTTGTTCCGACACAACAAATTACTACCCTTGATGTTCAAATGGGAGTTGATGGTTGCAAGCTTGACCCTGCAACGATTCATAATGGAGATTATAAACTGGATGTCGGTCCCCAGCTAATCACTGTAAAAATTCCTGTGGGAGCTGATGGTGGATATTACAAGGTATGTAGAAGTTCAACATCTTCTAAATCCTTCTCATTTTAAAGCTTTCCTCCTAAGATGCTTCTGTGCTTTCAGAGCCATGTATTGGACAACACATATGTGATCTCTTACTCTATTGAACCAATGCTGGAGCATACCTGGCAAGATGGGCCTGAGAAGACCAAGTACACAGTACTTCATCCAATAACCACTCCTTTCATGCCTCGGCCACCAGTTGTCACAAACAGTATGTAGAACTTGTCCACATGCTGTAAATCAAAGGGATTTGTTGCAATGCTCCACTTCATAGCCTTCATTTTAATTGCATGCTTTAATTTCAGACACTGTTCCTAAAGCCAGAGTGTTCAATGTGACCCTGGGGACATTCCTGCCTGATGTGGAGCTGGTCAAAATTATAGTTGGATCAGAGACGTTAACTGTGCCAGAAGCCAACCTAAAAGGTTATAATGTCCAGGAGCATGTCTTTCCCAATGGATCCAAGACCTACACTCTCCAGGTGCCATTTGAGGACCCCAATGTGAAGCAAAAGGTAACATCCCACCTGTTCAACCATCCAATTGCCCTTTGAAAACACTTGCTTCTTGTGGATGTGTTGCTTGCTGTCTGACTTTGGGTTTAATCCTACAAACCATTGCTTTTCTTTCAGGTAACTCCTCCAGACACCAGAACCTACATTCTGCCCCTGACCTACTTGCTGAATATAGTGCCAGAGAATACACCCTTTACTCATCCTGCTGTAGTTGAAGCCATTCTCAAAGACATCAGTAAGTGCCTGACTGTTTGTTTGTGGTCTACAATTACCCTTTTCTGACCAATCCAGTCCATTGCCCTGACAACTGCTCTTCCTCTTGCAGTTCTACCTACAGTAACTGGCTACTGTGATGGTGCTGCATTCTATACCATGGTAACATATGGCAACATGGGTCGCAACTGGGTTCCTTTTGTGGGCTCAAGAGAACTTGGTGGAAGTCTGCTTGCCCTGTACAAGTATAATGCCAACGCTACCAATTTCTGGATGACTGCCATACAATTCAGTTGATGCCACATATGAAGTAAGTGATGAAACTTTAATGTGTTTTTAGTTGTCTTGGGTTCAACACATTACTGACCTGATGTATTGTCTCTGTAGGTGATCAGTTCTTCAGGCATCAGAAGCAGGCTTGACTTGACCTTGAAGGATATTGAGACCATGGTTGTGGTGGCTGACTTTTCTCTGTCCTGCAGTTTCCCTACAAAGATGATTGGTAACTCTCCTGCAGACCAAGCATTCTTTAGAATTAGCTGTTTTTGAGATTGGCCAAAGGTTGCATGGAGTGGTATTGAAGCTATAATCTGTTTCCTTAGCCTGGATCCAAATGCTGTGTTTCAGATTGCTTCACCAATGGAACTATGGCAGCTCTTGCTGAGAAAGTGGAATCTGTCCCCAGCTTGTCTCCAAGTCAACTAACTCTAAGGGATCCGAGTTGCCGGCCTCTTCAGTCTGATGCTATCAATGCGGTTTTCTACTTCAATGTCAACTCCTGTGGCACAACTAGAAGGGTTAGTATTGACACATTTAAAACCATATTTTGAGGAGGTTCAACATATTGACAAGTTGGCCACAACACCCATGGATCAATCTGGGGAGCCATGGTGACTGGTGTTTTCCATCAGCTGAATTACTTGCATGAATTGTGTACATCTGAAGGATGCCACCTTTGTATTGAACTGCTTGTCCAGTTGACAAAGGTGCTGCGACACATGACTCTTGGTTATGGCATTGCATGTGCTGCCTATAGACCTTTTTGGGTCAATGGCAGTGAACTGGAAGGAGCGTACTAACTCGGGAAGATCCCGTGGTTAGTATGTAGGATGGGACTAAACTAGTACACGAGTTAATACCAATTGCAGCTCAAGAGTTGCCAGCTGTGTATTCAAATGTGTATTTGCAACAAATCCAAAATAACTGCTGTTGCCCTCTTGGCGGTTACTAAAACAATACCAAATTAGTCTAGCAGTTTCTGTAGACAGACTTGTGGTATCATACTAACTGTAACAAACATAATCTAACTGTAATATTCATAATCACTGCTTTTTATTTTTAAATTGTGAAATTGGTACAAAGTTAGTACACAGCTGGGGATGATCCTGAGTACCATATTAACTAGTCTGCAACTTGGTATGCAGCTCCATACTAAATCTACAAGTTCATTGCAACCTGAGCCTTTTGTGATTTCTTCCAGTTTGACAACAACCTCCTGACTTATGAGAATGAAGTGCTGTTCACATCTTACCGGTAAGGATTGCAATCAAATTGAGTATCCTTGTGGTTGAGCCTGAAACTCTCCTAACCTCATCTTCTCTTTCCAGGTTGAGAGTTGCCTGTCACTACCTGGTCAATGACACCAAGGTAGTGCAGTTCTTGTACCAGAATAATCCTGCACCTGTAGTCCAGCCTGGCTTGGGGGACCTTGCAGTCATCATGCGGCTTGCATTGGGTATGACTTGGCAATTTAAATAATATAGATGCTCTAGTAGTGTGTTTCCACCTATAAAATTCTCCCTTGCATCTCTGCAGATTCAACCTACAATGACTTCTATGGCGCTCAGGATTACCCTGTTGTGAAGTACTTGCGAAGACCCTTGTATTTTGAGGTAGAGATCCTGTACAGCAGGGATCCACAGGCTGAATTGTTTTTGGAGAACTGCTGGGCAACCTATTCTGCTGACAGGAATAGCTCTCCAAAGTGGGATGTTGTTGTGGACAGGTAAGATGCTGGAATATGATATTTCTGCTACAAAACCTAGGGATTGGAGTTGTGGCTGATGTGCTCCTGACCTACTTTCTCTTTCTAGTTGTGAGAACTCTGCAGATGAGTACTTGACCATCTTTCACCCAGTCTCCAGCAATGCAAGAGTGCTGTTCCCTTCCCATCTGAAGAGGTTTGAAGTGAAAATGTTTTCCTTCAAGCGGCCGGGATGCACTGAAAGGACAGGTAAAGTGGAGTGTTAGGATGGGGATCTTGTACCACAATGCATGGTTTGGATTGCTTTGCAAGCAGCAAATAGTTGCTGTTCTCAAATCTTTAGTGAGTTGGAATGAAAACATGTAACTACACTTTTGCAAGAAACACTTATGATGCAATATATTTGTTTTTCAATTCAGTAATCCTCATTGGATGATGGTACTGCCTGATCTATTGATGCTTGTTTTGCTTGACAAGGTGTGCTGTGTTTCAGATTTACTTCCACTGCAGTGTTGTGATATGTGATTCAAACCGGCCATCAGACAGCCTCTGTAGCAGACGGTGCATTCCAGGGAAACAGAGGCTTGGTAAGAGCTCTGTCTAAGAAGGGGGGTACATTTTGCATGCTTTTTTGTCCGTTTGATTTGATGGACTCCTCCTAATTCCTCCTGTAGGTAGCAGTGCTGAAGGGATGGATGGTGGTGCATTAAAGGTGTTTGTGTCTTCTGGCCCAATTGAGCTGAAGAGAGATGGGTCCCTTCACTTTCTGCCTAGAAGTGGTAATATGCATGATGTGAACACAATTGCAGTTCAAGTAAAATATAACACTTTTTATTCCTCTAACTATTTCTTTGTTCTCTTGCAGGCCAATTCAATGTGTGGTCCCTTCTGGGAGCTGCAATGGGTGTGTGTTCAGTGGTTATCTTCGTAGCTGGAGTTGTATCTTTCTGGAAACTGCCAAAAAGTGTGTATTGATAAATAAAAATCTTACTTGTAAAAGCTTCTTTTTTGTGCTTGACTAATTCTACCATTGATATGTCAGAATGGTCATGTCAATGGGATTTCCTCCTCTTTGCTGTAGCAAATGCTTTGATTTTCCCTGATCAGGCCATTCTCAATATGGTGTGTTACTCAAGGACCCTTCACTAATTCACTGTGTGAACCCGGGGGCAAAGACTTTCCTCCTCCATTGAGCTGTAACACTATTTTTATATTGAACAGTAACAGGGCAATTACTATACTTTCAGTTATTTAGTATGATAAAATTTAAGGAAGAACCCCTGCCCCCTCATTTGTCCCTTTTATTAAATATGTATTAGGTAACAATTTTCATATAGAAATTCTATTTCAGTATACAATTTATATATTGTCATGAACCAGGCTTCAACAAGAAACAAACTAGAGCCCTGCATCACTGATTTATGAATATATGTTTAACTGTTAATTATTTTGAAGCCTCGTGTGTAGAAATAGTAATGGAGGGGGGGGGGGGGGTCATTTGAAAACAAAAGCTGGTGTAAAGTTAAAAGCTGTCCACCAAAGCCAGGCTTGTCCACTTTCCCTTATGTTGGGCCCTTCTCCCTGACAGATTCTCTTGTCTCTTTTAAATTTACATTGTGGTGGCTTCATAAATAATTTTCCCACTTGTTAATTTTTGTAGGCTAGGTATCCTCTACATTACGACTCATCATACAGTCACTGTGCTTCACATCACTTCCAGCTCTTAACTTCTAGAATAATTCCAGGTGTGTAAACTTCCCAATCTTCAGAATACAGTAAGCTTTTATTAACTTACATCCAATAATAAAACCAGTGGAAAATCCTTCCACTACAGCAATATGTTCCATACCAGGAACTCCTTTCAAAAGTACAAACTAATTGTCTTCAGTTGAACTGTATTTGCTGCTGCTCCTCCTCACTGTGTCATCTGTGTTCTTTATTGTTTACTTTCCACACTGAATTCTGTAATTCATTAGCTATAAAGAAAACTACCACTTGAGGGTGCAGTGCATAGAAAAGGAGCACATACCAATCCATAAATCATAATTATACACGCCTAAATAAACTAAAATAAGAATACATTCCTGTGACGAGATAAAGCGATCCCGTGCTGTAAGCCTTACTCCCAGCCGCCAGCGGGCTGTGAGCCAGCCTAGAAGGCCCCAACAGAGATGGTGTGACATGGTGTGACATGGCAGTTCCATCTTTGTTGAGGGCAACAACACGGAATGTCCTGCAAAGTCCCAGAATTGGGAGGAGATTAAAATTGCTGATTGGTGTTCCGCTGATCAGGGGGCGTTCCGCAGCACATAAAATGGGGCTGTGTTGTAGCAGTTGAGGGTGGTATCTGAAAGCACAAAGGAGTGTGGGAGAGGTACTGAGGGATAAAACCAAACAAATGCTCACTGTGACTTTTTTGACAGACATAAACAAACTAATTCAAAAGAGAGACAACCAACCAGGAGGTTGGACACCAGAATGGCCAGAAAGGCAAGGACAGCCACCCAGAGTCTGGATAATTTTACTTTGTTGTTTGTTTTGTCTCTCCACATTTCAGTTAGCGTTTCTCTTTTGTTTGGACATTTTCTTTTGTTTGTTGTCCTGATTACCACTGTTTGCAGACACTAATAAAGGAAAAGAAAACAACTTGTGTCATATCATACCATTGTCTGGACTTGATTATTTTTACACCTCCACCCAACTCAGCTGTCCGTGACAATTCCTTTTTTTAATAATCAAAATTCCAGTTCAGCTCCTACATAAGTTTTTGCAAAAGCAATTATTTTTGCTAACATTTCAGGTTCTAAAATCACTATTTCCAGCAGTGCAGTTCCTTCCTGTCTGTATTGGTCATACTTTAGGGCCCATGGGAAGCCTGTGGCAGGCATGCATTCTGGTTACCATGTGACTCCTTGTTTATTGGGACAATTCAGGCTTTTCCAATTGCAATGCATTGTGGTACATTCTACACCTCTTGGTCACTGTTCACAGCAGGACTACACTTCCCATAATGTATTGGGGTGTGAGTTGAAGAGCCTAAACTATCCCAGTGTGTTCTAGTGTGCATGAAGTCATATGGTAACCCTGCCCGTGAAGGCCTGTTTCAGAGTTCTGCCCCATGCAGTCTCCCTTACTTTGAAAGCTCAGTGCTGACAGGTATGCATATTATAAAACACACACATGCAAAGAACAGAATTCTAGAAACAAACTTTATTATACAGTTCTGTACATATACATGCAAAATATAAAACATTAATATATCTCTTACATTTTTGCTTAGTGTAGTTTGTATTACTCCCGTTAGATTAAAAAAAAAATCGAATACAGTGGCTAATGCAGCCTCCAGCGTTCAGCCACAAAACGGTAAAACTGCAAACAAACTACAATTCCCAGAATCCCTTGCCAGTTTCTGTAGTCCCATGTGTGATGCCATAGGTCTGGCTGCCTCTGAGTTGTGATTACACAGGCATAATCTACGTATTAGATTCCTTCTTGCTTTGACATGCTACTTTCAATATGCAAGTTTAGGGTGAAATTATCAATACTCCTTATATATACCTTGTTCTAGTATCACAAAAAAGTGCTTCTTAACAACATGTTGTTCTCTTCATGTTTGAGTGTGTGAGTTATTGGAACTGAATTCACTACACTGGAAACCCCGTGTGTAGTACGGGGGGTGTAATGTGTTTATATTATAAAGAAGACGGAGAGTTTGATGCGAGACTCGATCAGACACAGGCACATTCATATTACACTGTGTAACAATTATTTTTTTTTTTTTGTGTGTGTGTGTGTGTGCGTGCAGCCTGCATTGCAGTCTCCCCCCCACCGCGGCGCGTTCTGCCGCCACGTGGCTGCTATTGAGTATAGCCCCACTGTTTTACACCATACGTAGTGTCTGCTGCAGCGTCCAAACAAACAAAAAAAAAAAAAAAAGTTTTTTTCCCATACAGTATAAGGAAGACGACCACCAAGTGCATTAACTGTTGCCCTTATAAGCAGCACAAAACCTTGTCTTTCGAGACTCAGACACAGTACTAGAGCACATAGCGTCTCCGCTTTGCGGGTCAGCTGACGTGGATCGTCTGGTGCAGTACACGCGCTCCGGCGCTTTCGGTGTCAGCGCTTAGGCGCCTGGTGTAGCGCTTCGGCGCCTAGTGCTTGGGCTCAGTGCACGCAACGCACCTGTGCACGCACCTCGATGCTCGGTGCTCGGTGCCTCGGTGCACGCACCTCGACTTCTTTGGCTTCCCCGCCAGCGAAGCTGCCTTTTTCCAGGAGTTCGCCTTCCCAGGTTACCCCTGGTCAACGATCTCCTGACGTTAGGCGCAAGAGAGACCGCTCCCACAGCCTTTCTGTAAGGCGAGGCCCTTCTCCTCGCGGTGAACGCCCCCGTCAGATCTCGAGATCCCGCTCTAGATCGCCCCGAAGGAGAGGATGTTCCCGTTCTCCTCGTCGCGACAGGCGTGGTGGTGTAACTGAGCTTACTATTAAGATGTCTCAGTTTATGGACCTTATGATGGGGCAGCAATCGCTGCTCATGTCCCTGGCCACAGCTCGGGCCGCAGAGGAGCCAGTCAGACCGGCTGTCAACCAGCCGATCATCCTACCACAACCCCTGTCCGTTCCAGTTGCGCAACAGGACGCATGGGACATGGATGCTATCTCTCGAGATGCATCAGAGGGTGAGCCTCTCCACGGAGAGGATAGTGTGGAGGCAGAGCTCACGTCCCACCACTCAGAGTCTGAGATGGAGGTAGGCGTAGATGACTCTTTATGGTCCTTAGTAGAGCGGGCGACTCGCCACCTGGGCTTAGAATGGCCTGCCACTGAAGAACCTAGGCGCTCTCTTTTTGAGTCGCCTTTGGCACAGGGCCAGCAGTCTAGGATGCTTCCGGCCTTCCCAGACTTTGTTAAGGAGGTGCAGTCCACTTGGGGGACTCCAGCCTCCGCCCCGGCAACCTCGCGTAAGGCGGCTGCCTTTACCATGCAAGGTGCGAGTGAAGCGGGTCTGGCGTCATTTCCGCCAGTTGGCGCTGCGTTCGCAGCGTTGGTGAAGTCACCAACACTCTCTGGGTTGGTGAAAGACCCCACCTGCCCTAACAAGCAGTGCAGGATCACTGAGGTGCACCTCAAGAGGGGCTATTCGGCGGCTACAGAGGCAGTTAGGCTGTCCAATCTGGCCAGCCTCCTCTCAGTTTATCAGGCTGCGCTAATAAAGGATCTCCCAGACTACCCTTCAGTGTCTCTGAGAGCGGAGTTGGGGCTAGTTGCCCAGCTGCTGGTCAAGCTAGCCCAGCTTAACGTGCGGGCCCAGGGCAGGAGCATCGCGTCTCTGGTGGTGGCCAGACGACAGCTCTGGCTCTCGCAGGCGAGAGTCCAGGAGCATGACAAAGCTCCATTGTTGGATGCCCCAATTACACAGGGGCACACATTTGGCCCAGCGGTGGAAGAGATTCTGCAAAGCTCAGCTAAGGCTAGAGAGGCATCACAGCAGTTGGCTACGATATGGCCGCGTAGGCCTTTCCAGGTCAAACGCCCACAAGAACATCAGTGGCGTAGAACACCACCGCAACACCAGCCCCGTCCAGGGGGTACTAAGACCTCCCCGGCGGATACAGCAGCGCGTGGCCAAATCCCAAGGGGACGACCGCAGCGCACAGGGTGGCGACCTAGAGGAGGCGGCAGACCACGCCCTCGTGGCTCTGGCCAGGCCCCTCATGAGCGAGCGAAGCCTAAGCAGCCCTGAGAAAACCAGGCAGCCATTAACCCAACCCTATACTGTTCCACAGCTTCTGTTTTGGCAACAATGCACCAGCGATATCTGGGTGCGCAAAACTATACTCACTGGGTACACCCTTCAGTTCCGGTTAAACCCCCCCCCCCCTTCAGGGGGGTGGTGGTAACTGTGGTGAAGGACGTGGTTCAGTCCTCAGCTCTGAATGTGGAAATACAGGCATTGCTCAGGAAGCTTGCCATTCAACTAGTAGACCCTGCTCTGACCGACCAGGGGTTCTACTCCAAGTACTTCCTTGTGCCAAAGAAGGACGGCGGGCTCCGCCCTATTCTAGACCTGCGGGTACTAAACAAATACCTACGGGTGTTGTCGTTCAAGATGCTCACGCACAGGCACATTGTCCAGTCTGTCCGGCAGGGCGACTGGTTTACCACCATAGATCTGACAGATGCGTACTTTCACGTTCCCATCTGTCCGGGTCACAGGAAGTATCTAAGATTCGCATTCCAGAGCAGGGTCTACGAGTTTTGCGTCCTGCCATTCGGCCTGTCTCTAGCTCCTCGAACCTTTTCGAAGTGTATGGACGCCATTTTAGCTCCTTTGCGGGCTCAAGGCATCCGACTGCTGAACTATCTGGACGACTGGCTCGTCTGCGCGCAGTCAAAGGAGCAGCTGGCACAGCACACAGTGATGGTTACAGACCATCTTCAGCGGCTAGGTCTGAAGGTCAATCCAGACAAGAGCCGCCTCGTGCCCAGCCAACAGACCGAGTTTTTGGGTCTGCATCTGGACTCAGTGTCCATGGAAGCGACCCTATCGACACTAAGAGTTGCCTCATTAGAGCGGTGTCTCTCCCTATTCAGGTTGAGAGAAACAGTCAGCATGGAGCTGTGTCAGCGCATGCTGGGGTTGATGGCTGCCGCCTCGCAAGCCCTTCCTTTGGGCTTACTACACCAGAGACCTCTGCAGGCCTGGTTCAATGCCTTCGCGTTGCACCCGCGGAGAGACAAGCACCGCAGGTTGAGGGTATCCCGAACCTGCTGGGAAGCATTACGCTGGTGGAAAGTTCAGTCGAACATCCGCCAGGGCGTGCGCTTGGGTCCCGTCTTCCGAAGGGAAGTTATCACAACCGACGCTTCCAACCAAGGTTGGGGAGCAGTCTGGAACGGGACAGGGACCCGTGGAGTGTGGTCAGGACCCTGGAGGTCAGCCCACATCAATGCTCTGGAACTCAGAGCAGTGGACCTCGCCCTTCGGCACTTCTTGCCAGTGCTTCTAGACAAGCACGTGTTAGTGCGGTCAGACAACACCACAGTAGTGGCGTATATCAATCGCCAGGGCGGATTGCGGTCCCCCGGTCTTCACCGGATGGTAACACGGCTGTTGCTCTGGGCTCAACCGCGTTTAGCCTCTCTGCGTGCAGTTCATCTGCCGGGCAGAGTCAATTACGCAGCGGACCTCCTGTCCAGAGGAGGTCCTCTTGCGGGCGAATGGCGTCTTCACCCTCGGGTGGTAGAGCGCATCTGGGAATGGTTCGGCACAGCGCAAGTCGATCTCATCGCTTCACGAGAGACCACGCACTGTCCCCTATGGTTCTCGGTGAAGGACCTCGACAGCCCCCTGGGGGTGGATGCACTGGCTCACGAATGGCCGCCAGGGCTCCTGTATGCCTTTCCACCGATTCCGATGCTCCCCGCCTTCTTGGAGAAGGTCAGGGTAGAGCGAGCGACAGTGATTCTGATCGCTCCTCGGTGGCCTCGGAGAATATGGTTCCCGAGTCTAGTGCAATTACTGCACGGTCGCCCGAGGGAGCTCCCTCTGCGAGCGGACCTGTTGTCCCAAGCTCAAGGAGAGCTTTGGCATCCGAACCCCAAACTCATGCAGTTATGGGCTTGGCCCCTGAGCGGGAGCGCCTGTCAGCCTTAGGGCTTTCGACTGCAGTTATATCGACCATCCAGAGTGCGAGAGCCCCCTCTACTAGGTCGCAGTATGCGTATAAGTGGCAGTTGTTTCAGAGTTGGTGTCTGGCTCAGAGCCACGACCCAGTCTCCTGTCCTATGGCAGTAATATTGCAGTTTCTGCAGAAACTGCTGGATGAAGGGAAATCTCCTTCTACACTTAAAGTGTATTTAGCCGCCATTTCGGCTTGTCATGTACGCATTGACGGTTTATCACCTGGTTGCCATTTTTTGGCATCTCAGTTTCTGAAAGGCGCAAGACGCTTGCGGCCTCCAAGAACGACCAGTTTACCGTCGTGGAGCCTTGATGTGGTGCTAGAAGCCCTTACCAAGGCACCGTTTGAGCCTCTCCACAGCGTGGATATGAAGCTCATATCTATTAAGACTGCATTTTTGCTGGCTGTGGTATCAGCAAAACGCGTGAGCGAGTTACATGCACTTTCAGTGCATCCTTCTTGTACTCGTTTTGCAGGAGACGGTTCTAAGGTCTCCATGCGCCCTAATCCGGCCTTTTTACCAAAGGTCATATCCCCGTTCCACATGAACCAGTCAGTCGAGTTGATGGCGTTCCATCCTCCTCCTTTTTCTTCCCCAGAGGAAGAGCGGTTACACATGCTCTGCCCCGTGAGGGCATTGAGGTGTTATATTGACCGTACAAAGACTGTGAGGCAGACAGAACAGTTGTTCATATGCCATGGTTCTAGATATTTGGGTCAGCCGCTGTCTAAACAGCGCCTTTCCCACTGGATAGTGGATGCTATTAAATTAGCGTATGAATCTGCAGGCCTTCCACCACCAGGGCAGTTGAAGGCGCATTCTACCAGGGGTATGGCGACATCCTGGGCCCTCTTTCGAGGGGTGCCGGTGTCTGATATTTGCGCGGCAGACAGTTGGGCTACGACGCATACTTTCATGAGGTTTTACAGGTTAAATGTACTGGATTCCTCTGCTCCACTGTTTGGAGCATCTGTTTTACACTCTACGACGCCTCAGGATGCGGAAGTATAGAGTGATTGATAGCATGGTGTTGAATGTTCCACCTTTAAGACAGGTGTCATTACGAGCATAGACGCTGAGGCGCAGCTCCGCATATGCCTAGATGTACTGCCTACGCAGTTGCGTTATGACGTAAGTCTGTCCTACTGCCGAGAATCCTCCCTCGCGACAGCTAGGGTACACTGTATCCCATGTTGATGGTTATTTTCGACTTGAAAGGGAACGATAGGTTGCGGATGCAACCCCGGTTCCCTGAAAGAGAAAATAACCATCAAGCTGCGAGGTCGCTCCGGTAGCCTTCACGGCCTGAAGAGCAAAAGAGGAAGTGCATCCCCGCGCACGCAGTTAAGTAAGCTCCCAGGGGGGCGGGCTTACACTGCAGCTGGCGTGGGGGCCTATCGGCAGCTTTGCTATAAAAGCTCAGCCTACCGGTGCTGCCTGACGGCAATATCTCATGTTGATGGTTATTTTCTCTTTCAGGGAACCGGGGTTGCATCCGCAACCTATCGTTTTCTTCAAAATTAAAATGACAGCAACGGTGTGTTAATTTAACGAAGCGCCTAACACCGCTTGGAACATTCGCATTTTTAAATTCTAACGGTCTCTGCTCAGCGGAGTGGAATGTTCACGAGCCGGTTGCCTAGCAGCGTCTCCCCCTCCTTCTCTGCCCCGCCCTCTCGCCCTCTCTCGTTGCTCCAGCTATGAGTTCAAATTTAGCTTCGTTATATTAGCTCAATTCTTTACTAACTTTTACAAATTAGGTTATTAGTGGCTTCGTGTTTTTAAAATGGTTCAGGTGCAGTCCGGGCAGACTGACTGGAGCATCATTACAGTATACCGCACTGCGCTCAGCTTTGTGTGCCGGCTGATACACAAAATAATGAACGAATGTTAAATAAATCACATGTATTGCTTTTTAATGCTAAATATGTATCTGGTATTTTAAGTATTATCAACAATTAATAATTCAGCTATATTCATATTCAGAATGTAATACAGTATTAAGACAGGGCCCAGTATTATAAATAAATAAACACGCTTTAAGAGAAACAGCAGTGATGTTTATTGACCATTCCCATACATTCTCTATATGTTTCTACATTGTGGTTGCACAGGGACAAGGGACTCAGTGATGTTAAAAAAAAACAAAACTAGAGCCCACAATTAACCAATATAGAAAGGAAGGCGGGAGAAATGTATTGCCTGTGTGCAGTACCTTACACTTTTGTAACACAATGTCATTTGCCATGTGTCTGCCCAGTTCTGAATGCTGTCTAGATCATTTTGAATGACCTTTGCTGCTGCAACAGTGTTTGCCACTCCTCCTATCTGGAACTGCAAACACAAGTCAAAAAGGAAGTTAGAAAGGCCAAGAGAGATAGATATAAATGAACATTGCTAAGGGGGCTAAAACCAATTCCAAAATGTTTTAACAGCAAGAGAACATTCAAAGAGGAGGTTAAATGTCTAATCATAGACTATGAAAAAAAAAATAGCAAATATATTAAATGATTACTTTTCACAAGTTTTTACAAAGTAGGATACGGACAACATGCCTCACATGTCATCCTGTTCCTATCCAGTTTTAAATAACTTTAGCATAACAGAGGCAGAAGTGTTAAAGGGACTAGGAGCTCTTAAAATAAACAAATCCCCTGGGCCGGATGAGATCCTCCCAATAGTACTCATAGAAATGAAAGATGTTATTTACAGACCGCTAACCAAGATCATGCAACAGTCCCTTGACACAGGGGTTGTACCGACAGACTGGAAAATATCAAACGTAATACCAATCCACAAAAAGGGAGACAAAACCAAACCAGGTAACTACAGACCAATAAGTCTGACTTCAATTATATGTAAACCTATGGAAACTATAATAAGATCCAAAATGGAAAATTACCTATATGGTAACAATATCCTGGGAGACAGTCAGCATGGTTTTAGGAAAGGGAGATCGTGTCTAACTAACCTGCTTGATTTTTTTTGAGAATGCAACATCTACAATGGATAATTGCAAAGCATATTTTATGGTTTATTTAGATTTCCAGAAAGCTTTTGACAAAGTCCCGCATAAAAGATTATTTCTCAAACTGAACACAGTAGGGATTCAAGGAAATGCATGCACATGGATTAGAGAGTATTTAACATGTAGAAAACAGAAAGTACTGATTAGAGGAGAAACCTCAAAATGGAGTGAGGTAACCAGTGGTGTACCACAGGGATCATTATTGAGTTCTCTGCTACTCCTAATCTACATTAATGATTTAGATTCTGGTATAGTAAGCAAACTTGTTAAATTTACAAACACAAAAAATAAGAGGAGTGGCAAACACTGTTGCAGCAGCAAAGGTCATTCAAAATGATCTAGACAGCATTCAGAACTGGGCAGACACATGGCAAATTACATTTAATAGAGAAAAGTGCACGCAGGTAATAAAAATGTGCATTATAAATATCATAATATGACACTTATTGAAACAAGTGCAGCGCTTAGAACACATATACAAATAGAACTAATTCACTCTTCTATTAAACTGTGAACTTAGTGTTTGATTGAATCCCTCTCTGTGTTTGTATAGCCTGGAAACAGGCATCAGTGCCCTGCCAAGCTGCACACACTGCCATCATTCACACTGAATACAAGAGGGAGCCAGAGCACCACTGCTGTCCATAATGTAATAACACAGTAACAAGACAATGGAAATAGGCAGCAGTTACCTCCCCAGTCAGCCCAGTTCTCCCATTGTTAACAGAAAGCTCCTCACATCCAGTCATCTAAACACTACAGTGTGGTCTGTGACTGTATATGGGAGATACTGAAATTGAAGAAGGAATCTATGAAAAAGACCAAGGAGTTTATGTTGACTCAGAAATGTCTACATCTAGACAATGTGGGGAGCTATAAAAAGGCCAACAAGATGCTCAAATATATAGTGGAAAGTGTTGAATTTAAATCAAATAACGTTAAAACTTTACAATGCATTAGTAAGACCTCATCTAGAATATTGTGTTCAATTCTGGTCACCTCGCTACAAAAAGGATATTGCTGCTTGTCACAAAGACGGCCGGAGTGGGTAGCGTCAGACCAGAGCCAGGAAATAAACAACAGAGACTTGGGGTTTTGGTGAAGCTGAGCGCGTGATCGCGCTCAGCATTTAATAAGTAACAGACAGAAAATAAAAAGGTTGTAACACAAAACACGGCACTGGTAGCCAAAACAAAGAGACAAACAAAAACGAACACTAAACAAACACGTACTGTGCTGGTCCTGCAGCACCACGTAGCAATTGCTCACTTTCACGTTCTCGTTCTCGTTCTCCTCACTCTCTCTCTCTGTTCTTTCGCCCTGAACACACAACCACGAATGAATGAAACGTGCATCTATTTATACTGTTGTGCTGGGATTCAATTAATAATTAATTATTCACTTGAATCCCAGAATGTGAATTAATTATGTGCAACCTCGTGCGCGCATATTACTTACTTTAAATGCACGTACAGTGATGTGCAATCCCGTGCCTAAATACAATTATACAATTTAAATACCACGTGAAACACAGACCCGTTTATATCCTGTGTACCAATCTCTATACACCAACATTAACACACGCAACATACAACACAGAAATTCACACAGGGGCGGAGCACATTGCCACACTGCTATAGAAAGAATATGTCATATGCAGACAGGCTTAAAGAATTGAATCTATTCAGTCTTGAACAAAGAAGACTACGCGGTGATCTGATTCAAGCATTCAAAATCCTAGAAGGTATTGACAATGTTGGCCCAAGGGACTTTTTCAACATCAAAAAAGAAACAAGGACCAGGGGTCACACGTGGATATTAGATAAAGGGGCATTCAGAACAGAAAATAGGAGGCACTTTTTTTACATAGTGAATTGTGAGGGTCTGGAACCAACTCCCTAGTAATTTTGTTGAAGCTGACACCCTGGGATCCTTCAAGAAGCTGCTTGATGAGATTCTGCGAGCGCAGCGGTACCCATGATGGTAGTAGAAATAGTAGTGATAGTGATGAGCTACACAAAAAAAGAAAAGATAATTAGGAACAGTCTATTTTTAACACAGAGCTTCTTAAACCCACTGCCTTCCACACTGTAGCCCAGAACTCAACCCCCTGAGCTACTCAGGGACAGTGGCCCAGTGGTTAAAGAAAAGGGCTTGATACCAGGAGGTTCACATCCCGGCTCAGCCACTGTGTGTGACCCTGAGCAAGTCAAAACGTAAAACTGGAGTCCTATTGTAAGTGACTGCAGCAGCAGTTGTTGATGCATAGTACACCCCCTAGTCTCGAAGGCACTTTGGAGAAAAGCAACTGCTAAAAGACTAATGAATAAAAAAGTAATACTCAGATCCACAAGCATGCACATTGCCTTCCACTCTGCAAGGCACCACTTTCTCTAAACACTGAGCTATCAAACCCATTAACTCCTATACTACAGCCCAGCACTAACCACTAAACTGCTCAAACCCACTACCTTCCACACTGCAGCTCTGCACTCTAGTCACTGTGTCACTGAAGACTCTCAGCAAAGCTACACTGATAAACAATTCATGCCCTGATTGAAAATAATAAATAAAACCCACTGATTGCTGCATAAAATAAAGTAGAATCCATTTACTTACCATAGTAGCATCTGTACCTTACTGTGAAAGATACAAGTGATATATTGAGTTCAGTCCATTTGAAGTCACTGCAGTGGCTGCTTTATACAAGAATGGGGCCTCAGTAGCGTATTAGAGAGCTATATATTTCAAAGGAGTGTCTCTCTATTTGTACATTTCTATTATTGGCAAAATCCAAAGACAGGGCTCCTTCTTTATATCCCCTCCCAGAGTATACAGAACACCTCACTATGTGAGTATGTATTAAATAAAGATGGCATTTCATATTAAGAGCAGCTAATTCATACTATTATACAATAATACCCCATTCCATATTCTCAACATCAGCTGTAGGAGGCCCCATTGTTAACATGTATTCATTTCTTGTGACGCGCACAGTACATGTGTATTGTATTGTAGTGTACAGTCACATTTTTATTAAAATATCAGATGCTATAATCTGGAAATGAAATAAACATACACCATTAAATACAATTTAAAAATATATATACAATTCATTTCTACATATTAATGTACCATAATAAAATAAAATACTTACAACAGTAAGCTGTTCCAAAGAAAAAGAAAAACAGAAACAGTGGTTATTGGATTTAATAGTTCACTTTATATTCATGTTTGAGTTCCATTTACTGGAATGTCTTCAATCAATTGACCTTCAGTCTACAATCCATGCAGTTCACCCAAACCAGGAGCCAGCTCCAGAGAGACACACACTTACTTCTGTAGTATCTTTTGGACAGGGCATCCTTCTTCACTACCATGGACTGTGTCAGGACCACTTCAGAATCCACTTCAGGAGACAGAAAGCACGTGAAGATCATTAAACAAACAGTAGGTTGCATCCCTTCTATTTAAACACAGACCATGTTGAGGAACTCTCCAAATTTGGATTAGGATTTCAATGTACATTAAAGAAGATTGCTGAACAGTAAGGAGCTTCAGATTTCATTTTGTTAGAGTGTGTGTTACAATGTTTTCCCCTGAGTTCAGGAGCTGCTCTTCAGTTCTAGTTGCCTGTCTTAGATATATGTACATAATGTAGGCTGGATCAGTCAAAGTGTCTTTATAGAAGAGCCAGTGACTGGATCACGCTTCCTTCTGCTTTCAATTCACTGCTATGCACTAGATGGTGATGGCACTTACTAACAGAAAGATATTTCAGTCTGCATTACATATGAAAAGAATCACACAGAACAATCGCACAAAACAACTGTGGTCAACTATGAAAGGCGCTATATAAAATAAACATTGATTGATAAAAAGGTAAGGGAACAGGACAACCTTTTAGTCAAGTTATTATATCTCAGTTGGGCGATCCTTCTTACTGACATTTAAGGTGATCAATTAATACAATACGTCTTATTAAAGGTGCTGCATCAACACATTTAAATGCACATGTTAAATGCAAACAGGTGAAACATTTTCAAAGTGTATATCCCTCAAGCTTTGTGTTTTCCTCTTCTGCTTCAGTGTAACAGACAGACAGACAGACAGACAGGCAGACAGACAGGCAGAAACACACTCAACAGAAGAAGCTATAGGCCATCTGTACTCACTGTCAGCTCTTTTCTCCATCATATTGTCTCATATCAGGTAAAACAGAAATAGGTTTATACAGTTAGAAGTACATTAGGAAACAGATCTGGGCATTTTGTGTTAGTGCCAGTAGAGAAACAGCAGCTAAATGTGCTCAGATTCACTGGGGTTTGGCCTTAAGTCTATCATCTGTAATTCACAATGTGTTCCTCTTGAAGGTTTAACGTTGTACCCACACACTACCCAGACGTGCTTTTCAAAGGACTCACCCAACTCCCGCTCTCCTTTGAGTCCATCACTGTCCAGCTCAGCATCACTGTCGCCTGAATCCTCTGCCTCTGGAACAGGGAGAAGAGAGCTTCATGAAGCAATGAAGGATTCCCTCGACTGCAGTGCACAGCTTCATAGGACACTCAACACAGGGAGGCAGAGAGTTCCCCATTACATTGCAATGCAGAGCTGTGAGGTTTAACCAGGAGATTTCTGGATATACAGTAGCCCTTGATGTTATGCATGATTAGCGATGATTAGTCAGGTTGAGTTTCTAAACAAATTGTGTGGTCTGTGCAGGACTGTGCTTTTTTGTCATTGCTTAACTTAAATCCTGCAAATAAGAAACTTTCTTTCTTTCTTTCTTTCTTTCTTTCTTTGTTTGTTTCTTTCTCTCTTTCTTTCTTTCTTTCTCTCTTTCTTTTTTTCTCTCTTTCTCTCTTTCTTTCTTTGTTTGTTTCTTTCTCTCTTTTTTTCTTTCTCTCTTTCTTTCTCTCTTTTGTTCTTTCTTTCTTTCTTTCTTTCTTTCTTTCTTTCTCTCTCTTTCTTTCTTTCTTTGTTTGTTTCTTTCTCTCTTTCTTTCTCTCTTTCTTTCTCATTCTTTCTCTCTTTCTTTCTTTCTTTGTTTCTTTCTCTCTTTCTCTCTATTTTGCTCTTTCTTTCTCTCTCTTTCTTTCTTTTTTCTCTCTTTCTTTCTCTCTTTCTTTCTTTCTCTCTTTCTTTCTTTGTTTGTTTCTTTCTTTCTCTCTCTTTTGCTCTTTCTTTCTTTCTCTCTTTCTTTCTCTTTCTTTCTTTCTTTCTTTCTCTTTCTTTCTTTCTTTCTCTCTTTCTTTTTTTTCTCTCTTTCTTTCTTTCTCTCTTTCTTTCTTTCTTTCTTTCTCTCTCTTTCTTTCTTTCTCTCTCTTTTGCTCTTTCTTTCTTTCTTTCTCTCTTTCTTTCTTTCTTTTTTTCTCTTTCTTTCTCTTTCTTTCTTTCTCTCTTTCTTTTTCTCTTTTGCTCTTTCTTTCTTTCTTTCTTTTTTTCTCTCTCTTTCTTTCTCTCTCTCTTTTGCTCTTTCTTTCTTTCTTTCTTTCTTTCATTCTTTCATTCCTTACCCAGTGGAATGGCCTCCAGGAGCGTGATTGGACACCGCTGATCTCACAGCATTCTCAAGAGACGTGGCAGCGGCAGCACATCTAGCAGGTGCCTCAGAAGCAAGCACAGTGATGTCCTTGTTGACATAGTGGTTGGGCAGCTCCCCTTGGTTAAAATATGAATCTCAAGCACACTGCTGGTGTTCAGTACCAGGTTCTGCAGGATGAACAGGCAGCTCAATTCTGCTTGTTTTGTAGGATTACCTCTAAATCCCAGTTCACATTCAGATGGAGAGTCACCACACAGGTTGGATCCCAGCTTCTTGTTCTCCTCAAGTGTACAGACATGATTTTCATGAGGAAGTTCCTCTGCGATGGGGACACATTCCTGCTCTATGAATTCCTCTTTAATAGGAACACATTCCTGTTGAGGGACCTCGTCATCTTTAACACATGCCAGCTCTGTAACCTGCATTAGACTTGCACACCACTCCTGCTTCTATCTTTGGCCCTTCCTGTGCTTCCAATTCAGGGATAGCGTGGCTCTCTTTGGGATCTGTGGGAAACAAAACTGTATACAATTAGATCTCTTACTTACCAGCTAGGTTTGTTAGTTGCTTTGATCAGGGATTTAAAGTTACTGTTCCTCAGTTATTTCATATAGGGGTGAGCCGGTATAATAGTTTGGTGGTTTAGGTACATGATGGCATTGATACCATTCCTGTTATTCTACATTGCAATTATCGGTTAACGCTGTGTTTGTGTTCCTATGAACAAAGTGAAGGAAAAGGCATTTTCATATGAACATCTTTTTATTCTACGTCCTGTACAAGACTCAGTGCTGCTGGTCTTTCTCACCTCCTGTAGCCTCACACTGGAGCATTGCATCCACTTCTACCTCCCTGTCAATCACCATCATGACTGCCGTTCTGCCTTTGCATTGTTCTAATGCAAACATCCATTTCTCTACTGCAAACATGCTTAGAAACCAAGCCTGGAGACTTGCAGTCTTAGCAAAGTGTCTGAGGAATGTCTTTTTGTTACCTGATCCTGTATTGTGAGAACGGTTTTGAAGGAAACGGTCAACGCAGAATACAAGTTTCAATGTGTCAAATACAATGAGCAGACAAGCGACTGCAGCAGGATAACCTGCTTATTCTCAAAGCAGTTTCATTTAAACAGGTGATTTACACAACTCAAACTTTTTCAAGTGCCGCAATATGTTTTTTGTACAAACTCCACCTGTGTAATAATCATTAGGCAGAACATTGGAAGCTTACTTGAGCAACATCACATGACCTGTAGATATAAATCCAATAACATCCCTTGTAGTATTAAAATACATTTGTAATGGTGTGGCTCTCCCTATTGTATGTATCCTGTGCAAACTCATCTCTGCTCTTAAATAATAACCTGGATTAGTAAATGTTTATAAGCAATATGAGCGATCGTTTCCTAATTCTGCTTACCATCAGCTGAACAAAGTACTTTATTTAGAGACTCAATCTAGAGACTCAATAAAATGATACAATTCAGTTGACACCTTACTGTGTTGTATTTACTTCCTCCAACTTCAACCCTTAATTGAACTTGTGGAACCACTCGGGTCCAAAATCTTACAGCGGATTGGTGCAGGCAGGGTGCTGCTGCTGCCCCCTTTATTCACACAGTGAGGTCTGGAAAGATCGTGTAAATGTGTGTGTGTGGAACAAGAAGGAAACAGGACTAAAGCACAAGAACGAGCAGCGAATGAGCCGCGACTGTACCAAAGACAAACTCAACAGCACTGGAGCGGAATACAATGAAACCATTTATCTAAAAATAGATTCGCAGTCAAACAGTTCAATCAAACACTGAAACCCCATGTGCTGCTGCCTGTATGTTGATATTAAATCACAAATCATTATTCTAACCCTCTGCAATATGGTCTGTGACTGTCTCAGTGGGACTCTATACAAGACATCACTTTACCAGAAGGATACCATTGAAGGCTCTTAAATTAGACTGGCTAAGATTTACCAATCTAGTACTTTATTAATTTCTAGACTACCTATTTAAATATATAAAATAATACAATGTCTTGATTAGACTCCTTATAACCAATATTAGGACAGAACTGTGTTATTAACAACGCTTATAATAATCAAACACTTTAAAACGTGTCCGAAGAGAAATTCTAACCAAGATCTTTCCAACAGAAGGTAGTTTAAGGTGCTGGATTGACCAAGCAATACCACACAATAAAATCAATCTTACCTTGAAATATTAAAGGCTGTTTAATGTCTGCATCTGCAGCGTTTATACACGCTCGCACAGCTTTCAGCTCGTTCTCTGATATTTCCAATCTCAGCTTCAGACTTTCATTCTCTTTCTCCTTTTTGTTACATTTCCACTCTGAATTCAGTGAATTTGCTGACGACAGCTTTAGTAATCGCGCACAAGACGGTGTGTAGAGCCGCTTTCACTGCGTGCTCGATGGTAGAGGCGAGCTCGTCTTGAAAGAGCGACACGGACACGCTGACGCGTCCATCTTCACTGGTTTGAGTTTCACACTGGTCTAGCGGAATCCTCTTTTCAAACAGAAACACCGGCTGCGGTTTGTATTTAGTAATATTTATTTTTTACTGTAGCCTTCCCATTCAAATATATTCATCACTTCTTCTGGTGTGATAAAGAAAGAACACAAACAACATGCTTTGCAAGGAGTAACTTTACTTTGGTCTTTCAGAATCGCGCAGAGCTCTGCTGGAGCTTCAACGCGTTTGTTTCTCAGTAAATCATCTCATTGAAAAGCTCGACTTGTCTGTAGCTGCGACTGACGCGCTCCGCTCTGTGTGTGAAATTCAACACAGAAAAGGGATGCTTTCCTTTTCAAGGAACTCCGTGCAGGTGATAAACAAACACAAAAATCAATAATTATTAGAAAACATTTCATCCCAGCCTAAATCCTTTAAACAGCAGGAGACAGCGTGTTGTAAAATCATCACTGACTGCAGCCACCTCTCCACACATGAACAAAACAAACCTCTCTATTTCCTGTACTGAAATGAAAGCGTCACCAGCAGAAGGCGGGTCTGGTTGGAACCATCGCGTATTATTGGCTGTAGAAGCACTCTATCCCCAGCATGTGAGCCTGATTGGCTGTAGAAACACTCTATCCCCAGCATGTGAGCCTGATTGGCTGGCCTCCCTGTCGGAGGCGGTTATGAAACTGGATGCCAGAGTTCGCCATGTTGGCTCTTTCAGCGCTGTGTTCAATGCGATGCATTCAGGCGCGTTAAGTAAGTGAGCCGCTCAGAAAGCACACGGAGCTGAATTTAAATGACTTAACGCTCTGCTACAGGAGAGCGCTGAGCGACTTTTAAAAATGGAGAATAATAATGATTTGCTTGTTTGTGTTTCTGAGGTGATGGTAGATGAAATGGCCCCGTGTGAAGTTACTGTCCCCTGCTGGACCTCGCTGAGTTCGGCGCTCTGTTTGGACTGAACCTCATATCTGTCTGTGTTTAATACCGACAATACCGACGTTAATAATGAACATTATGAATAATATTAATACTACAAGCCTAATAATAATACATTAATAACTATAAAACAGCTCTACATTTAAAAAGAAAAATGAAATTAAATGATACAAATTCGAAAACAACCCTTTTTACATTATTGTCTACATGCATCATCTCAAATAATTACAGTGTCATTTATCAGACCCTTCGGCGTTGTCTTTTGAAAAATTAAACCTGCCAGACCGAACGCAGGCTAACATTCAATCAGTCAATCAATCAATTATTAATATATATTTTCTATAGCGCCCGATATGCGCTTCACAAACTCTACTTAAAAACAACAAAATATCTAATTGTAAGGCTGGTCGAACAAAATAAGTCTTCAGTGTAATTTTAAACAAAGAGCGCTTTCCACGATTTAAGATGCTTTAGAGAGACAGAATATTGGAATTGGCAGCCGAAACTGGGGGATAAAACTGCCTGTGATCAAAGTGGGCAGAAAAGTTGCATACTTTGCATACCGTATTTGGTAGAAAAGAAAACGGATCATCTCTGATTTGCAACGTTTCCATGGTTCGGCCCGGCCACTGCCGTGTGACTGGTTAAAACGATGAGTTCAGTTTTTTTCTGTTGCTTGGTAATTCAGTGATGAGGCAGTTGTAGCAGAGTGGCGCAGCGGAAGCGTGCTGGGCCCATAACCCAGAGGTCGATGGATCGAAACCATCCTCTGCTAGCTTGTTTTTCTTCTGTTAGCAAAGTAGTTTTTCTAAAATATTAACTGAAGGCAATTAATTAATATTACATTTCGCAATCAAGGATCATATAATGCGCAAGGATACTTGTCTTTCATAAGAGCTGAAATAAATTATAGCGCTTTGAGATTATATGTTACTAGCGGATTGTTTAGAAATGTACCCAATTATATTATAACTGTTCTAAAAAAGAATGTTATCTCGAAAAACGAGCCTTGTCAAGCTGAAATAGCTCAGCTGGGAGAGCGTTAGACTGAAGATCTAAAGGTTCCTGGTTCGATCCCGGCTTTCGGCAAACAGCAAGAATTTTTTTGTTTTGTATTATTTTGAACTAAAAAACAGAGCACATTTTTTTCTTCAGTGTAATTGGAAGAAATAACAACGTATCAGAGTGCCATTTTCTAATGTGATTAAGAAATGCAAAAAGCATCGTCCCTGGGTGGGCTTGAACCACCAACCTTTCGGTTAACAGCCGAACGCGCTAACCGATTGCGCCACAGAGACCATCCTGCTCAGCCAAAACTGAGACCACATCTAAGAAGAAAGCAACACTGGACGAAAGTCTAATCTCAATTACATGTATACAAACCAATGCAAGCAAACTTCAAGCCATTTATATTTATTCCCAAATAACACAAACTCTTCAATTGCTAAAAAATATTTAAAAATCTCCCTTTGTGCTTCTCGGAAGGCATACGATGGAGGGCGCACTGCAGTTTTTCAGTATGGGGAATATTACAAATTAGGAGACTGTGCTTTAAAATACACATGTAGGGCGGGCGTCTCTGTTACAAAGAATTGGCACACTTTGTATTTATCTCCATAATGCGTTGGGACTAAATACGCAGAAACATTAAAACTAATTGGAGAATGCGGGCATCGATCCCGCTACTTCTCGCATGCTAAGCGAGCGCTCTACCATTTGAGCTAATTCCCCTTGAATTGAGCATGTGATTCTCATAGGCTACATCGCAGCTTGATACGAGCAATTCAGATTGTCTGACTAGTCTGCCAATTGCAAATTCAAAAAATAAATAAATAAAATAAAAAGCAAATATTTCAACGAGAGGTATGCTTTCAATTTCTTCAAAAAGTAGTCTCAGCTCGTTTATTCAGTCGCTTATAAATCCACAATCTGTGTCCCGATGCAGCAGCGCTGTGTGCTGTGGCTCGAGCTTGTTTGACGAGGCAGGCAGTGCAAAAATGCCAAAACTTGCTTTTGTATCACATGACAAACTTAAGGTATGCTTTAACGGCTTGGCTGTCTCAAGTTAGTTTGTATTGTTAATGTAACACCTCATTGTTGCCCAGTCATTGTTTCATATGAAGTAGAGCTTGCCAGTTGGGGGCGACGGTCTGCAAATAAAAGTTAAGACTATATTTGCAAGGATCATTTATAGAATGAAACACGTTTTGAAGGGATTGGTCTCGGTATCCTATAACGCCCCATATGCGCTTCACAAACTCTACTTAAAAACAAGAACATATCTAATTGTAAGCCTGGTCGAACAAAATAAGTCTTCAGTGTAATTTTAAACAAAGAGCGCTTTCCACGATTTAAGATGCTTTAGAGACAGAATATTGGAATTGGCAGCCGAAACTGGGGGATAAAACTGCCTGTGATCAAAGTGGGCAGCAAAGTTGCATACTTTGCATACCTTTTTTGGGAGAAAAGAAAACGGATCATCTCTGATTTGCGACGTTTCCATGGTTTGGCCCGGCCACTGCCGTGTGACTGGTTAAAACGATGTTCAGTTTTTTTCTGCTGCTTGGTAATTCAGTGGTGAGGCAGCTGTAGCAGAGTGGCGCAGCGGAAGCGTGCTGGGCCCATAACCCAGAGGTCGATGGATCGAAACCATCCTCTGCTAGCTTGTTTTTCTTCTGTTAGCAAAGTAGTTTTTCTAAAATATTAACTGAAGGCAATTAATTAATATTACATTTCGCAATCAAGGATCATATAATGCGCAAGGATACTTGTCTTTCATAAGAGCTGAAATAAATTATAGCGCTTTGAGTTAGTTAGTAGCGGATTGTTTAGAAATGTACTTAAATTATATTACAACTGTTCTAAAAAAGAATGTTATCTCGAAAAAAGAGTCTTGTCAAGCCGAAATAGCGTTAGACTGAAAATCTAAAGGTCCCTGGTTTGATCCCAGGTTTCGGCATCAGCAAGAATTTTTTTTGTTTTGTATTATTTTGAACTAAAAAACAGAGAACATTTTTTTCTTCAGTGTAATTGTAGTTAATAATAACATATTACGTTGCCATTTTCTAATGTGATTAAGATATGCAAAAAGCATCGTCCCTGGGTGGCCTTGAACCACCAACCTTTCGGTTAACAGCTGAACGCGCTAACCGATTGCTCCACAGAGACCAAACTACTCACCTGAAACTGAGACCACATCTAAGAAGAAAGCAACACTGGGCAGGAAAGTGTAATAATTGCATGTATTCAAACCAATGCAAGCAAACTTCAAGCCATTTATATTTATTCCCAAATAACACAAACTCTTCAATTGCTAAAAAATATTTAAAAATCTCCCTTTGTGCTTCTCGGAAGGCATACGATGGAGGGCGCACTGCAGTTTTTCAGTATGGGGAATATTACAAATTAGGAGACTGTGCTTTAAAATACACATGTAGGGCGGGCGTCTCTGTTACAAAGAATTGGCACACTTTGTATTTATCTCCATAATGCGTTGGGACTAAATACGCAGAAACATTAAAACTAATTGGAGAATGCGGGCATCGATCCCGCTACTTCTCGCATGCTAAGCGAGCGCTCTACCATTTGAGCTAATTCCCCTTGAATTGAGCATGTGATTCTCATAGGCTACATCGCAGCTTGATACGAGCAATTCAGATTGTCTGACTAGTCTGCCAATTGCAAATTCAAAAAATAAATAAATAAAATAAAAAGCAAATATTTCAACGAGAGGTATGCTTTCAATTTCTTCAAAAAGTAGTCTCAGCTCGTTTATTCAGTCGCTTATAAATCCACAATCTGTGTCCCGATGCAGCAGCGCTGTGTGCTGTGGCTCGAGCTTGTTTGACGAGGCAGGCAGTGCAAAAATGCCAAAACTTGCTTTTGTATCACATGACAAACTTAAGGTATGCTTTAACGGCTTGGCTGTCTCAAGTTAGTTTGTATTGTTAATGTAACACCTCATTGTTGCCCAGTCATTGTTTCATATGAAGTAGAGCTTGCCAGTTGGGGGCGACGGTCTGCAAATAAAAGTTAAGACTATATTTGCAAGGATCATTTATAGAATGAAACACGTTTTGAAGGGATTGGTCTCGGTATCCTATAACGCCCCATATGCGCTTCACAAACTCTACTTAAAAACAAGAACATATCTAATTGTAAGCCTGGTCGAACAAAATAAGTCTTCAGTGTAATTTTAAACAAAGAGCGCTTTCCACGATTTAAGATGCTTTAGAGACAGAATATTGGAATTGGCAGCCGAAACTGGGGGATAAAACTGCCTGTGATCAAAGTGGGCAGCAAAGTTGCATACTTTGCATACCTTTTTTGGGAGAAAAGAAAACGGATCATCTCTGATTTGCGACGTTTCCATGGTTTGGCCCGGCCACTGCCGTGTGACTGGTTAAAACGATGTTCAGTTTTTTTCTGCTGCTTGGTAATTCAGTGGTGAGGCAGCTGTAGCAGAGTGGCGCAGCGGAAGCGTGCTGGGCCCATAACCCAGAGGTCGATGGATCGAAACCATCCTCTGCTAGCTTGTTTTTCTTCTGTTAGCAAAGTAGTTTTTCTAAAATATTAACTGAAGGCAATTAATTAATATTACATTTCGCAATCAAGGATCATATAATGCGCAAGGATACTTGTCTTTCATAAGAGCTGAAATAAATTATAGCGCTTTGAGTTAGTTAGTAGCGGATTGTTTAGAAATGTACTTAAATTATATTACAACTGTTCTAAAAAAGAATGTTATCTCGAAAAAAGAGTCTTGTCAAGCCGAAATAGCGTTAGACTGAAAATCTAAAGGTCCCTGGTTTGATCCCAGGTTTCGGCATCAGCAAGAATTTTTTTTGTTTTGTATTATTTTGAACTAAAAAACAGAGAACATTTTTTTCTTCAGTGTAATTGTAGTTAATAATAACATATTACGTTGCCATTTTCTAATGTGATTAAGATATGCAAAAAGCATCGTCCCTGGGTGGCCTTGAACCACCAACCTTTCGGTTAACAGCTGAACGCGCTAACCGATTGCTCCACAGAGACCAAACTACTCACCTGAAACTGAGACCACATCTAAGAAGAAAGCAACACTGGGCAGGAAAGTGTAATAATTGCATGTATTCAAACCAATGCAAGCAAACTTCAAGCCATTTATATTTATTCCCAAATAACATAAACTCTTCCATTGCTAAAAAAATATATAAAAAAATATCCCTTTGTGCTTCTCGGAAGGCATACGATGGAGGGCGCACTGCAGTTTTTCAGTCGGGAATATTACAAATTAGGAGACTGGTTTAAAATACACATGTAGGGTGGGCGTCTCTGTTACAAAGAATTGTCACACTGTATGTATCTCCATAATGCGTTGGGACTAAATACGCAGATATATTAAAAGTACTTGGTGAATGCGGGCATCGATCCCGCTAGTTCTCGCATGCTAAGCAAATGCTCTACCATTTGAGCTAATTCCCCCTGATTTATGTCAGCGATTCTCATAGGCTACATCACAGCTTGATACGAGCAATTCAGATTGTCAGATTTTTTATTGGCAATGTAGTCTCTGCCATTTGCGAATTCAAAAAATAAATTGATTAACTAAATATTAGAGGTATGTTTTCAATTTCTTTAAAAAGTAGTCTCAGCTCGTTGATTCAGTCGCTTTAAAATCCACCTCTGTGTCCCGATGCAGCAGCGCTGAGTGCTGTGCCTCGAGCTTGTTGGACGAGGCAGGCAATGCAAAAATGCCAAAACTTGCTTTTGTATCACATGACACACTTAAGGTCTGCTTTAACGACTTGGCTGTCTCAAGTTAGTTTGTATTGTTAATGGAACACCTCGTTTATGGAAAACATGTTTTGAAGGGATTGGTCTCGGTATCCACCAGGAGGAGTGGGGGTGTGTTCTCCTCAGCACCGAGCTGACAATGAGTGTTGTTTTCGGGCACCTGCTCGCTGCTAGTGATGACACTCCAATCTTCAGTCGGGGGTTGTTGAAGGAAGGGGACACATTTTGAGTGCGTATCTCATACTGGTAGAAACGCAGAAAAAAGAAACCATCAAGCCTACAATTGTTCAGTTGCTTAAATCAATAAGCAAATTTCAAATTGATCAAAGCTAATGTTAAAACTATTTAAGAACACTTTAAATAGGTCTTGACTGATATAAAAATATAGTAATGTGATTTGCATTACGCAGGACTAGATGAGCTTAAATAAAGACATTACATCTGAAAATAACTTGTGCTTACCCCCACTTACAAGGAAAGTGTCAAACTTTGTATTCGTTCTCATAACGTGTTAGAAAATGTAAACAGCAGTTGGAGAATGCCGAAGTCGATCATCCTAGCATGTTAAACGAGGGCATTTCTCATGTAAGCTACTTCCACTAATAGATCGTTTATACTGTTCTCAATGGTCCGCATCCCAGCCTGAGACCACGATCCAGTGGTAGACGGAGATGTTTTTAAAAGTAATATGTTATTTGGAATATTAAAACAATCAAGTTAAATAACATGTTTGGACACAAAATATTTTTCAGTGACTTCAACAAGTAGTCTGTTTACAACAAAATGCAATCTGTGTTAGGAACACTATTTTAGTCGGATTTAAAATGGAAATTAAAATGGTATTGAGTGCTGACAAGAGTTTGGTGTCAGCTGTTGATTTCATTGAAACAATCTTTTATAGTAAAATGAACACATTTATTCCTTTTAAAAATAAGTAAAAGTGAACTGTCAGAAGTGGGATTTGAACCCACGCCTCCATCTGGAGACCAGAACACACATTTCGTTGGAAAGACGGAGTCCTTGAGTCTGGCGCCTTAGACCGCTCGGCCATCCTGACAAGCTGCGTTTGTTACAGCAGAAAACCGCATTATTTATTTCAGCACACACTAGGGTTCTCGTATCAAGGCCAGAATGGGTTTATTACGCACATACCAACTGTTGCTCCATGAATGATGTAATGACAAGTGTAAAAAAGAAACGATTGAAGCCAACCCAAAAAAGTAAGATTATTTATTTCAATATCGTTATAGTTACAAACAATGCACACATTTTACAATAGCAATTGCTATATGACAATGACCAATTAGTAATTTTGTTGCAATTGAGAGGAACGGTAGTGCCTCGCACAAGTTAGAAAAACTTGTTTGAAACTACCGAGAGTCTCTATACAGCTCAAAGAGTTCAGCTGTTTTTACCATGTTGCAGCAGCAAGGGTGTGTAGCGACTATTCAAACAGAAAAGCTAAATAACTGGACATCTACCAATCCTGTGAAACATACCAGGGTGTGCAAGCAGTTTGATATCCACACAATTTATATTAAACACATTATTTATGTTTTAAAACAGCACATATCGAAGGAGGGAAAAAAATAATACAGTGGTTTGGACTTGAAACATGACGTTCTTGAAGAGCACACGACCTTGAAATGCGACCTTTTTTAAGCTTACATCCAAACCTGACCAGCTTTCGCTAACATGTTTGGACACAAAATATTTTTCAGTGACTTCACCAAGTAGTCTGTTTACAACAAAAATACAATCTGTGCTAGGAACGCTATTTTAGTCCGATTTAAAATGTTATTAAAAACGAAGTGTGTGTATTTGTTCTTGGTTTGTGATATATATGGTCTGTGTTTATAGATCTTGGGACGTTGCACCAAGTAGTCGTGGCCAAGTGGTTAAGGTGATGGGCTTGATCACTGCTGGTGTCGTGTCCCTTTTTATGTCTTCGTTGTTAATTCTTAAAGGTCTGTTAAGCTTAAAGGTATCAATTATTACTTGCTGTACTTTAAATTTCTTCCAAACTAGTATTTGCAAACACGTTAAAAAATGAAATAGAGATAAAGAAAGCTTTGACCTCGACGTGATTTGAACACGCAACCTTCTGATCTGGAGTCAGACGCGCTACCGTTGCGCCACGAAGTCCTGGCATAGTGTAGAGTTGTTATTCAATGCTAGATTGTACAGCAAGCATGCCAAACACATGGTAATGCCGACGCTGATACTATTAAAACACTCGGTATCACCAGGGTCATGGGAAACAGCCGACTCAATACGTGTTCGTAGCCAGCAGGGCTATGAAGTTAAAGGAAGTGTGTTTGATTCTCAGCTTTAAATGTAAAGAAAACATAAAACAATGCGATTTGCTTTTATAATGTTCATTATTTGAAACGTGGGCATAAACACAGTTATACTGGCTGGGAATCGTCTCGGGTCAATTACTTGGAAAGCAGCTGTGCTGACCAATATATCACCAATAGGGAAAAGCTGGCAGTACTGAGTGACACAGAAGACGGATTTTCTCAGCGCGTCTCCTCTGAATGCGCACTGGCACAAAGGGGCTTTGCTCATCTAATGACGTGACAGAATGCAATAATGTATTGGGTTAATTTACCAACAAAAGAAACATAAATACATGTGTATGTATTTTTTGTGAATAAACTATCTTGCTTCTACGATGGGACCAGAGACCTTACATCCGCAATCTAATGATCGGCCAAACCCAGAACTACCTTGTCTTGACCAGGGAGTCATATTGTAAAAACAAACTGCAAAGGTTCCACTGGGGATCGAACCCAGGACCTTCTGCGTGTAAAGCAGACGTGATAACCACTACACTATGGAACCATGTCAGAACGTGAGTTTTGTGTTTGAAACGCATTGGCAATTATTAACATTACTATGAACAAGTGTGATACTAGAAAGGAAACCGAATCAGACACCATCATGCCGGGAGTAGGGAAGTTGTTTTACCCACATATTTGTTAAGACTATACTTTCAGGGATCATTTCTATAGTTTGATTCTTGTGAAATGCGTGTCTAAAGTGTCTGGTCTCGCTAACCATGATGAGGAGTTACAGTGTTTTCTTCTGAGCGTGAAGCGGGTCTTGAATGCTGCTTCACTGTAGCTGTTCTTGATCATTGATGAACGTTCCGCTCTCTTTTGAGGGTCGAGGAAGAAAACAGGCTGAGTGGTTCGCGACATTTTATAAATGGTAAACAAAAGATAAAAAGGCGTTTTATATTTGTTAGCATCGTGATATGTATTACAAAATAAAGTTTCATAAAGATAGAATATATTATCTAGTTTATTATTATTATTATTTGTTTATTTAGCAGACGCCTTTATCCAAGGCGACTTACAGAGACTAGGGTGTGTGAACTATGCATCAGCTGCAGAGTCACTTACAATTACGTCTTACCCGAAAGACAGAGCACAAGGAGGTTAAGTGACTTGCTCAGAGTCACACAATGAGTCAAAGGCTGAGGTGGGATTTGAACCGGGGACCTCCTGGTTACAAGCCCTTTTCTTTAACCACTGGACCACACAGCCTCCTTGTTTAAGTGTGTAGTGTTTGGAAAGCGGGTTATTAATATTAAATAACAGTGGATTCTTGTGTTTTAAGCGACGCCTACTGGAAGAGAAGTTCATTACATGCATTTGCAGTCCGAAACTGGAGCAGAATAATCTAGGTTACACTCACATTTTGGTGCATGTGTCGGTTTAGCTGGAAACAGTATTTTCTCATTAGAAATGACTGTTAGTATAACAAGGAAACTGCAAGCAAGGACTAAAAACACCAGAATGAGTATGAGCTGGCTGAGGTTGAAGATGAAGGGCGTCCTTTGTTGAGGGTAAAGTGGATAAATATCATTGTAGAATGTCATCTTTCAATGAGTTGAAAACAAACACGGAACAGTGCAAACAGTTATTCAGTACTTCTCGCTGACCAGAACACTAACGCTGTCTGCAAACGTCATTGTCTTTGTTAAAAATAGACAGGAAAATCAAATAATGTTTTTTAGCTGGTTGACTAGTCATTAAAATGTGCGTCCTTGAACAGCTTCTAATGTGTTTAAACTGTATACTACTTTATCAATATGATTAAACCATCATGTTGTGGAAATCACGTGGATATATATATATATATATATATATATATATATATATATATATATATATATATATATATATATATATATATATATATATATATATATATACGCACATACATATATACATATATATATATATATATATATATATATATATATATATATATATATATATATATATATATATATATATATATATAACAAAACTAAAAACTTACCTACCTTTTAACCAGTGATCTCGATATATTGAGCAATTGGAATTTATTAAGATCTCTCCGGGGAGCAGTGATGTGCATGAAAAGATGGTGAGTTTTGATCCTTTCTCTTTTTATAGCCCCCTCCAAGATATCATAAAGGATGATGTTATATTTACTTAGCTTGTCAGGAAATATCTGGGGAATATCTGGGGAATTTTGGTGGCAAGATTTATGTACCCCACCCAGTGTCTCTGTACCCGCTTCTTCAGGAAATCCACGATTCACTCTGAAGCAAGAACTCTGCTCAAAGTGTTCTTTGTCTTCTTCTCGGTGGGAGCTGAAGGCTCGTCTCCATATAAATCCTATTGGTATGCATTGTGCTGTAGTGTCTGGTGCTGTTTTATCCAGTTGTCTTAAAGCAATACTGTATTCCTGAATAGATGAAGTATATTTTTACGATTTACTAAAAAAATAAATAAAAAAAAACTCAATTTTGACTCCATTAACCAACCAGCCGGAGCAACGCACTTAAAGGTATTTTATTTAATTTATAAATGCTGTTTGCTAATAATTTGCATTAAATGCAAAAGTAATGATAGGTATGTTTTCAAATAGGAATTACAATCTGATACTGGCGTGCTATTTTTGGGCTGCAGGCCGACTCGGGGAGGCTAAAGAGTGTGGAGTTTAGTGAAACACCAGCTGATTGAAAGAAGGAACTTGCCACGGGTTGGGGTCTGCTTCTGGGACCGGGCTTTGAAACTTGCGGACCATCACACAACCTCCACCATGGCAGCAGTGTGGAGTAGTGGTTAGGGCTCTGGACTCTTGACCAGAGGGTTGTGGGTTCAATCCCCAGTGGGGGACACTGCTGTTGTACCCTTGAGCAAGGTACTTTACCTAGATTGCTCCAGTAAAAACCCAACTGTATAAATGGGTAATTATATGTAAAATAATGTGATATCTGTATAATGTGAAATAATGTATAATGTGATATCTTGTAACAATTGTAAGTCGCCCTGGATAAGGGCGTCTGCTAAGAAATAAATAATAATAATAATAATGTTTAACACTGGGCATGGTTAACTTTTTTTTACTGCAAGGTGTAGTATTCTGTAGTAAAATTACTACAGCCAGCGAAAGTCCAGTATCCGGGTGCACGGAATGGTTCACAAGACCTCATCGTTGAAATGGCTTAACGCTCCGAGTCTCTCCATTGTATTCCCCTTGATGTCCTGGTAACTCTTGCTTTTTTCTATTTATTTATTTTTTAAACGGTAAATCACTGGTGTTGTCATGGTAAGTTCACAGGGTGCACTATGTTCCTTCAGGAGTCCTGCAGAGGAAGTGCTTCACAAGAGCAGTTAAACATAGTACTTCCATGGTCAGGTCATTGAATAGACAGAGCAGCCTTTTCTGAGGGTAGAGATTAAAGAGTGAAGGATGTAGTGGCCTCAGTAGTGTATTAGAGAGCTGTATATTTCAAAGGAGTGTCTCTCTATTTGTACATTTCTATTATTGGCAAAATCCAAAGCCAGGGCTCCTTCTTTATATCCCCTCCCACAGGATACAGAACACCTCACTATGTGAGTATGTATTAAATGAAGATGGCATTTCTTATTAAGAGCAGCTAATTCATACTATTATACAATAATACCCCATTCCATATTCTCAACATCATCTGTAGGAGGCCCCATTGTTAACATGTATTCATTTCTTGTGACGCGCACAGTACATGTGTATTGTATTGTAGTGTACAGTCACATTTTTATTTAAATATCAGATTCACACTTACCACGAGCACAGATGCTATAATCTGGAAATGAAATAAACATACACCATTAAATACAATTTAAAAATATATATACAATTCATTTCTACATATTAATGTACCATAATAAAATAAAATACTTACAACAGTAAGCTGTTCCAAAGAAAAAGAAAAACAGAAACAGTGGTTATTGGATTTAATAGTTCACTTTATATTCATGTTTGAGTTCCATTTACTGGAATGTTTTCTGTTCCTCTTAGAATATCAGTTGATTTTGATAGCTGTTACTGGCTTAATGAAGACACCAAGGGGCACATTTCAAAGTGTTTCCTCCAGTCTGTCCAGAACTATGAAACCACTCCATGGTAGAATATGTTGTAATACTGAAGTGTTTCTCAATGTCTTCAATCAATTGACCTTCAGTCTACAATCCATGCAGTTCACCCAAACCAGGAGCCAGCTCCAGAGAGACACACACTTACTTCTGTAGTATCTTTTGGACAGGGCATCCTTCTTCACTACCATGGACTGTGTCAGGACCACTTCAGAATCCACTTCAGGAGACAGAAAGCACGTGAAGATCATTAAACAAACAGTAGGTTGCATCCCTTCTATTTAAACACAGACCATGTTGAGGAACTCTCCAAATTTGGATTAGGATTTCAATGTACATTAAAGAAGATTGCTGAACAGTAAGGAGCTTCAGATTTCATTTTGTTAGAGTGTGTGTTACAATGTTTTCACCTGAGTTCAGGAGCTGCTCTTCAGTTCTAGTTGCCTGTCTTAGATATATGTACATAATGTAGGCTGGATCAGTCAAAGTGTCTTTATAGAAAGACTGCTATGCACTAGATGGTGATGGCACTTACTAACAGAAAGATATTTCAGTCTGCATTACATATGAAAAGAATCACACAGACTTATGCACAAAACAACTGTGGTGAACTATGAAAGGCGCTATATAAAATAAATATTGATTGATAAAAAGGTAAGGGAACAGGACAACCTTTTAGTCAAGTTATTATATCTCAGTTGGGCGATCCTTCTTACTGACATTTAAGGTGATCGATTAATACAATACGTCTTATTAAAGGTGCTACATCAACACATTTAAATTCACATGTTAAATGCAAACAGGTGAAATATTTTCAAAGTGTATATCCCTCAAGCTTTGTGTTTTCCTCTTCCGCATCAGTGTGACAGACAGACAGACAGACAGACAGACAGACAGACAGACACTCAACCGAAGAAGCTACAGGCCATCTGTACTCACTGTCAGCTCTTTTCTCCATCATATTTTCTCCTATCAGGTAAAACAGAAATAGGTTTATACAGTTAGACGTACATTAGGAAACAGATCTGGGCACTTTGTGTTAGTGCCAGTAGAGAAACAGCAGCTAAATGTGCTCAGATTCACTGGGGTTTGGCCTTAAGTCTATCATCTGTAATTCACAATGTGTTCCTCTTGAAGGTTTAACATTGTACCCACACACTACCCAGACGTGCTTTTCAAAGGACTCACCCAACTCCCGCTCTCCTTTGAGTCCATCACTGTCCAGTTCAGCATCACTGTCACCTGAATCCTCTGCCTCTGGAACAGGGAGAAGAGAGCTTCATAGGACACTCAACACAGGGAGGCAGAGAGTTCCCCATTACATTGCAATGCAGAGCTGTGAGGTTTAACCAGGAGATTCCTGGATATACAGTAGCCCTTGATGTTATGCATGATTAGCGATGATTAGTCAGATTGGGTTTCTAAACAAATTGTGTGGTCTGTGCAAGACTGTGCTTTTTTGTCATTGCTTAACTTAAATCCTGCAAATAAGAAACTTTCTTTCTTTCTTTCTCTTTCTTTCTGTTTCTTTCTTTCTGTTTGTTTCTCTTTTTTCTTTCTTTCTGTTTCTTTCTTTTTTTCTGTTTGTTTCTCTTTATTTCATTCTTTCTTTCTTTCTTTGTTTGTTTCTCTTTCTTTGTTTCATTCTTTCTTTCTTTCTTTCTGTTTGTTTCTCTTTTTTTCTTTCTTTCTGTTTCTTTCTTTCTTTCTGTTTGTTTCTCTTTCTTTCATTCTTTCTTTCTTTCTTTCTGTTTGTTTCTTTGTTTCATTCTTTTTCTTTCTTTCTGTTTGTTTCTCTTTCTTTCTTTCTTTCTTTCTTTCTTTCTTTCTTACTTTCTTTCTTTCTTTCTTTCTTTCCTTACCCAGCGCTCTCTTATTCTCCAGTGCTCCTTCCTGCTCCTCTGAGTCTTCCAAAGTGTTGCTGAGATCTGTAAACACAGGCTGTGGTTACATTTTTAATGAGAACAGTCCTGTGTTGTATCCAGTGCTATGAAAGGAATGACAGCATGGAATGGAGAATGCAAACGGACCGATTAGGAAAACTGGGATTTTTTTTAAATTGTATTAAGATTTTTGTATCTGTATTGAAAACATGTAATTATGGTCATAAAATTCTGCACTTTTGTTAATAACTGCAACAGTGTAGAATAGTTTAATTAATATTATATAAATAAACCACTTTAAAGTGCCACATATTATATAAGGCAAGGAACTGTAATAAATCAACTTGCAGTAAACAGTTTGCATTTTTAATATCTCTTAAATAAATTATTATATTAAATCTGCTGTATAAAAAGTGGTTTGAATATTAGCACAATAAATGAAAGAGCAGGTCTATATGTTTCAAGGATATGTATATTTTGTGAAAAAGGTAAATCAAACTGAATGAACATTTTAAAATCTCAGTGTATTTTATTCACACCCTGCAATGGTTTATTATGGGATTGAGTTCTGGAAGAATGGATCTTACCCAGTTCTCTCTTGCTGGCCTGGTAATCATCATCTCCCAGCTCTTCAGAGTCCTCAAGGAGGCTCCTTGCATCTGCACACAGAGGAAATGGAGGGGGTGGAATCATTCTTTTAAATGGCAATGTACAAATTAAGAACAAAGAAGGATATTCTTATGATAAATTGATTATTCAATGATGCAGCATTGAGGAAAAGCCTGCCTTCTCCACTATGTTATCTCATGGAAGACTGTCTGCTATCTCCCTACCCTTCTGTTATTCTGATGAAAGTCAGTCAATGCCATCTCTTCCCCCATTTATTTTAGGCTGAAGGCAATCAATGCAATCCCTCCCTCCCTCCCCATGTTACTCAGGAGAAAGGCAGTCTTACCAGCCCCTGACAGAAGACATGCTGTCAGGACCGAGAGGAGAATGGCTCTTGTAGTCCAGGATTTCATCTTGACAAGGTGCTGATGCTGCTTTTCCACTCTTCAGCTGCTCTGGTCCCTGCACCCTGCTCTGTTTTATACCCTCTCCCTGGCAAATGCACTCCTTCACCACTAAACCCTCATCAAGGACCCTTTCTTTCTCTACACTGTGATACTGTGTGATGCCCTCCTCTTCCAAATTTCCATACTTCACTTGAAAACTATTTCCTCTATACCCTATGATCCAAATCTATTGACACAGTGTCAGTGATCTCCATTGTTCTCTTAACACAGAGCAGGATCAGTGCTGGGATCAGCAGGTGCAGACAGGTGGCCCCATATACAGTATTAAAGGCAAAAGAATGATTAGTTATCAGTCATGCAAAATGAAGCATTCTCTGGAATTTCATATCTACAGTACAGTACTGCAAACACCTGGCTCACAAACATGTTCATTATACCAGGTGTTGTGGTTGAGCTGCTTCTTTCATTAGCAAATCAGTCAGCTGCTGTACGGTGTGGAGTGCATGTTTCTTATTGAAACATTTTACAAATGTATTACCAAGTCTCTTTTTAGAAGGAAAAAAGTAGGATTGAAATACACAGTGGGTGTGAGAGAAAGACCTTGGTGTTGTGATAGACTTATTTCTACCAGCAACAGGGATGCAATCATAAAGATGAAGACTAATCCCGGGGCTTAAAGGAATGAGCTGTGAAGAGGGTAATGAATTTGTTTAGCTTGAACACAGAACAATTAGGCGGACTTGACTGAAGTCTTTAAAAACTTGAAAGGTGTTGACAAAGTTCACCCAAACTAATACCTCAAGCATAGCACTGACACCAGGGTCAGAGGGCACTGTTGGAAATTAAGTGTGGATAGCTATAGGATGGAGGGTAGGAGACACCTTCTCACAGAGTGTGGTGAGGGGATGGAATGGGTTACCAAGTCATGTTGTTAGGGCTGGGATCCTTTAAGACCCGACTTAACAGGTTTGAGATTAATCAGCTGCTGCACTGATGGGCCGAATGTCCTCCCTGGTTCTGTGTTCTGAATTCTGGATCTCCAGTGTGCTGGCATTGATTGGTAACTCCTCTCCAGAGTCAGTTGTTTTCCTTGTACACTCAACCAACCCTAAATATGCTGAGAGAACAGTTGAGGGAACTAAATCTATTCAGTCTGGACCAAAAAAAAGACTAGAGGAGACTAAAAAGCTTTTAAAAAGTTGGAGTTAACTGTAGTCACTCTTTTAAGCACAGCAGAGAGACCAGGACTAGAGTACACAGTTATAAACTGAGTGGAGACAGACTTAGGACAGAGGTTAGGAGACACATCTTCTCACAGTAAGTTACTTAACCTCCTTGTTCTCCGTCCTTCGGATGAGATGTAAAACCGAGGTCCTATTGGAAGTGACTCTGCAGCAGAAATTGTTGGTGTATAGTTCATTCCCTAGTCTGTGTAGTTGCTTTGGATAACAGCGTCTGCTAATTGACACATTTATTATTACACCCAGAGTCAAAAAGGGCTCGGGTTGACGTGCTCCTCCGACTGGGCAACATCCCTTGCAGTGGAGTTAACAGACAATCAACAGACAAGGGAACTGAATCTATTTAGCCTGGAACAAAGAAGGATTAGAGAAGACACTTCTCACAGAGTTGGGAGTGTTTGAAATGGGTCACTAGAATGGTGCTGCTGCAGAGTCATTAGGATGTCTTTAAAAGCCAACTAGATGAAAGCCAGGGATCAGTCAGCTACTAGAAAAGTATTGATGCATTAAATTCCCTGATTTTGTTCATAACTTTTCTTATATTATTAAATCAATGCCCTATTGTAAGTGACTCTGCATATAATGCACAGTTCACAGCCTACCTCTGTAAAGCACTGTGAGATGGTGGTCCACTATGAAAGGTGCTATATAAAAATAAAGATATTATTATTATATTATTACAAGCTAAAAAGATTATTATTTATTTATTTCTTAGCAGACACCCTTATCCGTCTTACAACATTTGGAATTCAAAGAGAAAGAATAAATATGGTGTTTAACTTGTAATGCAATATATGAACATGTGAGCCTCCACACCTTGCATTACACTCAAATGCAGGTGCATAAGCTTCTATATGAAACCAAAGGAGTAACTGCACCTGCACAGAAAACAGCACATACTCAAGTATAAGCGCATGCGTCAATTCCTAGTGAGTATACGGTAATAAAACTAAACCTGATCTCACTGCTAAACATTAATACAGTACTAGCTTCAATAGTTCCTTTAAACAAACCACTCCCAATTCCAGTAATATGACATTATTAGTACATAAATAGGTTACCTTTTAATTAACCAACCATTAAGAACACAATGAACAATGTTTGATAGTTTTAATGAGCTCGTTGCTCACAGTTACTAGACTAAACAAGCAGCACTTCAAATAAAGCGTGACCACTGCTCACACTGAACACCTGATTGTGCATTTCAAAGGAACTTTGATGGATATCACATCACTGATGCATGTGCTGAAATATGGAAATATAAAAAGCAAATGTGTCACCAGTAGTTCAATTGCTTTTTGAGTAATGGCTTCTTTCTTGCCACCCATCCATACAGGCCAGCTTTGTGTAGGGACTGGCTTATTGTTGATGTGTGAATGCTGACTCCCACCTTAGACACAGAACTTTGCAGATCTCTCAAGGTCATTGGTGGCTTCAGTGACATCCCGAACCAGTTTCCTGCTTGTCCAGCTGCTCAGTTTGGGAGGGCGACCTGATCTGGGTAGTGTCTGGGTGGTATGATGCATCTTCCACTTCTTAATGATGGCCTTCACTGTGCTGAGAGGGATAATCAGAGCCTTTGAAATGTTCTTGTACCCTTCTCTGTGCCTCTCTACCACTTTATCCCTGACTTGTATCAAAAGCTCCTTGGTCTTCATGGTTGCTTTGTTGGTTCACTATGTGAGTTGCAGCTTGAAAGTCTTTATATGCCTGAATGTAATTATCTACAAGTTAAACCACTTTGAGTACATACAGGCTAAAACTATTTCACTAATTTTGTGACCTTTAACTTTATCAATGTGGAGTAGTTTGTGTAGATTCTACATGTAAAGTCTAATTTGAAAGCGTCGTGGAGTACGCTCAGGTGCCAACAAAATGTGAAAACTTTGCAGGGGGGTGAATACTTCTGCAAACCACTGGAATTGCTTAATAAAAATGTCTTGCGCAAAATGCTTTTTCGGGTTCCCATTCGCTCAGTTTATTTTACTTGAGAAAACCTGGCTTTCACACAACGTCATGCAAATGAAGGGGAAAGGTGGGGGTTGCTATATAAATTAGCCATGTGTAAAGTTCTTGTGCTGTTTTCACAGATGGCTCATGAAAATGTTGTTTCCATGCACAGAGAACTGGTACACGAGAGAATCTAAGCTGATGTAATAAAGCTGTGATTTCTAAATACCTTGTGCCTGTTTGTTTAATAGAGTCCCCCAGAGAGAGAGGGGAGTATTCAACACATCAGGAGCAGAAATCACCTTGTTAAGAAGCAATGGTATGCAGCCCATTAAAGTGCTAAAAGGTCTCTGGCGCACCCTGATGGAAACAGTATTGATTTTCCACTTCAAGCTGCCCGCATGATAACTGTGGTATACTGTACTGGGTCTTGAGGTACCGCAGATTCACCATGGTATCAGGGAAGTTTCCACACAACACACTGCAAGAGGCTGAGCAATGCAGGAGGAAAAAAAGAGAAACTTGCACTCATAATAACAATCTATTTAATATATTACTAATGTGATGTAACACAATCAGAATGCTCAACAACATGATGAACACAGATTTTGGTGAGTTTTTGATCTGAACAGATTGTGATTAGGGGTGACCCTATTTATCAAGCAAGTTTATTCTTTTGTTTTCAGTTAATATTTCTGTATTTAGTTAAATGCACTCCTGTTGTTTAGGTGTCCCCAAGTGTCTGCATTTCTGAGAATGTTCTCAAGTCCTGTTAGAGCATGCAACTGACTTAACTTCTTCACACTAAGTGCAGAGATAGGATTACACATATGTGTGAATGTTATGGTGTCTTGTGCGGTTTCCTAACTGACTGAATCTCTTCCCACAAACAGCACAGTGATAACGTTTCTCTCCTGTGTGAATGCGCTGGTGCCTTTTAAGCAGTGATATATGATTGAAACTCTTCCCACAATCAGCCCAGGAACACGGAGTCCCTCCTGTGGGATTTCCCTTGTGAGTTTTAGGAACATCTAATTGACAGGAACTCTTCCCACCTTTAATAGAATGAGGAAAGGTGTTCAGGTTGCCCTGGGTTTCAGAATTGTTAAAAATACAGAATGTGGCGTCTCTGTACTCTCCACAGTAAGTGGGTGTCTGTCTTGTAAGGAAGGGATTGTAACTGAGTGAGTTCTCAATGTCTTCACATATTCTTCTTGGGGTGTCGTTTCTCTGTGTTTCTTGCACTGTGGTTTGCCTCTAGAAGCGTTTTTGCACTGGGGTGATAGAGTGGAGTCGTGTTCTCCTTCATCTACTTTAGAAGCTAAAGAAAGAAAGAGAAGAGAGACAAAGGTTATTGTACAGCATTTTTCCACATGCACTGTTCTGAACACAAGTGAATGAGCAGTTCAGTGATTGGTTGCTTGAGATGAGGTGGATTCATTCACCAGTTAGTGTCCCGCAAGTTTCTGTCACAGCAAAAATGATGTCAACATGTCAGCCAAGTGGAAAATGAAAAACATGCTTTTTTTTAATGTTTAAAATGGAATATTTTAAATCGAGCCAACAGAGCATCATGAAAAATCCTATTTAGTACCTGCATTTTGATAGTACTGCAATGTATCTAATATTTAATTTGTTTTTTGATAATTAATAATTAATATAGAAATTATCTGTTGAGCTGGTCTGCTGCACAGAACACCTCCACACACATTCTTACTGTACTGTGACAATAATAACACAGCAATGCTTACTGTGAGACACACAAAAGTGAAATGTAGCGTTGCGAGCAAACATTACAGTCCTCGGGATAGTTGCAGTGAGATGAGCGTTTAAAAATGATATTGTATTTGCATAAAGTGTAAGAAATAAAATAAGACTCATGTTGGTGATCCTGCTGCATACATTCTCCACAGAAATTCTCTACTGAAATGTTTCTTCTGGTGACGCTGAGCAACCCGACTGAATTTGGCATCACCCAGTGATGGGACATGTGATCCCTGCAGCTCTGTAAAGCTGTGGGAGCAGAACTGCAAACAGCCTACCAGGAATGAGGAAAGGCAAAGATCTAACACAGGGGTGTCCATCCAGACACAGGAGAATCACTTTATATAACTGAACCTGTTCAATGTGGAGTGGAATGGCCTCCAGGAGCGTGATTGGACACCGCTGATCTCACAGCATTCTAAAGAGGCGTGGCAGCGGCTGCACATCTAGCAGGTGCCTCAGAAGCAAGCACAGTGATGTCCTTGTTGACATACTGGTTGGGCAGCTCCCCTTGGTTAAAATATGAATCTCAAGCACACTGCTGGTGTTCTGTACCAGTTTCTGCAGGATGAATAGGCAGCTCAATGCTGCTTGTTTTGTAGGATTACCTCTAAATCCCAGTTCACATTCAGATGGAGAGTCATCACACAGGTTGGATCCCAGCTTGTTGTTCTCCTCAAGGGTACAGACATGATTTTCATGGGGAAGTTCCTCTGCGATGGGGACACATTCCTGCTCTATGAATTCCTCTTTAATAGGAACACATTCCTGTTGAGGGACCTCTTCATCTTTAACACATGCCAGCTCTGTAACCTGCATTAGACTTGCACAGCACTCCTGCTTCTATCTTTGGCCCTTCCTGTGCTTCCGATTCAGGGATAGCGTGGCTCTCTTTGGGATCTGTGGGAAACAAAACTGTATACAATTAGATCTCTTACTTACCAGCTAGGTTTGTTAGTTGCTTTGATCAGGGATTTAAAGTTACTGTTCCTCAGTTATTTCGTATAGGGGTGAGCCGGTATAATAGTTTGGTGGTTTAGGTACATGATGGCATTGATACCATTCCTGTTATTCTACATTGCAATTATCGGTTAACGCTGTGTTTGTGTTCCTATGAACAAAGTGAAGGAAAAGGCATTTTCATATGAACATCTTTTTATTCTACGTCCTGTACAAAACAAGTCTCAGTGCTGCTGGGCTTTCTCACCTCCTGTAGCCTCACACTGGAGCATTGCATCCACTTCTACCTCCCTGTCAATCACCATCATGACCGCCGTTCTGCCTTTGCATTGTTCTAATGCAAACATCCATTTCTCTACTGCAAACATGCTTAGAAACCAAGCCTGGAGACTTGCAGTCTTAGCAAAGTGTCTGAGGAATGTCTTTTTGTTACCTGATCCTGTATTGTGAGAACGGTTTTGAAGGAAACGGTCAACGCAGAATACAAGTTTCAATGTGTCAAATACAATGAGCAGACAAGCGACTGCAGCAGGATAACCTGCTTATTCTCAAAGCAGTTTCATTTAAACAGGTGATTTACACAACTCAAACTTTTTCAAGTGCAGCAATATGTTTTTTGTACAAACTCCACCTGTGTAATAATCATTAGCAACAACACTGGAAGCTTACTTGTGCAATGTCAGGTGACCTGTAGATATAAATCCAATAACATCCCTTGTAGTATTAAAATACATTTGTAATGGTGTGGCTCTCCCTATTGTATGTATCCCGTGCAAACTCATCTCTGCTCTTAAATAATAACCTGGATTAGTAAATGTTTATAAGCAATATGAGCGATCGTTTCCTAATTCTGCTTACCATCAGCTGAACAAAGTACTTTATTTAGAGACTCAATCTAGAGACTCAATAAAATGATACAATTCAGTTGACACCTTACTGTGTTGTATTTACTTCCTCCAACTTCAACCCTTAATTGAACTTGTGGAACCACTCGGGTCCAAAATCTTACAGCGGATTGGTGCAGGCAGGGTGCTGCTGCTGCCGCCCCTTTATTCACACAGTGAGGTCTGGAAAGATCGTGTAAATGTGTGTGTGTGGAACAAGAAGGAAACAGGACTAAAGCAAAAGAACGAGCAGCGAATGAGCCGCGACTGTACCAAAGACAAACTCAACAGCACTGGAGCGGAATACAATGAAACCATTTATCTAACAATAGATTCGCAGTCAAACAGTTCAATCAAACACTGAAACCCGATGTGATGCTGCCTGTATGTTGATATTAGATCACAAATCATTATTCTAACCCTCTGCAATATGGTCTGTGACTGTCTCAGTGGGACTCTATACAAGACATCACTTTACCAGAAGGATACCATTGAAGCCTCTTAAATTAGACTGGTTAAGATTTAGCAATCTAGTACTTTCTAGAATACCTATTTAAATATATAAAATAATACAATGCCTTGATTAGACTCCTTCTAGCCAATATTAGGACAGAACTGTGTTATTAACAACGCTTATAATAATCAAACACTTTAAAACGTGTCCGAAGAGAAATTCTAACCAAGATCTTTCCAATAGAAGGTGGTTTAAGGTGTTTGATTGACCAAGCAATACCACACAATAACATCAATCTTACCTTGAAATATTAAAGGTTGTTTAGTGTCTGCATCTGTAGCGTTTATACACCCTCGCACAGCTTTCAGCTCGGTCTCTGATATTTCCAATCTCAGCTTCAGACTTTCATTCTCTTTCTCCTTTTTGTTCCATTTCCACTCTGAATTCAGTGAATTTGCTGCCGACAGCTTTAGTAATCGCACACAAGACGGTGTGTAGAGCCGCTTTCACTGCGTGCTCGATGGTAGAGGCGAGCTCGTCTTGAAAGAGCGACACGGACACACTGACGCGTCCATCTTCACTGGTTTGAGTTTCACACTGGTCTAGCGGAATCCTCTTTTCATTCAGAAACACCGCCTGCGGTTATTATTTATTAATATTTATTTTTAACTGTAGCCTTCCCATTCAAATATATTCATCACTTCTTCTGGTGTGATAAAGAAAGAACACAAACAACATGCTTTGCAAGGAGTAACTTTACTTTGGTCTTTCAGAATCGCGCAGAGCTCTGCTGGAGCTTCAACGCGTTTGTTTCTCAGTAAATCATCTCATTGAAAAGCTCGACTTGTCTGTAGCTGCGACTGACGCGCTCCGCTCTGTGTGTGAAATTCAACACAGAAAAGGGATGCTTTCCTTTTCACGGAACTACGTGCAGGTAATAAACAAACACAAAAATCACTAATTATTAGAAAACATTTCATCCCAGCCTAAATACTTTAAACAGCAGGAGACAGCGTGTTGTAAAATCATCACTGACTGCAGCCACCTCTCCACACATGAACAAAACAAACCTCTCTATTTCCTGGACTGAAATGAAAGCGTCACCAGCAGAAGGCGGGTCTGGTTGGAACCATCGCGTATTATTGGCTGTAGAAGCACTCTATCCCCAGCATGTGAGCCTGATTGGCTGTAGAAACACTCTATCCCCAGCATGTGAGCCTGATTGGCTGGCTTCCCTGTCGGAGGCGGTTATGAAACTGGATGCCAGAGTTCGCCATGTTGGCTCTTTCAGCGCTGTGTTCAATGCGATGCATTCAGGCGCGTTAAGTAAGTGAGCCGCTCAGAAAGCACACGGAGCTGAATTTAAATGACTTAACGCTCTGCTACAGGAGAGCGCTGAGCGACTTTTAAAAATGGAGAATAATAATGATTTGCTTGTTTGTGTTTCTGAGGTGATGGTTGATGAAATGGCCCCGTGTGAAGTTACTGTCCCCTGCTGGACCTCGCTGAGTTCGGCGCTCTGTTTGGACTGAACCTCATATCTGTCTGTGTTTAATACCGACAATACCGACGTTAATAATGAACATTATGAATAATATTAATACTACAAGCCTAATAATAATACATTAATAACTATAAAACAGCTCTACATTTAAAAAGAAAAATGAAATTAAATGATACAAATTCGAAAACAACCCTTTTTACATTATTGTCTACATGCATCATCTCAAATAATTACAGTGTCATTTATCAGACCCTTTGGCGTTGTCTTTTGAAAAATTAAACCTGCCAGACCGAACGCAGGCTAACATTCAATCAGTCAATCAATCAATTATTAATATATATTTTCTATAGCGCCTGATATGCGCTTCACAAACTCTACTTAAAAACAAGAAAATATCTAATTGTAAGCCTGGTCGAACAAAATAAGTCTTCAGTGTAATTTTAAACAAAGAGCGCTTTCCAAGATTTAAGATGCTTTAGATAGACTGAATATTAGAATTGGCAGCCGAAACTGGGGGATAAAACTGCCTGTGATCAAAGTGGGCAGAAAAGTTGCATACTTTGCATACCGTATTTGGTAGAAAAGAAAACGGATCATCTCTGATTTGCAACGTTTCCATGGTTCGGCCCGGCCACTGCCGTGTGACTGGTTAAAACGATGAGTTCAGTTTTTTTCTGTTGCTTGGTAATTCAGTGATGAGGCAGTTGTAGCAGAGTGGCGCAGCGGAAGCGTGCTGGGCCCATAACCCAGAGGTCGATGGATCGAAACCATCCTCTGCTAGCTTGTTTTTCTTCTGTTAGCAAAGTAGTTTTTCTAAAATATTAACTGAAGGCAATTAATTAATATTACATTTCGCAATCAAGGATCATATAATGCGCAAGGATACTTGTCCATCATAAGAGCTGAAATAAATTATAGCGCTTTGAGATTATATGTTACTAGCGGATTGTTTAGAAATGTACCCAATTATATTATAACTGTTCTAAAAAAGAATGTTATCTCGAAAAATGAGCCTTGTCAAGCTGAAATAGCTCAGCTGGGAGAGCGTTAGACTGAAGATTTAAAGGTTCCTGGTTCGATCCCGGGTTTCGGCAAACAGCAAGAATTTTTTGTTTTGTATTATTTTGAACTAAAAAACAGAGCACATTTTTTTCTTCAGTGTAATTGGAAGAAATAACAACGTATCAGAGTGCCATTTTCTAATGTGATTAAGAAATGCAAAAAGCATCGTCCCTGGGTGGGCTTGAACCACCAACCTTTCGGTTAACAGCCGAACGCGCTAACCGATTGCGCCACAGAGACCATCCTGCTCAGCCAAAACTGAGACCACATCTAAGAAGAAAGCAACACTGGACGAAAGTCTAATCTCAATTACATGTATACAAACCAATGCAAGCAAACTTCAAGCCATTTATATTTATTCCCAAATAACACAAACTCTTCAATTGCTAAAAAATATTTAAAAATCTCCCTTTGTGCTTCTCGGAAGGCATACGATGGAGGGCGCTCTGCAGTTTTTCAGTATGGGGAATATTACAAATTAGGAGACTGTGCTTTAAAACACACATGTAGGGCGGGCGTCTCTGTTACAAAGAATTGGCACACTTTGTATTTATCTCCATAATGCGTTGGGACTAAATACGCAGAAACATTAAAACTATTTGGAGAATGCGGGCATCGATCCCGCTACTTCTCGCATGCTAAGCGAGCGCTCTACCATTTGAGCTAATTCCCCTTGAATTGAGCATGTGATTCTCATAGGCTACATCGCAGCTTGATACGAGCAATTCAGATTGTCTGACTAGTCTGCCAATTGCAAATTCAAAAAATAAATAAATAAAATAAAAAGCAAATATTTCAACGAGAGGTATGCTTTCAATTTCTTCAAAAAGTAGTCTCAGCTCGTTTATTCAGTCGCTTATAAATCCACAATCTGTGTCCCGATGCAGCAGCGCTGTGTGCTGTGGCTCGAGCTTGTTTGACGAGGCAGACAGTGCAAAAATGCCAAAACTTGCTTTTGTATCACATGACAAACTTAAGGTATGCTTTAACGGCTTGGCTGTCTCAAGTTAGTTTGTATTGTTAATGTAACACCTCATTGTTGCCCAGTCATTGTTTCATATGAAGTAGAGCTTGCCAGTTGGGGGCGACGGTCTGCAAATAAAAGTTAAGACTATATTTGCAAGGATCATTTATAGAATGAAACACGTTTTGAAGGGATTGGTCTCGGTATCCTATAACGCCCCATATGCGCTTCACAAACTCTACTTAAAAACAAGAACATATCTAATTGTAAGCCTGGTCGAACAAAATAAGTCTTCAGTGTAATTTTAAACAAAGAGCGCTTTCCACGATTTAAGATGCTTTAGAGACAGAATATTGGAATTGGCAGCCGAAACGGGGGGATAAAACTGCCTGTGATCAAAGTGGGCAGCAAAGTTGCATACTTTGCATACCTTTTTTGGGAGAAAAGAAAACGGATCATCTCTGATTTGCGACGTTTCCATGGTTTGGCCCGGCCACTGCCGTGTGACTGGTTAAAACGATGTTCAGTTTTTTTCTGCTGCTTGGTAATTCAGTGATGAGGCAGCTGTAGCAGAGTGGCGCAGCGGAAGCGTGCTGGGCCCATAACCCAGAGGTCGATGGATCGAAACCATCCTCTGCTAGCTTGTTTTTCTTCTGTTAGCAAAGTAGTTTTTCTAAAATATTAACTGAAGGCAATTAATTAATATTACATTTCGCAATCAAGGATCATATAATGCGCAAGGATACTTGTCTTTCATAAGAGCTGAAATAAATTATAGCGCTTTGAGTTAGTTAGTAGCGGATTGTTTAGAAATGTACTTAAATTATATTACAACTGTTCTAAAAAAGAATGTTATCTCGAAAAAAGAGTCTTGTCAAGCCGAAATAGCGTTAGACTGAAAATCTAAAGGTCCCTGGTTTGATCCCAGGTTTCGGCAAACAGCAAGAATTTTTTTTGTTTTGTATTATTTTGAACTAAAAAACAGAGAACATTTTTTTCTTCAGTGTAATTGTAGTTAATAATAACATATTACGTTGCCATTTTCTAATGTGATTAAGATATGCAAAAAGCATCGTCCCTGGGTGGCCTTGAACCACCAACCTTTCGGTTAACAGCTGAACGCGCTAACCGATTGCTCCACAGAGACCAAACTTCTCACCTGAAACTGAGACCACATCTAAGAAGAAAGCAACACTGGGCAGGAAAGTGTAATAATTGCATGTATTCAAACCAATGCAAGCAAACTTCAAGCCATTTATATTTATTCCCAAATAACATAAACTCTTCCATTGCTAAAAAAATATATAAAAAAAATATCCCTTTGTGCTTCTCGGAAGGCATACGATGGAGGGCGCACTGCAGTTTTTCAGTCGGGAATATTACAAATTAGGAGACTGGTTTAAAATACACATGTAGGGTGGGCGTCTCTGTTACAAAGAATTGTCACACTGTATGTATCTCCATAATGCGTTGGGACTAAATACGCAGATATATTAAAAGTACTTGGTGAATGCGGGCATCGATCCCGCTAGTTCTCGCATGCTAAGCAAATGCTCTACCATTTGAGCTAATTCCCCCTGATTTATGTCAGCGATTCTCATAGGCTACATCACAGCTTGATACGAGCAATTCAGATTGTCAGATTTTTTATTGGCAATGTAGTCTCTGCCATTTGCGAATTCAAAAAATAAATTGATTAACTAAATATTAGAGGTATGTTTTCAATTTCTTTAAAAAGTAGTCTCAGCTCGTTGATTCAGTCGCTTTAAAATCCACCTCTGTGTCCCGATGCAGCAGCGCTGAGTGCTGTGCCTCGAGCTTGTTGGACGAGGCAGGCAATGCAAAAATGCCAAAACTTGCTTTTGTATCACATGACACACTTAAGGTCTACTTTAACGACTTGGCTGTCTCAAGTTAGTTTGTATTGTTAATGGAACACCTCGTTTATGGAAAACATGTTTTGAAGTTATTGGTCTCGGTATCCACCAGGAGGAGTGGGGGTGTGTTCTCCTCAGCACCGAGCTGACAATGAGTGTTGTTTTCGGGCACCTGCTCGCTGCTAGTGATGACACTCCAATCTTCAGTCGGGGGTTGTTGAAGGAAGGGGACACATTTTGAGTGCGTATCTCATACTGGTAGAAACGCAGAAAAAAGAAACCATCAAGCCTACAATTGTTCAGTTGCTTAAATCAATAAGCAAATTTCAAATTGATCAAAGCTAATGTTAAAACTATTTAAGAACACTTTAAATAGGTCTTGACTGATATAAAAATATAGTAATGTGATTTGCATTACGCAGGACTAGATGAGCTTAAATAAAGACATTACATCTGAAAATAACTTGTGCTTACCCCCACTTACAAGGAAAGTGTCAAACTTTGTATTCGTTCTCATAACGTGTTAGAAAATGTAAACAGCAGTTGGAGAATGCCGAAGTCGATCATCCTAGCATGTTAAACGAGGGCATTTCTCCTGTAAGCTGCGTCTAGTAATAGATCGTTTATACTGTTCTCAATGGTCCGCACCCCAGCCTGAGACCACTATCCAGTGGTAGACGGAGATGTTTTTAAAAGTAATATGTTATTTGGAATATTAAAACAATCTTAAGTTAAATAACATGTTTGGACACAAAATATTTTTCAGTGACTTCAACAAGTAGTCTGTTTACAACAAAATGCAATCTGTGTTAAGAACACTATTTTAGTCGGATTTAAAATGGAAATTAAAATGGTATTGAGTGCTGACAAGAGTTTGGTGTCAGCTGTTGATTTCATTGAAACAATATTTTATAGTAAAATGAACACATTTATTCCTTTTAAAAATAAGTAAAAGTGAACTGTCAGAAGTGGGATTTGAACCCACGCCTCCATCTGGAGACCAGAACACACATTTCGTTGGAAAGACGGAGTCCTTGAGTCTGGCGCCTTAGACCGCTCGGCCATCCTGACAAGCTGCGTTTGTTACAGCAGAAAACCGCATTATTTATTTCAGCACACACTAGGGTTCTCGTATCAAGGCCAGAATGGGTTTATTACGCACATACCAACTGTTGCTCCATGAATGATGTAATGACAAGTGTAAAAAAGAAACGGATTGAAGCCAACCCAAAAAAGTAAGATTATTTATTTCAATATCGTTATAGTTACAAACAATGCACACATTTTACAATAGCAATTGCTATATGACAATGACCAATTAGTAATTTTGTTGCAATTGAGAGGAACGGTAGTGCCTCGCACAAGTTAGAAAAACTTGTTTGAAACTACCGAGAGTCTCTATACAGCTCAAAGAGTTCAGCTGTTTTTACCATGTTGCAGCAGCAAGGGTGTGTAGCGACTATTCAAACAGAAAAGCTAAATAACTGGACATCTACCAATCCTGTGAAACATACCAGGGTGTGCAAGCAGTTTGATATCCACACAATTTATATTAAACACATTATTTATGTTTTAAAACAGCACATATCGAAGGAGGGAAAAAAATAATACAGTGGTTTGGACTTGAAACATGACGTTCTTGAAGAGCACACGACCTTGAAATGCGTTCATTTTTTAAGCTTACATCCAAACCTGACCAGCTTTCGCTAACATGTTTGGACACAAAATATTTTTCAGTGACTTCACCAAGTAGTCTGTTTACAACAAAAATACAATCTGTGCTAGGAACGCTATTTTAGTCCGATTTAAAATGTTATTAAAAACGAAGTGTGTGTATTTGTTCTTGGTTTGTGATATATATGGTCTGTGTTTATAGATCTTGGGACGTTGCACCAAGTAGTCGTGGCCAAGTGGTTAAGGTGATGGACTTGAACACTGCTGGTGTCGTGTCCCTTTTTATGTCTTCGTTGTTAATTCTTAAAGGTCTGTTAAGCTTAAAGGTATCAATTATTACTTGCTGTACTTTAAATTTCTTCCAAACTAGTATTTGCAAACACGTTAAAAAATGAAATAGAGATAAAGAAAGCTTTGACCTCGACGTGATTTGAACACGCAACCTTCTGATCTGGAGTCAGACGCGCTACCATTGCGCCACGAAGTCCTGGCATAGTGTAGGTTTGTTATTCAATGCTAGATTGTACAGCAAGCATGCCAAACACACAGTAATGCCGACGCTGATACTAGGAAAACACTCGGTATCACCAGGGTCATGGGAAACAGCCGACTCAATAGCCGAAACAATGTATTCTTGCTCTAAATGAGTTGCTGCTATATTAAACTATGTGACAGTGTAATACCTGAGGAAACACGACTGAACCCTTGAAGCAATGCATCGAATTGAAGTATTTGGCTGAAACGCTGCAACTAACAGACAGCAATAGTTTGTGCAGGGGGGTGAATACTTCTGCAAACCACTGGAATTGCTTAATAAAAATGTCTTGCGCAAAATGCTTTTTCGGGTTCCCATTCGCTCAGTTTATTTTACTTGAGAAAACCTGGCTTTCACACAACGTCATGCAAATGAAGGGGAAAGGTGGGGGTTGCTATATAAATTAGCCATGTGTAAAGTTCTTGTGCTGTTTTCACAGATGGCTCATGAAAATGTTGTTTCCATGCACAGAGAACTGGTACACGAGAGAATCTAAGCTGATGTAATAAAGCTGTGATTTCTAAATACCTTGTGCCTGTTTGTTTAATAGAGTCCCCCAGAGCATCAGGAGCAGGAACAGAAATCACCTTGTTAAGAAGCAATGGTATGCAGCCCATTAAAGTGCTAAAAGGTCTCTGGCGCACCCTGATGGAAACAGTATTGATTTTCCACTTCAAGCTGCCCGCATGATAACTGTGGTATACTGTACTGGGTCTTGAGGTACCGCAGATTCACCATGGTATCAGGGAAGTTTCCACACAACACACTGCAAGAGGCTGAGCAATGCAGGAGGAAAAAAAGAGAAACTTGCACTCATAATAACAATCTATTTAATATATTACTAATGTGATGTAACACAATCAGAATGCTCAACAACATGATGAACACAGATTTTGGTGAGTTTTTGATCTGAACAGATTGTGATTAGGGGTGACCCTATTTATCAAGCAAGTTTATTATTTTGTTTTCAGTTAATATTTCAATATTGTAATCATTAGGGCATCAAAATGGGTAGTAGGAGGAGAGCGCTTGGCTTCTGGAATGCGACTACCACCAATTCGAGCATACATGGATGACATGACAACCATGACTACAACAGTAGCCTGCACTAATCGATTATTGGGCAAATTAACCAATAACATTGAATGGGCACGAATGCAATTCAAGCCCACTAAATCAAGGAGCATCTCTATAATTAAAGGCAAAGTAGTAGATAAAACATTCTTCATTAATGGTGAGGCAATACCAACAGTGTCTGAGAAGCCAGTGAAGAGTCTTGGGAGATGGTACGACGGGGATCTAAAGGACACAGTTCGTGTGGGAGAAGTTAGACAACAAGCAGTGGAAGGGTTGAAGAGCATAGACAGCTGCGCTCTACCAGGTAAACTAAAACTCTGGTGCTTTCAGTTTGGTCTACTGCCGAGGTTGCTGTGGCCACTGACTGTGTACGAGGTTTCTTTGACAACAGTAGAGAAGCTGGAAGCTTTAATCAGTTCATACATCAGGAAATGGTTGGGAGTTCCACGCTGCCTCAGCAGAGTGGGACTTTATGGTAAAGGAATACTGCAGCTACCAGTCTCTGCTCTAACCGAGGAGTTTAAGTGCGCCAAGGTCAGACTGGAAATGACATTAGTAGAGTCACGCGATAAATGCGTAAGGGAGGCAGCACCTGTGTTGAAAACTGGAAGAAAGTGGGCGGCAAAGAAAGCTGTGGAAGATGCAAAGGCTGCCCTTCGAATTGGTGATATCATGGGGCAAGTTCAGCATGGAAGAGGGGGTCTTGGTTTCAGTTCAACTCCTCCTACATGGCACAAGGCGGCCCCAGCTCAAAGAAGGAAGCTGGTAGTCAACGAGGTGCAAAAGCAGGAGGAGAGGATGAGGTGTATAAAGGCCATTTCCCAGGCCAAACAGGGAGAATGGATGAGATGGGAGAGTGTGGAACAACGCAAGATTGGCTGGCAAGACCTATGGTCAATGGAACAGAGCAGGATCAGTTTCCTCATCAGGTCAACATATGATGTTCTCCCATCACCACAGAACCTAAACCTCTGGGTAGGAGAGGATCCCTCATGTCCTTTGTGTTCATCACCTGCAACATTAAGGCACATTTTGACAGGATGTAAGGTGGCTCTTAGCCAAGGACGGTTTACTTGGCGCCATGACCAGGTGCTGCGATGTTTGGCCTTAGCATTGGAAGACAAGCGTAACATGACCAATAAGTTGCCACCTGTTCCATCAAAACATTACACACAAAAGACAACATTCCTCCGCCCAGGAGAGCAACCACCAAGAAAAGGTGTTAAAACCAATCCTCGCCCAGGACAACTGGAAGCTGCTAGAGACTGGAATATGCTGGCAGATGTTGGTCAACGGCTTATTTTTCCACCTGAGATTGCCACCACTAACCTTCGACCAGATATTGTCTTGTGGTCTGGATCAGCACGCCTTGTTCACCTGGTAGAGTTAACAGTGCCATGGGAGGACGCTGTAGATGAGGCGTATGAGAGGAAGAAACTGCGGTATGCTCAACTAGCCACTGAAGCGGAACAGCGAGGATGGAGAGTTCGGGTTTACCCAGTGGAAGTGGGTTGTCGAGGATTTGTGGCACACTCTACAACCCGGTTTCTCAGAGACGTCGGATTCAGTGGCCAAGAGTTGCGTCGCACAGTGAAGAACTTATCTGAAGCAGCAGAGAGGAGCAGCAACTGGCTGTGGTTGAGACGGAAAGATTCTGGCTGGGGACAGGTAAGTAAGCTGGGCTGAGTTGAGTGGGGGACGGAGGGGGGTGATGCTGGGACGCCAGAATCACCGTCGAGCCCTCTTGAGGTGTCGTGGGCTAGTCGACGAAACACTGAGGATGGAAGGTGCCCACTTGAAAACCCCAGAGATGTACCCTACTTAGCTCAATCCAGACGGTTGTCATGCTGATGCGCTGGGGAGGCCGCACTTTGGTTGATCCCCGGAGCCAGCATCGCAGCCGTTGTGTGTGCTGATGCGCCAGGGAGGCAAAATAAGCTGATCCCTGGAGCCAGCATTACACTTCAGCCATTAACACCAGACAGAAGGATATCTACATCATCATATGGAAGGAAACGTAAATGGATGGAGACGCATATGGATCACATTAGTTTACTGTAAAGCTACGTCTTAGTTGGTGCTTATCTTGGCGAGAGCCGAGTTCAAATCAGCATGAAGTTTTAACATCTACTCTCGTGTAATGGAAATCATGAAGATCTGGATACGTCCAGTGACTGCTGTGAATAGTGCAGCTGGCAACAAGGGAAAGACCTTGTGACAGCCTGGAGAGACAGCTGACAGGAGGAAAGAGACCCCATTGGGGCTGGTAAGGGTTAGCTACCCTTGTCGGCAGTATCCAGCTCTGTGTTTACAGGATGCTGGAGACACCCGCCCAAGGCTTCTAAGAAATTAAAGAGAAAAATACCCCTAGAGTCTGCGAGAGCGGGGGCGGAAGATGACTCAACGTTGGACAACACGGTTAACGACTTAGGAACGGAAACGGATATGAGTATGGAGAGTACTTCACAAAAGACTAGTTCAAGATCTGCAGTTAACAAAGACATGGAACTCCAGGTTTGTGTCTGCGGCTGGAGCAAGGCGACAACGGTCAGGGGTTTGAAGATTCATCAAGGGAGAATGAAATGCTTGAGGGAGAAGGGACAAGGGCCTCGCATTGATCAGTACTTCTTACGAAGTCAGTCAAGTCAGTCGAATGAAATCCAGCGACAGGAAGCAAACCACAGTTCGCAGGATATCAGCACCCCTGTCATAGATGTGAGGAGGACTTGCATGGACACAGTTAGTGATGAACCTAATGATCCTTGTGAACCCGGTCAGACAAACCAGCATAAGAGAGAAAAGAACCTCAACGGGCACAAGCCTGGAGTTAAATGGCCAAGAGCTTGTGAGAAAACTGCATGGGACACAGTAAACACAGATCTCTGCGTTGCATTGGAAAGATTAAGTGGAACAGTTGAAAAGAAGCTGGATAAATTTGGGGACATCATCTACGCATATGGAAGTGAGAGGTTTGGAGTTGAAAAAAGGAAGGAAAAAGTACAAACTATTCCTGGAAAGTCTAGACGGCAGCAGGAGATTGAACGCTTAGTTAGAGAAAGGAGACAGCTGAGGAACCAATGGAGAAGAGCAGAACAAAGTCAGAAGGAGGGACTCAATCTCTTACAAAGGGTCATAAAAGATAAGCTTGCAACATTGCGCAGAGCTGAGCGCCTACGGAAACGCTACAAAAAGAAGGAGCGTGCGAGAGCTAACTTTTATAAAGACCCATTCAAATTTGTAAAGAAGTTATTCACCAGTGAGAAGAATGGCACACTAAAAGCATCTAAGGTTGAGCTGGAGAGATATTTGGAGGAAACACATACAGATTCAAAAAGGCAGGAGCCTATGTCAATTCCGTCAGACATCCCACCTATCAATCCACCAGAATACCAAATGGAGGACTGTGCACCTAAGTGGAAAGAAATAGAGCAAGCTGTGAAAAAAGCAAGGGCTTCATCATCTCCAGGGCCTAATGGAGTTCCGTACAGAGTGTACAAGAGTGCTTCAGGAGTTCTACGAATTCTGTGGAAATTGATGAAAGTGGCATGGGAAAAACAGGTTGTACCAAGAGCATGGCGCCGAGCAGGTGGAGTCTTTATACCTAAAGAAAAAGATTCTACAAGCATCAGTCAGTTTCGTCCCATTTCCCTATTAAACGTAGAAGGCAAGATTTTCTTCAGCATTATTGCTCAGAGATTGTCAGCTTACCTATTAAAGAACTGCTTCATTGACACTTCAATACAAAAAGCGGGCATTCCAGGTTTCCCAGGTTGCTTAGAACACATCAATGTGATCTGGCAACAAATTCAATCAGCTAAAAAGGAGAGGAAGGAGCTCCATGTGACATTCCTGGATTTGGCTAATGCATATGGTTCAGTGCCACATGAACTACTTTGGGCAGCATTTGATTTTTTCAGTGTACCGATGACAATAACAAATTTAGTGAAAGCCTATTTTGGAGATTTGCAATTCAGTTTTTCAACTTCAGAATTCAGCACTACATGGCAATGCCTAGAGGTTGGAATAATGGCAGGATGCACCATTTCTCCACTGGCTTTTACCATGGCAATGGAAGTAATCATTAGGGCATCAAAATGGGTAGTAGGAGGAGAGCGCTTGGCTTCTGGAATGCGACTACCACCAATTCGAGCATACATGGATGACATGACAACCATGACTACAACAGTAGCCTGCACTAATCGATTATTGGGCAAATTAACCAATAACATTGAATGGGCACGAATGCAATTCAAGCCCACTAAATCAAGGCGCATCTCTATAATTAAAGGCAAAGTAGTAGATAAAACATTCTTCATTAATGGTGAGGCAATACCAACAGTGTCTGAGAAGCCAGTGAAGAGTCTTGGGAGATGGTACGACGGGGATCTAAAGGACACAGTTCGTGTGGGAGAAGTTAGACAACAAGCAGTGGAAGGGTTGAAGAGCATAGACAGCTGCGCTCTACCAGGTAAACTAAAACTCTGGTGCTTTCAGTTTGGTCTACTGCCGAGGTTGCTGTGGCCACTGACTGTGTACGAGGTTTCTTTGACAACAGTAGAGAAGCTGGAAGCTTTAATCAGTTCATACATCAGGAAATGGTTGGGAGTTCCACGCTGCCTCAGCAGAGTGGGACTTTATGGTAAAGGAATACTGCAGCTACCAGTCTCTGCTCTAACCGAGGAGTTTAAGTGCGCCAAGGTCAGACTGGAAATGACATTAGTAGAGTCACGCGATAAATGCGTAAGGGAGGCAGCACCTGTGTTGAAAACTGGAAGAAAGTGGGCGGCAAAGAAAGCTGTGGAAGATGCAAAGGCTGCCCTTCGAATTGGTGATATCATGGGGCAAGTTCAGCATGGAAGAGGGGGTCTTGGTTTCAGTTCAACTCCTCCTACATGGCACAAGGCGGCCCCAGCTCAAAGAAGGAAGCTGGTAGTCAACGAGGTGCAAAAGCAGGAGGAGAGGATGAGGTGTATAAAGGCCATTTCCCAGGCCAAACAGGGAGAATGGATGAGATGGGAGAGTGTGGAACAACGCAAGATTGGCTGGCAAGACCTATGGTCAATGGAACAGAGCAGGATCAGTTTCCTCATCAGGTCAACATATGATGTTCTCCCATCACCACAGAACCTAAACCTCTGGGTAGGAGAGGATCCCTCATGTCCTTTGTGTTCATCACCTGCAACATTAAGGCACATTTTGACAGGATGTAAGGTGGCTCTTAGCCAAGGACGGTTTACTTGGCGCCATGACCAGGTGCTGCGATGTTTGGCCTTAGCATTGGAAGACAAGCGTAACATGACCAATAAGTTGCCACCTGTTCCATCAAAACATTACACACAAAAGACAACATTCCTCCGCCCAGGAGAGCAACCACCAAGAAAAGGTGTTAAAACCAATCCTCGCCCAGGACAACTGGAAGCTGCTAGAGACTGGAATATGCTGGCAGATGTTGGTCAACGGCTTATTTTTCCACCTGAGATTGCCACCACTAACCTTCGACCAGATATTGTCTTGTGGTCTGGATCAGCACGCCTTGTTCACCTGGTAGAGTTAACAGTGCCATGGGAGGACGCTGTAGATGAGGCGTATGAGAGGAAGAAACTGCGGTATGCTCAACTAGCCACTGAAGCGGAACAGCGAGGATGGAGAGTTCGGGTTTACCCAGTGGAAGTGGGTTGTCGAGGATTTGTGGCACACTCTACAACCCGGTTTCTCAGAGACGTCGGATTCAGTGGCCAAGAGTTGCGTCGCACAGTGAAGAACTTATCTGAAGCAGCAGAGAGGAGCAGCAACTGGCTGTGGTTGAGACGGAAAGATTCTGGCTGGGGACAGGTAAGTAAGCTGGGCTGAGTTGAGTGGGGGACGGAGGGGGGTGATGCTGGGACGCCAGAATCACCGTCGAGCCCTCTTGAGGTGTCGTGGGCTAGTCGACGAAACACTGAGGATGGAAGGTGCCCACTTGAAAACCCCAGAGATGTACCCTACTTAGCTCAATCCAGACGGTTGTCATGCTGATGCGCTGGGGAGGCCGCACTTTGGTTGATCCCCGGAGCCAGCATCGCAGCCGTTGTGTGTGCTGATGCGCCAGGGAGGCAAAATAAGCTGATCCCTGGAGCCAGCATTACACTTCAGCCATTAACACCAGACAGAAGGATATCTACATCATCATATGGAAGGAAACGTAAATGGATGGAGACGCATATGGATCACATTAGTTTACTGTAAAGCTACGTCTTAGTTGGTGCTTATCTTGGCGAGAGCCGAGTTCAAATCAGCATGAAGTTTTAACATCTACTCTCGTGTAATGGAAATCATTTCTGTATTTAGTAGAATGCACTCCTGTTGTTTAGGTGTCCCCAAGTGTCTGCATTTCTGAGAATGTTCTCAAGTCCTGTAAGAGCCTGCAACTGACTTAACTTCTTCACACTAAGTGCAGGGACAGGATTACACATATGTGTGAATGTTATGGTGTCTTGTGCGGTTTCCTAACTGACTGAATCTCTTCCCACAAACAGCACAGTGATAATGTTTCTCTCCTGTGTGAATGCGCTGGTGTCTTTTAAGCAGTGATATATGATTGAAACTCTTCCCACAATCAGCTCAGGAACACGGAGTCCCTCCTGTGGGATTTCCCTTGTGAGTTTTAGGAACATCTAATTGACAGGAACTCTTCCCACCTTTAATAGAATGAGGTAAGGTCTTCAACTTGCCCTGGGTTTCAGAATTGTTAAAACATACAGAATGTGCCGTCGCTGTACTCTCCACAGTAAGTGGGTGTCTGTCTTGGAAGGAAGGGATTGTAACTGAGTGAGTTCTCAATGTCTTCACATTTTCTTCTTGGGGTGTTGTTTCTCTGTGTTTCTTGCACTGTGGTTTGCCTCTAGAAGCGTTTTTGCACTGGGGTGATAGAGTGGAGTCGTGTTCTCCTTCATCTACTTTAGAAGCTAAAGAAAGAAAGAGAAGAGAGACAAAGGTTATTGTACAGAATTCTTCCACATGCACTGTTCTGAACACAAGTGAATGAGCAGTTCAGTGATTGGTTGCTTGAGATGAGGTGGATTCATTCACCAGTTAGTGTCCCGCAAGTTTCAGTCACAGCAAAAATGATGTCAACATGTCAGCCAAGTGGAAAATGAAAAACATGCTTTTTTTAATGTTTAAAATGGAATATTTTAAATCGAGCCAACAGAGCATCATGAAAAATCCTATTTAGTACCTGCATTTTGATAGTACTGCAATGTATCTAATATTTAATTTGTTTTTTGATAATTAATAATTAATATAGAAATTATCTGTTGAGCTGGTCTGCTGTACAGAACACCTCCACACACATACGTACTGTACTGTGACAATAATAACACAGCAATGCTTACTGTGAGACACACAAAAGTGAAATGTGGCATTGCGAGCAAACATTACAATCCTCGGGATAGTTGCAGTGAGATGAGCGTTTAAAAATGATATTGTATTTGCATAAAGTGTAAGAAATAAAATAAGACTCATGTTGGTGATCCTGCTGCATACATTCTCCACAGAAATTCTCTACTGAAATGTTTCTTCTGGTGACGCTGAGGAACCCAACTGGATTTGGCATCACCCAGTGATGGGACATGTGATCCCTGCAGCTCTGTAAAGCTGTGGGAGCAGAACTGCAAAAAGCCTACCAGGAATGAGGAAAGGCAAAGATCTAACACAGGGGTGTCCATCCAGACACAGGAGTATCACTTTATATAACTGAACCTGTTCAATGTGGAGTGGAATGGCCTCCAGGAGCGTGATTGGACACCGCTGATCTCACAGCATTCTAAAGAGGCGTGGCAGCGGCTGCACATCTAGCAGGTGCCTCAGAAGCAAGCACAGTGATGTCCTTGTTGACATAGTGGTTGGGCAGCTCCCCTTGGTTAAAATATGAATCTCAAGCACACTGCTGGTGTTCAGTACCAGGTTCTGCAGGATGAATAGGCAGCTCAATGCTGCTTGTTTTGTAAGATTACCTCTAAATCCCAGTTCACATTCAGATGGAGAGTCATCACACAGGTTGGATCCCAGCTTGTTGTTCTCCTCAAGTGTACAGACATGATTTTCATGAGGAAGTTCCTCTGCGATGGGGACACATTCCTGCTCTATGAATTCCTCTTTAATAGGAACACATTCCTGTTGAGGGACCTCTTCATCTTTAACACATGCCAGCTCTGTAACCTGCATTAGACTTGCACAGCACTCCTGCTTCTATCTTTGGCCCTTCCTGTGCTTCAGATTCAGGGATAGCGTGGCTCTCTTTGGGATCTGTGGGAAACAAAACTGTATACAATTAGATCTCTTACTTACCAGCTAGGTTTGTTAGTTGCTTTGATCAGGGATTTAAAGTTACTGTTCCTCAGTTATTTCGTTTAGGGGTGAGCCGGTATAATAGTTTGGTGGTTTAGGTACATGATGGCATTGATACCATTCCTGTTATTCTACATTGCAATTATTGGTTAACGCTGTGTTTGTGTTCCTATGAACAAAGTGAAGGAAAAGGCATTTTCATATGAACATCTTTTTATTCTACGTCCTGTACAAGATTCAGTGCTGCTGGTCTTTCTCACCTCCTGTAGCCTCACACTGGAGCATTGCATCCACTTCTACCTCCCTGTCAATCACCATCATGACCGCCGTTCTGCCTTTGCATTGTTCTAATGCAAACATCCATTTCTCTACTGCAAACATGCTTAGAAACCAAGCCAGGAGACTTGCAGTCTTAGCAAAGTGTCTGAGGAATGTCTTTTTGTTACCTGATACAGTATTGAGAATGGTTTTGAAGGAAATGGTCAATGCAGGATGCAAGTTGAGCAGACAAGCGACTACAGCAGGATAGCCTGCTTATTCTCAAAGCAGTTTCATTTAAACAGGTGATTTACACAACTCAAACTTTTTAAAGTGCAGCAATATGTTTTTTGTACAAACTCCACCTGTGTAATAATCATTAGGCACAACATTGGAAGCTTACTTGAGCAACTTCACATGACCTGTAGATATAAATCCAATAACATCCCTTGTAGTATTAAAATACATTTGTAATGGTGTGGCTCTCCCTATTGTATGTATCCCGTGCAAACTCATCTCTGCTCTTAAATAATAACCTGTATTAGTAAATGTTTATAAGCAATATGAGCGACCGTTTCCTAATTATGCTTACCATCAGCTGAACAAAGTACTTTATTTAGAGACTCAATCTAGAGACTCAATAAAATGATACAACTCAGTTGACACCTTACTGTGTTGTATTTACTTCCTCCAACTTCAACCCTTAATTGAACTTGTGGAACCACTCGGGTCCAAGATCTTACACCAGGTTGGTGCAGGCAGGGTGCTGCTGCCGCCCCTTTATTCACATTGTCTTAAGAGAAATTCTAACCAAAATCTTTCCAATGAAGGTAGTTTAAGGTGTTTGATTGACCAAGCAATAACACACAATAACATCAATCTTACCTTGAAATATTAAAGGTTGTTTAATGTCTGCATGTGTAGCGTTTATACACCCTCGCAAAGCTTTCAGCTCGCTCTCTGATATTTCCAATCTCAGCTTCAGACTTTCATTCTCTTTCTCCTTTTTGTTCCATTTCCACTCTGAATTCAGTGAATTTGCTGCCGACAGCTTTCCTTTAGTAATCGCGCACAAGACGGTGTGTAGAGCCGCTTTCACTGCGTGCTCGATGGTAGAGGCGAGCTCGTCTTGAAAGAGCGACACGGACACACTGACGCGTCCATCTTCACTGGTTTGAGTTTCAGACTGGTCTAGCGGAATCCTCTTTTCAATCAGAAACACCGCCTGCGGTTCTTATTTAGTAATATTTATTTTTTTACTGTAGCCTTCCCATTCAAATACATTCATGACTTCTTCTGGTGTGATAAAGAAAGAACACAAACAACAGGCTTTGCAAGGAGTAACTTTACTTTGGTCTTTCAGAATCGCGCAGAGCTCTGCTGGAGCTTCAACGCGTTTGTTTCTCAGTAAATCATCTCATTGAAAAGCTCGACTTGTCTGTAGCTGCGACTGACGCGCTCCGCTCTGTGTGTGAAATTCAACACAGAAAAGGGATGCTTTCCTTTTCACGGAACTCCGTGCAGGTAATAAACAAACACAAAAATCACTAATTATTAGAAAACATTTCATCCCAGCCTAAATACTTTAAACAGAAGGAGACAGCGTGTTGTAAAATCATCACTAACTGCAGCCACCTCTCCACACATGAACAAAACAAACCTCTCTATTTCCTGAACTGAAATGAAAGCGTCACCAGCAGAAGGCGGGTCTGGTTGGAGTCATCGCGTATTATTGGCTGTAGAAACACTCTATCCCCAGCATGTGAGTCTGATTGGCTGTAGAAACACTCTATCCCCAGCATGTGAGTCTGATTGGCTGTAGAAACACTCCATCCCCAGCATGTGAGTCTGATTGGCTGGCCTCCCTGTCGGAGGCGGTTATGAAACTGGATGCCAGAGTTCGCCATGTTGGCTCTTTCAGCGCTGTGTTCAATGCGATGCATTCAGGCGCGTTAAGTAAGTGAGCCGCTCAGAAAGCACACTGAGTTGAATTTAAATGACTTAACGCTCTGCTACAGGAGAGCGCTGAGCGACTTTTAAAAATGGCGAATAATAATGATTTGCTTGTTTGTGTTTCTGAGGTGATGGTTGATGAAATGGCCCCGTGTTATTATTATTATTTATTACTTAGCAGACGCCCTTATCCAGGGCGACTTACAATTGTTACAATATATCACATTATTTTTTACATACAATTCCCCATTTATACAGTTGGGTTTTTACTGGAGCAATCTAGGTAAAGTACCTTGCTCAAGGGTACAGCAGCAGTGTCCCCCACTGGGGATTGAACGCATGACCCTCCAGTCAAGAGTCCAGAGCCCTAACCACTACTCCACACTGCCCTACTACTCCACACTGCCCGTGTGAAGTTACTGTCCCCTGCTGGACCTCGCTGAGTTCGGCGCTCTGTTTGGACTGAACCTCATATCTGTCTGTGTTTAATACCGACAATACCGACGTTAATAATGAACATTATGAATAATATTAATACTACAAGCCTAATAATAATACATTAATAAATATAAAACAGCTCTACATTTAAAAAGAAAAATGAAATTAAATGATACAAATTCGAAAACAACCATTTTTACATTATTGTCTACATGCATCATCTCAAATAATTACAGTGTCATTTATCAGACCCTTCGGCGTTGTCTTTTGAAGAATTAAACCTGCCAGATCGAACGCAGGCTAACATTCAATCAATTAATTAATTAATTACATAATTAATTAATTAATTAATTAATTAATTAATTAATTAATCATATATATTTTCTATAGCGCCCCATATGCGCTTCACAAAATCTACTTAAAAACAAGACAATATCTAATTGTAAGCCTGGAAGAACAAAATAAGTCTTCAGTGTAATTTTAAACAAAGAGCGCTTTCCACGATTTAAGATGCTTTAGAGAGACAGAATATTGGAATTGGCAGCCGAAACTGGGGGATAAAACTGCCTGTGATCAAAGTGGGCAGAAAAGTTGCATACTTTGCATAACGTATTTGGGAGATAAGAAAACGGATCATCTCTGATTTGCAACGTTTCCATGGTTCGGCCCGGCCACTGCCGTGTGGCTGGTTAAAACGATGTTCAGTTTTTTTCTGTTGCTTGGTAATTCAGTCATGAGACAGCTGTAGCAGAGTGGCGCAGCGGAAGCGTGCTGGGCCCATAACCCAGAGGTCGATGGAGCGAAACCATCCTCTGTTAGCTTGTTTTTCTTCTGTTAGCAAACTATTTTTTTCTAAAATATTAACTGAAGGCAATTAATTAATATTACCTTTCGCAATCAAGTATGATATAATGCGCAAGGATACTTGTCTTTCATAAGAGCTGAAATAAATTATAGCGCTTTGAGATTATATGTTACTAGCGGATTGTTTAGAAATGTACCTAATTACATTACAACTGTTCTAAAAAAAGAATGTTATCTCGAAAAATGAGCCTTGTCAAGCTGAAATAACTCAGCTGGGAGAGCGTTAGACTGAAGATCTAAAGGTCCCTGGTTCGATTCCGGTTTTTGTCAAACAGCACGAATATTTTTGTTTTGTATTATTTTGAACAAAAACAGAGCACATTTTTTTCCCTCAGTGTAATTGGAGGAAATAATAATGTATCAGAGTGCCATTTTCTAATGTGATTAAGAAATGCAAAAATCATCGTCCCTGGGTGGGCTTGAACCACCAACCTTTCGGTTAACAGCCGAACGCGCTAACCGATTGCGCCACAGAGACCAACCTGTTAAACCGCCAAAGCATACGGGAGGGATTAGCAAGGCGAGATGCTGCAGAACGTGATCGAGGGAGCAGTATAGTCTAAATAATGACCCGAAGTCAAATGCCTTTGTTGAAACTCTTTCAGATTTGTACAAGGCAAGCACACGTAGGAAATATAAATACAATATCCTGTCTGCCAACGTTCATAATAATGACTACATCTTTATTTCAAAATACGTAGCTATGTAACGGATCTTTTCAAAACACCCATACACAAAAACAAAATAGATCTTTATTTCAACTGAAAAACGAACTTGCTTCATGGCTGCTGCTACAGCACTCGAGCACGTAGTGCCTAGCGTTAGCGGACATAGGAGATAACAAAATCAACAAAATATCACATGCCAAGAAAAAAAAAAAAAAGATAATTATGTTCGTTTTAATAGCACCATTTCTGGTCTCTGAATGGAGGTGTGGTTTCAAATCCCACTTCTGACAGTTCACTTTTACTTATTTTTAAAAGGAATAAATGTGTTCATTTTACTATAAAAGATTGTTTTAAGGAAATCAACAGCTGATACCAAACTCTTGTCAGCACTTAAAGCCATTTTAATTTCCATTTTAAATTGGGAAATTAGCTCAAATGGTAGAGCGCTCGCTTCGCATTGCGAGAAGTAGCGGGATCGATGCCCGCATTCTCCAAATAGTTTTAATGTATCTGCGTATTTAGTCCCAACGCATTATGGAGATAAATACAAAGTGTGACAATTTTTTGTAACAGAGACGCCCGCCCTAAATGTGTATTTAAAAGCACAGTCTCCTAATTTGTAATAGTCCCCAGGCTGAAAAACTGCATTGCGCCCTCCATCGTATGTCTTCCGAGAAGCACAAAGGGAGATTTTTTTATTTATATATTTTTTTTAGCAATGGAAGAGTTTGTGTTATTTGGGAATAAATATAAATGGCTTGAAGTTTGCTTGCATTGGTTTGAATACATGTAATTGTGATTACATAGACTTTCCTGTCCAGTGTTGCTTTCTTCTTAGATGTTGTCTCAGTGCTGACTTCACAGGTTGGTCTCTGTGGCGCAATCGGTTTCTGCGTTCGGCTGTTAACCGAAAGGTTGGTGGTTCAAGCCCACCCAGGGACGATGCTTTTTGCATTTCTTAATCACATTAGAAAATGGCACTCTGATACGTTGTTATTTCATCCAATTACACTGAAGAAAAACATGTTCTCTGTTTTTTAGTTCAAAATAATACAAAACAAAAATAGTCTTGCTGTTTGCCGAAACTCGGGATCGAACCAGGGACCTTTAGATCTTCAGTCTAACGCTCTCCTAGCGGAGCTATTTCGGCTTAAAAAGACTAGTGTTTTTTTGTCACTCCACTAAACCTGTGTATTATGAGAAACGTTCAACAGTTCAACAGAATTACCATAATAGAATCCGATGCCTTTACAAATGCTTTTCGAAACTGTTAAGTTTTCTTCCAAATGCGGTTCTCAACAAATGTTTTTTTTTTTTTTTTTTTTGTATTCCTTCCAGAGTAAGTCCAAAAGGCAAACACTGGAACTGGCTGCCTGAAAGTGCCGCGCTTGAACTGTCTCAACAAACGCTTAGCTCTAAAACGTGTACATTGAAAGTCTATTAACATCTTTAACACAATCATCTATAGTCCAATAGCGGTTAATCCACAGGGTGAGCAATAAAGTGGCTGTTGGCTTTGTTTAAATATTAACAAGACATTTTCATGATTCACGCGTATTCTGAACAAGCACAATAGAATATGGTAATGAAAGGACAAGAAAATAACAGGTTTATTGGCTCTGGTCTTGTATCATCACCCTGACTACTGTCCGTAAGAAAGTGGCATTAATAAAAACGTCATTATGCAAAGTTCCCAATGCGCAAATACGCAACATATTTAAACTTCTTCACAATCTTAAACCTTTCCACATGAATTAAAAAAAAAAAGCTTATCTGCAGGTACGGCCTTTTACCAATGTAACACTCTGCTTTGTTATCAGAATGAACCCGGGCCGCCTGGGTGAAAACCAGAAAAACTAACCGCTAAACCATGTGGGAAACTGATTAGCAAAATCATGGGCATGGAACAGTAGCTAGTATACAATACAGTGATTGGTAAAAGAACCACAAAAATGATATTTCATTACAAACACTTTACAAATGAAAGCAAACTTCAAGCCATTTATATTTATTCTCAATTAACACAAACTCTTCATTGCTAAAAAAAAACTATAAAAAATCTCCCTTTGTGCTTCTCGGAAGACATACGATGGAGGGCGCACTGCAGTTTTTCAGTCTGGGGAATATTACAAATTAGCGGACTGTGCTTTAAAATACCATGTAGGGTGGGTGTCTCTGTTACAAAGAATTGTCACACTGTATGTATCTACATAATGTGTTGGGAGTAAATACGCAGATATATTAAAACTATTTGGAGAATGCGGGCATCGACGCCGTTACTTCTCGCATACTAAGCGAGCGCTCTACGATTGGAGATAATGTCCCCTGAGTCATGCTAGCGATTCTCATAGGCTACATCGCAGCTTGATATGAGCAATTCAGATTGTCCTAATGTCTGCCTTTTGCAAATTCAAAACATTTTTTTTAATTAAATACCAAATATTTCGACTAGAGGTATGTTTTCAATTTCTTCAAAAAGTAGTCTCAGCTCGTTGATTCAGTCGCTTTAAACCACCTCTGTGTCCCGATGCAGCAGTGCTGTGTGCTGTGGCTCGAGCTTGTTTGACGAGGCAGACAATGCAAAAATGCCAAAACTTGCTTTTGTATCACACGACAAACTTAAGGTATGCTTTAACGGCTTGGCTGTCTCAAGTTAGTTTGTATTGTTAATGTAACACATCGTTGTTGCCCAGTCATTGTATATGAAGTAGATTGCCAGCTGGGGGCGACGGTCTGCCAATAAAAGTTGACTATATTTGCAAGGATCATTTTTAGAGTGAAACATGTTTTGAAGGGATTGGTCTCGGTATCCACCAGGAGGAGTGTGAGTGGGAGTGTTTTCCTCTCAGCACCGAGACAATAAAATGTGGAAAAGTCCAAGGGGGGTGAATACTTTTGAGAGCCACTGTATTTGCATGGTCCAGTATAAGAAGGTATGTGGTTTCGTCAATGTTTTATTAAAAACGAACTGTGTGTGTATGCAACCGCAGTCTCTCGAGAGTAAGGTTAACAGATTCACGTTTCTGCAATCCTGCTTTCTAGGGGAAAAAAACGTTAGGTGGTTACGTTTTCACTTTCAACCACAGTGCTTAGCGGCAGCTTTTGTCAATATTCTCTTTTTATGTTCATTTTCTGTGAACATTAGTTCATGGATAATCTTGTTTGCTTTAATCCAATTAAATTGTTAGAAAACAATTACCATTCTTTAGTCCTTTCGTTTTAATTCCGTACATGGTCTTGTAGTGCTAAAATATACACTGCCTTCTTAAATTCTGTGACATACAAAAAATATTTCAAGATCGCAGTGGTGGTAATCTCGATCAAAAGCTATTACAATGTGAATCAAAAAGGATCTTCTATCTCCATACGGTATAACCTGAGGGATTAAATGAAGAGCTAGGATTATCATGTTTTCTGTGATATAATGCGCAAGGATACTTGTCTTTCATAAGAGCCGAAATAAATTATACCGCTTTGAGATTATGTCTGTTACTAGCGGATTGTTTAGAAATGTACTGAATTATATTGCAACTGTTCTGTCTAGGAAATGTATCTGTAACATTTATGTAATTTCTTTGTGGTTTTTTGATCACGTTAATTTGCTAACAGACTGTGCTGATTTGTTTCTAACCGTGGAGCGATCGCTCTGTTTGCCGTATATTTTCTTTCTGTAAGGGGAGTTTCCTTGTGATCCCAACGAAACAGGTGGCCCTCCTTAATATAAACAGAAAAAGAATAAGTACACGCACACCCCAGGTGTTTTATTGCAGCGTCAGACTTCGGAGGATCAGCAGTGTACTGCAGTGTTGTGAAATGTCATCTGTGTAATTCAGGATGGTTGAGCGGTCTCAGGAGCTGCGTGCAGATCGCAGTTACTCTGTAAGCGTGGGGTCGAATCCTAGTGCTGACAGTTCTTTTTTGGAGTCGAATCCCAGTGCTGACAGTTCTTTTTTGGAGTCGAATCCCAGTGCTGACAGTTCTTTTTTGGAGTCGAATCCCAGTGCTGACAGTTCTTTTTGTTCATTAACCACTCGGCCACGACTACATGCTCTCACGGTTTTCCGTGAAAACATCCATATTTTTGTCAAAAGAAGCAAACGACACCCGCAGTAATGCTGTAGATGGCAGTATAGGCTAAATAATGAACCCGAAGTCAAATGCCTTTGTTGAAACTCTATCAGATTTGTACAAGGCAAGCACACGTGGAAATATAAATACAATATCCTGTCTGCCAACGTTCATAATAATGAATACATCTTTATTTCAAAATACGTAGCTATTTAACTGATCTTTTCAAAACACTCATACACAAAAACAAAATAGATATGTATTTCAAATGAAAAACGAACTTGCATCATGGCTGCTGCTACAGCACTCGAGCACGTTGTGCTCAATCTTCCACAGGTTGGGTGCCTCTCAACTCAGGTTAAGGTTGATACTGTATAAATGCAGAACCAATTGTTCCAGATGGGTAAAACCATTCATTTTTAAATACATGTAATTCGATTTTTGTATTATTATTATTTATTTCTTAGCAGACGCCCTTATCCAGGGCGACTTACAATCGTAAGCAAATACATTTCAAGTGTTACAATACAAGTAATACAATAGAGCAAGTATTGGTATTATTTGTATTGAGGCCGGGAGGCTGCAGTTGTTTCTAAGCGACAATGAATCTGATATAAAATTCTTAGGGTTCGTGTCATACGACTTTGTGTCATCAAAGCTGTTTCTGGTGACGTTCAGTGGATTATATTTGGAATCTTTTGTTTTCAGTATTTTCTCACGCGACAAATTAATAGCTCAGTTGATTAGAGTGAAAGAAACTTCCACCAGTTAGCCCGGCTAGCTCAGTCGGTAGAGCATGAGACTCTTAATCTCAGGGTCGTGGGTTCGAGCCCCACGTTGGGCGTCCTTTTTAAATACAAATTGTAGATGTATCTTCAAGGCAACGGAGCATTGTCTGATTCTGTTCACATTGTATACAGTATTGCAACAAAATTACTTACTGGTCATTGTCAAATAACAATTGCTATTGTAAAATGCGTGCATCGTTTATAGCTATAACGATATTTAAATAAATAATATTACTTTTTTGGATTGGCTTCAATCCGTTTCTTTTTTTACAGGTGTCATTACATCATTCATGGAGCAACAGTAGGTATGTGCGTAATAAACCCAATCGGGCCTTTGATACAATAAGAAACACCTTCGATATGGTTGTCATGTGTCTGCTGCTGCTCGCCACAAGACGTGTCATGTGATACTGGGGGAAGCCAATCCGCGCAACAGGAATTACAAACAATAACAGCTGTTCATATATGACGATGAATATTTTACAATAAAACATCTTGAAAATCCATTTATGAAGAAAAAGTAAAACAATCACATTAAAAGCAGTTCGACACAAGTAATGGAAATAACAAATACCGGTACATACAAATAAATACATGCATAATTTTAAAATAAAATAAAGACACTAGGGGTTTATATTAAATAACTGTTTCATTAAAGACAAACTTTATTTTTACGCGTTAAATATTCTATATCCTCTAAAAAATATGTATTGAGGAGCAGAATTTTGACACATGAATATGTGATATTTATCTTTTGCATTCTCCCTGCCAGTGAGTCTGTCCTGTGACTCACCCGCAGGGAGTGTGCTGCTGTGCGTGTCAACAGAAAGGCACAGGAATACATTTTGCTGTCCAGCAGGGAGCCATTTTTAAGGTGAGAGAAAACTTTTATAAAATAGAATATTTACTATAGACTGTTAGTCTACCACGTATAACCGATAAGCTGTATTTTATCGAAAGACATCGTTTAAGAATGTATATGGGGTGGTGGATACGATAACTTTAGATAATTTACTAAATAATACCTACACTTCAGAACGGGCTAGAAAATACGCCGCCATTTTGCACATTTATGAAACGCAGTTCGAAATGTGGCGTTTCCGTGATTATATATAACTATTTTTATGTATTAGCAGTATTTTATCAGATTCCTGTTTATCAAGCACATTTGATTTGTATCCTTGTTTAGCTAATTGTTTTACGCAGTTAACGACAATTATTTTAAAATAATTCTGTACACACTGCTATTTTTTAAGCCTACATAATTTACTTTCTTAAGTTTAATGAGCCACTTTACTGCGAGTTTATATTGTCAAATTTTACAATAATACATTTTAATATTTGATTATTTTAAATAGTTTGTACTAACGCCCTACAACACGAAAGCACCGTCGAATTTGAGTTGTATTTCTTTGTTTTCTTTTTATGAGACGCTATATTACAGATGTAATTAATATTGTATAAAGCGATCGTGTCGATCGTTTTGTAGAAACTGTCCATCAGCGACCAGACCGTGTTGTATTTCAAGTTTATCTTCCTCAACTCTTTCCCCCACCGAAGGAATTGCGTTACTAATCAGTAATATGCCGTTGTTTTTTTTTTTTTTTTTTTTTTTAAGTAGTGTTGAATATTTAAAAAAGAAACAACATGGTGTTTTTTAAACATGTTTTTAAAATCTACCTTCATAAATATTTTACCTATTGTATTGGATGTTGGCAAAAGCTGCACAATAGTACAGTACGTGCTCTACAAAGTGTATTTGACTACATGCCAAAAAAATAAACATCCACCAGGTCGCGTGACAACAAGCCTACAGTTTCTTGTTTCAATAAAGAGGAAGTCATTTTAAGAGATAGAATAATATTACAAAGTAAAATGTGTACTGTAGACTTTAGGAATGTACGTGGGGTAGGGGATAACCAATAGATAATTTACCAGCCCAAGGGATTACATAACTATGCAGGAAAGGCGCTGTTTGTAGGTCTAAAAAAAGTATTCACAAATTTTATGACCTCGAAATTGCTGTTTAATAGTAAATGTTTTTCAACTTGTTTGTATGTATTTTTTTTTAGCTGAAAAGAGGCAACTTCCAAACGTTTGTCTCAGGAGAGTGTGTTTGAAAACAAACAGCGGAGGTACTTATAGGTAGTGTTCCGCGTTTCCGGTTTATTCCGATTTTTACCAAAAAATTGCAGTATTTTAACTGGACGTCGGTTTTTAATGATTTATACTCGATTTCTGTTTACTATTCAGTATTTTCCCTGTACTATTTTCTAGGAAATACACAATATTTTGATTTAAATGCTATTTTATGTTGACTCCGAGATTGTAATAAGCAGCTCTACACTGTATCCTAGGATACAGCACGTACGTTTAGACGTCAGAGAATCAAATAACGTTCAAACGTGGTTTTCTGTCACTTCACAAACACATTATCACCTGATTATTTTGGATAGTCAGTCTGATTATTGTGGCAATTGGTGGGCGTGGTAACTAACTTGATCAAAAACTAAGTTGAGATACACGAAAATATCATGTTTTTAGTGGATGATCAATGGGGAGAAAACGTGTCAGTTTATGAATATTCAAAAGAAAACGAATGTTTCAAAGTATACAAAAAGCAAAAATAGCAGAAGTGGGTCAGATGAGGCAGAGGATGCATAGCGCTGCAAATACTGCTGCATTGAGGTACATGTTCACACTGACAATAAAAGAACATACTGAAAAATAAGTAACACATTAAACTAAAACAAGAAAGTGAACTGAGAGACGAGCGATCCATTCATGCTGCTTTTACACTCACTTTAATAAAAGAAAAAAAGGAAAAAATGACTGTTAATGAGTTTGTCAGAGCCGCGCTGTGCTTTGATGCACAGCCACGGTTTATTGCACAGAGGTATGTATTGGTGATTTCGTGCGACAGTACTGTCTGTCCATCAGCTAAAACACTTCCCATCGCCGACCATCTGAATTGTATATTGACAGAAAATGATGAATGTCCAGTGTGCTTTTTGATGCGTGTCCCTGTGGCTTGCACCGTCCAGTTCTGTCAATTTTCTTTTCTTTTTATGATTTCAAGGCGAATAAACCTGTCTTATTTTGTGCTGATGTCATGTCATGTATTTGCTTACGATTGTAAGTCGCCCTGGATAAGGGCTTCTGCAAATAAATAATAATAATAATAATAATAATAATAATAATAATAATAATAATAATAATAATAATAATAATAATAATGTTCATACCTTCTGTAGATGCTATTCCCGTCAGCACAGCGATTGCCCAAACGTTAACAAAGTACCAGCTAACATGGGAGCAGTGTGGAGTAGTGGTTAGGGCTCTGGACTCTTGACCAGAGGGTTGTTGGTTCAGTCCCAGGTGGGGGACACCGCTGCTGTAACCTTGAGCAAGGTAGTTTACCTAGATTGCTCCCGTAAAAAATAAAACAACTGTATAAAGGATAACTGTATGTAAAAATAATGTGATATCTTGTAACAATTGTAAGTCGCCTTGGATCAGGGCATCTGTTAAGAAAATAATAATAATAATAATAATGTGGCTTCGACTTGCACAGATTGTGCTTTATCAGACATGCCAGGGACATGAAACCGCATGAGAAACCAGAACTGCTACTCATCATATTCCACGTTCTGTAAAGTGTGGATACTGAGATGTGTTCCCCCGATTTTTACCAATGCTTCAATTAAAAACATTTTTTTTATTTATTTTACCAGTTTTATCCCTATTGTAATATATGTAAAATAAACACAAAAAAATTCCTGGGAAATGTTTTTAAAGGTGAAAACCGAAAATGCACAACATGATTATGGTGCCATGGTTAACAAACACATGTATTTCTATTTAAATCTATTAACATACTAGATTTCATTATCTATCTATCTATCTATCTATCTATCTATCTATCTATCTATCTATAGATAGATTTCATAAATACTATGGGGTTCTACAATATTTTTTGAAACTCGTATATTAGCTAAATTCACGTGAATGAAGCTGTTTTCCATTGGGCTGATTGCACATTTTTCATTTAAATATTTACTTTCAGCAAGTTAACACCTCTATGGAAACAGCCATTGTGGGTATTAAAATACAAAAAATGTTTTATTTTGAATGACTGATGTTGATAGACAGAGGACGTACATTTTTTTTTTTTTTTTTACCGACGAAGAGGATAGACTTGGAAACCGTGATTGGCGCCTCAGCCAGGGTATGCTCTTTGACTTTCCTAAGAGGTGAAGGTGTCACGGCTGACCCCAAACCAGTTATTATGTGTAGTAAGAATTTGGATTCCTTTGCATGGAGAATTTCAGTGGCTAGAGTTCACGGCTCCTCGATTGATTCAGATTCAGTTGTATTAAGTCTGCCCACTAATAATGTAGAGCAAAATAGGTATTGTGGTGTTTGCAGAGCCGACCCGAGCTGAACCCAAGACAGAAGTGGAGTCCTGCTGGGAACGAGCTGAAACATTGGACATGGACTGGATGATTTAAAAATGAAATGTATTAATGAGATGATATGTGCTGTAACCATTTGTAATGTTTGAATAATCTTTAGTCTGTAACAAATACTGTAAAGTGCTCTCTCTCTGTAAGACCGTATAACAGAATCTGGTACAACTTGATACACTGGCCGGCCTTGAGCAGTCTCTTATTAAAATTGGCACGATTCCCAGAATTTAGTGCTGAAATCTCTGTTAAGACTTTTCAGCTTGACTACAGAATAATGCTGTACTAATAGATGTATGTTAATATGCTTGTTTTAAATGGTATAGATTGCTGTGGTAACATATAATCATAGGTAGTGATAATTATTGTTAGTATGAAATACTATGAACAATTTTTATGTATAAGATCATATGATTCACTTTGCTTAATATGATAGCATACCTGAAGCTGTTTTCTATCAAGATGAGCATAGTTAAAAACGGAGTCCTAATTCATTGAAAAGAATTACTGTGTGCTTACATTCAAGAATTATAACTTCTGAATATAAAGGGAAAAGGAGTTAGGAGTATTCTTAAGGGAAAGAAAAAAAACAGAAAAGGATTAAAAGACCTTGCTTTGAGTAGGTTTCTGTTTGTAATTCAGTTTTAAAATAAGTAGGTGAGTAAGAACAACCTAGAGTAAAAGCAGACTCTAACTTAAGAAAATAAGCATTGTCAGAAGATACACCACAACTAGAGAGCAGAAAAATTGAATAAAATCCTATTGTAATATTGCGGATATACTGCTGCTAGCAGAAAGTAATAAGGTTAGCAGCCATACGCTATAAGAAGTAATGTACTAGTTTGACTCTGAAGTTAAAAGACGCAGCATAGAAAGATGTTGTGTTTAAAATACAAAATAAAAGGATTGAATAAATAATGAAGAATAAAAGCAGGAGATTTTAGGAGAGTAAACTCTATGTGACCTGTCTTCTTGAACTCTCTATCAGCCTGCCCTTGGAGAAATTAATATTAGCTGCTGGAAGGCCTCTTTGGTGGGAAGAAGCAGGAATTGTTTTATCAGAAGGCTTATAGTATCAGGCCGGACTGCAAAAATAGGGAGTTAGAACGGATGGTCTTAGCACCTAAGATAGTTAGTTGCCGGGCGGAACAAGCACGTAAGATACAGGTGTAAGGAAAGTTCTAGGGAACATTAATCACTATTAAACTTGGCAAGAAAAGAGGTGTCTCCAGCAAGCTGGTTTTAGCCAGTATGTGTATAGCTGAAACATACAGGGTCATCTGGATGTCAATTAAGTTCAAGCTACCAGGGGCCCATAGGAGAAAAACATTACAGCTTTACAGCTCAGTAAAATAGTTAGGTTTTCCATAAGGAGAAAACTCTACATTAAAAAGATATAAGATGGAAGTTCCCTATAATACCTGCTAAACACACACCTGTAAGGAAAGAATGAAATTAATTTGAGAGTGAGATGACATGAGGGAATATATTTTTGAAAGCCAAGTTCATGTAATCAATTATAATCATTATAAATATAACTGCTATATTATGATATAACTATTGGTGTTGCATATATTCAAAAAACACCATTTTTCTTATATTGGTGTTGCATATATTTAAAACACCACTCCTTTTTATAATGCACCCATATTAAGTAGTGAATCAAGGTTGCAGGGATTTTGTGAACTCTGCTTCACCTAACTTTTCAGATGAAGGAGGGGGGCCAAGAATGAGTGGATGAGAACATGGGCTAGTGTTGATTTATTAAATGTTGTTGATTTGTTGGCATATGACTTTAATTGAGTCTGAGGAGTTGGTTGAATTCTTTAGAGATTACTGTTTGCCAAGCGATAAGGACTGTCAATATAGATTGATGACTGGATCTAATTGGGGTTTCCCATTGCTTTCAATGGGACGAAAATTGTATAAAAACCCTGGGCCGATCACACTGAGACCACCACAATCAAGCTGGGCAGAGCTATGTGGTCCATCCTTTGCAGATCTCTACAGAACAGTCCTTCTCTTTTGTTCACGCTACTCTTCCTTATAATAGGAGGTAAGCATATTAATGGTATTATTGTATCTCGCATTTATTGGTTATATTGCTATGAGGTTTTGAAACAATGTTTTAGTTTTAAGAGTGTTATATTGAATGTGCTAAAACATAGCAGTGGGTGCTTGTAGGCTTTGTGCTTAACCAGCCTGAGGGCTGCACTGAATACATATAATTGTATTATGTTATTGAAGTATTAAATGCTGAAGCTTGTAATAAACTTAGGATTGCTAATTATTGTTACATGTTTTCGGGTTTTGGTAGTATGCGCAAACTACTAAACCAATATTAAAGGCATTTTAATAAAACGAAGGAGCGCTGATGTTGCTCTGATTCGTAAAACTTTGAATAAATGAGTCTGAGTGATTTTCTTGATTAAATAAAAAGGTTTTAAGGACACACCGCTCGTCCAGTGCTCGAACATAAACCACTAGGAGTTTTAAACATCTCTGTCCTCCTTAACGTCTCCCCTGAGTTAAGAGTGTGTGCAGAGCAAATAATATAATAAAAGAGAACGTGAAAAGTGAAAACGTGACAAAGGGATGTTATCAAGAGGGCCTGAAAATAGTGTGAGAGGGAACTAGTGAAGTTAACAGTGAACAAAATGAAATGGCAACTAAAAAACACAAACTCTGGGATGAACACAAGAGTATTCAAGCCTAACTGGGAAGTGGAATTTGTTTTAGCGAGGTTAATGGAAAACCAATGTGTCTGTTGTGCCAGAAGACTATTGCTGTGTTAAAGAAGGCTAACTTGCAACGCCATTATGAAACCTGTCACCTCAACTTTAGTGAGTCATACCCAATTGGAGAAAAGACAAAGTGTGTACGTTTGTTGCAAGCTTTCATGGAGAGCAAAATGTGTTTCTGCTCACGTAAAAGATAGTTACAATGTTACAGACGCTGGCAACTAGCAAAAGGTGAAAACACTTTAAGGATAGAGAATGAAGCAGTGTTTCAGAGATTTCAGCAAGTCAGTGTTTGCAGATTTAAAAAGTAAGGATGCCATTTTTAAACATATCTCCAATTGTCAGACTCAACAGTTGCAAGACGTGTGGAAACTACATCTGAAGACTTGATTACTGATCTGTGCAATGGTCTTGAAAATGTGGAGTATCTCAGCCTAGTAAGAGACAAGTGCACAGATAGTTCAGACACTGCACAGTTCATTGTTTGGGTGTAAATTTGTGGAGGAAATGCTTACATTACTGGCCAAATGCGGGGAGAGGATATTTACAATAAACTGACGACATTTATTGAAGTGACAGGTAAAAATATGGACCTGAAGAAGACTGAGGTTCCACATTTCTTTTCATATCACTGCATAATACACCAGGAAATCCTGTCCTGCAAGTTATGGAAAGATCTCTGAAAACTACAAAGAAGGTTGTGGCTTGGTGACTTTTATCGTTACACACTCCCTCCAACACAAAGAGCTCAAACTTTTAGTTGAGGAGCAGGAAACCCGTGACAGCAGTTGGGTGCTCATGCAGAATTAGGATGACTTGGTCGTGGTCAGGTGTTTACTCATTTCATGGAGCTGCTTTCTGCCATGAGATTGTTTGGAAGAGAAGAGCCGCTTTGATCTACTCATCCCTGAATGATGAAATGCCATCATATGAACACTTAACCTCAAGCTACAAGGAAAAGGATCCTTAGCGATGTTTCTGCATTCAGAGGTAACCAAAGCTAATTTACAAAAAAAATAAACACTGATAGAATTGCAACATAGCAACGTTCTGAAAGTTTTAAACATCGATGGGGATCAGCAAATAAACACTTGAATGATTGTCTTCTTGCAGCTACAAGCATTGACCACATGGTAAAAAGATAGTGAAGAGAATGCAAACACAGCCCTCTCGTTACGTAAGTATATATTTACTAGTTTTACAAGGCTTCTTCAGCGGATGTTTTGAAGGCGATTGCTGACTTTGTAAATAAGTCTTCCATCACGTTTTTCTTTGTGTTGTTGCTTTTTTATTCCTTTTAATATGCAATGTTTATGTTAATAAAGTTACAAAGGTTCTCATTTGAGTCTGCATGTTTTTAAAACTGGTACAGTTTAATAAGTTTAAATGGGCAGGAATTGGAGCTTCCCTCTTTACCCACACCAGGCACGATGCATTTTGTCCTGCAGTAGAATGACACTTTCGCTGCGATGCTTCCTTTCACACCACTGGAGACCGGTGCTTGTCATATTTCCATTCTTTACTCATCTTTACCCCCTGACCACTCGTGGTGTTTTTTTTTTCTGTGGTGTCTCGAGGATTTCCCACTTTTTCTTTACATCATCAGCTTTTTGTAGAATACTTGTTTCAGTAAACGAATCACACACACCAGTTATACCCATTTCCCTGGAAATTAACTCTGAAATGTTCTCATCACTGTGTCTTTGCAATTTTTGTGTCCTGTGTTTAGGGCTTCTGCTTTTTGGTTTATATTTTTCCGGGCTTTCACTTTTTATATACTGAATGAAATTATTGTTTTCGGTTACTTTCCAAAATGCTTGGCCATTTTTTTCTGTCACAATATGTATAGTACGGTACTAGCACACTTAAGTTGTACCTTCTTTCCTTTGCTGTCTTCCACAACGAAAACCTTCTGGTCACGAGCACATTCTTCAGACGTTTCTGTGTGTTTAGCCATTTTTTTTACATTCAACACAATTTTTAATTCAGTTTTAAATTCGACGAGCGTGTAAATATTAGGGCTTCAACGAAGGGTACATTTTGCACTTCAAAGGTTCGGAACACGTTACCGAAGGAAGGTTCGACCCTTCGATGGGACTCATTTGCATAATTTACTGGTGGCGTCACCATAGCTACTTGTTTATATTTGATTGAAAATCATATTGTTTTACAGGTAATCCAAATAAAACATTCACATGTAGTTTAAAAATATGTTCTATAGAACAGTAATCATGTTTTTATAATTTAAATTTAAAAAAAAAATACACGTTGTTTATTTACATATAATTGAGGCTGCTTGCGATCTCTGTACAGTAAGCTTGCATTGCAACAGCACTAACTGCAGCGGACTGAGGCAAAACAAAGTGTTATTTAAAAACAGTCTCCATTCCAAGCAGGTTATCAGTCACATTTTACTAATAATAATAATAATATGAACTTATGCTTGTCAAGTGACCCCAGAGATTGGTTATACCTCCATGATAAGAGTCGCTTGCACAGTGTGCATTCAACTTTTTTTTGTCATCTGGGCATTTAACAGAAAAATCCCAAACGGCAGAGAGATTTCGAGACATTTCTTTCAGTACAGCTTACGCCTTATGCTATACAACGTTTTGCTGTAATTGAAGGTTTGCTTCTGGATAACACGAGCTGGAGGGGGGAGGGGCGGACGGTGCTTAGTTTTCCAAATTAAAATGATTAGTGTTGGCATATATTTTACCATGGGCTTATCTACCAGTGGCTTATCTTTTTATAATGCTGTTTATAATGTGGCTTCTCTTTTATAATGTTCTTTATAACGTGGCTTCTCTTTGGTTACACCTGGAAACACTGTTCAAATTCACCTCCCTGTTTGTTTCTGATTGGTTGCTGTCAGTAACTTGACATGCAGTGTGAGACTGACAAGCAGCTTCTCAAGCCAGATCAGGAAGGAAGGCAGCAGAACATTCCTGAATGTCTCCTGTTTCCTGCACATCTGTGATCTATTAAAGGTTATTCAGCTGTGGCATGTGATTGTTTCTTTTCATTCATTTAGTTGTGTGTTCGAGATCATCCAAGTGTCGAAACTGACCCAAGAGATGCTGGATGAGAAATGCACAATGTCATGGTAGGCACGTGTTTGTTTTGTTTGTTTTGTTTCGTTGACCCTGTACAGTAATAAACCAAGATTACTTCGACTTGTATTGGTGACTTCAATGTTAAAATACAGTTTTGTGTCTGTTCATTAATTTATATATATATATAGAGATATCATATATATATTTTTTTTCTAGGCAATACTTACATTTTTCTTCAGGGTCACATGCTTCAAGGTAAGGTCCCATTTACTCTTTTCAGTGACTTTCTTCATTCCCGCTATCTAGGAAACTGAGTTAACACAGGAAACTAGAGTTAACACAGGAAAGCCCCATTCATTGCTATCATTGAAGTGCATTATCTTTGGGATTGATAACTCAGTGGGTCTGTGGTACTCTAGAATAAATAAAATTTAAACAAAAATTAAAAAGCTTTGTTTGGAAACATGACTGGATAAGTCCACTTACTGTGCACCTAGTCTTGTTGTCTTTTAAATCAGTGATAGATTAAAATGACAATGATGTTTTTATAATTAAGACTGGCGCTTCAGGGGGCTCCCGAGTGGCGCATCCAATAAAGGTGCTCCGCGCGGAGTGCAGGATGTGCCCTATAGCCTGGAGATCGCAGGTTCGAATCCAGGCTATGTCACAGCCGACTGTGACTGGGAGTTCCTAGGGGGCGGCACACAATTGGCTGAGCGCTGCCCGGGTAGGGAGGGCTTAGGTCGGCAGGGGAATCCACGGCTCACCGCGCATAAGTGACCCCTGTGGCCGATAGGGCGCCTGTGGTTCTGCAGTGGAGCCGCCAGATCTGTGTTGTCCTCCAGGACAATAGGTCTGGTAGCATTGCTGTGGATCTGCAGTGCGAAAAATGACGGCTTGACAGGAGCACGTTTCGGAGGACGCGTGTTCCAGCCTCCGTTTCCTGAGCCGGCGGGGGGGTTGTGAGCGGCGAGCCGAGGATAAAGATAATAATTGGGCATACTAAATTGGGGAGAAAACCGGGGTAAAAAAATGTATAAAAAAATAATAAATTTATATATAAAAAAAAAAAAAGACTGACGCTTCCAGCTGGGGTACCTTGATAACTAAAGACCTCATCAAGCCCTGATCTAGGTGAAAGACATGCCCCAGTTTCATTTTTCAGGCCTTGGAGACTCTCATACCGTTGCATTGAGGGAGAAACTCCTGGCAGTTTGACCTGTCCAGTGTTATACTTTATGAAGAAGTCTCCTGCGGCTAAGGAACTGAGAACTGCAAGTGGTCATGCATTTTCATGTAGTTTAGGATTTTAACTCCTGCCAACATTAATAATTATGTAGGAGGGGCAAATCAAGGACCAGAAATAAGCCTCTGTTCTAAATTTTCTTTTCAAGTGATCATATCTTCTTCAGACCAGCTCTGAGGGTGAGTTGCTCTGAGGGGGTCAGAGACTGGCATCAATAACTTACTGAACTGATCAAATACTTTCTAAAGACTTTGATACAGTTTAATATTTAAAAATCAGGTATTAAAAAAACAAAGAGGCCAGTACCATACTGAGCATCACTGTTTTAAACATGATCTGAACCTAATGCCTATGAAGCAGAGTGAATGGATACTTATGGTGATGGCAAAAAACCCATTGCACAAGGCAGGTTTCATAACATTTTCATTTAGAATTGGTTCATTATAAAGAATTAAACCATAACATAAGCGCACATGTTAATATTTGAGTTGTTTTTTGGAATTGCAGCAACCAGGGTCCCTTATCCAGGATCCAGGATTTCTGCAGCATTGGTAAAGGTATGTGTAACTTGTCAAATGAATGGCGAGCAGTGAACCCAATTGACATCTTATGCAATTGTTTTTAAATTGTGATTTGAATTGTATTACTGATGTACAAAAATATGACTGCCATATTACAAATGTGTGACTATTGTTTTCTGGTAAATGCATACCGTACTAAAGAGCCATCGATTGAAAATATTATTATTATTATTATTATTATTATTATTATTATTATTATTATTATTATTATTTAGCAGATGCTTTTATCCAAAGCGACTTAGAGACTAGGGGGTGAAATATGTATCAGCAACTGCTGCTGCTGCTGCAGAGTCACTTCCAATAGGACCTTGTTTGTTTTATGACTCATCCAAAGGATGGAGCACAAGAAGGTGAAGTGACTTGCTCAGGGTCACACACACACAGTGAGTCAGTTGCTGAGCTGGTATTTGAACCAGAAGCCTCCTGGTATCAAGCCCCTTTCTTAACCACAGGACCACCACGCCTCCTATTATGATATAATGTGACACAGTTATTTTACCATATCTTAGGTCTTGATCCTTGAAGTCTGACACCCACCACTTTGTTTTTTCTTACAACAGAGTCACCCAACTACCTTGACCATGTATCAGAACAAGTGGACAAATACAGGGGGCAGACTGTGTCTCTGGAGAAGCCAGCAGGGTATCCAATGAGAATTGGGGGGCTAGATGACACAATCTATGCAGAAATGGAGGATGAGCTTGAAGCATGGGAAGATTTCTACCTTCCTGAAAGAGTAGAGATGAGAGTTGTCGGTGCCATTGATATGTTCCCGAGTCTGGCGGTGGGGCTGCAGCTGATCATTCTGGCAGGCAAAGATGGCAACATCTATGCTTATGAAAATGAGGTGTTGCACCAAGTGGCTGACAGCTTGCAGGACCTCTTGCAAAAGGGAATTGAGTTTCCTGGAACCAAAGTCTACAACTATGGGGAATGTTTTGCTCCTATGGTAAGAATATAAAACTAGTCAAAGTCAAAGATGTAATGACCAGGGTGCTGTGAACACAATGTCCATAGAAAATGGCAAATAATTGGGATTTGGGTGTGGTGATTATGTTTTGAAACCTTTTCTACATTATTCTGATGGCATGTATATACATAGGCTTCTAAACTGCTCTAGGGACCCAGTTGAAACACGTTAACCATAGAACTGATCGCAAGTCATTTATACAGTGATGATAATGAACACCAATGACAAATCTTAAAATCATCAAAAAAAATCATCAAAAAGTTGCAATTACATTTTCTAGAAAACCGTGTCACAATCTAGGTTTATATGGAATGACCCTGTCTGTATCATTGACCATGTTTGAAACTGGTTTTACATAGGGTATGGAACCAACTCCCCAGTAATGTTGTTGAAGCTGACACCCTGGGATCCTTCAAGAAGCTGCTTGATGAGATTCTGGGATCAATAAGCTACTAACAACCAAACGAGCAAGATGGGCTAAATGGCCTCCTCTTGTTTGTAAACTTTCTTATGTTCTTATGTTCTTATGTATAGAGAAGAGCTTTTTCAACTATGATGAAACTTGGTCTGGATAATTTACACAAACTATATTAGTTTATGCTAGTTTACAGTAATATAATCTGGGGTTATATGAAGACCACCTGTCTGCATGTCACACTCACATTGTTACATATGCCTACAGTGGAGCTTGGTCATGGTGCTCTGTTTTTTGATGCCATTGTTTAATGTTGAATGGCAGGGATGGCTGTCACTGACATGTTTGTTCTGCTTTGTTTTGTTTTAAAGACAGAAGAAGAATATGATGAATTAATGGAGGATGAAGAAGTAAAGAAAATGAAAGAGGAGACCAGGGAATTCATCAAAAGCAACGAAGTGGAATTTCTGAGCATACTGGCCCGCATTGAAGAAAAAGAGAATGCAGAAAAGGTTGCGTCCAATGAAGTTGTGCCTTGTAAAGAGAATGCAGAAAAGGTTGTGTCCAATGAAGTTGTGTCTTGTAAAGAGAATGCAGAAAAGGTTGTGTCCAATGAAGTTGTGCCTTGTAAAGAGAATGCAGAAAAGGTTGTGTCCAATGAAGTTGTGCCTTGTAAAGAGAATGCAGAAAAGGTTGTGTCCAATGAAGTTGTGCCTTGTAAAGAGAATGCAGAAAAGGTTGTGTCCAATGAAGTTGTGCCTTCTAACCACCACCGCCCCAAGCATGTTGTAGTTCAGATGTGGAAGCATGCAGATGAATTGGTCATATTTCATTTAAATGATGCCGATTATGAGATATTGTGCAAGCTCTTCCAGCTACTAAGGCTGACACGTAAAGAGCGGAAAAGTAACGGGAATTGTAGAAGATTCCTGCTCCATTTCAGAGCTCTTCCATGTGTGCATAAACTCTGTTCTTGATTACATCCTGATTTTTACCCATAAAGTCCATGTCTATAGGAGGCTGTGTGGTCCAGTGGTTAAAGAAAAGGGCTTGTAACCAGGAGGTCCCCGGTTCAAATCCCACCTCAGCCACTGACTCATTGTGTGACCCTGAGCAAGTCACTTCACCTCCTTGTGCTCTGTCTTTCGGGTGAGACGTAGTTGTAAGTGACTCTGCAGCTGATGCATAGTTCACACACCCTAGTCTCTGTAAGTCGCCTTGGATAAAGGCGTCTGCTAAATAAACAAACAATAATAATAATGTCTTTGGGCCTGAAAAGAGAATTGTCACACAACTGCAATGGCACTGTAACAGGGCGAGCAGCCCTGTACATTGTTTATTTATTTTTAGATCGGGGTCTCCCCCTCCGCCCCTGTGCAGATTATTGTTTTTGTTTATTATGATTTATTGTATTTGTCGGCGAGCGCCGTGTTATTGTTTTGTTTATTTTTTAAACGTGTCCTGGCAGAGGCGAGATCGGTGCTCGTCCTCTGCCAGGAGTAATAATTAATAAACCCGTGCAGATTGTGGCCGAGGGGTAATAGGATGATTTACGAATTAGTTAAACCCCTCGGCCATGATATAAAAAGCCTGCAGCTCTCGGCACTCAGGGTGGGTTGTTAAAGAGGAGAGAGCGAGGAGAGAGCGACAGAGAGCGACGGAGAGCGAGAGAAAGAGAAAATTTACTTAAAAACGAAACTAACCAAGGATAGGGTCAGTGAAGGCGATTGCCCAGCCTGACCGGTTGTAGTGTTCGTGATTTGTTTTTGTTAACCCTTTTATTTTGCTCTGTGAGCGCAAGTGTTCTTTTGTTTAAATATTTATTTATTTTTGTTATTAATAAAAACGGCAGCCAGCCGATTCTTTCTTTTGAACTGCAGTACTTCCCCGGTGTCAGTTTTATTTTTCCCTTCCTGCTTCTGCCTGACGTCAGACCCTCGGTCATTCCTGTCACAGGCACCCAAACAGTTACATGTTAACTGCCAATGCAAGATGACATTTTTGAAGAGTGCTCAATAAATTATCAAAGGGCTTGCTCAACTCCAAAGAAAACTTGAATCTTAATTCACAACATTCACTTTAGGTGCTTTGATCAAAGAGAATTATTACATGTTACCTACCAGAAACCAGCACTCACTTCAAATTACAAAAAAATATTATTTATTTATTCATTTCAGACTTTTGTATTCTTTTTTAAATGTCAGATACGCAGCACAGAGAGAGATGCATTGCCGCTAGATGCCTTCCTCGGCGTGCATTCAAACAAACTTAATTACATTTTTGTAGAATTGATTGGTGATTATTATAATGTGTTAATTAATTTGCTCTTAAAGGGAAAGTCAACAATACAACAATACACAAGAAAAACAAGCTGTTTTTATTGCTGTATTTTTATTGTAATGTTGGCTTTCCCTTTTTAAGAGCAAACTAATTAACACATTATAATAATCACCAATCAATTACTGTGAAGCCATACATATTTGCAAGCCTTTTACTGTGTGTTTTTCGCGTATGAAAAACAACGCTAACATTTTTGGCACTTTTGCACTTTGTGATGGTATTCCACTATGAAAGGCACTATATAAAAATAAAGATTATTATTTATTAATGTCAAACTCCACTAACAATACATACTTCGTATATTGCAACAGGTCGCCGACATTTCTGGAGCAAAATAGGTTTTATGGGTGTGATTCGCCAAATATTTTGGTTGCAAATATTTATGACTTTACAGTATATAAAAAAGTAATTTACTTTGTTTGACACACGAGGAAGGCATCTTGCTGCAACACATCTGTGCTTACACGTCTCCCACTTTTTAAAAAGAGTCTAAAATGAAGAAATAAACAAATAGTCATCTATTATTGAAGAGAAGACAGGAATCTATTCAGCAAACCAAGACATAGCATCTTCCGTAACTTAAACAATAATCAGGATTCTGAAGTAAAACTTCAAGGAAACTAAGTCAGGTAAACACTTGTTTGGTGTAAGTCTTATACTAAAGAAGGCAGTAGCTGAACGCTTGTTAACTTCGTTTCTTGTGTAAGTTTTACCCAAGGTGTTAAACCAGAGATATGAGTGGGATTGTCAGCAGTTCTGTGCTGCTACTGTTCTAAAGTTGACATGCCACCTAAAGCAGCGAGAGGTAGGGGTGTGCAAGACTGGCATTCTGAAATGGGCAGAGCCAAAAGTGGGCTGGGCCAGTCCCAAAACCTGAAGCTGCGTTTTATCACTCATTTCCGAATCTGAGTCCTGCACTACCCCATTCAAAACCAAGGCATTCAAATCAGTTTGCCTCATACATTAAGCACTGGTCCCCTTGTTGAAGGGCTTAAGAACGTTTTATTCTTTGCTTACTTTTTTATTCTTTAATGTGAAGACACCCAGATTTTTTCAAGCATCACGTTGTCCTGTCTTGTCTCAGTACGAGGTGTCCTGTAGAAAGGTGCATTTCCATGGTCTGGTCTTGGCTGGTGAACCATGTGGGTGAGTCTAACACAAGAAGTGAAAGTATACCTGGAATTTTAGTAGAAGCTTTATAAAGCTAAGAAGTGGTAAACTCCTAAAGTAACAAAAGAAGAGGAAAGAACACAAAGTCATGAATCACAAAGATTAGGGGACCAGTGATATTGTTGGCAATGCTAGAAGATGAGAAGATATATTTAAAAGCCAAGGTTAGCATTCTTTGAAATATAAAGTTGTGTTCAAAAGTTTGGAAACAGCAAGATTAGAGCTGGGGATTGTATTGAAGATTTTCCTCACTCTGAACCCTTTCTTAACATCTTGGTATCCCTGAATAGGTAACCCTCCAGTTTATAGTTATGCACTGACACTCATCATGGGATATTGCAATTTTGGTCAGAATTATTAGGTAACTTTTTGTTGACCTGCTGATAAATTAACTGTCACTGTTATATGGTAAAATAACCCATGAATGAATTGATTTAATATAGAAATGTACAAATTGTATTGCCATTTATTTGAATGTGATTGTTGTATAAACAGTATGCTGAGTGATCGTTGGTGGTATCTGGTTTTTATTCACCTTGGGAGGGTGTCCTTACATAGCCCACATGCTGTCAGGGCTCATGATTTACTGGGACATCCTGCGGCCAATAAAAACGAACACCACGAGCGATCACTCCATGTCTCTATGTACAGCGATCACTCCGTGTCCTCTATGTACAGCGATCACTCCGTGTCCTCTATGTACAGCGATCACTCCGTGTCCTCTATGTACAGCGATCACTCTGTGTCCTCTATGTACAGCGATCACTCCGTGTCTCTATGTACAGCGATCACTCCGTGTCTCTATGTACAGCGATCACTCCGTGTCCTCTATGTACAGCGATCACTCCGTGTCCTCTATGTACAGCGATCACTCCGTGTCCTCTATGTACAGCGATCACTCTGTGTCCTCTATGTACAGCGATCACTCCGTGTCTCTATGTACAGCGATCACTCCGTGTCCTCTATGTACAGCGATCACTCCGTGTCCTCTATGTACAGCGATCACGCCGTGTGATCTATGTACAGCGATCACTCCATGTCCTCTATGTACAGTGATCACGCCGTGTCCTCTATGTACAGCGATCACGCCGTGTCCTCTATGTACAGCGATCACGCCGTGTCCTCTATGTACAGCGATCACGCCGTGTCCTCTATGTACAGCAATCACGCCGTGTCCTCTATGTACAGCGATCACGCCGTGTGATCTATGTACAGCGATCACTCCGTGTCCTCTATGTACAGTGATCACGCCGTGTCCTCTATGTACATCGATCACGCCGTGTCCTCTATGTACAGCGATCACTCCGTGTGATCTATGTACAGTCACCGCTGCCTAATCGGGATCCTGATAATCGGGATTGCTGATTCTTTAAATTCCCCCGAGGCGTCCCGATAAAGCAGTGCAGACTGGATAGTGCTTAAATGGATAGAACCATGTATATCTGCCTTGTAAAGAAGCTCAAAAGGCAAAACTCTTTCTTCTACTTTGGTGTTTGGTGTTGCAGTAAAATGGTATATATTTGTACAGCACTTAAAGGGATACATGCAGCTATATCATGTGTATCTACATTGTGTATACAGACAGATTTTCTGATTATACAGGAGGTTTCTATATTTTTCACTGAAAATGTAAATTTAAAAATGTTGCACTTGTATTACTGATGATTAAATAAAGAATATTTGATGAAGAATGTCTCTCTCTCTCTCTCCCTCTGATTTCTGTATCAATAAAGAATATGTAGCTATTTCTGTCATGTTATCCGAGAAAATCTGATTATATAAAGAGCTGTTTGCTATTTTTAAATTCTCTCTTAAATTGTTCAAGGCTACACACAACATAATCTATATTTACATACAGTACATTGAACATAGCCATTTGTAATATGGAAATAATTCTAAAAACATGAACTCATTAAGCACTAAGTAACAAAGATTACAACACAAATAGATTACATGTCTTATACTGGAAAATAAATACAAATGGACATAGATATACACAGTATATTAGGTTAGTGAACAGTTCTGCTGTGTTGAGTTGTCTTTCCTATACTGTACTCCCATAACGGTAATACCAGAACCAAAATGTGTCGTGTGCTTTTTATTTGTCAGATGAATACGGCTGATGACCCCTGAACATTACACACATACAAACAACTGTGTTCTGTATATTTTAAGAGGTACCAAAAGCAGTATACCCAATCTTACCCTGTAAATACTCTGAGACTGTACAAATCAGCGGTTTGTTTTGTGAACTGCACTGTTTGTTATCATGTGAAATCACACAAGAATATACAATACTGCAGTATACATTATTTAGGGTGACTACGATTCCATGTACACAGTTTGGGAGAGTTCAGGCTTTTCAACTCACACCCCAATGCATTCTGGCACGTTTTACCTGCCTCAGGTACCTTAAACAGCAGGACTACACTTACCAGAATGCATTGCAGTGTGAGTTGAAAAGCCTGACGTGGCCTGGTGAACATGGAGTCATATGGTAATCTTAAGAATTGTATATATATATATATATATATATATATATATATATATATATATATATATATATATATATATAATACTGTTGTATTCTACAGATATTTGGGGATCAAGCTCTTTTCTGTGTTCTTTCTGTAATTTGTCCATGTAGCCATACAGTAAATAAGCTGTACTGTACTTTTCTCTTGCGTCCCCTGGTGCCTGTGTATTGCACAACTAGTGTATGAGGTGGGGTCGAAAGCAAAACATACTGAAGTTTACAACATACAGTAGATTGTTGTCTCTTGGCAATTTGTGACACCGGTACGATGTTTCTTTCTTCTTTAAGTGCAGGTAACGATTGTTTTGTATGTCGTGTTCATTTATTTTGTACAACATTAGTCATGCAGTATAAGGGTTCCGCCCTCTTTATTACAGGAAGAGGAAAGCATGAGTTTCGTTTTCTTCATTTCTTTCATTCCTATCAGCGCAGAAGAAGTGATTTGTGTAAGTACATCATTTTACTGTATTGTATTGAAAGCAAATCTCGATAGAGCTTTTCATTGAGATTGATTCTAACGCTATGCTGTACTTTGAGACAAAAGCGGAAATAAAACACGTTCAGTAAAAAGGGGTTTTGAAGAAACCATTTAGGACCTTTCAGTTGTAGAACGTGGTGCCATTGCTAAACTTTTTCAGAACTTCAATTTAACCGCTGGACATGTAAAGTATATAATGGTGGATAATATCTCTGCTGCTTTTCAGGATATATTGGGCATTTTTGAAAGTGCATTTTGTAATTTCACATTAGAAGCGTGCATTGATTAAGCACTGGAATGCGACCAGTTTGTAAACGTGAAAAATAAAATAAACCCCTTCGGTCACGATTTTATAATCATTTTTTTAAGCAATTAAAAAAAATCAAAATGTTTATGTGTACTCTATGGGAAAAGACGTTGCACTGCCAAGGCAACACTGGAAATAAAGTAGACAGATAGACAGGTCTCTGATGCTAGCGTGATCCATTAAATAAAGAGGAAGAACAGAAACCCTGATAGATTATTAAAAGAGGAATAGGGCGCTCTTCCTCTGGGCAGGTTAGCTAAAGTTCTTATTGTATCACAGAAAGGGTTATACATTAATGTTCACGGCAGCATGTAGTCTCTTCTTGAATGACGCGAGGATCTCCGCTTCGACCACTTCAGTTGATAACCTCGTCCAAAGCTTCAGCACCCTTCTGTGGAGAAGCTCCTTCTCCCCTCGGTTCTGGATTTGCTCTCTGTTCTTTGTAACCTGTCAAACATGATTTTCACCAGTAACTTAGTTTAACCCCTTATCAATCTGAAATATGCGTATTCTTTCTAAGCTATATAAATTAAGCTCTGCCATGTACTGTATTATAGAAATTATTATTTTTTTCTTTTGTCTGCAGTTTAGAATTGAGAACAGGAGGCATGGCAAATGTGAGTACATGTTATTTTGAAATAGAAAGGTTATATATATATATATATATATATATATATATATATATATATATATATATATATATATATATATATATATATATATATTATTCTCCCCCTCTGGAAATGGATACTGTATGTGCATCTGCCTATCTGTATGAATCTATGTCAAACTTATATTTGTACAAGCACATCCACTAGCTGCAAATCATGGACATGTACTTTTGTTCAGTTCCATTTGGTTCTATAATTATGTTATGTTGCTATTATTTAATCACAATATAAAATAAAAATATTAACCTTTTTTTTCTATTCATCATGAAGAACCCACAAGACCAGAGAATTGATCCAAGAAGGTAAATCAAATGTCATTATTTTATCGATAACACAATCAATATGGAAATAAGTTATACATGACTGAGTTATACATGGTCCGACAGGGTAGATGAACAGATGGTCTACAGATTTGTGGGATCCTCACAGCGCACCTCCGTGCTGCGTAAGGTAGTTCATAGAAAAACACATTCCATTTCCTGTTCACTTTTACAATCAGTGGAAGTGATGAGCAAAGAAGCAACAATCTGCATTCTAGCATCTGACAAATACTGAATATACTGTAAAGAAAGTGAAAATCTAACATCTGACAAATACTGAATATACTGTAAAGAAAGCGACAATCTAACATCTGACAAATACTGAATATACTGTAAAGAAAGTGATAGTCTACAATCTAGCATCTGACAAATACTGAATATACTGTACAGTACGCGACAATCTGCATTCTAGCATCTGACAAATACTGAATATACTGTACAGAAAGCGACAATCTGCATTCTAGCATCTGACAAATACTGAATATACTGTACAGAAAGTGACAGTCTGCATTCTAGCATCTGACAAATACTGAATGTACTGTACAGTACGCGACAATCTGCATTCTAGCATCTGACAAATACTGAATGTACTGTACAGTACGCGACAATCTGCATTCTAGCATCTGACAAATACTGAATGTACTGTACAGTACGCGACAATCTGCATTCTAGCATCTGACAAATACTGAATATACTGTACAGAACGCGACAATCTGATGTGGTTGTAATAGAATCCTATACATGACCTATCTATCTATCTATCTATATTTTTTTTTAAGGAAAGCTTTTGGTCTGTGGTGAGAGCTTAACTTCACTTGCTTACTTGCTATTTCAGAAAACGATTTTTTAAAAGAAATATAAAAGTTGAAGGAAGCCTGCAAAAATCTGGGAACAGGTTCATCTTGAAATTTCTGGAAATTTATGAGGAGCAAATCACAGATGAGCTGAAAACAGTCATCCATGGATACATGTCTGAGGTGAGGCTGTGCAAGTCTCTACGGTCTTTGTAAATCCATAGCATCCCACAATGACATTGAGTTTTACACTAATATAATGAATGTGCTGGGGGATTAGATCCTTATGAATTGTTCACAGTTCAGACTGGACTGCAGTTCTAACCCTCATGTATGTAGTGCCTTTGTGTAACCTGGCAGTTTTACATAGCATTCCTTCCTTTGTAAATCGGTATTGATTTGTTGTTGTTGGTTTTAGCTTTGCTGTCTGTAAACTGACTCTCTCTCTCTGTGTCTCTGCTCCTCACCAGGTGCTGCACAGCATCTTCTTTCTGGGCAACATTCACAGGGAGAAAATTATGCCTACAGATTTTTTTGAAGAGAAAGAGTTGTTAAAACTAAACAACAAGTTTTCAAAACCTTTTAATGAATTCTGCACCCACCTGCCAACCCGCACGCCTTTTTCCATCCTCCTTGATGCGGTCAGTATAGATCTGAAAACTCAGTCACATTGTCCTGTGTCTCTTCCACCTGCTCTATTCCACAGTTCCAGTGGAGTTCTCTTCTTCCTCTGTCTGACACCTCTGTGGTGCCCTTCTTCTCTCACAGGATCTTCTCAGAAGCGTTCTTTAGCTGCACACCAGCCTGCTTTCTATGTGCTTTTATCACTGTGTCTACCCTCAGCTCAAGTCTCAACCCTTTTTCATTTCATCTTCTCTGACAGACGAGAAGAAAGACATTCTATTAAAAAAAAAATCTGTTCAAGCTTTTTACACCCAAATCCAATGACAGTTTTTTTCCCTTTAAAAATGCAGGTGGTAAAGATTAAAGGCAGTCAAAATGAAACACAGGTAATGGAGTACCTGTCGACTTTATTAAAAGAACTGAGTGTGCCAAAACCAACCAATATGACATATTCCAACTATTACACCTTGGAGGCCACTGTCATCTGCATTTGTCATTATGAAAGGACAGGGGGGGGAATAACAAAGAAGTTCTACGGAGCCTCCCTGTCCTGCAAGGGGCCAAGAGAAAGGCAGGTCATCATCTCCCTCTCGTGTCGACACACATGGACTCTGAAAGTGGCTTACGCAGTGGCCCTTGCAGGTCAAGGTGGTGCCATCCAGCTTCCACAAACAGTGAAATGCAAAGCCTTTAAAAGAAACAGGGAAAAAGACCACTATTGTGAAGAACCTCCATGTACAAATTGCATTAATATATTCAAAGGCGCTACGTTCGAGCCTTGTCACATTGAAGCCGATGAAGACCCAAAGTGGCCCTACGGCAACTGTGCTGAAACAGAGTCTCTCAGCAAACTCCTCAATGCAGATCCAGCACTCTGTGAACAAGTACAAGTTCTGAAGAACAACATGACAGCTGACCTAGACCTTGAAAGAAACACAGTCTGGAGCAATGCCACGCGCAAGCTGGTAGACCTGCTTAGCGGGACAGATTATGTGCGTAATGGCAATGATATTTTGTTCTTTGTCCCCTAACCCACCCCACCGAGTCCCTTTTAGCTTCACTCTACCAGTAAGGCATGTATCTTGTAAAATCAAGCTAATCCCTGATCCCTGCTGGCTCAGATCTACATGTGCTTTGAATGATCCTGTTGTACTATCTGGAGATCCAGATACCTCAGGCTGTAGTAATTGGTCTGTGTGGTAGTTATTTAGGATGTGTGTGTATTTTTATACTTTTCTAAAAATGAATATATATATAGCCTTCACTAAAATAGTCCATCACTAAATACTGGAAAGGAGAGAAATGTCCAACTTTCACAGAATGAAAACATCTATTGCTGTGTGTATTACAGCTGGATGGGCTCCACCACACACAGAGGAAAATGAAATGACTTCCTTAAAACAGATATGTGATATGGATTCAGGGCAGCAGTGTGGAGTAGTGGTTAGGGCTCTGGACTCTTGATTGGAGGGCTGTGGGTTCAATCCCAGGTGGGGGACACTGCTGCTGTACCCTTGAGTAAGGCACTTTACCTAGAGTATTCTAGTAAAAACCCAACTGTATAAATAGGTAATTGTATGTAAAAATAATGTATAAATAATAATGTAATTGTATGTAAAAATAGTGTGATATTGTAAGTCGCTCAGGATAAGGGTCTCTGCTAAGAAATTAATAATAATTACTGTCAGCTCACTACAGTGACTTTTAGACATGTTGCCACATTGGTGACCACACTATTCCTGTTTTGTAATAATTATTAATTAGGTCTGGGTTGGGTTGTGGGTTTAGAGTTCTACATGTATGAATGGTAAAGTTATGTATTTGAGAATATGTTTGTATTATAAGATTGCATATATTGTGACATTAGCAGTTTGTTTTGTGCTTCTCAATTGGAGCGTCTCATTTATACAGTGTCTGTGTCTTCTGTAAGCCGAGATGACTGCACTGTGAATAGAGGGGTCTGATACCAGGTTGCATCTAAAGGCAACACTGCAGAGCATCCACACATATTCATTCATAAATATTCATAACAATAATAAAGATACACAACCTACATGGTTTTTTAAAGAAACATTTAATTGAAAAAGTTTCAGTAAATAAAAAATGTTCTTTCTGAAGAGGTGCAAGTGACTTTTTTGTAGCATGCGCACAGAGCAGCCAATCAACACAATTGGAATTCCTTCCCCCAAACTTCTCTCCTCCTAGATTGATACATTATGCAGAATGCAAACAATATATATCTGAATAATAAACTTGTTAAATGCTGTTTAAGCTGAACCATTAAACTATATAAACATTCTCTCATTGCTTTAAATTTAGGATTCTGATGGAGAGTTTTGAAATTTATATTGGGTCACAAACAAACTCACAAAAAAACTGTCCTATTTTAGATTCGCTGGACAGGGGTAAAGGTCAGTGAGTTGATGGGCAAAAGTCAGTGAGTTGACAGGGGTAGAGGTCAGGGAGTTGATGGGTAGAGGTCAGTGAGTTGACCGAGGTAGAGGTCAGGGATTTGACAGGGGTAGAGGTCAGTGAGTTGACAGGGGTAAAGATCTGTGAGTTGACAGGGGTAGTCAGTGAGTTGACAGGGGTAGAGGTCAGTGAGTTGATCTCTGCACCAGGGTCACTGAGAAGGGTTGGGTTACCTGGAGGTTGAAACATGTTCCCAATGTCCTTCTCTCTCCACTGTTTTTATACAGATTGAATGATGTTCTTTAACAAAGTCACAGTGTCGTATTTAAGGGCCAGCTGTCAATATGGTTCACTACCCATTCCATTAGTACTGTGTCGACAGAAGAATATCATTTTAAAGACTGACAATCAACTGCTTTCTCATACCCAGTGACATGGTAGGAGGGATAGAACATTATACTGCATTATATGTAGTTTCACTGCATTCTTTGGTCTCGCCTTTTGAGGGACTCCTGACCATAAATTAGCTTGCTGATAAGTGGAGAGGCTGCCCGTAGGGAAGCCATTGGCAGGGGGGCAGGATAGCTGCCCTTCCCATTAGATAAAGCAAGAAAGCAGGTGGAGCCTGAGGAGGCAAACTGATGCACGGCAGAGTCATTATGGATTGAGGTAAGATTTACATCCCTTTTAAAAAGGACAAAAATAGGAATTATTCTGCCAAAATAAGAAGGGTAGGCATGTCTGCTGTTACACTTACAATGGGGCTCATCACACATGTCAGTGTGTTGATGATTAGCAGTGGGTGATGTTAAAGGAGTCGTATTAAAAATGGGCTTGATTGCAAAGCAGAATAATGTTTCCACCTTATGGGGCACCACACCTTTACAATGAATACACTTTAATGAATCACTGAAAGTCATGATAAGCCATCATGAACCGGGTTGTGAGTTTCAGTTGCTTGTGTGTTTCCTCCCTGCCATGGGAACCAAACCTGGGGTCAGTTACAGTTAGTACTGTGTGTCTCTGTAATTCAGCCTTGGTAAAGCTGTGTAATTGCAACTGGAATTATACCATATTGAGGGATTCCACTTCAGTTACGCATGCATTTGTCATTCGATCACTATTCTCGTATTTTCAACCACTTTTGGTGACCTCCCCCCCCCCCAAAAAAAAAAAAAAACAAAAAAAAAAACAAGATAGTTTTGCATTGTAACTGCATTGGTAACTTTGGTAATACATTATATTAAACAATATTAACATGACACATAATAATAATAATAATAATAATAATAATAATAATAATAATAATAATAATAATAATAATAATAATAATAGCCACTGGGATGAAGCAGGTCATTGAAATAAGCATCCCATCCATATTCTGTGTGGTTTATTCTTGAAAACCATCTTGTTTATTTTAAAATTTAATAAAGAACAGAACCAAACACATGACTATACAACACAGGCGCTAGGATTAATAAATAACAGAACCAAACACATGACTATACAACACAGGCGCTAGGATTAATAAAGAACAGAACCAAACACATGAATATACAACACAGGCGCTAGGATTAATAAAGAACAGAACCAAACACATGAATATAATATACAACACAGGCGCTAGGATTAATAAAGAACAGAACCAAACACATGAATATAATATACAACACAGGCGCTAGGATTAATAAAGAACATTGTAGCAGATCTTTATATACATATAGATAAATTTGTTAATTTGACTACGCCACCTTGTGTTTATTGAGGACAAGGACCTCGAGTGGTTGGTTCCCGCACAAACTTTTATCCAGGAGAAACCAAGCAACGATACACCAAAAATAATCTTTACAAGTTTTTATTAGTAATTGTTTTAAAAATCTCAAGCAAGTTAACAATAATGTAAACCCTATGACAATGCCACCTTCACTTCACAGCCTCACAATTCCCTAATATATATATATATATATATATATATATATATATATATATATATATATATGGATGATACAAGAAAACAAACTATAAATCTACCAGTTTCTTGTAGTGAAGTTGATCAAACTAGTTACCACAGATTATATTATTGCAGTTTATATAAAACACTTGGATCTATCAGTTTCTTATAATATAAATAAATAAAAAAACTAAATAAATACATACAAATATAAATAAATACATAAATAAATAAATAAATAAATAAATAAATAAATAAATAAATAAATATAAAACGAAATACATAAATAAGTAGAAACTGAAATATATATTTAATAATTTGTCGATGTATTTATTTATTTCATTTTCCATATCTGTATTTATTTCGCTTTTTATTTCATTTTTTATTTCGTTTTTTATTTATTTATTTATTTCGTCTTTTCATTTTGGCACAATTGTTTCACCCTTGTATTTCGAGCTACCGTCAATCATGCTCGATGGGCGGGACAATAAGTGACTCGGTGATCTCCTATCTTTGCCTGGTTGTAGTGCGGAGCAGTGATGGGCAGGTTGATTCATTTTAGTGTCTCGATTCATTGGCTTCAGTTCAGTTTGGTGAATCGATTCATCTATTTTATTTGATTCACTGACTCAATGACACAAAACCAATCAATGTAGACCGCATTAAGATTGTTTACGTAGGTTTATTTGAACCGGAAAGAACGAGTTGTTCACAAACTGCACATCACAAAAGCTAGGGAGAATCTATATTTGGTTGACTGGGTTCATAAACATTAAATATAGTTTGACTATATATATATATATATATTTAGAATCCTTGAGATAACATAACAGTTTGAACCATTAGCATTGTTTAGCCATTAGTATCAATCTAATTTAATTTCACCTTTAAAAAAAAATAGTCAATTGCATTTCTTACGTGTTTTTTATATATATATTTGGAGTCACTCATTGTTTTTTACAACAAAAAAGAGAGGCTCGAACGAGTGGTATTTGTGGAACTAATCCGTGGTATTTATTCAGCACAGAGTAAAACGCTGTTTGCCCCATTCCTCTTCTATCCAGTAAACCTTTAGGGATTAGTCATGTGATCAATCACACGTTGAAGCACACCCATAACCCCAACATGTACATTTTGTATAAACTGATATGTGTAAATATTAAATGTGTATATATTTAGTATTTACCACAGTAAAATAACATTTTAACAGTAAATAACAGTAAAATAACATTTAGAAAATGTATATTTAATAATGTAAATATATAATAGACGTTTAAGAACGTCATCCGTTAGAATGTGCAATATCATACTAAAAGGTCGTTGTATCGTAGCTGATACTACGTGTCACCTTGTGGACTAAGGTGAATCGCCGTCATTATTAAATTATAAAATATTTAACCGTAGTTGTAAATCGTCATGTAATCTTTGTAATCACAATATGTAATCACAAGTTATATAATTAAGCCTTGGGTACAATAACGTTACAACGCCAGTAGATGTTTGTATTTATTTATTTTGGAAATTAGGTGTATATCTTTATTATTATTATTATTATTATTATTATTATTATTATTATTATTATTATTATTATTATTATTAAGCAATTTGGCTGACTTTACTCAAGATGACTTAGAAGTATTAATCATAATTTGTGCAAAATAGTTACTATAGATATGATTCATTTTGTGTGTGTATAAAAAATAACAAACACACATAGACTACAACTACTAGTGGTTCATTTTATTATTTATTTGTTTGGCAGACTTACACAAGGTTACGTACATAGTAAACTAAGAAGAACTGTAAGAAATGATGGTGCACAAACTTGTAATCTGAGTTTCTGACAGCGTGAAACAGCTCTCTGGAAAGTACACACCGTCTGGATCATAGATCTATAGCTCTGGTCTGGAGGATGTAACTGACGCCATTTTGGCTCACACAGAGTTTGTATCATGCACTAAGTAAGCGGGAATTTGGATCCAACATGACACATACAGTCTTCAGTTTCATAACACTCAATGAGTTGAGAGACAACCCGGTTTCCTTGTTACAACGAACAGACTCGAGAGGTAAAGACTCACTTCATGAGTTTTGATAGGCTGGTAACTCGACTCCTGTGCGCCATGCAGCTTGTTGATAGGGTGAATCAAAAGAACCAATTCAATTGGGACTCTGATCCGATTCCCATCGTTCACCTTAGTGAGTCGTTCAAAAAGAACGATTCGTTCGCGATCTGCACATCACTAGTGCGGAGAGGGCTCCCTTCGTAAAAATATCTTGGGACGTCCAGATTTTCCCGTCCCAGTTTGGCCTACCTGGGACTTGGTACTGCGTAGAATTTGATGACGAATTATCTGCAAGTTAGTTCTGGCACCTTCATCAATATCTTCATCAGTACATGCCAATATCTGCCCCATTCTTTCCAACAGCCAATCTTCTCGATACAAAATAAAGTCGTCATTTATTGACCCACATTCAACTTGAATTAAAAGCTCCCTAATCTTTTCTAGGATAAGACTCCTATAAGTCATATTGCACACATTTGTAACGTATGGAATATCCACAGCATTGAAACTGTAGAGCAACGACGCTGTATCCCTGACTGCACACCTCTCCGCACTACAACCAGGCAAAGAGAGGAGATCAGCGAGTCACTTACTGTCCCGCACATCGAGCATTTGACGGTAGCTCGAAAACATTGTGCCAAAAATGAAAAGACGAAATAAATAAAGAAATAAAAAACGAAATAAAAACAGATATAAAAAACGAAATAAAAAGTGAAATAAAAAACGGAATAAATAAATATATAAGTAAATCAATCAATAAATAAACGAAATAAATACGTAAATAAATAACGAAATAAATAAATAAATAGATACATTATTAAATATATTTCAGTTTCTACTTATTTATGTATTTATTTCATTTTATATTTATTTATTTATTTATTTATTTCGAATTTTATTTATTTATTTATTTATTTTTTAATTTTGGCACAAATTATCCTCCATACATCTGAAGGTAAGAATTTTATTACAGTATTATTTTAATTCTCACTAGTACTGTACGTATAGTCACCAAAAATTAAAAAAATGCCAACAATAATGCACGGATAGTAAACTCTATGTTTTGTAATATTATCAATAAAAATACACAATTGACATTTTTACAATAGGTGTCAGTTCTGAGTGTTAAAAATGTAATATTTACGACAGCTACAAACTTGTTTGAGGGACTGTTTTATCCAAAGCGCAATTATATTTAATATATTTGTCTGTTATAATGATACTGTAATACTTGTATCCGGGACAACAGAAATCGTACCATGGTAAAATAAATAGTACCATATAGTACCGTGGTATAGTGTTGCATTATACAGTAGATACCAGGATACTTCTTAGAAATAAAAAGTACAATCGTATTATCATGGTGGTACTGCATTATAGTACCAGAATAGTGCATTGTACATTGATAGTATATGATACATTGTGTTTTTCTATTATTTACTTTTAATTATGTATCCATGAACGTTATAGTATTAAACTTTAGGTTTTTAAGTTTAATTTAGTTTTCATTGAAAAATGATCTTATTTTGAAAGCAATACTTAATAAACGTGAACATGGGTACTCCATGCTTTTCTAAAAAAAAAACTCTCTTTTTTCAACAATAAGTCCCTTTTGTCATTGTATAGTAGTGTTTATTTGTTTTCACCCAGTGAACCCCTTTTTGATTTCTTGTTGTTTTGTGTAGAAACATTTTATTTGGCAATTGTGACTATTTTGAGTTTAGGCTATTTGTTTAATTGAAGTCTTTTGTTTAACTGCAACCTTGCTATTCTGTCACAAATGCTCTTTTTTCAGGTTCAGATGGAACCCTTGTTTAGAAGAAAGGCTGATGGCAGCTCAACCTGACTGATACAAAGTGATCCATAAGCTGGTATCGCCCCAGAAGGGTCAACCATGTAAGTTAGAATTTGAATCAATGCTTATAGAAATAATGATCTTCACATTATAACTACTTTATAGGTCTCCCTTTCAGTGCTAATTTCATTATCTATTACAATGCATTTTTATAACTGATGGTGTGATTTGAACTTGGGTGCTATATAATGAATGTTCTAGTATACACATATCAAATACTGGCATTATTATATTTGGAGGAAAACAGTCAGTTGATATAAATGATATGTGGTCCAGTTACCATACCAGGGACCTATTGATGTTGTTTTTCAGCTCTGATGACTGGTGCTGAACTGAGCAACCAAGAACTCCAGAAAAATCGTACCTTCTTATACTGGACCATGCAAATACACAGGTACAGTGAACTTGTTAAAGGATTGTCAGTATTACCATTAAAAATGTAGGAATAAAGCTTCTAAATTATTAGCGCAATTTTCTCTGAAATTCCACACAGGAGTTGGTAGCAGTGTTTGATTTTTATAATCTTTCACAGATAATTATAAGGTAGCTGCATTTCTTAATTACAAATACATAATTTTTTTTTTTTGCAGGGGAACTAATTGGTGTGGAGTATTTGTACAATCAGTTCTCCATGACTACGGTGCCATGATTGAGAGGTTGGAGGCTGGCTCTGATCTGTCTATTGAATTGGAGGAAGATGAGGGATTTGCTGACACCGAATGGTTTCAGTATCTAAGAGTTCCAACACTGGACAGAGAGAACCTTCCTGCAGCTGTTTCAGGCCAATTGCTCGTATCAAGCTGCGATGTAGCCTGTGAGAATCGCAGACACAATTCAAGGGGAATAAGCTCAAATGGTAGAGTGCTCGCTTAACATGCGAGAAGTAGAGGGATTAATGCCTGCATTCTCCAAATAGTTTTAATGTATCTGGTTATTTAGTCCCAAAGTGTGACAATTCTTTGTAACAGAGACGCCCGCCCTACATGTGTATTTTAAAGCACAGTCTGCTAATTTGTAATATTCCCCAGACTGAAAAACTGCAGTGCGTCTTCCATCGTATGTCTTCCGAGAAGCACAAACAGAGATTTTTATATATATTTTTTAGTAATTGAAGAGCTTGTGTTAATTTAGAATAAATATACATGGCTTGAAGTTTGCTTTCATTTGTAACATGTTTGTAATGAAATCTCAGTTTTTGTGGTTCAATTCGAATTACCAATCGTTGTACTGTATACTAGCTACTGTTGCATGTCCATGAATTCCTTAATCAGCATCCCATATGGTCTAGCGGTTAGGATTCCTGGTTTTCACCCAGGCGGCCCGGGTTCAACTCCCGGTATGGGAACATCTTTGTTATTGTCATTTTGTTACAGAACTGTGGTCATGTGTAATGTGTTTTCATTATGATAATAAAGCTACAGTTAGAAAATCAAAAAATATTTAAAAAAAAAAAATATATAAGTATATATATATATATATATATATATATATATATTTAATTTTCTGTCATTCAATATATTCTCAGACGACAAATTAATAGCTCAGTTGGTTACAGTGAAATAAACTTCCTCCACTAGACAACCCGGCTAGCTCAGATGGTAGCGCCTGAGACTCTTACTCTCAGGGTCGTGGGTTCGAGCCCCACGGATGATATAATGCGCAAGGCTACATGTCTTTCATAAGAGCTGAAATAAATTATAGCGCTTTGAGATTATATATGTTACTAGCGGATTGTTTAGAAATGTACTTAATTATATTACAACTGTTCTAAAAAAGAATGTTATCTCGAAAAAAGACGCTTGTCAAGCCGAAATAGCTCAGCTGGGAGAGTGTTAGACTGAAGATCTAAAGGTCCCTGGTTCGATCCCGGGTTTCGGCAAACAGCAAAATATTTTTGTTTTGTATTATTTTGAACTAAAAAAAGAACACATTTTTTTCTTCAGTGTAATTTGAGGAAATAATAACGTATTACAGTGCCATTTTCTAATGTGATTAAGAAATGCAAAAAGCACCGTCCCTGGGTGGGCTTGTACCACCAACCTTTCGGTTAACAGCCGAACACGCTAACCGATTGCTCCACAGAGACCAACCTGCTCAGCCAAAACTGAGACCACATCTAAGAAGAAAGCAACACTGGGCAGGAAAGTCTCTAATCACAATTACATGTATTCAAACCAATGCAAGCAAACCTCAAGCCATTTATATTTATTCCCAAATAACACAAACTCTTCCATTGCTAAAATATATTTTTTAAAAAAAAAACCTCCCTTTGTGCTTCTCGGAAGACATACGATGGAGGGCGCACTGCAGTTTTTCAGTCCGGGGAATATTACTAATTAGCAGACTGTGCTTTAAAATACACATGTAGGGCGGGCGTCTCTGTTACAAAGAATTGTCACACTTTGTATTTATTTCCATAATGAGTTGGGACTAAATACGCAGATACATTAAAACTATTGGGAAAACGCAGGAATCGATCCTTCTAATTCTCGCATGCTAAGCGAGCGCTCTACCATTTGAGCTAATTCACCTAGAATTGTGCCAGCGATTCTCATAGGCTACATCGCAGCTTGATATGAGCAATTCAGATTGTCCCATAAATTTTTTTTTTCATTGGCAATGTAGTCTGCCACTTGCAAATTCAAAAAATAAATAAATTAACTAAATAGCAAATATTTTGACTAGAGGTATGTTTCAATTTCTTCAGAAAGTAGTCTCAGCTCGTTGATTCAGTCGCTTTAAAATTCACCTCTGTCCCGATGCATTAGCGCTGTGCTGTGGCTCGAGCTTGTTTGATGACGAGGCAGGGTTATAGGATACTATAGCCAGACACTGACTGCTCCGGAGAGGAACTACTGCACCACTCGCAAGGAACTGCTAGCTGTGGTAAAATGTGTCACTCACTTTCATCATTATTTGTATGGCTGATCTTTTGTTGTACGTACTGACCACTCTGCTTTCCATTGGCTTTTCAGGTCAGGCACCCGGAGGACCAGATTGCAAGGTGGCTACAAAGCCTACAGCAATAACTGTTACACCAGCAGGGGGTAAAGCATGGCAATGCTGATGCTCTATCTAGACCACCCTGTCTGGGTACTGAGTGTGGTTTCTGTACCAGGGCTCAGTCTGATGGTATGGTGGAGAGGTACATACGCACTCTCAAAAACCAGTTACCCTGTTTGTAGAGCAGAACCAGCGGGATTGGGATACACCTGCACTCCTGATGTTTGGAGAGGAGCTCCATTCACCACTGAGGCTGGTTTATGGAACCCCTGGTACATCCTTATCTTTGAGGATCACCTAGACTACGCTGACAGCCTACAGCAGTCTCTTGAGTGGGTACACCAATTTGTAAGGGAGAACTTAAAATTGGCTGCTAACCAGGTAAAGTGACGTTATGATGTAAGAGCTCTGGCTGACACTGTGGTTTGACTCGCACTTCCTTTCACACTGCAGCCCTACCATGAAGCCACTCAAGAGCTACAGCTTCGGAGGACAACGCAGCTCTCAAGCAGCTCACAGGAAGCCTGCATGTGCCCGGCCAGACCACAGGGGTCACTGGTGTGCGGTTTCAATGTATTTGGGCTGGAGCTATCCTATGTAACAGGTGCTGAAACCACATCCGTTCATCTTCCAGGGACAGGTTTTTGTGAGCCATTGTTTAAACTGCAAGCAAATGTGCATAATCACGCTCTTAAGAACAGGTTAGAGGCTTCTATACCTGTCCTATTCTGTGAAAAACAGGGAGTGTTCCACACTCTGGAGTCTACTGGAAAAGGAGTGCATGTATTAAAACAATCTGGAAGCAACTGGTTTAACTTGCTGGGGTGACTAAACTTTTATTAGGTCATTGAGTCACACAAAGTTGCTCAAAGGACAATATAAATCAATTAGAGTCTCTCAGCCAATTAAAACGCTGAATTCATGAAGATGCCAATATGCTTTTAGGGAAATTTTTCTGATCTTTACTCTTTGAAAATATTCACGGTAAGCTGAGTCAGCTGAGCCTGTCTCTTATGGCATGAGAATAACTCTCCACAACCTTAAAATGAGAAAACACAAAACAGCACAAACTGCACTACACTCTGTGACCACAAGAGGGAGAGAGAGAGAGAGTAATACAATGATGCTCTTTAATTCAGAGCAGTGGTTCTTAACCGGGGTCCTCAGAGACAGTCCAGGGGGTTCACAGGAAAAAACTGGAAACTTTTCACTCAGCATTAGCAATGTGCAAAATCAAATTATTTGCTTCTTGAATGGATTTGATTTCACAAAGTTTATAATGGATCTGTTAACCTGCAGCTCTGATTTTAATTTTTGACAATTAATAATTATTTATACTGTGTAACAAAGCTACATAATCACAGCTGTGGCTAAGATGAATTGTTTGAGAGAAGGGAGAAGAGAGAGAAATAGCTGTGTTTGTACAAACTCAACACAAAGAAAACTATAAGCTATTTTTTTCTGAGTGGCAAAGAAACTGAGTGGCAAGGAAGACAATTTGCATAGAAAAGACACTTTGCATTGGCAGCACATGCTTCAGTGCTCTGGGAGTGTTTATAGCCCTGTGAGTTTAACACTTCATGATTGAGAGCTGCCCTTCATGGCAACAGAATCCACAACAACAATGACTTTTATCAGCATCTTCATCTGGGCACTTGTCATCTGCACTCAGGGTAAGAATCATTTAGAAAAAAAAACAAAAAACTTTTATTAAAAAAACAATTTGTTGGACAATATGTATTGTCACAGGGGCAAACTGAAAAAAAAAAATCAAATTAAAAATTATTGAAATCTAATGTCTTTTTATAATTTAATTAAATAATTTAATATCATTTTCTATGTTATTATTTATTATTTTCAGAATCCAGTGGACAGTATACTGTGACTCAGACTCCAGCAGTGAAATCTGTTCTCCCAGGAGACACAGTCGCTCTGAGCTGTAAAGTCAGCAGTGCAGTGTACACTTATAACAATTACCACTACCTGGCCTGGTACCAACAGGAACCTGGAGAAGCTCCCAAACTCCTGATCAATAGGGCAAGTACCCTTGAGTCTGGGATCCCAACTCGTTTCAGTGGCAGTGGATCTGGGACTGACTTCACTCTGACCATCAGTGGAGTCCAGGCTGAAGATGCAGGAGATTACTACTGTCAGAGTTACCACTACCCCAGCAGTAGAGACGTGTTCACACAGTGCTACACACCTGTACAAAAACCTCCCTCAACAGGACTGCACAGCGACTGCACTGCTGCAGCTGGGACCTACTGCAGGTGCTGAGGGTGAAGGCAATGAAATGGGACCTGGCCTGTGGAGGAGCTCAACTGCACACAAACACAATGAGCTCAATAACAACACACATTTACATGTAGGTATGGATTCAATATTAGTCTATTTAAACAAACTGATTTTGTTGTGACTACAGGGTCATCTAGTAATGTAGTGATGATACCATCTATTCTAAATTCTGAAACATCATTCAGTTATTCCAAGAATTGTAAAAATGTCACTCATGTTTTTCATATCTGATTCTCATATGAAGATGTCCATGAATCCTGGGCTGGGTTGCACCAGCTGTGTGTAAGTTCTTACTTAGCTTAGTTATAGCGTAAGTCTTACTAACTTTAATTTGACACATTACTACATTGACACTAGTTGCACCAGGTAAGATAGTTCTAACACAAGGCTTAGTTGTTGTTTAAAATGTATCCATACCTTTGAGTGGGTGTAATCTATTCGTAGAATCACATTTCCAGACGGCTCGGCAGCTGTTGCTGCTTCTCTTTCATGCTGATTTTAACAGTTTTTCAGCATCAGCATATCTTGCGAGGCCGCATCCATCCTCTTGACAGTTGAGATATTGACATTGATGCCGTTTTAGACGAGAGAATATTCTGATCACTGATTATGTGTGTGTATATAATAGGTGAAATGTGAATACAAATAAAAATGTATTTACTGAAATGTACAATTCTTCATTCATATCACTGTCACATGTCATGTACTGTATATTTTGAACACATTAATAATATTCACTTAATAATATTCCTTACATCACAGACTCCCCACTAGTTCAGACTCATTCCAAATGAAAGAAAGCTGGTTTGTTCCAATCTTTCTCAAAACAACATGTCAATACAAGAGCCATGTGTTTCTCAGTGAGCTGGGATTGCCATGGCAATGGAGTGTCATCAGTCACTGTGTGCGCCCTTTCACACACATCAATCAATCAATCAATAAAGAAATCAATATATGAGTTTTCTACCTTTTCCCCTGGCTTGTTAAATATTAGCATGATTGAAATCATGAAAACGCACTCGTAGCAGTTCAAGGTACATCTTGGAAAGGCCTGTGAAAGACAGTGAAGTAGTTGTTCCATTTAGAAAAGTAAGAAGCTGTCAAAATGAGAACAATGAAAAGAAAAATGACAGATCCATTACCTGTACAGCAGCAGCAATACATGGAAAGGTGTTAGGGGGACTAGGGTTAGGGGTAGGGCACTACATACCCTTTAATTCTCAATAGGATTGAAATAATGACACAAACACAAACATTATTGTCAGTTTAGACAGACACACAGATTAGACAGCAGTGATATACTGAGAGCTTTGACTGGGGGAAAAATAGAAGAAAACAGTAAAAGTGCCTGGGACAGGATTTTTTATAAAGGAAGGTGCTTTGCATACCTGTGCCTGCCTCAGTGCTCTACACAACAGCTAAAATAACTGCACTGCTCCATTGCTCAGGTTTTTTTAAAGCTGAGACACACACCGTCACAGAGACACACAGAGAACATGGCTTCACTGGGGCTCCTCCTCTGCACACTGGCACTCTTTGCTCATGGTAAGAAATCCTCATTATTATGAATTATTATTAATATTATTATTTATTTCTTAGTAGACTCCCTTATCCAGGGCGTCTTACAATTGTTACAAGATATCACATTACTTTTACTTACAATTACCCATTTATACAGTTGGGTTTTTACTGGAGCAATTTAGGTAAAGTACCTTGCTCAAGGGTACAGCAGCAGTGTCCCCTACCAGGGATTGAACCCACAACCCTCCGGTCAAGAGTCCAGAGCCCTAACCACTACGCCACACTGCTGCCCTTAATATCAGTGCTTCCTCAGCACACAGTGGAATGCAGTTAATGGACGAGGCTGTTGACTCGGTGGGTTGATGTTCTGTGTTTTTATTTTCAGAATCCAGCGGTCAGATTGTCCTGAATCAGAGTCCCACAGTGGAGTCTGTCTCTATAGGAGGGAGTGTCACTCTGAACTGCAGATCTAGTAGCTCTGGTTTTACCAGCAGTCTAGCCTGGTATCTGCAGAAACCCGGAGGAGCTCCTAAACTCCTCTTCTCTTCACTGAATAGCCGAGTCTCTGGAGCTTCAGCTCCATTCACTGACAGCAGGTCAAGAACAAACTTCATGCCATCAGTGGAGTCCAGGCTGAAGATGCAGGAGATTACTACTGTCAGCAGCACTATAGCTTCCATTCATTTGATCTACAAGAGACACACTGCAGATATTAATTCTGACCACAAGAGGGAGCCACAGCACCACTGCTGTCCATAATGTAATAACACAATAATAATACAATTGAAATAGGCAGCAGTTACCTCCCCAGTCAGCCCAGTACTCCAATTGTTAACACAAGGCTCCTCACACCCAGTCATCTAAACACTACAGTGTGGTCTGTGTCTGGAAGAAGGAGCTGCTCACAGTGATGCATGCTGGGAAACACTGACTCTAATATCTCAACATCTGCAACTTCCACCCCTGCCAGTGAATATTAAAGAATGTTAAAATGTCCCTTTAGCAGGCCAGCATTTTAAACACAATGATTCTCCCCTTGCTCTCCTCTCTGACAGTTGCTGTAAGCTGTCTGTCCCACACCCCAGTTATTCCTGCAGACTCACATCAGTGTGTGACAGCATAGAGGTCAGATTTGGGTGATGTTATCTGTAGATGTGGCGTCAATTCTCATCTCTATTTAATGATACTCAATTATATTCATCCCTTAAAACAAGGTGACACCTCAATTGCAAATATCCTTACTATCTGTCTTGCCAATATTGGGCAATGGATGTCAAAGAACTATCTGTTGTTGAACTCTGATAAAACAGAGGTAATGCTATTGGGATGAGAATATCAATTAAACAATACAAATTCAGATATTTTTGCAGTTGACAGCTTTCCATTTAAGTTGAGATCTGAAGTGAGAAATCAGTGTGTAATGTTTAACCTTTACTCCTGTAGGTTCTATAGACATTGTAATCAGAAATATATTGCAAATGTTGTGGACTTTCTTATGTTCTTATGTTCTTATGATATTGTATATTAATAGGAATTTACATTGAATGAACTTTAATCTAATTTGTCTAGCTTTGCCTAGAGATAACGATCAACCTAACACCTTGAATGCACCAGGCACTCAGGAAACAAAAGGCTAATCAAACCCGTCTCTGTGATTTAATTAACCCGTCTAGTGAGAGAGAGGTGGTTTAGCAGAGGAGTCTGAAAGAGAGAAAAATAACTTAAAGATTTAAGACAAATTTCACATCATATTGATTTGATACCACTATGAGTACAAGATGCAAGCGTTTTTATTCTTAAATTGCCTAACAAGTATAGAATAACCCAGGTAATAAATCCCTAAGAGAATTAAACTGTTTGCAATGTCCAACCAAAGTCGCAAACAGACATGTTTGGTGTCTAAATAAATGCAATTTCTTATGGTAAAAATAACGGGAATTCAGAATAAAATCTGAATTATTTAGCAAAAGTTATGCATGTTTTAAAAGTTTCCCCTTTCCAGATTATGATAATGAACTAATCAGACAGAGGAAGGGGGGAGCAATCAATCAAGATTGCAAGCCCATTTGCAACAAAATAGCCAATCGGAGCATGCAGCGGGAAATTCAAATAATCTCTTTGTTTGAAAAGTATAAAACCCCCTGCTTTAGCCCCAGCTCCTGGTCCCCAGCTCTACCCCTCTACGCTCTAGCCCTCTAATCTGAGTCCCCAGCTCTACCCCCCTACGCTAGCCTCTGAGTTAGTCCCCAGCTCTACCCCGCTACGCTTGCCCCAGACCTGCGTTAGCCCTCTAATCTCTGCCCCAGACCTGCATTATCCCTGCTCGCTCAGACTCTAAGAAACTACAAGACTGCACCTGGAGCCCTCAGCTCTAAGTATTTATCCATCAAGGTTGGGGGCCCTGACACTCGGAGAAACACAAGGTAACAGAATGCTGAAAGTGACTGCTTTCCAGGCTAGGTAACAATACTCTTAAATATCTATTCAGGTATTGTGTGACCCCTTGTTGTGTCAGTATGTACTAGTATTTCTTTGGTAAATTGTTGTTTTAAACCTTAGTTCTCATTGTAATGCTTTTAATGTGACATTAACCTGTCAAAACCCCAGCCCCTCACAGACAATTTCTGCCTGGGGGGCTGTGCCCTTAAATAAATCACAATATCTTCCAAAGTATAGACAGCACAGGCATGGTTCAGGGCTTGAATTCAAGGTAACCCTTTGGGCATCAAGACTAAAACCTCAGGTGTGATAAAAGTCTTACTCAGTACCACACTGGAAGGAGATATCCAGAAAAAATACATAAAAAAACAACAAACGCTTTTCATTTTTTTAAGTTCTATAGTCAACTTGTAGCATATGAAAAGAGCCAAATTTGTTTCCAGTGCTTCACCAACATGTCTAATATACTGGGTAAAAACTGTTTGAACAAAGGGATCAAATTCTACAGGAGTTTTTACAAAGCTAAGCCCAAGGGTCCCCAAACCTCTCCAAAAATAAACATTGTGTAAATCTTTATGTCAATTGATATACTAAGTTCTAAAAGGGATGTTATCTTCTGGCACCTCACAGGCTAGCCATTGCCACATGCATTTGCCTTTGAAAGGCATTTTTTCCCCCTTATCTCATTCAAGAGGTGGGCGTGTTTGTTTGCACATCGATTACTATGTGATGGATTGGGTTACAAACAAAGTAAAAGTATGAATGGAAAGCTTGTGACCTCCCCTACAACGTGATCAGGGAGATTTCACCGTCATCAAGGTTGTAAGACCAGAGCAGCAAAACGCAAGCTAGTCGATTGCTTTTGTTTTGAATGCATGGGGGTACTAGACACATTGCGATTGGGATATCTCAGCGGTGAAATGACGGATTCGAAAAATTCCTTCGCTGTTTGACGGTAGGAAAACATCGATTTTGATATCGAGTCAGCTTTTTTTCTCTTTTGCTTTTGTAATAATATTAAAAATGAGTTATGAAATATAATATTTACGTGCAGTTCCGCCTGCTGGACTAGAGGGTGTAAGAGGTTTTAATTGTGTAACTGTTTTGTGTGATTTTCAAACTTATTGTGTTGCATGCTTAATAAATACCATCTTTCTAAGAAGAGATTCCCAGTATTGAGTCATTCGCTCATGTTGAACAAACACGATTTATGAACTTTGATCAGTCTGGAATGTGGTCTATTTTTGGCTTGTTGTAATGTGTAAATCCGCCATCGTTTTCAGAGAGCGATATTAAAAACGGGTTTGTACATTATAATAGGACACTGTTTATTGTAGAGGTCCCACTGAGATCTTGACTATCAAAGGTATCTCTTTATCCCTACAGTTTTTGGAGGTCCTTTAATTTATTGCTCTTAAGAATATATTAACTGCCTACAATAGTACTCACATGGTCTACTGTTATTATTCTTATTAAAGACCTTCATTTAAGTTTGGGACCAACAACTCACTAGAATATATATATATATATATATATATATATATATATATATATATATATATATATATATATATATATATATATATATATATATTGTGAGCGAAAGTGCTCTATTTTGTAAGACTCTGACTGAATGTGCTATTCCAAAGACTGAGTCGGAAACAGAAATGGCGAACCAATAGGTGAGATTTTATTTACAAAGAAAACAAAAGTAGAGACAAAACTAAATATGAGCACCAAAATAAAAACTAACCCAGGTCTGGGCACTAACTCACTTTTCAAGCCCTGACTATCGATTAGGGAGTGGCTGATCCACACCCTAATAATAAAGAAGAACTGTACACACAAACATAATGCAATTAAATCCCATAAAGATTTACTTGAAGTCCACTGGTACATGCACCTTTTCTTTTCAGTCTTTTAAGTGTCCACACGTGGTGCACTTAGTCCAGTAAATAAAAAGAAACACAGCATCTCTTTCTTGTTCCTGGGTAATCACGTTGGCTTGTCAGCCTTTCCACCATTTGAGTTTAGGAATATGTATTCCGGTTGTAGAGCTTGTACTCACAGCTTGTTGTAGCGTTGCAGGTAAGTTTACATCCAACTTCAGAGCAGTGTCTTCAGTATTACTGTTCCGTCCTTTGCGTTGGATTGCGTACACCCAAACGCGTCTTTTTTTTAAACAGCGCACCTCGCTGTATTCACGTATTTCATCGTCCTTTGAAGACTGTCCCTTACAGCCTCTGCTCGCTGTATAACTGTATAACCGTACCACCGTATCACCGTTTAGTTTCGTACTAACAATATTTTCCACTCTTTGGCCCCCACAGGCACGTCCTGCTAGGATTTTCTTTATAATGTGTAAAAACAATCCAACACACAGGCCTCACTGCCGTACCACCACCAACCCTTGCTACAAAACACTCCCCTTTTATTTACCCAGAATCCCGCCGTTACAGAGCCCCTGAGTTCCAGGAACTAGGGGAATTGTAGTCTTTTAAGCGGCAGCCATTTTAAAACAAACGAAAAGGAAATCTTGTGACTAACAGTACAGTTATCGCTGTTCTTTAAATAGAAATCCCTACTATTTCTATCGGGACTAACCCCCGATAACCCACTATTTATCACATATCCTTTTCCCCAGCTCAAACCTACTGGTTGGAGCGGTTTCATCACCCTTGCTATATACCCTGGACAAACCATCTGCATTTGCATTCTTTAACCCACTTCTGTGTTCTATCTTATATTTGTATGGTTGTAATGCCAGGAACCACCTTGTCACTTTCGCATTTTTCTCTTTATTTTCCTTCATCCATTTTAACGGTGAATGGTCCGTCACTAGAGTAAATTCTCTACCGAGCAAATAATACCTTAGTGTTTCTATAGCCCAACGTACTGCCAAACATTCCTTTTCCACCACGGCATACCTTTTCTCTCTAGGTAATAACTTGCGGCTTAAATACATAACCGGGTGTTCTTCTCCGTCCACTGTTTGTGACAGCACCGCCCCCAACCCTACTTCCGATGCATCCGTCTGTACAATAAAAGGTTTTGTGAAATCTGGAACTTTTAACACAGGACCACTACACAACAGTTCCTTCACCCGATTAAAAGATTTTTCTGTCTCCCCAGTCCACTTTACCTTATTTGGTGCGGACTTCTTAATTAAGTCTGTCAGTGGAGCTGTGATGGATGAAAAGTCCTGTACGAACCGGCGGTAATATCCAGCTAAGCCTAGAAATGCCCTAACCTGTTTTTTATTTTGCGGAACTGGCCATTCTTTGATAGCTTCCACCTTGCTAACTTGTGGTTTTACTGTACCCCCACCCACAATATACCCCAAATATTTGGCCTCGGACAAACCAAAAAAACATTTATCTGGGTTAGCTGTTAGTGCAGCTTCTCTGAGACTTTGTACAACTGCTTGTACCCTAGCCAAATGTTCCTCCCATGTCTCTGAGAAAATCACAATATCATCTATGTATGCTGATGCATACTCTACATGGGGCCTCAGTATTTTGTCCATTAATCTTTGGAACGATGCGGGAGCTCCATGTAGGCCAAAGGGCATTACTTTATATTGGAACAGACCCCGGGGCGTTGAAAATGCAGTTTTCTCCTTAGACTCCTGGCTTAATGGAATTTGCCAATAACCTTTAGTTAAGTCTAATGTCGTTAGATATTGAGCTTTACCCAGCCTCTCAATTAATTCATCTATCCTTGGCATTGGATATGCGTCAAACTTTGATACGTTATTTAACTGCCTGAAATCGTTGCAAAACCTCCAAGTGCCGTTAGGTTTCGCCACCATAACAATTGGACTATTCCACGGGCTGGTGGATTCCTCAATTATATCTAACTTTAACATGGTTTCTATTTCTTTGTGCACATCGATCAGTTTAGCCTCAGGTATACGATATGGCCTTACTTTTACTCTTACTCCAGGGGGTGTGATTATTTCATGCTGGGTGGCCGTCGTTCTTCCTGGCAACTGGGAAAACACATCTTGATTTCTTTTAACTAGCTCTTTCACTTCTTTCCTTTGCTCCAACGACAATCCTGCACCCATATTTACAGGTGTCTTATCTATTTCACTGGCGTGTATAGTCAATACTTCGCGGTCTACCCATGGTTTTAATAAATTGATGTGGTACAATTGTTCCGGCTTACGTTTATTGGGTTGACTTATTCTATAATTCACTGGCCCTACGGCTTCAATGACCTCATACGGCCCTTGCCAATGGGTAAACAATTTGCTTTCTGGGGTGGGAACTAAAACCATGACTCTATCACCCGGATTGAAAGAGCGTGGCTTTGCCGTTTTGTTATAATTAGTAGCTTGTCTCGTTTGCGCCTGTCTCAGATGTTCCTGTACAATGGGGGTTACTTTTTCAATACGATCTTGTAATTTTATCACGTAATCAACTACATTTTTCCCTTTAGATTTTTGCTCTTCCCAGGTTTCTTTTGCAATATCAAGTATACCTCTTGGTTGTCTCCCATATAAAAGTTCGAATGGTGAAAACCCGGTCGACGATTGTGGGACTTCCCTTATGGCAAACATGAGATATGGTAGCAATAAATCCCAATCCTTACCGTCATGACTAATTACTTTTCTTAACATTGATTTTAGCGTTTTATTAAATCGTTCAACTAATCCGTCCGTTTGTGGATGGTAAATCGAGGTACGAATAGGTTTTATATGCAGCGTGCTACATAATTCTTTCATTAACCGATTAACAAATGGTGTGCCCTGGTCTGTTAATATTTCCTTTGGAATCCCCACCCTTGTAAATACCTGTACCAATTCTTTAGCAATAGTTTTTGATGCAATATTTCTTAAGGGAATAGCTTCAGGATAACGTGTGGCATAGTCCATAATCACCAGAATATATTCGTGTCCTCGAGCCGATTTGCTCAAAGGCCCTACAAGATCCATAGCAATCCGTTCAAATGGGATGTCGATTATGGGCATAGACTCTAGGGGTGCTCTTAAATGGGGTCGAGGACTTGCCTTCTGGCATTTTGGGCAAGATTTGCAAAACTGTTCTACGTCCTTTCGGATCCCTAACCAATAAAATCTTTGTAAGATGCGCTGAAGTGTCTTCTCCCCCCCTAAATGAGCTCCGAATAAATGGTTGTGTGCTAATCTCAAAACTGAATTCCTAAACTGGGGTGGTACCAGTAATTGTTCTACCGGGTTTTCATTAATAATTGTATTTCTGTAAAGTAAATCATTTTTTACTACAAAGTGTTCCTGTGGATTAATGATTGCATTTTCTACCAGTGTTCCATTTACTGATACCACCTGTCGCTTTACATTGACTAATGTCGGGTCGTTCTCTTGTGCCCGAGCAAACTGGTCGCTGTTAGGAGAAAAGGATTCATCCCAGCTACCTGCTTCTTCCTCTGTTTCTATCAATGGTACTGGTGCTCTTGTTTCTGCTAATATGTCGTCTACGGTGCACTGTGTTGCCACCCCTTTCCCGACTCGTTTTGTACTCTGCGTGACTAAGACGTGTGTGACTGGAGCCCCTCTCCTTTTCTCTCTCTGACGCTGCTTTCTAGTTTTTAATATTTTTCCGGTAAAACTTTCCTCAAAAAAACACTCTGTATTGGCAAAGGGAAACAGTTTTACTACACTTTCAGGAGATTCTAGGTCCCTCTCTTGCTTTATTTCGGGATTAACCAATTCCCCGTTTAACTGCACCAAGTCTTCAAACCCTGGAAAATCTCTACCAAGAATTACTGGGTGAGGCAACCTGGGGATTACCCCTACTCTCATCTCTTGTTTCACTTCCCCACAAACTACTACAACCTGAGTAGTAGGGTAATATTTTACATCCCCATGGATGCAAGTAACGCCGGTTTTTAGATTCTTAGTCAATAGGCAGGGGTCTACAAACTCAGGTGACACTAAGGTAATTGCACTACCTGAATCCACAAGGGCGTTAGTTGTGTTCCCGTTAACCATTACAGAGACTAAAAAAGGATACTTCCCTTGGGGTGAGCTAGCCACAATAATACTTCCACAAAAATTATCATTAACATTACATTGCATTGGTTCCTCACTCTCAGTGCAATTCTTTGCAATATGTCCTAATTTTTGACATTTGTAACACCTGATATTACTATGGTCAAATCGATACATTCCACTATTTCCCTGGTACCCACTCCCAAAGTCATTGTCTCTGTATTGTCCCTTCACAGTCTGTGACCGCTCCTCTACCCTCTTAAAGCCCTCTGCCTTACCCAGTCGTGGGCTGCTGCGTTGTCTCCATCCTGGATTGGTAGAGGGTTGCCGAGCCAAATCCTCGGCGGCGAGTTGTCGTTCCACCAAAGCGACAAATTCGTCAATAGTAGAGGGGTCTCCCTGTCCCACCCATTTCCGAAGGTTTGCAGGCAGTGACCGTAGATAACGATCCATCACTAGTATCTCTACTATCCGGGATGCAGAGTTGACTTCTGGCTTTAACCACCTGTTGGCCAGATGAATCAAGTCGAACATTTGAGATCGAGGGCCCGTACCACTGCTGTAGTTCCACGCATGGTATCTCTGGGCTCTCAAGGCTGTTGTGACCCCTGCTCGAGCCAGGATCTCTGATTTTAATAGTTGGTAGTTGTCTGCGTCGCTTTGCTTTAGGTCATAATAGGCTTTCTGTGCCTCGCCTATCAAGAAGGGCGCCAGTATCCCAGCCCACTTGACCTTGGCCCACCCTTCTCTAGCTGCAGTCCTCTCAAACGCCAGGAGGAACGCCTCAATATCATCTCCCTCTGTCATTTTCTGGATCACATGTGTGGATCGAATTGGCACACTGCTGAGTGGCTGTTGGCTCCCCTGAGCCAAGTGCTGCATTATGGCCGTTCGCTCCTGCCGAGCTTCATTCAACTGCTCCTGTATCAGTCGGTTGCTTTCTTGTTGCGTCTGCGCCAACATTTTGAGTACCTCAGCCAAATCCGCCATTTTTTTTTTTTTTTTTCAGTTACTCAATCGTTATAGCACTGGGAGTCTTGGTGGATATGTTGACTTAGCGTTCAGTCAGACCATCCCACTTCTGACACCATGTGTGAGCGAAAGTGCTCTATTTTGTAAGACTCTGACTGAATGTGCTATTCCAAAGACTGAGTCGGAAACAGAAATGGCGAACCAATAGGTGAGATTTTATTTACAAAGAAAACAAAAGTAGAGACAAAACTAAATATGAGCACCAAAATAAAAACTAACCCAGGTCTGGGCACTAACTCACTTTTCAAGCCCTGACTATCGATTAGGGAGTGGCTGATCCACACCCTAATAATAAAGAAGAACTGTACACACAAACATAATGCAATTAAATCCCATAAAGATTTACTTGAAGTCCACTGGTACATGCACCTTTTCTTTTCAGTCTTTTAAGTGTCCACACGTGGTGCACTTAGTCCAGTAAATAAAAAGAAACACAGCATCTCTTTCTTGTTCCTGGGTAATCACGTTGGCTTGTCAGCCTTTCCACCATTTGAGTTTAGGAATATGTATTCCGGTTGTAGAGCTTGTACTCACAGCTTGTTGTAGCGTTGCAGGTAAGTTTACATCCAACTTCAGAGCAGTGTCTTCAGTATTACTGTTCCGTCCTTTGCGTTGGATTGCGTACACCCAAACGCGTCTTTTTTTTAAACAGCGCACCTCGCTGTATTCACGTATTTCATCGTCCTTTGAAGACTGTCCCTTACAGCCTCTGCTCGCTGTATAACTGTATAACCGTACCACCGTATCACCGTTTAGTTTCGTACTAACAATATTTTCCACTCTTTGGCCCCCACAGGCACGTCCTGCTAGGATTTTCTTTATAATGTGTAAAAACAATCCAACACACAGGCCTCACTGCCGTACCACCACCAACCCTTGCTACAAAACACTCCCCTTTTATTTACCCAGAATCCCGCCGTTACAGAGCCCCTGAGTTCCAGGAACTAGGGGAATTGTAGTCTTTTAAGCGGCAGCCATTTTAAAACAAACGAAAAGGAAATCTTGTGACTAACAGTACAGTTATCGCTGTTCTTTAAATAGAAATCCCTACTATTTCTATCGGGACTAACCCCCGATAACCCACTATTTATCACAATATATATATATATATATATATATATTTTTTTTTTTTTTTGTTATGATTTTTTATGTATTTTTATTTTACACTTTATGTTTTAATATATGGTATGTTTTTTTACATATTTATGCATTCAACTTTTTCTCCCCCCCCCTTTGTAAAAATTACAATAAAAATAAAAAATTGTTGAAAAAACAACAAAAAAAACAAAACAAAACAAAAATAAAAAATAATACGTACAGGGCTTGTCGCCCTGTTACACGCTCCCACTCAAAAATAAAAGCTGTTTTATTCATACAGCTGTGAGCTTTCATTGAACCCGTGGCCCAATCCTTTCACAGGTTTATTCAATTAGCTATTTTAACAGCCGGTGCAATCAGTTTGCAATTATCCTTTGTTACACTTCTGAAGTGAAATTAACTTTACATTTCAAATTGAACCTATTATATGATCAGAACATGTTGATACACTGCATTGGGAAGTCTCAGTCTGGGTAGTAACAACACAGTTAATAGATTGATGTATTCTGTATATGACACTCCCTGTGGACACCAGGGCACCGAGAGAACTAATCAGAGACTTAAAAAAACGACAAACTATCTTTCATAGTCTTATGAATAGGAAATCTGAACACACAGTGACCCTATAGGGCGTGAGGTTGCTAAGGGTATGACTGTTCTTAGACTGTGTGGTTTACACATACGGTATTTAGAAAATAAGAAAATATAAAAAGATGTCAAAACATAGGTTGCAAGCCAGAAGACAAACTAAGAACAAGTAAATGGACAATGAAGATTATAGGAAATTGTTTATCTGTAGTGAAGCAGAAGGTAGTGAAAGTTTGGGCTGTATATACTTTTTGCAAACAACACAATTAAAACTCTGCATGCCTGTGACGAAGTGCCCGCCCCTGTGTGTATTTTCTGTGTTATATGTTGTATGTTGCGTGTGTTAATGTTGGTGTATAGTCATTGGTACACGGGATATAAATGGGTGTGTGCAGCATGAGTATTTAAATTGTATAATTATATTTAGGCACGGGCATTTAAAGTATAGTATGTGAGCATGGGGTTGCACAGAATTAATTCATGTGCTGGGATTCAAGTGAATAATTAATTAGTAATTGAATCCCAGCACAACAGTATATATAGATGCACGTTTGACTCACTTGGGGTTGGGTGTTCGAGAGTGGAGAACGGGAGAGAGAGGAGTAAATGAAAAACAACGTAAATAATAAATGTTTATATAGACTCACCGTGTTTGTTTGTGTGTCTGTCCGTGCACCGTTTGTAGTGTTAGTCCGTTTTTGTTTGTCAATTTATTTTGGCGCAAGTGCCGTGTCCTGTTTTGTGTTCAAACCTTTTATTTTTTGTTCTGCAAAACCCCAAGTCTCTATTGTTTATTTCCTGGCTCGGGTCTTACGCCACCCACTCTGGCCGTCTTTGTGACAATGCCCCATTAAAACTGTATTCCAGCACTTTGCATTTCAGATTAACTATTACCAAGAAGCCAGTGATCCCTCCTGTCTGACAGCAACGTGTGTCATCAGCGAGAAGACTTACAACACAAGTAAACAAAGTGTAGTTGTAGAAGTATACAACACATATTTCGAGACATAAACAGAAGCGTGAAAAACTGTCTGGTTAACAGAAGCTTGAAAAATACAACTAATGTTAGTACTACTGTATGTATCAGTCCGGGGCCTGGTTGCAGTTAATAGTAACCACCCTGCATATTGTCTTAGGGAGAGCAATGTGGCTGCTTGCTGATGCCAAATCTCATTTAGAAGTAGTCTGCTCCTGTATGTTGCACTGGAATCACAGATTGAGTAAAATAATGAATTGAAACTTATATTTCATTTTTATTTAAAATATAAGATATAAATATTGAGATGTTTGGAACAGAGCTCTCTCACCACTCACAGTACACTCTGCTTTACTACTTGTTCAGATTCCAGAACATTAAGAAGATTTTGTATATATGAATGTTATATTTTACTGTAGCTGTATTTTACTGTAACTGTTTTATTGTTAGTGTTTCATTGACGGCTCTATGGGCTGGCTGGTCACTGTTTAGTTACTTCTATTTTCTATGATCACTCACGGATCCAATGTGTTACTCACTGCATGTAGTCATATAGTTTGTATAACAATACTGCAATAATTATTTGCAAATCATTTGTGTTTCGCCTAATGTTTAATAATATCTCTATACTGTTAGGGGCACTTCCATTTACCCACGTGATTTCTTAGAAGATGAAGTTCTCAATCTGGTGTAGCCTGAGTAAATTTTCACGCCCACATACCAGGGTTATCTTCCTCTGCCGCACCCCTCGCTTGTGTAACAGTGTAAAGCTGATAGTTTCGTTTCACATTTTACTCGACTCTGCACACACAGACTGCACTGACACCCTCCTGTTTCCAGCTCCTGCTTTCAAAGTACAGGTTAGAAATATGTTGGGTTTAAGCAACCTAAACTTTGTAATGTTCTTTTTAAAACTCTATAATAATGAATTGTAATGTGTATAGTACTGCAGATGGGCAGTTCCCTTTGATCTGTAGCTGATTAAAAGATGTGATTGTGGGTCTGTGGGTTCAGAAAGGAAGAGGAAAGTTGACTTAGTTTCTTTGTTAAACAAACAAACAAAACAAAAACGAAACAAACTGAATGCATAACAAGTCTCTGTGAATGTAAGCTCCAGGTTTGGTTTGCTGTATTCTGCTACTGCTCTCAATTCTAACTATTTCCTGTATCTATACTTGATTTAACTCCCGTATTCATGGTTTTTGTAATTGCTCTGATTTTAATCATTCTTATCCATTTATTGCACTAACTACTTGCTCTTAATGGAATTTACTCTTATAAGCAAATCTTTTTACTGTATGGTTAACTGCTTTTAATCAAAATCGCTCTCAAACGTAATTATTTACTGTATTTCTTCTTATTTGAATTGGCTCCTTTTTATGCTAACTTTATTGTATTTAGAACTGCTCTTATCTCTAATGTGATATTTTGTAACAATTGTAAGTTGCCATGGATATGGGTGTCTGCTAAGAAATAAATTAATTAATTAATAATAATAATAATAATAATAATAATAATAATAATAATAATAATAATACTTAGTGAACAGGCTACATTATGTTCAATTCCATTATAAGGCACTGTGGAAGGGTGATGGGTAATTCACTGACACAGGGGAGACAGAAAGGTGAACTTGAAACACCGCACAGGTGCCCAGTTTTATTGATAGTGGGTGATTCCATGTTTTAGCCTACAGAGGGCGCTGTTGGGCGTAGTCTGTCTACCAATGATGGTAGACCGAACCACAGCAATACCAGAGGTGGTACAAAGATCAAGTGCGGGCGCACTCACAGGTGCTCAAAAGAAAAAAAAACAACAGGCGAAAGAAAAAAGGAAAATAAAACACAGTAATCAAACTACAAATAAAAAGTGCTGCACTCGGCAGCGTTTCCCCGACCATCGCTACCCGCATGGCCTGGGTCTCCGTCCTACACTCGCTGCTCCCTCAGCCTGCTGTAGAAACACTTCTGGGGTCTGCCCACTAATTTTCTTTTGTTTTATTTTCTTTTGGGATTTCTTTCCCAGGTTTTTCTTTCTCCAGACCGTTCTTGGTCCTGGATCAGAGCTTCCGCATGCTCAGTACGTCTTAGAAGGGCAGAGTTGAGGGAAAATCAGAATGTTATTTTATAGGGCCAGCAATTCCCCCGAGACCCGCCTCTTAGCCACTCCGAGAGAGGGAAAGCCCACACACCCTCTCTCCCACCTCTCCATGTCATTGCCATGACCAACAGATGGATATTGAACAGCTGCTGCCCTCTTCCTGCAGCACTATGAATATACCAGAAGAGTCAGCACAGATCTCCCTGTTACAGGCACATATAACTACATAATGTTCCTGCTTTATTGTTTTCATTTTGTGTTGCTTTTCAAATGGATAGAATATAAATATATAAGTTATTAAAGAGTGCAGTCTAGAACAGTTCAGTGAACATCAATCTGCTTATACTGTCCTGAAGAAGATGTCCCAGCTGAAACAACATGTGACAGATCATGTAGCCAAATCCAGATGTCACAAGGCAAGAAATTATGATAAACAGCATAGAGATACCCAGTACCTCCCTCAGGATAGAGTGTGGATGAGGAATCATGCATTATCAAAAGCGTCACAAGGATGTACAGTTAAATTTGCCCCCCGTTGGAAAGGACCCTATAGGGTCGTACAACAGAGAGGGCCTATAAATTATCTGGTAGTTTGTGAAGAAAGTGGACAAAATGTACATACTATACACGACTATAATATTAAAGCCTATTATCCTTCCGCTCAGGAACAGGAAGATTCAGAAAAATGACATGTGCTTGAACTGTTCCAGGATGAGAGTGAGGAGGAGGATGTTCCCGGTTTTTAGGGTGTAATAGTAGCCTCAGCCATGGTTGAGTTTTTTTAATGGGGGGAGGCAGTAGTGCTGTGCCCTATTTTACCGGGTTGTGTAAATCCTTACTGTCGCTTTAAGTATTTGTGGTCCTGTAGTCCTCTGGAAAACTAGAAGGAAGTGATGTGGTCGGAGGATTTATTTTCAGTGCAGAGGTTAAAAATCTGGGTGTATGAGTTGCCGTAGTTTTTTTGTTTACCCCCAAGAGGAAATGTGAACTGATGATTCGAGTGACTGGATTGCTGTTGCTGCTGTGTTGGTGTCGGAGTTGAGGGCATCCAGGCGAACCGGACTGGCAAGCTTCAAGCGGGTTTGACTCTGAAAAGCTACTTTTATTGCTGTGTTTTGTTGTGTTGGGCAACTAACCATGTGCGATTAATCCTGGACTGTGTGCTGTTATCTCGGGACTGTACTGCTGTCTTGGAAGGTGTGGGGACTTATCTGGGTGGTTACTGCGGTGTCCCGGGTTGCAGGAGTGTGTTATTGTTTTGGCCAAAATAAGGACAGATTCTGGTATAGTTCAGGACGTTTTTTTCTTTTTACTTGGCAGAAGAAATATTAAATGTACTCCTCACCGCCTGGCAAAGACACTTTATTTTGTTTCTCCTCTCTTTTCTGTTATGTGATGTTGGGGAAGATAGCTCAAGGAACGCTAACTTGATTTGAAGCATACATACATTTGCCTTGTTGTCAGTACATTGCAATGTCCTATGTGCTCTATGGTTTTGTTTATATATATATTGTAAACGAATCGACCGTCTTCGCCGTTCTAGCCCCTTTAAAACACGACCCAACACACTGGAATGGATTTTAAAGCGCTGGTGCGCTATTTTTAATAAACACCAAAATAAACAAAAATACAAAACAAACACCTAGCTCTGTACGAGCACTAACTAACACACAGGAACACCCTGACTACCAGTGGGACAGCTAAGCTGTTTCCCCACTAAACAATAAACAACACAACACAACACAACACAACACAACACAACACAACACAACACAACACAACACAACACAACACAACACAACACAACACATCACATTTTACCTTACGACTGCTGGGAAGCAGAGTACCTCTTCCTGCCTCCTACTCAGCAGCCCAGAGCAGACTGACTGCTCTCCTTATAAACCTTGCACCTGGCGCTAATTTACAATCATAGCCAGGTGCAGGTGATAATAATCATAGCCAGGTGCAGGTGATAGCCAGGTGCAGGTTTTAACCCCCCTCTGCTGTCTCACAATATATATATATATATATATATATATATATATATATATATATATTGTAGCACAGCAGGGAGGGGGTTAATCCTCCCTGCATAAAAGAAACATGTGAGAATGCACATTTGTTTGATTGTTTAATTGTTAATTATCCCCTGCACCTGGTAATTATTGTTAAATTAGGACCAGGTGCAGGGTATTTAAGAGAGGCAGCTAGTCTGCTCATTGCTGCTGAGTAGAAGGAGGCAGATGGTGTGCTCTGTCTCCGAGCAGTAATCCTGAAGTAAGTGCCGTGTCAATCCTGTGTTTTGTGTTGTGGGGAAACGGCTTAGCCGTCCCATTTGATAGTCAGGGTGTTCCTGAGTCTTAGTTAGCGCTCCGAAGGAGTTAGGTGTTTGTTTTTGTTCTGTATTTTGTTTATTGTGTGTATTATTAAAAGTGCGTGTAAGCGCTGAACCCCCAATTTTCTGTGTCTGGGTCAATTTGTAAAGGGGCAACGAACCTGAGTGGGGTCAATTCATCACAACGTGGTGTCAGAAGCTGTGGGCGCCCCTACGACCCAGTAAATAATAATAAAAAAAAAAAGGATTTTCAAGAACTAATTGAGAAAATCAAGAGAAACGCCGCTGCTCAAGTGGAGGAGAATAAGACATGGAGACTGGAGCTAGTGCTACCGGAACCGGAGCCTACAGAGCTGGACCTGCTGCTCCAGAAATGGGAGGTAGAGCAGCTGTCCCAAGAGCCAGAGAGGGTGGAGCTGTTGTCCCAAGAGCCAGAAGGGCTGGAGCTGTCCCGAGAGCCAGAAGGGGTGGAGCTGCCAACCCAAGAGCCAGAAGGGGTGGAGCAACCAACCCAAGAGCCAGAGGGGCTGGAGCTGCCGTCTCGGGAACCAGAGGAGGTGAGGGAGTCGCCTCCACCACAGCCCCGACCACCACCCCTGGAAACAAGTCCGGTGCTGCCGGGCACGGTCCCTTGCCCCGTGCTTGTTGACACCCTGCCGGATTGCGTGGACCTCCCTGTGCTCGACCTCGTGCCCAGGTCAGGGCACCGCCAGGCACAGTTCCTCACCTGGTCCCTTGCTACACTCCCCCTGAAACCTCAGACGTCACGACGCGGTCGTGTGACATCACTGGCGTTCCCCCTTCCTCCCGCTATGTTCCCCCTGGACTCTCAGATGTCGCTGCGCCGGTCCCGTGGCTCGCACCTCTGCCTGTCGCTGCACCGTCCAGGTTACCGGCCTATGCGTCGGTCGCCCCTGGCAAGCCGTTTGGGTCCCTACTCGCCGGATCGCGGTCCCTTCCGCTGGACACCGGACTTCAAAGGGGGGGGGGGGGGGGGAAATGTGGCCTTGGAATGGCCGATCAGTGCTGTGCACTTAAGGGGGGGGAAGTGTAACACAGCAGGGAGGGGGTTAATCCTCCCTGCATAAAAGAAACATGTGAGACTGCACATTTGTTTGATTGTTTAATTGTTAATTATCCCCTGCACCTGGTAATTATTGTTAAATTAGGACCAGGTGCAGGGTATTTAAGAGAGGCAGCTAGTCTGCTCATTGCTGCTGAGTAGAAGGAGGCAGATGGTGTGCTCTGTCTCCGAGCAGTAATCCTGAAGTAAGTGCCGTGTCAATCATGTGTATTGTGTTGTGGGGAAACGGCTTAGCCGTCCCATTTGATAGTCAGGGTGTTCCTGAGTCTTAGTTAGCGCTCCGAAGGAGCTAGGTGTTTGTTTTTGTTCTGTATTTTGTTTATTGTGTGTATTATTAAAAGTGTGCGGAAGCGCTGAACCCCCAATTTTCTGTGTCTGGGTCAATTTGTAAAGGGGCAACGAACCTGAGTGGGGTCAATTCATCACAATATATATCTATATATATATATATATATATATATATATATATATATATATATATATATATACACTTAGTTACTGGGCCCTTGACCCGTTAGTTGCTCTAATGTAGGATAATTTAGGTAGCTGTAGTTAGGTACATTTTAAACTAATTATAAACCATATAGATTAATAGATGTGTTTTCATTTTTCTAAGGGTTTGCTAATATGAATTCCAAAGTAGTCCTGTGCAATATTTATATAAATGTGTGCAAATTGATTAACAAATGTGCTTATTAACTGAAGGTGCTGCTAGTAATCGTGTGCAATATTTATTTAAATTTGTGCTAATTAACAAATGTGTTTATTAAATGGGTGCAAGATTTATTGGAATGTGTGCTTATTAATTGCATGCTATACTTTTTTTTGATGGGTGTAAGTTAATTGAAGGTGCTGCTATTGATTTGTGTGCAATATATATTTAACTACTACCTCTGAACAAGTGCTAATGTGCCTGAATGTGCAATATTTACTTAAGGGTGTGCAATAGTTGGCGCTCTTACCAATGGTGTGAAATGTCTATTTAAATACTAATACTATGCAATTGCAGAATGGACTCTTGTTAATTTGTGGAATGCTATCCTTTATTGCTGTTCAAACCCCTGAGCTATTTTTCCTGATATAAAAGCGAATAAATACAGAGGAGGTAGTTCTTTGGTGTTTTTAATTATTTTTTGTTTCCTTTGTTTTTGGTTTCCTTTAGTTAATATAATAAATTCAATTTATTTTTCCCTTGATATATAGGGTGTAGTGGAATTTTCCAGTATGTCCTAGTAGCAAGTTGGTGAGAATAAATAAATGGTAAAATTGTAGGTTTACGTGGCACCTCAAATCGCCAAGTGTTACACTCCGTCATCCTTGAATTTGTAGGCATTTGTAGTGTTCCGATCCAGTACATTATTAAAGTAGTGATCACTGCCTCTTTGCAGGTGTTTCTATCAAGGCTGAAAAGTGTAGTGTGTAAAGTGTACTAGACAGGAAAAATGAACAAACCCCCTCGGCTGAATACCCATTCTTGAATTTTGCAGTAGATCAATTCATATTAACCCATTGCATCCAGGGAATGGGCAATTAAAGGTCGGTTAACAATTCTGACAGTTTTTGTAAGTTTACACACTGTATTATGTGTCAACTGTATCTTTTTTTCGTCCCCTGTGCAGCTTCTGGGCAGCTTTATTAATCAAGCTGTTTATTGTATGGAATGGGCAGTTAAAGGTTGGTTTGGTGTTTTATTTCAGCACTGTTATGTTTTTCCCATTTAGTTGTATTATGTGTATCATTTTCATACTCAGAAAAAAAAACTTTGGAACCCAGTGTTCCGGGAGCTTTTTGGTGATAAAAAGAGGGTTCTGGGCCAGAACAGGTTAATGACAGCGCGTTAATCAGTTCTGATTGTTAAAATATTCCCCTTGTGTCTAACTTTCTTTGCTGTTTTTTAAAGCAATTGAATTAATTAAAGTGTTGTTCCATTTCCTCCAATTATCCTTATACCTTGGAAGTAACCCAACTATTTGTTACATAACCATGCAGTGGTGACGTCAGACCTGGAAGAAGCACACAGTACTCAGCATGTGAACTAATTTGTGCAACCCCGTGCTCACATACTATTACATACTTTAAATGCATGTGAAATGAAGTGCAATCCTCGTGCCTAAATACAACTATATAGATCACTCTTGCTACACAGACCCATTTATATCCCGTGCAGCAATATTTATACACCAACATTAACACAGAACACATAAATATGAACAGGGGTGGACACTTTTCCACAAGAATGTATAACCATATTTAGCAGACAAAGAAATTAGGTATTGCTGAATTGAGGGCTATACAGTGCCTAAAGCAAGTATTCACCCCCCTTGGATGTTTTCACAGTTTGTCGTGTTACAACCTGAAATCCTGATGCATTCAAATGGGATTTTTTTCCTTTGATTTGAACAACCTACTCAACACTTTGAAAAGGCAAGAGCATTTTTATTGTGAAACAACAGTTAATGAAAAAAGAATAAACTGAAATGTCTTGGTTAGATAAGTATTCACCTCCCTGAGTCAATACTTGGTAGAACCACCTTTGGCAGCAATTACAGCTGTGAGTCTTTTGGGGTAAGTCTCTACCAGGTTTGCACATCTGGATCGTGCAATATTCGCCCATTCTTCTTGGCAAAATTTTTCAAGCTCTGTCAAGTTGGATGGGGATTGTTGGTGGACAGCAATCTTCTAGTCTTGCCACAGATTCTCAATCGGATTCAAGTCCATGCTTTGATTGGGCCACGCTAGGACATTCACTTTCTTGTTTTTAAGCCACTCCAGTGTCGCTTTGGCTGTGTGCTTGGGGTCATTGTCCTGCTGAAAGGTGAATCTCCATCCCAGTCTTAGGTCTTTTGCAGACAGGTTTTCCTCAAGGATTTGCCTGTATTTAGCTCCATCCATTTTGCCCTCTACCCTGACAAGCTTCTCTGTCCCTGCTAATGAAAAGCATCCCCATAGCATGATGCTGCCACCACCATGCTTCACAGTAGGGCTGGTGTTACCTGGGTGATGTGCTGTGTTGGGTTTGTGCGAAATAATGCTTTGCATTTAGGCCAATTAGTTCAATTTTTGTTTCATCGGACCACAAAATCTTTTGCCACATCTTTTCTGAATCTCCCACATGACTTTTTGCAAATTCCAATCAGTATTTTACATGGGCTTTTTCCAGAAATGGCTTCCTTCTTGCCACTCTTCCATTAAAGGCCAGTTTGTGGAGTACCTGAACTATTGTTGTCATATGGACAGTTTCTTCCATCTCAGCCATGGAACGCTGTAGGTTTTTCAGAGTTGTCACTGGCCTCTTGCTAGCTTCTCTGCCCTTCATACCTGGCTGCTCAGTTTGGGAGGACGACCTGCTCTAAGCAGATTCTGGGTGGTGCCGTATACCTTCCACTTAATGATTGACTTGACTGTGCTCCAAGGGATATTCAGTGCCTGAAATCTTTTTATACCCCTCCCCTGATCTGTGCCTTTCCACAACTTTATCCCGGACTTGTTTTGAAAGCTCCTTGGTCTTCATTAGGGGTGCCTCGACAGCCGCAGGGTCTTCTGGTTTTCATTCCAGCTTAAGCTCTCATTTAACGTAATTGATATAATTATTTGTTGAATTTGACATATTTCATATTTTTCAAGGTCTTTTACAGTTGATGGTTTTAAAAATGCACTTGATTCAAGGTGCACTACCTATGAAACATTTTGAGGCCTGAAGAGAAGTGTTAGATGTGTCCAGTTAATCAAATAATTAGACCAATTAAGTAATTGAGAGCTTGGGTGGAACGAAAGCCAGAAGACACTGCGGCCCTCCAGGAACTGAGTTTGACACCCCTGGTCTAGATGGTAGTATCTTTGCTTTGAATGCACTACCCAACTGAGACAGGTGTATTTAATCTGAAATCATGTGAACCACTTTTATTGCACACAGATGGACTCCATTTAACTTATTGTGTGAATTCTGAAGGCAATTGCTTGCACCTGAACTTATTTAGGAGTGTCATAGCAAAGGGGGTGAATACTTATCTAATGAAGACTTTTCAGCTTTTTATTTTTAATTGTTTTTTCACCCCCCCCACACACACAGTTTCTCACACTTTGAAAGTGTTGAGTAAGTTGTGTAAATCAAAGGAAAACAAATCCAATTTAAATACATCAAGATTTCAGGTTGTAACACAACAAACTGTGAAAGCGTCCAAGGGGGGTGAATACTTACTATAGGCACTGTATATATTCATTATGTTAGAATAGAAAGTCAGTAAACACTTGACTGCCATACTGGGTGTGATCCTTCTTCCATGGGAAGAGGTATGTAATCAGGCATGTGTATTTTAAATAAAATATCACGATTCAGTACGATGAACTCCGCTTTGTCTTTTCTTTTTGACAACACTCACACAAATAAGAACTTCAAAATACCTACAGTTGCTCATCCCTGCTATAGACCTACTGTGCTAGACAGCAAATAAGAATGAAACTGGTTTGGTAGGAAACTTCTCACACTGAGAACAAAAATACTTATTGGAGTTTTGGGAGTATAAAAGAAGCGCTCTGAATGATTGCAAACACTATGAAACTAGAAGGGAATGTATACAAATGAAATGATGCTGAAATGTGAAACTCTGTGCTCTTTAATAATGGACTGATTGAAATTGTGTTCCAGAGGAGAAATCCTGCTGCCAGGAAAAAGTGATCTACAAAATAGACTTGGACGAGACTCAAGTGAGGCGTGATCTTGTCAGGTAAACTCATCTCTGCTGAACTTATATACAGTACAGTATATACTTCTGTCCAGAGAAATGTTTGGCAATCTAACACCTGTGACATCTGTTTCCCCTCCAGTGCACTTCTTGTAGGTGGGCCCGCAGTCGCAGTTTTGCTTGCTTTCAGAATCGGAGGTGCACTTGCTGGTGCAGTCGCAGCTGCACACGGATGTACAATCGGAGGTGGATTTGGATTGATTGGTGCAGACATGACCATCAGTTGCAGTTTAACAGGCATACTTGGAGGCGCAGTCGGAGGCATAGTTGGATGCATACTGACACACACAGTGACGGATTCTACCACGGTCGGAGGCGCAGTCGGAGGTGCAGTTGGAGGCATAATGACACTCGCATTCACAGCTGCTGGTGCTAGCGTTGTCTGGGGCTTTATCGGATTCATAATCGGAGGGGCAGTCGGAGGTGCAGTCAGAGGCATACTGACTCTCACAGTCACAGTTGCAGGTGCTTCTGTGGTCGGAGGTGCAATCGGATTCATATTCGGAGGTGCAGTCGGAGGCATACTGACACTCACAGTCATAGCTGCAAGTGCTGCTGCGGTCGGAGGCGCAATCGGACACAGATTCGGAGGCACAGTCGGAGGCACAGTTGGAGGCGCATTCGGAAGAGCAGTCGGACACTCAGTCAGAGGGGCAGTCGAAGGTGCAGTCAGAGGCATACTGACACTCACAGTCACAGTTGCATGTGCTGCTGTGGTCGGAGGTGCAATCGGATTCATATTTGGAAGCGCAGTCAGAGGCATACTGGCACTCACAGTCACAGTTGCTGCTGCCATCGGAGGCATAATCGCCTACAGATACGGAGGTGCAGTTGGAGGTGCAGTCGGAGGTGCAGTCGGAGGTGCAGTTGGAGACATACTGACACTCACATCTGCAGGTGCTGCTGCTGTCGGAAGAAGAGCATTGGCACTCAGAGACCCAGGTGCAGTGGCACTCAGAGACACACTGAGAGACACGGATGCAGTCAAATTCTCATTCAGACTTGTGCTAGGTGGAGTCACATTCCTAGCTGCAGCAGCTTTGTTTCTTTACGTTATCTTGTAAGTTATGTTTCTTTATTTTTAATTAATTGCAAAATGTCTTTTATGATGATTATAAGCCTCTTCTATATCAGTTTATATGCACAGTCCAGCCTGTCTCTTCTATATCAGTTTATATGCACAGTCCAGCAGCCTGTCTCTTCTATATCAGTTTATATGCACAGTCCAGCAGCCTGTCTCTTCTATATCAGTTTATATGCACAGTCCAGCCTGTCTCTTCTATATCAGTTTATATGCACAGTCCAGCCTGTCTCTTCTATATCAGTTTATATGCACAGTCCAGCCTGTCTCTTCTTATATGCACAGTTGAGAATAGATAGAGAGGTTTAGCAGCATTATGGAAACTGTTTGTCCAGAGGAAAAATCTAGCTATCTGAGGACTGAGACTGATGAAGTGATTTAGTGGAAACAGACATGAACAGGACTGTCTCCAAGCAGAGTTAGGAACAGTAAAGGGCTTGATCCAGTTTAATATGAAACACTCCTGATGACTGAAGTGCAGCTTTACCAGCAGGACCAGTTCAACCAGACTCAACCAGACCAGTAACTGAGGGAGTGGGTGTGGGAGAGTGCTTCATCTTCTCAGGGGAGTTTGTTTTTAATGAACAGCAACATCATTATTAATGATGAGGATTACTGATGTGTGTGTGTGATTCTCTCAGCAGTGAGGATGAGCAGGAAGAGGAACTGAGAGAAATGGAGGAGAGACGGATGAAGTGGGCGATGGAGAATTGGCTCAGAGTGATAGAGGAGAAACTGAAGAAAGAGATGGAGGAGAAACTGACAAAGATGAAGTGGTGGAGGAAGATAGAGATGAAGAGTAAACTTAGGAAAGAAATTGAAGAGAAACTGAGTGAGATCAAGAAGACACTGGAGGAGGAGATAGAGAAGACACCGAGTCAGACAAAGGCAACATGGAAGAAGATGGAGAAGAAACTGAGGCAGCTGAAGGAGAAACGGATGAGGAAGCTGGCGGAGGAACTGAAGAGGTTTGTTTATTTAAAAATACTGACAATGTAGATTTCCAGAAGAGAAAATGTAAATTTCCATTCATTTTCTACACCTCCATCCTGACCAGGTCACACTTCACATGATTCTGGCAGCTAGGGTTCTGCAGACCAGCTCAAAGCAGCTTAGGCAGATTATAAAAATGATAAGAACTTGACATCAACATTGCCGTTAACTCACACTAAATAGTGGTCTAGACATATTGTCCTAAATTAATAATTACTTGTGCCTTTTTGAGCCGAACAAGCAAATGAAAACTGAAGTTTATCTTCAATGATTTCCCCACATAAACACAAAGTAGGATACACCTGTTGCACTCAAATTTACAAAAGTTAGAAATAATAATAACAGACAAAGACATTTTTACATTTCACAGTGTGAGCAAAATCATTTACACAAAGACCAAAATAACATTTCACTTCAGCCTTTTAAAATGTATTCATTTTCAATCCTGATACACTCCTGGGCCATATTCACAAAGTTGAGCTTAGTCTAAGACAAAAAAATGGGCATAAGTTGATTTTGCTGACTTTGTTATGACCGAGTCTTAAGTCTGTTTCACGAAAACGATTTTCTGGGGTGTCTTAACTTAGACCAGCGTTTCTGTCCTCGCGTGATATCTTCACTGTCTTCCACTCAAGGGAAAGCCTTTGCCTGAGGGACAGATTGATAATTTTAATAATTTTGCTTCTTCACTGGGATTTAACTGTCTATCTTTCTATTTGCTTTTAGATGTGTATCCCTTTAAGAAAGATGTTTTTGGTTTTTAATGAGTAGATGCAAGTATGGAGGATACTGCGTAATCTACAAATACGGTACTTTTACTTTATGAGATCTAGAAAGTTCTAATTTAATTGACAGCTCCGCCAACCAATTGAATTCCTTAATCGCATAACTGCTAGCCAATTGGAATATAGCATTTTCGAGAAGGGTGGGTAGCAGACTGAGAGAAAGAAAGAAAGAAATTGCAATGATGGTAGATTAGGTGTGTTGATAGAAAGTGTGAGGTGTGATAAAAAAAAAATAGAACATTTTGTCTATTTCTTTTAAAAAAGAGAACATTAATATTGTGGACACACATCAAAGTTGTGGAGCGCAGATAAAAAAAAAAAGAAAGACCGCTCACCGTTGTACAACAACCCAAAAAATGTATATAATTCTTCAACTTTTACTGCTTGAACCCAGAGTGAATGACAATGTCCATCTCCAGATATTTGTTTATCAGGATCTAACGTTGTAAGTTCCCATATCAGAACACAACTCAGAAATATTTGCCTTTTATTTACCTAAGGATAGGTATATAAAATCTATAACAAAAACAATGTTAAAAAACACAACAGCCATTTAAAGGGATGAATCTTTTCAAGCATCAAGCATCAAGCAAATAGGCACAATTAGAAAGGTGCTGGGGCCCAAGATTCACACAATTCTTGCTTCTAACTTGGCGCCTTTTTTTGATCGCTTCGCTCCACTTGAAATGCTCTTTGTATGACTTGAAGTGACTGAGACACACACACACACACACTGAGACACACACACACACTCAGACACACTCACACACACTGAGACGCACACACACACACACTAAGACCCACACACACTGAGAAACACACACACTGCAACACACGGTCTAGGTTTGTGTATGTGTCTCAGTGTGTGTGTGTGTCTCAGTCACTTCAAGTCATACAAAGAGCATTTCAAGTGGAGCAATAAAGTGGAGTGAAGCGATCAAGTTTAGAAGCAAGAATTGTGTGAATCTTGGGTCCCAGCACATTTCCAATTGTGCCTATTTGCTTGATGCTTGACAAGATTGGCCTAATTGCTTCTCCTAACTTGGACTTTTGTGTTTGATATCACCCCTTTAAACGACTGTTGCGTTTTTCTAACTTGTTGTTTTACATTGACAATGTTTTTGTTATAGAGAGATTTTTACTTCAACAAATAATGAATAAAGCGAGGGAAAGATATTTGAGAATGTGTATGGTAAATAGACAGACAGGCAAGCCACAAGGGTAATAAGTCATGTAAAATAACACTAATGAGAAAAGATTTGAAAGTAAGATAGTGGTATAAAGGGACTTTTTGACAGAGTTGTGAGTGTAAAGATGTTATTATTTTGGTTGCTGTGGGTACTAATGTAGGCAGTTAATATATTCTTAAAAGCAATAAATTAAGGGACCTACTAATAAAACTGTAGGGGATAAAGAGATACCTTCGATTGTCAAGATCTCGGTGGGATCTCTACAATAAACAGTGTCCTATGAGGTTTGAAGCATGACTCCCTCCTTTTAAGTTTTTCACAAGTCCTGTGATGTTGTTTTTGGTGTTGGTGTCTTAAAATGTTTTTCTTTTTGTATGTGTTTACTAATTGTTTCACTTTGTAGCAAATGTTGTAGTTGTGTCTTCTTTGAGCTCTTACAAGGATATATTTGTCAGAATAATATGGTTTGTACACAGTGTTTTTTTTTTGTTTGGGTTCTGATGGTATTGTCTTTTCTTTGCAGTTGTTTGTAAAGCAGGATTTGCAGCATGCTTTGTCTTTTCACTGTTTCTTTTTGGTTCTGCGTGGTGTTTGTAGGTTTCACGATCCCAAAGTCGCTTTGCCGCTGCGTTTTGTTGGTAACGTTCACGCTGTTGAAGTCGCTTTGCCTCTAAGTTTTTATGGTATCTTTCGCGCTCCTAAAGTCTCTTTGACTCTTGGTTTTTAAGGTAGCTTTCACACTCCTGAAGTCTTTTTGCCTCTGATAGAAGCTGCTCTTGTTGCCTTTGTGTTTGGATATGTTGGTCCTGATGGTTGGGATGTAATTGTTTTCGTTGTTTTGGTTCTTATCCAGGGTGACTTACAATTGTTACAAGATATCACAATATTTTTACATACAATTACCCATTTATACTGTAGGATTTTTACTTAAGCAATCTAGGTAAACTACTTTGCTCAAGGGTACAGCAACAGTGTCCTCCACCTGGGATTGAACCCACAAACCTCCATTCAAAGGTCCAGAGCCCTAACCACTACTCCACACTGCTGCAAATACAAATACAAATATGTCACAAATGCTAAATGCATTTCAAATACTTTGGCATACAACATTTGTTAAATGAGCAATTTATTATCATGAATTTGGCACAGGCCTTTACCAAGGTGACATAGAATAGAGTAGTTTTATATAATGGCAACATAAACACAGTAGTCACGTAGTTAATAATAATTTCCAGGTATGTACCGATATCAGAAGCATGTTACATAAAACAGTGTTTCTCAATCTTGGTCCTGGGATCCCACTGTCTGCTTGTTTTTGATCCACCTGAGCTCTGAATTACTTCATTGAACCCTCAATTGAACTAATTGTCTAATCAGAGCTTTTAAATGATTTTTAGCTTTTAAATTGCTAATTACACAAGCCCCAATTAGCACTAATCTTGGACTACCTAATGTTAACTCAGGTAAGGTAGTACAAGTAACTAATGAAGTAACTAATCATTAGTTCAATTGGGGGGTGAATGTAATAATTGAGATCTCAGTTTGAACACAGTGGGTTCACACAACCAGGTTTGTGGAAAAGTGACATAAGTAAATATAATGTGTGTGTGTGCATTACACAGTATTATTTTTACTTATTTTGATTGTAATGTTTATTAATAAACATGAAGTTGTGTAAAGTGGAGTCCTTTAGTTTGGATTGTTTTTCTCATTTTTATGCACAATATTATAGAAAAGTATTTCAATGCATTTGAAATTGAAATTGTTCGAAGCTTTTCCATGATTTTAAATACAAATGAAAATACTTGTATTTCAGAATATACAATTACCAAGTCAAATGCAAGTAGTGCACATTATAAAGAAAAAAAACGACTTGAAAGAATCCAAGAAAACAGAAATATTGTTGAAACACAGAAAGTACAGTAGATAAGAGTGTTAGGAAGCAATCAGTAAAAGCAGGTGTGTGGCCTTCCTGCATTTGGGTAAAATGTTGTGCACGTGAAATAATAGAACCGAAAATAGGGGAAAAAACAACATTAAACTATAAACTATAACAAATAAACTAACAAATATGGCACAGATTAAACCCATGACGTTTAAAAGTTCTGTAGAATTCCAAATGCCTAAACACCAGTGTTCTGCCTAATGACGTATCAACACTGCTGTTTAGGAATAGAACACTTTTATTTTACTATATACACGTACCTAGATATTAAACGTGTCACAAATGATTTTATTTTACAGACTAAATGTATGAGAAGAAGACAGATAAAAGTGAGCGATATGTGCGGCATTTTGCCACTCCCTGCTAGTGGTGCCGTTATGCTCATGTGTGTCCGAGGCTTTAACAAGGACCAAGTGATGCTAGGTTAATGGAGAGGCAGACTAGAACTAAAAGGACTACAGTTGTTTTTCTACAGAAGACAGAGTTCCTGGACAAAACTAAAAACCTGAAGATAGCCTAAGTTTTACCAGCACAGTGAGTTATTGTCAGAAAGAAGCTTTGTGATAAAAAGTGAAAGTAAAGAAAAAACGCATTTGAACGCAATAATATTTATTTTTGTAGCACACTAAATCTCATTAATTTTGAACTGAAACTGCAGCTTTTGAAAAAGTAAATAGTTGTTAATGCACTGTATTTGAATTTAAATCCAGAATCGGAACTGAGTTTTGTTAGCAGAAATAAAGCTTATATTCTGGATAAAAGAAATGCGTTTGGCCTGAACTAGCAGTATACACTGTGAGTCAAATACAGCTAGCAAGTATTTCTATGAGAGAGAGTGTGATTCTGTGCCTGTCAAGAGTGGAGGTGGACTGAAGTGATCAGCCTTCACCTGGCAAGTGTTGTGCTCCACTTTCAAACATTCAGGACAGCCACCCGGGTTTTCAATGTGAGGGAGAAGAGCATTATTAGAGGAGCTGCAGTAAATCACCTTGATTCGCCTTTACCCTGCCAACTCAGTGACATCACCTCAGACGTTCCTGGATTCTCAACACTTGATGTGAAGTCTGCAAAAGCGTAACCATACTGAACTTTTATTGATATATGTGGATTTAGCAATGTAAAAGATTCAGTTTGTGTTTTAAGTGAATTGAAACAGTATTAAGACTGGTGTGTAGTCATAAGTAATTGTTTTGTCTTCTTGGAAATACAAAATAATTATTTGATTATTATTTTCTTTCTGGAAACTGAAGTGGTGAATTTAATTAATACTGGGGACGTATTCACAAAGAGAACTGACGTTTAAGACTGGTCATAAGTTGTCAATTTGGACTTAAAACAGAAGCAATGCAATTCCAGCTTTGTTGCAGGTGATTATTATTATTATTATTATTATTATTATTATTATTATTATTATTATTATTATTATTACAGTATTGAATATGTTATTGCAATGTAGATCATACCATTAACTTATAACTATAATTAGGGCTGTAAGTCTACGTTTAATTTATAACAAGCAGCACCAAAAGGATGGCTTGAGAGGAATGAAGACTTCATTAGCAGAGGTAGAAACATATTATTATTAATATTTGTTTATTTAGCAGAAGCCTTTATCCAAGGCGACTTACAGAGACTAGAGTGTGTGAAATATGCATCAGCTGCAGAGTCACTTACAACTACGTCTCACCCAAAAGATGGAGCACAAGGAGGTTAAGTGACTTACTCAGGGTCACACAACGAGTCAGTGGCTGAGGTGGGATTTGAACTGAGGACCTCCTGGTTATGAGGGCCTTTTCTTTAACCACTGGACCACACAGCCTCCACAACATACAAAGTAATACCAGCTCCGTTGTAGTTTTCGTTTTGTTATCTATAGTTTTTTTTTTCTCAGTACTAGATCAGCAAATACGTATTTCAAACTTTCCAAAGTTATAAAACAAAAAAACAACAAATCTACAAGCTTTGCACCCTTTTTCGTTTGCCCTACTACTGTTTCTTCGCTTGTTTTCCCCTTTGCCTGGCTACTCCATTACCGGAAACTATATCCTGTTTATAAAAGTGCTTGCATCCACTCATTAAAATCCAAGAACGTCATTATATACAGTATATATATATATTGTAACACAGCTGGGAGGGGGTTAATCCTCCCTGCATGGAAAAAAAAAAACATGTGTGAATGCACATTTGTTTAGTTTAATTGTTTTGCTTTATTGTTTAATTTAGTTTGTTAATTGTTTTATTATTAATTATCCCCTGCACCTGGTAGCTATTGTTAAATTAAAACCAGGTGCAGGGTATTAAAGGAGGGCAGTCATTTTGCTAGAAGCTGCTGAGGAGAAGGAGGCAGAAGAGGTGCTCTGTCTCCGAGTAGCCAAAGTGAATAAAAAGTAAGTGTGGTATTAAACCTGTGTTTTGTGTGTTTTGTGTAAGGACGGGGAAACAGCTTAGCTGTCCCGTGTTAGACAGGGTGTTCCTGGAAGTTTTAGTTAGTGCTCCAAAAGAGCTAGGTGTTTATTTTGTGTTTTGTTTTTTGTTTATTAAAAATTAGGGCAACCACGCTGTAAAAATCCATTTCTGTGTGCCGGGTCTGTTTTTAAAGGGGCAACGAACGACAATAAGTGACGGCCCGTTTACATATGGTGTCAGAAAGTGTGGGCGCCCCTACGACCCAGAAAATGGATTTTAAAGAATTGATCGCAATGATCAATCGTAACAACGCTGCTCAGAAAGAGCAGACAAAGAAGTGGAGACAGGAGTGGGGGATACCGGATCCGGAGCCGACGGAGCTAGACCTGCTGCTCCAAAAGTGGGAGCAAGCAAGAGGTGCCCCGCTGACTCCAGCTCCAGAGCCCAGAGGGGAAGAGCTGCCACTGCCAGAGCCCAGCGGGGAGGAGCCGCCACTTCCGGAGCCCAGAGGGGAGGAGCCGCCGCTTATGGAGCCCAGAGGGGAGGAGCCGCTGCTGCAGGAGCTGCAGCTGTCTGAGGAAGAGGAGCTAAAGTGCCCAGCTCCACCACTGCCCTGACCTCCACCCCTGCAAAGCAGTCTGGCGCTGATGGGTATGGTCCCTTGCCTCGTGCTCGTTGACACCCTGCCGGAATGCATGGACCTCCCTGTGCTCAACCTCGTGCCCAGGTCGGGGCACCGCCAGGCACAGTTGCTCACCTGGTTTCGCTCCCCCTGAAACCTCAGACGTCACGACGCGGTCGTGTGACGTCACTGGTGTTCCCCCTTCCTCCCGCTGTGTTCCCCCTGGAGGCTCAGATGTCGCTGCACCGGTCCCGTGGCTCACACCTCTGCCTGTTGCTGCACCGTCCAGGTTACCGGCCTATGTGTCGGTCGCCCCTGGCAAGCCGTTTGGGTCCATCCTCGCCGGATCACGGTCCCTTCCTCTGGGCACCGGACTTCAAAGGGGGGGGAATGTGGCCATGGAATGGCCGATCAGTACTGCGCACTTAAGGGGGAGAAGTGTAACACAGCAGGGAGGGGGTTAATCCTCCCTGCATGGGAAAAAAAAAACATGTGTGAATGCACATTTGTTTAGTTTAATTGTTTTGCTTTATTGTTTAGTTTGTTAATTGTTTTATTATTGATTATCCCCTGCACCTGGTAGCTATTGTTAAATTAAAACCAGGTGCAGGGTATTAAAGGGGGCAGTCATTTTGCTTGAAGCTGCTGAGGAGAAGGAGGCAGAAGAGGTGCTCTGTCTCCGAGTAGCCAAAGTGAATAAAAAGTAAGTGTGGTATTAAACCTGTGTTTTGTGTAAGGACGGGGAAACAGCTTAGCTGTCCCTTGTTAACAGGGTGTTTCTGGAAGTTTTAGTTAGCGCTCCAAAAGAGCTAGGTGTTTATTTTGTGTTGTTTTGTCTTCATTAAAAAAATAGTGCACCAGCACTGTAAAAATCCATTCCAGCGAACCCTAGTGGATGAAGTTCTTTTACAATATATATATATATATATATATATATATATATATAATATATATATATATACACACACACACACTACCGGTCAAAAGTTTTAGAACACCTCCATTTTTCCAGTTTTTATTGAAATTTACGCAGTTTAATGTCTCAATGTACTCTGAAATTAAAGCATAGAACAAATAAACAATTGGAGATAAAAAAGAAATCATGGAATCGTTTGTTTAACAAAATTTAACCTATTTTTTTTTACTTAAAGTAGCCACCTTTTGCAGATATAACAGCCGAGCACACTCGTGGCATTCTTTCTACAATGGAAATCAATATTGTTCGGAAAGTTCTTCCCAACACTGTTGCAGAAGTTCCCACAAATGTGTTGCACTTGTAGGTTGCTTTGCTTTCACCCTTCTGTCCAGTTCATCCAGAACCAGCTCGATGGGGTTTAAGTCTGGAGACTGTGCTGGCCATTCCATGATTTGAAGCCTACCGTCTTGTTCTTTTCTTCTAAGGTAGTTCTGACATAGCCTGGAGGTATGTTTTGGGTCATTATCTTGCTGTAGGATGAACCCCTGACCAACTAGGCGTATACCAGAGGGTATTGCATGGTGCTGCAAAATGCTGTGGTAGCAATTTTGGTTCAGGGTGCCACTACTCTGTGCAAGTCGCCGACTCTGGATCCAGCAAAAGAGCCCCAGACCATCACGCTTCCTCCTCCATGTTCGACAGTTGGTGTCACACACCGAGGAACCATCCTTTCGCCTAACTTAAGACTTGGTCATAACAAACTCAGCAAAAGTGACTTAAGCCCATTTTTTGGTCTTAGACTAAAGTCAGTTTTGTGAATATGGACCCTGGTATATATTAAATCTATTAGTGCTCTCACAGAGACCTCTAGTGGCCGGGATAGAAACTGCAGCTTCTATCACCACCAGTGAAGTCATCAATGACATCTTCATCACAGATACAGTAAAAGCACAGCTGTTCCTTGAGCTCTTGTAGATACATATTCAACTCTGATACACACTATCTATGAAGAGCTCTAACAGAGACCCTCTAGTGGCCAGGATAGAAACTGCAGCTCCTATCACCACTGAGTTTTTAAAATGAGTCATTTCTGGCAAATACCAACATTTGATTTCTGTGTACAGATACATCAATTGTTTGAATAATAACTGGATGTTCGTCTCAGCAGCACTACAGTAAAGTAACATGATTCTGAACCTGTCTTTGCAGTATGGACCCTGAAGAGGCCTGCAAAAGAATTGAGTTACTGAAGGGCTTTGTACATATGTATGAAAAGGAGAAGCAGGAAACTGAGGAACTCCTCAGAGAACTCAGTGGGATTGCTGATGGGCTGGACAAGGTGGACAGGGACTGTACCATCGCTAGGACTGCAGGGAGCTCTGCTGGTGTAGTTGGGGGGGTCCTGACCATTGTGGGGATAGGCCTGGCTCCTGTTACTTTTGGAGCCTCCCTTGGACTGTCCATTGCAGGGGCTGTGACTGCTGTAGCTGGTGGAGCCACCAATGTTGGCACACAAATAGTAAAGTGTGTAAGTGATGGCAAAGATAACAACAGAGTAAATGAAATAGTGAAAATAATTCAAACTAATCTCAGAGCACTTGGTAAATTGTGCAACATTGCACTCCCAGAATGTAATTGGAATAAAGAGGACACTGCTTTAACAGGCATTGTTAAAACACATCTTTCTGCTGTTGCTGCTGCTGCAGGCCTGGTTGATGCTGCTGTTGTTGCTGCTGCAGGTGCTGTTATTGATGTTGCTGTAAGTCTTGATGCTGTTGCTGATGTTATTGCTGGTGTTGCTGATGGTGTAAACCTGAGTGGTGTTCCTGCTGCTGGTGCTTCTGCTGCTGGTGCTTCTGCTGTTGGTGCTTCTGCTGGCCGTGTTGCTGCAGGCCTGGTTGATGATGTTGCTCCTGCGGTGCTCAAAGGTGCAGGCAGAGTAGTCGGAGGTGTTGCTGCTGGAGTCTTTGTCTTTGTGGATGCCGTGCAGATTGGTTTAAATGCCAAAAAACTTTATGAAGGGAGTCCAACTGAAATAGCACAAGAGATTCGCAAGCTGGTGGAAACTGTATCATTACAACTAGCAAAACTGGAGGAAGTCAGTTCTGACATAAACAACATTTTGAACCCATGAGTCAGCACAGGGCTATGGAGGAAGGTGCAGCAGGAGGGATTTTCCTGTCAGATCTGTTGCTGCTCTATCAACAGTGCGAAGAGCTAAGCCAATAAAAATAAATACAAGTAATGAAATAATACATCTCTTCTGAAATCACGAACCTCCATGTCTTTTTTCTCCAGTTCTGGGTATAAACTGAATTTATACTTTATATTTGACTCATAGTAAATATAATATAGCTGTGATTTAAAAGAAATCATTATAATGGAATGTATCAAACATGGGGCTCATGTAATTGGGGACCCCCTCGTCTGTCTGTATCAAACATGGGGCTCATGTAATTGGGGACCCCCTCGTCTGTCTGTATCAAACATGGGGCTCATGTAATTGGGGACCCCCTTGTCTGTCTGTCTCTGTCTGTCTAGCTCAGTGTTTCTCACTCTAATTAGTGCCAATTAACAATATTGTTTAATTAACATCAATTATTAATTACATTTAATTCCACTAGTTCCGAGAATTACAGTAAAATAATTCATAAAACGAAAATAATTAAACCCCAGTCACTGGTATAATCACCATGTAGATACTGTGAGATAGCTGGTTGTGAGAGACAGCAGGGAGGGGGTTAAAACCTCCCTGCGAGGGAAATGCACCTTTTTGTATTGTGTTGCTTTTTCAGTTAATCAGTTTTGATAATTGTTTTATTGTTTAGTTTAATTGTTTAATTGTTTTATTATTAATTATCATCCGCACCTGGGCGTTATTGTTGAATTAGAGCCAGGTGCGGGGTTTAAAAGGAGAGCAGGCAGTCTGCTCGAGGCTGCTGAGTAGAAGGAAACAGAAGAGGTGCTCTGTCTCCGAGTAGCCAGAGGGAAAAAAAAAAGTAAGTGTGGCGTCAAACCGGTGGTTTTGTAAGGATGGGAAAACAGCTTAGCTGTCCCGTGTTAGCCAGTGTGTTCCTGAAAGTTGAGTTAGTGCTCCAAGAGGAGTTAGGTGTTTATTTTGATTTTGTATTTGTTTGATTTTTGTGTTTATTAAAAAAATAGCGCGTCAGCGCTTGAAAAATCCACTTCTGTTGTGCTGGGTCGTATTCTTAAAGGGGCAACGAACCCGAGTGAGTGCCGCTCATTTACAATACATACATAAAATGCTTACTATTATGGAATATTGCTGACATATCTTCTTTGCTTGGATAGCAATAGAGACATGCAAAGTGGTTCCTTTGAAATCGGTACCCAGTTCCTGCTTTGGAACCGACAAACTGGATACAAATATCATTGATCTGGTTGTAGTGAGTACTATTATGTTTTTATTAAAACTAATTATTAAAACATTAATTTCTGTCAAATATATTTGATAACTACAATTATCAATAGAAAAAAGGTCTGCAAAAATATTTATTACAGCAAACAGGGGTTTTAATGTTGTTTTTTTTATTATATGTATTCACCTGGAGAATAATTCAGTCTCACTTTAACATGAAGTGATGAAAGTAGTAATATTACTATAGCTTCTGTCAAAAGTTTGATTGATGAGGGGGGTTGTATTTATGAATATATAATGAGGGGGCGTGTATTTATGAAATTATGAATATATAATGAGGGGGCCATGGATTTTATGATGGTTACAAGACAGATATGCTTATTGAATATAGGTTTTTATATATATATATATATATATATTATACCTATAAACTTATGGCACATCTTTTTATAAGATATTACACCGCACATGCGCACAAAACACACACTCCGCGAGAATATGCGTCATTCAATTTTACACGTAATGAACAAGGGAGGGCTGGAGGGGCGGTGGGTCAGCATGTGCTGAAAACATGCCTACTGTGTTGAAAATTTTCGATCTGCTGATTGTACATTTTCCTGTCCCAACCCTGTGGTTACGTTTGGTTTGACCATTGAAATATACACGCTGTTACTTTTGCAATATCATCCATCCTGGAGTTGCATAGTCTAGTTTTAGGGGTTTGGAAAACAGTTGGCTATCTCAACGCGCATACGTTTAAGTTCTGCTGGGTCCTAAAGCCCCAAATGTATTGTATAGCTCCTATAATAATATAATTATTTAAAACACGCTTTTTATTTTTACTTTACCGTAATTAACAACCCACGATCATTTACAAATGTATTCATTAAACCCTCGTTTAGTTTAAATCCCTAAAAAAAAGGGGTTTAAGAAAAAATATATAAAATTGAAAAAATGTCATATTGCAAATAAGAATGATTGTACGTTGTTTTATCATCAACAGAATCCTACACAACCAAACTATTCTGATGGTTTGTGGCAAATCATTAATACGTTTTACTGTTCCGATTTTGTTTTTTAATACTATAGGAGCATTGTACATTGTTATGTTTTTTAATTTGATTAAAACTAATGTTTGCACATCCAAATGTTATGACCCCTTTTATAATTTATATTTTAGATATTATCAATGGTAACTCATTTATATATATATATATATATATATATATATGTAATAACCCGAGATCCAAGATGCAAGAGTATAACTTTAATCACAGTGTCTTTTATTAGAAAAATCTCTGGGGCAAACCTACACATTAATGTTTTTCTAACTAAGGAATTCCTAGACCGACTGCTATCCTAGGAGATGGTAAGTATATAGAGCGCTACTGACCTCTAGTGGCATAACATGAGAATAGGTGCCATTCGATTTTACACGTAATGAACAGATAATAATTAGATAGGAAGATACTTTTGCAAAATCATCAATCTTGGAGTCGCGTAGTCTAGTTTTAGGGTTTGGAAAACAGGTGGTTATCTCACTTGAATATACCGCGGCCTTCAAAAGATTAGACAGAAATGTTTTCACCTGTGACTGCAGGGTCCTAATGCCCCAAATGTATTGTATATGTCCTATAATAATTATTTTAAACCAAACTTTTTATTTTTTTACTATACCTTAATTTACACCCCATGATCATTTACAAATGTATTCATTAACCCCTCTTTAGTTTAAATCCCAGACACTTTCCATTATATGAGTACTTTGTTCACCATCCAGTTGGATTATATGGCCCTTTCACATTTTTGTTTTCATAAACCAACTATATATATATATATATATATATATATATATATATATATATATATATATATATATATATATATATATATATATATCCTACATAAAGGATGTGTGCAAGTGTTTGTGTGTTTTAATGCATATTAACCTATGTGCATTTCTGTATTTTGGTTGAATAAAAAATGCAATATTGCCTTGAAGTCATGTATACTTCCAATAAATATTTGAAAGGTTCCTTATAGGGTATGCATTAACTACATCCTTACATTTTAATTATAATGTTTATTTGAAGTACTGCACAAAAACTTGGTCTTATTTTGTCCTCATGTATTCCCATCATAGGGATGGCCCAGGGCCCTAGCTCACAGGCCCAGCATGGAGGCAAGGTAGAACAACACATGGGTGAGGGGAAATCAGAGGTTTTTAGAATGCATGGCTTTATCAGATAAGGCTATCCTGTCTGGGCCCAAAGGAGTGAAGGGAGACACGGAGGATTCACTCTAATGAGTTAACACAGCATTTGACCAGATGGGTCTCCAGCCCTTTTTTACAGGCTACTGGAGAATACATCTGGTCTAAATTAGCCAGAAAGGCAGAAGGCGCAAAGGTCATTGAGCCAAAATGACCGGTATGTGTGCGGGGCTGTTTCAGAGCCTAAGAGATGCAGAGCCTTCCAAATAGGTATATTAGAGTTTTGGGTTAAATTAAATAAATACAACTGAAGGGGTTATTTGGAGGAAATAAACATTATCATTAAGGAGATTGTTTATTTTCATTAAGATTAAAACCTGGAAACAATTCTATGAACAAAAACTGTTTAATCATGTTTGTTTGTATGTTTTTCTTTTTTTAAAAAAGCTAAAATTTTATCCTTAGCTAAATTTTTAATCTGAAGCAAATAAAATAAAAAATGCTAAAATGAAAGACATTTTAAAAATATACCGCATGAACATTAACAAAATACGAGAATATTTTTTGCATGTAATACCGCGTAAAGAAAATAGAATTAACTAAGCCGACGTTTAACTATAAACAAACAAACAGGTATATGTATTTGCTTTTGCAATTCTTGTTTATTCTCGTCATACCAATAAAAGCTTATTGAATTGAATATAACTGAATAAAACAGAACAGAGTTTAACATGTTCTAAACATGTTAAATATAGAGTAAAGAAAATATAAGTAAAGTATAGCATTCCACTAAAGAATAAGGCCTACGGTTTTTGTAATGTATTTAGATTCCCTGAAACAGGCACGGAACAGCTTTTTAGAGAGACCCCAGCTCTAACCAAAGATCTTTTCTGAAATGAGGGACATCCCTTTCTTCAGGGGAGTGGTCTGGTGAACCTGCCTATATCTTTCCAAAGAAATGGGGTCAGTCTCCAATACTTTATTGTGGATTTATTTTCTTGAGGTACATGTTTTACAATATTTGGTACGCTCTATATACACCCAAAAAACACAAGTGCATTATTTTTACTTGGTGTATTTAAGAATCATGAACAAACCCTGGTATTTATGAGATGATAGGTGCAGTCATCATGTACCTTAAATTAGAAACTCCTCCTTTTATAGATAAGTTTTCAATGTGTTATTTTACTGAAAATAATTACAATATGCTTTTACAATGTGCTCCAGGTGTTATGTTTTATTTTTTTAATGCATGTGGATATACAGGTTTGAACCTTAGGTGTCAATAATTACATAAATAAATACATCCTTATTTACATGATAAACGCAGATATCTATACGCCCAGAATGCCTTATTTCTTTAAATTATTGTATACACTCTTTATTGTTGAGCTCTCATTAAATTGAATTTATTTATATACAAAATAATTAAATGCTCCCCAGTATTGTGAATGTCAGAATATGACAGGTCGCCCCAAAGTTCGTGTTAAAAATATCCATACTTTAAGTTATACATACTTTAATTTTTTTTAATAATGGATTGATGCGTAGATCTGTTTAACTTCATATTCCCCCCAAATTGTTATGTTGGTAGGTTTGTAACACCGGGTCGGTGTTATTTTGGGGGTAGGTGTTTTAAAAATGGTACACCGTGTACTGCGCTTGACCTGGGTATGTGTAAATGATTTTAGCTCAGAAAACAAGCAAATGTCCACCTGAAAGGGGTACGATGTACTGAGTTGGTCCCTTAAAGTAATTTTTATATAATATTTCACTATTCATCAAATGTATGTGAGTTTAACTGATGAGCAACAAATAGGGTTACATTGTAAACATCTAGGATTTGGGAGTTGAACTATAATTTGGCTTGTTCTTAGTGACTTATGCAGTAGTCAATCAAAGCAAGGACAGCGTCCCATTTTCTGATGTTACGCAGGTCAAGTTGCGGTACACATACCATATTCTGATTATATACCACTTACTGGTCCTATGTCAGAGCCACAAAAATAAAGAGGGAAACAAGGAGAAGAGTTATGTGTATATTTGAATAATAATAGTATATTTTATTATTATTATTTATTTTATTTATTTAACAAGGGTACATTTTGATCAAAACCATAGTTAATGAGACAATATGGTGTATGGCAAGGCTGCAAATCTAAACACCATCATGCAGATAATTCTTTCTATTTTATTTATTTATTTATTTGGGTTGTATTATTTGTCATCCTTAAAAATCCTTTGGTATATTGATAATTTACCCCTAATCCATGCACTGTGTCTAAAAATAGTTTTTTGCTGCTGTGCTTAAGACCAAGCATTCAACTTTCAAGTGGTTCTAAGAATTCCAACTGCTTGCTAAATTCGGTGTAAATGGATCTCAATAAAGAGGGTGATTAAAGGAAACTCAATGACAGGCTGTTCCAGCCCCGGTCCCAGACAAGACGTCTGCTAATGTGGTAGATCATAAAGGTGCTATCCAAAAGGTTTTACACCTAGCAAATGATTTTCTGGGTCAACTTCCTCTAACAAATGCTATCTGTGTTTTTTAGACCCCCAGTTTCACTCTGCTCATAAGGTGTAAATTCAAATATACATTATATATATATATATATATATATATATATATATATATATATATATATATATATATATATATATATATATACAGTGCCTTGCGAAAGTATTCGGCCCCCTTGAACTTTGCGACCTTTTGCCACATTTCAGGCTTCAAACATAAAGACATGAAACTGTAATTTTTTGTGAAGAATCAACAAGTGGGACACAATCATGAAGTGGAACGAAATTTATTGGATATTTCAAACTTTTTTAACAAATAAAAAATTGAAAAATTGGGCGTGCAAAATTATTCAGCCCCTTTACTTTCAGTGCAGCAAACTCTCTCCAGAAGTTCAGTGAGGATCTCTGAATGATCCAATGTTGACCTAAATGACTAATGATGATAAATAGAATCCACCTGTGTGTAATCAAGTCTCCGTATAAATGCACCTGCACTGTGATAGTCTCAGAGGTCCGTTTAAAGCGCAGAGAGCATCATGAAGAACAAGGAACACACCAGGCAGGTCAGAGATACTGTTGTGGAGAAGTTTAAAGCCGGATTTGGATACAAAAAGATTTCCCAAGCTTTAAACATCCCAAGGAGCACTGTGCAAGCGATAATATTGAAATGGAAGGAGTATCAGACCACTGCAAATCTACCAAGACCTGGCCGTCCCTCTAAACTTTCAGCTCATACAAGGAGAAGACTGATCAGAGATGCAGCCAAGAGGCCCATGATCACTCTGGATGAACTGCAGAGATCTACAGCTGAGGTGGGAGACTCTGTCCATAGGACAACAATCAGTCGTATACTGCACAAATCTGGCCTTTATGGAAGAGTGGCAAGAAGAAAGCCATTTCTTAAAGATATCCATAAAAAGTGTCGTTTACAGTTTGCCACAAGCCACCTGGGAGACACACCAAACATGTGGAAGAAGGTGCTCTGGTCAGATGAAACCAAAATCTAACTTTTTGGCAACAATGCAAAACGTTATGTTTGGCGTAAAAGCAACACAGCTCATCACCCTGAACACACCATCCCCACTGTCAAACATGGTGGTGGCAGCATCATGGTTTGGGCCTGCTTTTCTTCAGCAGGGACAGGGAAGATGGTTAAAATTGATGGGAAGATGGATGGAGCCAAATACAGGACCATTCTGGAAGAAAACCTGATGGAGTCTGCAAAAGACCTGAGACTGGGACGGAGATTTGTCTTCCAACAAGACAATGATCCAAAACATAAAGCAAAATCTACAATGGAATGGTTCACAAATAAACATATCCAGGTGTTAGAATGGCCAAGTCAAAGGCCAGACCTGAATCCAATCGAGAATCTGTGGAAAGAACTGAAAACTGCTGTTCACAAATGCTCTCCATCCAACTTCACTGAGCTCGAGCTGTTTTGCAAGGAGGAATGGGCAAAAATTTCAGTCTCTCGATGTGCAAAACTGATAGAGACATACCCCAAGCGACTTACAGCTGTAATCGCAGCAAAAGGTGGCGCTACAAAGTATTAACTTAAGGGGGCTGAATAATTTTGCACGCCCAATTTTTCAGTTTTTTATTTGTTAAAAAAGTTTGAAATATCCAATAAATTTCGTTCCACTTCATGATTGTGTCCCACTTGTTGTTGATTCTTCACAAAAAATTACAGTTTCATATCTTTATGTTTGAAGCCTGAAATGTGGCAAAAGGTCGCAAAGTTCAAGGGGGCCGAATACTTTCGCAAGGCACTGTAATTATATATAAGCAACTCAGACTTTAGGTGTGAGACCCAAAATGTACATTTACATAATTAAAATAGCCTGTAACAGAATGATCCAAATATCCTCAGGAAGAGGGTGCTTAGAGTTGTTTAAATATGTGTCAATTTGGCAAACAATGAATCAAGTATATTTACAAACTAACTATTCCAAAGAATGTTACTGTTCTTTAAAAATCCAATCTAAATTATTATTATTTATTTCTTAGCAGACGTCCTTATCCAGGGCAACTTACAATTGTTACAAGATATCACATTATTTTTTATTTACAAGTACCCATTTATACAGTTGGGTTTTTACTGGAGCAATCTAGGTAAAGTACCTTGCTCAAGGGTACAGTAGCAGTGTCCCCGACCAGGGATTGAACCCACGACCGTCCGGTCAAGAGTCCAGAGCCCTAACCACTACTCCACACTGCTGCCCTAGCACTGTGATTATTTATTTTATTTTTTATTTTTATTTTTCACCTTAACGTCTAAAAGTGTACAAAATATTTTCTTCAAAATGTAAGCTTATAAATCTGCGGGATAACTTTGGGGTTTAAAAGTGGTTGTCTTACCATATATCATCTGATGCATAGCTTTCTTAACATGGAGGTAAACAATTCAAAGAATGAATGCTTACAGATTCTTTTTACTTCCAGGGAGGGAGGTGTGACCGTGTTCGGAACAGCCTGTCACTGAGTCTCCTTTATTCACCCTCTTTATTGAGATCCATTTACACCGAATTTAGCAAGTAGTTGGAATTCTTAGAACCACTTGAAAGTTGAATGCTTGGTCTTAAGCACAGCAGCAAAAAAACTATTTTTAGACACAGTACATGGATTAGGGGTAAATTATCAATATACCAAAGGATTTTTAAGGATGACAAATAATACAACCCAAATAAATAAATAAATAAAATAGAAAGAATTATCTGCATGATGGTGTTTAGATTTGCAGCCTTGCCATACACCATATTATCTCATTAACATTAGGTTTTGATCAAAACGTACCCTTGTGTTAAAAAATAAATAAATAAATAAATAAATAATAATAATAATCAATTGAATAGAAAGTGTTGCTATGGACCAGTGGGTTGTGGTGAAATGTAAAACCCAATGAGATGTTTCAGGAGGATGATGGGAGCCTGAACCCTAACCACCACAGCTACCTGTGAGTTTATTTTTACTGCTTCTGTCACCTGCCTGCTTATTTAACTTTAGCAATTGAGAAAACTGTAATCTCTGCATTTAGATTTTGCACCGAAAACATATTCCATCAACAGTTTCACTTCCCAATACAATCATTCTATTAACCTGAAATATAAACAATTTAACACATTCAACCAGACCTCTAAATAGGTCAAGGGAAAATATCTCCTCTCAGCTGGGCCCCTGTCTTGTAAGTAGAATTATGTCTTTTTCCCTACAAGTAATAGTTCTAATATGGATTGTCTTCCAATAATTATTAGTAAAAGCATATGGTGAATAAAGCAATTAAACATTTTCATTTAGGGACAGCATGTGAGATGTTTTTACTATCGATCATAACACTGTATTGTTGTATGTCTTTCTGTTGTCATGTGACCAAAAACATGTTAAATGTATAAAAGGCAGGTTAGACAAATAGACAATCTATTGCCATTTATACGTTATATACCTATCTATGTATTATTAAAGCAGTTTAAAAAAGGGATGGGTTAATGAAGACGGTGTGGTACTAACTTGCCCGATGACCTTACCACGATAACATTTTTTAAGACGAGACATGTTCAGGTGCTAGACATGTACTAGCCTAGTAGGCTACTTGTAGTTAACAACTCTATATAATCAACAGTTTAAATATTGTCTTTCAGAAAGTATCCTTTGTAATTTAATTTATTATCTTTTTATACTGTAGCTATTCAACAATAAGTTAGTATTTCTTAATTTAGTTGCATATTATTACTCTCATTGCATACTACAATCGATAACTGGATGACCTATGATTAATATTATGATTTATTATTATTGTTATTATTATTATTATTATTATTATTTACCGTCTGCCTTAATCCAAGGAGCATATTCATACTAAATAAAAGCAAATACAATAGTATCTCCCAGCTCAACACCCCAAAACACCCAATCTATTTATTCATTATTGCTTAATATGTGTTTATTTTGCTTCAGTCTCAAATAACTCTTAAGATATTTAAATAGGTAGACTATAGTATTTGTAATGTTGGATTGATACATTAAGGTTTAGGCTTTTATTTGAATATGAACAGAAAGAAACAATATGAAACAATATGAATAATGTATAAAGACAGCAGATATCTGAACCTGCTTCTGAAGATAAATCTATACCTTATTTTTAACAGTAAAACATAAGCAAATAGTAGTTCTGTATTCCTATACTGTACATGTTTGATATGCATCAAATAAAAATAACCACGGTCCCCGACGTTACATAAGATTCTTTGGTACCGACTGGTGTCAAAGAAACCTTTTCTTTCATAATAATACATCACAAAGTACCATTTGTAACACTTTGGGAAGTTTAAACAGACAGTAGACTACAATCTACTATTATTATTCAAATATACACATAACTCTTCTCCTTGTTTCCCTCTTTATTTTTGTGGCTCTGACATAGGACCAGTAAGTGGTATATAATCAGAATACGGTATGTGTACCGCAACTTGACCTGCGTAACATCAGAAAATGGGACGCTGTCCTTGCTTTGATTGACTACTGCAAATTATAGTTCAACTCCCAAATCCTAGATGTTTACAATGTAACCCTATTTGTTGCTCATCAGTTAAACTCGCATAGATTTGATGAATAGTGAAATATTATATAAAAATTACTTTAAGGGACCAACTCAGTACATCGTACCCCTTTCAGGTGGACATTTGCTTGTTTTCTGAGCTAAAATCATTTACACATACCCAGATCAAGCGCAGTACAAGGTGAACCATTTTTAAACACCTACCCCCAAAATAACACCGACCCGGTGTTACAAACCTACCAACATAACAATTTTGGGGGAATATGAAGTTAAACAAATCTACGCATCAATCCATTATTAAAAAATTAAAGTATGTATAACTTAAAGTATGGATATTTTTAACACAAACTTTGGGGCAACCTGTCATATGCTGACATTCACAATACTGGGGAGCATTTAATTATTTTGTATATAAATAAATTCAATTTAATGAGAGCTCAACAATAAAGACTGTATACAATAATTTAAAGAAATAAGGCATTCTGGGCGTATAGATATCTGTGTTTATCATGTAAATAAGGATGTATTTATTTATGTAATTATTGACACCTAAGGTTCAAACCTGTATATATCCAGAATATGAACAGAAAGAATCAATATGAAACAATATGAATAATGTATAAAGACAGCAGATATCTGAACCTGCTTCTGAACAAGATAAATCTATACCTTTTATTTAACAGTAAAACATAAGCAAATAGTAGTTCTGTATTCCTATACTGTACATGTCTGATATGCATCAAATAAAAATAACCATGTCCCCAACGTTACATAAGATTCTTTTGTACCGACTGGTGTCAAAGAAACCTTTTCTTTCATAATAATACATCACAAACTACCTGTGATGAGTCAAAGGGGTTTCGGTCTGTAATTCAGCCTCCCGACAGTAGAAGGTATCAAACCAACTCGGGACTTCCCTTACCAAGATCTCGTGACCATGACGAAAGTCATCTTTATGAGGGGCGGCACCTTGGTGAGGGGTGGAAGTACGAGTATGTAAATTCCAGCCACTGGAGTCACGTGAGGTTCAAGGACACCTGTCAGTTGGAATTGGTGTTCCACTGACTACCGGGGCGGGGCTTTGCATACTAAAGGGAACGTGCTACTGTGTCCGGGGTTGGTCCCACAAAGTGTAGGCGGAGGAAAGGCTGGAGGGAGAGAAGCAGTGCCGGGTTCTTGTCGTTTTTATTTTCACGGTCGGAAGCTTTACTCACGTTGTTCTCTTGGTTCTGATTCTTTTTTTTGTTTTATTCAGCACATCCAGAAGAGGACTAGGAAGCTTCCGATCCTTTCGTTTTGTTTCTCCAGCACTCCCTCCCTCACCTCCTTCTTTTGTTTTTTTGTTTTTTCCATGTAAATATTAATAAAGAAGAAATTGTTACACGTAAAGTACTGTCTGGAAATTCCATTATTACTCACACGCCTCACACGTGGTGTCATTGTGGGAGATGGATCCAGCTACAGTCTTGGCAATGTTTAGGGAGCAGGAGGAGAAGCGAGAGGAGAGGGAGATACAGCGCCAGGAACAGCTCGCCCAGTTCTTTGGACAGCTGGTGGAGAAAATTTCGACACCAGCATCGGAAACAGCGGTTGCCCGGTTGTTTGCAACACAACTGAAGTTACAAAAGATGACTCCGGAAGATGATCCCGAGGCTTTTCTAGTCACCTTTGAGAGGGTGGCAGAAGCAGCAGGGTGGCCCAAGGAACACTGGGCCATGAAACTGGCACCTTGCTTGACAGGGGAAGCTCAAGCAGCGTATAGGGCATTAATGGCCACAGAGGCAGCGGATTATGCCAAAGTAAAAGAAGCTATTCTCTCACGCCTCGGGATCACAGAAGAAACATACCGGCGCCGCTTCCGGGAATACCAGCTGTCCGAGGGGGTGCGGCCCCGGGTTGCGGGACAGTATCTACTGGATCAATGCACCCGGTGGCTGCAACCAGAAGAACACACCCCCCAAGAACTGGTGCAGAAGATCGCAATAGAACAGTTCGCGTCTATACTACCGCCAGGAAACCGGGAGTGGGTTAAACGGAATCAACCTACCACTCTCGAGAAAGCCATCATCCTGGCGGAGGCATATGAAAACGCGAACGAAGGCGCCGTCCCTGACCCCACTCCTGCCCCTAAGCCAACCCGGACCAACCAATCAATGAAGCCCAGAGGAGGTAACCAGACCTTTAGACCATGGAGGCCGAGGTTAGCCCCATCTTGGGGGAGAGGAAAACCCCCTAACCTGTCGGTCACTGACTCACAGGACAAACAAACTCCGTTGGTGCCTTCTACCCCAGTGTGTTACAGGTGTAATGAGCCCGGACATATTGCCAGGGATTGTCCGATGATGGAGGTGGACCTGGCAAAAAGATCCTGGTCAGCGGTAACAGGTAGGAACATTGGGGAATGTCGGGAGGGCCCTTATCAATTAAGAGTACAGGTCGGGGACAAGAGTTCTTACGCATTTGCGGACTCTGGGTGTGCACAGACATTGATTCGACAAGCTCTCTTGGAGGGGGTAACCTGGGAGCACAGGGTAAAGTGGCTATTTCCTGTATCCATGGGGAAACTCGGGTTTATCCCACCACTAAAGTTAAACTTACTGTTGATGTTTATTCAGCTTACGTTAAAGTGGCTGTAGCACAATGTTTGCCATACCCTGTTCTCCTGGGAAGAGACTGGCCATTTTTTGATCATATTTTAGGTCGGGAAATGGTCTTAATTTCTACCAGGGGACAATCTAAGCAACGGGAGAAAACAATTGGCGAGATTTTCCCGTTTCAAACCAACCTGTTTAACCCTAAAATCCGCCCCAGAAAAACAAAAAGAGCGCCGGGTGGAAAAATATGAGGGAACTCTGAGACGACAAGGGGAGGGGCTTGACTCTCAGGTAAATCAATCTCGTAAACGGCAGGGTAAGGGAGTAGGTGTTCAGTGTGACCGGGGCTGCGAGGTTACTGATGTGGAAGGTCAAATAATACAAGATACTCCTCTCAGTGTACCTAACCATTGGGACCGAGATATTGACCTGGGATATGAACAACAAAATGATCCCACGTTACAATATGCTTGGAAATGGGTTAGATATGTTGAGGGGAAGGATATGCAGGAAGGACAACCAGTGGTATTTCCGCATTTTTCTGTATCTGGGCACTTATTATATAGAATAACCCGGGCTCCCGGGACGGGACAGCTCGTAAAACAGTTATTGGTTCCTGGGCCTTTTCAGTCTGAAGTCATGAGATTAGCGCATGACATTCCATTTTCAGGTCATTTAGGAACTGAAAAGACCCAGGAACGAATTCTGGCCCGTTTTTTTTGGCCAGGGGTTTACGGTCTTGTGCGGAAGTATGTATCTGAGTGTCCAGAATGTCAATTAGCTGCCCCGAAGTTAGTTCGCCCCGCACCTCTGGTCCCACTGCCCATTATTGGAGTACCGTTTGAGAGGATTGGTGTAGATTTAGTAGGCCCTCTGGAGGGAGCAGACTCAGGGTATTGGTATATTTTGGTAGTAGTGGACTACGCAACACGATATCCAGAAGCTGTTCCCTTACGCTCTATGAATGCAGAAGTAGTAGCAAATGAATTGGTAAAAATATTCTCTAGGGTGGGAATCCCGAAAGAAATTCTCACTGATCAGGGCACTAATTTTATGTCGGGCTGTATTCAGCAATTATACAAATTATTAAAAATTTGTTCAATTAGAACCTCAGTTTTTCATCCTCAAATGGATGGGCTTGTTGAACGATTTAATCAGACTTTAAAAAGTATGTTGCGCCGCTTTGTAGATCAAGAAAAACGCAATTGGGCCAAGCTGCTTCCCTACTTACTTTTTGCAGTTCGTGAGGTACCACAATCTTCAACGGGATTTTCCCCGTTTGAGCTCTTGTACGGTCGGCAGCCGCGGGGTATCTTGGATCTCATTAAAGAAGGTTGGGAACAGTAAAACGAGTCTAAAAATGTAGTTAAATATGTGTTACAGTTACGCGATCGCTTAGAATTAGTCGGTCGATTGGCGCATGATAATCTCAAAGCGGCACAGCAGAAGCAGCAGCAAAGCTACAATAAAAATGCAAGAATCAGGAACTTTCGGCCTGGGGACAAAGTGGTGTTGTTGCTTACCTCATCGGAATCGAAGTTGTTTGCTAAATGGCAGGGTCCATTTGAGGTTATTCGAGCGATTGGAAAAGTAAATTATGAGATCCGACAGCTTGGGCGTCGGAAAGAAAATCAAATTTATCACGTTAATCTCCTCAAACCGTGGAAAGAACGGGAGGTCCATTTTATATTTCCTGCACAGGAGGGAGAGGACTTTGGACCCTCAATTGAGCCAGTGTCAGCAATTGAGGTCCCGATGGGGGATCAATTAACTCTTGATCAGCGCAGAGAGGTAAGCGATCTAATTAATATGTTTGCTGATGTGTTTTCTAACGTGCCTGGAAGAACGCATTTGATCGAACATGCTATTATCACTCCGCCAGGTCTAAGAGTTAGACAGAGACCGTATCGCATTCCAGAGAGTCGGAGAGATTCTGTTCGGAGGGAGGTGGAGTGTATGTTGAAACTTTGGGTAATTGAACCTTCCCGAAGCGAGTGGTGTAGCCCAATTGTACCAATAGACAAGCCAGATGGGTCACTACGGTTATGTATAGACTTTAGGAGGGTGAATGCTATCTCTAAGTTTGATGCATATCCCATGCCTCGAGTAGATGAACTCTTAGACAAGCTGGGGCAAGCCAGGTTTATTTCAACCTTGGATCTGACGAAAGGATACTGGCAGATTCCATTAAGTAAAGCCTCTCGTGAGAAAACGGCATTTTCAACCCCAGAGGGTCTTTTTCAATTTCGCACTATGCCGTTCGGACTTCATGGAGCTCCTGCTACCTTCCAGAGACTGATGGACAGGGTATTACAACCTCAGAGAGTACGCTGCTGCGTATATCGACGATGTAGTTATTTATAGTTCTTCCTGGAAAGAACATTTGAATAGATTAGAAGCCGTCTTACAGTCTCTGAGGAAAGCGGGTCTCACAGCGAACATGGCAAAGTGCGCTATTGGAAAAGAAGAAACCAAATATTTAGGTTTCATAATGGGTGAGGGTAGAGTGAAACCGCTGGTTTCAAAAGTCCAGGCTCTGTTGGATTCACCGGTACCTACCACGAAAACCCAGGTGAGATAATTGTTAGGGTTGGCCGGTTATTACCACCGCTTTACTCCACACTTTTCCACTATAGCCGCCCCTCTCACTGATCTCACTAAAAAGAACGCTCCAAATAAAATTAAATGGAGTGCAGAGTGTCAGACGGCCTTTGAATCTATTAAAACTAATTTGAGTCAGGCCCCAGCATTAGTAAGCCCGGATTTCAGCCGAGAGTTCATCCTTCAGACAGATGCATCGCAGACTGGTCTGGGGGCAGTTCTGTCCCAGGAGAGAGATGGTATAGAACACCCGATATTATACATCAGTCGGAAGTTACTGTCCAGGGAACAGAGGTATTCAGTAGTAGAGAAGGAATGCCTGACAGTAAAGTGGGCTATGGAGTCCTTAAAATACTATCTTCTGGGACGACCCTTTGTACTCATCACAGATCACGCCCCTTTAAAGTGGTTAGACACAATGAAGGATTCAAATGCTAGGATTATGCGGTGGTACCTGGCGCTCCAACCCTTCGCCTTTCAAATAAGGCATCGTGCGGGTAAGTTACACCTAAACGCTGATTTTTTTCCCCCGGGAGGGAGGGAAAAAGGAGGGGTTAGAGGTTTCCGAGTGTTCCTTCGGCTCCACTCTGAGGGGTGGGATATGTGATGAGTCAAAGGGGTTTTGGTCTGTAATTCAGCCTCCCGACAGTAGAAGGTATCAAACCAACTCGGGACTTCCCTTACCAAGATCTCGTGACCATGACGAAAGTCATCTTTATGAGGGGCGGCACCTTGGTGAGGGGCGGAAGTACGAGTATGTAAATTCCAGCCACTGGAGTCACGTGAGGTTCAAGGACACCTGTCAGTTGGAATTGGTGTTCCACTGACTACCGGGGCGGGGCTTTGCATACTAAAGGGAACGTGCTACTGTGTCCGGGGTTGGTCCCACAAAGTGTAGGCGGAGGAAAGGCTGGAGGGAGAGAAGCAGTGCCGGGTTCTTGTCGTTTTTATTTTCACGGTCGGAAGCTTTACTCACGTTGTTCTCTTGGTTCTGATTCTTTTTTTTGTTTTATTCAGCACATCCAGAAGAGGACTAGGAAGCTTCCGATCCTTTCGTTTTGTTTCTCCAGCACTCCCTCCCTCACATCCTTCTTTTGTTTGTTTTTTTTTTCCGTGTAAATATTAATAAAGAAGAAATTTTTACACGTAAAGTACTGTCTGGAAATTCCATTATTACTCACACGCCTCACAGTACCATTTGTAACACTTTGGGAAGTTTAGACAGACAGTAGACTACAATATACTATTATTATTCAAATATACACATAACTCTTCTCCTTGTTTCCCTCTTTATTTTTGTGGCTCTGACATAGGACCAGTAAGTGGTATATAATCAGAATACGGTATGTGTACCGCAACTTGACCTGCGTAACATCAGAAAATGGGACGCTGTCCTTGCTTTGATTGACTACTGCATAAGTCACTAAGAACAAGCCAAATTATAGTTCAACTCCCAAATCCTAGATGTTTACAATGTAACCCTATTTGTTGCTCATCAGTTAAACTCGCATACATTTGATGAATAGTGAAATATTATATAAAAATTACTTTAAGGGAGCAACTCAGTACATCGTACCCCTTTCAGGTGGACATTTGCTTGTTTTCTGAGCTAAAATCATTTACACATACCCAGGTCAAGCGCAGTACACGGTGTACCATTTTTAAAACACCTACCCCAAAAATAACACTGACCCAGTGTTACAAACCTACCAACATAACAATTTGGGGGGAATATGAAGTTAAACAAATCTACGCATCAATCCATTATTAAAAAAAATTAAAGTATGTATAACTTAAAGTATGGATATTTTTAACACAAACTTTGGGGCGACCTGTCATATTCTGACATTCACAATACTGGGGAGCATTTAATTATTTTGTATATAAATAAATTCAATTTAATGAGAGCTCAACAATAAAGAGTGTATACAATAATTTAAAGAAATAAGGCATTCTGGGCGTATAGATATCTGCGTTTATCATGTAAATAAGGATGTATTTATTTATGTAATTATTGACACCTAAGGTTCAAACCTGTATATCCACATGCATTAAAAAAATAAAACATAACACCTGGAGCACATTGTAAAAGCATATTGTAATTATTTTCAGTAAAATAACACATTGAAAACTCATCTATAAAAGGAGGAGTTTCTAATTTAAGGTACATGATGACTGCACCTATCATCTCATAAATACCAGGGTTTGTTCATGATTCTTAAATACACCAAGTAAAAATAATGCACTTGTGTTTTTTGGGTGTATATAGAGCGTACCAAATATTGTAAAACATGTACCTCAAGAAAATAAATCCTCAATAAAGTATTGGAGACTGACCCCATTTCTTTGGAAAGATATAGGCAGGTTCACCAGACCACTCCCCTGAAGAAAGGGATGTCCCTCATTTCAGAAAAGATCTTTGGTTAGAGCTGGGGTCTCTCTCTAAAAAGCTGTTCCGTGCCTGTTTCAGGGAATCTAAATACATTACAAAAACCGTAGGCCTTATTCTTTAGTGGAATGCTATACTTTACTTATATTTTCTTTACTCTATATTTAACATGTTTAGAACATGTTAAACTCTGTTCTGTTTTATTCAGTTATATTCAATTCAATAAGCTTTTATTGGTATGACGAGAATAAACAAGAATTGCAAAAGCAAATACATATACCTGTTTGTTTGTTTATAGTTAAACGTCGGCTTAGTTAATTCTATTTTCTTTACGCGGTATTACATGCAAAAAATATTCTCGTATTTTGTTAATGTTCATGCGGTATATTTTTAAAATGTCTTTCATTTTAGCATTTTTTATTTTATTTGCTTCAGATTAAAAATTTAGCTAAGGATAAAATTTTAGCTTTTTTAAAAAAAGAAAAACATACAAACAAACATGATTAAACAGTTTTTGTTCATAGAATTGTTTCCAGGTTTTAATCTTAATGAAAATAAACAATCTCCTTAATGATAATGTTTATTTCCTCCAAATAACCCCTTCAGTTGTATTTATTTAATTTAACCCAAAACTCTAATATACCTATTTGGAAGGCTCTGCATCTCTTAGGCTCTGAAACAGCCCCGCACACATACCGGTCATTTTGGCTCAATGACCTTTGCGCCTTCTGCCTTTCTGGCTAATTTAGACCAGATGTATTCTCCAGTAGCCTGTAAAAAAGGGCTGGAGACCCTTCTGGTCAAATGCTGTGTTAACTCATTAGAGTGAATCCTCCGTGTCTCCCTTCACTCCTTTGGGCCCAGACAGGATAGCCTTATCTGATAAAGCCATGCATTCTAAAAACCTCTGATTTCCCCTCACCCATGTGTTGTTCTACCTTGCCTCCATGCTGGGCCTGTGAGCTATGGCCCTGGGACATCCCTATGATGGGAATACATGAGGACAAAATAAGACCAAGTTTTTGTGCAGTACTTCAAATAAACATTATAATTAAAATGTAAGGATGTAGTTAATGCATACCCTATAAGGAACCTTTCAAATATTTATTGGAAGTATACATGACTTCAAGGCAATATTGCATTTTTTATTCAACCAAAATACAAAAATGCACATAGGTTAATATGCATTAAAACACACAAACACTTGCACACATCCTTTATTTAGGATATATATATATATATATATATATATATATATATATATATATATATATATATATATATATATATATATATAGTTGGTTTATGAAAACAAAAATGTGAAAGGGCCATATAATCCAACTGGATGGTGAACAAAGTACTCATAATGGAAAGTGTCTGTGATTTAAACTAAAGAGGGGTTAATGAATACATTTGTAAATGATCATGGGGTGTAAATTAAGGTATAGTAAAAAAATAAAAAGTTTGGTTTAAAATAATTATTATAGGACATATACAATACATTTGGGGCATTAGGACCCTGCAGTCACGGGTGAAAACATTTCTGTCTAATCTTTTGAAGGCCGCGGTATATTCAAGTGAGATAACCACCTGTTTTCCAAACCCTAAAACTAGACTACGCGACTCCAAGATTGAGGATTTTGCAAAAGTATCTTCCTATCTAATTATTATCGTCTTTCAGCACACATATACCCCCAGTCTGTTCATTACGTGTAAAATCGAATGGCACCTATTCTCATGTTATGCCACTAGAGGTCAGTAGCGCTCTATATACTTACCATCTCCTAGGATAGCAGTCGGTCTAGGAATTCCTTAGTTAGAAAAACATTAATGTGTAGGTTTGCCCCAGAGATTTTTCTAATAAAAGACACTGTGATTAAAGTTATACTCTTGCATCTTGGATCTCGGGTTATTACATATATATATATATATATATATATATATATATATATATATATATATATATATATATATATATAAATGAGTTACCATTGATAATATCTAAAATATAAATTATAAAAGGGGTCATAACATTTGGATGTGCAAACATTAGTTTTAATCAAATTAAAAAACATAACAATGTACAATGCTCCTATAGTATTAAAAAACAAAATCGGAACAGTAAAACGTATTAATGATTTGCCACAAACCATCAGAATAGTTTGGTTGTGTAGGATTCTGTTGATGATAAAACAACGTACAATCATTCTCTTATTTGCAATATATGACATTTTTTCAATTTTATATATTTTTTCTTAAACCCCTTTTTTTTTTAGGGATTTAAACTAAACGAGGATTTAATGAATACATTTGTAAATGATCGTGGGTTGTTAATTACGGTAAAGTAAAAATAAAAAGCGTGTTTTAAATAATTATATTATTATAGGAGCGATACAATACATTTGGGGCTTTAGGACCCAGCAGAGCTTAAACGTATGCGCGTTGAGATAGCCACCTGTTTTCCAAACCCCTAAAACTAGACTATGCAACTCCAGGATGGATGATATTGCAAAAGTAACAGCGTGTATATTTCAATGGTCAAACCAAACGTAACCACAGGGTTGGGACAGGAAAATGTACAATCAGCAGATCGAAAATTTTCAACACAGTCGGCATGTTTTCAGCACATGCTGACCCACCGCCCCTCCAGCCCTCCCTTGTTCATTACGTGTAAAATTGAATGACGCATATTCTCGCGGAGTGTGTGTTTTGTGCGCATGTGCGGTGTAATATCTTATAAAAAGATGTGCCATAAGTTTATAGGTATATAATATATATATATATATATATATATATAAAAACCTATATTCAATAAGCATATCTGTCTTGTAACCATCATAAAATCCATGGCCCCCTCATTATATATTCATAATTTCATAAATACACGCCCCCTCATTATATATTCATAAATACAACCCCCCTCATCAATCAAACTTTTGACAGAAGCTATAGTAATATTACTACTTTCATCACTTCATGTTAAAGTGAGACTGAATTATTCTCCAGGTGAATACATATAATAAAAAAAACAACATTAAAACCCCTGTTTGCTGTAATAAATATTTTTGCAGACCTTTTTTCTATTGATAATTGTAGTTATCAAATATATTTGACAGAAATTAATGTTTTAATAATTAGTTTTAATAAAAACATAATATTACTCACTACAACCAGATCAATGATATTTGTATCCAGTTTGTCGGTTCCAAAGCAGGAACTGGGTACCGATTTCAAAGGAACCACTTTGCATGTCTCTATTGCTATCCAAGCAAAGAAGATATGTCAGCAATATTCCATAATAGTAAGCATTTTATGTATGTATTGTAAATGAGCGGCACTCACTCGGGTTCGTTGCCCCTTTAAGAATACGACCCAGCACAACAGAAGTGGATTTTTCAAGCGCTGACGCGCTATTTTTTTAATAAACACAAAAATCAAACAAATACAAAATCAAAATAAACACCTAACTCCTCTTGGAGCACTAACTCAACTTTCAGGAACACACTGGCTAACACGGGACAGCTAAGCTGTTTTCCCATCCTTACAAAACCACCGGTTTGACGCCACACTTACTTTTTTTTTTCCCTCTGGCTACTCGGAGACAGAGCACCTCTTCTGTTTCCTTCTACTCAGCAGCCTCGAGCAGACTGCCTGCTCTCCTTTTAAACCCCGCACCTGGCTCTAATTCAACAATAACGCCCAGGTGCGGATGATAATTAATAATAAAACAATTAAACAATTAAACTAAACAATAAAACAATTATCAAAACTGATTAACTGAAAAAGCAACACAATACAAAAAGGTGCATTTCCCTCGCAGGGAGGTTTTAACCCCCTCCCTGCTGTCTCTCACAACCAGCTATCTCACAGTATCTACATGGTGATTATACCAGTGACTGGGGTTTAATTATTTTCGTTTTATGAATTATTTTACTGTAATTCTCGGAACTAGTGGAATTAAATGTAATTAATAATTGATGTTAATTAAACAATATTGTTAATTGGCACTAATTAGAGTGAGAAACACTGAGCTAGACAGACAGAGACAGACAGACAAGGGGGTCCCCAATTACATGAGCCCCATGTTTGATACAGACAGACGAGGGGGTCCCCAATTACATGAGCCCCATGTTTGATACAGACAGACGAGGGGGTCCCCAATTACATGAGCCCCATGTTTGATACATTCCATTATAATGATTTCTTTTAAATCACAGCTATATTATATTTACTATGAGTCAAATATAAAGTATAAATTCAGTTTATACCCAGAACTGGAGAAAAAAGACATGGAGGTTCGTGATTTCAGAAGAGATGTATTATTTCATTACTTGTATTTATTTTTATTGGCTTAGCTCTTCGCACTGTTGATAGAGCAGCAACAGATCTGACAGGAAAATCCCTCCTGCTGCACCTTCCTCCATAGCCCTGTGCTGACTCATGGGTTCAAAATGTTGTTTATGTCAGAACTGACTTCCTCCAGTTTTGCTAGTTGTAATGATACAGTTTCCACCAGCTTGCGAATCTCTTGTGCTATTTCAGTTGGACTCCCTTCATAAAGTTTTTTGGCATTTAAACCAATCTGCACGGCATCCACAAAGACAAAGACTCCAGCAGCAACACCTCCGACTACTCTGCCTGCACCTTTGAGCACCACAGGAGCAACATCATCAACCAGGCCTGCAGCAACACGGCCAGCAGAAGCACCAACAGCAGAAGCACCAGCAGCAGAAGCACCAGCAGCAGGAACACCACTCAGGTTTACACCATCAGCAACACCAGCAATAACATCAGCAACAGCATCAAGACTTACAGCAACATCAATAACAGCACCTGCAGCAGCAACAACAGCAGCATCAACCAGGCCTGCAGCAGCAGCAACAGCAGAAAGATGTGTTTTAACAATGCCTGTTAAAGCAGTGTCCTCTTTATTCCAATTACATTCTGGGAGTGCAATGTTGCACAATTTACCAAGTGCTCTGAGATTAGTTTGAATTATTTTCACTATTTCATTTACTCTGTTGTTATCTTTGCCATCACTTACACACTTTACTATTTGTGTGCCAACATTGGTGGCTCCACCAGCTACAGCAGTCACAGCCCCTGCAATGGACAGTCCAAGGGAGGCTCCAAAAGTAACAGGAGCCAGGCCTATCCCCACAATGGTCAGGACCCCCCCAACTACACCAGCAGAGCTCCCTGCAGTCCTAGCGATGGTACAGTCCCTGTCCACCTTGTCCAGCCCATCAGCAATCCCACTGAGTTCTCTGAGGAGTTCCTCAGTTTCCTGCTTCTCCTTTTCATACATATGTACAAAGCCCTTCAGTAACTCAATTCTTTTGCAGGCCTCTTCAGGGTCCATACTGCAAAGACAGGTTCAGAATCATGTTACTTTACTGTAGTGCTGCTGAGACGAACATCCAGTTATTATTCAAACAATTGATGTATCTGTACACAGAAATCAAATGTTGGTATTTGCCAGAAATGACTCATTTTAAAAACTCAGTGGATATAGGAGCTGCAGTTTCTATCCTGGCCACTAGAGGGTCTCTGTTAGAGCTCTTCATAGATAGTGTGTATCAGAGTTGAATATGTATCTACAAGAGCTCAAGGAACAGCTGTGCTTTTACTGTATCTGTGATGATGATGTCATTGATGACTTCACTGGTGGTGATAGAAGCTGCAGTTTCTATCCCGGCCACTAGAGGTCTCTGTGAGAGCACTAATAGAATTAATATATACCAGGGTCCATATTCACAAAACTGACTTTAGTCTAAGACCAAAAAATGGGCTTAAGTCACTTTTGCTGAGTTTGTTATGACCGAGTCTTAAGTTAGGCGAAAGGATGGTTCCTCGGTGTGTGACACCAGCTGTCGAACATGGAGGAGGAAGCGTGATGGTCTGGGGCTCTTTTGCTGGATCCAGAGTCGGCGACTTGCACAGAGTAGTGGCACCCTGAACCAAAATTGCTACCACAGCATTTTGCAGCACCATGCAATACCCTCTGGTATACGCCTAGTTGGTCAGGGGTTCATCCTACAGCAAGATAATGACCCAAAACATACCTCCAGGCTATGTCAGAACTACCTTAGAAGAAAAGAACAAGATGGTAGGCTTCAAATCATGGAATGGCCAGCACAGTCTCCAGACTTAAACCCCATCGAGCTGGTTCTGGATGGACTGGACAGAAGGGTGAAAGCAAAGCAACCTACAAGTGCAACACATTTGTGGGAACTTCTGCAACAGTGTTGGGAAGAACTTTCCGAACAATATTTGATTTCCATTGTAGAAAGAATGCCACGAGTGTGCTCGGCTGTTATATCTGCAAAAGGTGGCTACTTTAAAACAAATATTTAGGTTAAATTTTGTTAAACAAAACGATTCCATGATTTCTTTTTTATCTCCAATTGTTTATTTGTTCTATGCTTTAATTTCAGAGTACATTGAGACATTAAACTGCGTAAATTTCAATAAAAACTGGAAAAATGGAGGTGTTCTAAAACTTTTGACCGGTAATGTGTGTGTGTGTGTATATATATATATATATATATATATATATATATATATATATTGTAAAAGAACTTCACCCACTAGGGTTCGCTGGAATGGATTTTTACAGTGCTGGTGCACTATTTTTTTAATGAACACAAAACAACACAAAATAAACACCTAGCTCTTTTGGAGCGCTAACTAAAACTCCTAGAAACACCCTGTCTAACACGGGACAGCTAAGCTGTTTCCCCGTCCTTACACAAAACACACAAAACACAGGTTTAATACCACACTTACTTTTTATTCACTTTGGCTACTCGGAGACAGAGCACCTCTTCTGCCTCCTTCTCCTCAGCAGCTTCTAGCAAAATGACTGCCCTCCTTTAATACCCTGCACCTGGTTTTAATTTAACAATAGCTACCAGGTGCAGGGGATAATCAATAATAAAACAATTAACAAACTAAACAATAAATCAAAACAATTAAACTAAACAAATGTGCATTCGCACATGTTTTTTTTTTTCCCATGCAGGGAGGATTAACCCCCTCCCTGCTGTGTTACACTTCCCCCCCTTAAGTGCGCAGTACTGATCGGCCATTCCATGGCCACATTCCCCCCCCTTTGAAGTCCGGTGCCCAGAGGAAGGGACCGCGATCCGGCGAGGAGGGACCCAAACGGCTTGCCAGGGGCGACCGACACATAGGCCGGTAACCTGGACGGTGCAGCAACAGGCAGAGGTGTGAGCCACGGGACCGGTGCAGCGACATCTGAGCCTCCAGGGGGAACACAGCGGGAGGAAGGGGGAACACCAGTGACGTCACACGACCGCGTCGTGACGTCTGAGGTTTCAGGGGGAGCGAAACCAGGTGAGCAACTGTGCCTGGCGGTGCCCCGACCTGGGCACGAGGTTGAGCACAGGGAGGTCCATGCATTCCGGCAGGGTGTCAACGAGCACGAGGCAAGGGACCATACCCATCAGCGCCAGACTGCTTTGCAGGGGTGGAGGTCAGGGCAGTGGTGGAGCTGGGCACTTTAGCTCCTCTTCCTCAGACAGCTGCAGCTCCTGCAGCAGCGGCTCCTCCCCTCTGGGCTCCATAAGCGGTGGCTCCTCCCCTCTGGGCTCCGGAAGTGGCGGCTCCTCCCCGCTGGGCTCTGGCAGTGGCAGCTCTTCCCCTCTGGGCTCTGGAGCTGGAGTCAGCGGGGCACCTCTTGCTTGCTCCCACTTTTGGAGCAGCAGGTCTAGCTCCGTCGGCTCCGGATCCGGTATCCCCCACTCCTGTCTCCACTTCTTTGTCTGCTCTTTCTGAGCAGCGTTGTTACGATTGATCATTGCGATCAATTCTTTAAAATCCATTTTCTGGGTCGTAGGGGCGCCCACACTTTCTGACACCATATGTAAACGGGCCGTCACTTATTGTCGTTTGTTGCCCCTTTAAAAACAGACCCGGCACACAGAAATGGATTTTTACAGCCCGGTTGCCCTAATTTTTAATAAACACAAAACAAAACAACACAAAATAAACACCTAGCTCTTTTGGAGCACTAACTAAAACTTCCAGGAACACCCTGTCTAACACGGGACAGCTAAGCTGTTTCCCCATCCTTACACAAAACACTGGTTTAATACCACACTTACTTTTTATTCACTTTGGCTACTCGGAGACAGAGCACCTCTTATGTCTCCTTCTCCTCAGCAGCCTCTAGCAAAATGACTGCCCTCCTTTAATACCCTGCACCTGGTTTTAATTTAACAATAGCTACCAGGTGAAGGGGATAATTAATAATAAAACAATTAACAAACTAATTTCAACAATAAAGCAAAACAATTAAACTAAACAAATGTGCATTCACACATGTTTTTTTCCATGCAGGAAGGATTAACCCCCTCCCTGCTGTGTTACAATATATATATATATATATATATATATATATATATATATATATATATATATATATATATATATATATATATATATATATATATATACTGTATATAATGACGTTCTTGGATTTTAATGAGTGGATGCAAGCACTTTTATAAACAGGATATAGTTTCCGGTAATGGAGTAGCCAGGCAAAGGGGAAAACAGGCGAAGAAACAGTAGTAGGGCAAACGAAAAAGGGTGCAAAGCTTGTAGATTTGTTGTTTTTTTGTTTTATAACTTTGGAAAGTTTGAAATGCGTATTTGCTGATCTAGTACTGAGAAAAAAAAAAAACTATAGATAACAAAACGAAAACTACAACGGAGCTGGTATTACTTTGTATGTTGTGGAGGCTGTGTGGTCCAGTGGTTAAAGAAAAGGCCCTCGTAACCAGGAGGTCCTCAGTTCAAATTCCACCTCAGCCACTGACTCGTTGTGTGACCCTGAGTAAGTCACTTAACCTCCTTGTGCTCCATCTTTTGGGTGAGACGTAGTTGTAAGTGACTCTGCAGCTGATGCATATTTCACACACTCTAGTCTCTGTAAGTCGCCTTGGATAAAGGCTTCTGCTAAATAAACAAATATTAATAATAATATGTTTCTACCTCTGCTAATGAAGTCTTCATTCCTCTCAAGCCATCCTTTTGGTGCTGCTTGTTATAAATTAAACGTAGACTTACAGCCCCAATTATAGTTATAAGTTAATGGTATGATTTACATTGCAATAACATATTCAATACTGTAATAATAATAATAATAATAATAATAATAATAATAATCACCTGCAACAAAGCTGGAATTGCATTGCTTCTGTTTTAAGTCCAAATTGACAACTTATGACCAGTCTTAAACGTCAGTTCTCTTTGTGAATACGTCCCCAGTATTAATTAAATTCACCACTTCAGTTTCCAGAAAGAAAATAATAATCAAATAATTATTTTGTATTTCCAAGAAGACAAAACAATTACTTATGACTACACACCAGTCTTAATACTGTTTCAATTCACTTAAAACACAAACTGAATCTTTTACATTGCTAAATCCACATATATCAATAAAAGTTCAGTATGGTTACGCTTTTGCAGACTTCACATCAAGTGTTGAGAATCCAGGAACGTCTGAGGTGATGTCACTGAGTTGGCAGGGTAAAGGCGAATCAAGGTGATTTACAGCAGCTCCTCTAATAAAGCTTTCACTCTAACCAACTGAGCTATTAATTTGTCATCTTATTTGAGAAAATACTGAACGACAGAACCAAAGATTCTAAATATAATCCACTGGACGTCACCAGAAACAGCTTTGATGACACAAAGTCGTATGACAGGAACCCTAAGAATTTTATACCAGATGCATTGTCGCTTAGAAACAACTGCAGCCTCCCTGCCTCAATACAAATATAACCAATACAAAAATCGAATTACATGTATTTAAAAATGAATGGTCTCATCCATCTGGAACGATTGGTTCTGCATTTATACAGTATCAACCTTAATCTGAGTTGAGAGGCTCCCAACCTGTGGAGGATTTTAAATGTGAGGGGATGTGAATAGAGTCAAATACATTTGCATCATTCTATATATATATATATATATATATATATATATATATATATATATATATATATATATATATATATATATATATATATATAAGGCTAACATTCAATTAATCATATATATTTTCTACAGCGCCCCATATGCGCTTCACAAAATCTACTTAAAAACAAGAACATATCTAATTGTCATATCTAATAAGCCTGGTCAAACAATGGATGTCTTCAGTGTAATTTTAAACAAAGAGCACTTTCCACGATTTAAGATGCTTTCGAGAGACAGAATATTGGAATTGGCAGCCGAAACTGGGGGATAAAACTGCCTGTGATCAAAGTGGGCAGAAAAATTGTATACTTTGCAAAACGTATTTGGAAGAAAAGAAAACGGATCATCTCTGATTTGCAACGTTTCCATGGTTCGGCCCGGCCACTGCCATGTGGCTGGTTAAAACGATGAGTTCAGTTTTTTTTTTTTCTGCTGCTTGGTAATTCACTCGTGAGGCAGCTGTAGCAGAGTGGCGCAGCGGAAGCGTGCTGGGCCCATAACCCAGAGGTCGATGGATCGAAACCATCCTCTGCTAGCTTGTGTTTCTTCTGTTAGCAAAGTAGTTTTCTAAAATATTAACTGAAGGCAATTAATTAATATTACATTTCGCAATCAAGGATGATATAATGCGCAAGGATACTTGTTTTTCATAAGAGGTGAAATAAATTATAGTGCTTTGAGATTATATGTGTTACTAGCGGACTGTTTAGAAATGTACTTAATTATATTACAACTGTTCTGAAAAAGAATGTTATCTCGAAAATGAAGGCTTGTCAAACTGAAATAGCTCAGCTGGGAGAGCGTTAGACTGAAGATCTAAAGGTTCCTGGTTCGATCCCGGGTTTCGGCAAACAGCAAGAATGTTTTTGTTTTGTATTATTTTGAACTAAAAAACAGAACACATTTTCTTCTTCAGTGTAATTGGAGGAAATAATATCGTATTACAGTGCCATTTTCTAATGTGATTAAGAAATGCAAAAAGCATCGTCCCTGGGTGGGCTTGAACCACCAACCTTTCGGTTAATAGCTGAACGCGCTAACCAATTGCACCACAGAGACCAAGCTGCCAAAATAGAACTGAGACCACATCTAAGAAGAAAGCAACACTGGGCAGGAAAGTCTGTAATCACAATTACATGTATTCAAAACAATGCAAGCAAACTTCAAGCCATTTATAATTATTCCCAAATAACACAAACTCTTCCATTGCTAAATAAATATAAAAAAATCTCTGTTTGTTCTTCTCGGAAGGCATACGATATTGAAATAAATAATCTTACTTTTTGGGTTGGTTTCAATCTGTTTCTTTTTTTACACTTGTCATTACATCATTCATGGAGCAAGTTTGTATGTGCGTCATAAACCCAATCTGGCCTTGATACAATAGACAACCCTAGTCTGTGCTGAAATAAATAATGCAGTTTTCTACAACATCAAACGCAGCTTGTCAGGATGGCCGAGTGGTCTAAAGCACCAGACTCAAGGACTCTGTCTTTCCAAAGAAGTGTGTGTTCTGGTCTCTTTAAAAGATTGTTTCAAGGAAATCAACAGCTGATACCAAACTCTTGTCAGCACTCAATACCATTTTAATTTCCATTTTAAATCCGACTAAAATAGTGTTCCTAACACAGATTGCATTTTTGTTGTAAACAGACTACTTGTTAAAGTCACTGAAAAATATTTTGTGTCCAAACATGTTATTTAACTTGATTGTTTTAAAATTCCAAATAACATATTACTTTGAAAAACATCTCCGTCGACCACTGGATCGTGGTCTCAGGCTGGGATGCAGACCATTGAGAACAGTATAAACCATATATTACTAGACGGAGCTTACAGGAGAAATGCCCTCGTTTAACATGCTAGGATGATCAACTTCGGCATTCTCCAACTGCTGTTTACATTTTCTAACACGTTATAAGGAAGAACAATATTTTGGTGTCCAAACATGTGTTATTTAATTTGATTGTTTTAATATTCCAAATAACATATTACTTTGAAAAACATATATTTTTTTAATACAGTCCTATTTGAGTATTTATAATATGTTTATATTCAAATGCCAGCAACTGTGTGTTAATTTAACGAAGCGCCTAACGGCGCTCGGAACGTTCGCATTTTTAAATCCTAACGGTCTCTGCTCAGCTGAGCGGAATGTTCACGAGCCGGTTGCCTAGCAGCGTCTCCCCCTCCTTCGCTGCCCCGCCCTCTCGCCCTCTCTCGTTGCTCCAGCTAGGAGTTCAAATTTAGCTTTGTTATAGTAGCACTATTCTTTACTAACTTTTACGAATTAGCTTATTAGGGGCTTCGTGTTTTTAAGATGGTTCACGTGCAGTCCGGACAGACTGACTGGAGCATCATTACAGTATACCGCACTGCGCTCAGCTTTGTGTGGCCGCTGATACACAAAATAATGAACAACTGTTAAATAAATCACATGTATTGCTTTTTAATGCTAAATATGTATCTGGTATTCTAAGTATTATCTACAATGAACAATTCAGCTCTATTCAAATTCTGAATGTAATACAGTATTAAAACTATCAAACTGACTGGAAACATGGAACACATAAGAGCTGTTGTGTATAGACAATGTCATAAACGCCGAAATGAACACGGAGGTCTTTATTAAGGGCTGACTCGTTTAGATGTTCGAGAGATCTAGGTGTACTGGACAAATCTACTGGATTTTATCCATGTCGTAATGGTGCCGCCTGTGATAATACATTTAAAACTAAGAAAATGCACAAGCCATACAACGAAAAAAAGAGTACAGTATCTTACAAGTGCTTGTGCTTCAACTCATGTCATTTATGTGATTTCTTGTCTAGCCATTTGCAATATGATGGTAAAACTACTAGACAGTTACAATTGCGCATTAATGAGCGAGCATAAAAGTTCAATTAGGAGAAAATATATTCATCCACCACTAGCTAGACATTTTGTAGATGCCAAACATTCCGTTTCTGATCTTAAATTCTGTGGCATACAAACATTTTCAAGATCGCAGTGGTGGTAATGTCACGGGTGACGAATGTGTTGATTATTATTTTATTCAGTATTATCACTTATGATTTTTGAATTTTAATTGGATTGTTTTCCTTTTTTTTGCACAGTTTGTTTATTTAAATTATTGTTTTTTTTTTTGAGCATTAGATGTATTTTAAGGTGTATTTGTTCACTTAACCATACGTCATCCACTCTCTGGTCCAGACCTCCTCTTAGGGCTCCTGTCCAGACGCCTGTTTGGGCAGCCCTCTCCATAGGGTGCTGCGCTTCAGCTGAAGTCCTCTGGAGAGATCCTGATATCCTGACATAAACCACGAACGCAAAGGTTCTTGTCAGTACCTATCTTCAAGTGTCATCAATCACCAAGTTCCGCAGTCCTCCCAGAGTGAGTCTACGAGAAAAAATAACAAAACGAAACTGACACTGTCCGTGCACAAAAAAACCCAACCACTCGCTGTCTAATCTCGTCCTCTTTATTTTCGTTTACTTCCCTCAGCTTCTCTCTCTTTCCTATTCCGGTATCTCCTAATTCCATGCTCCCAGTCTCTTAGTTCCTCACCCTTTTTATACCTCAAAGCCCTTCTAATTCCAGGTGTGTACAGGTACCTGCAATTGTTTGGGGCGGGACATGAGGTCCGTGTGCTCAGTGCTTGTGATAAACAAAACAAAAAATACTTTAATTACGAACTCCGTTTCACCCGTGCACCAAACAAAACAGACAAATAATAATCAACACAGCAAAAACACAGTGCAAAGCAAACAGAAAATTATGAAAAGAAAAAAAAAAGATCTAAATAAAATATTCACACAATACTAATTAATACGTGCAGAAAATAAATAAATAAACACAGGCATAGGGTCATTTGTGTCAAATACATACACATGTATTTATGTTTCTTTTGTTGGCAAATTAACCCAATACATTATTGCATTCTGCCACGTCATTAGATGAGCAAAGCCCCTTTGTGCCAGTGCGCATTCAGAGGAGACGCGCTGAGAGAATCCGTCTTCTGTGTCACTCAGTACTGCCAGCTTTTCCTTATTGGTGATATATTGGTCAGCATAGCTGCTTTCCAAGTAATTGACCAGAGACGATTCCCAGCCAATACAACTGTGTTTATGCCCACGTTTCAAATAATGAAATTTATAAAAGCAAATCGCATTGTTTTATGTTTTCTTTAGTTTTAAAGCTGAGAATCAAACACACTTCTGACAACTTCATAGCCCTGCTGGCTACGAACAAGTATTGAGTCGGCTGTTTCCCATGACCCTGGTGATACCGAGTTTTTTCCTATTATCAGCGTCAGCATTAACATGCGTTTGGCATGCTTGCTGTACACTCTAGCATTGCATAACAAGCTCGCATTACACGTGGACTTCGTGGCGCAACGGTAGCGCGCTTGACTCCAGATTAGTAGGTTGCGTGATCAAATCACGTTGAGGTCTACGCCGTCTTTGTTTCTCTTTCACACTATTTCTTTTTTTAACGTGTTTGAATTTGAATGTTTCCGGACATTTATTTATAGAATTTAGCCTATACAACATATCGATTGTATAGCGATCAAACAGAGATTTATTGCATTGCGATTCATTTTTATGTTTCATTTGATACAGCACAATAAACTAAAGTGAATCCGAAATTACTGTTGACCAGTCTTCATTGACACAGTTGGGTAATAAAGTCATATTAACACTTTCTTGCATGAGATAGGGAAAATAGCTTTGAAGAAACTTAAAGTACAGCAAGTAATGACTGATGCCTTTAAGCTTAACAGACCTTTAAGAATTAACAACGAAGACATAAAAAAGGGGCACGTAGTTGGCAGGATGTGAACATGAGCGGGAAACTTCAACGTCTTTTAAGTCCATCACCTTAACCACTTGGCCAAAACTACTTTGTGTAAAGTACCAAGTTCTATAAACATATCGCAGACCAAGAACAAATACATACAGTTCATTTTTAATAAAACATTGACAAAACCACAATCCCTAGTTTAGGAGGCCAGTGCCTTATCCTTTAGGTTTCACTTTCATATGGATAGTAGTCAGCGTGACAATACATGACCAGAGGGAAGAAAGCAGTGGTTTCCTTGTCATTCCATTGCCATATTACATTGTGCATGTTCAGAATATGCGGGAATCCTGAAAACAGCATTGCAATATGTGAACAAATCAATCACTGAATTTAATTAACGCATGGATTAACCGCTATTGAGTGTTACAGTTGTTAATTAACTTGCAAAGCAAACATTTTAGAGCTCAATTTTTAAGAGAGTTCAAGAGCTGACTTATATGCAGCAGCTGGCAGTATTGACCTATTCCCAAGGGCTTTGGTCCTTCTGGGCACAATTTTAAAAAAGAAAGCAATGTCATCTGTAAAGAAACGAATTTGATATAAAATGTAACGTTTTAGAGGTCAATTGTGATTTAAATGTGTCCAGTAATGTGCACATTTCCTTGATTGCGAATATAATACGAAGTCTTGCCTTCAGTTAATATTTTAGAAAAACTACTTTGCTAACAGAAGAAAAACAAGCTAGCAGAGGATTGTTTCGATCCATCGACTTCTGGGTTATGGGCCCAGCACACTTCCGCTGCGCCACTCTGCTACAGCTACCTCGTGATTGAATTAGCACAGATGAGTGATTTCACTCGGGCAGCCTTGCAGGCGGTCTGCTGCGAGTGATTTACTGACACACCCACACCTTTCACTCCCGTCTCCAAGACATTCCGTCACAACTACAACAGTACAATAATAACTGAGTCCCAAACAGACATAGCAGCAATATTAACACGTTTATAAAAACAAGAGTACTGGACACGGATTACGCTATTAACACTGAACATGTGAACTGAAACGTGTCTACTAAATAAACTAAGTGTGGAAGAAAACTAGCAACATCAGATGATTAAAATATTTAACTTGTTTTAAACATTAAAGAAAAGTATGAGCGAGGAAAGATCGATTCATTGATAGTCTCGTCTTACGTGTACAAGTGAGGGGGCTTAGCGCATATATATATATATATATATATATATATATATATATATATATATATATATATATATATATATATATATATACCTGTATATGCTAAGCCCCCTCACTTGTACACGAAGTAAAATACTGAAAGTGTGAAGAAGAAGAACGCGTGTGACTGCTTTAACTTATAAACACACAGACAGCAAGAAACGCCGCTCTGCTTTCTAAACAGGTCAATAAGCCGAGTCTGCAGGCAGGGCTCGCTCCTCACACCATCTCTGACTGTCAGCACCCAGCGTCAGGCAGTCTAGCGGCAGTCAATGCACCTGCGCAGTATCTAAAAATATATATATATATTCATGTCCACAATATCCTGACTCCCGAATTCCCTGGATTTTATGTTTCAAATCCCGGGATTTCTGTATCAAAAAAAGGTCCGGGAATCTGAGACTGGATTCCATCATTACTATCAATAGATTTCCTTTATTTACAGATAAAAGGATGATACAGCTAGCTGTTTTTCTTTTAAATATTCTCTCTTACTCTGTTGTTGATCTTATTTATGTGTCGGTTAGTGTGAGATATACATGCTGAAGGGCTTCAATCTACTCTTTCATCCTTCCTCTCCTCCCTGAGCCTCTCCCAGGGAGTGAGTCAGAGGGAGCTGTCCGGTGCTGAACCTCCAGCAGACCAACACAAAAGGGGCTGAAGCTCCGAGCTTCTCCCAGAGCCCAGGCTGGGCACGTCACTGATCTCCCCCTCACTCTGAACTCATTAAAGAGCCAGAGGCAGGAGGGGATGGAGACAGTGCTGTGTATCAGCTGAGACAGTGACTTTACTGAAGAATTCCACAAGTGTTAAACACCACACAGCAGTCTAGGGGCTTCAGGGAGTCGTGAAAAAATAGGACTTATTATTTCATTAATTCCTTAAGAAGTTATATTAAAACTCAACTCAAACAAATCATGCAGTAATTATCAACATTGACCACAAGAGGGAGCCAGTTGTCCATAATATAATAGTAGTGAATCATTCTCTTATTGATTTCATCCCCAGCAGTTATTAAACGCTTTACTGACATACTGATATAAACATTGTTGCATCTTATAATATCAAATAAACACATTAAATACAAAATAACTTTTTTCATTGATGTGTATTCCACTTGAGGGGCTTGAAGGATATATTAGGTGGCACATTATGCCTTTAGTTTTTGAACGCAGCTGAAAATGCCTTAAACATCACAGACTGCAGTTCCTAACATTGCCCACAATGGTGAGGAGCTACCAGCTTCAAAGTGTAAGGACCTGATTTATCACACAGCGGTACTGTGTTAACATGCAGTGAGGCTCTGTACCGTGTGCTACTGTGTACACCTGCTGCATTCACCAAGCAGTGAAGAGCAACCTAACCCGTGGTGAACAATGTGCAGGAAAAGAGCAGCATGCAGGTCATTTCAATATAATTAATGATGTTAATGGATGGTAAATGTATGCACATTACATCAGAAATACCGCGAGGGAGGGATCTGATATTCAAGACATTATTCACTGAAGGGTGCTAAAATGTTTGGGTCCTCGGCGCGTGTTCAAATACCGTGTTTGTAAAGCAGGCGGTATGTACTGTCACAACATTCAGTAAATAGGGCAGCGCACTGGTGATACTATGAGCAGAGCAGGGACCATTCACAAATGAGTTAACTGCCAATCCATCCAATACTATTTTAAAGATCACCCAAATGTTAAAGCTTAAGAACATTTATATCATTCTGGTCATTTACCAGCATTTAGTGAATGAGGCCCTGAGTGTCTTCTAATGTTACTGAAGCCAGTGAGAACTTCACTGCACTTCAATCATGACGGTGCTGCTGTTTAATAAGCAGTACTGCTGCATTACACTTTAATGAGTGCATTAAGGACTGTGCTAATCAGATTCCAATGCTACTCTTAATAGCTGGGTTCTATTGTATAGGCCCACTGTCCTGGGAGTGTTAATGCCAGGGCAGTTACTAATCTTGCTCTGTCTGAACACACAGTGCAAGTACTGCTTTAAACACACACTCCACACTTGACTCAATTCCAGCTGTGTTGAGTGGAATAAGGGCTCAGCTGATTGGCTCTCCTCATATGCTCCTATTAAAGCTGTTCTTTGTCTAGTCCTGCTGTCCTGGGAGTGTTCATGCTAAACTGCTAATCTTGCTCTGTCAGAACACACAGCACCAGGCCTGTGTTTACACCACTGCTTGGCTACAAGTGGCTGCTGTGCCAAGGAAGACAATTTGCATAGAAAAGACACTTTGCATTGGCAGCACATGCTTCAGTGCTCTGGGAGTGTTTATAGCCCTGTGAGTTTAACACTTCATGATTGAGAGCTGCCCTTCATGGCAACAGAATCCACAACAACAATGACTTTTATCAGCATCTTCATCTGGGCACTTGTCATCTGCACTCAGGGTAAGATTCATTTAGAAAAACACTTTTTTGTTGGACAATTCTTTAACAAGTATTAAAAGTAAAACATGCAAACAAGTGAAAAAGTCTTGAAATGTAATCTGTTTTTATCATTTATTTCAATCATTTACTATCATTTTCTTTATTATGAATTATTATTTTCAGAATCCAGTGGACAAGTTACTGTGACTCAGACTCCAGCAGTGAAATCTGTTCTCCCAGGAGACACAGTCGCTCTGAGCTGTAAAGTCAGCAGCCCAGTGTACAGCAATAGATATGGCAACCACCTAGCCTGGTACCAACAGAAACCCGGAGAAGCTCCCAAACTCCTGATCTACTTGGCAAGTACCCTTCAGTCTGGGATCCCAACTCGTTTCAGTGGCAGTGGATCTGGGACTGATTTCACTCTGACCATCAGTGGAGTCCAGGCTGAAGATGCAGGAGATTACTACTGTCAGAGTACACACTACTCCAGTGGCTATGTTTTCACACAGTGCTACACACCCGTACAAAAACCTCCCTCAGCAGGACTGCACAGCGACTGCACTCCTGCAGCTGGGACCTACTGCAAGTGCTGAGGGTGAAGGCAATGAAACGGGACACGGCCTGTGGAGGAGCTCAACTGCACACAAACACACTGAGCTCAATAACAAGGGCTCAAAATAAAAGACAAGATCAATCTGGTAAATATCTTGATTATTCATGTATTCTAATACATTGCAGAGGCTGAAGGGTTGTCATTGGATTTATATTTACTAATTTAGTTTCAAATAAAAATGAAAATATTATTCTCAATTTATTTCTAGTAAGGAAAAGATAAAGGTGAACATTGTTAATTTTCTGATACTTAAATACAAACTGAAAATAAACTAAATCAGACACTTTACTCCTCTTAAAGGAAAAAAATAAATATATAAAGGCATACATACATGCATACAAAGCATATTACAATCCAACATATTTCTATTGCATTTTAAAGCAATCTATGGTTTAAAACACATATTAACGTATTTCAATATTAATATACAATATATATTTTTTTTATTTATTTACATGCCTTCAAAGCAATTTAATATTTTTCTAATTGAAACTATAAAAGAAAAAATATAGTGAAATAAAAATGAATCAAAATCTATTTCTATAAAGTGTATCAGTAATGCTACAAAATTTAAACCTCACGCTGAAAGTTCAAGCATTTCATTCATTTGTATTTGGTGCGTTGATGCTCAGAAAAGTGTTGATAGTGTGAAAACATGGTGTACGTCCACAAACACATTGTTAATTCACCATTGTGCAATTTAAAGAACTATATTAAGGGTGGGGTTTGATTCTTGTTTCAATTTGCAGATCGTTGATGGTTAGATAATTCATTGTAAATTTCACTTCATTTCACTACACCTGTATCTAATCATCTTCATCAATTGATTAATAACTATTAAGGTTTGTTTGGGTTACAAATTCTAACTTATTTGCCAATCATTGATGTTGGGATATCTGATTGGAAACTTTACTTGATGAAGTGCATGTCTGTGATAATGAATTGTCTGCTTAACAAACCTGTGTTTAATCATGTTCACTAATTGGTAATAACGATATTAAGGGCTGGGTTTGCTTTGTTTCTTTTAAACACTGAGGACGGCTCTTTGGAGTCGAAACACGTCTGTTGTTTGAAGTTTTGGTCTCTGTTTTTAAATAAATGTAGAATGTTTGAAATATCACAATGATGAATTAACCAGGTTTGCTTTCCTGCTATAAAGTGTAGCATTGACAGGAACACACCCAGATGTTTAGCTGTGGAAGCTGCTGTATGTGCAAGGACTTGGCACTATCAGTATGAAGCTCTGTGTGGAATGCATGCTTTCACAGGCTGATACATATGGCAAGCCAAATTATCATTTAGAGATATCTCTAATTCATTTATAGATATCTCTAAATATTTGAAGATATCTCTAAATCATTTCCAGATATCTCTAAATATTTGAAGATATCTTCAAATATTTAGAGATATCTCTAAATCATTTTAAGATATCTAAAATGCATTTTTAGATATCTTTAAATCATTTGAAGATATATTTAAATGGAGCTTTAAATGAGATATCTAAAATGCATTTTTAGATATCTTTAAATCATTTTAAGATATCTCTAAATGTTTTTGAGATATCTTTAAATACTTTTCAGATATCTTTAAATCATTTAGAGATATCTCTAAATAACGTCCTATTAATTTAAAGATATCTGCAAATCATTTGAAGATATCTTCAAATAGCTTCCTGTTCATTCCGAGATATCTCTAAATCATTTAGAGATATCTTGAAATAACTTCCTGTTCGTTTAGAGATATCTCTAAATCATTTGAAGATATCTTCAAATGAACAGGAAGCCATTTCAAGATATCTCAAAATGACTTCCTGTGAAAATGCTCTATGTTTTCAATGGACTTCCTGTCCATTTAAAGATATATTCAAATGAACAGGAAGTTATTTAGAGATATCTCTAAATGTTTTAGAGATATCTCTAAATGAACAGGATGTTATTTGAAGATATCTTCAAATGATTTAGAGATATCTTTAAATGAACAGGAAGTTATTTGAAGATATCTTCAAATGATTTACAGATATCTTTAGATAATATGTGGATTTGGCTAGCATGGTGCGCCAAACTGTCATTTAGAGATATCTTAAAATGAGGGTTTTAAAGATATCTCTAAATCATTTAAAGATATCTTCAAATAACTTCCTGTTCATTTAAAGATATCTGCAAATCATTTGAAGATATCTTCAAATAGCTTCCTGTTCATTTCGAGATATCTCTAAATCATTTCGAGATATCTATAAATAACTTCCTGTTCATTTAGAGATATCTCTAAATCATTTAGAGATATCTCGAAATAACTTCCTGTTCATTTAGAGATATCTCTAAATCATTTGAAGATATCTTCAAATGAACAGGAAGCTATTTCAAGATATCTCAAAATGACTTCCTGTGAAAATGCTGTATGTTTTCAATGGACTTCCTGTCCATTTAAAGATATCTTCAAATGAACAGGAAGTTATTTAGAGATATCTCAAAATGATTTAGAGATATCTCGAAATGAACAGGAAGCTATTTGAAGATATCTTCAAATGATTTGCAGATATCTTTAAATGAATAGGACGTTATTTAAAGATATCTTCAAATGATTTAGAGATATCTTTAAATGAACAGGACGTTATTTGAAGATATCTTCAAATGATTTAGAGATATCTTTAAATAATATGTGGATTTGGCTAGCATGGTGCGCCAAACTGTCATTTAGAGATATCTCTAAACCATTTCAAGATATCTCGAAATAACTTCCTGTTTAAAAGTAAACCAGGAGAAATATTTTATTCACTCAGTTAAGGAGTACAGTGGGGGCAAAGGCGCTATGGCTCATCCTGAAGCTGTACTAACAACTCTTGGAGCAATTAAAAATACACTCAGCACACTTGAAAGACATTTTCAAGACGGTTCTATTGAAATTGATAACAGTTATAGACTGTTTCAAAATGCAAAAACAAACTTTGATAGAATCAGTATGGAAATTCCAGAAAACGTTAGAGTGGAAATATCAAACTGTTTTCATGAATTAATGCCGGTGTTCGAAAACAAAGGAATTTCTGACACCCAGTCAAGCATAAATACCGGTGGTGATTTCGTGGTTCAGCGGAGGAGAGAAGGTAAGTTAATGTCTCTATTCTCTTTGGGAACTACAGTCATTTTAATACACACGTGGATTGGTTATTGTCGCATTTAATTTTTTATTTATTTATTTATTTTTAATACAGGTCAGTTTGGTTTGCCAAGGATTTCTGTTTCGAGACACCAGCTCCAGATTTTCGTTTCTCGAGGATACACAGGAAAGAGGATTGCTGAACATTTAGGATGCTCGGTGTCATACATTTATAAGCGCTTAAAAGCGGAGGGTCTGTCACCAAGAGACAAATACAGCAACATCACAGACAGCGAACTCGATACTGAAGTAAAGTCACTTCATTCCCAGTATCCAAATGCAGGGGCCGAGGTTAGTTATTGTATTTACAGCTTTGAAATTGGTGTTTATTCTTTAATGGTTGAGGGTCTGTGCCCGCTTTCACTACGAACGTTTACGTTAAAAAAAAAAAAAAAAGATTTGAAAATGTGGGTTTGTATCTGATTTGTTCAAAATATAATTATAATTTGGAACGGATACCTGTTTATGGATACCTGCACATACAAACAATGCTAATATTATAATGTCCTGGATGTATTACAGCAGTTTATTCCAATAATATAATAGTAACATTTTTGAGTCATAACAACTGTGTCATAAAAGTAAGCATAATAAAACAAATTGATGTTTGCTTTCCTCTATAGATGATGAATGGATATCTTAGAGCTAAGGGGATATTTGTTCAGCGACAGAGAATACGCAAGTCTCTAAACAGCATCGATCCAGTAAGCAGTGCTGGACGATGGGCCCAGGTCATTAACAGAAGATCTTACCACGTCCCATCACCAAACAGCATGTGGCATATGGACGGTCATATGAAGCTGATAAGGTGAGTCTACTTTGTGTGTGTGTTAAATATATATATTAGCGTGCACAGGGGTAGGGGTCAGGGTTCGTAGGTGACGCAATCAAAGACATAAGCCCGATATCAACTTGACATCAACTCGAGTTCTGGGAGAAATCAGTATACTCGAGTTGTCTGTCCATGGTAACGAGGTTAATATTTTATTTTACCCAATTATCTGATCTGAAATCACATATGTTAAAGATATTTGTTTGGCTGCTCATGTCTATTGACCACGAAAAAAAAAATTATATCACTTTATTACATTTTATTCTTTATGTATTTAATATACATGCATTCATTTTGAGTACATGTTTGTCCCAATTTGGCACAATGGCTTGTATGCATTTAGTCTGAAGCAAAACTATCCAATTTTCTCAAATTAAACTGCCATATTTGTTCCTGGAAGGAAAGTAATAGATTTGTATTTGTTTGTAATAGATTAGGCTCTCATGATGAATCTTACCCTCATTCTTCAGGTGATCGTACTGAAAGGTCAGAATCTTCATAATTAACTGGGTCATTGTTTTGAGAAGAGGTCATATAATTAAATTGTGACAAAGTGAGGATCGTAATTTTCACTTGTACCAACTGGAGGGCAGATTCTTCATGAAATCCTTCATGAAATCCATAGATTGTCATTCCAAAGGGCAAATAAGTAACTGAAATCAGGTGTAACAAAATGTGGCTACTGCACAGTTTTTATATGTAAACAATGTGACTATTTTTAGTTATAACCCTTTAAAAATTAACACAAACGATATTGTTGTTCTGTCAGCATTGTAGTAGGTGCCAGATATCCATTTTCCTGGATATTCTTGAAAATGAAACAGAACCTATATGTGCCAGTCCTGGTAGATAGGTGAATACTGCCTAATTAAAATAAACTTGAGAACTCTGCATTTCACCCCATATAGAGGCACAATATAATCTGAATATTTAACCTTTATTGGTGTTAAAATGCTCTGACTGCTATTGGTGAAAAAAATATCTATTGTTCACAATACGCATATCTTATTACTGTAAAAATAACTTTTTTAAAATGTTTACTTTTGATTGTAGGTGGGGATTTGTTATCCATGGTGCCATAGATGGTTTTTCTCGCCTTGTTCCATATTTGCATTGTGCCACAGACAATAGCTCAAGCACAGTTCTACAGGCTTTCTCCAAAGCAGTGGCAGAATATGGGTTACCGTCTCGCATGAGGTCAGACCATGGTGGAGAAAACATACAGGTAGCCTTGCTTATGAACATCTTGAGAGGGCTCCAGCGTGGCAGCCACATAACTGGAGTATCTGTTCATAACCAGAGAATAGAAAGACTTTGGAAAGATGTGTTCCTACAAGTTGTAGAGCCCTTGTACAAGGAATTCTATGATTTAGAAGATCTTAGTATATTAGAGGCAGATAATGATGTTCACAAAGCATGCTTGCAGTTGGTGTACCTTCCAGAAATTAATAAAAGATTACAAATATTCAGACAAGGATGGAATAAACATAAAATCCGAACAGAAAGGAACAGAACACCTGAACAAATTTTGTCAGATGGATTGGCTGCAACACTTGCAAGCTCTGCTGAATCAGGGGCAAACATTTTGGATGGTAAACAATTTGAAGAACATTTAATATTACATTTACAAAGAGCTGGAGTCCAAACAACAGATATTTTTAGTATGACAGAAACTGAAGAGCATTCCAATCCACTTAATTTAACTACTCAGCAGCTTAATACCCTTAAAGAGGAAATCCAACTTGAAGGAGACTTTAGAGATAAATATGCACGTTGCATTCACAAAACACTAGAGTTTATGTTTTCTAACGATACCTCCAATGCATCTCCAAATTATTAAATTAAATTATTAATTGAAACAAATAATAAAACCATCCTATTTGTTTTAATATGATCATTCTGGAACTTAAGTTTTCAAGACACAGCACAGCAAAATGTTGTACTTTTTAACCAATTCAGGAAGCTTGTTTTCCATGATTGTCTAGGTGCGGTCGGAGCAAATGAAGTTGTTTTATGATTTTGTCATGAATTACACCTAGCATAAGGGTGTCTAGAAACTGCAAGTGGACATAGACCTGTGTGGTTTTGTAAGCTGGAGGGTACACTAGCTGTGGGAAATTACGGCTTAAAGTCTTTATAACTACCAAGCAACATTCTACTTTTACCTACATATCTTAACAATTCCACTTAATCACTATTGTTCTAGAAAAAAAGTAATACTTTTGAGGAACTGATCCTGCATTTATTTATCTGTTGTACACAAAGAGATGATTGGTGGTCATAGTTACCTGTGGTAAAAACTTTCATATAATTTGTCCAGTCCAATATGAAAGCAGGACACATTGTATTTATAACACCAAACTGTATTTAAATGCTTCTGTTCTGATTGTAATATTTTACCATTAAAGATATGACTGAAGACTATAACAATGTTATCATTCAAAAACATGTTTATTTATTTGTGTGTCTTTTTTAACATGAACACCCTTAATGTCTGTTTGAAAGTTAAGACAGTATTATTTTCATAAATATGAAATGTTTACAACATCATTTTGGTACAAAAGTTAAACAGCAAGTATGTGAATTTGGCAATTAACTTCTTATCCAAAGTCAGGAAAAAAATAAAACTCACACATTTTCTTTCTTCACTTGAGGAAATAAAGGTTACATACAATGTTGAATCCCCAAAGAGGTCATTTTATACAAACAATTTGACGTCATATTTTCAAAATAAACTTTTTTGTAAGAAAACACACTTGAGATGTAGAAAGAAAATGCCTTACACAACAAAGGGCATTTGCTCAAACAACTTGACACCATCAGTATGATAAACCATGAGCGGCAAGGTTCCATTCCATTGAAAATGTATGGTTTTAATTGGCACATCATAAGCTCAGACAGTAAAATGCAACAGAATAAAAACAGTGTTATTTCAATGAAATGGCTGAACAGCCCTGTAACTTTAAAGTAGGTGATAAGACAATGCAATCAAACATTTGGAAGGCAGATTTATCATATTTTCCACCATCACAGGACTTGGTGAGTTAAGTTTTACACCTTAAACTTAACGTGATTATTTCTTAGACTCAGATGAGAGGAACATCACAAGTCCCGTTTAGTAGTAGATTTTTTCTTTATTGAACATTGTGTATTGTAATTGTGTAATCGCATGACAAGTTACACGTGTTTGACAACTGTTTTGTGTATATATATATATATATATATATATATATATATATATATATATATATATATATATATATATATATATATTAGCTCAAAGAGCCAGCTGCCAGATACACACATACATACATTATATATATATATATATATATACACATACATACATACACACATATATATACAGTGCCTTGCGAAAGTATTCGGCCCCCTTGAACTTTGCGACCTTTTGCCACATTTCAGGCTTCAAACATAAAGATATGAAACTGTAATTTTTTGTGAAGAATCAACAACAAGTGGGACACAATCATGAAGTGGAACGAAATTTATTGGATATTTCAAACTTTTTTAACAAATAAAAAACTGAAAAATTGGGCGTGCAAAATTATTCAGCCCCCTTAAGTTAATACTTTGTAGCTCCACCTTTTGCTGCGATTACAGCTGTAAGTCGCTTGGGGTATGTCTCTATCAGTTTTGCACATCGAGAGACTGAAATTTTTGCCCATTCCTCCTTGCAAAACAGCTCGAGCTCAGTGAGGTTGGATGGAGAGCATTTGTGAACAGCAGTTTTCAGTTCTTTCCACAGATTCTCGATTGGATTCAGGTCTGGACTTTGACTTGGCCATTCTAACACCTGGATATGTTTATTTGTGAACAATTCCATTGTAGATTTTGCTTTATGTTTTGGATCATTGTCTTGTTGGAAGACAAATCTCCGTCCCAGTCTCAGGTCTTTTGCAGACTCCATCAGGTTTTCTTCCAGAATGGTCCTGTATTTGGCTCCATCCATCTTCCCATCAATTTTAACCATCTTCCCTGTCCCTGCTGAAGAAAAGCAGGCCCAAACCATGATGCTGCCACCACCATGTTTGACAGTGGGGATGGTGTGTTCAGGGTGATGAGCTGTGTTGCTTTTACGCCAAACATAACGTTTTGCATTGTTGCCAAAAAGTTTGATTTTGGTTTCATCTGACCAGAGCACCTTCTTCCACATGTTTGGTGTGTCTCCCAGGTGGCTTGTGGCAAACTGTAAACGACACTTTTTATGGATATCTTTAAGAAATGGCTTTCTTCTTGCCACTCTTCCATAAAGGCCAGATTTGTGCAGTATACGACTGATTGTTGTCCTATGGACAGAGTCTCCCACCTCAGCTGTAGATCTCTGCAGTTCATCCAGAGTGATCATGGGCCTCTTGGCTGCATCTCTGATCAGTCTTCTCCTTGTATGAGCTGAAAGTATAGAGGGACGGCCAGGTCTTGGTAGATTTGCAGTGGTCTGATACTCCTTCCATTTCAATATTATCGCTTGCACAGTGCTCCTTGGGATGTTTAAAGCTTGGGAAATCTTTTTGTATCCAAATCCGGCTTTAAACTTCTCCACAACAGTATCTCTGACCTGCCTGGTGTGTTCCTTGTTCTTCATGATGCTCTCTGCGCTTTAAACGGACCTCTGAGACTATCACAGTGCAGGTGCATTTATACGGAGACTTGATTACACACAGGTGGATTCTATTTATCATCATTAGTCATTTAGGTCAACATTGGATCATTCAGAGATCCTCACTGAACTTCTGGAGAGAGTTTGCTGCACTGAAAGTAAAGGGGCTGAATAATTTTGCACGCCCAATTTTTCAGTTTTTTATTTGTTAAAAAAGTTTGAAATATCCAATAAATTTCGTTCCACATCATGATTGTGTCCCACTTGTTGTTGATTCTTCACAAAAAATTACAGTTTCATATCTTTATGTTTGAAGCCTGAAATGTGGCAAAAGGTCGCAAAGTTCAAGGGGGCCGAATACTTTCGCAAGGCACTGTACATACATACATACATATATATACACACACACACACGACTGCGGTGAAACCAGAGTAAGGGTGGTTATGTAAAAAGTCGGTTAAATGAATCCTGTTTTAAATATCATTATACACAGTTGTAACAATTACTATATTCACATAATTATTGTTTTGAGATTGGGCTTTTATTAGGGAGCTCCCCTAAATCACTTGAGAAGATAGATACAGGGTATTAATGCTTGTGACAGGGTAGACGTCTGTCATGTGGATGCGTGCATCTGCTGCTGAGTGACAGGCAGGAGATCGAGACGGAGTTGATATGCCCCGCAGGCGAACAGGTTTTATTTGCACATCAACACACTGGACAGCTCACGTGACACTACCAGCAATGGTAGCGCACGGAGCACATACCACGAAAGTGTAGAAAAACTTTGGTAGGATCTACAATCTCTGAACTAATCCTCTCTGTTCAATAACAAACTAAAGTTACTGAAGAGCTTGATCATAGCGGATAAACGACAGATTACTGTGTGTGTGTGTGTATATATATATATATATATATATATATATATATATATATATATATATATATATATATATATATATATATATATGCTCAATAAAAAGCCTATGTCATAAAAGTAATTGGAATGGATTAAAAGGGAATTGGAACAGAAAACTATAAATTTTATCTCAACTGATTGCTGACCCTCCATTTTTTACAGGCTTTACGCTGTGGTGTTCCTGGGAAGTCATGCTATCAAGGCTTTACAAATCATTATGAAAGAAGCAGGCTTAAGTAGTTGGGCATTTACAAGTAAAATATATTTTTTTTATATAAAAACATCCCTTGTCAAATGATTCTTCACGTCACTTGACTTCAGATATAGCTGCTGTGATTCTAACCACTACCTTAAATCATTGTCATTATAAATGCATTCTCTGAATTTAGAATGGATTTCATTTCTCGTTTGAAGTCCTGTACTGAAGCATAGCTTACTGGTATCTCTAGTGTATTGCTACAAGTGTGTGCAATAGGTCTCCTCAGGCTACCACAAAGTCTATTAAATACTATTGTAATGCCATCATTTGGCAGTAATGGGGATCCTGTAACAAAATGCAGAAATTTGGACATTTCACCCTGATCCACTGACTTGATGAAGTCACGTAAATAGTAATAAGCAACTTCTTCTTCAGGTTTCAGGTCTTTTTCAGAAGTTGTTATACACTGCAACACACGGTCTGCAGTAGGCATCTCCTGCCAGTACAGGTACGAAATTAAGTCTGTATCTAACTGTGACCAAAATGCTCTCATATGAGACTCTGGAATAGCCTGCCTTATAAAGCAATTCAAGAACATTGGTTTTATTACCAGTTCATTTTGTGCTACAATAACCAGTTGCTCTCTAAAATCTTTAGCTGAAGGAACTGTGTGCATGCCATTCACAGAATAAAAGGTCAGCAAGTCAGATTTTTCAGAAATGCTTAGTTTTTCAAAACTATTCAAAGCCTTTTGCAGCAAGGTTCGTTCAGGTACTGTTACATGGAGCATAAAGTCATCCAACAGTGTTCTACTATCAATCATAGAGGTATTAAACACAACAGATAGCAGTGTTGATCTACAAAATCTGGGTGGCACGCAATGATTAAGCTGACACATATGTGACAAAACGTTACCAACAACAGAAAAAATGTCCTGCGCTTTGGCATATTGATTTACTGGTATACATGGGACAAGAGCATCCTCACCTTTAAACCACTGAATGAAAGCACTGTTCCAAAAAGAAGAAAAAAGATCTTTTGTTAACCCACCAAAGTCATCTCCCTCTTCCCCAATAAAGTTAACATGTAAACGTTTATTGATGATACTTTGATTACTGTAAATTCTTTGTACATCTTCTAGAACAGTGTGTCTTTTAACTTCAACTGTAACTTCTTCTTCCAATAACACATCTAGATCAGAGAAAGCTGTGTAAGGTAGAAACACAAATGTTACATTACAGTAAGTTGTACCTTTCATTCCTCAACTTTCATATTTTGCAGAAATATGCTGAATGTTATTAAAATATCCACTATCATGGCATCTCAATTGTGAGAGACACCGTGTTTCTTGAAGAGATCACTATAGTGAACATGAAATACACACCCAAGAGCCTCTTACGATGTATGGATTATCACCCAGTGCAGTCTCTACCTCACCGAGGGTTTCGTTCTTTCATTTTTTTTTTTAATTACGTGCAGTTTCATAAACTAAAGTTTAATACGGTAATATAACATAATTTTTAGTCAAAAAAGGTCAGTTTGGCAGTGTTCCTAAACTGCAATTTTAGAGTTGCCGAATAATGAGTTCTAACTGAGTTAAAAAAAATAAATAAATACATACCTCTTTCAAGCTCCTGCTCCTTTTCTCCCAAAAGAGACTGGTGGAGCTGAACCTTATGGGAGAGAAATATTAGAGAAAATATCTAATATGTAACATTGCAGAAAATACTGAAATTAAAACCTCTCATTAAAATACCTTAACCATTCTTTTCATCCAATCAATTTCTTTGAATTCAATATACTGTATGTATTAGCATGGAAGACAATCCAGCAATAATGGAGAGGTTTAAAGTTCTGGCAACACAATTATTAACCTGGGAAACAACAAAAGCTTATACCATAACAGTAACAACATAAAAAACTTCAAATGTAATATACTTGAGCAAAGCTATTTCAAAATGAATTATCTTATGAGTGCGCTGAAAATTATTACATAGTTTAAACAAAGACTAAGCTAAATATAATATTTTGCATGAAAACATTAATCAATAACTTATGAACACCGAATTATAAAATACATTTTTCAAAAACTAAAAACACTCAGGCCGTAACAAACATTTTGTTTCTTGCCTTCCAAGCAATAGCAGAAAGGTTTGTAACTTTTCTGTAGATTTTCAAAACATTAAAACAGCACTTTTTAATTAAAAACATGTTGGCACCACAAACCTTTACTGGCAGGACAGGAAGATGCTCTCCAATGACATTGGTAACATGACCTGTGATTGGCCACCTTAGGTTGAAGTCCTATTGCTCTGCTGAAACTACAGATGCAGAGGAGTTGCTGTTAATGTGCTATTAGTCTGTCCTCCATTTTCAAACTACAGATGCAAGAGAGCTGTTGTGGATCTGTTTTTAGGTAAGTAAAATTATTGCTATCACACTCTTCATTCAGTATTTTACTGAAATATTATTTTCCAAACAGAATAATCTTGAAAGACTTTGAAATGCATTTTTTATTAAGCTTTCTTTTTGAAATTGCAGACAAACTAATGTAGTTAGATGTGTAGTTCTAAGAATACATCCTTTGAACTTCAAGTAAAAATACTACTACTGTAATAATAATAACAATAATAATAATAATAATAATAATAATAATAATATTTGCATTAAGCATTCCAAAATGTAGATAAAATGATTCCCGTTAAACAAAGACCACCACATCTAGCTACAACACATTAGCTGTCTGCAATTTTTTTTAAAAAGAGGCTTAATAAAAAAAAGATATATGCTTTTCAGTCTTTAAAGATTTTCATGCTTGGAAAAGAATATTTTAGTAAAATACTGAATGAAGCGTATGATAGCAATTATTTTCCTTACCTAAAAAACAGTACATCCACAGCAGCTCTCTTGTATATGTAGTTTCAACTTAGGTTGATCAATCAGAGGTCAGGTTACAAGTCATTGGAGTGCTTCTTCCTGTTCTCCCAGGGAGGAGTCCAGCCAGGAAAGGGTCTTTGTATCTTTGTTCCAGCAGTACACTTACTGTTGGTGTGTCAGCATTTACATATGAGAAAGGTAGTGGTGGAGGCGTTGATGGATGAGTAGTCCATTCTGATAATTGAAACTAGTTATAAAAATATATATAAAAGAGTATAATTAGAATAAAAGACTGAGTGCTTGAAGTATGCCAAATTATATATATATATATATATATATATATATATATATATATATATATATATATATATATATATATATATATATATATATAATCAATTACAGGATTTTGCAGCTACATAAAAAACAGCTTGTCTACAGTATTGCAATTTTCTAAGAATTCTGGAGGATGACATCATGATGACTGCAGAGTACAATGTTAATTCCAAGAAGTTCTAAGGTGTTATTAAAAATGACTTCACTTTATTGTTTGCACTGGTTCCATAGTGATCGCATAGTGAATCTATTCATCAATAGTAAGTGAATAACCTGATACCTGTGATTGGCCAGCTGCAATCAGTTCATTTTCGAAGCTATCAGCCTGAAATAGTTGCTCAATGTCCAGAATCTCAGTCTATATAAACAGAAATGCATTCTTTGTGTAAAAATAGTATTTGAACTACCTCTCCTTAAAATGAAAATGTCTACAGGTATCTGTTTGCCCCTAAGAGAAATGTTTTTTGGCAGCTCATTTCAGATGGAACATCCAACACCAAAGTAACTGGTTTTGCAAAGACCTGGTGAACATATAAAAATCAGATCATGTTTTGGGGCAATACATCACTGCTGATCTGGTTTAAAACAATAACTGCATTTAAAGCCCACCAAACTGACCAGACAAGGGCTTTGCAAACACTAATATATTACATAAATAAGCACAATAGACCAATTAAGCAATATAAGCAATATAGTTATCCTACTTCAGCTGCCCTTTGTGGGATGTTTTCTGATGTTTCATTTTCTAGAAGATCAGCCATTGCATTGGTAGCATGTTGTTGCATAACCTAAAAAATGGAATCATTACTTTTTCCAGTAAATGAACACAAATTAGAAACACATTGTGTAACAAGACTCCTTTAATGTGTATGGACTCCTAAGTGAAGGAACAAAAACTATGACTGTACCTCATTTTCTCTTTGGTGGTAGTCTTCTACAATGGGATTTTCTGAAGTCCTTGTACCAATATTTCCATTTGACAATTCTTGTATATGCACCTGGAAAAAATAGCAATGAACACTACTAAATATTCACCAATTTAAGTACATGACAACCTTTTGGCAGAGCTAAAAGCCAATTCTGCTCAATGAATGTAAAGTTAACATAAGACTGTACTGATCATTAATGTCATACTGCACCCACAAGATGAACTGGTTCCTACACCTTAGCATTGGGCATACAATAGTAGCACATTCTTTATTTAGCAGTTGTATGATACAATGGCCTGTGGTTTCATAGTACAAATATAAATAAGATAATTATTTATGAAGCTATCCAGTAATTTGTTCTTCTGTAGAGGTCATATCTACCTGCTCCTGAACTTGCAATTGGGTCACTGATGCATTGCTTCCTGCTGTTACTTGACGGCTTTCATTTAACATCCTTCCTTCTGTTCTCTGAATAATACAAACAAAAATCCATAGCTAATGAGGAAAACTCATGCAATTTCCTATTTGTACTCTTGTATGTTTGTATTGATTGACATAGATTTGTTTTAAACCTTAGGATAAATGTTGTGTGTGTCTGTGGTGCAAATATAGGGTTGGCAGGGAAGGGGTTAAAATCCATAATACATGTGAGAATGTGGCTGGAGCCTTAATTGAATGATTAATGGTTAATTAGGCTCCAGCCACATGTTATATAAGGAAGTGAGATCCTTTGTTTGGGAAAAGGTGTTTAGGTGTGTTTGAGGTGGTATTGTGTGGCACTTGGTCAGGGATGGGAATGCCAAGTCTGACTTCAGAATAGCTTTGTTTAACCTTTTATTTTGGCACTTGTGCTTGTTTATTTTCTTACTGACACTTCTTTGTGTTAATAAATGTGTGCACCGGTGCTTTAAACTGCAGCTTCCTGGGCTCCGAGTCTCCTGCTACAGTGAGCAATTATAACTCTTACTTGAGAGGTTTAATGGGGATTTACAGCAGGTTACAATTCACATTTATTGAGACATAAAACAAACACATAACTGAACACACATCATGAGATAAAGAACAAAGTTAAATACAATTTGCAAGTGTGTTTCTTAAATAATGCAATAATACATTATTTTAAAAAGCATGTGTTTTAATGCCCTGATTTAAACTTTGTGTTTATGGCAACCAGCCGAGAAGTGACATATATTAGACTTAAGAAAATATATTGCAATTAAAACTAGTTCTATCAAAGTATAACTATTTACTAACAGACCACTGTAATAGACTGATCAAATACACTGGCATTTAGTTTTATTTACATTTGCAAAATTGGTAGGAATCACATATGTAGTGAATTTAAACTAGGCAAATCTCTGTATGATGAATTGCACTGCAGTATAAATCTTTATAGCTTCTTAAGAAAACATCCTCAGTTTTTGTAAAGTAGTTAAATTGATAAATATAATCTCAATCAATCCTGAAATTCTAGGTGATGCAGAAACTTTTGGCTATAGCTGTACATTTAAATTAAGCAGATATTTCGGATATGTATGTATGTAGGCATATGTATGTCTGTCTCTTTGTCTATATATATATGCACACTATTTAAGCTTCTATTATTGTATTTTGATTTAATCTAAAAAAAAAACTCGATCCATCTGTAGTAAAAATCCATCTGTCATAAAGAATAAACTGACCTACCTCAATTGGCAATGGTATATCACGATTAGGAACTATAAAAATCTTTCCTTTTCCTATCTTGGTTTGTAGGTCAGCTGCAGACGTTATGTTTAGCTTACTAAGACGCCGACCCTTCTCTGCCTTTGCAAAGGTAAAGCCAGTTAGATGCAAAGGAACGTCAGGAAAACTATCTTGCACAAAATTCTCTAACTGTCTTAAACTCCAGCTTCGCTGAACAGTAGATTTTGAACCATATCTTTCATTGGTAGCAGGTTGTTCACATTTAGGAACTCCTACAGCAACATAAACAATGGAGAAACAATCAGTGGTTTGATTAAAATATATAAATTTTATTGTGTAACATAACATTTGCAAATAAAATGCATGGTTTTAATCTTTACGCTTTTTCTTTTTTTTTTTTTTTTAATAGTAAAAAATAAAATGCACATTAAACACTGGAAGGGTTATCATTAGGAGAATACGTAACCTACCTAATCCATTTCTTGTCAGTCTTGATAGTTCAGACGGTGGTGGTACAAATTCTTCATTGTTCTTTTGCAGTAAGAAAAAATGAGTCTTCCATAAATGTCCCCTTTGCCGTCCTTTTTTTCTGCCTATCTTTCCTACATTAGTTTCCAATTTTCCAAGAAAGAAAGAAAGAAAGAAAGAAAGAAAGAAAGAAAGAATGAAAGAAACAGCTAAAAGTACAGAAGGCATAAAAATCAGGGATAAGAATTCTAACTTCAGATAGTCAACATTGAATATTATTCTAGAAGTAATGGAGAGCAGAAAAAAGGTTCACACAAAATCAAAGTTGATACGAAATAAAAGAAAATTACCTTATTAACATTAAAAATACTTTTAAATAACTAACATAAATTACTTAGCACCATTCTAAATATGAGGACATCTGTGTTGCTTTATAGTAACAAGGTAGCAACAGAAAAGGAATAAAAGCAGTGTCATTAGATATTCTATCCCTTTTTTCTGTCAAATATTAAATGATGTATGACACTGTAAAAAAGAAAATGAAAACGTACTTAAATGATCATTAACATTAAGATTAATAATAAAAAAAGGCTATTATGGCCTACATTTAGAAAAATAACTGGCTGGCGTAAAGCAGGTTGGTAATATAACATATTTTCTTTATGTTTTATGTTACCTGTCCTTTGTGATGAGTCCACAGATCTACTTCTAAACAAGGCCCTTGTTTCACTGACAAAAGAGGCTGCATCAAAATCATCTATATCGTCAGTTGTATGAGACCTCAATTCAGATTCCGCTTGGCGAACTGATGACAGGGCGCGGGTTAAAACCCCGTGTACCTGCTCTCTTTCACCTGTCATGAGGCAGACCTCTGTAATCAAATAATGCTGTGAATATTTACAAAGGGTTATATAAAGTTATATAATAAACACCCACAAAAGAACGTAGTGCTCTGCATAACCACACACATTACTGTATCATTCACAGTACAGATATTTTAATTATATTCCAGTTAATGATTAGTAGCCTATAAGTGAAATGCTGATAGGTTGAAAACAGTCACAGTATCGGAAAAGAAGCACGGAGCCGGGGAGGGACATGAAAAGAAAATATGTCTTGCGGCGTTGCGCACGACCTGTTGCCCGAATATCAAAAGCGTCTTCCCACTGTGCGAAACTCGCTACCTGTTTTAACCTGTTTTTGTTTCCATAAGAAAATCAAAAACTTTTTTCATGCTTTCCGACAGCTGGACACGAGTGCAATTTACATAAAGGTCGCATAATTACTATTCATTGTGTAAATGTGAAACCTATATGTTGTCCTATATGTTGTTAATGACCCCTTACCCCCAACAACAGTCGGAAAAGCTTCCAGATCGCAATGAAGAACATATTGCAAGTGGTGCGCGACCAGTCTGAATTAACATGTCATATCTGCAATGCAATTATGTTCTAATATTCTCCATTAGCTCGCAGTCACATAAATAGCGACTCAATCATGACAAGCTGCCACAATGTACACACATAATAATATATTGAACCCAACGATAATTGTACCTGTTTTGTATGAAGTTTGCACGCTTAACTTCTAATCAAGTATACAGATGGTCTCACGTTACATTTTCATTAGGCTTTTTTTTCTTTTTCTTTTACACAAAAACCTTAACTAATTCTTTGTTCTAAAATCATTTATCTTGTTGAACGTTTTTGTACCTTACACATAAGCACATCCCCACGCGCCTAAGTTATACTGTACTACACGATTATTTTTTCTGTCATAAATCATAAATAAACATAAATAGCGGTACTATTCATGTACTTACCTTTTTTTCCAGTACAAAAAAGTAATGTGGTTTAAATAAAAAAAATACAATCTTCACTTTGTTGTTAGAATTATAACAGTGATGCCTCCAAATGCAAATGGCGTACGTTTATTAACAAAAACAAACGTAAGGTACACACTTCCTGTTTATTTCGAGATATCTGTAAATCATTTAGAGATATCTCTAAATAACTTCCTGTTCATTTAGAGATATCTCTAAATCATTTGAAGATATCTTCAAATAACTTCCTGTTCATTTGGAGATATCTCTAAATAGACCGGAAGTCCATTCAAAACATAGAGCATTTTCACAGGAAGTTATTTCGAGATATCTTGAAATGGCTTCCTGTTCATTTGAAGATATCTTCAAATGATTTAGAGATATCTTTAAATGAACAGGACGTTATTTGAAGATATCTTCAAATGATTTAGAGATATCTTTAAATAATATGTGGATTTGGCTAGCATGGTGCGCCAAACTGTCATTTAGAGATATCTTATAATGAGGGTTTTAAAGATATCTGTAAATCATTTGAAGATATCTTCAAATAACTTCCTGTTCATTTAAAGATATCTGTAAATCATTTGAAGATATCTTCAAATAACTTCCCGTTTATTTAGAGATATCTCTAAATCATTTAGAGATATCTCAAAATAACTTCCTGTTCATTTAGAGATATCTCTAAATCATTTGAAGATATCTTCAAATGAACAGGAAGTTATTTCAAGATATCTCGAAATGACTTCCTGTGAAAATGCTCTATGTTTTCAATGGACTTCCTGTCCATTTGAAGATATCTTCAAATGAACAGGAAGATATTTAGAGATATCTCTAAATGATTTAGAGATATCTCTAAATGAACAGGAAGTTATTTGAAGATATCTTCAAATGATTTACAGATATCTTTAAATGAACAGGAAGTTATTTGAAGATATCTTCAAACGATTTAAAGATATCTTTAAATGAACAGGAAGTTATTTCGAGATATCTTTAAATGATTTAGAGATATCTTTAAAACCCTCATTTTAAGATATCTCTAAATGACAGTTTGGCGTGCCATGCTAGCACAATCCATATGGTTTCCATAGTATTTAAAGATATCTGTAAATCAATTTGAGATATCTTTATTTCATTTTTAGATATCTCAAATTGATTTACAGATATCTTTAAATTAATTTTAGATATCTTAAAAACTGCACAATTAAAGATATCTGGAATTCAATTTGAGATATCTTGAAATGTTTTACAGATATCTCTAAATATTTCAAGATATCTTAAAATGCAATTAGAGATATCTCTAAATGATAATTTGGCTTGCCATATATAACAGCAATATACACCCGTACCTGAAACTGTGGAAGATACAGTATGTGACGCGATTGAAAATATGAGACAAGTTTTCTGATGTAAATGTAGCAGGTAAGACAACTGCTACTAACAACCTAATTGCGTGTTAATTGAAACTGATTTAATGTACATTATAAAAGCTGTGTTCCATTGACTGCTCTTGACCGCAACGCTGTTTTTCGATCAGGACTGCCAGCGAGTTCCTTTGTTACTCTTCAGAGAAGGGCGATCAGGGAAACTCCGTGTCCACGGTAATTCAACTCGCCGAGGAGTGTGACCGCCACTGTTTCTTGTATCATGATTTGATTAAAGGGTTTCGCTTTGTTTATTTTAGCTCTTTTTTTACTGTCTATGCGGTTTTGACCTGTAGTTATCCGAACCGCATTTTGTGTAGTACTAAACTGATTTAGCGCTTGCTTCTGTTGCCCATCCTGCCGTTGTATACGTACTGCAATATTACTAACCATAGCTAACACTAAGGAATTCTTCCTGGGCCTCTGCCAGCGTGGTAGGGTGATTTTGGAGGGGTGAGTTGTTTTGTTTGGAATTATATATTTTTTTTTACGTTTATTGCACAATTATGGTTTGTTTTGTATTCACCTTGGTCTTCTGTATTTTCTTTTTGTTATAGAGAATTACGTTGTTGTAATTACACGTTTGGTTTTGATATATATGCACTTGTAGTTTGAATACTATTTTTCTTTTTTAGTTTGCCCCTCTATGAGCACACGCTGGGAGAGATCCAGTGGTTTAAAATTAAGGTGTGCCTTGTGCTTATCATCTATTGTATTAGTAGAATCCTTAAGCACATGCTTGTTGGCTATCGTGTGGCAGTTTTCGGTATTGCATCTATCAGTCATTTTCTATACATAGTTCTGCATTCTTTGTTGATCTTGTTTTAGTTTAATATTTCTTTTGTAATAAAACATTCTAAACTGCATTCTTTTCTGCTGGCTCATTTAATTGAGGGGGGGGCTGTTGTAGGAACTTGGTAACATTTGCTTATGTGTCTAGTCCTATAGGGTATCCCTCCAGCTCTACAATATAAAACTCTATATTAGGGGGGGGGCGTACTCAGATTAGCTTTTAGGGGTGCAGTGGGGGGGGGGGAGAAAGTCCCAGTCACAGTGCGTCCGCTACATATATGTGCTAGATAAAGACATTAGCATTGATCAGAGTTTGAAGGGCATCTGCTTTGAAATCTATCACACCAAAGTTATTTCTAAAAAGTGATATGCCTGCACAATGACTTTTTGCTGCACTGTAATTATAATGCTGCCATGGGGGGAGGGGAGATGTTGTGATTTATATTGTTATAATGCTATAATTGTAAACACATTGTTGTTGTTTAAGTCCTATTGAAAATAATATATTTCCATGTTTCATAACAATATAATAATTAATTTTTTTAAACTATAGCAAAGTAATTTTATCTAAATTACTTATTTGAGGGCTGAGAATGAAAAATTTGGAAATTGCCAAAATAAATGGGCAGCTGGACGGTAAATGTAATACTTCCATATGAGTGCACACAGTTTGAAATCTGTATTTAGTGCATTTCTGATTATTGGATGTCCACACGTGGGTGCTGATGTGTAGACTGCATTGTGTTTCACTGGGCTTTGGCCTGACTTCAATGACAATGGCTCAGCTAGTATATTCATTACTTTGTTTTCTGTAGAGGAGATAGGGAGTCAGACCCGAAGCTGGCTGAAACCATTGGAATGGTTTATTTTACAGGTACGTTGTTCTGTTTATTTTTGTTGTTTACATTAAATGAGTAGTAGTGTTAAATGTTTTATGAAACTGTTAGAGAAATAAGGTTCAATGTAAATGTTAAAACATGCAATAATGTGTTTTCTGAGAAATGTATTTTATTTCAGCATGTTATCTCTAAATATAATTGTATTTTGTATTACTGCATGATTGGGAAGGAGGGATAGGGAGTAATAAATGAAGCTGGCTGAAACCATTTGGATTCTTTATTTTAAAGTTACTGCATGAGTGGGAACGGCTGCAAGAACTGCCTTCAATAAACCGTCTATTGGAGAACCTGAGGATTCCCTGTCTCAGTTCTTGTGTGATGCAGGAGAGAGGGAGTAACACAGGGAATATATATATATATATATATATATATATATATATATATATATATATATATATATATATATATATATATATATATATATTATATAATCAAGGAGGCAGTACGGTCCAGTGGCTACAGTCCCAGGCTTGTAACCAGTTCAAATGCCACCTCTGCCACTGACTGACTCACTGTGTGACCCTGAGCAAGTCACTTCATCTTCTTGCGATCCACCCTGCGGATGAGATGTTAAGTCAATGTCCTATTGTAAGTGACTCTGCATATAATCCACAGTTCACAGCCTGCCTCTGTAAAGCACTTTGTGATGGTATATACAGTGCAATATCATATTAAGGGATTTCTTGTCTTCAAAGCTAGGGGTATAAATTAAAATAAGTATTGGTTGCCATGGATATATGCCTACACGTATTCATAAAGATTTAACTTATGAGTTATGTAAAGAATATTTTTTTCCCCCAAAGTAAATAAAGTTTGAGATTGATTTAAAAAAAAAAAAACAAAAAAAAAAACTATACTCTTGTGAAAGAAATACGAGGCCCCTATTTGCAAAACATTAAGGACGGTCTGTTTTAAGGAATGTTTTCTGTACTATGTTTTTCAGCTTTTATTAATTCAATCAACTTTTTAAAAAAAGTTGGAGGCTGTGTGGTCCAGTGGTTAAAGAAAAGGGTTTGTAACCAGGAGGTCCCCGGTTCAAATCCCACCTCAACCACTGACTCATTGTGTGACCCTGAGTAAGTCACTTCACCTCCTTGTGCTCCGTCTTTTGGGTGAGATGTAATTGTAAGCGACTCTGCAGCTGATGCATAGTTCACACACCCTAGTCTCTGTAAGTCGCCTTGGATAAAGGCGTCTTCTAAATAAACAAATAATAATAATAATAATAATATAAAAATAAAGATATATCTATAAACTAAGCGAGTGTTGACTCACTTTGTTTCCTTGAGAAAAAAAATGCAAGCAGAAAAAAATCAAACATGACAAATATGGTGATTTTGTATCACTAGTGCGTACTGGAATACTGTGATTTACATACTGGAGTTTGTATATGCTTGTGAAGTCTGAGAGGAACACATTGATTGGCTGTGCTAACAGTCACTTCGCATTCACATTTTAGGGCCCCCTACTTTTTGTCCCATAATTCAAGCACTGATCAACAATGAGAAAAAAAGGAAAAATACATTAATAGCCACCCAAGTTGAGTTTTGCTCGATGATGAGATTTTAGCACATCAAACTGTTCTTTTCGGCAAAGGTTTAGAGCCACTGGCAAATTTAAAATAAGGAAGGATATAACTGAAAAAATAAACGCAACGTCTTCCATAAAAAATGTCAAATAAAGAAGTCCAAAAATGACTATGCGACCTAAAGCACAGAACAGCAGTTGTTCACCCCCTAGTCTCTGTAAGTCGCTTTGGATAAAAGCGTCTTTTAAATGACTAAATAATATTACTACTACAGCGTGCCTATAGAAAAATACATCTTTAACTTATTTCAATATAAATGTATTCTATGATGTAATATTAATATTCATATTCTTTACATGCAATACCTGAATGTTTCTGTATGTTTGTGAACAATCAGAATATAAACGGTAAACATTAATATGCATTTGCTATATTTGTGCAATACCGGGGTATGCCAATAGATGGTGACCTACTCTAGGAGAGTATATTAAGTTCCAAGTTTGTAGGGACAGAGTGTGTACTAATACAGTTGTTGTATTGGCTACATGTGTGAGACTCGGTAAATAATACATGCATACATGCCAACAGTCCCTATATGGTCGGGACAGTCCCGATTTCCTAGCAAATGACCCGCGTCCCGATGCTTAGGAAGAAAGTCACGATATTTACCCATAGAAAAAAAAGTATTCTGCACAGTCGAGTTAGTCTTCGTGCGGCTTATACAAAAGTAAGAACGCTTCATTATGTTTATTTTTACTGTCATGATGGTCGTGTTAAGTTGGTGGGATACGTCTATTATATGATAATGAGTGTTTTTTTTCGTATGACTCCTCCCATATTGAAACTGCATTGAAATCAACAAGCTGGCAAATGCCAAGAGCTCAATGGTAATTACCTACTGCAAACAGTTCAGCAGACATGGAATTCCAGATGAAGTGATATCTGACAATGGCCCACAGTATGCATCTGCAGGATTTCAACAGTTCAGCAAAGAGTATGGGCTTAAGCATAGTACAGCATTGCCTAGATATCCTCAATCTAATGGAAAGGCTGAAAAAGCCATGCAAATAAAAAGAATAAGAATTGTTAAGAAAAGCCGAAGCTGATTGTCAACATCCACATCTTACATTACTGGACTATCGCAACACACTACTGGAGGGTTTGGCATCAACAGTTCAATTACTTGTGGGACGAAGGACAAAAACCAGACTCCCCTCTTCACAGAAGCTGCTCCAACCACAAGTAGCAAGAGGAGTTACACAAAAGCTAAAAGTAAACCGAGAAAAAATAATACTACGACCGAGGGTCAAAACTTCTGAAGCCTCAGCCAGGAGATACAGTGAGGGTAAGGGAGGAGAGAATGTGGAGACCTGCTGTTGTTCTAACAAATAGCACACAGCCACACTCATGCATTGTGGAATCAGAAGGGCATCAGTACAGAAGAAACTGAAGGGATTTGATAAAGACAACAGAAACCTGAAGCAAATGAAGTGAAGCATCAAAGGAAACAAGTGGCTGAAAAAAGTGAACCTCAGGAGAGGATTAAGAACATAAGAACATAAGAACATAAGAAAGTTTACAAATGAGAGGAGGCCATTCAGCCCATCTTGCTCGTTTGGTTGTTAGTAGCTTATTGATCCCAGAATCTCATCAAGCAGTTTCTTGAAGGATCCCAGGGTGTCAACTTCAACAACATTACTGGGGAGTTGGTTCCAGACCCTCACAATTCTCTGTGTAAAAAAGTGCCTCCTATTTTCTGTTCTGAATGCCCCTTATCTAATCTCCATTTGTGACCCCTGGTCCTTGTTTCTTTTTTCAGGTCAAAGAAGTCCCCTGGGTTGACATTGTCTATACCTTTTAGGATTTTGAATGTTTGAATCAGATCGCTGGGTAGTCTTCTTTGTTCAAGACTGAATAGATTCAATTCTTTTAGCCTGTCTGCATACAACATGCCTTTTAAACCCGGGATAATTCTGGTTGCTCTTCTTTGCACTCTTTCTAGAGCAACAATATCCTTTTTGTAACGAGGTGACCAGAACTGAACACAATATTCTAGGTGAGGTCTTACTAATGCATTGTAAAGTTTTAACATTACTTCCCTTGATTTAAATTCAACACTTGTCACAATATATCAGAGCATCTTGTTGGCCTTTTTTATAGCTTCCCCACATTGTCTAGATGAAGACATTTCTGAGTCAACATAAACTCCTAGGTCTTTTTCATAGTTCACTTCTTCAAATTCAGTATCTCCCATATGATATTTATAATGCACATTTGTATTGCCTGCATGCAATACTTTACACTTTTCTCTAATAAATGTAATTTGCCATGAGTCTGCCTAGTTCTGAATGCTGTCTAGATCATTTTGAATGACCTTTGCTGCTGCAACAGTGTTTGCCACTCCTCCTATTTTTGTAATGTTTGTAAATTTAACAAGTTTGCTTACTATACCAGAATCTAAATCATTAATGTAGATTAGGAAGAGCAGAGGACCTAATACTGATCCCTGTGGTACACCGCTGGTTAACTCACTCCATTTTGAGGTTTCTCCTCTAATCAGTACTTTCTGTTTTCTACATGTTAACCACTCCCTAATCCATGTGCATGCATTTCCTTGAATCCCTACTGTGTTCAGTTTGAGAATTAATCTTTTATGCGGGACTTTGTCAATAGCTTTCTGGAAATCTAAATAAACCATGACATATGCTTTGCAATTATCCATTTTCAATGTTGCATCCTCAAAAAAGTCAAGTAGGTTAGTTAGACATGATCTCCCTTTCCTAAAACCATGCTGACTGTCTCCCAGGATATTGTTACCATATAGGTAATTTTCCATTTTGGATCATATTATAGTTTCCATAAGTTTACATATAATAGAAGTCAGGCTTAAGGTCTGCAGTTACCTGGTTCGGTTTTGTCTCCCTTTTTGTGGATCGGTATTACGTTTGCTATTTTCCAGTCTGTCGGTACAACCCCTGTGTCAAGAGACTGTTGCATGATCTTGGTTAGCGGTTTGTAAATAACTTCTTTCATTTCCTTGAGTACTATTGGGAGGATCTCATCTGGCCCAGGGGATTTGTTTATTTTAAGAGCTCCTAGTCCCTTTAACACTTCTACCTGTGTTATGCTAAAGTTATTTAAAACTGGATAGGAACAGGTCGAATGTGTCGGGCATGTTGTCCGTGTCCTCCTTTGTAAAAACTTGTGAAAAGTAATCATTTAATATATTTGCTATTTTTTTCTTCATCTATGAGTTTGCCATTTGTGTCTCTTAGACATTTAACCTCCTCTTTGAATGTTCTCTTGCTGTTATAATATTGGAAAATATTTTGGAATTGGTTTTAGCCCCCTTAGCAATATTGATTTCTATCTCTCTCTTGGCCTTTCTAACTTCCTTTTTGACTTATGTTTGCAGTTCCAAGTACTCTTTCTGTCTACTTTGTTTTTGGTCCCTTTTAAATGCTCTGTAAAGTGCCTTTTTTCGCTGAATATTTTTTTAATTGATCTATTAAACCATTTTGGCCATTTTGTTTTAGATTTAGATTTGTCTATTTTTGGGATATAATTGTTTTGCGCCTCTAGTACTACATTTTTAAAAAACAGACATCCTTTTTCTGTGGATGTTTTCTCTATTTTACTCCAATCTACTTCTGTTAGTCTCTGTTTCATACCTTCATAGTTTGCTTTTCTAAAATTGTAAACCTTAGCTTTAGTCATTACTTTTGGGGTTTTAAAAAATATTTCAAATGAGACCATGTTGTGGTCTGAGTTTGCCAATGGCTTTCTGACCTCTGTTTTAGTTATTCTGTCTTCATTATTTGAAAAGACTAAATCAAGGCATGCCTCCCCTCTAGTCGGTGCCTTGACAAATTGCGTTAGGAAGCAGTCATTTGTCATTTCCACCATTTCAATTTCGTCCGTCGTGCCCCCCATCGGGTTTTCCCATTTTATACGGGGGAAGTTGAAACCCCCCATTAGTATGGCTTCTCCTTTTCTACATGCATTTCGAATGTCATTGTATAACAGATTATTTTGCTCAGCGACTGAATTTGGCGGTCTATAGCATGCTCCTATTATTATGCCCTTTGAATTTGTGTCCATTATTCTGACCCATATTGATTCTGCATTGTTTTCTTTGACCTGATTGAACACCTGGGCTTCAAGACTATTTCTTATGTATAGCGCTACCCCTCCGCCTCTTCTGTCCTGCCTGTCTTTCCTATACAGTGTGTACCCATTAATATTATATTCTGTACCCACTAATATTATATTCATGAAGAGACACTATCCAGTTAGAATTCAGAAAGCTGAATTCTTACTGGATAGCGTCTGGGACAGAATAATCCCTGTATAGCCACTAGGGTCAGGGTAGTCCACCCCTGCACTTACAAAACACTGGAATACTTATAAAGAAGGGGAGATGTAATGATACTGTGTTAAGTTACTGGGATTCAGTTATGTCGGTGTACCTGCAATACCGGGATATGCCAATAGATGGTGCCCTATTCTAGGAGAATACGTGAAGTACCAAGTTTATATTGACAGAGTGTACTAAAGTTGTATTGGCTGCACGTGTGAGACTCAGTAAATAATATAAAGAATGATGATGTTTTATGTTTCGGAAAGCAGTTTAATTCCTTGAATCCGGCGATATTGCAACGTGTGTGCAATCTATTACACCAGGGCATATCTGGGAAGCCAGACAACTGATAGCATTTGTGTTTGGTTCTATTTTGTTCCTCACCTCCAATTGGAAATATTATACTCCCGTGCCCTACGGAAAAGCGCATCTGTGACATCAGCCAGTATCTCTGACACAGAAGACTGACAGATGCCTGATCTGTCCCCAGCTGTTGCTGGACCGCACTCGACTTGCAAAACAGAATAATTGCGGACTTCAATTGCTTAACAAGCTGTAATGCGAGTGTATTTTCATAAAGCGCGAACCCTGAAATGCCTCCGAGCAGCTGGCTTTTGAAAATACAGCTTGCCAGCTATCTGGTGTCACAAAGGTGTTTTGCGACCTGTTTTTCACTTTGCCCCTTCTGAAAATCAGGCGGATAGTTTGATCTTAGTGCAATGGTAGTGTTACATGTCATAGGTAGAAGTGCATTTAACTCAAATATGTTGTCAAATAGAAGGAACACTAATCTCAATACGGGAGCAACAGAACTCTGAATCACTCAGGATGATGACAAACAACAGGAATGAATAGTTTAATAATTCTCTCCTTCGTTGTGGCCAGTCTCACTTTAAGACCTTCGTTTCAAAACAATGCAAATTCAGGGATCTGAACTATGCTACTTCAGCATAGAAGAAAAAAAAACGAATTTATTAATGATATTTCACAAAAAAAGAAGTGATGTAAATAAATGAATTGTATTATGTTGTGTGTTATTCTTAATACTACCACTACGACTATGACTACAACAACAACAACTACTACTACGACTACCACGAAGAAGAAGAAGAAGAAGAAGAAGAAGAAGAAGAAGAAGAAGAAGAAGAAGAAGAAGAAGAAGGTTAGTACTACTAATAGTAACACCAAGTACATTTTACCCGATATTTTACTAGAGGAAAGTCCTCAATTAAATATGTCCAATTTCTTTCAGAGCATTAGTGCTTTGTCAGTAGAAGTCTTTGACTTGTGACTCACCAGATCGATATGAAAATGATTCCGTGTATACTCCATTTCAGGCATGCCAGTTTTTTGCTTTTAATCTGCAAGTATTTAACTGTATTGTAGTACCTAATGGAATTCCACAGACCCATTGTGTGCCTGAAATTGTTTAAAGAAATAAAAATAAATATAGTGTTCTAAATTCTGTTCCTTAACACTGGCAGCAAGATACTCTTGTCACATGTACTACTAGCACCAGTGCTGCCTTTTCTAGTGCTCGACAGGGTTGCCAACTATTTTTACAAAAACTCACCAATTCTTCCTAAAAACCCGCCCAAACCCAACCCAAGCAGGAGCGTAAGTTGTGACATCACACTCACCTCTGATGTTCCCCAGTGTAACAAATAGCAACTACATTATTTGCAATTTCAACTTTTTGTGTTTTATGTGCTTAATTACCAGGGATCCTCGGAATCCGTTTGCTGCGGAATAAGTTGCTGTCGGAGAGTTTTTATTTGTACACTTGCAAAAACTATGAAGGCTTTTTTTGGTTGTTTGGTAACCATATCAATACACTTCTCATATATAATCATCATCGACACAGGCAATGCTTAAATTTAGTGAACATACTTGTTCAATAAAACTGCTTCTGGCGAACGAGGCACACTGTCAGTGTCACATTCATGCTGAAACGTAGCTGCAGTTTAGTTCAGTATCCAGCGCGTTTTTACTACTCAACAAGCTGTTTAAAGATGTTGGGGGCACTCAATTTTAGCCTTTTATTTTAATTGTGGAATAACGCTGATACGAATCATACGAAAAATCATTCCTTTTCTTTAATCAAGTAAAACCTTTGAGAACAAATTCTTATTTGCAATAACGCCTGTTACCAGACTGTGCCTTTTAGAAAGTGCTCCGTTTGTAGCCCAAGGTAATAATGAAATGTACATCATATGACAAATATTGATGCGTGTCATTGTTACAATGTTTAGCAACAGTGATGTAAACACTAATGGTTGTGTATCATACAGCTTAGTATTTTGCTTAGTCATATCGTAAATATTTTAAAACTACTCAAAATATAACCAAATAAAATACCCGCAAAAATGTCCAAAACTTCTCACGTGTGACGTCAGTAGAATACGCTATATGCGATATCACCATGTTAATTTTTAACCAATGAAAATGCAGCATTTGGTTTTGACAGGCGGCCTTAACCAATCAGGACCAGAAGTCCCGCCTCCCAGTTCCGGTCATGTGTTTGTAGTCTTTAAGCAATATCGGAAGTCCCACCCTCCCATCATGTCACGTGTATGTAGTTGTTAATGCACTTTTGGAATCCGTGTTCCATGATTGTAGTTTATCACATTAAAATAGCGAATTAAACAAAGGTTTGGGGTATTCATTTTTAATTTAAATGTATTTAGAGTGAAATGGGTAAACAGGAGAATACATTGTTTTGTTATATGTGTCATTTCAGAAAATAAAATAAGCTTTTTAGAAAAATAAAAATAAGTTTGAAAACAAGGGTATACAGTTTGTTCTATTCTTTATTTCAGAAAAAAATGAGCAGTAAAATGGGTGAAAACAAAAAGGGTACGAAGTGCTGAAAAAATAAACGAGCTTGAAAACGAAGACAGTAAAATGTTAAAAACAAGTACATTACACAGAGAAGCGTGTCCGTTTAAAAATAAATAAATAAATAAAATAAAGTGTTTTATAATGAACAACGATCCGATGCTGTATGTACAGAGCTAAATGGACCTATACAGAAGTAAAGCGACACAGGATGGTCTTAAACAGAGAAGCGTGTCTGTTGAAAAAAGACAAAATGTTTAAAATAAGGAACAACCTGTTTAAGAAATGTACATACTTAACCCAACACAAATAAATAAATACATAAATAAATAAATAAAATAAAATAATAATAATGTGAGACCCTGTATACATTGTTAACATTTAAAAAAACCTTCTTGCATTACTTATTTTACACAGCTGGATGTACAAGCATGTCTAAAACAGCAGGGTCGGCTTCTGAAATGTCTGTACCAAGTGTCTTGAGTTTAAAACAGGGGTGCCCAATCCTGGTCCTGGAGGGCCGATGTCCCTCCTGACTTTTGTTGCAACTGTGCCCAAAATTACTTAATTGGACCAATCAAGCCCTTATTAGAAGCTTAATTTGTCCAATTAATCAATTTAGTGTACAGTTTAAACAAAAACCAGGAGGGCATCGGCCCCCCAGGACCAGACTTGGGCACCCCTGCTTTAAAACCTTAAAATGTCAAATAAAAAATAAAAAAGAATACACACCTTGACTATCGGCTGCTGCTATGTTAGACTTGTTACAATGTATTTACATAAACTGAAGAAAAAAAAACAGTTTTAAAATAAGATGCTACAAACCTTTTCAGTGTCAGTGCTTGTCTGTATCTGAACAAACAGAGAGAATTGCGAGTGTGGCTGCAGTTCCCCCAGGGTGCTGAGGGCGTTGTGGAAGCGCCACGCCCCTTCCTGTCACGTGATTGTAGTTTTTACAGAAGTTTTACCTAGGTTCAGGGCCATGTGTGTAGTTTTAAAACAACAGTTTTAAAGTTTTCAAGTCAATTTTGATATAAAGAAAACAAATTGTTACCGTAAAACGGTAAATAAAACTAAAGTATAGAGATGTTGTTGTATTTTTTTTTAATTTATACAATTAAAATAAGGCATATGTTGACCCAGCTGTGCAGAAAGATCAGTTTGGGTCTCTCTTGGCAATGCTGAAGAGGCCTGTAGCTTATACAGAAGTATACAAAAAACACAAAAGTTTTCAAAAGTACAGATTGAAGGATTATCATCTGAACAAAACAGTCTTTAGGCACGTATTTAAACACTTTGAAACCAGGCGTTTATGCTGAAATGCACGGATCATGAATGTATATTTAAGTTTATTTATTTTAAAGCTTCAAAACGTCAAAACAATATGGTACAAACATTGACTATCAGCGGTCATATTTTAGACAATTTCCAACTTTGTTACAACGTATTTACTTAAAGCAAAAAATTGTTTTAAAATAAAATGTGATAAACTTCGGCTGTGTCTATTCTTGTGTGAGCATGGCAGACTGAGAGAGAATTGTACAAGCGACAGATCCCCCTCATGAGCGAGGGGCTGGGGATTGCACTGGCCTGTGGTGATAGGCTAGAGGCGATAAGTACAAGAGTCTGCTGTAATTCCTTTAGGTAGAATGAGAACAGTTTTAAAGAGGGGAATGGTAAACAATTTTAAAAAGTTAATAAAATGACATAGAACACTTCTCGTTACACAGCATGTCACTCCCGTTTTAAAGTTTTTCATACATAGGACTGCATTTACAGAAAACTGCACGAAAAACTATTCCATATATCCTGTTAAAAAGTGTGCAGAATAGTGGGGTGTCTGCATAAAGAAAATAAGTGTCAAATTGGTTAACAGACCAGTAAGCTTACACGATGCATAAACCAAATAGGGAGCATTTTTCAAGAGAAACAGAACGGTGGTTGCTGACATTGAGTAGCAATGGCAAAATGAACTAGAGATTAGAGATGTGCTGGTATTGAAACTTCAACGATGATTTTAGGTTACATTATAGCGTGTATAGCTGCGCTGTCTAAGGATGCAGGGCCTGGCCCTTTGACAAGCAAGACAGCTAAAGAAGTGGACAGCGCATTTCAAAGCCTACAACATGCTGTGTCCTGCGGTGCTATCTAGAGGTTGTCCAGCCAGTTTCACAAGAGAATCGGCAATGCAATTTCGATGAACAATTGTTGGGGAGTTCTTAGCACAGGGCACACACTGTAAAACTATTATCTTTTGTTGCCCTTACACTTCACACTGTGTGTGTGTGTGTGTGTGTGTGTGTGTGTGTGTGTGTGTGTGTGTGTGTGTGTGTGTGTGTGTGTGTGTGTGTGTGTGTGCGTGCGTGCGTGCGTGCGTGCGTGCGTGCGTGCGTGTGTGTGCTAGTTATATTTTTCCAAGCTACGGTGTTCAAGAGTTTTAGCCAAGATGAAAATAACTAAACTTTAGAGATGCTAGTTGGGCCCCTCTAGCTGGGATGGCTGTTCTTGAGAATGTCCAGTTTGTGACGGTCAGCTAAGAAAATGTGGTGTTTTAAGATGCCAAGGGGCCATCCGGTTTACATTATTGTCCTTTTAGAAACGGTTTTGTGTCAATGTTCTGCAACCAGCTACTGTGTAGTATTGAAACATGTGGTGCCAGTAATTCAGTTATGCAAACTGAAATCTTTAAAAAAAACAATAAATTAAAAAAAATATTCCAATTTAGTCATCAGAAAACATTGCTTACAAAACATTTACAATATTTACAAACAGGTACTTATCCACATCCTGTGAAACGGTTCGCTTGTACTGCGCTTCCACGTTACAGGACGGATCCGCTGCTTCTTGTTATTTATTTGCAACACACACATTGTTCGGGGTGTGTGAGCACACATTTTACATTCTGTGTGCGTGCATTTTGTCTACAAACACTCACATATCCAATATTTATATATAAAGAAAACACCAACAAATACTTTGAGCAGATGTTAAGCATTTTCTTTGCAGAGAATAATTTCTGAAGGTATCCTAAATTCACATTAAGGATTTTTTCTTGGTTACAAATTGACTTGTTAAAACAGAGTGTGTAAAAACAAGGGGGTGAGGGGCTCTTCTTTAACTTGTCATCTCTCGTGGCTATCTAACTTACACCTGCCCTATCTGGAGTGTAATGCAGTCACTTGATAACCACATTCTTCACAATACAGTTTGCAGACTCTTTGACAGAGGGGCTCCTCCTCAAAGATCCTGAAAATAAAAAGCTAAAGTTTGAATGCACTGAAATGAAGGAACATAAATATCTCCCTGAGCTGGGAGGTAGTGCCACCGTTTCATTTTTACCAGGGGAATTCTAACACGACTGAAGTGAAATAGAGAAACTAGGTACCAATGTCACCTCCATAGTAAAACGTGCTTCATTTACATGATCAAATTGTATCTAATGCCCAGCTGTAAACACTATGCTGCGTGTGTCGAGATATTAGTTTAGTCCATCCTCTATGCCTACACACACTGGTCAGCTTTCAAACGCTGTAGCGTCCATGTGTTAACATGTCTGTCGATGCCTCTGACGTACATCGCACTCTTGAGATTATTAACACAAATATCCTGTGCAACACGAAGGAAAGTTCATTCCAAACACTTAACTGTTCATTCTTTATTATAAATGTAGGGATTTGTAAATATCTGTGAAAGATAAACTTGCCAGCGTCAGTGCCATACTGTCGCTGGAGGTGAAAAGCGCTCAGTGCTACTGGCGCTGGTGTGTAACACCTGTAACATGTTAAACCAGCGCTCAGTGCCGCACCGCCGCGGACCAGCAGACCATTGCAAGCTAGAAAGCCAATACAGAAAGTGCCACATGACAAGTGTTCGTGTGGTGTTTTAGCTTGCTGAAATCATCTTCTTTAGAAACTTTATTTTTATTTTTGAAGCCGCACATTGTAAGTGATATTCTGGAAGACGAGACTCCCTTTTCAAAGCACGTAGAAACAAGCAATCAGCAGCGACAGTGCTTCCCGGCAGCTTTTGTCGAAATTCTCTTTTTATATGTATTTTCTGTAAACATTAGTTTATGGATAATCTTGTTTGCTTTTAAACCAATTAAATTACATTATTTTTTACACATTATTTTTACATACACTTGCCCATTTATTCAGTTGGGTGTTATTTTTTTTTTTACTGGAGCAATCTAGGTAAAGTATCTTGCTCAAGCAGCAGCGTTCCCCATCTGGGATTGAACCCACGACCCTCCGGTCAAGAGTGCAGAGCCCTTGTTTGTTTGTTTGTTTGTTTGTTTGTTTGTTTGTGTTGGGTTAAGTATGTACATTTTAAACAGGTTGTTCCTTATTTTAAACATTTTGTCTTTTTTAAATATACACACTGCTCTGTTTAAAGCCATCCTGTGTCGTTTCCTTCTGTGTCGCCGCAATATAGCTCTGGACATGCAACCTCTACACGTGTTAACAATTCACATTTCTCCCCTTTTAAAATTGTTTTTCATTTTTAAGTAACTGCATGGCAACCTTGTTTTTACCATTTATTGCAGAGATTCGCCGTTTGGTTCTGTACCGTTTCTTATCTTCGAACAGACGTACCAGCAACACCCTTCGCACATGCCCAGCGATGCTGCTAGCCAGTGCTGGGGTTCCCCTAGTTTCTTATCTTCGAGCGACGCCCTTAGCTCCTGCAGGGCACAGATTAGTGTACAGCAGTGTTCTCTTTCCCGCAGACACATTTAAGGTTTGTAGTATTTTATTTAAAAAAAATATATATATTCTTTAAGCAAATACATTGTAACAAAGTTGGAACTTGTGCTTAGGTCTAAAGCTATGTAAAATACGTTTTTTTAAAATGTTAACAATGTCTACAGGTTCTCACATCTTACTTTGTTTTATTTATTTATCTATCTATGTGGTAGTTAAGAAGTGTTTTAAACTGTTTAGCACGTTTTTAGTCTTTTTTCAACAGACACGGTTCTCTGTTCTCTGCAGGTTTTAACAATTCACATTTCTCTGTTTTTAAACGGTTTTTCATTTTTAAGCACATGCATTGTAAACTTGTTTTTAACATTTTACTGCTCATTTTATTTTCAAAACGTGCTTTATCTTTTCAACATTTTATACATTTTTGTTTTCCCTTTTTACTCATTTAATTTTTTCAACACTTGATACATTTTAGTTTTGACGGGAGGGTGGGACTTCTGGAATTGCTTAAAGACTACAAACACATGACCGGAACTGGGAGTCGGAACCTCTGGTCGATTCTGATTGGCTAGGGGACCTGTCAAAACCAAATGCTGCATTCTCATTGGTTAAAAATTAACATGGTGATAGCACATATAGCGTACACTACTAACATTATGTAAAATAATATAACATGCTGTTATTAATAAAGATAAATACAACTAATTTGTGTTCTATTTTTCTTGCCATCAGATTATGTAGTGTACATTTTGTAATTTGCATTTGCGTTATATATTATTGTGTCAATTGCTACAAACATTCAGAGTTATGTAGCCTACGCATCAAGCGCATGCTAGTATACTCTTAGAATAAAGAGTTCTATAACCTTTTAAGGTTCTTTGGCGTGCTTCATATATGGAACCCTAAAAGTGTCTATATAGAACCATTTCAGATGGTTCGTTTAACACCAGATACGCATGCCAGCGTCAGTGACACACTGTCGCTGGAGGTGAAAAGCGCTCAGTGCTACTGGCGCTGGTGTGTAACACCTGTAACATGTTAAACCAGCGCTCAGTGCCGCACCGCCGCGGACCAGCAGACCATTGCAAGCTAGCAAGCCAATATAGAAAGTGTCACATGACAAGTGTTCGTGTGGTGTTTTAGCTTGCTGAAATCATCTTCTTTAGAAACTTTATTCTTATTTTTGATGGCGCACATTGTAAGTGATATTCTGGAAGACGAGACTCCCTTTTCAAAGCGCGTAGAAACAAGCAATCAGCAGCGACAGTGCTTCCCGGCAGCTTTTGTCGAAATTCTATTTTTATATGTATTTTCTGTTAACATTAGTTTATGGATAATCTTTTTTGCTTTTAAACCATTTAAATTGTTCCAAAAAAACCCCAAAAAAGACTATTCTATAGTCCATTCATTTTAATTCCGTACATGGTCTTGTTGTACTAGTGCTAAAATATACACTCCCTTTTTTCTTTATATATTTACCCGAAACCTTGCTTAATATAATTTTAGGAAATGACATGTCAGCACTGTGCTTGCATCCAGAGCACGTCTGCCGATGAAAATAAAAATACGGCTAAAAACAAAACAGTATTCGCTTCAACAGAGACAGTCAGTAGCGTAAAAACAAACAAGCTAAATGCTCCGCGTCTGACTGTACAGTTTGACATTTGAATGTGCCGCCCCTGCTTGTTCTGCGATGCTCAGCCAATAGGCAGGGACAGGACGTTGAAAAGAATTGTGGGAAATGTTGTTTTAAGACCTTGAAATATACCTTTGCTTCTATGCCTGAGCCCACATTTCCCACAATTCTTTTCAACGTCCGGGGTAGATGTTTTTTCGAGGCAACTGATCAATGTCTGATTCTGTTCACATTGTATACAGTATTGCAACAAAATTACTTATTGATCATTGTCATATACCAATTGCTATTGTAAAATGCGTGCATCATAGCTATAACAATATTGAAATACATAATCTTACTTTTTTGGGTTGGCTTCAATCCGTTTCTTTTTTTACACTATGTACAGTTAGGAGGCTGTGTGGTCCGGTGGTTAAACAAAAAAGTCTTGTATCCAGAAGGTCCCCGGTTCAAATCCCACCTCAAGCACTGACACATTGTGTGACCCTGAGCAAGCCACTTAACCTCCCTGTGCTCCGTCTTTCGGGTGAGACGTAGTTGTAAGTGACTCTGCAGCTGATGCATAGTTCACACACCCTAGTCTCTGTAAGTTGCCTTGGATAAAGGCGTCTGCTAAATAAACAAATAGTATGTGCGTAATAAACCCAATCGGGCCGTGATAATGACAACCCTAGGCTGTGCTGAAATAAATAATGTGGTTTTCTGCTGTAGTATGTGCAGCTTGGCAGGATAGCCGAGTAGTCTAAGGCGCCAGACTCAAAGACTCTGTATTTCCACAGAATTGTGTGTTCTGGGCTCAAAGTGGAGGCGTGGGTTCAAATCCCACTTCTGACTTTTCAATTTTATTTTAAAGCATACCTTAAGTTTGTCGCGTGATACAAAAGCAAATTTTGGCATTTTTGCATTGCCTGCCTCGTCAAACAAACTCGAGCCACAGCACACAGCGCTGCTGCATCGGGACACAGAGATGTATTTTAAAGCGACTGAATCAACGAGCTGAGACTACTTTTTGAAGAAATTGAAAACATGCCTCTTGTCGAAATATTTGCTATTTAGTTAATTTATTTATTTTTTGAATTTGCAAATCGCAGACTACATTGCCAACAATTTGAATTGATCATATCAAGCTGCGATGTAGCCTATGAGAATCGCTGGCATAATTCAGGGGGAATTAGCTCAAATGTTAGAGCGCTCGCTTAGCATGCGAGAAGTAGCGGGATCGATGCCCGCATTCTCCAAATAGTTTTAATGTATCTGCGTATTTAGTCCCAACGCATTATGGAGATACATACAGTGTGTCAATTCTTTGTAACAGAGACGTCCGCCCTACATCTGTATTTTAAAGCACAGTCTCCTAATTTGTAATATTCCCCAGGCTGAAAAACTGCAGTGCGCCCTCCATCGTATGCCTTCCGAGAAGCACAAACGGAGTTTTTTTTTATATATTTTTTTTTTAGCAATGGAAGAGTTTGTGTTATTTGGGAATAAATATAAATGGCTTGAAGTTTGCTTGCATTGGTTTGAATACATGTAATTGTGATTACAGACTTTCCTGCCCAGTGTTGCTTTCTTCTTAGATGTGGTCTGTTTCGGCTTTCTGCTCCCTCGATCACGTTGTGCAGCATCTCCCGTATGCTTTGGTGGTTTAACAGGTTGGTCTCTGTGGTGCAATCCGTTAGCGCGTTCGGCTGTTAACTGAAAGTTTGGTGGTTCAAGCCCACCCAGGGACGATGCTTTTTGCATTTCTTAATCCCATTAGAAGATGGCACTGTAATATGTTATTATTTCCTCCAATTACACTGAAGAAGAAAATGTGTTCTGTTTTTTAGTTCAAAATAATACAAAACAGAAAAATATTCTGGCTGTTTGCCGAAACCCGGGATCGAACCAGGAACCTTTAGATCTTCAGTCTAACGCTCTCCCAGCTGAGCTATTTCGGCTTGACAAGCCTCCTTTCTCGAGATAACATTGTTTTTTTAGAAAAGTTGTAATATAATTAAGTACATTTCTAAACAATCCGCTAGTAACATATATAATCTCAAAGCGCTATAATTTATTTCAGCTCTTATGAAAGACAAGTATCCTTGCGCATTACATCATCCTTGATTGCGAAATGTAATATTAATTAATTCTGTATTTGTAATTAAGAAATGCAGCTACATTATAATTATTTATGAAAGATTATAAAAATCAAACACTGCTACCATCTCCTGTGTGGAATTTCATAGAAAATTGCGCTAAAAATTTAGCAGCTTTATTCCTATAGTTTTAATGGTAATGCTGACAATCCTTTATCAAGTTCACTGTACCTGTGTATTTGCATGGTCCAGTATAAGAAGATACGATTTTTCTGGAGTTCTTGGTTGCTCAGTTCAGCACCAGTCATCAGAGCTGAAAAACAACAGCAATAGGTACCTGGTATGGTAACTGGACCACATATCATTTATATCAACTGACTGTTTTCCTCGAAATATTATAATGCCAGTATTTGATATGTGTATACTAGAACATTCATTATATAGCACCCAAGTTTAAATCACACCATCAGTTATAAAAATGCATTGTAATAGATAATGAAATTAGCACTGAAAGGGAGACCTATAAAGTAGTTATAATGTGAAGATCATTATTTTTATAAGCATTGATTCAAATTCGAACTTACATGGTTGAACCTTCTGGGGCGATACCAGCTTATAGATTACTTTGTATCAGTCAGGCTGAGTCTGCCATCAGCCTTTCTTCTAAACAAGGGTTCCATCTGAACCTGAAAAAAGAGCATTTGTGACAAAATAGCAAGGTTGCAGTTAAACAAAAGACTTCAATTAAACAAATAGCCTAAACACAAAATAGTCACAATGGCCAAATAAAAGGTTTCTACACAAAACAACAAGAAATCAAAAAGGGGTTCACTGGGTGAAAACAAATAAACACTACTATACAATGACAAAAGGGACTTACTGTTGAAAAAGAGAGATTATTTTTTTTAAAAAGCATGGAGTATCCATGTTCACATTTTTTAAGTATTGCTTTCAAAACAAGATCATTTTTCAATGAAACTAAATTAGACTTAAAAACCTGAAGTTAAATACAGTACTATAACGTTCATGGATACATAATTAAAAATAAATGATAGAAAAACACAATGTATCCGATACTATCAATGTACAATGCACTATTCTGGTACTATAATGCAGTACCATCATGATAATATGATTGTCCTTTTTATTTCTAAGAAGTATCCTGGTATCTACAGTATAATGCAACACTACACCACGGTACTATATGGTACTATTTATTTTACCATGGTACGATTTCTGTTGTCCCGGATACAAGTATTACAGTAACATTATAACGGAGAAATGTATTAAATATAATTGCGCTTTGGATAAAACAGTCCCTCAAACAAGTTTCTAGCTGTTGTAAATATTACATTTTTTTAACACTCAGAACTGACACCTATTGTAAAAATGTCAATACGAACATATATTATTATTGCCATTTTTTTTTTAATTTTTGGTGACTATACGTACAGTACTAGTGACAATTAAAATAATACTGTAATAAAATTCTTCCCTTCAGATGATTGTATTTCGAAATAAACCAAAAGTCTTCACGATTCAATAATCTCCCGCCGTTGAGAACGCGCAGGATTCCTGGGAGTTCTACGAGATCTGATTGGATAATTCCGTCACTTCATTCGTGGTAGCTCTGCGAAATCTGATTGGCTCGCTCCTGGTCAATTCTTGGTAGTGACACGGGCTATGATTGGTCAAAGCTACCAAGATATTCCCAAGATTGCAGATCGGGTGGGAGGGAGAGCTGGCCGGGCTGGGGAGCGCACAGAAATGCACAGCTGAACAGAACACCCCCCCTCAGACATGTGCTGTCTATTCACGGGAACACACCACTGAACCAGTTAGTTCAGATGATCGCTGGATACACTATAAACAATCTGACAATTTCACAAATAAACCCGTTTGTGTTCAAACCTATGAGAGGTGGAATGTAACAAAAATGTGAACTTCAAAAGCCGGAGCGTCAAACATCAACGACAAAGTTCAACATTTGAATTGAAATAACAGCTGTCAAATAGACAAAGCACAACACTCGAAGATAAAATGCCAAATTGAAAATGCTCAACACACTAATTGAATGAATTATACATAAAATAATGAATGTAATTAAGCTCAAAAATTGAAATGGGAACTTGAAATCTTAAATAAATTGATTACAATTCAAATTTCCAGCACGCCATCCGATTTGTGTTTAGTCTGTTCTAAATCAATACTGCGCGTTGTATTTCAGGTTAAGCGCTGTGCTTTCCATTTGTCACTTGGTCATTCTATTCCCCGGGACTGCCCCTGTCATGGCAAATCTGACATGCGAAAGAGATGCTTTGCACTGTTTCTTAAATCAAGTGGCCTCAAATAAATTGTTTACATTAATGTCTGCTTAGCCTACCTATCAGTCTGGTGAAATTGTAAAAATGTGTAATTGACTTGTGGATGTTCACATCAGAACTCGAGCTGTCATTCTCGTCCCCTCAAACTGGCGCAGGCAACACATCTGCCTGGATTCCTGCATGATATAAATGTGTTTCTTCATTTGCGCGGCCTGCTTTTTATTATTCATTGGGGTTTGTTTACTACATGCCTCCATAGCTGAGCCTTTAATCAGACAGTCCTTGTAGGTGACAGTCCAGTTTGATCTGCACGTACTTCTGCCAAACTTCAATTCAAAGTACAATCTTCTAAATGGGTTGTAATATAATTTAAAAAGCATTATTATTATTATTATTATTATTATTATTATTATTATTATTATTATTATTATTATTATTATCAGTTTTAATTAACGTACTGATTGCAAATTAGAGGACTAATATGAAAGAGGTGCGTGCATCAATTGCAGCTAATTAGATCCCATTAGCACCTGAACCTCTTTATAACCCCATTGCACTCTAAGGAACCCCAAACTCAGCTACTGACGGGTTTGTTTTTATTATTGTTTCTTTATAACGGTGAAAGTTCACGGTCGGGGCTGCCTTGGATTTAATGATGCCGTGTTGTCTTAGATTTGGGTAATTGTTGATCTTTTCTCTACTTTAGAAACGTTCATTTTATTGTGTGTTTCTCACTTGCGTGTTTTTTTTTTTCCAATGCAGAATAACATTGCTATTAGCAGTGTTAGTCACAGAAGTTTGGACGCAAGTTTGTGCCCCTCTAGGTACGATAACGGTCGCTTCAGCACAACAGCTTTCAGCTTCCTGTTTATTTGCCGGTTGTGTGTTTTCAAGTATCGTTGTCTTCTACAGGCTCGGTGAGGACAGAATGTCAAGGGAGTGTTATGATGATGATGTTGGAGAAGTCTTTTGTTGGAAAGTATTTTCGCATCAATGTGATTGGTGAGTGATCATTTTTCTTGAATGGAAAGCTTTTGATGTACAAAGCCTGTTGACTCGTAATGTAATAACCTGAATTAAATACAGAGCACTCCTGCGCTGTATGACAGCAACCAGGCTTTGTTTTTTTTAGGATGCAGGGTATGAAAGGCTCTTGCCTTAGTTTTAGAAGCATGTTGCTGATCTCGCTAAGTAGACCTGTGCTGCTACAGCCTTAGTCAGATTTGTTGACTGCAAGTGCGCAGAAATAGACATCATTTACACTAAACCCACTGTTCCAAATGGGCGTATAATTCTACTTGTATGAATCGTTTTTATAAAATTGCATTTAGTAGATGGACTAGTTATGACAATTTCAATAAGTAGATGGAACGGGGCGGTCGGGGTGTTCACTTTGTTATATCTCTACCTTGCTTGATCACGTGTACAGTTTAAGGCCAACTGAATTTTTTCCCATAGACAATAAGGGGGTGCTTGTATCCCTCTCTCCAAGACTGGCTGCACAGTGTGGATATAGCTTAACCGTTGACTTCTTGGGAAATGCCAAGTTCCTTGCTTCTGTGCTGAGCTGCTTTGCTCAGAACACAGTGAGTCATCATTTTATTTCTTGTAAACTTGTTTCTAATGGTGATATGCTGGGACTAATTTTAGCCTTTGTTTCCAGAATGAGACGTACAAGCTGACAGTACAAATCAGTGTCTTCTCAAACAGTGCTATGACTTCATCTTCCTCCTATGTTCAGAGCATGACATGCCACTATTCTCCATGGGCAGAGAGGGAGATTCTGTGTGAAAGAAACTACATGGAGGTAAGGGCTGTCGGGATGTGATAATGCTGTTCAGTATAACTTGTTGGGTTGTGTGGGTATTTAATTGTCACTGCAGAAGTACTTCACTCATGACTAATGTGAATTCTCTTTAGGTTTCTGTGAGAAGAGGGGTGCCACTCATTGAGCCAAACTTTGTTCAAGATGATCCTGATTGGTCCCTTGCGTACCCAGAGGTAGAATCATGTGACTTTGCATTTGCTTCATTCATGTCCCCTTGGTCTTGCCTATTGAAGTTTACTCTACTGTCTCGTCTAGAGGAAGCAAAATCTAACGGCCCCCTTAACTTTAACCTGTCTCCCAAGAGGGTGGCCATATTGGAATTGTGTGACATTTAAGGCATTGGCTTTGCATACATGTATTCTGTGATTGCTTTGATAGAAATTGATTGGAGAAATTAACCCTTTCTTGTTGGTGTAAGCCTTGTATTTCAACCACTGAGGTAGTGGCTTCATATGTGCAGGGTTATAAACCCTTCATGCTAAATGTGTCCTGATTTACCTTTTTGAGGACTGCTGCATAGGTGCAATTTCAGGTATTGTCCTAAAGTTTGGTACACTGATGTATTAAGGTGCAGTACAAATGAATGGCTGTAAACTCTGCCTGTATCGGATCCAGACAACATGCTTTCACATAGGCTTTCGTACGCAGTTGTATTTGAGGATTTACTCTGTTCTATTAGAGATGCCCGGTGAACATAGAACAGTTTGAGTGATACATTGTTAAACTTTCACCTTTCAGTTTTAGTTCCTGTTTATTAAACAAGCCATTTGTGACAAATCCTTTAGACTGGGGATGCTTTGTGTTCAAACTCCTTATTCTAATTAGGTTTTTTTCTTTGCTAGGCAACTGCTGCTGACAACAGCATCTGGAAAATTGTGTTCCATCTCTCAGCAAATAGAAAGACAACTATGACTGTTGCTCAGGCCATGACAAATGGCTATGGCATAAACACTACACCAACTCGAATTCTGGTTAGAGCTGCATACAACTCCACAGAAAGCCAGCCTCAGGTGGTAAGTAGTCTAGGCTTCATTGTTGTCTAGTACAGTATATCCAGACTATGAAGGTAGATTTAATCTTGCTTTTGTTTTAGTAAAAGTTCCCCCTCCCCTCCAACAGATCCAAACTGTACCAATGGCTGTGCTAAGATCAACCACCTTTTATAAGCAAAGATGGATGGTCATGATGGTGGACACTGCAGTTACATGTCCTACTGGTGAGTAAGCTTATGGAGGGCAACGGTGCTCAAGAACTATTCTAGGTTTAAGTATGAATATTCTATACCAAGTCTATGGTGTTCTTTTCTGTCAGATGGAACAGCCTTCACAGAACAGATGATTACATGGAATGTTCCCCGTGTTCTGCCTCCTCTTGTTCCGACACCACAAATTACTACCCTTGATGTCCAAATGGGAGTTGATGGCCGCAAGCTTGACCCTGCAACGATTCATAGTAGAGATTATAAACTGGATGTCAGTCCCCAGCTAATCACTGTAAAAATTCCTGTGGGAGCTGTTGGTGGATATTACAAGGTATGTAGAAGTTCAACATCTTCTAAATCCTTCTCATTTTAAAGCTTTCTTCCTAAGATGCTTCTATGCTTTCAGAGCCATGTATTGGACAACACCTATGTGATCTCTTACTCTATTGAACCAATGCTGGAGCATACCTGGCAAGATGGGCCTGAGAAGACCAAGTACACAGTACTTCATCCAATAACCACTCCTTTCATGCCTCGGCCACCAGTTGTCACAAACCGTATGTAGAACCGGTCCACATGCAGTAAATCAAAGGGATTTGTTGCAGTGCTCCACTTCATATCCTTCATTTTAACTGCATGTTTTAATTTCAGACACTGTTCCTAAAGCCAGAGTGTTCAATGTGACCCTGGGGACATTCCTGCCTGATGTGGAGCTGGTCAAAATTATAGTTGGACCAGAGACGTTAACTGTGCCAGAAGCCAACCTAAAAGGTTATAATGTCCAGGAGCATGTCTTTCCCAATGGATCCAAGACCTACACTCTCCAGGTGCCATTTGAGGACCCCAATGTGAAGCAAAAGGTAACATCCCACCTGTTAAACCATCCTATTGCCCTTTGAAAACACTTGCTTCCTGTGGACGTTTTGCTTGCTGTTTGACTTTGGGTTTAATACTACAAACCCTTTCTCTTTCAGGTAACTCCTCCAGACACCAGAACCTACATTCTGCCCCTGACCTACTTGCTGAAAATAGTGCCAGAGAATACACCCTTTACTCATCCTGCTGTAGTCGAAGCCATTCTCAAAGACATCAGTAAGTGCCTGACTGTGGTCTACAACTACCTTTTTCTAACCAATCCAGTCCATTGCCGTGACAATTCCTCTTGCAGTTCCACCTACAGTAACTGGCTACTGTGATGGTGCTGCATTCTATACCATGGTAACATATGGCAACATGGGTCGCAACTGGATTCCTTTTGTGGGCTCAAGAGAACTTGGTGGAAGTCTGCTTGCCCTGTACAAGTATAATGCCAACTCTACCAATTTCTGGATGACTGTGCCATACAATTCAGTTGATGCCACATATGAAGTAAGTGATGGAACTTTAAAATGTGTGTTAGCTGTTTTGGGTTCAACACATTACTGACCTGATGTATTGTCACTGTAGGTGATCAGTTCTTCAGGCATCAGAAGCAGGCTTGACTTGACCTTGAAGGATATTGGGACCATGGTTGTGGTGGCTGACTTCTCCCTGTCCTGCAGTTTCCCTACAAAGATGATTGGTAACTCTCCTGCGAACAAAGCATTCTTTAGAATAGCTGCTTTTGAGATTGGAAAAAGGCTGCATGAAGTGGTATTGAAGCTATAATCTGTTTCCTTAACCTGGCTCCAAATGCTGTGTTTCAGATTGCTTCACCAATGGAACTATGGCAGCTCTTGCTGTGAAAGTGGAATCTGTCCCCAGCTTGTCTCCAAGTCAACTAACTCTGAGGGATCCAAGTTGCCGGCCTCTTCAGTCTGATGCTATCAATGCGGTTTTCTACTTCAATGTCAACTCCTGTGGCACAACTAGAAGGGTTAGTATTGACACATTTAAAACCATATTATGAGGAGGTTCAACATATTGACAAGGTGGCCCCAACACCCCTGGATCAGTCTGGGGAGCCATGGTGACCTGTGTTTCTATCCGCTGAATTACTTGCATGAATTGTGGACATCTGAAGGATGCCACCTTTGTATTGAACTGCTTGTCCAGTTGACAAAGGCGTTGTGACACATGACTCTTGGTTATGGCATTGCATGTGCTGCCTAGAGACCTTTGGGTCAATAGCAGTGAACTGGAAGGAGCGTACTTACTGGGGATGATCCCGTGGTGAGGCCGGGACTAAACTAATACATGAGTTGATACCAATTGCAGCTCAAGAGTCACCAGCTGTGTATTCAAATGTGTATTTGCAACAAATCCAAAATAACTGCTGTTGCCCTCCTAGAGTTTACTAAAACAATACCATATTAGTCTAGCAGTTTCTGTAGACAGGCTTGAGGTATCATACTAACTGTAACAATCATGAGGTCCCGTAAAAGTGTTCAATTATGAAATTGCAATATTCATTACCATTTTTATTTTTTAAATTGTGAAATTGGTACTAGGTTAGTACACAGCTGGGGATGATCCAGAGTACCATATTAGCTAGTCTGCAACTTGGTATGCAGCTCCATACTAAATCTACAAGTTCATTGCAACCTGGGTCTTTGATTTCTCTTCCAGTTTGACAACAACCTCCTGACTTACGAGAATGAAGTGCTGTTCACATCTTACCGGTAAGGATTGCAATCAAAGTGAGTATCCTTGTGGTTGATGCTGAAACTCTGCTAACCCCATCTCCTCTTTCCAGGTTGAGAGTTGCCTGTCACTATCTGGTCAATGACAGCAAGGTAGTACAGTTCTTGTACCAGAATAATCCTGCACCTGTAGTCCAGCCTGGCTTGGGTGACCTTGCGGTCATCATGCAGCTTGCATTGGGTAGGACTTGGCAATTGAAATAATATAGATGCTCTAGTAGCATGTTTCCACCTATAAAATTCTCCCTTGCATCTCTGCAGATTCAACCTACAACGACTTCTATGGAGCTCAGGATTACCCTGTTGTGAAGTACTTGCGAACACCCTTGTATTTTGAGGTAGAGCTCCTGTACAGCAGGGATTCACAGGTTGAATTGTTTTTGGAGAACTGCTGGGCAACCTATTCTGCTGACAGGAATAGCTCTCCAAAGTGGGATGTTGTTGTGGACAGGTAAGATGCTGGAATATGATATTGCTGCTACAAAACCTAGGAAATGGAGTTGTGGCTGATGTGCTCCTGACCTACTTTCTCTTTCTAGCTGTGAGAACTCTGCAGATGAGTACTTGACCATCTTTCACCCAGTCTCCAGCAATGCAAGAGTGCTGTTCCCTTCCCATCTGAAGAGGTTTGAAGTGAAAATGTTTTCATTCACAAGCGGCCGGGATGCACTGAAAGGACAGGTAAAGTGGAGTGTTGATATGGGGATCTTATACCACAATGCTTGGTTTGGATTGCTTTGCAAGCAGCAAATGGTCACTGTGCTCACATCTTTAGTGAGTTGGAATGAAAACCTATAACTGCACATTTGCAAGAAACACTTACTATGATGCAATATATTTGTTTTTCAATTCAGTAATCCTCATTGGATGATGGTCCTGTCTGATCTATTGATGCTTGTTTTACTTGACAAGGTGTGCTGTCTTTCAGATTTACTTCCACTGCAGTGTTGTGATATGTGATTCAAACCGGCCATCAGACAGCCTCTGTAGCAGACGGTGCATTCCAGGGAAACCGAGGCTTGGTAAGAGCTCTGCTTGAGAGGGGGACGACGACATTTTGCATGCATTTTTGTCCATTTGTTTTGATGGACTCCTAATTCCTCCTGTAGGTCGCAGTGCTGAAGGGATGGATGGTGGTGCAGTAAAGGCATTGGTGTCTTCTGGCCCAATTGAGCTGAAGAGAGATGGATCCCTTCACTTTATGCCTAGAAGCGGTAATATGCATGATGTGAACACAATTGCAGTTCAAGTGAAATATATAACTATCTCTTTATATTCCACTAACTATTTCTTTCTTCTCTTGCAGGCCAATTCAATGTGTCGTCCCTTCTGGGAGCTGCAATGGGTGTGTGTCCAGTGGTTGTCTTTGTAGCTGGAGTTGTATATTTTTGGAAAATGCCCAAACGTGTGTATTGATAAATAAAAATCTTGCTTTTAAAGACTTTTTTGGATTGTGTGTTGTTTTTATTTTTTTGGTGGGTGCTTGACTAATTCTACATAGATTATATAGAGTGTCGGAATGGCCATGTTAATGGGATTCTCTCCTCTTACTGCATTGAATGCTTTGCTTGTTTCCTGATCAGGCCATTCTCAATATGGAGTGTTATTCAAGGACCCTTCATTAATTCACTGAGTGAACCTGGGGGCAAAGACTTTCCTTCTCCATTGAGTTGTAACCCTCTTTTTATGTTCCTTTTTGCTTTGACATGCTGCTTTCAGTATGCAAGTTTAGGGTGAAATTATCAACACTCCTTTATATATGTATATATATAAACCTTGTTCTAGCATCACAAAAAGTGTGTAGATTTATATGGTCTGATTGCTTGGTGGTTTTTTTTATGAATACAAGTTTGTATTCATTTTGTTCACTGAGATTAATACGTCTTTTACTGAAAGTGGTCCCTGGTGAGAGCTCCAAGTAAGGTATTAGTTTAACTTCTTCAGTTTTAACACTATAGAAATGAGGTTGTGTGTGGTTTTTTTTTTTTTTTTTTTTTTTTTTTAAGTAATTTGAGTTACTGGTTAAACAAACCACTACTTGGCAACATGTTCTCTTCATGTTTGTTTTGACTGGTTTATATAGTCTGTTACTGGATAAACTCATTTTACGAAACACGTTCCGTAACAAACCGGTACACCCGATGTGGGGAATCTTTAGATCCGCGCAGCAGTCTGAACCAGAAGTTCCATTCTTTGAGCTGTTCGGTAAAACAGGAGAATTAACATATCTATGAGAGAGCTGAGATATTGGAACTGAATTCACTACACCCGCTGGCAACCCCTTGTGTAATGTGTTTATACTATATAGAGGACACTGAGTTTGATGCAAAACTCGAGCAGCCACATTCATATTATTAAACCTGCTATCAGACTCTCCGGCGCCATCACTCTGAGTGCTCTTTGAAACAGACTGGGTTTGTATTTATATTGATGTTGGGTTAATCAGAGATGATTATCGGCGGCCCGTCTGTAGTACTACCGGAGATTTTAATTGCACAGTTTGTACCGCTCTGTGCAGCGCCGTACCGTTTGTAACACGGTACGTGAACTGCATTCTGCTAAACAAAACATCACAGCAGCAGCAGCAGCGCCATCTACTGGACAAAACCCAGACATACACGTTGAAACAATGATCCACTTCAATATCTACAAAGCCTAAACAAGAAACTATTAGCGAAGCCCCGAAAAAGAAAATATTATACAAAACAGTTTAAAATCAAATATTTAATTGTTAACCTAACCATTTTTAGTTACTGTAGAACTACTTCTCTCAGTGAATTATTAAAATAAGGTTTAAAGTCTTCATTTGTCAACAACACCACACTCCTAGACCCATTTAATAATAGCAATAATACACTCCAGGGTCTGTGTGTTATCATGAGATATATCACCACTTCCTGGGCGGTTCAAGAACTCGACTTCGTCTAGTGTCTCCCAACGCACCCAAGGCATGGTGATATTACCTCATGATAACACACACACCCAGTCGTGTATTACTGCTTCATTAATGTAGTCATTAGGTTTATATGTCACATTCCTTTGTTGTCACTGTATTGATTTAGATATTCGGGTTGGATACCTCAGAAGCCAGCGGAACTCCAGCGTTTCTCCGACAACCACTGATAACCCCTCCCGTGATGATCGGCGCTGCCATGACAACCCATGACATCACCCGCACAAGTTACAACACGGCGAGTCATTTTTTTGTAGCACAGTATTAACGTGTTATTGTTTTCACAAAATAACATCAATAAGATTATCAGATCACCTGCTAGTGTGTACTAAACAAAACCTCAAATATCAGTGAATTGATACAGAGACAAGCCGTGGCACCAGCAAGAGATACAAATGAAATTAATAAATAAATTACGACATGAAACAGAAATACATGTGGGTGTATTTTAATCAAAAATCCATGATCCATAATTCTGATTATAATCCCACAGCTAATTATTTACAAATTATCAATTTCTATGTTTCTCTGAGTGCTAATGTGGTGTACATATTAATGGATTTTAGAAATCATCTATACTAGTCTGCCCCTCAAACAGTTTTAAATATAATTTAGATTTAAATGGCAGGTAGTATATAAATCAATTTCTAAAACAGGTCGCATTTTGTAATTTAAATAGGCCTACGTATGAGCTACCAAAACGTATTTTTGTTTCATGTCGTTATTAATGTATTTACTTATTTATCTGGTTAAACTTGAATCCAGCCTTACATTTTAACTTCTTGAAGTTACCACAGCATGTCTGTGTATGAATTACTGACGAGTAATATTTGTGATTTGATTACTCTAGCAGATGAACTGATAATGTATGGATGTTATTTTGTGAAAACAAGACAATATTAAAAAAGAAATACTACAACATTAAATAAATAAATAAATTATACACCAAACTGTAGAACATTTGTTTAGTCTTTATCATAACAAATATGCATATTATAAATATGCACTTCTTTTAATTTGTTGGAAAACGGTCTGGAACTGAAGTAAAGTATTTAAAATATGGTTATCTTCAAAATTAAAATGCCAGCAACGGTGTGTTAATTTAACGAAGCGCCTAACGCCGCTCGGAACGTTCGCATTTTTAAATCCTAACGGTCTCTGCTCAGCTGAGTGGAATGTTCACGAGCCGGTTGCCTAGCAGCGTCTCCCCCTCCTTCTCTGCCCTGCCCTCTCGCCCTCTCTCGTTGCTCCAGCTAGGAGTTCAAATTTATCTTCATTATATTAGCGCAACTCTTTACTAACTTTTACAAATTAGCTTATTGGAGGCTTCGTGTTTTCAAGATGGTTCTGGTGCAGTCCGGGCAGACTGACTGGAGCATCATTACAGTATAGCACACTGCTCTTTTTAATGCTAAATATGTATCTGGTATTCTAAGTATTATCTACAATTAATAATTCAGCTATATTCATATTCATAATGTAATACAGTATTAAGACAGGCTCCAGTATTATAAATAAATAAACACGCTTTAAGAGAAACAGCAGTGATGTTTATTGTCCATTCACATACATTCTCTATATGTTTCTACATTGTGGTTGCACAGGGACAAGGGACTCAGTGATGTTTAAAAAAAATACTAGAGCCTACAATTAACCAATATAGAAAGGAAGGGGGGAGAAATGTATTGCCTGTGTGCAGTACCTTACACTTTTCTCTATTAAATGTCATTTGCCATGTGTCTGTCCAGTTCTGAATGCTGTCTAGATCATTTTGAATGACCTTTGCTGCTGCATCCAGGGCGACTTATAGTCGTAAACCAAAATACATTTCAAGAATCACAGTACAGTATTAATACAATTAAGAGCAAGATAAATACAATGACTTTGGTTCAAGCAAGTACAAGTATGACAAAATACAATTCAATAACGAAGCAGATAACAGTGTCAGTGATAGTTACATCAGGATATAATTAAATACAAAATACTATAGTTTAAATAACACTTGACAGATTAGAGTACTCTCAAGTACAGGATTAGATGTAGTAAAATAGGGGGCAGATAAGAGCAAGTAAAGCACATTTAAGGAAGAGTGATAAGTGTCCAGAGGGAAAAACAGAGGAGTTCTACAGGTGCTGTCTGAAGAGGTGAGTCTTGAGGAGGCACCGGAAGGTGGTCAGGGACTGGGCAGTCCTGACATCTGTAGGAAGGTCATTCCACCACTGCAGGGCGAGGGTGGAGAAGGAGCGAGTTATGGAGGCAGGGGAGTGTAGAGGAGGTAGAGCCAGTCCTCTAGTGCAGGAGGAGCGGAGAGGTCGAGTGGAGGTGTAGGGAGAGATGAGGGTCTGGAGGTAGCTGGGTGCAGTCTGGTCAAGGCATCTGTAGGCTAGTACAAGAGTCTTGAACTGGATGCGAGCGGTGATTGGGAGCCACTGGAGTGAGCGGAGCAGTGGGGTTGCGTAGGAGAAGCGAGGCAGAGAGAACACCAGGTGAGCAGCAGAGTTTTGGATGAGCTGGAGCGGACAGGTGGCGGACGCAGGGAGGCCAGCCAGGAGGGAGTTGCAGTAGTCTAGACGGGAGAGTACCAGGGCCTGGACCAGGAGCTGGGTGGCGTAGTTGGTGAGGAAGGGTCGGATTCTTCATATGTTGCTCAGGAAGAATCGGCAAGTGAGTGTCTGTGGCAATGTGCCCTGCCCCTGTGTGCATTTGTGTGTTATATGTTGTATGTTGCATGCGTGTGTTAATGTTGGTGTATAGTCATTGGTACACGAGATATAAACGGGTCTGTGTTTCACGTGTGATTTAAAAAGGTAGATTTGTATTTAGGCACGAGGAGGGCACAAATCACTTCACGTGCTGGTTAAATGTAATATGTGAGCACGGGGTTGCACAGAATTAATTCACGTGCTGGGATTCAAGTGAAAAATTAATTAGTAATTCAATCCCAGCACAACAGTATATATAGAGACACGTACCATTCACTCAGGGTTGGGTGTTCGAGAGTGGAGAACGGGTGAGAGAGAGAAGGAGAAATAACTTTAAAATATCAATTGCTATTACGTGCTGGTAGGACCAGCACAATACTTGTTTATTTAAAACTCACCGTGTTTGTTTGTGTGTCTGTCCGTGCACTGTATAGTCCGTTTTGTTTGTCTCTTTATTTTGGCGTGAAGTGCCTTGTCCTGTTTTGTGTTTAAACCTTTTATTACTTGGTAAGTGCAGTTGGAGAGTTATGGGAGAACCAGGCCAGAACATTGCCAGAGATTCCCAGGTCAGCGAGAGAGGATAGTAGAATTGAGTGATCGACAGTGTCAAAGGCAGCAGAGAGGTCGAGGAGAATTAGGACAGAAGACAGAGAGGCAGCTAAGGCAGAGTTTAGTGAGTTGGTGACAGACAGGAGGGCGGTTTCAGTGGAGTGAGCAGAGCGGAAGCCAGATTGGAGAGGGTTGAGCAGAGAGTGGCTGGACAGGAAAGCAGAGAGCTGGCGGTGTACAGCCCGCTCGAGGGTTTTGGAGAGGAAGGGTAGGAGGGAGACAGGATGGTAGCTCTGGAGGGAGGTGGGGTCGAGGGTGTTTTTTAAGGAGGGGAGTGATAGGGGGTTGTTTGAAGGCAAGTGAGGAGAGGTTGGAGTGGACCGAAAAGAGTAAGGAGGGTGAGAGGAGAATACCAGTCCCACCTCCCTGTCCAGGGAGACGCGGGGTATGGGACAGGACGTAGAGAGAGGACAGGGCAGCAGGAGTTACAGTGTCATCAGGGGACAGCCAGGTTTCAGTGAGAGCAAGGAAATCGAGAGAGAGGTGGGAGGCAAAGGCAGAGATGAAATCAGCTTTGTTAGCAGAAGAGTGACAGTTCCAGAGTGCACCAGAGAGTGTGCGGGAGGGGGGAGAGGCAGCGGGATGAGGTTAGAGGGGTTGGAGGAGCAGCAGTGGAGAGAGGGCAGAGGACGAGGACGAGAGGACAGAACAGGGAATTGAGAGACAGTCATAGCAGGACAGGTAAGACAAATAGGCACAGTGGGAGCGGTGCGGTGGAGGGTACAGACCTGACTAGTAGATGGCATCATCCAGAGCGCTGTTAGGTTAGGATCTATTCGAACAGCGTCTCGAGGCAGCCCTCCCCCACTGGACTCCCACAGCTAGACTCCCGGCTCTTTTGTTGAGGCTCTTCTGTTTGCTGGCGCTTCGTGCTGGCCGCGGAAATAGCCTTCCTGATTAATATAACAGCTGGGTGGGAAAAGAACAGCTAAACAGTGTGGAAACCAAACAAATAGCAAATCAACTTCTAAAATGGTATTGAGTGCTGACAAGAGTTTGGTATCAGCTGTTGATTTCCTTGAAGCAATCTTTTATAGTAAAATAAACACATTTATTCCTTTTAAAAATAAGTAAAAATCAAACTGTCAGAAGTGGGATTTAAACCCACATCTCCATTTGGATATCAGAACACACAATTCTTTGGAAACACAGAGTTCTTGAGTCTGACGCCTTAGACAACTCGGCCATTACAGTAAAAATCTGCATTATTTATTTCAGCACAGACTAGGGTTGTCTATTGTATCAAGGCCCGATCGGGTTTATTACGCACATACCAACTGTTGCTCCATGAAAGATGTAATGACAATTGTAAAAAAAGAAACGGATTGAAGCCAACCCAAAAAAGTAAGATTATTTATTTCAGTATCGTTATAGCTATAAACGATGCATGCATTTTACAATAGCAATTGCTATTTGACAATGACCAATAAGTAATTTTGTTGCAATACTGTATACAATGTGAACAGAATCAGACATTGCTCCGTTGCCTCGAAGAAACATCTTCAATTTGTATTTAAAAAGGATGCCCACCATGGAGCTCGATCCCACGACCCTGAGATTAAGAGTCTCATGCTTTACCGACTGAGCTAGCCGGGCTGACTTTCACTGTAACCAACTGAGCTATTAATTTGTCATCTTATTTGAGAAAATACTTAACGACAGAACCAAAGATTCCAAATATAATCCACTGGACGTCACCAGAAACAGCTTTGATGAGACAAAGTCGTATGACACGAACCCTAAGAATGTTATTCCAGATTCATTGTCGCTTAGAAACAAGAGGATTTGAAATGTGAGGGTATGTGAATAGAGTCAAATACATTTGCATCATTCTGTATATATATATATATTTCAAGTAACTGTAGATTTATTATCATAATGAAAACACATTACACACATTAGTTCTGTAACAAAATGACAATAACAAAGACGTTCCCTTACCGGGAGTCGAAACCGGGCCGCCTGGGTGTTAACCAGGAATCCTAACCACTAGACCATATAGGAAGCTATGTAGCAAAATCATGGACATACAACAATAGTTAGTATACAGTACAATGATTGGTAAAAGGGAACCACAAACATATTTAATTACAAACACGTTACAAATGAAAGCAAACTTCAAACCATTTATATTTATTATCAATTAACACAAACACTTCAATTGCTAAAAAAAAATCTCCCTTTGTGCTTCTCGGAAGGCATACGATGGAGGGCGCACTGCAGTTTTCAGTCGGGGGAATATTACAAATTAGCAGACTGTGCTTTAAAATACACATGTAGGGCGGGAGTCTCTGTTACAAAGAATTGTCACACTTTGTATTTATCTCCATAATGTGTTGGGACTAAATACGCAGATACATTAAAACTATTTGGAGAATGCGGGCATCGATCCCGCTACTTCTCGCATGCGAAGCGAGCGCTCTACCATTTGAGCTAATTCCCCTTGAATGGGGCCACTGATTCTCATAGGCTACATCACAGATTGATATGAATTCAGATTGTCCTATAGATTTTTTTTTATTATTGGCAATGCAAAAATGCCAAAACTTGCTTTTGTATCTCATGACAAACTTAAGGTATGCTTTAACGACTTGGCTGTCTCAAGTTAGTTTGTATTGTTAATGGAACACCTCGTTGTTGCCCAGTCATTGTATCATATGAAGTAGAGCTTGCCAGCTGGGGGCGACGGTCTGCCAATAAAAGAGAAGACTATATTTGCAAGGATCATTTCTAGAGTGAAACATGTTTTGAAGGGATTGGTCTCGGTATCCACCAGGAGGAGTGGGAGTGTTTTCTTCTCAGCACCGAGCTGACAATGAGTGTTGTTTTTGGGCACCTGCTCGCTGCTAGTGATGACACTTCAATCTTCAATCTGGGGTTGTTGAAGGAAGGGGACACATTTTGAGTGCGTATCTCATACTGGTAGAAACGCAGAAAATCTTAAACCATCAAGCCTACAATTGTTCAGTTGTTTAAATAAATAAGCAAATTTTAAATTGATCAATGCTAATGTTAAAACAATTTAAGATCACTTTAAATAGGCCTTGACTGATATAAAAATATAGTAATGTGATTTGCACTACGCAGGACTAGATGAGCTTAAATAAAGACATTACATTTGAAAATAACCTGTGCTTATCCCCACTTACAAGGAAGAGTGGCATCCGTTTCTTTATTAATGAACCAAAGATAAAGACGTTACAAATGAGAGAAGAGTGCCATCTAGTGGAGAAAGAAAAGGCACAATGGCAATAGACACGTTCTGCAGTATAGCCTATGGGAGTTCTGTTACAGGCGAATCTCTCGATCTCCTTATTGATCCAGGTCCATTTCGTTGTTCGAGGTGATCTTGGTGCAAACAGAATGAAGATCACGTGTCGTGTCATTGAGACCTCTCTATCTCACTTAAACAGACGGCTGCGTTTCTCAAGATGCTCCAGCAAGCGCTGCTGCTTGCAAATGGAGAGCATGTAAACAAACTGGACAACTAACATTATCAAGCAGTTATTTTTTTATTTTATTTTTAAATCAAGGTTTATGAATACACTGATAGTTGGGCGGTGTATTTCACTGGGTTAATAAAAAAACAAACATAATATATGAATGTAAACAATGAAATTTAAACCTGCCTCGGTTCTACTCTCGGTTTAAAACAATGCACAACCAAACCTTTGAATTGCAAAGTACAACAGAATGCATGCCAGTGGAGGCAGCGATATACATGAAATAAATGAGATACCAACAAAAGCAGATTGTTCAATAATTAAGAACGCTTATTATAACTCAAATGTAATGTTTCTTGTAATATTCGCAGTTTTGTCGAAACAATCCATATTTAATTTTTCCCGCCGAAATTAAACAGATTCGAATCGATTTTTACAAGAAAAATACAATTCATAAAACCCGATAAACATTTAAGTTTATGAAACTAAAACTAAATGCATTCCCAAATAAATACGTAAGTCTCCTTACTTTAAACATTTCCATTTTAAAATGTGCAGATAACTGAAATGAGAATTGTACTCTTTTTGCGGTATTTGGGTGGCTCTCAGAAGAGCCTTTGTGTTGTAAAGACGGAGCGGGGGCGGTCTCGGTTTACTTGGAGCTGGTGTACTTGGTGACGGCCTTGGTGCCCTCAGACACGGCGTGCTTGGCCAGCTCTCCGGGCAGCAGGAGGCGCACGGCTGTCTGGATCTCCCGGGAAGTGATGGTGGAGCGCTTGTTGTAGTGAGCCAGGCGGGACGACTCGCCGGCGATGCGCTCGAAAATGTCGTTGACGAACGAGTTCATGATGCCCATCGCCTTGGAAGAGATGCCGGTGTCGGGGTGGACCTGCTTCAGCACTTTGTACACGTAGATCGCGTAGCTCTCTTTCCTGGTCTTTCTGCGCTTCTTCCCTCCCTTAGGCTGGGTCTTGGCAACAGCCTTCTTGGAGCCTTTCTTCGGCGCGGGTGCAGCTTTCGGTTCTGGCATTATCCTTCTCTGATGATTTTTGAAATATGAATGAGTAACCAGCCCCCAGAGCCCCAGTATTTATAGAGTCTGTATGCAAATTATTACTAAACAACCCTTTAGAGTGAGAAATTTGACCTGGTAACCTAGCAACGCTCCCGGGTGACGGAGTACTTCGATGTGATTGGTTGTTTACTGGAAACGCAACAGAGGGGGTGGTAACTTTGCCGCGAGCTGAGATCTTTTTTTTTTTCTCTCTCGAGTTCAGGTTTGAATTCGGCGCCTTTTTTCTTGATCGGTTAGTTTAGGTCTTTTGTTTTTTATTTATTAAATACATGAAGAACTCGGTATACAGCAATACTGAAATCCACACCCGATGCGTCTTAAATATAGAAATATAAATAATCAAACTCACGTCACTTTTTGTGCTCATTAAACACGTTAAATGTAGAAACACACGATCAATGCTGATGCTCTTTGATTTCTTCCTCATCCCAGAGTCTCGATTGTTTCACAGCAGCTTGAATGGCGAAACTTCAACTCAAATACAGAAAAGACGACATCGTGGAGCTCAAAGCTGAATCAGGATCTGCTGCTTTTAATTTATTATACTGATTACAAAATGTACTGAAAATAAAATTAGATAAGACTTTTTTTTTTTTTTTAAAGTGTTTTATTTCTTATCTGACTTTAATTCTGCACGGAATCGGATAAAACCGAGCTCGTATTTTCTCATTATTACTGAAAATGTTCACTTTTTAAAATACAATTCCATTCAATTAATTGATTTTATTGATTTATTAACTGAAATGCTTATTTTAATGTTATTTTTTTCTGGATTTGTGTCAAGAGTTAAAAATCCAACACTTAAGTTTAAGCCTAAAATACTCTCGTTACACAGCGTGAAATAGGTCTAAATAGCCATTTTAGAACAACAAAGAAAACACTGGGGAGATAGCAGTATAAAACATTTTGAAAAATGTGGTTTTATTCTTTTGAAGATTTTAGTGGTGTACTAAAATTTAGCTTGTTTCAGAATTGAAAACTCTTTAAATGAAAAGGTGGGCGGCTCTTAAAAGAGCCTTTGTGTTCGTGTCCAGATCTTTAACCCCCGAATCCGTACAGAGTGCGACCCTGGCGCTTCAGAGCGTACACCACATCCATAGCGGTGACGGTCTTTCTCTTGGCGTGCTCAGTGTAGGTGACGGCATCCCGGATCACATTCTCCAAGAAAACCTTCAACACCCCACGGGTCTCTTCATAGATCAGCCCGGAAATTCTCTTCACTCCTCCGCGGCGAGCCAGGCGGCGGATAGCGGGCTTGGTGATGCCCTGGATGTTATCACGGAGCACTTTGCGATGCCGCTTGGCGCCTCCTTTGCCGAGTCCTTTACCACCTTTGCCTCTTCCAGACATGCTGTAGATCCGTATTATGAAAATAATACAATACTTGAAACGAGGGCTGAGGCTCTAATACATACACGCAGACCGGACCTGATTGAAAAAGAAGCCAGCAAAGAAGAGCGCGGAAACATTAGACCCGCCCACCACTGAGCCGTGTCTGTGAGCGCGTGTTAACCACCAAACTGCTGACTCGCATTCCCTGCATAGTGTTGCTGATTAACAACGCGAATGTGAATGAATTTATAGAAATGTCCTTTAACCTGATTCCAAATAAGTTTTTACACATTGTTTTCCAACATAATGGTTATGTATTTCTGCAGGCAAACACACAGTGGAAAAATAACCTTTTTTCCTCACCAGGAGGCAGAGGTGGCATTGCCTATGAAATACACTACTAATGAAATATTTAAACTACTCAGAGAATGCTGTGCTGATGCCAGGGTACTTACATTGTTGCAACAAGTGTGGGTCAGGGGTGAAGAGAAATACAATTCAACAAAGTAATTCTCCCAATCGATTACAAGGGGATGATCCGTCAGAACGTGATGCAGTGTATTAACCGCACCGCACATAAAGGTGATTAAATGTCCAGTTTTACAAACTTCACGCTTCAAACTTAAGTTGTGTTTGCCTAGCTTTCTCGTTTGTGAAACCAATCATACAGTTACTTTAAATAATACAATTGTCATCTTATATTAAAAAAAATCTAGCGAAGTACAGAGCGAGCAGTTTGGTTTCGCTGGAGGATAGTGCAGTTTTGGTCACCTCAATTAAAAATGCAGTAATGGTCCTGGTTAAAGAATACGTTATATTGTAAACACAACCCTTCTGTTTTGATACCTCCGGTTGTTTGTGTACATTTGTTCCAATTTCATTATCAAATTGTATATTTTGTGCTGCGTGAAAACACAAGACAGGACGTTTTCATAATGAATCTGTTGCCTGCGGGTCAGTTGAGTCTACACGGTTCTCATCGTGTGGATAAGTTTCGCTCTCCGCCTTTCTGCTCGCATTCTGTGACTCGCAGAACAGTTCAGCATTACGTGTGAGTTTTCTCCGTGTTGAAATATTAGAAATGGCAGAAACTGCTCCAGCACCAGCCACTCCTGCTCCGGCTAAAGCTCCCAAGAAGAAAAGCGCAGCAAAGCCCAAGAAATCGGGTCCCAGCGTGTCGGAGCTCATCGTCAAGGCTGAGTCTGCCTCCAAGGAGCGCAGCGGGCTGTCCGTGGCGGCGCTCAAGAAGATCCTGCAGGCCGGCGGCTACGATGTGGAGAAGAACAACTCCCTCGTCAATAGAGCCCTCAAGAGCCTGGTGACCAAGGAGACCCTGCTACAGACCAAGGGCACCGGCGCCTCGGGCTCCTTCAAGCTCAACAAAAAAGCAGCTGAAGCCAAGGAGAAGGCGGCCAAGAAGAAGGCAGCTCCAAAGAAACCAGCGGCAAAGAAAGCGGTTGTCAAGAAAACAACGAAAAAGGTTTCGGCAAAGAAAGCAGCGACACCCAAGAAGACTCCTACGAAAGCGAAGAAACCGAAAGCTGTAAAGAAGGCGCCCAAGAGCCCGAAGAAAGCGGCTGCCAAGCCTAAAAAGGTCGTGAAGAAGAGCCCGAAGAAAGCGAAGGCAGCGCCCAAACCTAAAAAGGTGACCAAGGCAGCTAAACCCGCAGCGAAGAAGGCGCCTCCTAAAAAGAAGTGATCAGTTAAAGCGACCATGCGACAGTGAACCCAAAGGCTCTTTTCAGAGCCAAAACATCTTTCTAAAAGAGCAGATTGTCCTTGTAAACACAGGGCGATGTGTGGAATGTGCTGCCGTGGAACGTGTTCCGCTTTCTCGGTGGAACAGCCCGGTCTCCTCGGCGAGCAGTCCAAGACGGTGAAACATGGCGCCGCCCCGCAGGTACAGCTGTGGACAAAGGTGTTGCATTATCTCGAATTCTATGATTGAAACACCTTTAAAATAATTAATAACCTCATTTAGATCTTTTATTTGACATGTAATCAAATAAACTACGAAATGATGTCGTAAAAGTCTATCAAAAGCCATAATGCAGTTGTACAGTATTTCGTGTTAGATTTGGAAACGTCACATTGTTCAATACTTTTATTTTTATTATTATTTCTTAGCAGACGCCCTTAACCAGGGCGACTTACAATTAAAATCTATCACATTGTACACATTATACATTAGATCAATGACAGCTGTATCTGCAATAAACAGACTCGATTTACGATGGTCTGTACTGTACAGCGAGATTGTTTTTATGTATTTGACTCAATTTTATTAATGTTGCTATTTTACATATGATATAAATACTGGTTTGAACTTGTCGACTGAAAAAACATCACCAAGCACAAACCCCATCATCCCCACATCGCTGTCAGCCAAGATGCTAGAACAGAAACAGAACAAACTGATTCTGAGAAAAGACTCGAAGCTGTTCCTGTTACACACCGAACAAGCTGAGCGAGTCCGAGCCGGTTCACCTCCCGAAATTCCGCCGATAATAAACGAGGCATTTTTTTATATCTGATATCAGATTTTTATTTTGGCCTAAAATGTAGCCTCTCTTTCCATCTATAGATTTGATGGTTTAAAAGAAACACAACGTTGGGAAGGAAAAGCGAAAAGCGCTCATAATATAATGTTAACATGTTCCAATTGCGAAACTTACACATATAACACTTACCGTGTAAACTACAGCTGTTTATTTAAAATTGGAATATAACACTTTCAGAGAAGTGGGTGGCTCTTAGAAGAGCCTTTGAGTTTCGCTGTATTTTAAGGGTTTTGCAGTTTAAGCGCGTTCTCCTCGGATTCGGCGGGCCAGCTGGATGTCTTTGGGCATGATGGTGACTCTCTTGGCGTGAATGGCACACAGGTTGGTGTCCTCAAAGAGCCCGACCAGGTAAGCCTCGCTAGCCTCCTGCAGCGCCATCACAGCGGAGCTCTGGAAGCGCAGGTCGGTCTTGAAATCCTGAGCGATTTCTCGGACGAGCCGCTGGAAGGGCAGTTTGCGGATCAACAACTCGGTGGATTTCTGATAGCGGCGGATTTCCCTCAGAGCCACAGTGCCAGGTCTGTAACGGTGAGGTTTCTTCACGCCGCCGGTAGCAGGGGCGCTCTTTCGAGCAGCCTTGGTAGCAAGCTGTTTCCTGGGCGCCTTTCCACCGGTGGACTTACGCGCAGTCTGCTTAGTTCTTGCCATTTTCAAACTCTACTACACAGTATTAAAAAAAACTGTAAATGGAACAAGCAGCCGATACCAGAGACTATATAGGAACTGAGCTACTCTGATAGGCTATGAGATCTGAAGGGCGGGTCTCTGTTCCTCATTGGCTATATTCCAGACTCTCAATGATTGATTGGAACATTTGAATTCTGCGCGCGCGCATTCTGTTAAGCAGTTATTGTTTCGGAGCTGTTGGCGCCTTTTTTTAAATAAATACAGTATAGTCAGTCATTCAGGACAACATTGCTTATCCCCAGTATAAGAAATGCATTCCATTCAGATTAAGCAGTCTGGGTTCAAAATTGTAACGGAGAAACGCTCAACAATAGGCAAGCAATAGTTATTTATGGCGAGAGAAAATACATAAACCAAGCATGTACCCTTAACACTAAAGAAAATAGACCAATTCAAAAACTATAATCAGACTGAAAACAAACAAACAAAAAACAAAACACGGAAAATACATATCCCCGCAATAAAACACAAACGCGGGAGGGGGTGGATTTCCAACTGGAAGCATGTTTCAAGGTAGCTCGATCGAAAACAAAGTAAAGCAGTCAATTGATATTGTATCAGATTGTCTCTTTGTAAAGAACGTGGCATTAATGTGGGAACGTGATCTACACGCGCTGAGGCGAGGCGTGGGTTTGAACAGACATGGCAGCGCTGCACTGCCGCACACAAATACAAACTAACTATTTATTGCTTCAATTCTCACCAGTCGGTATTTTTCAGACAATAAAAATAAACCGATTCGATGCGCTTTTATAGAAAAGTGGGCGGCTCTTAAAAGAGCCTTTGGGGGTTTATAAGATGTAAAAGCGGCGTCCGAGTGATTTATTTCTTGGCTGGCTTCTCGGTTTTCTTGGGCAGCAGCACGGCCTGGATGTTGGGCAGCACTCCGCCCTGGGCGATGGTGACGCCTCCCATCAGCTTGTTGAGTTCCTCGTCGTTGCGGACAGCGAGCTGCAGGTGACGCGGGATGATTCTGGTTTTCTTGTTGTCCCGGGCGGCGTTCCCGGCCAGCTCCAGGATTTCAGCAGTCAGGTACTCGAGCACAGCGGCCAGATAGACCGGGGCTCCAGCGCCCACACGCTGGGCATAGTTTCCCTTCCGCAGTAGCCTGTGAACACGACCGACTGGGAACTGCAGTCCTGCCCTGGAGGAGCGAGTCTTTGCTTTAGCACGGGCTTTACCGCCAGTCTTTCCTCTTCCAGACATCTTCACTGTAGTTCAGAATATCACAACAATAAATGCGCGGCCGCTCTCCTGCTATTATACACACCGGCTCATTCGTGATTGGACAGAACGGTGCAATACTAGTTAGAATGTTAAAAGACGTCATAGTGGATGAGGGCGTGCAGAATCTTACTGCATGCCTCTGATTGGTGGTATCATTCCCTGCCCGCTGTTTCTGGTTTGGCGCTGTTCTGCTGCGGTTTGTCTTGTTTCCTCTTGGCGCGCATTTTTAAATTGGAAGACAGCTGTAACAAAATGTAACCGTTTAGAAGTGTTTAAAACCACACAGCCCTACAGTCGTGTTCGAGTTGTTATAATTCCTAGGTTTTAGTTTACAGTTTAGAGTTCTGGGCACTTCAGTTAACTAGAAAGTCGATATTGTTGACTGTCCAGTTTGTTTACATTGTGTAAAGGTAGTTATATCTGCAATGATACCAATTTAAATGATATGTTCCAATAATTTATTTACATTATAAAACAGTTTGATTAAAACATTCCCCCCCAAAGTACGAAATATCGCTGAAGATTTTTAGACCACCGTGCCTGTTTTAACTCGAGTATCCTCGGGATGAGGTTCAGTAACACAGGCTCAGATTTTTGCCCACATGAAAACATTCATAGACATCCTATCTATGGTTTCATTGAGAATATACAATGGCACGGAATAATACAAAATTAATATTTACACGTTGTCTGCAGGATTGGAACCTGCGCGGTGAGACTCCAATGGATTCCCAGTCCATCGTCTAACCCACTCGGCCTCGACCCCCGCTGTATAATCCCGCGCATCTGAGCAGCGCATTCCCCCGGTGACAGGCAGCCTCCTGTTAGGAGAGCTGGAAGGGGTTTCCAGTGAACACACCGCTAGTTCTGCGGTATCAGCAGTTTGTTAATATTAAAGTGAAGCAGCGGTGTTTTTGCTTAAGACTGTTCAAGTTTAGAACAATACCTCTTTCCCTAGTTTACATCAACATACTACCTTAATTAAATTAGCTCGTTAATACATTATCCGTACTTTATTAATGCAGACTTTCTTAAAACAAAATAACTCCCAAAACGCATATTAAACATACACACATCATTGGAATTCAGAGTTTACGCAGATACATATATAAACAACATACATAAATATATAACTAACACCCGAACCCAAAGAGCATCTCCTGAGGTTGTAGAAAGTGAATGATTAGTAAACGGATTTAAACTCGTGCTTGATATTGTGAGTGGCTCTGAAAAGAGCCTTTGTGTTCAAATGCAGCCGATGAATATCCTTAACCTCCGAATCCGTACAGAGTGCGACCCTGGCGCTTCAGAGCGTACACCACATCCATAGCGGTGACGGTCTTTCTCTTGGCGTGCTCAGTGTAGGTGACGGCATCCCGGATCACATTCTCCAGGAAAACCTTCAACACCCCGCGGGTCTCTTCATAGATCAACCCGGAGATTCGCTTCACTCCTCCGCGGCGAGCCAGGCGGCGGATAGCGGGCTTGGTGATGCCCTGGATGTTATCACGGAGCACTTTGCGATGCCGCTTGGCGCCTCCTTTGCCGAGTCCTTTACCACCTTTGCCTCTTCCAGACATGCTGTAGATCCGTATTATGAAAATAATACAATACTTGAAACGAGGGCTGAGGCTCTAATACATACACGCAGACCGGACCTGATTGAAAAAGAAGCCAGCAAAGAAGAGCGCGGAAACATTAGACCCGCCCACCACTGAGCCGTGTCTGTGAGCGCGTGTTAACCACCAAACTGCTGACTCGCATTCCCTGCACAGTGTTGCTGACTAAAGAACATTTCAATAAATGCATCTACATTTGCGTTGTTAACCTAATTCCAAATAAGTTGTTTCACATTTTTTTCTTAGATAATGGTTATGCATTTCCCTGCGTATTGCAGTTGTACTTCTGCATTTCTGCAGAGGCAAACACATGTTTACACACACACACTCATGGGTTTCTTTTACACCCGTGTTGTTGGAGTCGATGCGCTGTAAGTATTATTTATTTATTTATTTATTTATTTATTTATTTATTTATTTATTTATTTCTTAGCAGACGCCCTTATCCAGGGCGACTTACAGTCATAAACAAAATACAGTCACTCTAATAAGCACATGTACTGCCCTAAGTCACGAGTAAATCCTTTACCAGCTTTGGAAAAACGAAACTGTGCGTTCACATCTGTCCATGCAGAATGTTTATGCTGTTCTATGTTGTTAAAGTAAATAAATGCTGTTGTATACAAGAGTATACAAACAACACGAAACTACAATCACGTGAAACACTTGCAGAAATTCAATGATAAGCAATGTGATGACGTGCAGTTGCGTATCATGACCACAAGGTGTCAGTAATAGATTTTACAGTAACCCCGCGAACACAATGATGTTTCAGAACGTTATGAGAATGTTATTCGAAAGTCAGGATAACATTAAGTCATGTTTGGGCCATCTGCGGTCCACATAATTCATGTTTTTATTTTAAGTGTGGGAGCCCTCACTCCCTAAGTTGTATTTTATTCTATTATGTATTGATGTATTCATGTATTTGTTTTATCTCATCTTATGTTAACCCCCTATGTACTGGACCACATTTTGCATGCATTATTGTGTGTATTTTGTTTGTTATCATTAAAACCTAATAAAAATGTGATAAAAAAATAAATAACTATCTATTTTTTTTACAGACGAAGAAGGCAGTGTATCAATTAAATATGTTAATATGCAACACGAAGAAGGCATTGTGATCCACAATAAACCAGCTTCATTGAAATATAGTCCATTTGGGTTACACTTGGACAAACATGTGCCTGGAAGTCACCCTGCCATGACGATTCCTAAAATCGGAGGTTTTATAGAAATGGAAGCTGAATCTACCAAGGTAGAATTCCGTGAGATTCAATTAGAAGCCAAGGGCAGCAGTGCAGCAGCACGTGCTGAAGTCAGTGCTTTGGGAGCTTCTGCAATGGTCCGAGGCGAGCTGGCAAGTGCCTCTGCATCAATAGGCCCTGTAGGTGTGAAGGTTCGGCTGGGAATTGACACAGGGGCTTCTATAGGAGTGGAGGGAATTGAGGCAAAGGTCTTGGGAACTGGGTTCTCGATTGGTCCAAAAACGAGCATAAGTGTGCTTGGAAGTGAAGCGTCTTGCTCAGCCATGTAACCAGTAGAAATGAAAAGCACCCTCATTATGACAGTGAACCTTTAGACAGGTGTCCTCCTTGCACTGACTGGTGTTAGTCAGTGTGTGATTGTTTGTTGCCAGAATGGATTATTAGTTTAGTTTAGTTATCTACAAGCTTCTATTTGTTTTTCAATATATCTTTATGTTGGAGTGAAACATTGACAATGGCAGTGCTGAATAAATAAGCACTTCATACAAATTGTTATTTGCCTGGCTTCTATTATCTTGCTGTATACATTTGAAAGTATTTAACTACAAAATATAGAAAAAAGCATATACTGAATATATTTTATACTATTAACACTGATATTTTTTTTCTCTGAGTTTGTATGGTGTAGCACTTTTTTCTATATCATAGCAAACTGTATTACAAGTATATACTGTATACAGTATATATTGTATTTGAGTTTATTTTTATTGTATAGTCTATTTTACTGTATATTTATGATGCAGGTATTCCCTCTCAGGGTAATTTATCCTGGAGTGTGGTCGCTTTAATACTGAAGTTCCTGACAGGTGGATTCTGTCCATTACCATTCTCAACAGAATACCCTGGACAGCCATGTTGACACCCCACTGTCCAGCTCCATTTCGGCACTCGTGGGACGTGCTGCAGCTTTCCTGCAGCTCCCATGGACGCCAGCATCAGAACCACGCTGGTCCGTTTTCCGGACGCAGGCACTGGCTCCCCGCCCCCAGAGGTTCCCGGCCTTCCCAGATTTTTTGGAGTCGGTACGCTCCTCCTGGGACCACCCGGCCTCGGGACTCAGTGTGCTGAAGCAGGCCACATTGCTCGCCTCCTGGTAGACTCCACCATTGTAGCCCTGGTTAAGACCCCGCCGGTGGGCGGTCTTATTAAAGACCCGGCGTGCCCAAACCCCCAATGCAGGGTGACGGAGACACATTTGAAGCAGCCTACGCAGCAGAAGCGCAGGCAACTCGCTTGGCTAATACAGCTAGTGTGCTGACCACGTATTTAGATGGTGTATTGCGTGAAGCCCCACTCCCCGGGCCTGTGGCCCCGGAGCTGCGCCTCCTGTCCAGCACACTGCTGCAAGTCTCTGGTCTCCAAGGGCAAGCCCTTGGCTGGAGCCTAGCTTAGTGGTGGCTCGTAGACAGCTATGGCTTTCTCAAGCCAGGGTCCCTTATGCGGATAAGGCTGCGCTGCTTGAAGCGCCCATATCCCCAGGTCATACGTTTGGGCGAGCAGTGGAGGAGATTTTGCAAAGATCCCACCAGGAACGCGAGGCATCCAGTCAGGTGGCCGCATTGCTCCCTCCCTGTGGCTCTGCATGGGGTAGGTCGAGCCACTGATGAGCTCCACAGACTCGGACTGTCACACGAACTGTCCCAGTCTCCACAGCTCCACTGGGTGATCTAAGGCATCGCCCTCAGGGCACACCAGCAGGTAACCAAGCCCGACCGGCAGGCAGAGGGAACGCAGGTCGTGGTCAGTCCACAAACCAGCGTCATAGAAGGTTTAGGCCAGCGCCCTAAATACTCACTCAAAATTGCCAAGCCGCGTGGGGCAAATTCTATTTCCTCTCGGCCATGAAGGTCCTTGTCCTTCCCAAACCCAACGTGACACCCTACCCGTGACACATACATGTAAACTACACCATGGTGAGCAGCTCCTTCCTCCAGACACAGACCACACTGGAGTGTTTAGATGACTGGGTGTGAGGAGCCTTGTGTTAACAATGGAAGAACTGGGCTGACTGGGGAGCTCACTGCTGCTGCCTATTTCAATTGTTTTATTACTGTGTTACAGTATGGGGCAGCAGTAGTGCTCTGGCTCCCTCTTGTGGTCAGTGTGAGTGATGGCCATGTGTACAGCTTGGCAGGGCACTGATGCCTGTTTCCAGAGAGGGATTCAATCAAACACTAAGTTCACAGTTTAATAGAAGAGTGGATTAGTTCTATTTGTATATGTGTTCTAAGCGCTGCACTTCTGTTTCAATAAGTGTCACAGACAGTTCTATGAGATCAGAGCTGTGAACACAGGTGGGACTTGATAGGGTTGGGTGACTCACAGTACAGTTAGATTATCCTTCCTGTAGTTTTATGTTTAGCCTTTCAGTGCTTTCCTGCTCTCTAGGAGGGGCATTAGAAATCTGCCTGTTCAGAATGAACTGGCCCATAAGTGTTGAGACATGTGTGCCAGGGAGCTGCTGCACACATAAGGAATGAAGGAGACCAGGTGGGTAACAAGGATGACACAGGAGGCAAGACAATGAAGAATAAACTGACTTTAATAACGCTGATGTGCTGATCCTGAATAAAAAATAAAAATTCATTCAGGGACTTCTGAGTTCCTCATTTAAAAATGTGTCTGAAATTGAGATAACATCATTTTTATTATTATAAGTTATAATCCAAGTTAGAAAAAGAAGACTAAAGCACCCAATCTTCCATCTATTTGAGGTGCACACCATGTTAATATATGGGGCATTCAATACCAACTCAACCAGTGCAGATTTTACTAGAAAAAATCACCTGGGGTTTTTCTGACATGCTGAGTGCAGAAACTATGGTTGTTATTTTTTTTTTAATTTCTCCTTCGACCTATGACCTTGCAAGGGTCAACAAAAAATGAGAAATTATGTTGTAATCAAACTGCCATGTTTCTTCAATTTTGCATTGTCCGGAGTTAGACCTAGAGAAACAAGTGGCAGGGTTTGCTTCCAGTGGCACTAGCTTGGAGCTGAGGAGTTATCAACTTGCTTATGGGACTTGGAGTTTTTTGTTATCATGACATATTTGAGTGAATACTGCTCAGTTCTCCCGAGTAATCCAGGCTGATTCAAATTCAGGATGCTCTCTAATTAAGTATGACCCAATTTTTGGGTGGTTTTGCCTGTGGGCTTCTCGGCTTGGATTGTAAGTCAAGGTGTTTCTTCACCTCTTTAAATGCTGGTGATGCCCATCGCCTGGGCCTAACTACTGTTCTCAGCTGTTGACAGGACTTGGAGACGACGTTGTAGTTTCTGGAGAAATTAGCAATAAACAAATTTCATTTTGACATTTTCTTTTACAAAGCATTTCAACTATTGAATGACACCTCTCCATGCGTCTGACATTTTCATATTGCTTAATCCTGTCCAATACAATGTGGAATTTTTGAAGTAGTGTCCGATACATTCAGCAAAACTTTTAAGGTTCCAAGTCAGGTCTACATCAACAATTATACAATTCTTAAGACAATTTGTTAATTCGTAATATTTTACCTCATGGTTTGACTTTTATCTTTCAAAATTTGAGTTAAGAAAAAGTTAACAATAACAAAGACCATTTCAATGTGTTAAAATATTTGTCCTTAATTGCAACCGTATAGTAAAACCACTTACATTTCTTATTGACTTTCTTCTTCTCTCCTCAAGATGCCGTCTGTTCCAAATGTTGGATTTGTTGCTTTTTCTTTTTAAGGAACACCAGTAAGTTTTCATGGCAGCTAGAAAATAGAAAAGCATATTTAAATATGCATGTACCATTTTACTGTACATATATAGGCTGATATACTGATAATACATTGAATCTCAATGTCTTTGAAATCACGTAATTCCACAACAATATCTATTTATCAAACTGAAAAATTATGTAATTTTTTATGTTTTAACAAACTCGAACACACACATGGGAAAAGGGCAGGATGGATTGAGTTCATATCATTTACTTATTTTAATGTTTCATGTTAAATGTTAAAATAAAATGTAATTTTTTTTCTAGTTGGAGCAAGTGTGAGAATATTATTCGAAATATGTGGGGAAATAGCGCCCCCTTTCAAGCTGTAGGTAGAAAAGCTTACAGCACCTGGTATTCCCAGGCGGTCTCCCATCCAAGTACTAACCAGGCCCGACCTTGCTTAGCTTCCGAGATCAGACGAGATCGGGCGTTCTCAAGGTGGTATGGCCGTAAGCGGAAAGCGGTGGTGGTTTAGTATGTTTCATAGTAACTAATACCGGAATACTGCTACACGAGGAAAAAAAGCATTGCTTAAAATGAATGAATGAATTCATAAATATCGACATAAATGTATTTATTCCCATACGTATTTATTTATTCATTCCAATATTTACATATTACTTTATTTATTTCGATAATTGCAGGTGGTCGGACAAACTTCAAACAAGATTTTCGTCTGTATTGTTCTTTCAGTAGCCTAAATACCAAATTTAAACGACACCAAAACTGACCACGGGGTAAGAACAAATAAAAAATAAGAAACGCATATGCACGGCCATAAAACGACACACACACACACACACACACACACACACACACACACACACACACACACACACACACACACACACACACACACACACACACACACACACACACACACACAACCTGAAAAGCAAACATTATACTGAAGGGAAAACAAACACTAAAGAAGCAGAAATGAAATCCACACACCGTTATTAAAACAGCCGATCTCAGTTGTATTGTGTAATGAATGATAAAGGGCTAGATGTGTCATTGGACTCCGCTGACGAGGGGCAGCAGTAGGTTTAGTGGTTATTTGTTTATGCTCGACAGATGATTCGGTCAGGATGGACACAGACCTGCACTTGCTCAAGGCAGACATATTTTAAACTCAAGTCTCATTCTGTATCACCAACACTACATTGCCATGAAAAACTTGAATAAACCATCTTTGGAAACACTGGTATTAAAATATTGTATATGTACGAATCTTGCAAAATTAAAAAAAAATATATATATATATATATATCGGTAGTTTGATACAGCCTCTGTTCTTCTATACAATATTTTATATAATTCTATGCATTTCAGTGGGTAGTTCTAACCGCAAAGTCAGACACACCTAAATTTTTCCCAGTCTTTCCCCACCAGCGTTTTGTCACATAATCTGGCCAATCAAATGTTCCATTAAACATTTTAGACTCGCAAGTAACCAATCAGAAGCAAAGCATTCGTTCTGCCCCCAGAACAAGCTTGGTTTCCAAAAACTCAACTGAACCGGACGCATCATTTTAAAGCGCAAGATTTGCGGCGGGTTTGAGTTTTGAAGATTAGTAGCGGGTGAGTTGTTAACAATTTCATAAAATCCTGGATTTATATTGGTCAGTGATATAAGAACAAGCAATTAAAGTAATTGTGTGCTTTCGTAATATTACTAACCTGCAACTAAGCAAATGTAACAGTCTGGTGATTCAATGAATTGTAGCGCTTACTCGGTGGGAACCTTTGTTACAGGGAGATGGGGTCTGGTAGGAAGATGTTGGAGAGCGGGATTCTGGGAAGAGCGGAGTTCGTTGTACCGGATGTGTGATTTTCAATAAAGTGTGTTCATTTAGAAGTAATACACAGTGTGAGTCTAATCGTTTGTGGAAACCCCATAATTTATAACACTGCTTGTACGAGAGCAGCCTGTTTCCTGTTTGTGTGTGAATACATCATGTAGTCAAATGTTTCCGCATTTTCTGAAACATTATCACGTTAGTATAAACTACACATTGACAATGTAATCCATGTTTAATATATATATGTGTGTGTGTGTGTGTGTGTGTGTGTGTGTGTGTGTGTGTGTGTGTGTGTGTGTTGTGTGTGTGTGTGTGTGTCAATGGTTAACACGATTTCTGCTTCAGGGTTAAACCGAAAAATCGCCGAATTTGCAGGAGTGTTTTTGAATAGACGCACGCGCAATCAGTAATTTAAATTAAACATCTTCATGTTTTGTGGCGATTTAAAAGTGAAATCCACCTTAAGAGTCAGATCAGAATAATTCTGGTATTTTTAAGTTTCTGGTGTCTGAAAGTGAAATACAAATCCACTGCACTCGGGCGAGCGCTTTTACTGGGTGTGCCTGTCAGGAGCCCCTACTTAAACCTCTTTGACAGGATTTATAATCTTTCTTTTTTTTACTTTTGGCAGCTACCGAGCAGAACCCCATTTGATACTGTGGACAGTTTAAAGATGGAATCAGTCCCGATTAAAGAGGAGCCCCCTAAACTTGAACTGGTCCCCATTAGACTGGAGTTCACTGGACTGGCTGCCCTCCCCATTAAACAGGAGCTCTGTGAGACGCCATGTGACAGCATCAAGCCAGTGGTGTTTGGAATTAAAGCTGAGCACAACGAACTGGAGATCTCCCAGACAGAAGAACCAGTTCCTATGAAAGAAGAGGTGCTGGAAATGGTGCGTATTAAACTGGAGCCCCTGAAAGAGGAGGTACTCTTGAAACCAGGGAAGGAAGAATCCGAAGACTTGAAAGCAGCCCCCACTGAGCTGGGTCCGGTACACCTGCGGGAGTGTAGCGTGGTGCTGGAGAGAATCTATGCGAGAAAGCAAGGCTCTGGAGAGGAAGGCTCTCCCAACAGCACGCAAGGAGGTGGACAGGACGACGAGAGCTCACATTCAGAGTGCAGTCCAGCAGGTGAGTGAGTGACTAGCTGTGACATTGTCATTCTACACTGAGTGATGGCCACAGTGTGACTGAGAGGCTGAGAACAGATAGCAGGGCTCCACATTAGCATCCAGGTTCATTTCACATACTTGTCTACACTGAAGCAAATCACTGTGTCTGTGGCGGCACTGATGCGGAATCACTTTCAGTGTCAATGGGAAATGCTGGGAAATGCAGCGACACTCTCAAGGTGGTTCAGTGGAGGCACAGTGCCGGTGTGAAGCAGATTTTTCTCAGTGTGAACAGACACCACATTTTATATAGGACAGTATGTAACACCCTATAATGTGTGTAATAGATGTTACTGGTACAGTCCTAAAACTCCCCTTATTTTTTCGTGTTCTGAAATCTGGTCCTGCCCACATCTGCAGCTGATGACACGGGGCTGAAGTTCGAAACCAACTGTCTGACCAGCGTAGGCTACAATATTGTATATTTTATGTCACAGGTTGGGTAATAAATAGCTTAAATATTTAATTTCACCTCAGAATATAAATGATAAAAACGCAAATACTGTTAAAAATACCATATGTTAACAGCATTTCTGCTTTATATTATAAAACAAAGTTTAATTTATTAGAATAAGTTAGAGTTCTGGCTAAAATGGTTTATTCTTTAATTAAAATACTGTAGCCTACTGTTTTATGTGTATGATTACTTGGCACAAAAAGTTTGAAACAAACTGTCAGTTTAACTTGTCTAAGCAACATACTGAAATGTGAGTTACCGGTAGACTTTATGTTTTGTGCTCTTGCAGATTTGAAGAACAGAATGTTTTTGTTTTTTAAAAAACGAATCCCTATTTAATGTGTGCAGCATACAGTATATTCTTTTGAAGTGTGACACACCGGCAGCATGTTTTAACACTGCATGATCTGCCTTCTATGTAAATGGAGGTATGCTGCCAAATTGCAGCTGAGCCTGTAATATCGCTGTGTGAATGCCGTACTGAAGGGTCCTTTTTGTAGGTTTACTTTTTTGCTTGAGTTTTTTTTTTTTTTTTTTTTTTTTAAAGTATTTTCTTTTACTAATTAATAAAAGCATGTCATGATCAGGACCCATCCTTCAATAAAAGGGCCGTTATGGCGTTATGGCAGAACAAGTACACACATGAGGAAATACATCCACTTTGTCAGTCTGTGCATACAGTAAATTGGTCAGCAGAAATCAATATATTTTGGAGGTGATTATTGTGAAGAGTCTGAATCGGAATTCATTTCAAGACGTCATATACACAATTTGGGGGTGGGGCCCTCCTAGGCGGTCACCTTGCTTGCCTTGCCCTAAGGCCGGCTCTGAGAGACAGTGCTAATCTCTGTAGCCGGACATGTACAAAAGTATTTAACAGCAGTTAAATGGACATTAACACATACCGTGAAACTTCTATTAAACGGCCAGGCATTTATTTACAAAACTCACAAGCAGACCTGTAACGCAGTTTATTATTTCCTGTTATTGGGGGTAGATCACGTCAGTAATAGGCACACCCTATTGACCAGTCTTTGCGAGGGCTCGCTAGCAAGCCCCGCCCTGGGGGAGAAATTCTAAAAGCATTTAGCTGCCTGCGAGGAGGAAGTCGCTCTCTTTGGACTGAGACACAACAGAGAGCAGATCGCTAACACTGCCCATCTACTATAAGCTTGCGAGCTGTCGCTGATTCGGGACTAACACCATTCCACTGAGCCTAGGTAGGACGTGTTGTCCTTAAATACCATTCTTCTGGGATTACTATAAAACGCAGGAACCAATTACCCCATTCTGGAATTCAGTTAGCATACATAGAAAGGAGACCCGGCTGTCGATTTTGTATGCAATATGATTATTTAAAAATAAAACAGTAACCATTATTGACTCTGAAGAACTTTTTGTGTTGAGAAACGAACCCTTAATGAAAGTGTGGTTACAACTGGCGCCCAAACGAGGGGCCTGCGTTTAATAGCGATCTGAGAAAATAAAAGCGAGAAGCAAGAAAAGAAAATAATATAAAAATACATTTGTTTGTTCATTAAAACTAACTTTGCTTGCTTCACTGGACAAAACCGCTGGTTAAAAATAAGAAAATAACCAATTCTTACCGTGTGTTGTGAAGTAAACACTTCCTGTATTTCAACTGACATGAATACGTCCGGTTCAGCCATGGAAAACGTTGCTAGTGTGCGAACAGTGGAATTGCTGCCTGCAGCGACCTCTGGTGGTGGCAGTATAGCAACTACTTGTCAAGCTAATCCCAAAGTCATTGAAAGCAAAGCAGCTGAGTTGGAACTGGCAATGTTAGATGAGGCACGAGAAGCCGACCCCCTTGCGAATTTAAAGGGGCAAAAGCATACTTACAATGAAGAAAACGAACCAAATTGTTCTTTTTTCAAAGATATGCTGCAATGTATTTTGGATAGAATGGAGAACCAAAATCAACAAATAAATAAGAATTTAGGGTCAGTGCAAAACGATCTCCATAAGGTTACCAATGGCCTTAATGACCTCCAAAACGTGCTTAGAAGAGAAGTTAGTGACATTGGGAAGACTACAGATGATCTTATGGCCCAAATGGCATCTTGTGAATGTGTTATTTCCAAGCATGATGTTGCTTTGGAGAATATGCAAGCGGACGTAGGCTACATGCAAAAAGGTCTTCAGGGAACACAGCAGGACGTAGATGCTTTGAACCAGAAGGTAGAGAACCTGCAAAGCAAGGTTGACTCTGCTGTGATTGGGGACCTGAGAAGCCTTCGCCTAGAGGTCCGACACATTCAAGAGACCATGGCTTGTGGGGGTGACATGCCTAAACGACACACCCAGACCACAATGTCTCAGACTGAGAATGCTGTAGCTGATTCTCCTGCACTAAACCCCAGAGTTTCTGAGCTCCAATTCAGCACCCCTTTACCTCCATCACATGAAAGGTCTTCACTATCCACATCATGGTGCGCAAGCCCTGCACCATGGCTTCGTCCTCCATCTGTTATGCAGCCCCCTAAATATGGCAGTAAGGGAGGCCCCAAACCTCGTGAGTTTGTTGCTCTTTTAGAACGATACTTCCAAGCACAGTGTATTCCAGAGAACCAGTGGCTAATGCAGACTGATTTCCATTTTAAAGGGAGTGCACAGCAATGGTGGCGTTATAAACGGCAGCAGGTTCGCAGCTGGGAACAATTTAAGAAGGCGTTTCTGACCTACCATGAAGGTCTCATGAGCAGAGAACAGACACAAAGGGACCTGGAGGTCCGCCAGCACGCTGATGAGCCACTAGAAGCATTTGTCTGGAGAAAGTACGAACTACATTCTCAGATATACCCACAATGCTCTGAGGAGCAAGTGACTCAATATATTATTGGTCTCCTGCATCCTGATCTCAAAGTTTTAATGCGGTCAATGGAACTGAACACCCTTGAACAGCTAGTGCAGAGGGGCAAGACCTTACAACAAGACCTGAAGGAGGAGAGAGAGTATAAACGGCAGCAAAACTCCTTGTCAAAACCCCTTGCATTCAAAACTACTAACACCAGTGACAGACAGGAATCCCCTGAAGGGAAAGGCCAACAAAAAAAATATTACTCTGAAAAGTCTCAGTCCAGCATGGATGTTCAGTGTAGGTCATGCAATAAATTTGGACACTATCAGAGGAACTGCCCGAGGAAGTCCCAGCGTACCCCACCTGATAAAGTAACTGCTGCTGTTACTGGTATCTCTACAGGCACAGACAACCATCTGGACCAGGGAAACGTCAGAGGGGAGGCCATGAAGCAGGAGCTGGGGCCTTCCTATTAGAACAGCATGCTCCTGCAGAAGGCGTGGCAGCAATGTATTCTGCCCACCAAGACCTACAGCACACATCTGAGCACTCAAGCAACGATCAAAACGTCCATGAAATCATGCACTCATTCGAAGGCACCAATCTCTCTGCTTGGTCAAGATATGGAGGCCTGCCTCTCCTTGAGGTAGAAGTAGGTGGCCACAAGACTCAGGCATTGGTTGATTCTGGAGCGACCAAATGTTTGATGTCCAGTGAACTAATGCGGAAACTTTCCATGCCACCCCACATGTTGTCAGCGTGGGAAGGGAACGATGTCACCTTGGCTACCGACATCAAGTGCTCACCCTTGGGGTTGTTGAAGGTTCGACTGAAGATGGTAGGAAGGTTATGGGAGGGAACGGTTTTAGTGATGGATGATCTCACAACAGAGCTGATCATTGGAGTTGACTTAATTCGTGAAACTGGATTGTTAATAGACCTCCAGCACATGAAGGTGTGGTATTCTAGCTCAGCCAAAGGGGTGCCTATCCCACCTACCAAGACGACACAAGAACTTCCAGTGCTTGTGGCAGCGGGTGATTCTCCAATTCTGGAAGCGGAAGGAACCACCTCCTTGCAAAATAGTAGCACAACAGGCTCATCCTCCAAGGAAAAGCACAGTCAGCTACAGGATGTACTGCAACGGTTCTCAGAAGTTTTAGGGGACCATATGGGCAGAAGTGACACTGTTCAACACCATATTACAACAAATGGATCCCCACCCTGTCGGCAGAGACCTTATCCATACAGCCCAGAGAAGCGAATGTCCATCCAGCAGCAAGTTGAAGAAATGCTGAAGTTAGGTGTGGTTGAGCCCTCTAAGTCACCCTGGGCATCTCCTGTAGTCATCGTTAAAAAGAAAGATGGCAGTGATCGCTTCTGCGTAGACTACAGGAGACTTAATCAGGCAACCCAAACAGATGCCTTTCCTATGGTGAACATGCGGGAGGTCCTTGACAGTCTTCATGGGGCAGTCTACTTCAGCACTCTAGACTTACGCTGTGGATATTGGCAGATAGCTATGTCACAAGACAGTCGGGAAGCGACCGCTTTCATTACACACATGGGACTGTACCAGTTCAAAGTCATGCCTTTCGGGCTAAAGAATGCTCCAGCCACGTTCCAGAGGCTTATGAATGAGGTACTTCGGGGACTAGTCCATCGCAATTGCTTTGCTTATCTTGATGACATTGTCATCTTCTCGTCAAGCTGGGAACGGCATCTCCAAGATCTAACTGAAGTATTGCAGCGACTCAAGGATCATGGACTCACCTGCAAGCTTGAGAAATGCGTGTTCGGTCAGAAAGAACTCAAATATCTAGGACACATTATTTCTGACAAAGGTGTAGCCCCTGACTCAAAAATGTTGGAAGCAATGAATCAGTATCCCAGACCAAGCAAACCAGAACATATTCGACAGTACTTGGGCATGTGTAACTGGTATGGAGGATTTATCGAGAGACTCTCTGACATTGCTGAGCCACTGACAAGACTGTTAAAGAAAAATACCTCTTGGAAGTGGAGTACAGAAGCAGAAGCAGCCTTCCAGCATCTTAAAGAAGAGCTACAGAGTGCTGTGCATTTGAGCTATCCAAACTTCCATAAGCCTTTTGTCCTTCAAACTGATGCCAGTAGTGTAGGACTAGGAGCAATCCTTTATCAGATGGAAGGGGAGAGAAAGTGCATCATTACGTATGCAAGCAAGACACTCAATGCTACAGAGCGGTGTTACCATGCCACTGAAAGGGAGTGCCTAGCGGTGGTATGGGCTGTAAAGAAGTTTCGTCCTTTCCTTGATGGACGTCGCTTTACACTAGTCACTGATAACAGTGCACTGAAGTGGCTAGCCAGTATGAAAGATACCAGCAGTAAATTAGCACGATGGTCTTTACAGCTTCAGGAATTTGATTTTGAAGTGCAGCACTGTGCAGGAACTTCAAATCAAGCATCAGATGCCCTGTCTCGGAACACTGTACTGGAAGACAGCTCTGATTATAGTTCTCTAGATGACAAGATGCTGCCTGAATTGCAGCTCCCACCGGAAGAAGCCATAACAGTCCTTGTCTCTACCGTAGTGGAGGGGAACCCTCCACGCCTTTTAAGCCGAAATATTGTTCAAGAGGAGCAAAAGAAGGATGGGTACCTGTTGCCTATCATTGAGTACCTCAGTCATGGAACTGTTCCCCCCTGCAAAGAGCAAGCAGCAAGAATCAGAGGTACTCACCGAAATTATGCACTTGTAGATGATGTCCTCTATCGAATGGATGGGGATCCTTACCGCACAGAATCAGAAGAGGATTGGAAGATGGTAATTCCTCATTCTCTCAAGCAGGAAGTGCTTAAGTTATTTCATGACTGTGAGACAGCTGCACATTTGGGGTTCCACAAGACGTTAAATCGTCTTCAGCAGCGGTACTTTTGGAGAGGCATGGTGCGAGATGTTGCAAACTATGTCAGAAGTTGTGACATCTGCCAAAAGGTCAAGCCAGACAACCAGAAACCAGTAGGTTTGATGGTACCTCAGAAGCCTGTCGAACCCTGGTATAAGATAGCTGTTGACCTCATGGGACCGCTGCCAAAGAGCTCTAGTGGAAATGAGTATCTTCTGGTTGCTGTGGATCAGTTTACTAAGTGGGTGGAATTATTTCCCATGCGTCGTGCTACAACAAAGAAAATCTTGGTTAAGCTGGAAAACGAAGTGTTCTGTCGCTGGGGTATACCGGCAATTATCTTATCTGATAATGGGCCTCAGTTTGCGTCCAAGGAATGGAAGGAAGCTTGCCTAAGATGGGGAATAAAACCTCAGTATACTTCTCCTTACCATCCTCAGGCCAATTGGACAGAGCGAATGAACCGCACAATCAAGATCATTCTTCAGTCGTATGTCCACCAAGATCAGTCCAGATGGGATGAGGACCTCGCAAAGTTTGGTCTTGCTATTCGTACAGCAGTACACCACTGGCTATAGCCCAGCACAGCTCAATCTTGGACGAGAGATAGCTCTCCCAATTGATCGTTCATTGGCCACTAACAAAGACCCAGTTGAAGAAGATCTAGGAGAGTATCAAGAAGCTCTCTATGAAAAACTACATCGATATTATGAAACAGCCAGAGATAACATTGCAAAAGCTCAACAAAAGCAGCAAAAGTATTATGACGGGAAGCGCAGACATGTAAAGTTCAATGATGGAGATCAGGTTCTTCTTCGTGCACACCCCGTCTCTTCAAAGGAACAACGATTCTCTGCAAAACTGTCTCAAAATTGGGTTGGACCCTACAACATTGTAAAGGCTATTTCGCCACTCAACTACGAACTTTGTGATCCTGTCTCGGGTAACAATCTGGGAGTTCAACCTGTACACAACTTGCGACCATTCAATCACAGAAAACTGGCTGGAGAAGAGACACGTTCCTCTGATGTAACAACTCAGAAACTGAAGGAGGGTGAACCGAAGATGCGCAGCCCCAAAAGGATTCAGGGAAGACCCTACAACCTGCGGAACCGGGCCAAACCGGTCCATAGGGCCCTTGCCGTGGGTTCTTGAAAAAAAATTGCAGCCTGAAGTTTCCTGTGCATTAGCATGACAGCACCATAAGGAGAAAACAATGAAAGGATAACCTGTCTACAAGGGACACTACAAACTGTTCAGTTATTTGTGTGTCACATATTTAGATTTTATGTTATTAATATTTAGCGTTCAGAATGTTATGTAATGTTTTGTGGACAGCCAAGGTCACTTGATGTAACTGTATTCTTAGAGTAACTGTGCACAGCCACCTTAGCGGAGGGGAGTTGTAACGCAGTTTATTATTTCCTGTTATTGGGGGTAGATCACGTCAGTAATAGGCACACCCTATTGACCAGTCTTTGCGAGGGCTCGCTAGCAAGCCCCGCCCTGGGGGAGAAATTCTAAAAGCATTTAGCTGCCTGCGAGGAGGAAGTCGCTCTCTTTGGACTGAGACACAACAGAGAGCAGATCGCTAACACTGCCCATCTACTATAAGCTTGCGAGCTGTCGCTGATTCGGGACTAACACCATTCCACTGAGCCTAGGTAGGACGTGTTGTCCTTAAATACCATTCTTCTGGGATTACTATAAAACGCAGGAACCAATTACCCCATTCTGGAATTCAGTTAGCATACATAGAAAGGAGACCCGGCTGTCGATTTTGTATGCAATATGATTATTTAAAAATAAAACAGTAACCATTATTGACTCTGAAGAACTTTTTGTGTTGAGAAACGAACCCTTAATAAAAGTGTGGTTACAGACCAGCGCCTATTGGAGACTGCCAATTTATTTGAGACCTGGCGATTATATAGACGAGGAAACTTTGGAAAATGAACAAGCAGAAATAAAAATTTGTATTGTTAATATACTGTAATATTGTAAGGGTTTAAAAAGATTAGACAGCCAGGCATGGGTTATATAAATGCGAACAGGCCACTTGAATCAAGCATGGAGGGTTTATTACAGTGAAAAGGGATACAAAACAACCGTGCCAAACTCAATCTTTCTCTTCTCATCTGGACTCCCCTGAACTGACGGTACAGTAAAAACAAGCTCTATATACAAATAAGTAAATTAAAGATATAAACTACTAGCACTTTTGTTTATAAATATAGATCAATGTTGTCTATTAATAAAGATAAGTAATGAAATAATAATAGGTCTAATACTGGTAATAATAAGTTCAATCCATCCCAGATATAGAATGCAGGTAGGTTAGGCTTACAGCGCAATAATAATAATAGTTTGTTTTTTCTTATGGCCCCTGGTGGTGATGTCTCCGTTCAGTATATCCAAGTAACCATTTCCATAACCGCTTAATCCTTTACAGGGTCATGGGGAGTAACCATTATGTATTGTGATAACAGCATCTTCCAGATATCATTTCAATTTCCATTTAAATCATGATCTTATGTACACTTTGTATTACTAAACTTTGTACTTCAGCCCTCATATAATGCGTCTTTATTTTACACATTGCAATTGAAGGTAACCTGGCTTCAAAACGATACAATTAAATACTGGTCTTTTTTTATTCTTAATAAAATTACCCTTTTTATTTGTTATAAATGCAATAAATTCAACACAAAGCAACGCGATATACTGTTCAAAGCAAGAATTATTAAACTTAAACCAGAATGTATATGTTTGATGCCCTCAACACACACACTTCAAGTGGTGCTCCGCAGCCCTTGTGTGCTCACAAAGTCTCCTCGCAATTACCCCAGACCGCTCGTGAACCCACAATGCTATTCATGAGCTACTTGACTAACGACGGTGTTTGGGAAACACATCAGATTTGACACGTTGCTGTTACGATGGTCGAGTTACTTTTGGGAAACGGCACCCTGGATAACTTTCGAGTTAGACCTAATGTCGTTTAAACAATACATTTCTAGCATATTATTCCAACTATCAACATTAATAAGCACAGTCAACATTGATTATTTGAACATTTTCAACAGTAGTCTTTTTGAAACGAGTAAACACAAGTCTGTTTGCGGATCCTGGAGTAGTCTGTGGACTATGTGGTATCAGTGGTTTTGGTCATGGTCGTGGCAATAATAATGGGTTTTTGTTTCAGAAATGAAAGCTGAAACACATTGAGAGTGGTCCAAGTTTATTGTGTGGTATATTGCAACCAGTAAGTTCCAGTGTGTTTTGCATTGAAGGGATGAATTCGCAACTCCTTAAAGGGAATGTCCGATCCCCCCCCCCAATTAGGAATTTTTCAACAACAATGGATATTGAATGAAGTCATTACCCAGCCTCCATGTTCGTCTTTCTTTAGGGATTTGACATCTCCAATCTTTGAATGAAGTCGTTATCCAGCCTCCATGTTCCTCTTTCTTTAGGGATTTGACATCTCCAATCTTTGAATGAAGTCATTACCCAGCCTCCATGTTCCTCTTTCTTTAGGGATTTGACATCTCCAATCTTTGAATGAAGTCATTACCCAGCCTCCATGTTCCTCTTTCTTTAGGGATTTGACATCTCCAATCTTTGAATGAAGTCATTACCCAGCCTCCATGTTCGTCTTTCTTTAGGGATTTGACATCTCCAATCTTTGAATGAAGTCATTACCCAGCCTCCATGTTCCTCTTTCTTTAGGGATTTGACATCTCCAATCTTTGAATGAAGTCATTACCCAGCCTCCATGTTCCTCTTTCTTTAGGGATTTGACATCTCCAATCTTTGGCAAAGCAGTAGGTTTTATGTGTTTTTGTTCATCAGTATTTTGTTCTGGAGGTACTGCCTGTATCAATTGCGGGTTCTCGCTTCCCCTCTGTTAACATCACTGTGGAGTTCTCCTTGTTTGTTAATCACTGCTTCCACCAGATCTTAGTTCATAGCAAAGCAGTAATCGGCTTGTTTATCTCTCATTGAGGGAACACAGGGATCTGGACTAAAGGGTGCATTTCAGTGACTGCTAGCAGGCTCACCAATGCACACAGAACAGCAGCTTCTGAAATGAAAAATCAAGTGAAGGATTTATTCTTTGTTAATATTTGAAAACCTTAAATATATATTGCATGACTTTTGCCCCAACCTCCCCATTGAAATATAGGTCTAAGACTTTAATTTAGAATGTATTCTAGACAATATCAGCCTTTAAACAATTTGCACTAATCCACATGAAACCATTTATATGTCGGCTGTTTCCTTGTTTTTACAAACCATCATATTCCCCTCGCCACATGTGTCTATAATTTCACGTGGTCCCGTCCAATTTGCTGCCCAAGGCCACTTTTGTAAAAAGTTTTTAATCATTAGCTTTTCCATAATCTCAGTCTACAAGCCATTAATTAGTTAATGGCTAAAGTAAAACTTGTTTTCTTATTACAATGTCAATGTGTCTTACTTTTAAAATGTTCAGATTACTTTTAATTTTTGTAATATGAATTGCATTTATTCTCATGGATCTTTCTCAATGGAACTGGTAGATAAACATCGTAATGGATCTGCTCCTAAAGACCATCCACAGTAATTTATCAAATTTGGCTAATTGGGTAAAACTTCAATGTAATTTAATGAACATGTCCATAACTACCAGATTGAGTTAACAGCCAAGGTCTTTCAGTGTTTATCAAAAGTAAGAAATAAACAATTTAAATGATTCTTACAACAAAATGCTTTATGTGTTAATTAATTCTATGCAAAATCAATCACCAAATTCATGTTATTTTCTTCCTAATCACTTCTAAGTATTCAAAGTATATTATTTAAAAAGTGGGCATTGAAATGAGTGTGTGTGTGTGTGTCTGTGTGGTGAGAGCCTGTAGTCCCAGAATGCAGCTGGACATCTTTCTCTCCATTCTCACACAGTCCGTACAACACAGCTTGAGATCCCAAACACAGTTCAATTTATTGTATTTATTTGTTTGTCGAAACCAAATTGTACCCAATTATGTAGGTAAAAATCGATGAAACAGTTAAGAGATTTGATTAACATTCCCAGTCCTCTAATTCACTCTCCCTCTAGAAGCTATAGTGTGTGCAATATGAAACTTAATGTTATGTTCTTCTTTAAAAGAGACGGCTATCTCTTACAGCGACCTTTTTGAATAGTCAGAGTTTTCTGGTACTTTTTTTTTTTTTTTTTTCAAAAACAATTCACATACATTTTGAACTTTTATATGTTTCCCATAACATCACTCAAGCATTTTGACACTTGACATTGAAGACTATGACTTTGGCACTGACTGGCACTCAGTTCTCTTTTAAAAGCCCAATCATTTGACAACTGCCTGATCATATTCCTCCCACTTTCGCTGTAGAGTCCAGCCAACCCTGACCCTGACACCTGTCAAATACCAGACGGACATGGCTGCCTTTTCTAACCTGGATGCCCTGCCGTCTGCTAACCGCTGTCTCTAATTTTATCCTATTGTTGCCCCCTGGGTTTCTGTTAGAAGGCGCACGTTTAACCACCACATTTTCCCTTAAGCCCCATGTCCCCATGTAGCAGCACTAACCCATCTGGCTGCAGTGCAGGGCATAGGGTCAGCAACGCCTGCTCTGGCGGTGGTGGTGGTGGCAGTGGCCACACTGCTGCTAGTGGTGACAACAGCCACTCCTCTGCTGCTGCTGGGGCAAACGGCCACTCAGGCACGGGTGCTGTCGGCTCCAGACGCTCGGACAGGCTCACTTTCTCTCCCCGTGGGAACCATAGCTCCGCCCCCTCTGGTTGACATGACTGCCATTCCCCCTTCCTGGGCTGGCGGTAGCTCCTCCCCCTGAGAATGCTGGGCTGAGAGCTCCGCCTCCTTCTCTGGTAACTTGGCTGGCGGTAGCTCCTCCCCTTTAGACTGCTAGGCTGAGAGCTCCTTCTTTCCTGACCAACAGGATGGCAGCTGCCTTCTTCTGCCCCGCCGCCTTTTCCGCCTCTTCTTATTTTACTGGCTAATGGAACAGAAGCCCCTCCTTCCTTCTCGTCTCCTTTCTTTTCAGTGGCGGACTCGACCTGGAAGCCCTTTCGTCTTACCCATCTCTTCACTCTGCTGTCTGCTTTGCACAAACTGTCAAGGCTGGTGTTGTTTCAAAGAATAATTTGTCCTGTTTAGAATTAATAAAACCTGTAATTATACATTTTACTTGTTTTTTTTAGTTATGTTTATTTGAATCAAACTTAGGTGGAATCGCCACTGTTGGTCAAAATTCTCAGGAATCTACAGGAGGGTTCTGTATTTAATCTGGGGTCTACAGGGTTAATATGACATCTATTGGGGAATATGACTTTATTCCGAATCGGCAGGCTTACCCCCCCCCCTGCCAATATACTAGACTTAATATTCAATCACTCTTATTCATTTATTTCTAATACACAGATTTAAAATGATCTTTATTGCTAATCGGCGGGTTTGTCCTCCGATATATTGGAGTTAATATTCAATCACTCTTATTCATTTATTCTATTTTTATACAGCAGATTTGTGAATCAACATATAATCAATGAGTTTATTTCCAATTACTCTCTCATTTACAATCAACAAACAAGGTTATCGTACACACAATTACTCCCAGAAAACTCCTGTAACCTTGACAAGCTTATTGTGCATTCAACTGCTCTCTGGTTTCTCCTGCAACCCAATCTAACAAATGACTCTCTGGGTTCTCTTGCAACCTAGGCAAGCCTTTCCCATTTGCATGTTCAATTACTCTCAACATAGGCAAGCTTTTTTTATTTTTTTTATAAACTTAGTCGTTGCCAGTAATTTATTATTTTCTCCCAATTTGGAATGGCCAATTATTTTATTACGCTTGGCTCACCGCTACCACCCCTGCGCTGACTCGGGAGGTTGAAGATGAACACACGCTGTCCTCCGAAGCGTGTGCCGTCAAGCCGACCGCTTTTTTTCACACTGCAGACTCACCATGCAGCCACCCAAGAGCTACAGCGTCGGAGGACAACGCAGCTCTCGGTCAGCTTACAGGCAAGCCCGCAGGCGCCCGGCCAGAATACAGGGGTCACTGGTGCGCGGTGAGCCGAGACACCCTGACCGACCTAAGCCCTCCCTCCCCCCGGGCGACGCTCGGCCAATTGTGCGCCGCCCCTTGGAAGCTCCCGTCCTCGATCGGCAAAGGAATAGCCTAGATTCAAACTCGTGACTTGCAGACTATAGAGCGCATCCTGCACTCACGTGGAGCGCCTTTACTGGATGCGCCACTCGGGAACCCCCCAGCATAGGCAAGCTTAACTGTATGTACAGTCCCTCTCAGGAAATTAGCAATAACAACTTGACTCCCTGGTCTTCGCAACCAGAATGGGATCAGGACCATTATACTCTGTATAGTACAGGGTTGCCAGATTTCTACAGTGTTTATAGCCCAAAGTCACTTCAAAACTAGCCTCATTTGTTTTTTTTTTACTGAAACCAAGCTTATTACCATTAACATATAGCCCTATCCTTCAATGCTGCTACTGTTTCCCAAAGAAGAAAACAGTTCAATCTTTTAAAGTTATGCCACCAATCTAATTAGATGATCACATCATTTAAATCAATTAAACATCCACATCAATTAAATACACCTAACAAATTAAAAAAGGCAAGTTGTTGGCTCTTTTTTGCAAACACAAAAGTTAATTGAAAGTATGCCTCATGCATTGAAATAACACATAAAAAAACATTTTTAACCTCTTACCTTCACACTCCTCGTGTAAGGGCCAGCTGTTATCATCACGCAGGTGTATCTCAAGTCAATTTTAAATGTACAAAGAAAAAAGTATGTACTAAATAAAACATTTTTACTTTTGATCTTTTATATATATTAGTTTCAAAAAAACTCCTCTGAGTCTGCACCATCTTCTGCGTTATTTGCTTCATATATGTCGCCTGTAAACAGTGACAGCATTGCTTTGGATGGCTGAAATTGGTTGCAGCAACACTTATTACGCTGCATATATGCTCTGACCCTAAGAATGTTTTCCAACAATTTCTCTTGCATGCGGGTCCTTAGTTTGGTTTTGAAAAAGCACGTTCCACTGATGCATTGCTAAATGGTAGGGCTAAAAGAGATAAGGCAAAAAGACCAAGTTCAGTGAAATCTTTATCACCAGCTGCATCGGAGTGTTTAGCCACTTCAACCCAGAACTCTTTAATTTGGCTGTCTTCAGTGTGCTCCCAGTGTACATTGTTCAAAGCTCGCCATTGCTGTTCGAGTTTGCCAAGATCTCCATTGTAAAGTGGCAAAAATGATAAATTTGCCAGCTGTGGCTTTTTGGAACTGAGTACAACAGTTGGGCTGAGAACGGTAAGTGACTCAAGTTGCTGGATATTAGGAGGCAATCTTTGTTTGATCTCTTTCAGAAACTCGAACATGTAATCTCTGCATCTGCATTTGATATCCTCTGCTTTCTGAGGTTCAATCTTTGATTCTGACAGTTCTAACTGGAACTTGATCCCGAAGTCCACTGCTGAAAGTGGCAAGCTGTTTCTGTCAGACGTTATGTCAAAATCCATTACAGATGACCGTGTTGGAAAATCGTGAGGTTTCATGATTCATTGGATCAAACTGCGGTAAAATGTCATTAAATCAGCAAGAGGTTTCGCTGGATTGGCACTGTCAAGCTGAAACAGCTTGTTTATTCTGTTGACCTCAGTGACGAGGGGCTGAAAAAAAACCAGATACATTCTGTTTACGCGGTCTGAATGCATCTGGTACAGCAGTTCAGCATTGTAATTCCTTTCAGTGTCCTTTGTAAGCTGAAAGTGCAACTTTAGCTCTTCATACTGAGAAAGCACTCGATCAACACACTGGCTAATTGCAAGCCATCTTGTGTCAGAAAGCTGCAAAATCTTCAGCGGGGCTTCTCCAACATTAATGGTGGCATAGAGATCGCGGTACTTCTTTTGACGCTGAGTGCTGTGGGAAAACCACGAGTACGTCTGTGATACCATGTACTCGATGTTTCAAGGAAGTACGTCCATTGCTTTTGATGCACAGAGCTGCAGTGAATGACAAACACACTTGATGTACACAATTTTTGGATTCACCTCCCTTAACTTTGTTAGTACCGAATTATTTTTCCCACACATTGTATTGCAACCGTCTGTTGCCAGACCAATGCATCTTTCCACTTCGTTTGTTTTCCTTTAAGAATTTGAACAAGGCTGTTGCAATGCTGTGAGAATCACCGGCTGGCAAGCTAACAATCCCGGCAAATTATGTCACGATACGTTCAAGTTTTCTGCTGAAGTACCTGAACACCACACAGAGTTGCTTGTTTGCACTGATGTCTGTGCTTTCGTCCACAATTAGAGAGTGTGGCTCTTTGGCGATGTCTTCAAGCATCTCCTGATGAACAATGGGCCCGATGACACATTTTATAAGTGCTGAGCATTTTGTTCTATGAAGACTAATATCCTTCTGTACAACTTCCCTGACTATGCATCCCAAATGATCTACGGTGTGGATGCTGGAAAGGCAAGCAATATGGGCTGCCAGATTCAACTCACATATTTTAATGGCATTGTCAACTTGTTTCTTAAATCCTGTGTCAAATAAGCTTCTTGTATTTGAATAGGGAGCTGCATTTCTAATATGTTTCTCTGTCTTACTGTGAGCTAACAGATCGCTGTGATGCGCTCGCACTTCACATTTACAGTACCTACACGCTGCTTTTGAGTCATCGCCAGGTACACGGCTAATCCATGCTTGTAACCCTTTTTCTTTCTCAGTCTTTGCAGTATTTTTTCAGTATTTAGATTACTTCTTTATTTTTCCTGCTTTTTAGCGGTTTCGATGTTTCTACCCTGTTTCTTAAAATGGCTGCTTTTCACTGTCAATTAACACAATCATTCGTCTCTCACTCCTGTTCACTCGCATGGTCATGCGCAGTGGTGGTTGTGGTCATGCGCAATATGTTATTTTATTGGGAAACAAAGTTTTACATAGTTTGTGTGCACTGCGGCGGGTAGGCTGCAAAAGTTTATACATTTTTAATAAAGTTATTCTTTTTTATATGTATAAAGTAAACTAGCCCAAAAAACCACGAGACCTCTTGAAAGTAGCCCAAAAAGTAGCAACCAGCGACTCCTAAATATTTCCTGCGGCTGTCTTTTTAAAGGAAAACCGCGGACCTGGCAACTCTGGTATAGTATTTCAAACACCCAATCTCTGTCTACTTTACACCACCCCTTAAATCTGTTTTTCGAAAAAGACTAAAAGTTCTAGGCTGACTCTCCTGATCAAACCTTCCGAGATCGGCACAGGGCCCCAGAATCAGAGTGCACAGATTCCTCGTAGAAATGTACAGCTCTGTTACCTCCTACAATCTCCCTATCCTAATCTAGCTGATCGGGCTAGTATTAATAACAGATAGGTACCCATTGCAACCCTTTTTGACAAATAATAAACAATAATCAACAACACCAGAAAAAACAGTATAGTAGGTTACTATTCCTGTGATGAATAAATTAAACTCATCCTTAGTATTCCTCTAAAGTTCAGTTAAAGAGAGGTTAGAAGGTTCCTTCATGCGTTCAGATGGATGAAATCAAATCAGTTTTGCAGCCTCCCTGGTGCGGACTACACTACAGTTACCTACACTACCTAACCCAGAAAAGGCCATGAAACGACATAATGAGGAAGGAACATTTGCTGCATTTCTTACTTAAAACCGTCTCTGATTTTTCTCTCCTGTTTGTTTTTTCCAGTCCAGCAGTTAAAGCAAGGACCCAGTTAAGGAATTTAAAAATACTGAGGGGAGAGAAATTAAAAAAATACCAGAGGAGAGAAACCGTATCACTGCTCTGACTGTGGAAAGAGTTTCAGGCACTCAGGAGACCTTGTGATACACTAGCGAATTCACACAGGAGAGAAACCCTATCGCTGCTCTGACTGTGGAAAGAGGTTCAAGTCATCAGGACACCGTACAGCACACCAGCGAATTCACACAGGAGAGAAACCGCATTGCTGCTCTGACTGTGGAAAGAGTTTCAGGAACTCAGGAGACCTTTCAAAACACCAACGAATTCACACAGGAGAGAAACCTTATCGCTGTTCTCACTGTGGGAAGCATTTCAGTCGGTCTGGAAATTTTGAATTGCATAAGCGAACTCACAAAGGAGAGAAACCATATCACTGTTCTGACTGTGGGAAGAGTTTCAGTCGGTCAGAACACCTATTAATACATCAGCGAATACACACTGGAGAGAGACCGTATCACTGCACTGACTGTGGGAAGAGTTTCAGTCGATCAGGACAACTTGTAACACACCAGCGAATTCACACAGGAGAGAAACCATATTACTGCTCTGACTGTGGGAAGAGTTTCAGGGATTCAACAGACCTTGTAAAACACCAGAGAACTCACACAGGAGTAAAGCCATATCACTGCTCCGACTGTGGTAAAAGTTTCAGTCAGTCAGGACAACTTGGAAAACCATCAGCGGATTCACACAGGAGAAAAAACGTTTCATTGCTCTGACTGTGGGAAGAGTTTCAGTTCGTTAGCAAACCTTGTTTCACACCAGCGAATTCACTCAGGAGAGAAACCGTATCACTGCTCTAACTGTGGGAAAAGTTTCCGTCACTCAGCATCCTTTGCTGTACACCGGCGCATTCACACAGGAGAGAAACCGTATCACTGCTCTCACTGTGGGAAGAGTTTCGGTCACTTGGCATCCTTTGCTGCACACCAGCGTATTCACACAGGAGAGAAACCGTACCGCTGCTCTGACTGTGGAAAGACTTTCAGACGGTCGGGACACCTTGTTTCACACCGGCGCGTTCACACAGGAGAGAAACCGTACCGCTGCTCTGATTGTGGGAAGAGTTTCAGTCAGTCAAGATCCCTTGTTACACACCAGCAAATTCACACAGGAGAGAAAAAAAAAGAAAATGTAAATAATGTTCCTGCATAAAAATAACTTTTATCCATTTTGCTTCCTGGCATTTCAGCACAGCAGTGTGCTGCTGAATAGTGTGGCTGCCCAAGCCGAGGAGACAGTAAGAAAAAATCCTTAAATGGAATTTACTAGTGTAACGACCTCGCCCTTAGCACAAAGCCAACCACTATGGAGTGATTACCTCCCTATATTAAATATATCCCATGACAAAAACAAATTCGACAAACAGCTGTTTAAAGGGGTGATCTCAAATGCAAAAATCCAAGTTAGGAGAAGCAATTAGGCCAATCTTGTCAAGCAAATAGGCACAATTGGAAAGGTGCTGGGGCCCAAGATTCACACAATTCTTGCTTCTAACTTGGCGCCTTTTTTTTGATCGCTTCGCTCCACTTCATCGCTCCTCTTGAAATGCTCTTTGTATGATTGAAGTGACTGAGACACACACTCACATTGTAATACGAAAGACATAATTTCGGATTGGATCAGAATCTGAGTGCTCATGTTCAACACTGTGTTGTTGTTGTTTTTTTTTTGTTTTTTTTTTTGTTTGTTTTTTAATAAATAGAGCTATTAAAAATGATATGTCCAAACTACAAAGTAAAATGCGCAATGCAAATTTAGGACACAGTGTAAATGCTCTTATTGGAAGTCCAGGAATGCTGAATTCAGCTCCATCGATTGCTATGAGCTACAGCTGTATCACAGAGCAGCTCTCCTGGTAAACCCTTTGAAGGAGGAAACAAACTACTATTGTTAATTATTTTGCATAGAATGGCACAAGGCAGCTGTAATAGAGTAAATGTAGATGCGCTTTTAGACTGTGTGTTGCTGCTAGCCCCACCCTGTGCAAATTCAAAGTGTAAAACCAGATAACACAACAAGCAGGGCACAAGCTAAGCGATGAGCTGTATTTGATTAGGGAAATAAAAGCTGTTTACTTTGACTATCTGCGTCAGTCTGGATTCTTATAGAAATCAAATGTAAGACAACAAATATACTAGAAGTGTCAGGGGTGGAAGTTGCAGGTTGAGATTTTAGAGTCAGTGTTTCCCTGCATGCATCACTGTGAGCAGCTCCTTCCTCCAGACACAGACCCACACTGGAATGTTTAGATGACTGGGTGTGAGGAGCCTTGTGTTAACAATGGGAGAACTGGGCTGACTGGGGAGGTAACTGCTACTGCCTATTTCAATAGTCTTATTACTGTGTTGTTACATTATGGACAGCAGTGGTGCTCTGGCTCCCTCTTGTGGTCACTATTAATATCTGCTGTGTGTCTCTCGGAGGTCAAATTAATTGCTCTTTGTCATTAAAATGCTGTTTTTATCATCAAACTCTTTGGACTACTTTTCTGAGTATGAACACATCTCTTCTGTATGCAGGTTTTTAAATGATGAAAACAAGAAAAAGAATGAAGTAAAGCAAATAGATTATTGTTTACTTCCTCACATTGTTAAGTAATAGCAGCACTAATGTCCCCCACGGTGGGCTCTAAGACTAGATCATTGACCTGGTCTTTCTTTAAATGATCTTTCACGTTGGACACATTCAAATGTCATCACTGTCATTAAACAACATTTTACATTCATACTGAAATTATTTTATTAATATTGCTTACTTAATAAAATAAAAACAAATCTTCTAAAAATTATAAAATTCAGGGGCTCCTGAGTGGAGCATTCAGCAAAGGCACTGTGCCGGAGTGCAGGATGTGCCCTATAGCCCGGAGAGCGCTGGTTTGAATCCATGCTATACCACTGACACAGCCTAATCAAACCCAGCTCTGTGCAGTCCGACTGTAGCAGCTCTGCAGCTGCTCTCAGCCTCAGCCCCTGTGGTTACTGTCTATGAGCCAGAGCAGTTCCTGCAGAGCTGAGGGAGGTTTTTGTACGGACGTGTATCACTGTGTGAATGTGTAGCTATTGCCCTGCTGACAGTAATAATCTCCTGCATCTTCAGGCTGCACTCCACTGATGCTCAGTGTAAACTGTGTCCCTGATCCACTGCCACTGAATGAAGCTGGAGTCCCAGAGTGACGGTTAGAAGTAGAATAAATCAGGAGTCAGGTTTCTGCAGGTACCAGTGGATGGAGCTGGTACTAACAAAGCTGTTGGCTGTACAGCGGATAGAGACCGTGTGTCCTGGAGAACAGACTGAGCTGTTGGAGACGGAGTCAGAACAACGTCTGCACTGGACTCTGGAGAAAAAATACAACAAAAAATGATTATAAAATAATAATGCAAGAGTCAAATTAAATAGTGTTGTGTTAGAATACAAACAAAATGTAAAGAAGCGGCTAGACAGATTTACTTCAATGAAAAGTTCTGTTTAAAATGAACTCCAGTCAAGCTTTCAGATTTATAAATAACTATTTAATTATCACCTTGAGCAAAGAGCCCCCGTGTCCCCAGCAGTAGAAGCAATGGCATCATTGTACTGTGTGTTTCAGTGACTCTGAAAGGGCTGAGCAGTGACTCATCAATACTGTGTGTCTCAAAGTGTTTGGAGCAGTGAGGCAGGCACCGGTATACAAAGCAGCTTCCTTTCTACAAATCCTGCTGCTGCTGCTGCTGTCACAGATAGAGGAGATCTGAGCCGTGAGTGAGCACCAGTGCAATTGATAGGGTCGGGTTCACTTTGACTGTTTTCTTCTATTTTTCCCCCAGTCAAAGCTCTCAGTATATCACTGCTGTCTAATATAACTGATCTGTTTGTCTAAACTGACAGTAATATTTCTGTTTCTGTCATCATTTCAATGCTATTGTGTATTAAAGGGTATGTAGTGCCCTACCCCTAGTGGTATACCTTCCCACGTGCTGCTGCTGCTGCTGTAGAAGTAATGGACCTGTCATTTTTCTTTTCATTGGTCACATTTTGACTGCTTCTTACTGTTATAAATTGGACATCTACTTCACTGTCTTTCACAGGCCTTTTCAAGATGTACCTTGAGCAAGCTGCTAGGAGTGCGTTTTCATTATGTCAATCAGAATGATATTTAACAAGCCAGGGGAAAAGGTATCAAACTCCTTGTGGCAAAGTGGTTGCTGATTATGAACAGGTGCAGAGCTGATGCAGTGCAGGAATAAACGGACGAGATTTGTAATCCGGTATGGAAAAATATACGTTTTATTTTTAGTTATAATCCAGGTCTGGTGACCAAATAATAAGCGATGCGTAAAACACGGAGTACAGTAACAGGGATTGCAGCCCTAAACAATAAACACAGCATCTCTCCCACAATATACAACCACGGTCACCAGTCCTGGGTGCATGCTGTAGTGCTCGTGGTGGGTGATACAGGTTAAAGAGTGACAAAGAGTGCAGTGCTGTTCCGGGTTCAGTGCTGGCTCTTACTAACAGCTCCAGAACGTGTTAGCTGTCTATAAACACACAAATAGCAATTATAGACAAGACAAACAAAACAAAAACTCACAATATTCTTAATACACAGTGCACGGGTCCTTCTGGGTCTATTTCAAAACCAAAAACGAAGGAAAAGATTCTCCAGCCCCTTTTATGCGGTTATGCATGACCCCTTGGTAAACGATTGCAGCTGATTCTATTGCCTGCAGCTGCTACCTCGTTTACCTTCCAGGTCAATACATTCCCGCACTGGAGTCTCGTCTTTTTCCAGGCTGATTGACTTCCCGACCCAGGGAATGAACTGTCAGGCCAACCCGTCCAAAGCCTTTCCCTTTCGCTACTTTGTATCCTCACAGGTCAAGAGGGAGATTTACAACCAGAACTCATTATATTTCCATCACACTCGTGTATTGATTTCTTTATTGATTGATTTTGTTTGATGTTTGTGAAAGGGCGCACACAGTGACTGATCACACTCCATTGCCATGGCGATTCCAGCTCACTGAGAAACACATGGCTCTTGTATTGATATGTTGTTTTGAGAAAGTTGGAAAAACCAGCTTTCTTTCATTTGGAATGAGACTAAATTAGTGGGGGGTCTGTAAAAATAAAGTACATCAGTGAATTAACTAATGAAAACCCATTTAAATGAAAGCCTTTTCTATTGAAGTTTAATTTATTTTCCATTAGTTTGCCCCTGTTTTACACTTATATATTAAGAATAGCCCCACAAATTGATGAAAGTGTTTTTCTAAATGATTCTTACCCTGAGTGCAGATGACAAGTGCCCAGATGAAGATGCTGATAAAAGTCATTGTTGTTGTGGATTCTGTTGCCATGAAGGGCAGCTCTCAAACATTAAATTATTATTATTTAATGTCAACAAATGGAGGGGGACTAGACATGGTCACAAAGTTGGTCCTGTTTCAACCATTTTTTCAGTTCTATTAAAAAAAAAAACTCTTGTAGTCTGATATACTTTTCATAAAGTCTGGTAGCGTATTCCAGAACATGGCACCCTTAATTGAGCAAGCTGTTTGTGCAAACGTAGTGTGATGTCAAGACACTACAGTCTCCTCTTGTGGTTGATCTTCTGGACAGACCAAAGGTAGATCATTAATGTAGAGACTAAATAACAAAGGCCCAAATATAGATCCCTGTGAGACCCCCATAGTACAGATCCTAAACGCTGATTCACTATTGCTTATTTTAACACTTTGTTTTCTATCTAACAAGTCAGACTCCATCCATTTCAGAGCCTGACCAGACAGGTTAAATTCAGACAACTTGTTAAACTCACAGGGCTATAAACACTCCCAGAGCACTGAAGCATGTGCTGCCAATGCAAAGTGTCTTTTCTTTGCAAATTGTCTTCCTTGGCACAGCAGCCACTTCTAGTCAAGCAGTGCTCTTAAGTGTAAACTCATTTTCAGATGATGCAGTTTGTTTGCAATTCAGAAAAAAACTGAAAAAAGTTGATCTTGCAAGCAAAACGAAAAAATAGAATATAGTTTTCTTTGTGTTGAGTTTGTACAAACACAGCTATTTCTCTCTCTTCTCCCTTCTCTCAAACCATTCATCTTAGCCACGGCTGTGATTATGTAGCTTTCAGAGCTGCAGGTTAACAGATCCATCATAAACTTTGTGAAATCAAATCAATTCAAGAAGCAAACATTTTGATTTTGCACATTACTAATGTTGAGTGAAAAGTTTCAAGTTTTTTTCCTGTGGACCTCCTGGACTGTCTCTGAGGACCCCAGGTTAAGAACCACTGCTCTGGATTAAAGAGCATCATTTTATTACGCTCTCTCTCCCTCTTGTGGTCACAGAGTGTAGTGCAGTTTGTGCTGTTTGGTGTTTTGACGAAACATTGACGAGAGTCCCTGCAATGGAGGAACTGTATGGGTGGTTTCATGGTGTAATGGCTAGCACTCTGAATCTAGCGAGCTGAGTTCAAATCTCGGTGCATTTGTGTTTTATTTGTCTTACAAAAACACTTTATACACTGGTTTTGGTTTAAATAACGAATGCTTTAAACTGGTTTAGTGTCTTTCAAAGTAACTATTATTATTATTATTATTATTATTATTATTATTATTATTATTATTATTATTATTTATTTCTTAGCAGACGCCCTTATCCAGGGCAACTTACAATCGTAAGCAAATACATTTCAAGTGTTGCAATACAAGTAATACAATAAGAGCAAGAAATACAATAACTTTTGTTCAAGTGTGACAAACCATAATTCTATAATACAGAAGATAATAGTGATAGTTACATCAGGATATGATTAAATAGTGATAGTTACATCAGGATATGATTAAATACAAAATACTACAGGTTAAACACTTGACAGATTACAGTATTCTGAAGTACAGGATTAAATGCAGATAAGAGCAAAATAAAGCACATTTAAATGAAGGGTGATAGTGTCCCAGGATACAAACAGAGGAGTTCTACAGGTGCTGTTTGAAGAGGTGAGTCTTAAGGAGGCGCCGGAATGTGGTCAGGGACTGGGCAGTCCTGACATCTGTAGGATACACTACTGATACTGCAGATTCCACCCTCGCCCCGCAGTGGAGGAGCGACCTTCCTATAGATGTCAGGACTGCCCAGTCCCTGACCACCTTCAGGCACCTCCTCAAGACACACCTCTTCAGACAGGACCTGTAAAACTCAGCTCTCCCCTTCTGGACAATATAGCACTCTGCCCTTAATGCACTTTAACTTGCACTTATCTGCTCCCGATTTTACTGTATTTAAACCTGTAGTATCGTATCTTATTTTTTTTAAAAAATTAGAGAGTGTGTGTGTGTGAGAGAGAGAGAGAGAGAGAGAGAGAGAGAGAGAGAGAGAGAGAGAGAGAGAGAGAGAGAGAGAGAGAGAGAGAGAGAGGCAGAGAGAGAGAGGCGGAGAGAGAGAGGCGACCTGGGAAATGTTTGAGCTGATATATATATATATATATATATATATTTTTTTTAGCAACCCAGCTAGCTAGCTAGCACAGGACGGCAGTCGATTTGCTAGCGGAGCTTAGCATAGTTATAGCTGACTAGATCTCAAAAAGTGACTAACGTTACAAATATTGGTGTAGCCGTTTTATAAAAGCAATAAGTCACAGCCAAGGCGTTATTTCAAGCCTTTATAATTATTCCCAAATAACACAAACTCTTCCATTGTTAAAAAAAAATATATAAAAAATCTCCCTTTGTGCTTCTCGGAAGGCATACGATGGAGGGCGCAATGCAGTTTTTCAGCCTGGGGAATATTACAAATTAGGAGACTGTGCTTTAAAATACACATGTAGGGCGGGCGTCTCTGTTACAAAGAATTGTCACACTTTGTATTTATCTCCATAATGCGTTGGGACTAAATACGCAGATACATTAAAACTATTTGGAGAATGCGGGCATCGATCCCGCTACTTCTCGCATGCTAAGCGAGCGCTCTACCATTAGAGCTAATTCCCCTTGAGCTATGCCAGCGATTCTCATAGGCTACAACGCAACTTGATATGAGCAATTCAGATTGTCGGCAATGTAGTCTGCCAATTGCAAATTCAAAAAATAAATAAATTAACTAAATAGCAAATATTTTGACGAGAGGTATGTTTTCAATTTCTTCAAAAAGTAGTCTCAGCTCGTTGATTCAGTCGCTTTAAAATCCACCTCTGTGTCCCGATGCAGCAGCGCTGTATGCTGTGGCTCGAGCTTGTTTGACGAGGCAGACAATGCAAAAATTCCAATACTTGTTATTGCATCACATGGCAGAATTAAGGTATGCTTTAACGGCTTGGCTGTCTCAAGTTAGTTTGTATTGTTCAACAGACAGTCAGTATCTTAAAAACAAATAAGCGAAATACTCCGTGTCTGTCTGTACAAGTTTGAAATTTAAATGCGCCGCCCCTGCATGCTCTGCGACGCTCAGCCAATAGGCAGGGACGGGACGTTGAAAATAATTGTGGGAAATTTTGGATCAGGTATAGAAGCAAAGGTATATTTCAAGGTCTTAAAACGACATTTCCCACAATTCCTTCAACAAGTAGTGACTTCAACAAGTAGTCTGTTTACAACAAAAATACAATCTGTGTTAGGAACGCTATTTTAGTCCGATTTAAAAAAGAAATTAAAATGGTATTGAGTGCTGACAAGAGTTTGGTATCAGCTGTTGATTTCATTGAAACAATCTTTAAACGAGACGAGAGCATTAAACGAGAGCATTTATCATGTAAGCTACTTCCAGTCATAGAGCGTTTATACTGTTCTCAATGGTCCGTATCCCAGCCTGAGACCACGATCCAGTGGCCAACGGAGATGTTTTTCAAAGTAATATGTTATTTGGAATATTAAAACAATCAAGTTAATTACATGTTTGGACACACAGTATTTTCCAGTGACTTCAACAAGTAGTCTGTTTACAACAAAAATACAATCTGTGTTAGGAACGCTATTTTAGTCCGATTTAAAAATAAATTAAAATGGTATTGAGTGCTGACAAGAGTTTGGTATCAGCTGTTGATTTCATTGAAACAATCTTTATAGTAAAATGAACACATTTATTCCTCTGGTCGTGTATTGTCTCGCTGACTGCTATCCACCTGAAAGTCACCTAAAGGATAAGGCAATGGCCTCCTAAACTAGGGATTATGGTTAAAACAGTGTGTGTGTATTTGTTCTTGGTCTGTGATATATGTGGTCTGTGTTTATAGATCTTGGCACGTTGCACCAAGTAGGCGTGGCCAAGTGGTTAAGGTGATGGGCTTGAACTCTGTTGGCGTTGTGTCCCTTTTTATGTCTTCGTTGTTAATTCTTAAATGACTGTTCAGCTTAAAGGTATCAATTATTACTTGCTGTACATTAAATTCGTCCAAACTAGTATTTGCAAACACATTACAAAATTAAATAGTGTGGAATAGAAACAATGAAGGCTTTGACCTCGACGTGATTTGAACACGCAACCTTCTGATCTGGAGTCAGACGCGCTACCGTTGCGCCACGAATTCCTGCCATAGTGCATGCTTGTTATGCAATGCTAGAGTGCACAGCAAGCATGCCAAAGGCATGCTAAGTCCGATGCTGATACTTGGAAAACACTCAGTATCACCAGGGTCATGGGAAACAGACGACTCAATATTTGTTCGTAGTCAGCAGGGCTATGAAGTTGTCGGAAGTGTGTTTGATTCTCAGCTTAAAAGTAAAGAAAACATAAAACAAAGCGATTTGCTTTTATAATGTTTATTATTTGAAACGTGGGCATAAACACAGTTGTACTGGCTGGGAATCGTCTCGGGTCAATTACTTGGAAAGCAGCTATGCTGACCAATATATCACCAACGAGGGAAAGCTGGCAGTACTGAGTGATACAGATGACGGATTTTCTCAGCGCGTCTCCTCTGAATGCGCACTGGCACAAAGGGGCTTTGCTCATCTAATGACGTGACAGAATGCAATAATGTATTGGGTTAATTTACCAACAAAAGAAACATAAATAAAAGTGTATGTATTTTTTGTGAATAAACTATCTTGCTTCTACGATGGGACCAGATACCTTACATCCGCAATCTAATGATCGGCCAAACCCAGAACTACCTTGTCTTGACCAGGGAGTCATATTGTAAAAACAAATTGAAGTGGTTCCACTGGGGATCGAACCCAGGACCTTCTGCGTATAAAGCAGACGTGATAACCACTAAACTATGGAACCTGGTCAGAAAGTGAGTTTTGTGTTTGAAACGCATTGGCAATTATTAACATTACTATGAACAAGTAATATTCTAGAAAGGAAACCGAATCAGACACCATCATGCCGGGAGTAGGGAAGTTGTTTTACCCACATATTTGTTAAGACTATACTTTCAGGGATCATTTCTATAGTTTGTTTCTAGTGAAATGCGTTTCTAGTGTCTGGTCTCGCTAACCATAACGAGGAGTTACAGTGTTTTCTTCTGAGCGCGTAGCGGGACTTGAATGCTACTTCACTGTAGCTGTTCTTGATCATTGATGAACATTCCGCTCTCTTTTGGGATCGAGCCCCACGTTGGATGTCCTTTTTAAATACAAAATGTAGATGTTTCTTCGAGGCAACAGAGCAATATCTGATTCTGTTCACACTGTATACAGTATTGCAACAAAATTACTTTTTGGTCGTTGTCATATAGCAATTGCTATTGTAAAATGCGTGCATCGTTTATAGTTATAACGATATTGAAATAAATAGTCTTACTTTTGTGGGTTGGCTTCAAACCGTTTCTGTTTTAACACTTGTCATTACATCATTCATGGAGCAACAGTTGGTATGTGCGTAATAAACCCGATCGGGCCTTGATATGACAACCCTAGGCTGTGCTGAAATAAATAATGCGGTTTTCTGCTGTAATGAACGCAGTTTGTCAGGATGGTCGAGTGGTCTAAGGCGCTAGACTTAAGGACTCTGTCTTTCCAAAGAATTCTGTGTTCTGGTCTCCAAGTGGAGGTGTCTGATCAAATCCTCCTCTGACAGCTCAATTTTATTTATTCTTAAAAGGAATAAATGTGTTCATTTAACTATAAAAGATTGTTTCAAGGAAATCAACAGCTGATACCAAACTCTTGTCAGAACGCAATACCATTTTAATTTCCATTTTAATTCAGACTAAAATAGCGTTCCTAACACAGATTGCATTTGGTTGTAAACAGACTACTCGTTGAAGTCAATGAAAAATATTTTGTCCAAACATGTATTTAACTTGTTTTAATATTAAAAATAATGTATTAAATTGAATAACATCTCCGTCGGCCACTGGATCGTGGTCTCAGGCTGGGATGCGGACCTTTGAGAACAGTATAAACGATCTATTAGTGGAAGTAGCTTACATCAGAAATGCCCTCGTTTAACATGCTAGGATGATCGACATCGGTATTCTCCAATTGCTGTGTACATGTTATAACACGTTATGAGTACGAATACAAAGTTGGACACTTTCCTTGTAAGTGGGGGTAAGCACAATTTATTTTCAGATGTAATGTCTTTATTTAAGCTCAATCTAGTCCTGCGTAATGCAAATCACATTACTATATTTTTATATTAGTCAAGGCCTATGTAAAGTGTTCTTAAATTATTTTAACATTAGCATTGATCAATTTGATGATCCGTTTTCTTTTCTCCCAATACGGTATGCAAATTATGCAACTTTTCTGCCCACTTTGATCATAGGCAGTTTTATCCCCCCGTTTCGGCTGAAAACCGCATCTGGGAGAAAACTTAAGTGTTTCGAAACGCATTTGTAAAGGCATCGGATTCTATTGTGTTGCCGAGCTGTTGACGTTTCTCATAATACACAGGTTTACTGGGGTGACAAAAACGCAAGTCTTGTCAAGCCGAAATAGCTCAGTTGGGAGAGCGTTAGACTGAAGATCTAAAGGTCCCTGGTTCGATCCCGGGTTTCGGCAAGTAGCAAGACTATTTTTGTTTTGTATTATTTTGAACAGAAAAAAAGAGCGTTTTTTTTTGTTCTGTGTAATTGGAAGAAATAACAACGTATCAGAGTGCCATTTTCTAATGTGATTAAGAAATGCAAAAACTTAAGGTATACTTCAACGTCTTGGCTGTCTCAAGTTAGTTGGTATTGTTAATGTAACACCTCGTTGTTGCCCAGTCATTGTATCATATTAATGAAGTAGAGCTTGCCACTTCTCAGCACCGAGCTGACAATGAGTGTTGTTTTCGGGCACCTGCTGGCTGCTAGTGATGACCACTCCAATCTTCAGTCGGGTGGTTGTTGAAGGAAGGGGACACATTTTGAGTGTGCATCTCATACTGGTTTAAATCAATAAGCAAATTTCAAATTGATCATTGATAATGTAGAAACTATTTAAGAACTCTTTCAATAGGACTTGACTAATATAAAAAATATAGTAATGTGATTTACACTACGCAGGACTTGATTGAGCTTAAATAAAGACATTACATCTGAAAATAACTTGTGCTTACCCCCACTTACAAGGAAAGGGTCAAACTTTGTATTCGTTCTCATAACGTGTTAGAAAATGTAAACAGCAGTTGGAGAATGCTGAAGTCGATCATCCTAGCATGTTAAACGAGAGCATTTATCATGTAAGCTACTTCCAGTCATAGAGCGTTTATACTGTTCTCAATGGTCCGTATCCCAGCCTGAGACCACGATCCAGTGGCCAACGGAGATGTTTTTCAAAGTAATATGTTATTTGGAATATTAAAACAATCAAGTTAATTACATGTTTGGACACACAGTATTTTCCAGTGACTTCAACAAGTAGTCTGTTTACAACAAAAATACAATCTGTGTTAGGAACGCTATTTTAGTCCGATTTAAAAATAAATTAAAATGGTATTGAGTGCTGACAAGAGTTTGGTATCAGCTGTTGATTTCATTGAAACAATCTTTATAGTAAAATGAACACATTTATTCCTCTGGTCGTGTATTGTCTCGCTGACTGCTATCCACCTGGAAGTCACCTAAAGGATAAGGCACTGGCCTCCTAAACCAGGGATTATGGTTTCGTCAGTTTTATTTAAAACAGTGTGTGTGTATTTGTTCTTGGTTGGTGATATATGTGGTCTGTGTTTATAGATTTTGGCACGTTGCACCAAGTAGTCGTGGCCAAGTGGTTAAGGTGATGGGCTTGAACTCTGTTGGCGTTGTGTCCCTTTTTATGTCTTCGTTGTTAATTCTTAAATGCCTGTTCAGCTTAAAGGTATCAATTATTTCTTGCTGTACATTAAATTCGTCCAAACTAGTATTTGCAAACACATTACAAAATTAAATAGTGTGGAATAGAAACAAAGAAGGCTTTGACCTCGACGTAATTTGAACACGCAACCTTCTGATCTGAAATCAGACGCGCTACCGTTGCGCCACGAATTCCGGTCGTGGTGCATGCTTGTTATGCAATGCTAGAGTGCACAGCAAGCATGCCAAAGGCATGCTAAGTCCGATGCTGATACTTGGAAAACACTCAGTATCACCAGGGTCATGGGAAACAGACGACTCAATATTTGTTCGTAGTCAGCAGGGCTATGAAGTTGTCGGAAGTGTGTTTGATTCTCAGCTTAAAAGTAAAGAAAACATAAAACAAAGCGATTTGCTTTTATAATGTTTATTATTTGAAACGTGGGCATAAACACAGTTGTACTGGCTGGGAATCGTCTCGGGTCAATTACTTGGAAAGCAGCTATGCTGACCAATATATCACCAACGAGGGAAAGCTGGCAGTACTGAGTGACACAGATGACGGATTTTCTCAGCGCGTCTCCTCTGAATGCGCACTGGCACAAAGGGGCTTTGATCATCTAATGACGTGACAGAATGCAATAATGTATTGGTTTAATTTACCAACAAAAGAAACATAAATAAAAGTGTATGTATTTTTTTGTGAATAAACTATCTTGCTTTTACGATGGGACCAGAGACCTTACATCCGCAATCTAATGATCGGCCAAACCCAGAACTACCTTGTCTTGACCAGGGAGTCATATTGTAAAAACAAACTGAAGTGGGGATCGAACCCAGGACCTTCTGCGTGTAAAGCAGACGTGATAACCACTACACTATGGAACCTTGTCAGAAAGTGAGTTTTGTGTTTGAAACGCATTGGCAATTATTAACATTACTATGAACAAGTAATATTCTAGAAAGGAAACCGAATCAGACACCATCATGCCCGGAGTAGGGAAGTTGTTTTACCCACATATTTGTTAAGACTATACTTTCAGGGATCATTTCTATAGTTTGTTTCTAGTGAAATGCGTTTCTAGTGTCTGGTCTCGCTAACCATAACGAGGAGTTACAGTGTTTACTTTTGAGCGCGAAGCGGGACTTGAATGCTATTTCACTGTAGCTGTTCTTGATCATTGATGAACATTCCGCTCTCTTTTGGGATCGAGCCCCAAGTTGGACGTCCTTTTTAAATACAAAATGTAGATGTTTCTTCGAGGCAACAGAGCAATATCTGATTCTGTTCACACTGTATACAGTATTGCAACAAAATTACTTTTTGGTCGTTGTCATATAGCAATTGCTATTGTAAAATGCGTGCATCGTTTATAGTTATAACGATATTGAAATAAATAGTCTTACTTTTGTGGGTTGGCTTCAAACCGTTTCTGTTTTAACACATGTCATTACATCATTCATGGAGCAACAGTTGGTATGTGCGTAATAAACCCGATCGGGCTTTGATATGACAACCCTAGGCTGTGCTGAAATAAATAATGCGGTTTTCTGCTGTAATGAACGCAGTTTGTCAGGATGGTCGAGTGGTCTAAGGCGCTAGACTTAAGGACTCTGTCTTTCCAAAGAATTCTGTGTTCGGGCTCCAAGTGGATGTGTCGGTTCAAATCCTCCTCTGACAGTTCAATTTTATTTATTCTTAAAAGGAATAAATGTGTTCATTTTACTATAAAAGATTGTTTCAAGGAAATCAACAGCTGATACCAAACTCTTGTCAGAACGCAATACCATTTTAATTTCCATTTTAATTCAGACTAAAATAGCGTTCCTAACACAGATTGCATTTGGTTGTAAACAGACTACTCGTTGAAGTCAATGAAAAATATTTTGTCCAAACATGTATTTAACTTGTTTTAATATTAAAAATAATATATTAAATTGAATAACATCTCCGTCGGCCACTGGATCGAGGTCTCAGGCTGGGATGCGGACCTTTGAGAACAGTATAAACGATCTATTAGTGGAAGTAGCTTACATCAGAAATGCCCTCGTTTAACATGCTAGGATGATCGACCTCGGCATTCTCCAATTGCTGTTTAGATGTTATAACACGTTATGAGTACGAATACAAAGTTGGACACTTTCCTTGTAAGTGGGGGTAAGCACAATTTATTTTCAGATGTAATGTCTTTATTTAAGCTCAATCTAGTCCTGCGTAATGCAAATCACATTACTATATTTTTTATATTAGTCAAGGCCTATGTAAAGTGTTCTTAAATTGTTTTAACATTAGCATTGATCAATTTGATGATCCGCTTTCTTTTCTCCCAATACGGTATGCAAAGTATGCAACTTTTCTGCCCACTTTGATCATAGGCAGTTTTATCCCCCCGTTTCGGCTGAAAACCGCATCTGGGTGAAAACTTAAGTGTTTCGAAACGCATTTGTAAAGGCATCGGATTCTATTGTGTTGCCGAGCTGTTGATCGTTTCTCATAAATCACAGGTTTACTGGGGTGACAAAAAACGCAAGTCTTGTCAAGCCGAAATAGCTCAGTTGGGAGAGCGTTAGACTGAAGATCTAAAGGTCCCTGGTTCGATCCCGGGTTTCGGTAAATAGCAAGTCTATTTTTGTTTTGTATTATTTTGAACTGAAAAATAGAGCGGGTTTTTTTTGTTCTGTTTAATTGGAAGAAATAACAACGTATCAGAGTGCCATTTTCTAATGTGATTAAGAAATGCAAAAACATCGTCCCTGGGTGGGCTTGAACCACCAACCTTTCGGTTAACAGCCGAACACGCTAACCAATTGCGCCACAAAGACAAATCGGCTCAACCGAACCTGAGACCACATCTAAGAAGAAAGCAACACGGCAGAAAAGTCTGTAATCACAATTAAATGTATGCAACCCAATGCAAGCAAACTTCAAGCCTTTTATATTTATTCCCATGTATGTAGTCTGCCATTTGCAAATTCAATAAATAAATAAATTAACTAAATAGCACATTTTTCGACGAGAGGTATGTTTTCAGTTTCTTCAAAAAGTAGTCTCAGCTCGTTGATTCAGTCGCTTTAAAATCCACCTCTGTTCCGATGCATCAGCGCTGTGTGCTGTGGCTTGAGCTTGTTTGACGAAGCAGGAAATGCAAAAATGCTAAAACCTGTTATTGCATCACATGACAGACTTAAGGTATACTTCAACGTCTTGGCTGTCTCAAGTTAGTTGGTATTGTTAATGTAACACCTCGTTGTTGCCCAGTCATTGTATCATATTAATGAAGTAGAGCTTGCCACTTCTCAGCACCGAGCTGACAATGAGTGTTGTTTTCGGGCACCTGCTGGCTGCTAGTGATGACCACTCCAATCTTCAGTCAGGGGGTTGTTGAAGGAAGGGGACACATTTTGAGTGTGCATCTCATACTGGTTTAAATCAATAAGCAAATTTCAAATTGATCATTGATAATGTTGAAACTATTTAAGAACTCTTTCAATAGGACTTGACTAATATAAAAAATATAGTAATGTGATTTGCACTACGCAGGACTTGATTGTGCTTAAATAAAGACATAACATCTGAAAATAACTTGTGCTTACCCCCACTTACAAGGAAAGGGTCAAACTTTGTATTCGTTCTCATAACGTGTTAGAAAATGTAAACAGCAGTTGGAGAATGCCGAAGTCGATCATCCTAGCATGTTTAACGAGAACATTTCTCATGTAAGCTACTTCCAGTCATAGATCGTTTATACTGTTCTCAATGGTCCGTATCCCAGCCTGAGACCACGATCCAGTGGCCGACGGAGATGTTTTTCAAAGTAATATGTTATTTGGAATATTAAAACAATCAAGTTAATTACATGTTTGTACACACAGTATTTTCCAGTGACTTCAACAAGTAGTCTGTTTACAACAAAAATACAATCTGTGTTAGGAACGCTATTTTAGTCCGATTTAAAAAAGAAATTAAAATGGTATTGAGTGCTGACAAGAGTTTGGTATCAGCTGTTGATTTCATTGAAACAATCTTTATAGTAAAATGAACACATTTATTCCTCTGGTCGTGTATTGTCTCGCTGACTGCTATCCACCTGGAAGTCACCTATATCTAAAGGATAAGGCACTGGCCTCCTAAACCAGGGATTATGGTTTCGTCAGTTTTATTTAAAACAGTGTGTGTGTATTTGTTCTTGGTCTGTGATATATGTGGTCTGTGTTTATAGATCTTGGCACGTTGCACCAAGTAGTCGTGGCCAAGTGGTTAAGGTGATGGGCTTGAACTCTGTTGGCGTTGTGTCCCTTTTTATGTCTTCGTTGTTAATTCTTAAATGCCTGTTCAGCTTAAAGGTATCAATTATTTCTTGCTGTACATTAAATTCTTCCAAACTAGTATTTGCAAACACATTACAAAATTAAATGGTGTGGAATAGAAACAAGAAGGCTTTGACCTCGACGTGATTTGAACACGCAACCTTCTGATCTGGAGTCAGACGCGCTACCGTTGCGCCACGAATTCCTGCCGTAGTGCATGCTTGTTATGCAATGCTAGAGTGCACAGCAAGCATGCCAAAGGCATGCTAAGTCCGATGCTGATACTTGGAAAACACTCGGTATCACCAGGGTCATGGGAAACAGCCGACTCAATATTTGTTCGTAGTCTGCAGGGCTATGAAGTTGTCGGAAGTGTGTTTGATTCTCAGCTTAAAAGTAAAGAAAACATAAAACAAAGCGATTTGTTTTTATAATGTTTATTATTTGAAACGTGGGCATAAACACAGTTGTACTGGCTGGGAATCGTCTCGGGTCAATTACTTGGAAAGCAGCTATGCTGACCAATATATCACCAACGAGGGAAAGCTGGCAGTACTGAGTGACACAGATGACGGATTTTCTCAGCGCGTCTCCTCTGAATGCGCACTGGCACAAAGGGGCTTTGATCATCTAATGACGTGACAGAATGCAATAATGTATTGGGTTAATTTACCAACAAAAGAAACATAAATAAAAGTGTATGTATTTTTTGTGAATAAACTATCTTGCTTCTACGATGGGACCAGATACCTTACATCCGCAATCTAATGATCGGCCAAACCCAGAACTACCTTGTCTTGACCAGGGAGTCATATTGTAAAAACAAATTGAAGTGGTTCCACTGGGGATCGAACCCAGGCCCTTCTGCGTATAAAGCAGACGTGATAACCACTAAACTATGGAACCTGGTCAGAAAGTGAGTTTTGTGTTTGAAACGCATTGGCAATTATTAACATTACTATGAACAAGTAATATTCTAGAAAGGAAACCGAATCAGACACCATCATGCCGGGAGTAGGGAAGTTGTTTTACCCACATATTTGTTAAGATTTTACTTTCAGGTATCATTTCTATAGTTTGTTTCTAGTGAAATGCGTTTCTAGTGTCTGGTCTCGCTAACCATAACGAGGAGTTACAGTGTTTTCTTCTGAGCGCGTAGCGGGACTTGAATGCTACTTCACTGTAGCTGTTCTTGATCATTGATGAACATTCCGCTCTCTTTTGGGATCGAGCCCCACGTTGGATGTCCTTTTTAAATACAAAATGTAGATGTTTCTTCGAGGCAACAGAGCAATATCTGATTCTGTTCACACTGTATACAGTATTGCAACAAAATTACTTTTTGGTCGTTGTCATATAGCAATTGCTATTGTAAAATGCGTGCATCGTTTATAGTTATAACGATATTGAAATAAATAGTCTTACTTTTGTGGGTTGGCTTCAAACCGTTTCTGTTTTAACACTTGTCATTACATCATTCATGGAGCAACAGTTGGTATGTGCGTAATAAACCCGATCGGGCCTTGATATGACAACCCTAGGCTGTGCTGAAATAAATAATGCGGTTTTCTGCTGTAATGAACGCAGTTTGTCAGGATGGTCGAGTGGTCTAAGGCGCTAGACTTAAGGACTCTGTCTTTCCAAAGAATTCTGTGTTCTGGTCTCCAAGTGGAGGTGTCTGATCAAATCCTCCTCTGACAGCTCAATTTTATTTATTCTTAAAAGGAATAAATGTGTTCATTTTACTATAAAAGATTGTTTCAAGGAAATCAACAGCTGATACCAAACTCTTGTCAGAACGCAATACCATTTTAATTTCCATTTTAATTCAGACTAAAATAGCGTTCCTAACACAGATTGCATTTGGTTGTAAACAGACTACTCGTTGAAGTCAATGAAAAATATTTTGTCCAAACATGTATTTAACTTGTTTTAATATTAAAAATAATGTATTAAATTGAATAACATCTCCGTCGGCCACTGGATCGTGGTCTCAGGCTGGGATGCGGACCTTTGAGAACAGTATAAACGATCTATTAGTGGAAGTAGCTTACATCAGAAATGCCCTCGTTTAACATGCTAGGATGATCGACATCGGTATTCTCCAATTGCTGTGTACATGTTATAACACGTTATGAGTACGAATACAAAGTTGGACACTTTCCTTGTAAGTGGGGGTAAGCACAATTTATTTTCAGATGTAATGTCTTTATTTAAGCTCAATCTAGTCCTGCGTAATGCAAATCACATTACTATATTTTTATATTAGTCAAGGCCTATGTAAAGTGTTCTTAAATTGTTTTAACATTAGCATTGATCAATTTGATGATCCGTTTTCTTTTCTCCCAATACGGTATGCAAATTATGCAACTTTTCTGCCCACTTTGATCATAGGCAGTTTTATCCCCCCGTTTCGGCTGAAAACTGCATCTGGGAGAAAACTTAAGTGTTTCGAAACGCATTTGTAAAGGCATCGGATTCTATTGTGTTGCCGAGCTGTTGACGTTTCTCATAATACACAGGTTTACTGGGGTGACAAAAAACGCAAGTCTTGTCAAGCCGAAATAGCTCAGTTGGGAGAGCGTTAGACTGAAGATCTAAAGGTCCCTGGTTCGATCCCGGGTTTCGGCAAGTAGCAAGACTATTTTTGTTTTGTATTATTTTGAACAGAAAAAAAGAGCGTTTTTTTTTGTTCTGTGTAATTGGAAGAAATAACAACGTATCAGAGTGCCATTTTCTAATGTGATTAAGAAATGCAAAAACTTAAGGTATACTTCAACGTCTTGGCTGTCTCAAGTTAGTTGGTATTGTTAATGTAACACCTCGTTGTTGCCCAGTCATTGTATCATATTAATGAAGTAGAGCTTGCCACTTCTCAGCACCGAGCTGACAATGAGTGTTGTTTTCGGGCACCTGCTGGCTGCTAGTGATGACCACTCCAATCTTCAGTCGGGTGGTTGTTGAAGGAAGGGGACACATTTTGAGTGTGCATCTCATACTGGTTTAAATCAATAAGCAAATTTCAAATTGATCATTGATAATGTAGAAACTATTTAAGAACTCTTTCAATAGGACTTGACTAATATAAAAAATATAGTAATGTGATTTACACTACGCAGGACTTGATTGAGCTTAAATAAAGACATTACATCTGAAAATAACTTGTGCTTACCCCCACTTACAAGGAAAGGGTCAAACTTTGTATTCGTTCTCATAACGTGTTAGAAAATGTAAACAGCAGTTGGAGAATGCTGAAGTCGATCATCCTAGCATGTTAAACGAGAGCATTTATCATGTAAGCTACTTCCAGTCATAGAGCGTTTATACTGTTCTCAATGGTCCGTATCCCAGCCTGAGACCACGATCCAGTGGCCAACGGAGATGTTTTTCAAAGTAATATGTTATTTGGAATATTAAAACAAACAAGTTAATTACATGTTTGGACACACAGTATTTTCCAGTGACTTCAACAAGTAGTCTGTTTACAACAAAAATACAATCTGTGTTAGGAACGCTATTTTAGTCCGATTTAAAAATAAATTAAAATGGTATTGAGTGCTGACAAGAGTTTGGTATCAGCTGTTGATTTCATTGAAACAATCTTTATAGTAAAATGAACACATTTATTCCTCTGGTCGTGTATTGTCTCGCTGACTGCTATCCACCTGGAAGTAACCTAAAGGATAAGGCACTGGCCTCCTAAACCAGGGATTATGGTTTCGTCAGTTTTATTTAAAACAGTGTGTGTGTATTTGTTCTTGGTTGGTGATATATGTGGTCTGTGTTTATAGATTTTGGCACGTTGCACCAAGTAGTCGTGGCCAAGTGGTTAAGGTGATGGGCTTGAACTCTGTTGGCGTTGTGTCCCTTTTTATGTCTTCGTTGTTAATTCTTAAATGCCTGTTCAGCTTAAAGGTATCAATTATTTCTTGCTGTACATTAAATTCGTCCAAACTAGTATTTGCAAACACATTACAAAATTAAATAGTGTGGAATAGAAACAAAGAAGGCTTTGACCTCGACGTAATTTGAACACGCAACCTTCTGATCTGGAGTCAGACGCGCTACCGTTGCGCCACGAATTCCTGTCGTGGTGCATGCTTGTTATGCAATGCTAGAGTGCACAGCAAGCATGCCAAAGGCATGCTAAGTCCGATGCTGATACTTGGAAAACACTCAGTATCACCAGGGTCATGGGAAACAGACGACTCAATATTTGTTCGTAGTCAGCAGGGCTATGAAGTTGTCGGAAGTGTGTTTGATTCTCAGCTTAAAAGTAAAGAAAACATAAAACAAAGCGATTTGCTTTTATAATGTTTATTATTTGAAACGTGGGCATAAACACAGTTGTACTGGCTGGGAATCGTCTCGGGTCAATTACTTGGAAAGCAGCTATGCTGACCAATATATCACCAACGAGGGAAAGCTGGCAGTACTGAGTGACACAGATGACGGATTTTCTCAGCGCGTCTCCTCTGAATGCGCACTGGCACAAAGGGGCTTTGATCATCTAATGACGTGACAGAATGCAATAATGTATTGGTTTAATTTACCAACAAAAGAAACATAAATAAAAGTGTATGTATTTTTTTGTGAATAAACTATCTTGCTTTTACGATGGGACCAGAGACCTTACATCCGCAATCTAATGATCGGCCAAACCCAGAACTACCTTGTCTTGACCAGGGAGTCATATTGTAAAAACAAACTGAAGTGGGGATCGAACCCAGGACCTTCTGCGTGTAAAGCAGACGTAATAACCACTACACTATGGAACCTTGTCAGAACGTGAGTTTTGTGTTTGAAACGCATTGGCAATTATTAACATTACTATGAACAAGTAATATTCTAGAAAGGAAACCGAATCAGACACCATCATGCCGGGAGTAGGGAAGTTGTTTTACCCACATATTTGTTAAGACTATACTTTCAGGGATCATTTCTATAGTTTGTTTCTAGTGAAATGCGTTTCTAGTGTCTGGTCTCGCTAACCATAACGTGGAGTTACAGTGTTTTCTTCTGAGCACGAAGCGGGACTTGAATGCTATTTCACTGTAGCTGTTCTTGATCATTGATGAACATTCCGCTCTCTTTTGGGATCGAGCCCCACGTTGGACGTCCTTTTTAAATACAAAATGTAGATGTTTCTTCGAGGCAACAGAGCAATATCTGATTCTGTTCACACTGTATACAGTATTGCAACAAAATTACTTTTTGGTCGTTGTCATATAGCAATTGCTATTGTAAAATGCGTGCATCGTTTATAGTTATAACGATATTGAAATAAATAGTCTTACTTTTGTGGGTTGGCTTCAAACCGTTTCTGTTTTAACACTTGTCATTACATCATTCATGGAGCAACAGTTGGTATGTGCGTAATAAACCCGATCGGGCCTTGATATGACAACCCTAGGCTGTGCTGAAATAAATAATGCGGTTTTCTGCTGTAATGAACGCAGTTTGTCAGGATGGTCGAGTGGTCTAAGGCGCTAGACTTAAGGACTCTGTCTTTCCAAAGAATTCTGTGTTCTGGTCTCCAAGTGGAGGTGTCGGTTCAAATCCTCCTCTGACAGTTCAATTTTATTTATTCTTAAAAGGAATAAATGTGTTCATTTTACTATAAAAGATTGTTTCAAGGAAATCAACAGCTGATACCAAACTCTTGTCAGAACGCAATACCATTTTAATTTCCATTTTAATTCAGACTAAAATAGCGTTCCTAACACAGATTGCATTTGGTTGTAAACAGACTACTCGTTGAAGTCAATGAAAAATATTTTGTCCAAACATGTATTTAACTTGTTTTAATATTAAAAATAATATATTAAATTGAATAACATCTCCGTCGGCCACTGGATCGAGGTCTCAGGCTGGGATGCGGACCTTTGAGAACAGTATAAACGATCTATTAGTGGAAGAAGCTTACATCAGAAATGCCCTCGTTTAACATGCTAGGATGATCGACATCGGCATTCTCCAATTGCTGTTTACATGTTATAACACGTTATGAGTACGAATACAAAGTTGGACACTTTCCTTGTAAGTGGGGGTAAGCACAATTTATTTTCAGATGTAATGTCTTTATTTAAGCTCAATCTAGTCCTGCGTAATGCAAATCACATTACTATATTTTTATATTAGTCAAGGCCTATGTAAAGTGTTCTTAAATTGTTTTAACATTAGCATTGATCAATTTGATGATCCGCTTTCTTTTCTCCCAATACGGTATGCAAAGTATGCAACTTTTCTGCCCACTTTGATCATAGGCAGTTTTATCCCCCCGTTTCGGCTGAAAACCGCATCTGGGTGAAAACTTAAGTGTTTCGAAACGCATTTGTAAAGGCATCGGATTCTATTGTGTTGCCGAGCTGTTGATCGTTTCTCATAATACACAGGTTTACTGGGGTGACAAAAAACGCAAGTCTTGTCAAGCCGAAATAGCTCAGTTGGGAGAGCGTTAGACTGAAGATCTAAAGGTCCCTGGTTCGATCCCGGGTTTAGGCAAATAGCAAGACTATTTTTGTTTTGTATTATTTTGAACTGAAAAATAGAGCGGTTTTTTTTGTTCTGTTTAATTGGAAGAAATAACAACGTATCAGAGTGCCATTTTCTAATGTGATTAAGAAATGCAAAAACATCGTCCCTGGGTGGGCTTGAACCACCAACCTTTCGGTTAACAGCCGAACGCGCTAACCAATTGCGCCACAGAGACAAATCGGCTCAACCGAACCTGAGACCACATCTAAGAAGAAAGCAACACGGCAGAAAAGTCTGTAATCACAATTAAATGTATGCAATGCAAGCAAACTTCAAGCCTTTTATATTTATTCCCATGTATGTAGTCTGCCATTTGCAAATTCAATAAATAAATAAATTAACTAAATAGCACATTTTTCGACGAGAGGTATGTTTTCAGTTTCTTCAAAAAGTAGTCTCAGCTCGTTGATTCAGTCGCTTTAAAATCCACCTCTGTTCCGATGCATCAGCGCTGTGTGCTGTGGCTTGAGCTTGTTTGACGAAGCAGGAAATGCAAAAATGCTAAAACCTGTTATTGCATCACATGACAGACTTAAGGTATACTTCAACGTCTTGGCTGTCTCAAGTTAGTTGGTATTGTTAATGTAAGACCTCGTTGTTGCCTAGTCATTGTATCATATTAATGAAGTAGAGCTTGCCACTTCTCAGCACCGAGCTGACAATGAGTGTTGTTTTCGGGCACCTGCTGGCTGCTAGTGATGACCACTCCAATCTTCAGTCAGGGGGTTGTTGAAGGAAGGGGACACATTTTGAGTGTGCATCTCATACTGGTTTAAATCAATAAGCAAATTTCAAATTGATCATTGATAATGTTGAAACTATTTAAGAACTCTTTCAATAGGACTTGACTAATATAAAAAATATAGTAATGTGATTTGCACTACGCAGGACTTGATTGTGCTTAAATAAAGACATAACATCTGAAAATAACTTGTGCTTACCCCCACTTACAAGGAAAGGGTCAAACTTTGTATTCGTTCTCATAACGTGTTAGAAAATGTAAACAGCAGTTGGAGAATGCCGAAGTCGATCATCCTAGCATGTTTAACGAGAGCATTTCTCATGTAAGCTACTTCCAGTCATAGATCGTTTATACTGTTCTCAATGGTCCGTATCCCAGCCTGAGACCACGATCCAGTGGCCGACGGAGATGATTTTCAAAGTAATATGTTATTTGGAATATTAAAACAATCAAGTTAACCCATTAATGCCTAGCGTCCCATATATGGGACGGGGTGAAAATGTGCATCTCCTCGGGGGTGTGTTCACTGAAATGAAATAATGAAACCTGTAAAATATTCCCCTCTTATAGTTCTGTTATTCCTGCTTTTATTATTTGGCTGCCAGGTTTTTCTTCCCTCGGCATCAAATGCAATCTTTCAAATTGAGCAAAAAACGCATAGAAGCGATAGCTTAGAGATATTGATGCAAATCTATTTAGCCATTATCTTTCATTCTTATTTTTTCATGAATTTATGTTGGTCAGGGTGTGCTGTAGCTGTACATAACCATTTTATAAAAAAAATGTGCATATTGTCTAAACTGAGCATTGTTTTTGTAGCGTCCCATATATGGGACGCCAGGCACAGATGCAGGCAGGTTTTTTTCTATGGTAATATAGTTGATGATGGTATTGTTTTTTGTCTGGTGCCATAATTGTTGTGTCTGGTTCCCTTATATTGTTGATTCCCCATGTACCAAGGAATACAATCTATGAAACCAGTGAACTTATTCAGCTTGTCTGACAGGTAATACCTATTTCCTTCTTTAGTATTTTATTCACAGTTTAGATGGCACATTCAAAGAAAAAGTACAGTGTTCATGAAGTTGTTAGTATACTAGAATCAGGAGAGTTTGATGAGGCTGAAATTTTTATTACTCCACCTGATGATGATGGTGCAGACAGTGCAGAAGACAGTGGAGATGAGGACACTGGAGGTAGTGTGAATAACCTGTCTGGAAAGCAGCTGCGAGTAGATGCAGACTTCACTGGATACAGACATGGTCAAAAGGTTTATGACAGCAGAAGTGAAGGTGATGATGCTCCACCTGAAGCTACTGATGCTGAGGAAGTACAGCCAAGTTCTTCTACGATCACCACCTCAAGCTATTCATTTCGAAAACAGGCTAAATCAGCACGACAAAAGTGGTACAAGAAGGATCTGCCAGCAACAGAGCAGAAGAAATTTGAATGGGACAGCACTACACTGCAAATTACTGAGAATGACTGGGCACCACACCTTTGGTTTGAGCAATTTTTTGATGAAGAAGTGATTCAATACCTGTGTGACCAAAGCAAGTTCTATGCATCTTTCAAAGGTAAGCTGAACTTCACTGTCAGTCCAGATGAAATGAGGGCCTTTTTAGCAGTGCTGCTTATAAGCGGGTATGCTGTTGTACCAAGGAGACGTATGAAGTGGGAACAGAATGAAGATGTATGTAATGTTGCAGTATCACAATTGATGAAACGTGATAGATTCGAAGAGATCCTCAGATATTTGCACCTTGCTGATAACAGCAGACTACCTGTTGGAGACAAGCTTGGCAAGATAAGGCCATCCTATGAAATGATGAATGAGAGATTCCTCAAGGCCTTCCAGATTGAACAAAATCTGTGTATAGATGAAGCCATGATTCCCTATTATGGGAAGCACTCAGCTAAACAGTTCATGAAGAGCAAACCAATCAAGTTTGGTTATAAGCTGTGGTGTCTGAATACTCACCTTGGATATCTCATTCAGTGCAAACCTTATGCTGGTAAAGGTGTTACATTACCTGAACTTGGCTTGGGTGGCTCTGTGGTGACAGGACTGATTTCAGTATTACCTAAGAAAGTGACATTCCAGCTAACATTTGACAATCTGTTTACATCACTTCCACTGCTGCAGTACTTGGGTGACAAAGGAATAGGAGCTACTGGCACACTGAGAGCTAACAGAGTGCAGGATTGTCCTGTTTTAGATACAAAGTCAATGTCTAAAAGTCCTCGGGGAAGTGCAGACTACCGCTACAGTTCTACCAATCGTGTGATAGTAACACGATGGAATGATAACAGCGTGGTCACGATGGCATCTAATTGTCAGCCAGTAATGCCTATCGGAAAGGCAAAGCGCTACTCTCGGGCTGAGAAGAAGGTGATTGAAGTTGATGAGCCACAGGTAATTCAATACTACAACAAGTACATGGGTGGAGTTGATAGAATGGACCAAAACATTAGCTACTACAGAATTTCCATCCGCTCAAAGAAGTGGTGGGTTCCCTTCTTTATGTTCATGCCTGATGTGGCCATACAGAATGCATGGCTTCTGTATAGGAACTCTGCAGGGCACAAAAATAGATCCCTGGATCTGCTGGCTTTTCGAAGAGAGGTGGTAAATATGTACAGGCTAAAGTTTTCAGCTGAGGCGAGGAATGCTCCTGGCATTGGTCGGCCACTAACTGCAGGACGCCAAAGAAAGGAGAAAGTGCCTAAAGCTGTGCGATGGGATGAACAAGGTCACTACCCAAAAACAAATCAGACGCAGAGAAGGTGTGCTCATTGCGGCAAGAAGGCTAAAGTTGCATGTTGCAAATGTCATGTTGGACTGCACATTGACTGTTTCAAGCCATTCCACCAACAGTAATTGGCAAAGTGGTGTCAGAGGTCCCCAGTTTGTTTTCAATATCTGTTGACAGAATATCAGGTTGAAGTAAAAATATCAAATATCAAATTACCTTTATTATATGCTGTAAAGCAGGGTTTGCTATGAGTTATGTTTTTTACCACATACTTGTTGATACAATTAAGTTGTTTACTTTGAGTTAATTGATTTACAATAAATGAGAGTTCTTGTTATACAATACGAGTTATTGGTATATAATAAATAAAAATTATTGTTATTTAATAAATAAAAGTTATTGATATATAATATTGTGGTTTATTACTTTATTTAGTATTCATGAATATTATTACTGATATTATTGGTAAGATATATAACATATTAAAACATGTACCCACCTGTGCCTGGCGTCCCATATATGGGACACAGAAAAAAAAAAGATTTCTTTGAAAATTTCTAAGGCTAATTTAAAACATACACTAGAAATGTTCATAAGTCACATCTGCGCATAAGTATAGCAAAGGAAACTTAATTCAGAAAATTTAGGCAAGAATGGGTTACATGTTTGTACACACAGTATTTTCCAGTGACTTCAACAAGTAGTCTGTTTACAACAAAAATACAATCTGTGTTAGGAACGCTATTTTAGTCCGATTTAAAAAAGAAATTAAAATGGTATTGAGTGCTGACAAGAGTTTGGTATCAGCTGTTGATTTCATTGAAACAATCTTTATAGTAAAATGAACACATTTATTCCTCTGGTCGTGTATTGTCTCGCTGACTGCTATCCACCTGGAAGTCACCTAAAGGATATGGCACTGGCCTCCTAAACCAGGGATTATGGTTTCGTCAGTTTTATTTAAAACAGTGTGTGTGTATTTGTTCTTGGTCTGTGATATATGTGGTCTGTGTTTATAGATCTTGGCACGTTGCACCAAGTAGTCGTGGCCAAGTGGTTAAGGTGATGGGCTTGAACTCTGTTGGCGTTGTGTCCCTTTTTATGTCTTCGTTGTTAATTCTTAAATGCCTGTTCAGCTTAAAGGTATCAATTATTACTTGCTGTACATTAAATTCTTCCAAACTAGTATTTGCAAACACATTACAAAATTAAATGGTGTGGAATAGAAACAAAGAAGGCTTTGACCTCGACGTGATTTGAACACGCAACCTTCTGATCTGGAGTCAGACGCGCTACCGTTGCGCCACGAATTCCTGCCGTAGTGCATGCTTGTTATGCAATGCTAGAGTGCACAGCAAGCATGCCAAAGGCATGCTAAGTCCGATGCTGATACTTGGAAAACACTCGGTATCACCAGGGTCATGGGAAACAGCCGACTCAATATTTGTTCGTTGTCAGCAGGGCTATGAAGTTGTCGGAAGTGTGTTTGATTCTCAGCTTAAAAGTAAAGAAAACATAAAACAAAGCGATTTGCTTTTATAATGTTTATTATTTGAAACGTGGGCATAAACACAGTTGTACTGGCTGGGAATCGTCTCGGGTCAATTACTTGGAAAGCAGCTATGCTGACCAATATATCACCAACGAGGGAAAGCTGGCAGTACTGAGTGACACAGATGACGGATTTTCTCAGCGCGTCTCCTCTGAATGCGCACTGGCACAAAGGGGCTTTGATCATCTAATGACGTGACAGAATGCAATAATGTATTGGGTTAATTTACCAACAAAAGAAACATAAATAAAAGTGTATGTATTTTTTGTGAATAAACTATCTTGCTTCTACGATGGGACCAGAGACCTTACATCCGCAATCTAATGATCGGCCAAACCCAGAACTACCTTGTCTTGACCAGGGAGTCATATTGTAAAAACAAACTGAAGTGGTTCCACTGGGGATCGAACCCAGGACCTTCTGCGTGTAAAGCAGACGTGATAACCACTACACTATGGAACCTTGTCAGAAAGTGAGCTTTGTGTTTGAAACGCATTGGCAATTATTAACATTACTATGAACAAGTAATATTCTAGAAAGGAAACCGAATCAGACACCATCATGCCGGGAGTAGGGAAGTTGTTTTACCCACATATTTGTTAAGACTATACTTTCAGGAATCATTTCTATAGTTTGTTTCTAGTGAAATGCGTTTCTAGTGTCTGGTCTCGCTAACCATAACGAGGAGTTACAGTGTTTTCTTTTGAGCGCGAAGCGGGACTTGAATGCTATTTCACTGTAGCTGTTCTTGATCATTGATGAACATTCCGCTCTCTTTTGGGATCGAGCCCCAAGTTGGACGTCCTTTTTAAATACAAAATGTAGATGTTTCTTCGAGGCAACAGAGCAATATCTGATTCTGTTCACACTGTATACAGTATTGCAACAAAATTACTTTTTGGTCGTTGTCATATAGCAATTGCTATTGTAAAATGCGTGCATCGTTTATAGTTATAACGATATTGAAATAAATAGTCTTACTTTTGTGGGTTGGCTTCAAACCGTTTCTGTTTTAACACTTGTCATTACATCATTCATGGAGCAACAGTTGGTATGTGCGTAATAAACCCGATCGGGCCTTGATATGACAACCCTAGGCTGTGCTGAAATAAATAATGCGGTTTTCTGCTGTAATGAACGCAGTTTGTCAGGATGGTCGAGTGGTCTAAGGCGCTAGACTTAAGGACTCTGTCTTTCCAAAGAATTCTGTGTTCTGGTCTCCAAGTGGAGGTGTCGGTTCAAATCCTCCTCTGACAGTTCAATTTTATTTATTCTTAAAAGGAAAAAATGTGTTCATTTTACTATAAAAGATTGTTTCAAGGAAATCAACAGCTGATACCAAACTCTTGTCAGAACGCAATACCATTTTAATTTCCATTTTAATTCAGACTAAAATAGCGTTCCTAACACAGATTGCATTTGGTTGTAAACAGACTACTCGTTGAAGTCAATGAAAAATATTTTGTCCAAACATGTATTTAACTTGTTTTAATATTAAAAATAATATATTAAATTGAATAACATCTCCGTCGGCCACTGGATCGAGGTCTCAGGCTGGGATGCGGACCTTTGAGAACAGTATAAACGATCTATTAGTGGAAGAAGCTTACATCAGAAATGCCCTCGTTTAACATGCTAGGATGATCGACATCGGCATTCTCCAATTGCTGTTTACATGTTATAACACGTTATGAGTACGAATACAAAGTTGGACACTTTCCTTGTAAGTGGGGGTAAGCACAATTTATTTTCAGATGTAATGTCTTTATTTAAGCTCAATCTAGTCCTGCGTAATGCAAATCACATTACTATATTTTTTATATTAGTCAAGGCCTATGTAAAGTGTTCTTAAATTGTTTTAACATTAGCATTGATCAATTTGATGATCCGCTTTCTTTTCTCCCAATACGGTATGCAAAGTATGCAACTTTTCTGCCCACTTTGATCATAGGCAGTTTTATCCCCCCGTTTCGGCTGAAAACCGCATCTGGGTGAAAACTTAAGTGTTTCGAAACGCATTTGTAAAGGCATCGGATTCTATTGTGTTGCCGAGCTGTTGATCGTTTCTCATAATACACAGGTTTACTGGGGTGACAAAAAACGCAAGTCTTGTCAAGCCGAAATAGCTCAGTTGGGAGGGCGTTAGACTGAAGATCTAAAGGTCCCTGGTTCGATCCCGGGTTTCGGCAAATAGCAAGACTATTTTTGTTTTGTATTATTTTGAACTGAAAAATAGAGCGGTTTTTTTTCTGTTTAATTGGAAGAAATAACAACGTATCAGAGTGCCATTTTCTAATGTGAATAAGAAATGCAAAAACATCGTCCCTGGGTGGGCTTGAACCACCAACCTTTCGGTTAACAGCCGAACGCGCTAACCAATTGCGCCACAGAGACCAATCGGCTCAACCGAACCTGAGACCACATCTAAGAAGAAAGCAACACGGCAGAAAAGTCTGTAATCACAATTAAATGTATGCAACCCAATGCAAGCAAACTTCAAGCCTTTTATATTTATTCCCATGTATGTAGTCTGCCATTTGCGAATTCAATAAATAAATAAATTAACTAAATAGCACATTTTTCGACGAGAGGTATGTTTTCAGTTTCTTCAAAAAGTAGTCTCAGCTCGTTGATTCAGTCGCTTTAAAATCCACCTTTGTTCCGATGCATCAGCGCTGTGTGCTGTGGCTTGAGCTTGTTTGACCAAGCAGAAAATGCAAAAATGCTAAAATCTGTTATTGCATCACATGACAGACTTAAGGTATACTTCAACGTCTTGGCTGTCTCAAGTTAGTTGGTATTGTTAAAGTAACACCTCGTTGTTGCCCAGTCATTGTATCATATTAATGAAGTAGAGCTTGCAACTTCTCAGCACCGAGCTGACAATGAGTGTTGTTTTCGGGCACCTGCTGGCTGCTAGTGATGACCACTCCAATCTTCAGTCAGGGGGTTGTTGAAGGAAGGGGACACATTTTGAGTGTGCATCTCATACTGGTTTAAATCAATAAGCAAATTTCAAATTGATCATTGATAATGTTGAAACTATTTAAGAACTCTTTCAATAGGACTTGACTAATATAAAAAATATAGTAATGTGATTTGCACTACGCAGGACTTGATTGTGCTTAAATAAAGACATTACATCTGAAAATAACTTGTGCTTACCCCCACTTACAAGGAAAGGGTCAAACTTTGTATTCGTTCACATAACGTGTTAGAAAATGTAAACAGCAGTTGGAGAATGCCGAAGTCGATCATCCTAGCATGTTTAACGAGAGCATTTCTCATGTAAGCTACTTCCAGATATAGATCGTTTATACTGTTCTCAATGGTCCGTATCCCAGCCTGAGACCACGATCCAGTGGCCGACGGAGATGTTTTTCAAAGTAATATGTTATTTGGAATATTAAAACAATCAAGTTAAATACATGTTTGGACACACAGTATTTTTCAGTGACTTCAACAAGTAGTCTGTTTACAACAGAAAATACAATCGTGTTAGGAACGCTATTTTAGTCCGATTTAAAAAAGAAATTAAAATGGTATTGAGTGCTGACAAGAGTTTGGTATCAGCTGTTGATTTCATTGAAACAATCTTTATAGTAAAATCAACAAATTTATTCCTCTGGTCGTGTATTGTCTCGCTGACTGCTATCCATCTGGAAGTCACCTAAAGGATAAGGCACTGGCCTCCTTAACCAGGGATTATGGTTTCGTCAGTTTTATTTAAAACAGTGTGTGTGTATTTGTTCTTGGTCTGTGATATATGTGGTCTGTGTTTATAGATCTTGGCACGTTGCACCAAGTAGTCGTGGCCAAGTGGTTAAGGTGATGGGCTTGAACTCTGTTGGCGTTGTGTCCCTTTTTATGTCTTCGTTGTTAATTTTTAAATGCCTGTTCATCTTAAAGGTATCAATTATTACTTGCTGTACATTAAATTCTTCCAAACTAGTATTTGCAAACACATCACAAAATTAAATGGTGTGGAATAGAAACAAAGGCTTTGACGTCGACGTGATTGGAACACGCAACCTTCTGATCTGGAGTCAGACGCGCTACCGTTGCGCCACGAATTCCTGCCGTAGTGTATGCTTGTTATGCAATGCTAGAGTGCACAGCAAGCATGCCAAACGCATGCTAATTCCGATGCTGATACTAGGAAAACACTCGGTATCACCAGGGTCAAGGGAAACAGCCGACTCAATATTTGTTCGTAGTCAGCAGGGCTATGAAGTTGTCAGAAGTGTGTTTGATTCTCAGCTTAAAAGTAAAGAAAACATAAAACAATGCAATTTGCTTTTATGATGTTTATTATTTGAAACGTGGGCATAAACACAGTTGTACTGGCTGGGAATCGTCTCGGGTCAATTACTTGGAAAGCAGCTATGCTGACCAATATATCACCAACGAGGGAAAGCTGGCAGTACTGAGTGACACAGATGACGGATTTTCTCAGCGCGTCTCCTCTGAATGCGCACTGGCACAAAGGGGCTTTGATCATCTAATGACATGAAATACATGAAAGTCACCGCAAGCCTGCACCTCACCACATCCTTCACACTGTTAAACTGCCTCATTATGACCAGGCCTCTAATTATGCATTTCCAATACTTTGAATGTGTTATTGTTCAGTTTAACATGAGAACAACTTGGTAGAACAATCATAATGTCCGCAGGACTTATTTTCCTCGGGTTTCCTTGGCTAATAACGCCAAGGTCGCGGGTTCGATCCCCGTACGGGCCACGGCTTTTCTTCTTTAAAGAAACCACATCATTTGTAATGGTGCCAAAATGAACATTCTTTAACAAAATGAACTGAAGCAATATGAAGTACAACCAGTAATATTTCAGACTTTTTTTTAATAAACTTTATATATAATGCTAGCGAAATGCGTTTTTAAAGTGTTTGGACTCGCTATCCACGAGGAAGAGTGAGAGTGTTCGTTTTTTAGCGTGAAGGAGACAGCGAGTGTTTGTTTTTTTTTTGGCCAACTGCTCCCTGTTATTGATGACCGCTCCAGTGTTCCTTAGGGGGCTGGAGGAAGCGGACACGTTCTGAGTGGGTATCTTACCAAAAGGTACGCAAGACGAACTACAGTTGCAAAGCACTGCTGCTTTTTCGATGATTGATTAAAACTATCAATCTGACTGAAAACACGGATCACATTAATTGTGATCGGTTTGATACCAATAGGCTTACATGACAGGTATTGTGTATAGGCAATGTCATATACATAGAAATGAACACGGACAGTGTTTTTTTAAGGGCTGACTCATTTTAATATTCGAGAGATCTAGGTGTACTAGACAAATATACTGGATTTTTTCCATGTCATAATTGTGCCGCCTGTGATAATGCGTTTGAAACTAGAGATAATGTGAGATAATGTCTGTTACTGGCGGATAGTTTACAAATGTACTCAATTATGTTACAACTTTTGTGTCTACGAAACATATCTGTAACATTTATGTAATGCCTGTGTGTTTTTTTTTTTCATGAAGTTAATTTGCTAACAGACTGTTCTGATTTGTTTCTAACCGTGAAGCGATCGCTCTGTTTGCCGTATATTTTCTGTCTGTAAGAGGAGTGTCCTTGTGATCCCATATAGAATGTAACGAAACAGGTCGCCCACCATAATATAAACAGATAAAGAATAAGTTCACACACACCCCAGGTGATTTACTGTAGCGTCAGACATTGGAGGTTCAGCAGTGTACTGCAGTGTTGTGCAAAGTCGTCAGTGTAAGTCAGGATGGCCGAGCGGTCTAAGGCGCTGCGTTCAGGTCGCAGTCTCTCTGGAGGCGTGGGTTCGAATCCCACTTCTGACAAATCTGTTTGTTTATTTATTTCTTAAAACGTCCACCGAATGCTTGGTAATTTGATTTGTTTTTCTTGTTAGTATTCAAATCACAAGGTCGTTAAATGAGAGAAAGTCACCGCAAACCTGCACCTCACCACATCCTTCACACTGTTAAACTGCCTCATTATGACGAGGCCTCTAATTATGCCTTTCCAATACTTTGAATGTGTTATTGTTCAGTTTAACATGAGATCATCTTGGTAGAACAATCATAATGTCCGCAGGACTTATTTTCCTCGGGTTCTAGTATCAAGTTTTGAGTGTGTGGCCGGTTAGCTCAGTTGGTTAGAGCGTGGTGCTAATAACGCCAAGGTCGCGGGTTCGATCCCCGTACGGGCCACGGCTTTTCTTCTTTAAAGAAACCACAGCATTTGTAATGGTGCCAAAATGAACATTCTTTAACAAAATGAACCGAAGCGATATGAAGTACAACCAGTAATATTTCAGACTTCCTGAGCTTTAAACATGTATTAACAATGAGCACATACAATCAATTAAAAACAAAGCTTACGTAGTCGGCAGGATTAGAACCTGCGCGGGGAAACCCCAATGGATTTCTAGTCCATCGCCTTAACCACTCGGCCACGACTACATGCTCGCACAATTATTTGTGAAATATCCAAAAGAAGTAAACGAAACCCGTAGTAATGCTGTAGATGGCAGTATAGGCTAACTAATGAACCGAAGTCAAATGTCTTTGTTGAAACTGTCAGATTTGTACAATGCAAGCACACGTGGGAAATGTAAATAAAATATAATTTTTGTTAACGTTCATAATAATGAATACATCTTTATTTCAAAATACGTAGCTATTTAACTGATCTTTTCAAGAAACACCCCCAAAAACAAAGTAGTTATTTAATTGAACTGAAAAATTGACTTGCTTCATGGTTGTTGCCAGAGCACTCGAGCACGTTCTGGCTAGCGTGAGCGGACTTAGCAGATAACAAGATCTACAAAGTATTTCATGCTAATAAAACATACCATAATTATGTTCGTTTTTATTATACACATGGCAACTTACAGAGACTAGGGTGTGTGAACTATGCATCAGCTGTAGAGTCACTTACATTTACATCTCACCCGAAAAACGGAGCACAAGGAGGTTAAGTGACTTGCTCAGGGTCACACAATGAGTCAGTGGCTGAGGTGGGATTTGTACCGGGGGACCTCCTGGTTAAAAGCCCTTTATCTTTAACCACTAAACGTTTGTTGAGACAGTTCAAGCCCTGTAGCAGTGTTTAACTATTTCCTGGATGTTTGCCTTTTGGTCTTACTCTGGAAAAAGTAATAATAATAATAAAAAGTAGGCAAAACCATTTTTTGAGAAACCACATTTGGGAGAAAAACTAACAGTTTGGAAACACATTTGCAAAGGCATTGGATTCTATTGTGGTGTTTCCGAACTGTTGAACGTTTCTCATTACATGCAGGTTTACTGGCTTGACAAAAAGGCGATTGGCGAAAAGAATGCGGCCTGGATAGCAAAATCGCGTCAAGCTGAAATAGCTCAGTTGGGAGAGCGTTAGACTGTAACGGTCCCTGCTTCGATCCCGGGTTTTTGCAAACAGCACGACTAGGGCTATTTTTTCTTAATTAATTTTTTGAATTAAAAAAACAGCACATTTTTTTCTTCAGTGTAATTGGAGGAAATAAAAACGTATTATAGTGCCATTTTCTAATGCGATAAAGAAATGCAAAAAGCATCATCTCTGCGTGGGCTTGAAACACCAAAATTTCGATTAACAGCCCAACGTGCTAACCGATTATGGTGTTTTATTACATAACACCTTGGGAGTCTCAACAGAACAGTGTGTATGCATAGAGCTAAAATGGAAACCAAATATATACGATTCAAATGGGAATCGTATTCAGATTTTAAGCACAAATTTGATAGACTTCACAGTGCAAAGGAGGAAGGCAGACAATGCAAATGAGGCAACTGGCTCCTACTTTTTAAATCATACGAGAAACTTGAACCCAATTTAGCTTTTAACCGCCTGCAGTTTGGAATGAGTTTGAAATGTTGTTGTAACACCTCACTGGGCAACAGCAATTGCATTATATGAAAGCTCCTGTCTATTTGTCAGCGGCACAGCTACCGGTGCCACTCAGAGTTGGAGGGAGACGGTCGGCCACTTGCCCATAAAACAATACTTTCCGGGATCATTTCTATAGTGATTTGCCAGCGAAATGCGTTTATAAAGTGTTTGGACTCGCTATCCACGAGGAAGAGTGAGAGTGTTCGTTTTTGAGCGTGAAGGAGACAGCGAGTGTTTTTTTTTTTTTTTTTGGCCAACTGCTCCCTGTTATTGATGACCGCTCCAGTGTTCCTTAGGGGGCTGGAGGAAGCAGACACGTTCTGAGTGGGTATCTTGCCTAAAGGTACGCAAGACGAACTACAGTTGCAAAGCACTGCTGCTTTTTCGATGATTGATTAAAACTATCAATCTGACTGAAAACACGGATCACATTAATTGTGATCGGTTTGATACCAATAGGCTTACATGACAGGTATTGTGTATAGACAATGTCATATACATAGAAATGAACACGGACAGTGTTTTTTTAAGGGCTGACTCATTTTAATGTTCGAGAGATCTCGGTGTACTGGACAAATATACTGGATTTTTTCCATGTCGTAATTGTGCCGCCTGTGATAATGCGTTTGAAACTAGAGATAATGTGAGATAATGTCTGTTACTGGCGGATAGTTTACAAATGTACTCAATTATGTTACAACTTTTGTGTCTACGAAACATATCTGTAACATTTATGTAATGCCTGTGTGTTTTTTTCATGAAGTTAATTTGCTAACAGACTGTTCTGATTTGTTTCTAACCGTGAAGCGATCGCTCTGTTTGCCGTAAATTTTCTGTCTGTAAGAGGAGTGTCCTTGTGATCCCATATAGAATGCGACGAAACAGGTCGCCCTCCTTAATATAAACAGATAAAGAATAAGTTCACACACACCCCAGGTGATTTACTGTAGCGTCAGACATGGGAGGTTCAGCAGTGTACTGCAGTGTTGTGCAAAGTCGTCAGTGTAAGTCAGGATGGCCGAGCGGTCTAAGGCGCTGCGTTCAGGTCGCAGTCTCTCTGGAGGCGTGGGTTCGAATCCCACTTCTGACAAATCTGTTTGTTTATTTATTTCTTAAAACGTCCACCGAATGCTTGGTAATTTGATTTGTTTTTCTTGTTAGTATTCAAATCACAAGGTCGTTAAATGAGAGAAAGTCACCGCAAGCCTGCACCTCACCACATCCTTCACACTGTTAAACTGCCTCATTATGACGAGGCCTCTAATTATGCCTTTCCAATACTTTGAATGTGTTATTGTTCAGTTTAACATGAGAACATCTTGGTAGAACAATCATAATGTCCGCAGGACTTATTTTCCTCGGGTTCTAGTATCAAGTTTTGAGTGTGTGGCCGGTTAGCTCAGTTGGTTAGAGCGTGGTGCTAATAACGCCAAGGTCGCGGGTTCGATCCCCGTACGGGCCACGGCTTTTCTTCTTTAAAGAAACCACAGCATTTCTAATGGTGCCAAAATGAACATTCTTTAACAAAATGAACCGAAGCGATATGAAGTACAACCAGTAATATTTCAGACTTCCTGAGCTTTAAACATGTATTAACAATGAGCACATACAATCAATTAAAAACAAAGCTTACGTAGTCGGCAGGATTCGAACCTGCGCGGGGAAACCCCAATGGATTTCTAGTCCATCGCCTTAACCACTCGGCCACGACTACATGCTCGCACAATTATTTGTGAAATATCCAAAAGAAGTAAACGAAACCCGTAGTAATGCTGTAGATGGCAGTATAGGCTAACTAATGAACCGAAGTCAAATGTCTTTGTTGAAACTGTCAGATTTGTACAATGCAAGCACACGTGGGAAATGTAAATAAAATATAATTTTTGTTAACGTTCATAATAATGAATACATCTTTATTTCAAAATACGTAGCTATTTAACTGATCTTTTCAAGAAACACCCCCATCCACAAAAACAAAGTAGTTATTTAATTGAACTGAAAAATCGACTTGCTTCATGGCTGTTGCCAGAGCACTCGAGCACGTTCTGGCTAGCGTGAGCGGACTTAGCAGATAACAAGATCTACAAAGTATTTCATGCTAATAAAACATACCATAATTATGTTCGTTTTTATTATACATGGCAACTTACAGAGACTAGGGTGTGTGAACTATGCATCAGCTGTAGAGTCACTTACATTTACATCTCACCCGAAAAACGGAGCACAAGGAGGTTAAGTGACTTGCTCAGGGTCACACAATGAGTCAGTGGCTGAGGTGGGATTTGTACCGGGGGACCTCCTGGTTAAAAGCCCTTTATCTTTAACCACTGGACCACACAGCCTCCTATAACAAAATCACACCCCAGATGGGACTCGAAACCACAATCCATGGCTTAGAAAGCCAGTGCCTTATCCATTAGGCCACAAGGGCTGACGCGAAAAGCACATTTGGTAGTAATAAAGAAAGTGGGAACAATAGTATCGTGGTTTAATACATCATATCCAAGCCATCGTTGCTGTTCAAACACAGCAGAGTGTTACACTGGGAAAGGGCCGTACTTGTCAGTACGTATTTGACATTCATGTGGGAAGATTTAAGATTGTGAAGAAGTTTAAGTATGCTGCGTATTTGCGCATTGGGAACCTTACATAATTAGGTTTTTGATTAATGCCACTTTCTTACGGACAGTAATCAAGGTGACGATACAAGACCAGAGCCAATAAAGCAGTTATTTTCCTTTCCTTTCATTACCATATTCTAGTGTGCTTGTTCAGAATATGCGTGAATCGTGAAAACGTCTTGCGAATATGTGAACAAAGCCAGCATTCACTTTATTGATCACCATGTGGATTAACCGCTATTGGAACACAGATGATTGTGTTAAAGATGTTAATAGACTTTTAATGTACACGTTTTAGAGCTAAACGTTTGCTGAGACAGTTCAAGCGCTGTAGCAGTGTTTAACTATTTCCTGGATGTTTGCCTTTTGGTCTTACTCTGGAAAAAGTAATAATAATAATAAAAAGTAGGCAAAACCATTTTTTGAGAAACCGCATTTGGGAGAAAAACTAACAGTTTGGAAACACATTTGCAAAGGCATTGGATTCTATTGTGGTGTTTCCGAACTGTTGAACGTTTCTCATTACATGCAGGTTTACTGGCTTGACAAAAAGGCGAGTGACGAAAAGAATGCTGTCTCGATAGCAACATCGCGTCAAGCTGAAATAGCTCAGTTGGGAGAGCGTTAGACTGTAACGGTCCCTGCTTCGATACCGGGTTTTTGTATACAGCACGACTAGGGTTATTTGTTCTTAATTAATTTTTTGAATTAAAAAAACAGCACATTTTTTCTTTAGTGTAATTGGAGGAAATAAAAACGTATTATAGTGCCATTTTCTAATGCGATAAAGAAATGCAAAAAGCATCATCTCTGCGTGGGCTTGAAACACCAAAATTTCGATTAACAGCCGATCGTGCTAACCGATTATGGTGTTTTATTAGATAACACCCTGGGAGCTCAACAGAACAGTGTGTATGCATATTGCTAAAATGGAAACCAAATATACACGATTCAAATGGGAATCGTATTCAGATTTTAAGCACAAATTTGATAGACTTCACAGTGCAAAGGAGGAAGGCAGACAATTGAAATGAGGCAACTGGCTCCTACTTTTTAAATCATACGAGAAACTTGAACCCAATTTAGCTTTTAACCGCCTGCAGTTTGGAATGAGTTTGAAATGTTGTTGTAACACCTCACTGGGCAACAGCAATTGCATTATATGAAAGCTCCTGTCTATTTGTCAGCGGCACAGCTACCGGTGCCACTCAGAGTTGGAGGGAGACGGTCGGCCACTTGCCCATAAAACAATACTTTCCGGGATCATTTCTATAGTGATTTGCCAGCGAAATGCGTTTATAAAGTGTTTGGACTCGCTATCCACGAGGAAGAGTGAGAGTGTTCGTTTTTGAGCGTGAAGGAGACAGCGAGTGTTTGTTTTTTTTTTTTTGGCCAACTGCTCCCTGTTATTGATGACCCCTCCAGTGTTCCTTAGGGGGCTGGAGGAAGCGGACACGTTCTGAGTGGGTATCTTTCCTAAAGGTACGCAAGACGAACTACAGTTGCAAAGCACTGCTGCTTTTTCGACGATTGATTAAAACTATCATTCTGACTGAAAACACGGATCACATTAATTGTGATCGGTTTGATACCAATAGGTTTACATGGCAGGTATTGTGTATAGACAATGTCATATACACAGAAATGAACACGGAGTGTGTTTATTAAGGGCTGACTCATTGAAACGTTCGAGAGATCTCGGTGTACTGGACAAATATACTGGATTTTTTCCATGTCGTATTTGTGCCGCCTGTGATAATGCGTTTGAAACTAGAGATAATGTGAGATAATGTCTGTTACTGGCGGATAGTTTACAAATGTACTCAATTATGTTACAACTTTTGTGTCTACGAAACATATCTGTAACATTTATGTAATGCCTGTGTGTTTTTTTCATGAAGTTAATTTGCTAACAGACTGTTCTGATTTGTTTCTAACCGTGAAGCGATCGCTCTGTTTGCCGTAAATTTTCTGTCTGTAAGAGGAGTGTCCTTGTGATCCCATATAGAATGCGACGAAACAGGTCGCCCTCCTTAATATAAACAGAAAAAGAATAAGTTCACGCACACACCAGGTGATTTACTGTAGCGTCAGACATTGGAGGTTCAGCAGTGTACTGCAGTGTTGTGCAAAGTCGTCGGTGTAAGTCAGGATGGCCGAGCGGTCTAAGGCGCTGCGTTCAGGTCGCAGTCTCTCTGGAGGCGTGGGTTCGAATCCCACTTCTGACAAACCTTTTTGTTCATTTATTTCTTAAAACGTCCACCGAATGCTTGGTAATTTGATTTGTTTTTCTTGTTAGTATTCAAATCACAAGGTCGTTAAATGAGAGAAAGTCACCGCAAGCCTGCACCTCACCACATCCTTCACACTGTTAAACTGCCTCATTATGACGAGGCCTCTAATTATGCCTTTCCAATACTTTGAATGTGTTATTGTTCAGTTTAACATGAGAACATCTTGGTAGAACAATCATAATGTCCGCAGGACTTATTTTCCTCGGGTTCTAGTATCAAGTTTTGAGTGTGTGGCCGGTTAGCTCAGTTGGTTAGAGCATGGTGCTAATAACGCCAAGGTTGCGGGTTTGATCCCCGTACGGGCCATGGCTTTTCTTCTTTAAAGAAACCACAGCATTTGTAATGGTGCCAAAATGAACATTCTTTAACAAAATGAACCGAAGCGATATGAAGTACAACCAGTAATATTTCAGACTTCCTGTGCTTTAAACATGTATTAACAATGAACACATACAATCAATTAAAAACAAAGCTTACGTAGTCGGCAGGATTCGAACCTGCGCGGGGAAACCCCAATGGATTTCAAGTCCATCGCCTTAACCACTCGGCCACGACTACATGCTCGCACGGTTAATTGTGAAAATATCCAAAAGAAGTAAACGGCTTTCGCAGTAATGCTGTAGATGGCAGTATAGGCTAACTAATGAACCCAAGTCAAATGCCTTTGTTGAAACTGTCAGATTTGTACAAGGCAAGCACACATGGGAAAAGTAAATACAATATACTTTCTGTTAACGTTCATAATAATGAATACATCTTTATTTCAAAATACGTAGCTATTTAATCCTAACAGAAACAATAGGCTTCCCAGCCATCAGCTTGGAAGCAGAATGGAGATCAAATCGGACGAATAACGAGTGCAAAATGGAATGTGGAAATCAATGTAAAGGCAGTTTAAATAAGAGCAGCGGCAATACATTAAATAGAGTTATATTTAAGAGCAAGCAGTAACTGCAGTAGAGTATTTAATTATGGATGGACCAAACTTGCAGGTCGCCACTGTCACATTTTCCAGGAAATCACGGCTAATACTGAGAAAGAAAACAGATGATAACCTAACAGAAAACTAGTGAAAAACACTGCACTGATTAACTGAACGGGTCAAACGTAGCCTACTGAATTGCTGAATTGTTGGGGGGAGCGTGGCGCATCCAGCTGAGGCGCTTCATCTGAATTGCAAGGTGTGCCTTATAGCCTGGAGATCGCTGGTTCCAATCCAGACTATGCCATCGCCGACAGGAACGCCGAGGGGGCGGCGCACAGTTGGCAGAGTGCCACCCGGGTGGGAGGGTTTAGGTCAGCTTGGTAATCATTGTCTCAACAAGCTCCAGCAACTCCTGTGGCGACCGGTCTCCTGCGAGTTGTGGGCAGAACTGCGTTTCCTCAAACACCGCTACAGCCAGGTGCGGCTGGCTTTGCTGTTGCAGTGTGACAAGAGGAGGGTGGCTGACGGCGTTTGTTTCAGAGGATGCGCATGATGAGTCTTCGTTCTCCCGAGTCGATACGGGAAGCTGCAGCAGCGCCATAAAAAAACAATTGGATATTCCAAATTGGGAGAATTTTTTAAAATATTACAAAAAAATAAATTAAATAGTTAAGCTTCAAAAAATCTATTTTTGACTGAGCGAGTTAAGTGTGTACGGTATCCTGACAACACAACACGTTGAAAACACAGAAAAGACGCTGAGAAAAAAAAAAAGTTTTCTATTTCCTGTTTAATTAAGAAAATACAATAAAAAAAGATTATTCTCTTACTTGTCAACCTGCCATATCCCCTCTTTTTTGGTCAAATATTGAATATATTCGTATTCAAATTCAAACGACTGTTCTTTGTTCCCATGATGCATCAGTGATGGGCTGGGTTTTAGCGATCGCGATAATTTCTGATATTTTACAGTGGCTGGACTTTATAATAATAAAAAAATGAAAAAGGGTAACGAGCGACAAATGCATTAATTTCTGTCGATTTGTTCTATTTTAATGGGTTATAATTTTACAAATTTAAAAGACATTCATTAAGAAAAGATAAAACTAATTTAATAACCTTTAAGAATTATGTTTTTATTGACAGAAATATATTTGATGTATGTGTGTTTCGCATGAAATCAAATAAAGTCCCATTGGATTTTGCTTGAAAAGAGGAAACACAAAAGGTGTTTTTTTAGGTTTTTTTTTTTTTAAAATAAAGCATTTATTCAACATGTTTTTTTTTTACAAAAATACATAAAAATACAACACAATACAACACGGAATGTTTTTTTTTTGTTAAAAGAATGACAATAGTTAAAATATTTTTTCGGTTTTTTTTCTGTTTGTTGTTGGGCTGCCATCTTGGTAAGAGCTTGTCAATTGTCGCATGTGAACACATTCCCTACCAAAATGTCCAGTACAGTACAGTACAGTGCTGTTAGATTAGACTGGACTGTATTGAATTAGCTGGCTCTCATATCTCCAGTACAGTACAGTGCTGTTAGATTAGACTGGACTGTATTGAATTAGCTGGCTCTCAGATCCCCAGTACAGTACAGTGCTGTTAGACTAGACTGGACTGTATTGAATTAGCTGGCTCTCAGATCCCCAGTACAGTACAGTGCTGTTAGACTAGACTGGACTGTATTGAATTAGCTGGCTCTCAGATCCCCAGTACAGTACCGTGCTGTTAGATTAGACTGGACTGTATTGAATTAGCTGGCTCTCATATCTCCAGTACAGTACAGTGCTGTTAGATTAGACTGGACTGTATTGAATTAGCTGGCTCTCAGATCCCCAGTACAGTGCCGTGCTGTTAGATTAGACTGGACTGTATTGAATTAGCTGGCTCTCAGATCTCCAGTACAGTACAGTGCTGTTTTTAAAATCCATAAAATGTTGTAAATCTTAAATTCCTGAGAAATAACACTTATGAAAATGAATGAACGAAATAAACAAATAAATACATAAATGAAAAAATCAATACACAACTTTATAAACAAATTCCTAAAATTACACAAATTCAGTCAATTCAACACCTTTTAAAAAAAAAAGTACAAAGTAACACGGAACAGTCCATTATAGTTAGTATAGGGGGTGATTGGTCTAAGGCTATTGTGCATATTATTATTATTATTATTATTATTATTATTATTATTATTATTATTATTATTATTACAATATTATTACTAGTCCAAACTCCCTCACCCCTCTCTTTGACTGCATCTAAATGGACCAGTCCCTTCAAAAAAAAAAAAGTCATTTTGCACTTAAATTAAATAAAATACACGCAATTCCAAACTAAAAAGAAAACAGTTTCAAATTGTAACATCTGAAACACATTTTGTATATATATATATATATATATATATATATATATATATATATATATATATATATATATATATATCATCTTTAAACATCTTAAAACAGTTGCAGAATATTTTGTAGGGATTTTCGTAGCAATTAAGAAAGTCAAAGAGAGAGAGAGACATAAAACTGGGAAAGAAATGGCAAAAGACTTTAAAAGAAGTGTAATTTGTAATTCATTATGAACAGAGCTGCACAGAGCAGGTCTATAGGAAACTCATCACTGCAGAGCTGCACAGAGCAGGTCTATAGGAAACTCAACACTGCAGAGCTGCACAGAGCAGGTCTATAGAAAATAACACTGCAGAGCTGCACAGAGCAGGTCTATAGGAAACTCAACACTGCAGAGCTGCACACAGCTGGTCTATAGGAACCAACACTGCAGAGCTGCACAGAGCAGGTCTATAGGAAACTCAACACTGCAGAGCTGCACAGAGCAGGTCTATAGGAAACTCAACACTGCAGAGCTGCACAGAGCAGGTCTATATTAAACTCAACACTGCAGAGCTGCACAGAGCAGGTCTATAGAAAATAACACTGCAGAGCTGCACAGAGCAGGTCTATAGGAAACTCAACACTGCAGAGCTGCACAGAGCAGTTCTATTGGAAACTCAACACTGCAGAGCTGCACAGAGTAGGTCTATAGGAAACTCAAGATGGCAGAGCTGCACAGAGCAGGTCTATAGGAAACTCAACACTGCAGAGCTGCACACAGCTGTTCTATAGGAACCAACACTGCAGAGCTGCACAGAGCAGGTCTATAGGAAACTCAGCACTGCAGAGCTGCACAGAGCAGGTCTATAGAAAACAACACTGCAGAGCTGCACAGAGCAGGTCTGTAGGAAACTCAACACTGCAGAGCTGTACAGAACAGGTTAAAAGGAAAGAGAGATCAACACTGCAGAGCTGTACAGAGCAAGTCTATAGGAAAGACACAATTTCATTTTTTATATAACTTTTTAGATTAGTTCCTTTTAAAACAGTGCTTTCCCTGGGTCTCTCTCAAACACTTTCAATGAGACTCCCTATCGCACAGCAGTTTCAATGAGACTCCCTATCACACAGCAGTTTCAATAAGACTCCCTATCACACAGCAGTTTCAATAAGACTCCCTATTGCACAGCAGTTTCAATGAGACTCCCTATCGCACAGCAGTTTCAATAAGACTCCCTATTGCACAGCAGTTTCAATAAGACTCCCTATTGCACAGCAGTTTCAATGAGACTCCCTATCGCACAGCAGTTTCAATAAGACTGCCTATCGCACAGCAGTTTCAGTAAGACTCCCTATCACACAACAGTTTCAATGAGACTCCCTATTGCACAGCAGTTTCAATGAGACTCCCTATTGCACAGCAGTTTAAATAAGACTCCCTATTGCACAGCAGTTTCAATGAGACTCATCCTATTTCACAGCAGTTTCAATGAGACTCAATATTGCACAGCAGTTTCAATGAGACTCCCTATTGCACAGCAGTTTCAATAAGACTCCCTATTGCACAGCAGTTTCAATAAGACTCCCTATTGCACAGTAGTTTCAATGAGACTCATCCTATTTCACAGAAGTTTCAATCAGACTCCCTATTGCACAGCAGTTTCAATGAGACTCCCTATCGCACAGCAGTTTCAGTAAGACTCCCTATCACACAGCAGTTTCAATAAGACTCCCTATTGCACAGCAGTTTCAATAAGACTCCCTACCACACAGCAGTTTCAATGAGACTCCCTATCACACAGCAGTTTTAATAAGTCTCATTATCGCACAGCAGTTTAAATAAGACTCCCTATTGCACAGCAGTTTCAATGAGACTTATCCTATTTCACAGCAGTTTCAATGACTCCCTATCACACAGCAGTTTCAATGAGACTCCCTATTGCACAGCAGTTTCAATGAGACTCCCTATTGCACAGCAGTTTCAATGAGACTCCCTATCGCACAACAGTTTCAGTAAGACTCCCTATTGCACAGCAGTTTCAGTAAGACTCCCTATCGCACAGCAGTTTTAATAAGTCTCATTATCGCACAGCAGTTTCAATGAGACTCCCTATCACACAGTAGTTTCAATGAGACTCCCTATTGCACAGCAGTTTCAATGAGACTCCCTATCACACAGCAGTTTCAATGAGACTCCCTATTGCACAGCAGTTTCAATAAGACTCCCTATTGCACAGCAGTTTCAATAAGACTCCCTATCACACAACAGTTTCAATGAGACTCCCTATTGCACAGCAGTTTCAATGAGACTCCCAATCGCACAGCAGTTTCAATAAGACTCCCTATCGCACAGCAGTTTCAATAAGACTCCCTATTGCACAGCAGTTTCAGTAAGACTCCCTATCACACAGCAGTTTCAATGAGACTCCCTATCACACAGCAGTTTCAATAAGACTCCCTATCACACAGAATTTTCAATGAGACTCCCTATTGCACAGCAGTTTCAATAGGACTCATTATCGCACAGCAGTTTTAATAAGACTCATTACACTATGTAACACAATTTTTGTTCCTGGGTAGTAAGTGTTATTTCCTAATTGCTTATGCCTCAGAAGTATAGAAAATGGCTATTATTCCCCACAAACTTTGCTTTTGTGACCAGGACAGTGATATTTTGAAATTTACCTATTTCCAATGAGAACGGGCGAATTTGTGTCTTTTCGTTCACATAAAGTCAGAAAAAAACAACATATGAATCCAAATTAACATGTATTAATACTAAAGTAATACAAAAATGACTACAAAAGATTTAGAAATGAGTAGTTTTTCGAGATTTACGATTATACTGTAAATCACTTTCACGAATCAGCCCCCAAATGTAGTCTCCCATCATGTTCTCGTTATACTGTCCTTGGTAGCGGCGTTCAAAGTCCAGTATATCCTGGTGGAAGCGCTCGCCTTGCTCCTCCGAGTACACTCCCATGTTCTCCTTGAATTTATCAAGATGAGCCTCAAGGATATGGACTTTGAGGGACATCCTACAGCCCATTGTGCCGTAGTTCTTCACCAGAGTCTCAACCAGCTCCACATAGTTTTCGGCCTTGTGATTGCCCAGGAAGCCCCGAACCACTGCGACAAAGCTGTTCCAAGCCGCTTTCTCCTTACTAGTGAGCTTCTTGGGGAATTCATTGCACTCCAGGATCTTCTTTATCTGTGGTCCGACGAAGACACCGGCTTTGACCTTTGCCTCAGACAGCTTAGGGAAGACGTCTTGAAGGTACCTGAAGGCTGCCGACTCCTTATCTAGAGCTCTGACAAATTGTTTCATAAGGCCCAATTTGATGTGCAGTGGTGGCATCAGCACCTTCCGGGGGTCCACCAGTGGCTCCCACTTGACGTTGTTCCTTCCCACAGAGAATTCGGTCCGCTGTGGCCAGTCCCGCATGTGGTAGTGCGCCTTGGTGTCCCTGCTGTCCCAAAGGCAAAGATAGCAGGGAAACTTGGTAAAACCGCCTTGGAGACCCATCAGGAATGCCATCATTGCAGCCTCTTGATGCCATCTCAGAAAAATGCAGATATGTATCCACTTAGGCAGGTGGAACTAAACTGAACTGGTGGGCTTAAGGCCCCTGTATTTATACTACTATTTATATTACTGGAAAGTTCTAGAAGTTACTCCAAGTTTACTCAGCACTGAATCTATCTGGAATGTTCTGGAAAATAGGTAAATTTCAAAATATCACTGTCCTGGTCACAAAAGCAAAGTTTGTGGGGAATAATAGCCATTTTCTATACTTTTGAGGCATAAGCAATTAGGAAATAACACTTACTACCCAGGAACCAAAAAAAAATAAAAAATTGTTACACGGTGTTATCGCACAGCAGTTTCAGAGCAGAGCTGGTCAGTAACTGCAGTAGAGTATTTAATTATGGATGGACCAAACTTGCAGGTCGCCACTGTCACATTTTCCAGGAAATCACGGCTAATACTGAGAAAGAAAACAGATGATAACCTAACAGAAAACTAGTGAAAAACACTGCACTGATTAACTGAACGGGTCAAACGTAGCCTACTGAATTGCTGAATTGTTGGGGGGAGCGTGGCGCATCCAGCTGAGGCGCTTCATCTGAATTGCAAGGTGTGCCTTATAGCCTGGAGATCGCTGGTTCCAATCCAGACTATGCCATCGCCGACAGGAACGCCGAGGGGGCGGCGCACAGTTGGCAGAGTGCCACCCGGGTGGGAGGGTTTAGGTCAGCTTGGTAATCATTGTCTCAACAAGCTCCAGCAACTCCTGTGGCGACCGGTCTCCTGCGAGTTGTGGGCAGAACTGCGTTTCCTCAAACACCGCTACAGCCAGGTGCGGCTGGCTTTGCTGTTGCAGTGTGACAAGAGGAGGGTGGCTGACGGCGTTTGTTTCAGAGGATGCGCATGATGAGTCTTCGTTCTCCCGAGTCGATACGGGAAGCTGCAGCAGCGCCATAAAAAAACAATTGGATATTCCAAATTGGGAGAATTTTTTAAAATATTACAAAAAAATAAATTAAATAGTTAAGCTTCAAAAAATCTATTTTTGACTGAGCGAGTTAAGTGTGTACGGTATCCTGACAACACAACACGTTGAAAACACAGAAAAGACGCTGAGAAAAAAAAAAAGTTTTCTATTTCCTGTTTAATTAAGAAAATACAATAAAAAAAGATTATTCTCTTACTTGTCAACCTGCCATATCCCCTCTTTTTTGGTCAAATATTGAATATATTCGTATTCAAATTCAAACGACTGTTCTTTGTTCCCATGATGCATCAGTGATGGGCTGGGTTTTAGCGATCGCGATAATTTCTGATATTTTACAGTGGCTGGACTTTATAATAATAAAAAAAATGAAAAAGGGTAACGAGCGACAAATGCATTAATTTCTGTCGATTTGTTCTATTTTAATGGGTTATAATTTTACAAATTTAAAAGACATTCATTAAGAAAAGATAAAACTAATTTAATAACCTTTAAGAATTATGTTTTTATTGACAGAAATATATTTGATGTATGTGTGTTTCGCATGAAATCAAATAAAGTCCCATTGGATTTTGCTTGAAAAGAGGAAACACAAAAGGTGTTTTTTTAGGTTTTTTTTTTTTAAAATAAAGCATTTATTCAACATGTTTTTTTTTTACAAAAATACATAAAAATACAACACAATACAACACGGAATGTTTTTTTTTTGTTAAAAGAATGACAATAGTTAAAATATTTTTTCGGTTTTTTTTCTGTTTGTTGTTGGGCTGCCATCTTGGTAAGAGCTTGTCAATTGTCGCATGTGAACACATTCCCTACCAAAATGTCCAGTACAGTACAGTACAGTGCTGTTAGATTAGACTGGACTGTATTGAATTAGCTGGCTCTCAGATCCCCAGTACAGTACAGTGCTGTTAGACTAGACTGGACTGTATTGAATTAGCTGGCTCTCAGATCCCCAGTACAGTACAGTGCTGTTAGACTAGACTGGACTGTATTGAATTAGCTGGCTCTCAGATCCCCAGTACAGTACAGTGCTGTTAGACTAGACTGGACTGTATTGAATTAGCTGGCTCTCAGATCCCCAGTACAGTACCGTGCTGTTAGATTAGACTGGACTGTATTGAATTAGCTGGCTCTCATATCTCCAGTACAGTACAGTGCTGTTAGATTAGACTGGACTGTATTGAATTAGCTGGCTCTCAGATCCCCAGTACAGTGCCGTGCTGTTAGATTAGACTGGACTGTATTGAATTAGCTGGCTCTCAGATCTCCAGTACAGTACAGTGCTGTTTTTAAAATCCATAAAATGTTGTAAATCTTAAATTCCTGAGAAATAACACTTATGAAAATGAATGAACGAAATAAACAAATAAATACATAAATGAAAAAATCAATACACAACTTTATAAACAAATTCCTAAAATTACACAAATTCAGTCAATTCAACACCTTTTAAAAAAAAAAGTACAAAGTAACACGGAACAGTCCATTATAGTTAGTATAGGGGGTGATTGGTCTAAGGCTATTGTGCATATTATTATTATTATTATTATTATTATTATTATTACAATATTATTACTAGTCCAAACTCCCTCACCCCTCTCTTTGACTGCATCTAAATGGACCAGTCCCTTCAAAAAAAAAAAAAGTCATTTTGCACTTAAATTAAATAAAATACACGCAATTCCAAACTAAAAAGAAAACAGTTTCAAATTGTAACATCTGAAACACATTTTGTATATATATATATATATATATATATATATATATATATATATATATATATATATATATATATATATATATATATATATATCATCTTTAAACATCTTAAAACAGTTGCAGAATATTTTGTAGGGATTTTCGTAGCAATTAAGAAAGTCAAAGAGAGAGAGAGACATAAAACTGGGAAAGAAATGGCAAAAGACTTTAAAAGAAGTGTAATTTGTAATTCATTATGAACAGAGCTGCACAGAGCAGGTCTATAGGAAACTCATCACTGCAGAGCTGCACAGAGCAGGTCTATAGGAAACTCAACACTGCAGAGCTGCACAGAGCAGGTCTATAGAAAATAACACTGCAGAGCTGCACAGAGCAGGTCTATAGGAAACTCAACACTGCAGAGCTGCACACAGCTGGTCTATAGGAACCAACACTGCAGAGCTGCACAGAGCAGGTCTATAGGAAACTCAACACTGCAGAGCTGCACAGAGCAGGTCTATAGGAAACTCAACACTGCAGAGCTGCACAGAGCAGGTCTATATTAAACTCAACACTGCAGAGCTGCACAGAGCAGGTCTATAGAAAATAACACTGCAGAGCTGCACAGAGCAGGTCTATAGGAAACTCAACACTGCAGAGCTGCACAGAGCAGGTCTATTGGAAACTCAACACTGCAGAGCTGCACAGAGTAGGTCTATAGGAAACTCAAGATGGCAGAGCTGCACAGAGCAGGTCTATAGGAAACTCAACACTGCAGAGCTGCACACAGCTGTTCTATAGGAACCAACACTGCAGAGCTGCACAGAGCAGGTCTATAGGAAACTCAGCAGAGCTGCACAGAGCAGGTCTATAGAAAACAACACTGCAGAGCTGCACAGAGCAGGTCTGTAGGAAACTCAACACTGCAGAGCTGTACAGAACAGGTTAAAAGGAAAGAGAGATCAACACTGCAGAGCTGTACAGAGCAAGTCTATAGGAAAGACACAATTTCATTTTTTATATAACTTTTTAGATTAGTTCCTTTTAAAACAGTGCTTTCCCTGGGTCTCTCTCAAACACTTTCAATGAGACTCCCTATCGCACAGCAGTTTCAATGAGACTCCCTATCACACAGCAGTTTCAATAAGACTCCCTATCACACAGCAGTTTCAATAAGACTCCCTATTGCACAGCAGTTTCAATGAGACTCCCTATCGCACAGCAGTTTCAATAAGACTCCCTATTGCACAGCAGTTTCAATAAGACTCCCTATTGCACAGCAGTTTCAATGAGACTCCCTATCGCACAGCAGTTTCAATAAGACTGCCTATCGCACAGCAGTTTCAGTAAGACTCCCTATCACACAACAGTTTCAATGAGACTCCCTATTGCACAGCAGTTTCAATGAGACTCCCTATTGCACAGCAGTTTAAATAAGACTCCCTATTGCACAGCAGTTTCAATGAGACTCATCCTATTTCACAGCAGTTTCAATGAGACTCAATATTGCACAGCAGTTTCAATGAGACTCCCTATTGCACAGCAGTTTCAATAAGACTCCCTATTGCACAGCAGTTTCAATAAGACTCCCTATTGCACAGTAGTTTCAATGAGACTCATCCTATTTCACAGAAGTTCCAATCAGACTCCCTATTGCACAGCAGTTTCAATGAGACTCCCTATCGCACAGCAGTTTCAGTAAGACTCCCTATCACACAGCAGTTTCAATAAGACTCCCTATTGCACAGCAGTTTCAATAAGACTCCCTACCACACAGCAGTTTCAATGAGACTCCCTATCACACAGCAGTTTTAATAAGTCTCATTATCGCACAGCAGTTTAAATAAGACTCCCTATTGCACAGCAGTTTCAATGAGACTTATCCTATTTCACAGCAGTTTCAATGACTCCCTATCACACAGCAGTTTCAATGAGACTCCCTATTGCACAGCAGTTTCAATGAGACTCCCTATTGCACAGCAGTTTCAATGAGACTCCCTATCGCACAGCAGTTTCAGTAAGACTCCCTATTGCACAGCAGTTTCAGTAAGACTCCCTATCGCACAGCAGTTTTAATAAGTCTCATTATCGCACAGCAGTTTCAATGAGACTCCCTATCACACAGTAGTTTCAATGAGACTCCCTATTGCACAGCAGTTTCAATGAGACTCCCTATCACACAGCAGTTTCAATGAGACTCCCTATTGCACAGCAGTTTCAATAAGACTCCCTATTGCACAGCAGTTTCAATAAGACTCCCTATCACACAACAGTTTCAATGAGACTCCCTATTGCACAGCAGTTTCAATGAGACTCCCAATCGCACAGCAGTTTCAATAAGACTCCCTATCGCACAGCAGTTTCAATAAGACTCCCTATTGCACAGCAGTTTCAGTAAGACTCCCTATCACACAGCAGTTTCAATGAGACTCCCTATCACACAGCAGTTTCAATAAGACTCCCTATCACACAGAATTTTCAATGAGACTCCCTATTGCACAGCAGTTTCAATAGGACTCATTATCGCACAGCAGTTTTAATAAGACTCATTACACTATGTAACACAATTTTTGTTCCTGGGTAGTAAGTGTTATTTCCTAATTGCTTATGCCTCAGAAGTATAGAAAATGGCTATTATTCCCCACAAACTTTGCTTTTGTGACCAGGACAGTGATATTTTGAAATTTACCTATTTCCAATGAGAACGGGCGAATTTGTGTCTTTTCGTTCACATAAAGTCAGAAAAAAACAACATATGAATCCAAATTAACATGTATTAATACTAAAGTAATACAAAAATGACTACAAAAGATTTAGAAATGAGTAGTTTTTCGAGATTTACGATTATACTGTAAATCACTTTCACGAATCAGCCCCCAAATGTAGTCTCCCATCATGTTCTCGTTATACTGTCCTTGGTAGCGGCGTTCAAAGTCCAGTATATCCTGGTGGAAGCGCTCGCCTTGCTCCTCCGAGTACACTCCCATGTTCTCCTTGAATTTATCAAGATGAGCCTCAAGGATATGGACTTTGAGGGACATCCTACAGCCCATTGTGCCGTAGTTCTTCACCAGAGTCTCAACCAGCTCCACATAGTTTTCGGCCTTGTGATTGCCCAGGAAGCCCCGAACCACTGCGACAAAGCTGTTCCAAGCCGCTTTCTCCTTACTAGTGAGCTTCTTGGGGAATTCATTGCACTCCAGGATCTTCTTTATCTGTGGTCCGACGAAGACACCGGCTTTGACCTTTGCCTCAGACAGCTTAGGGAAGACGTCTTGAAGGTACCTGAAGGCTGCCGACTCCTTATCTAGAGCTCTGACAAATTGTTTCATAAGGCCCAATTTGATGTGCAGTGGTGGCATCAGCACCTTCCGGGGGTCCACCAGTGGCTCCCACTTGACGTTGTTCCTTCCCACAGAGAATTCGGTCCGCTGTGGCCAGTCCCGCATGTGGTAGTGCGCCTTGGTGTCCCTGCTGTCCCAAAGGCAAAGATAGCAGGGAAACTTGGTAAAACCGCCTTGGAGACCCATCAGGAATGCCATCATTGCAGCCTCTTGATGCCATCTCAGAAAAATGCAGATATGTATCCACTTAGGCAGGTGGAACTAAACTGAACTGGTGGGCTTAAGGCCCCTGTATTTATACTACTATTTATATTACTGGAAAGTTCTAGAAGTTACTCCAAGTTTACTCAGCACTGAATCTATCTGGAATGTTCTGGAAAATAGGTAAATTTCAAAATATCACTGTCCTGGTCACAAAAGCAAAGTTTGTGGGGAATAATAGCCATTTTCTATACTTTTGAGGCATAAGCAATTAGGAAATAACACTTACTACCCAGGAACCAAAAAAAAATAAAAAATTGTTACACGGTGTTATCGCACAGCAGTTTCAGAGCAGAGCTGGTCTATAGGAAACTCAACACTGCAGAGCAGTAATTGAATCGTAATATCTTTTCAATATAGACTTTAAGGGGAAATTCACAAATGCTCTTCACATGGTTTCAGGAAAAAGAAAGTGAAGGGTGAGAGAGAGGGAGAGGGTGAGAGTGAGGGAGAGAGAGAGGAGAAAGAGGGACGCGTCTGGACAAACGCCTCTGGATTTCCCATTTGCTTCTTTCAAACAATCCAACTTGTAACAACGAATAGTGGAGTCTTCGTTTTCATATTTCTCCCAGTAGTCTTGCTCTTTAACTTTCGTCAATGTGGACTCAGCTTCGTAACTTTTGGTTTGACTTTTATCTGGACTGATGTAACTGTTGTCTTGCTGTTGTCCTTTCTTTCCATCCAAGCCTTTAGATTTGTCCGAATTCCCCCCGCTTGCCTTGCCCAATTTGGGGAACCACCATCTCGTTCTGGTGCTGAAGGTGTAAGTGACGCGGGCTCTCGGATAGTAAGGCATCATGGGGCAGGGAGCGAAATCGATTTCTCTCAAGAACCTCAAATCTAGACCTTTCCTCTCCTCGGGACCGGCGCAGAGGAGCTCGGAGCTGGAGATCCGGACCTGACGGAACCATTCCCAGAGAGGGCGGGCCTGGCAGGAGCAGCTCCAGGGGTTTCCGTTGAGTCTGAGGAACTGCAGGGACGAGAGATCGGAGAGGGCCGAAGCAGGGAGGTCTGTTAGGGCGTTGTTGAAGAGGAACAGGGTGGTGAGGTGACCCAGGTCCCTGAAGGCTTTGCGGTTGACCTGTCGCACTCGGTTCTCATGGAGGAGGAGCCTGTCCAGGTTGACCAGCCCTCTGAAGACATTTTCAGACAGGACTCGGATTCGGTTGCCGTGGAGGAAGAGGTGAGTGAGATTCACCAGGTCTGAGAAGAGATTGTCCTGAGAGGGGGAGAGAGAGGGAGGGGGAAGGGGAGGGACAGAGATTGATATTTGGCACATGAAAATTCAGTACTACCAAAAAGTTGTATGTTAAATTATGAAATTAAAATTATTTGTGTTATAGCTCTCCTGTATGTATCTGCCTCCTGTCACCCCTCCCCCCCCAGGAGCAGGGTTGAGACAGACTGTATTAGATAGGATAGAGGGGGCTCTCCGGGAGCAGGATTGAGACACACTGTATTAGATAGGATAGAGGGGGCTCTCCAGGAGCAGGATTGAGACACACTGTATTAGATAGGATAGAGGGGGCTCTCCAGGAGCAGGGTTGGAGACACACTATATTAGATAGGATGGGGGGGCTCCAGGAGCAGGGTTGGAGACACACTGTATTAGATAGGATGGGGGGCTTTCCAGGAGCAGGGTTGGAGACAAACTGTATTAGATAGGATGGGGGGGGATGGGGGGGGCTCAAGGAGCAGGGTTGGAGACACACTGTATTAGATAGGATGGGGGGGGTGGGGGGGGGCTCCAGGAGCAGGGTTGGAGGTGCACTGTATTAGATAGGAGGTCTAACTCTCTCTCTCTCTCTCACCTGGATGTGTTGCAGCAGGTTGTCCTGCAGGTAAAGGAACTGCAGGCTGTAGAGTTTTTTGAAGATGTTTCCGGGCAGGGTCCCCAGCTGGCAGCGGTATATGTGCAGGCTCTGCAGCTTGTCCAGCCCCTGGAAGGAGTCAGGGTGGAGGGTGCGCAGGGAGGGGTTATCCCCCAGGTCCAGCTCCTCCAGATCTCGCATGTCGCTGAAGGAATCGGGTTTGATGGAGCTGATGTTGTTGGAGTAGAGCCACAGGACCTGATGAGAGGGAGAGAGAGAGGTGGGGGAGAGAGAGGAAGATCATTTTCAAGCTCAATTTCGAGTTACAGTCAAACCTCGATTAAGAGACCTGCACTCAAGGGACAGTTAAATAGTGTCACTTAAAAGAGGGACCCCCCCCATACATTTTCAATTTGTCTCCGACATCCTACCTTCCTGTAATTATATATGTATGTTTAAAAAACTCTGTAAAAGACTACATATATGAACAAAATAAGTACTGGAATTGAATTACATTTAGATTATTGTGTGGGCTTGCACGTTGTTGTTTCGGAAGACAAAAGCTTGAGTGCGTTTGTCTATCTCCAGCCTCTCCCAGCCGAGAAGGAGTCACTGCGGGGGAGATCGCAGCAGCAGCAGCAGCAGTGGTGAGGCAGACATAGTCTTAAAAACAATTTATAAATTGAGGGAGAAAAGGGGGTTACAAATAAATGTGAAGTGTGAACAGGGCAAGATGGTACCTGTGTCTGGAAGCCGAAGGACTGCGCCCGCAGCTCTGTGATGCGGTTGTTTTGGAGGAACACTCTCTGGCTGTCGTAGGGAATGCCGGCCGGCACCGCCGAGAAGTTCTGAGACTGGCAGCTGACCGTCATCGGGGAGGGGTAACAGACACACAGCCTGGGGCAGGAATAGGCAGGGCTAGGGGAGCAGACTGCCAGCCAGAGCAACAGCCAGACAGACACCGAGCCTGCGTGGGGAGAGAGAGGAGAGAGTGTGAGAGAGGAGAAGGGAGGGGAGAGAGATAGACTGATAGATAAACAGAATGACAGACAAGACAGAAAGGCAGATAAACAAATAGACAGACAGATTTGAAGTCATGTCTCAATGAACATTTATTCAGTTGTCTGTCATAGATCTCTCTAAGAGTGACCCCTGACCCCGAGTGACCCAATGATATAATGTTCTCAGCACATAACAGAACTGACTGGGCGAACAGTCACTCAGAGAGAGGCTCGGAAACTTTGGTGACATTTATAGAAGAACCCGAATACTCGGAAAAACAGGAACGCCTTCTATAATTCAGGGAAGACAATGAATAGAGGAGAACACTGTCAATGTGTGTGTGTGTGTGTGTGTGTGTGTGTGTGTGTGTGTGTGTGTGTGTGTCTCAATGTGTGTCTGTGTCTCGGTGTGTTTCTATCTCAATGTGTGTGTATATGTGTGTGTGTGTGTCTCAGTGTGTGTCTCTCTCAATGTGTGTGTGTGTGTCTCTCAATGTGTGTGTGTGTCTCAGTGTGTGTCTATCTCATTGTGTGTGTGTGTGTGTGTGTGTATGTCTCTCAATGTGTGTCTGTGTCTCGGTGTGTTTCTATCTCAATATGTGTGTGTGTGTCTCTGTGTGTGTCTCTCTCAATGTGTGTGTGTGTCTCAGTGTGTGTCTATCTCAATGTGTGTGTGTGTGTGTGTCGGTGTGTTTCTGTGTGTGTGTGTGTCTCAGTGTGTGTCTCTCTCAATGTGTGTGTGTGTGTCTCTCTCTCAATGTGTGTGTCTCAGTGTGTGTCTCTCTCAATGTGTGTGTGTGTGTGTCTCAATGTGTGTCTTGGTGTGTTTCTCTCTCAATGTGTGTGTGTGTCTCAGTGTGTTTCTCTCTCAATGTGTGTCTCAGTGTGTTTCTCTCTCAATGTGTGTGTGTGTCTCAGTGTGTTTCTCTCTCAATGTGTGTGTGTGTCTCAGTGTGTTTCTCTCTCAATATGTGTGTGTCTCAGTGTGTTTCTCTTGCAATGTGTGTGTGTTCCAGTGAGTGTATGTCTCTCAATTTGTGTGTGTCTCAGTGTGTGTCTCTCTCAATGTGAGTGTGTGTCTCTGTGTGTGTCTCTCTCAATGTGTGTGTGTGTCTCAGTGTGTGTCTATCTCAATGTGTGTGTGTGTGTCTCTCTCAATGTGTGTGTGTGTGTCTCGGTGTGTTTCTCTGTGTGTGTGTGTCTCAGTATGTGTCTCTCTCAATGTGTGCGTGTGTGTCTCTCTCAATGTGTGTGTCTCAGTGTGTGTCTCTCTCAATGTGTGTGTGTGTGTGTGTCTCAGTGTGTTTCTCTCTCAATGTGTGTGTGTCTCAGTGTGTTTCTCTCTCAATGTGTGTCTCAGTGTGTTTCTCTCTCAATGTGTGTGTGTGTGTCTCAGTGTGTGTCTCTCTCAATGTGTGTGTGTGTGTCTCTCTCTCAATGTGTGCGTCTCAGTGTGTGTCTCTCTCAATGTGTGTGTGTGTGTGTGTGTGTCTCAATGTGTGTCTCAGTGTGTGTCTCAGTGTGTGTCTCTCTCAATGTGTGTGTGTGTGTCTCAGTGTGTTTCTCTCTCAATGTGTGTGTGTGTCTCTCTCAATGTGTGTGTGTGTCTCTCTCTCAATGTGTGTGTCTCAGTGTGTGTCTCTCTCAATGTGTGTGTGTGTGTGTGTCTCAGTGTGTTTCTCTCTCAATGTGTGTGTGTCTCAGTGTGTTTCTCTCTCAATGTGTGTCTCAGTGTGTTTCTCTCTCAATGTGTGTGTGTGTGTCTCAGTGTGTGTCTCTCTCAATGTGTGTGTGTGTGTCTCTCTCTCAATGTGTGCGTCTCAGTGTGTGTCTCTCTCAATGTGTGTGTGTGTGTGTGTGTGTCTCAATGTGTGTCTCAGTGTGTGTCTCAGTGTGTGTCTCTCTCAATGTGTGTGTGTGTGTCTCAGTGTGTTTCTCTCTCAATGTGTGTGTGTGTCTCTCTCAATGTGTGTGTGTGTCTCTCTCTCAATGTGTGTGTCTCAGTGTGTGTCTCTCTCAATGTGTGTGTGTGTGTGTCTCAGTGTGTGTCTTGGTGTGTTTCTCTCTCAGTGTGTGTGTGTCTCAGTGTGTTTCTCTCTCAATGTGTGTGTGTGTCTCAGTGTGTTTCTCTCTCAATGTGTGTGTGTGTCTCAGTGTGTTTCTCTCTCAATGTGTGTGTGTGTGTCTCAGTGTGTTTCTCTCTCAATGTGTGTGTGTGTGCTCCAGTGTGCGTATGTGTGTCTCTCAATGTGTGTGTCTTTCTCAATGTGTGTGTGTGAAAGCCTGAACACATTTCACTCCAGATTAGCACTCTCACACAGCAGCACATCAGCAGCATGGTGGAAATGACTTCATCAGGAACAAGAAGCCGCTTTATTTATGGTGGATCTGTTGACCTACAAATCTGATTATAATATTTTATTATCTTTAACAATAATAGGGGACTCCCGAGTGGTGCATCCTGTAAAGGCACACCCTGGAGTGCAGAATGCACTGTTTCGAATCCGGGCCTATGCCATCGCCAGCTGTGGCCAGGAGCTCCTAGGAGGTACCTAGGGGATTCCTAGAGGATTTCCAAGGGGCTCCCAGGGGACAGTGCACAATTAGCAGAGTGCCACCCAGGCAGGGGGGCTCAAGTCAGCTGGGTAATCACGGTCTCACCGCACACCAGTGACTCCTGTGGGTGGCAGACGCCCGCCTGCCTGCCTGCCTGCCTGCCTGTGAGCCGGCTGTGTTACACTGGGCTTGCAGTGTGAAAGAAAGAAACAAAAAAAACAAAGAAAGAAGAAAGTGGACAGCTTGACTTGACAGCTTGAAGTACGGTGTTGTTTCAGAGGACTAAAGCTTGAGTGCGCTTGTCTGTCTCCAGCCTCTCCCAGCCGAGGAGGAGTCACTGCGGGGGTGGGGGGGGGGGGGGAGGTGGGGAGGTGGGGTGGGGGGTTGTAGAAGCAGTGAGACAGGAGCTTTCTTAAAAACAATTGGACATTCCAAATTGGGGAGAAATCACGGGGTAAAAATAATTGACGATTCCAAAAAAAAAGAAACACTGATATGCTTTGATGTTAACATTTGAGGGGGTGACTGCTTGAAAAGGCATCTGTGACGGGGGACTGCCCCGTCTTTAAGAACGTGGTTGGGACTGGCAGGGAGGGGGGGGTTAAATTCCTCCGTGCCAGGAAAACATGTGAGAATGTGGCTGGAGCCCTAATTGAATAATCAGCAATTATTGATTAATTGGGCTCCAGCCACAGGGGATAAAAGCCAGGGGAGAGGCCCTGGCTAGGGGGAGTGTTCTAGAAGGAGAAGAAACAAGAGTGTTTTGTGTGTGCTGTGTTTCTGGTTGTTTGTTTTTGAATCCAGTGAAGGCAACGTCCAGCCTGGAAACCTTTATTTTTGTAAGTTTTGCTTTTTTTGTTTTGTTTATTTTATGTTTAAAACCTTTTTGGTTGGCCCTTGTGCCGGTTTATTTTGTATTTTTGTTTATTAAAAACTTTATTTTTGAACGTTTAAACTATCTCTGAGTCTCAACCTCGGTCATTTCCTGTCACAGCATCCCTCAGACAAACGGTTATAAACTTCTATTTATCTTTTAGTCTCCAGAATTCCAGTGATTAATTTGTTGATTCATTCATTAGTTCATCCCTTTACACTTCCAAACGAGTCACTCGTTCTCGCTTTCCCTCCTGCTGTTCTTTCTCTCACTTCCTTTTCCTCCCTCCCTCTCCCTCCCACTCTCTCATTAGTTTGTTTAATTTATTTATTTACACATTCATTCACAATTTGAGTGATTCACTATTGCTCTGCAAGCTGTTTGAAAACCAGAATGATTGGTTTACATCATAGACACGCAAACACAGAGACACAGGTGCACATTCTGAAACACACACACAGTGACACATGCACAGAGAAATACGCACACTGACACACAGAGAGACATGAACACGCGTACACACAGGGAAACACACACACTCACTGAGACACGAACACACACACACACAAACACACACAGAGGGTATACAACTTAATAATTAGCTTGTCAGCTTGTAACCTGCTGATGAAGCCCTATGGCATAAACTTCAGTAAAAAAGACTAGGCCAGTTTCAATAAGACTCCCTATTGCACAGCAGTTTCAATGAGACTCCTATGACACAGCAGTTTCAATGAGACTTCTATGGCACAGCAGTTTCAATGAGACTCCTATGGCACAGCATACATTCTACTGTTTAGCAGACTCTGATATTTTATTTCTTAGCAGACACCCGTATCCAGGGTGACTTACAATTGTGATATTATTATTTACATACAATTACCCATTTATACAGTTGGGTTTTTTAATGGAGCAATCTAAGTAAAGTATCTGCTTGCTCAAGGGTACAGCAGCAGTGTGTGTGTCCCCACCTGGGACTGAACCTACACAAGAGCCTCCAGTCAAGAGTACAGAGCCCCCCTGACCACTACTCCACACTGCTGCTCCAGATATTGATTGAGACATCTGAAATCTCTTTATAATACACAGCAGCAGATACTGATATTGATTGAGCATGTCTGAAATCTCTTTATAATACACAGCAGCAGACCCGGATATTGATTAAGCATGTCTGAAATCTCTTTATAATACACAGCAGCAGACCCTGATATTGATTGAGCATGTCTTTAATCTCTTTATAATACACAGCAGCAGACCCTGATATGGATTGAGCATGTCTGAAATCTCTTTATAATACACAGCAGCAGACCCTGATATTGATTGAGCATGTCTGAAATCTCTTTATAATACACAGCAGCAGATACTGATATTGATTAAGCATGTCTGAAATCTCTTTATAATACACAGCAGCAGACCCGGATATTGATTAAGCATGTCTGAAATCTCTTTATAATACACAGCAGCAGACTCTAATATTGATTGAGCATGTCTTTAATCTCTTTATAATACACAGCAGCAGACCCTGATATGGATTGAGCATGTCTGAAATCTCTTTATAATACACAGCAGCAGACCCTGATATTGATTGAGCATGTCTGAAATCTCTTTATAATACACAGCAGCAGATACTGATATTGATTGAGCATGTCTGAAATCTCTTTATAATACACAGCAGCAGACCCGGATATTGATTGAGCATGTCTGAAATCTCTTTATAATACACAGCAGCAGACCCTGATATGGATTGAGCATGTCTGAAATCTCTTTATAATACACAGCAGCAGACCCGGATATTGATTGAGCATGTCTGAAATCTCTTTATAATACACAGCAGCAGACCCTGATATTGATTGAGCATGTCTGAAATCTCTTTATAATACACAACAGCAGATACTGATATGGATTGAGCATGTCTGAAATCTCTTTATAATACACAGCAGCAGATACTGATATGGATTGAGCATGTCTGAAATCTCTTTATAATCCACAGCAGCAGACCCTGATATTGATTGAGCATGTCTGAAATCTCTTTATAATACACAGCAGCAGACCCTGATATTGATTGAGCATGTCTGAAATCTCTTTATTATACACAGCAGCAGATACTGATATTGATTGAGCATGTCTGAAATCTCTTTATAATACACAGCAGCAGACCCTGATATTGATTGAGCATGTCTGAAATCTCTTTATAATACACAGCAGCAGACCCGGATATTGATTGAGCATGTCTGAAATCTCTTTATAATACACAGCAGCAGACCTGGATATTGATTGACATCTGAAATCTCTTTATAATACACAGCAGCAGACCCTGATATTGATTGAGCATGTCTGAAATCTCTTTATAATACACACCAGCAGACCCTGATATTGATTGAGCATGTCTGAAATCTCTTTATAATACACAGCAGCAGATACTGATATGGATTGAGCATGTCTGAAATCTCTTTATAATCCACTGCAGCAGACCCTGATATTGATTGAGCATGTCTGAAATCTCTTTATAATACACAGCAGCAGACCCTGATATTGATTGAGCATGTCTGAAATCTCTTTATAATACACAGCAGCAGACCCGGATATTGATTGAGCATGTCTGAAATCTCTTTATAATACACAGCAGCAGACCTGGATATTGATTGACATCTGAAATCTCTTTATAATACACAGCAGCAGACCCTGATATTGATTGAGCATGTCTGAAATCTCTTTATAATACACACCAGCAGACCCTGATATTGATTGAGCATGTCTGAAATCTCTTTATAATACACAGCAGCAGATACTGATATGGATTGAGCATGTCTGAAATCTCTTTATAATCCACTGCAGCAGACCCTGATATTGATTGAGCATGTCTGAAATCTCTTTATAATACACAGCAGCAGACCCTGATATTGATTGAGCATGTCTGAAATCTCTTTATTATACACAGCAGCAGATACTGATATTGATTGAGCATGTCTGAAATCTCTTTATAATACACAGCAGCAGACCCTGATATGGATTGAGCATGTCTGAAATCTCTTTAATACACAGCAGCAGACCCTGATATTGATTGAGCATGTCTGAAATCTCTTTATAATACACAGCAGCAGATACTGATATGGATTGAGCATGTCTTTAATCTCTTTATAATACACAGCAGCAGACCCTGATATTGATTGAGCATGTCTGAAATCTCTTTATAATACACAGCAGCAGATACTGATATGGATTGAGCATGTCTGAAATCTCTTTATAATACACAGCAGCAGATCCTGATATGGATTGAGCATGTCTGACATTTCTATCAAACGGAAAAACGACTAAAAATAAGGAATACTAAAAGGACCATGTTCGCAAACTCAAAACAAGCGATACAAAGAAATACATACATAGACCAAACCCGTATATTTAATAATATAATATAGATTTTGTTGAATATATATGTGAATGATCAAATATATAACATTTCAAAGTACATAAATGAATATTTGAAAAGAGATGAAAAAAAATAAACAAACGAAGTCTATCTGCTCATTTATGTTATTAGATGCTCCTCACTGCGTGTTAAACTTAACAAAGACTTAAAATAAATGACAATAAATAAATAAATAAAACACATCATTGTCAATGTAAATCCATACTGCATAAGATTCAGTATTTATTTTTACTTACCTTTGACATTTCGAGTACGGGAACCGCTTCGTAAATTCGACCGAGTCCCCATTTCTACTCTGTGCCGGGTGTATTCGTGTGCGGCGCTGCTGCTGCTATCTCTCCGCTGGAGTCTGGTGCTCTCTTTCGGCTCGACTGCGCCTATTATAGAGGGCCACTGCCTACGAAGCACTTGGGGGCTGCGACGGGAAACCCACACGGGCCAAGCCGTGGCATTGTGCGCCAAAGGCGGGATACAAAACCCGGCACTGTCCCGCTGACGGAGCTCAGAAGCGAGGGAGGGAGTGGGGAGGAGACTCCGAGGAGGTCTATAAAAAGTTCCATTTCTCCGCTAAATATCAAAAGAAAAGAGGAAGGGATGAATGAAGAAAGGATGAAAAGAAGACGTGTGCGTCAATTTTTTAATGCTATTCCAAATTAATACGGATCTTATTTTTTTACTTTGAAGGTTCTGCGATCTAAGACACGGCTCACACCGCCGTTCACTCGCAGACTGACAGGCGCTCCGATACGGCAGGAAAGTTATAGGGGAGCCGCTGCAGGATTGAGGCTCTCTTTAGGACCATGGGTTAACAACTCCTGCACTAGATGGATGGACAGACAGACAGCTAGCAAGCAACTACTTTACGGTACCTCTTAGATTGTTCCAGTAAAAACCCAACTGTATAAAAGGGTGGCAGAATTTGTATACATTTGTGATTCTTGAAATGTGTATTATTATTATTATTATTATTTTATGTAGGCTGTGTGTGACAACTGTAAAATAAATAATAGGCTACTAATGTAAAAATAATGTGATATCGTCATCTCAACACTTAACGTGTCATGAGTATATCTTGTTATTTTCCTTGTATAACACTGTACAACTGCTGCCTGTGTGTGTGTGTGTGTGTGTGTGTGAGTGTGTGTGTGTGTGTGTGTGTGTGTGTGTGTGTGTGTGTTTTGTACTGGTAATAGACAGGACTGTTACTAGCCTTTTGGGGGCCCTAAGCAGGATTTGGTTTCCCCCCCCCCCCGCCACCCCCACCCCCCCCCCCCCAGTAGCACACTCCACTTGGCACGACATCAAAACAACATAGGCTTAAGACTACTGTCTTTCTTGAAACGTTTGTAAGAGCACACATATGTACGAGCAAACATACAATGTACAAATAAACATTTAGATTTTTACTGAGGCAAAAAATAAATAAAGTTGAACAAACCTCTTGCAGATCCTGTTCATGTTACAAAGGTAAAAGTTATCATCTTACAAAGCCTGAAGACTGTTCATGTAAACTGCTAAGCAATATTAAGTCTCTTGGATGATGATGTTAATGTTAAAATTTGATGACCCATATTATTTCAAAGATTAAAACTAATTGTCTCCCAGCAAAACCACAGCAACCTACAATGACCATATTCACACTGTCAGAAATATGTGATTTTAAAAGGACAAGAATATAACATCACTATTAATAAGTAGATGGGTTCATACCTTTATTGACTTGCATTTGGTTCACTGCTACTTAAGTTGCCTTACACTGCTGGGACTGGTAACTGCTGCTGACCGGTAAGACTGGTGCTGATACTGCTGGGACTGGTGCTGACACTGTGACTCCTGCTTTGAACGAGTTTAGCACACAGTTTCTCACTCAACTTTAATATTTTTTTGTCTGTATAAATCGATGATAGGAAGTAGTACAGTACTTCAGGCGGGGGAAACCGGTCGCAGAGGTCCCGGTGCTGCCTGGCGCACAGGCCGGGTCGCTATAGATGCAAATACACAGCCCAAGATTATAGTAATGTGAATATATAAATATATATATATATAAATTTTACACTCTTAAAAAAGAAAGTGGGTACATTTTTTATTATTATTTTGGTCTTCACAATTAAGAATTGAGTCGATTTTTACCGAGGGCCTCGGCTGCCTCAATGTGTACACTGTGACTACGCGCCTGGGCACAGCCAGCATGCAAGCAAGCTACAGCAATAAAAACGGAGCTAAATCAAATAATACAATACCTTTCTCATGTTGTTTTTCTTCCTCAGTCTTTTTCTTTTTACGCTTCTTCGCGCCAGATTGGTACATTCTTGATCTTTTTTTCAGTCATAATTTGTTCGCAATCCTCAAAGAAGCCACCGGAGGCAGATATCACTGTGTAACAATTTTTTTTTTTTTTTTTTTTTTTGGTTCCTGGGTAGTAAGTGTTATTTCCTAATTGCTTATGCCTCAAAAGTATAGAAAATGGCTATTATTCCCCACAAACTTTGCTTTCGTGTTACCAGGACAGTGATATTTTGAAATTGACCTATTTTCCAGAACATTCCAGATAGATTAAGTGCTGAGTAAACTTGGAGTAACTTCTAGAACTTTCTAGAACTTTCCAGTAATATAAATAGTAGTATAAATACAGGGGCCTTAAGCCCACCAGTTCAGTTTAGTTCCAGCTGCCTAAGTGGATACATATCTGCATTTTTCTGAGATGGCATCAAGAGGCTGCAACCATCCGGCAGACGCATTTTGCTATGTCTGCGGCCAATTTATCAAGACAAGATTGAAAAAGTACTCCGTGGAAGCATCTGCTAAGATGTGTGAGGCCTACGAGGCATATTTCGGCATGCCTGTTGGGGATCAAGACAAACCCTGGGCACCTCATTTCACCTGCGAGCACTGCAAAAAAAACTCTGGTAAGATGGACAATTGTTGCTCGGAATTTTATGTTATAAAATTTGTTAACATTTTTAAAATTGTAAAAGTTTTTAATTTTAAAATGTTTTACAATTTTCAATGTTATTGAATAAATATATCATATATGAAAAATGTTGCGAGAATCTCTTACACATTAGTCATGGGTGAAATAAATGTATTTTTGTAGGATGGTACAGAGGGGAAAAGAGAGCCATGAAGTTCGCTATCCCAAGAATTTGGCGGGAACCCACTGACCACTCAAGCAACTGCTACTTCTGCATGGTGGACCCTTCCAAATGTCGGACTGGCAAGAATGCACCTGCTATCACGTATCCGGACCTTCCTTCATCCATCGCTCCGGTGCCACACTGCCATGAGCTCCCCGTACCCACTCCTCCGGAGAGAGAGCAGCCTTCTTTAGAAGTAAAGAGAAGGGTCTTTCAGGTACCATCAAGACTTCTTCCCTAAGCTGTCTGAGGCAAAGTTCAAAGCCGGTGTCTTCGTCAGACCACAGATAAAGAAGATCCTGGAGTGCAATGAATTCCCCAAGAAGCTCACTAGTAAGGAGAAAGCGGCTTAGAACAGCTTTGTCGCAGTGGTTCGGGGCTTCCTGGGCAATCACAAGGCCGAAAACTATGTGGAGCTGGTTGAGACTGGTGAAGAACTACGGCACAGTGGGCTGTAGGATGTTCCTCAAAGTCCATATCCTTGATGCTCATCTTGATAAATTCAAGGAGAACATGGGAGTGTACTCGGAGGAGCAAGGCGAGCGCTTCCACCAGGATATAATGGACTTTGAATGCCGCTACCAAGGACAGTATAACGAGAACTTGATGGGAGACTACATTTGGGGGCTGATTCGTGAAAGTGATTTACAGTATAATCTTAAATCTCGAAAAACTACTCACTTCTAAATCTTTTGTAGTCATTTTTGTATTACTTTAGTATAAATGCATATTAATTTGGATTCATATGTTGTTTTTTTCTGACTTTATGTGAACCAAAAGACACAAATTCGTCCGTTTTCTCATTGGAAAAAGGTAAATTTCAAAATATCACTGTCCTTGTCACAAAAGCAAAGTTTGTGGGGAATAGTAGCCATTTTCTATACTTTTGAGTCATAAGCAATTAGGAAATAACACCTACTACCCAGGAACAAAAATTGTGTTACATAGTGACGGAACAAGCCTGCTTGCTGCTACAAAAGCGGCACTATACTGAACTTTACCGATGCGTTAGGAATAGACACCATTCATTTATTCATGCTTTTACATATCAACTAATTGCATTCCGCATTTACAGAACATACATGATTATCGTGAACATTTGATAAAATCAAACAATCAAAAAATTCCACTGACTCACACTGCTTTCACTTTTTACCATTTACTTCTTAGCCCTTAGCTTGCGTCTCAATGCGTGATGATGTTGGTTTTGTTGACTCAGTTGCCATGGGAACGTTTAAAACTCCGCGACAAACTTTACTCAAATGCACAGCTGTACAGAACACCCCCCCTCAGACATGTGCTGTCTATTCACGGGAACAGACTACTGAACCAGTTAGTTCAGAAGATCGCTGGATACACAATAAACAATCTGACAATTTCACAAATAAACCCGTTTGTGTTCAAACCTATGAGAGGTGGAATGTAACAAAAATGTGAACTGCAAAAGCCGGAGCGTCAAACATCAACGACAAAGTTCAACATTTGAATTGAAATAACAGCTGTCAAATAGACAAAGCTCAACACTCGAAGATAATATATCAAATTGAAAATGTTCAACACACTAATTGAATTAATTATACATAAAATAATGAATGTAATTAAGCTCAATAATTGAAATGGGAACTTCAAATCTTAAATAAATTGATTACAATTCAAATTTCCAACACGCCATCAGATTTGTGTTTAGTCTGTTCTAAATCAATACTGCGCGTTGTATTTCAGGTTAAGCGCTGTGCTTTCCATTTGCCACTTGGTCATTCTATTCCCCGGGACTGCCCCTGTCATGGCAAATCTGACATGCTAAAGAGATGCTTTGCACTGTTTCTTAAATCAAGTGGCCTCAAATAAATTGTCTACTTTAATATCTGCTTAGCCTACCTATCAGTCTGGTGAAATTGTAAAAATGGGTAATTGACTTGTGGATGTTAACATCAGAACTCGAGCTGTCATTCTCGTCCCCTCAAACTGGCGCAGGCAACACATCTGCCTGGATTCCTGCATGATATAAATGTGTTTCTTCATTTGCGCGGCCTGCTTTTTATTGTTCATTGGGGTTTGTTTACTACATGCCTCCATAGCTGAGCCTTTAATCAGACAGTCCTTGTCGGTGACAGTCCAGTTTGTTCCGCACGTACTTCTTCCAAACTTAAATTCAAAGTACAATCTTCTAAATGGATTATTATTATTATTATTATTATTATTATTATTATTATTATTATTATTATTATTATTATTATTATTATTATTTATTTTAATTAACGTACTGATTGAAAATTAGAGGACTAATATGAAAGAGGTGCGCTCATCAATTGCAGCTAATTAGCTCCCATTAGCACCTGAACCTCTTTATAAACACATTGCGCTCTAAGGAACACCAAACTCAGCTACTGACGGTTGTGTTTTTATTATTGTTTCTTTATAACGGTGAAAGAAGTTCACGGTCGGGGCTGCCTTGGATTTAATGATGCCGTGTTGTCTTAGATTTGGGTAATTGTTGATCTTTTCTCTACTTTAGAAACGTTCATTTTATTGTGTGTTTCTCACTTGCGTGTTTTTTTTTTCAATGCAGAATAACATTGCTGTTAGCAGTGTTAGTCACTGAAGTTTGGACGCAGAACCCGCCTCTAGGTACGATAACGGTCACTTCAGCAGACCTGTTCTTTCAGCTTCCTGTTTATTTGCCGGTTGTGTGTTTACGTATCGTTGTCTTCTGCAGGCTCGGTGAGGACAGAATGTCAAGGGATCGTTATGATGATGATGTTGGATAAGTCTTTTGTTGGAAAGTATTTTCGTATCAATGTGATTGGTGAGTGATCATTTTTCTTGAATAGAAAGCTTTTGATGTATAAAGCCTGTTGAGTCGTAATGTAATAACCTGAATTAAGTACAGAGCACTCCCGCGCTGTATGGCATCAACCAGGCTTCGTTTTTTTTTTTTTTTCAAATACAGGGTATGAAACTCTTGCGTTGCTGATCACACTAAATAATAGACCTGTGCTGCTACAACCTTGGTCAGATTTGTTGACTGCAAGTGCGCAGAATTAGAAATTATTTACTCTAAACCTATTGTTCCGAATGGGTGTATAATTCTAGAAATATAAATAGTTTTTTAAAAAATTGCAAAAAGTAGATGGGACGGGGTGGTGGGGGTGTTCACGTTGTTATATCTCTACATTGCTTGATCACGTGTACAGTTTCTTAAAAGGCCAACTTAATTTATTTTCCATAGACAATAAGGGGGTGCTTGTATCCCTCTCTCCAAGACTGGCTGCTGAGTGTGGATATAGCTTAACTGTTGACTTCTTGGGAAATGCCAAGTTCCTTGCTTCTGTGCTGAGTTGCTTTGCTCAGAACACAGTGAGTCATCATTTTATTTCTTGTAAACCTGTTTCTAATGGTGACATGCTGGGACTAACTTTAGCCTTTGTTTCCAGAATGAGACGTACAAATCGGTGTCTTCTCAAACAGTGCTATGACTTCAGCTTCCTCCTATGTTCAGAGCATGACATGCCGCTATTCTCCATGGGTGGAGAGGGAGATTCTGTGTGAAAGAAACTACATGGAGGTAAGGGCTGTCAGGATGTGATAATGCTGTTTCAGTATAACTTGTTGGGTTGTGTGGGTATGTTAATTGTCATTACAGAAGTGCTTCACTCATGACTAATTTCAATATTCTTTAGGTTTCTGTGAGAAGAGGTGTGCCACTTATTGAGCCAAACTTTGTTCAAGATTATCCTGATTGGTCCCTTGCATACCCTGAGGTAGAATCATGTGACTTTGCATTTGCTTCATTCACATCCCCTTGGTCTTGCCTAATTGAGGTCTACTCTACTGTCTCATCTAGTTGAAGCAAAATCTAACGGCCCCATTAACTTTAACCTGTCTCCCAAGAGGGTGGTCATATTGGAATTGTGTAACATTTAAGGCATTGGCTTTGTATACATATATTCTGTGATTTGTTTTGGTAAAACCATGATTGTGGTGAAGTTAACACTTTCTTGTCTGTGTGCAAGCCTTGTATTTCAACCACTGAGGTAGTGGCTTCATATGTGCAGGGTTATAAACCCTTCATGATAAATGTGTCCTGATATACCTTTTTTGAAGTCTGCTGTATAGGAGCAATTTCAAGTATTGTCCTAAAGTTTGTTACACTGATATATTAAGGTCCAGTACAAATGAGTGGCTACAAACTCTGCCTGTATCCGATCCAGACCACATGCTTTCACGTAGGCTCTTTCGTACGCAGTTGTATTTGAGGATTCTCTGTTCCATTAGAGATGTTTGGTGATCATATAACGGTTTCAGTGATACATTGTTAATTTCACCCTTCAGTTTTAGTTCATGTTTTATTAAACAAGCCATCTGCTGTGACAAATCCTTTAGACTGGGGATGCTTTGTGTTCAAACTCCCTATTCTAATGTGTGTTTTTTTTTTTTTTTTTTTTTGCTAGGCAACTGCTGCTGACAACAGCATCTGGAAAATTGTGTTCCATCTCCCAGCAAATAGAAAGACAACTATGACTGTTGCTCAGGCCATGACAAATGGCTATGGCATAAACACTACACCAACTCGAATTCTGGTTAGAGCTGCATACAACTCCACAGAAAGCCAGCCTCAGGTGGTAAGTAGTCTAGGCTTCATTGTTCTCCAGTACAGTATATCCAGACTACGAAGGTAGACAAGTCTTGCTTTTGTTTTGGTAAAATTCCCCCTCCCCTCTAACAGATCCAAACTGTACCAATGGCTGTGCTAAGGTCAACCACCTTTTATAAGCAAAGATGGATGGTCATGATGGTGGACACTGCAGTTACATGTCCTACTGGTGAGTAAGCTTATGGAGGGTAACGGTGCTCAAGAACTGTTCTACGTTTAAGTGAATTTTCTATACCAAGTCTATGGTGTTCCTTTCTGTCAGATGGAACAGCCTTCACAGAACAGATGATTACATGGAATGTTCCCCGTGTTCCACCTCCTCTTGTTCCGACACAACAAATTACTACCCTTGATGTTCAAATGGGAGTTGATGGTCGCAAGCTTGACCCTGCAACGATTCATAATGGAGATTATAAACTGGATGTCGGTCCCCAGCTAATCACTGTAAAAATTCCTGTGGGAGCTGATGGTGGATATTACAAGGTATGTAGAAGTTCAACATCTTCTAAATCCTTCTCATTTTAAAGCTTTCCTCCTAAGATGCTTCTGTGCTTTCAGAGCCATGTATTGGACAACACCTATGTGATCTCTTACTCTATTGAACCAATGCTGGAGCATACCTGGCAAGATGGGCCTGAGAAGACCAAGTACACAGTACTTCATCCAATAACCACTCCTTTCATGCCTCGGCCACCAGTTGTCACAAACAGTATGTAGAACTTGTCCACATGCTGTAAATCAAAGGGATTTGTTGCAATGCTCCACTTCATAGCCTTCATTTTAATTGCATGCTTTAATTTCAGACACTGTTCCTAAAGCCAGAGTGTTCAATGTGACCCTGGGGACATTCCTGCCTGATGTGGAGCTGGTCAAAATTATAGTTGGATCAGAGACGTTAACTGTGCCAGAAGCCAACCTAAAAGGTTATAATGTCCAGGAGCATGTCTTTCCCAATGGATCCAAGACCTACACTCTCCAGGTGCCATTTGAGGACCCCAATGTGAAGCAAAAGGTAACATCCCACCTGTTCAACCATCCAATTGCCCTTTGAAAACACTTGCTTCTTGTGGATGTGTTGCTTGCTGTCTGACTTTGGGTTTAATCCTACAAACCATTGCTTTTCTTTCAGGTAACTCCTCCAGACACCAGAACCTACATTCTGCCCCTGACCTACTTGCTGAATATAGTGCCAGAGAATACGCCCTTTACTCATCCTGCTGTAGTTGAAGCCATTCTCAAAGACATCAGTAAGTGCCTGACTGTTTGTGGTCTACAATTACTCTTTTCTGACCAATCCAGTCCATTGCCCTGACAACTGCTCTTCCTCTTGCAGTTCTACCTACAGTAACTGGCTACTGTGATGGTGCTGCATTCTATACCATGGTAACATATGGCAACATGGGTCGCAACTGGGTTCCTTTTGTGGGCTCAAGAGAACTTGGTGGAAGTCTGCTTGCCCTGTACAAGTATAATGCCAACGCTACCAATTTCTGGATGACTGCCATACAATTCAGTTGATGCCACATATGAAGTAAGTGATGAAACTTTAATGTGTTTTTAGTTGTCTTGGGTTCAACACATTACTGACCTGATGTATTGTCTCTGTAGGTGATCAGTTCTTCAGGCATCAGAAGCAGGCTTGACTTGACCTTGAAGGATATTGAGACCATGGTTGTGGTGGCTGACTTCTCTGTCCTGCAGTTTCCCTACAAAGATGATTGGTAACTCTCTTGCAGACCAAGCATTCTTTAGAATTAGCTGTTTTTGAGATTGGCCAAAGGTTGCATGGAGTGGTATTGAAGCTATAATCTGTTTCCTTAGCCTGGATCCAAATGCTGTGTTTCAGATTGCTTCACCAATGGAACTATGGCAGCTCTTGCTGTGAAAGTGGAATCTGTCCCCAGCTTGTCTCCAAGTCAACTATCTCTAAGGGATCCGAGTTGCCGGCCTCTTCAGTCTGATGCTATCAATGCGGTTTTCTACTTCAATGTCAACTCCTGTGGCACAACTAGAAGGGTTAGTGTTGACACATTTAAAACCATATTTTGAGGAGGTTCAACATATTGACAAGTTGGCCACAACACCCATGGATCAATCTGGGGAGCCATGGTGACTGGTGTTTTCCATCAGCTGAATTACTTGCATGAATTGTGTACGTCTGAAGGATGCCACCTTTGTATTGAACTGCTTGTCCAGTTGACAAAGGTGCTGCGACACATGACTCTTGGTTATGGCATTGCATGTGCTGCCTATAGACCTTTTTGGGTCAATGGCAGTGAACTGGAAGGAGCGTACTAACTCGGGAAGATCCCGTGGTTAGTATGTAGGATGGGACTAAACTAGTACACGAGTTAATACCAATTGCAGCTCAAGAGTTGCCAGCTGTGTATTCAAATGTGTATTTGCAACAAATCCAAAATAACTGCTGTTGCCCTCTTGGCGGTTACTAAAACAATACCAAATTAGTCTAGCAGTTTCTGTAGACAGACTTGTGGTATCATACTAACTGTAACAAACATAATCTAACTGTAATATTCATAATCACTGCTTTTTATTTTTAAATTGTGAAATTGGTACAAAGTTAGTACACAGCTGGGGATGATCCTGAGTACCATATTCGCTAGTCTGCAACTTGGTATGCAGCTCCATACTAAATCTACAAGTTCATTGCAACCTGAGCCTTTTGTGATTTCTCTTCCAGTTTGACAACAACCTCCTGACTTATGAGAATGAAGTGCTGTTCACATCTTACCGGTAAGGATTGCAATCAAATTGAGTATCCTTGTGGTTGAGCCTGAAACTCTCCTAACCTCATCTTCTCTTTCCAGGTTGAGAGTTGCCTGTCACTACCTGGTCAATGACACCAAGGTAGTGCAGTTCTTGTACCAGAATAATCCTGCACCTGTAGTCCAGCCTGGCTTGGGGGACCTTGCAGTCATCATGCGGCTTGCATTGGGTATGACTTGGCAATTTAAATAATATAGATGCTCTAGTAGTGTGTTTCCACCTATAAAATTCTCCCTTGCATCTCTGCAGATTCAACCTACAATGACTTCTATGGCGCTCAGGATTACCCTGTTGTGAAGTACTTGCGAAGACCCTTGTATTTTGAGGTAGAGATCCTGTACAGCAGGGATCCACAGGCTGAATTGTTTTTGGAGAACTGCTGGGCAACCTATTCTGCTGACAGGAATAGCTCTCCAAAGTGGGATGTTGTTGTGGACAGGTAAGATGCTGGAATATGATATTTCTGCTACAAAACCTAGGGATTGGAGTTGTGGCTGATGTGCTCCTGACCTACTTTCTCTTTCTAGTTGTGAGAACTCTGCAGATGAGTACTTGACCATCTTTCACCCAGTCTCCAGCAATGCAAGAGTGCTGTTCCCTTCCCATCTGAAGAGGTTTGAAGTGAAAATGTTTTCCTTCAAGCGGCCGGGATGCACTGAAAGGACAGGTAAAGTGGAGTGTTAGGATGGGGATCTTGTACCACAATGCATGGTTTGGATTGCTTTGCAAGCAGCAAATAGTTGCTGTTCTCAAATCTTTAGTGAGTTGGAATGAAAACATGTAACTACACTTTTGCAAGAAACACTTATGATGCAATATATTTGTTTTTCAATTCAGTAATCCTCATTGGATGATGGTACTGCCTGATCTATTGATGCTTGTTTTGCTTGACAAGGTGTGCTGTCTTTCAGATTTACTTCCACTGCAGTGTTGTGATATGTGATTCAAACCGGCCATCAGACAGCCTCTGTAGGAGACGGTGCATTCCAGGGAAACAGAGGCTTGGTAAGAGCTCTGTCTAAGAAGGGGGGTACATTTTGCATGCTTTTTTGTCCGTTTGATTTGATGGACTCCTCCTAATTCCTCCTGTAGGTCGCAGTGCTGAAGGGATGGATGGTGGTGCATTAAAGGTGTTTGTGTCTTCTGGCCCAATTGAGCTGAAGAGAGATGGGTACCTTCACTTTATGCCTAGAAGTGGTAATATGCATGATGTGAACACAATTGCAGTTCAAGTAAAATATAACACTTTTTATTCCTCTAACTATTTCTTTGTTCTCTTGCAGGCCAATTCAATGTGTGGTCCCTTCTGGGAGCTGCAATGGGTGTGTGTTCAGTGGTTATCTTCGTAGCTGGAGTTGTATCTTTCTGGAAACTGCCAAAAAGTGTGTATTGATAAATAAAAATCTTACTTGTAAAAGCTTCTTTTTTGTGCTTGACTAATTCTACCATTGATATGTCAGAATGGTCATGTCAATGGGATTTCCTCCTCTTTGCTGTAGCAAATGCTTTGATTTTCCCTGATCAGGCCATTCTCAATATGGTGTGTTACTCAAGGACCCTTCACTAATTCACTGTGTGAACCCGGGGGCAAAGACTTTCCTCCTCCATTGAGCTGTAACACTATTTTTATATTGAACAGTAACAGGGCAATTACTATACTTTCAGTTATTTAGTATGATAAAATTTAAGGAAGAACCCCTGCCCCCTCATTTGTCCCTTTTATTAAATATGTATTAGGTAACAATTTTCATATAGAAATTCTATTTCAGTATACAATTTATATATTGTCATGAACCAGGCTTCAACAAGAAACAAACTAGAGCCCTGCATCACTGATTTAAGAATATATGTTTAACTGTTAATTATTTTGAAGCCTCGTGTGTAGAAATAGTAATGGAGGGGGGGGTTCATTTGAAAACAAAAGCTGGTGTAAAGTTAAAAGCTGTCCACCAAAGCCAGGCTTGTCCACTTTCCCTTATGTTGGGCCCTTCTCCCTGACAGATTCTCTTGTCTCTTTTAAATTTACATTGTGGTGGCTTCATAAATAATTTTCCCACTTGTTAATTTTTGTAGGCTAGGTATCCTCTACATTACGACTCATCATACAGTCACTGTGCTTCACATCACTTCCAGCTCTTAACTTCTAGAATAATTCCAGGTGTGTAAACTTCCCAATCTTCAGAATACAGTAAGCTTTTATTAACTTGCATCCAATAATAAAACTAGTGGAAAATCCTTCCACTACAGCAATATGTTCCATACCAGGAACTCCTTTCAAAAGTAGAAACTAATTGTCTTCAGTTGAACTGTATTTGCTGCTGCTCCTCCTCACTGTGTCATCTGTGTTCTTTATTGTTTACTTTCCACACTGAATTCTGTAATTCATTAGCTATAAAGAAAACTACCACTTGAGGGTGCAGTGCATAGAAAAGGAGCACATACCAATCCATAAATCATAATTATACACGCCTAAATAAACTAAAATAAGAATACATTCCTGTGACGAGATAAAGCGATCCCGTGCTGTAAGCCTTCCTCCCAGCCGCCAGCGGGCTGTGAGCCAGCCTAGAAGGCCCCAACAGAGATGGTGTGACATGGTGTGACATGGCAGTTCCATCTTTGTTGAGGGCAACAACACGGAATGTCCTGCAAAGTCCCAGAATTGGGAGGAGATTAAAATTGCTGATTGGTGTTCCGCTGATCAGGGGGCGTTCCGCAGCACATAAAATGGGGCTGTGTTGTAGCAGTTGAGGGTGGTATCTGAAAGCACAAAGGAGTGTGGGAGAGGTACTGAGGGATAAAACCAAACAAATGCTCACTGTGACTTTTTTGACAGACATAAACAAACTAATTCAAAAGAGAGACAACCAACCAGGAGGTTGGACACCAGAATGGCCAGAAAGGCAAGGACAGCCACCCAGAGTCTGGATAATTTTACTTTGTTGTTTGTTTTGTCTCTCCACATTTCAGTTAGCGTTTCTCTTTTGTTTGGACATTTTCTTTTGTTTGTTGTCCTGATTACCACTGTTTGCAGACACTAATAAAGGAAAAGAAAACAACTTGTGTCATATCATACCATTGTCTGGACTTGATTATTTTTACACCTCCACCCAACTCAGCTGTCCGTGACAATTCCTTTTTTTAATAATCAAAATTCCAGTTCAGCTCCTACATAAGTTTTTGCAAAAGCAATTATTTTTGCTAACATTTCAGGTTCTAAAATCACTATTTCCAGCAGTGCAGTTCCTCCCTGTCTGTATTGGTCATACTTTAGGGCCCATGGGAAGCCTGTGGCAGGCATGCATTCTGGTTACCATGTGACTCCTTGTTTATTGGGACAATTCAGGCTTTTCCAATTGCAATGCATTGTGGTACATTCTACACCTCTTGGTCACTGTTCACAGCAGGACTACACTTCCCATAATGTATTGGGGTGTGAGTTGAAGAGCCTAAACTATCCCAGTGTGTTCTAGTGTGCATGAAGTCATATGGTAACCCTGCCCATGAAGGCCTGTTTCAGAGTTCTGCCCCATGCAGTCTCCCTTACTTTGAAAGCTCAGTGCTGACAGGTATGCATATTATAAAACACACACATGCAAAGAACAGAATTCTAGAAACAAACTTTATTATACAGTTCTGTACATATACATGCAAAATATAAAACATTAATATATCTCTTACATTTTTGCTTAGTGTAGTTTGTATTACTCCCGTTAGATTAAAAAAAAATCGAATACAGTGGCTAATGCAGCCTCCAGCGTTCAGCCACAAAACGGTAAAACTGCAAACAAACTACAATTCCCAGAATCCCTTGCCAGTTTCTGTAGTCCCATGTGTGATGCCATAGGTCTGGCTGCCTCTGAGTTGTGATTACACAGGCATAATCTACGTATTAGATTCCTTCTTGCTTTGACATGCTACTTTCAATATGCAAGTTTAGGGTGAAATTATCAATACTCCTTATATATACCTTGTTCTAGTATCACAAAAAAGTGCTTCTTAACAACATGTTGTTCTCTTCATGTTTGAGTGTGTGAGTTATTGGAACTGAATTCACTACACTGGAAACCCCGTGTGTAGTACGGGGGGTGTAATGTGTTTATATTATAAAGAAGACGGAGAGTTTGATGCGAGACTCGATCAGACACAGGCACATTCATATTACACTGTGTAACAATTATTTTTTTTTATTTTTTTTTTTATTTTTTTTTTTTTTTGGTTCCTGGGTAGTAAGTGTTATTTCCTAATTGCTTATGGCTCAAAAGAATAGAAAATGGCTATTATTCCCCACAAACTTTGCTTTTGTGACCAGGACAGTGATATTTTGAAATGTACCTATTTCCAGTGAGAAAACGGGTGAATTTGTGTCTTTTCGTTCACATAAAGTCAGAAAAAAACAACATATGAATCCAAATTAACATGTATTTATACTAAAGTAATACAAAAATGACTACAAAAGATTTAGAAGTGAGTAGTTTTTCGAGATTTACGATTATACTGTAAATCACTTTCACGAATCAGCCCCCAAATGTAGTCTCCCATCATGTTCTCGTTATACTGTCCTTGGTAGCGGCATTCAAAGTCCAGTATATCCTGGTGGAAGCGCTCGCCTTGCTCCTCCGAGTACGCTCCCATGTTCTCCTTGAATTTATCAAGATGAGCATCAAGGATATGGACTTTGAGGGACATCCTACAGCCCATTGTGCCGTAGTTGTTCACCAGAGTCTCAACCAGCTCCACATAGTTTTCGGCCTTGTGATTGCCCAGGAAGCCCCAAACCACTGTGACAAAGCTGTTCCAAGCCGCTTTCTCCTTACTAGTGAGCTTCTTGGGGAATTCATTGCACTCCAGGATCTTCTTTATCTGTGGTCCGACGAAGACACCGGCTTTGACCTTTGTCTCAGACAGCTTAGGGAAGAAGTCTTGAAGGTACTTGAAGGCTGCCGACTCCTTATCTAGAGCTCTGACAAATTGTTTCATAAGGCCTAATTTGATGTGCAGTGGTGGCATCAGCACCTTCCGGGGGTCCAAGCCGTACTCATCATACTTCAAGGCGTCGAGCAAGGTCTTGATGCTGTTGTAATCCTCTTTGAGGTGCACCGAGTGAGCCAGGGGAAGAGACGGGTACTTGTTACCATTATGGAGCAGCACGGCTTTGAGGCTCCTGGATGAGCTGTCGATGAAGGACAGTATAACGAGAACCTGATGGGAGACCACATTTGGGGGCTGATTCGTGAAAGTGATTTACAGTATAATCGTAAATCTCGAGAAACTACTCACTTCTAAATCTTTTGTAGTCATCTTTGTATTACTTTAGTATAAATACATGTTAATTTGGATTCATATGTTGTTTTTTTCTGACTTTATGTGAACGAAAAGAAACAAATTCGCCCGTTTTCTCATTGGAAATAGGTAAATTTTAAAATATCACTGTCCTGGTCACAAAAGCAAAGTTTGTGGGGAATAATAGCCATTTTCTATACTTTTGAGGCATAAGCAATTAGGAAATAACACTTACTACCCAGGAACAAAAATTGTGTTACATAGTGTTATTAAACCTGCTATCAGACTCTCCGGCGCCGTCACTCTGAGTGCTCTTTGAAACAGACTGAGTTCGTATTTATATTCATGTTGGGTTAATCAGAGATGACTATCGGCGGCCCGTCTGTGGTACTACCGGAGATTTTAATTGCACAGTTTGTACCGCTCTGTGCAGCGCCGTCCCGTTTGTAACACGGTACGTGAACTGCATTCTGCTAAACAAAACATCACAACAGCAGCAGCAGCGCCATCTACTGGACAAAACCCAGACATGCACGTTAAAACAATTATCCAGTTCAATATCTACAAAGACTAAACAAGAAACTATTAGCGAAGCCCTGAAAAAGTAAATATTATACAAAACGGTTTAAAATCAAATGTTTAATTGTTAATAAAACCATTTTTAGATACTGTGGAACTACTTCTCTCAGTGGAAGGTAACACAAATAAAAATTATTAAAATAAGGTTTAAAGTCTTCTTTATTTACCAACAACACCACACTCATAGCCCCATTTAATAAGAGCAATAATACACTCCAGGGTCTGTGTGTTATCATGAGATATATCACCACTTCCTGGGCGGTTGAAGAACTCAACTTCGTCTAGTGCCTCCCAACGCACCCAAGGCGTGGTGATATTACCTCTTGATAATTATTATTATTATTATTTATTTCTTAGCAGACGCCCTTATCCAGGGCGACTTACAATTGTTACATTATTTTTACATACAATTACCCATTTATACAGTTGGGTTTTTACTGGAGCAATCTAGGTAAAGTACCTTGCTCAAGGGTACAACAGCAGTGTCCCCCACTGGGGATTGAACCCACAACCCTCCGATCAAGAGTTCAGAGCCCTAACCACTACTCCACACTGCTGTGTGTGTGTGATAACACACACACACACTGTCGTGTATTACTGCTTCATTAATGTAGTCATTAGGTTTATATGTCACATTACTTTGTTGTCACTGTATTGATTTAGATATTCTGGTTGGATACCTCAGAAGCCAGCGGAACAGCGTTTCTCCGACCCAGCGAAGGAAGTGTTTGTCCCGGATAACCTCTCCCGTGATGATCGGCGCTGCCATGACAACCCATGACATCACCCGCAGAAGTTACAACACCTCGAGTCATTTTTTGTAGCACAGTATTAACGTGTTATTGTTTTCACAAAATAACATCAATAAGATTATCAAATCACCTGCTAGTGTGTACTAAACAAAACCTCAAATATCACTGAATTGATACAGAGACAAGCCATGGCACCAGCAAGGGGTTACAATGAAATTAATAAATAAATTACGACATGAAACAAAAATACATGTGGGTATATTTTAATCAAAAATCCATGTGTCCATAATTCTGATTATTTATCTAAATAATCTTACAGCTAATTCTTTACAAATGATCAATTTCTATATTTCCCAGAGTGCTAATATGGTGTTATAATTTAACATATTAATGGCTTTTAGAAATCATCTATGCTAGTCTGCCCCTCAAACAATTTTAAATATAATTTAGATTTAAATGGCAGGTAGTATATAAATCAATTTCTAAAACAGGTCGCATTTTGTAATTTAAATAGGACTACTTATGAGCTACCAAAACGTATTTTTGCTTCATGTCGTTATTAATGTATTTACTTATTTATTTGGTTAAACTTTAATCCAGCCTTACATTTGAACTTCTATGTATGAATTACTGACGAGTAATATTTGTGATTCGATTACTCTAGCAGATGAACTGATAATGTATGGATGTTATTTTGTGAAAACAATACAGTATTAAAAAAAGAAATACTGCAACATTTAATAAATAAATAAATTATACACCAAACTGTAGCACATTTCTTTAGTCTTAATATCATAACAAATATACTTATTATAAATATGTACCTCCTTTTATTTGTTGGAAAACGGTCTGGAACTGAAGTAAAGGATTTTTTTAATACAGTGCTGTTTGAATATTTAAAATATGGTTCCCTTTCAAGTCGAAAATAACCATCAACATGAGATATTGCCGTCAGGCAGCACCGGTAGGCTGAGCTTTTATAGCAAAGCTGCCGATAGGCCCCCACGCCAGCTGCAGTGTAAGCCCGCCCCCCTGGGAGCTTACTTATCTGCGCGCGCGGGGATGCACTTCCTCTTTTGTCTTCAGCCTTGGTACGGTAGGTAATAGATAATAGAGCTTGTTAACTGATTGTACTCGATAAGCTTTACGCTTGAGAAGCTGTTTAATTACCCCTTCTCTGAGTTTTTTTCAGTTATTGTGTTATTTAGGATTATATATATTTCTTTAATATATTTTTCCTTTCGCTTTGCTTCGGCATCGCGTCTTCGTGGTCCCCGTCTTCCTTTTCTTATTGTTATTATTATAATATATAACTATATTATATTTATTATTTGGGTTTTTGTGTATATATATATATATATTGTTATATATATTTTTTATTGTATATTGTTTGGGACGCGTGTGCGTTGGCCTTAGGCCACGCGCATTATTGCAGCCTCGGTCTTGCTTAGGCTAGACCGTGTGTGTGTGTGTGTGTGCGTGCAGCCTGCATTGCAGTCTCCCCCCCACCGCGGCACGTTCTACCGCCACGTGGCTGCTATTGAGTATAGCCCCACTGTTTTACACCATACGTAGTGTCTGCTGCAGCGTCCAAACAAACAAACAAAAAAAAAAAAGTTTTTTTCCCATACAGTATAAGGAAGACGACCACCAAGTGCATTAACTGTTGCCCTTATAAGCAGCACAACACCTTGTCTTTCGAGACTCAGACACAGTACTAGAGCACATAGCGTCTCCGCTTTGCGGGTCAGCTGACGTGGATCGTCTGGTGCAGTACACGCGCTCCGGCGCTTTCGGTGTCAGCGCTTAGGCGCCTGGTGTAGCGCTTCGGCGCCTAGTGCTTGGGCTCAGTGCACGCAACGCACCTGTGCACGCACCTCGATGCTCGGTGCTCGGTGCCTCGGTGCACGCACCTCGACGCTCGGTGCCTCAGTGCACGCACCTCGATGCTCGGTGCTCGGTGCCTCGGTGCACGCACCTCGACGCTCGGTGCTCGGTGCACGCACCTCGACGCTCGGTGCCCGGTGCACGCACCTCGACGCTCGGTGCCCGGTGCACGCACCTCGACGCTCGGTGCCTCGGTGCACGCACCTCGACGCTCGGTGCTCGGTGCCTCGGTGCACGCACCTCGACGCTCGGTGCTCGGTGCCTCGGTGCACGCACCTCGACGCTCGGTGCTCGGTGCCTCGGTGCACGCACCTCGACGCTCGGTGCTCGGTGCCTCGGTGCACGCACCTCGACGCTCGGTGCTCGGTGCCTCGGTGCACGCACCTCGACGCTCGGTGCTCGGTGCCTCGGTGCAATCACCTCGACGCTCGGTGCTCGGTGCCTCGGTGCACGCACCTCGACGCTCGGTGCTCGGTGCACGCACCTCGACGCTCGGTGCTCGGTGCCTCGGTGCACGCACCTCGACGCTCGGTGCTCGGTGCTCGGTGCACGCACCTCGACGCTCGGTGCTCGGTGCCTCGGTGCACGCACCTCGACGCTCGGTGCTCGGTGCCTCGTGCACGCACCTCGACGCTCGGTGCTCGGTGCCTCGGTGCACGCACCTCGATGCTCGGTGCCTTGGTGCACGCACCTCGACGCTCGGTGCTCGGTGCACGCACCTCGACGCTCGGCGCTCGGTGCCTCGGTGCACGCGCCTCGACACTCGGTGCTTGGTGCCTTGGTGCACGCAACTCGACGCTCGGTGCTCGGTGCACGCACCTCGCCGCTCGGTGCCTCAGTGCACGCACTTGACGTTTGTCTTTTCAGTGCTTGGTGCACGCGCCTCAACGCACCTTAAAGCTGTTCTCTTGGTGCTCAGTGCTTAACGCTCGGCGCTCCTATTACTGGCACGGTACGCTTCGGCATACAACGTGCTGCACCATGTCATTTCACCGCTGTGTCACCTGTCAGACGAAGTTACCGGCTAATGACCTGCATGAGGACTGTGTGTCCTGTCTGGGACCGGAGCTTGCGGCATCTGCTTTGGCAGACAAAGCTTTTTGCACGTTATGTGCAAGCTTTCAGACGCGCACTCTGCGTCGTAGGGCGAGGAGAGCAGTCGGGGATCGCTCCCCTTCATCTGGGTCGTCACACACCCTTTCCACCCCGCAGCCTTCTTTGGCTTCCCCGCCAGCGAAGCTGCCTTTTTCCAGGAGTTCGCCTTCCCAGGTTACCCCTGGTCAACGATCTCCTGACGTTAGGCGCAAGAGAGACCGCTCCCACAGCCTTTCTGTAAGGCGAGGCCCTTCTCCTCGCGGCGAACGCCCCCGTCAGATCTCGAGATCCCGCTCTAGATCGCCCCGAAGGAGAGGATGTTCCCGTTCTCCTCGTCGCGACAGGCGTGGTGGTGTAACTGAGCTTACTATTAAGATGTCTCAGTTTATGGACCTTATGATGGGGCAGCAATCGCTGCTCATGTCCCTGGCCACAGCTCGGGCCGCAGAGGAGCCAGTCAGACCGGCTGTCAACCAGCCGATCATCCTACCACAACCCCTGTCCGTTCCAGTTGCGCAACAGGACGCATGGGACGTGGATGCTATCTCTCGAGATGCATCAGAGGGTGAGCCTCTCCACGGAGAGGATAGTGTGGAGGCAGAGCTCACGTCCCACCACTCAGAGTCTGAGATGGAGGTAGGCGTAGATGACTCTTTATGGTCCTTAGTAGAGCGGGTGACTCGCCACCTGGGCTTAGAATGGCCTGCCACTGAAGAACCTAGGCGCTCTCTTTTTGAGTCGCCTTTGGCACAGGGCCAGCAGTCTAGGATGCTTCCGGCCTTCCCAGACTTTGTTAAGGAGGTGCAGTCCACTTGGGGGACTCCAGCCTCCGCCCCGGCAACCTCGCGTAAGGCGGCTGCCTTTACCATGCAAGGTGCGAGTGAAGCGGGTCTGGCGTCATTTCCGCCAGTTGGCGCTGCGTTCGCAGCGTTGGTGAAGTCACCAACACTCTCTGGGTTGGTGAAAGACCCCACCTGCCCTAACAAGCAGTGCAGGATCACTGAGGTGCACCTCAAGAGGGGCTATTCGGCGGCTACAGAGGCAGTTAGGCTGTCCAATCTGGCCAGCCTCCTCTCAGTTTATCAGGCTGCGCTAATAAAGGATCTCCCAGACTACCCTTCAGTGTCTCTGAGAGCGGAGTTGGGGCTAGTTGCCCAGCTGCTGGTCAAGCTAGCCCAGCTTAACGTGCGGGCCCAGGGCAGGAGCATCGCGTCTCTGGTGGTGGCCAGACGACAGCTCTGGCTCTCGCAGGCGAGAGTCCAGGAGCATGACAAAGCTCCATTGTTGGATGCCCCAATTACACCGGGGCACACATTTGGCCCAGCGGTGGAAGAGATTCTGCAAAGCTCAGCTAAGGCTAGAGAGGCATCACAGCAGTTGGCTACGATATGGCCGCGTAGGCCTTTCCAGGTCAAACGCCCACAAGAACATCAGTGGCGTAGAACACCACCGCAACACCAGCCCCGTCCAGGGGGTACTAAGACCTCCCCGGCGGATACAGCAGCGCGTGGCCAAATCCCAAGGGGACGACCGCAGCGCACAGGGTGGCGACCTAGAGGAGGCGGCAGACCACGCCCTCGTGGCTCTGGCCAGGCCCCTCATGAGCGAGCGAAACCTAAGCAGCCCTGAGAAAACCAGGCAGCCATTAACCCAACCCTATACTGTTCCACAGCTTCTGTTTTGGCAACAATGCACCAGCGATATCTGGGTGCGCAAAACTATACAAACTGGGTACACCCTTCAGTTCCGGTTAAACCCCCCCCCCCCTTCAGGGGGGTGGTGGTAACTGTGGTGAAGGACGTGGTTCAGTCCTCAGCTCTGAATGTGGAAATACAGGCATTGCTCAGGAAGCTTGCCATTCAACTAGTAGACCCTACTCTGACCGACCAGGGGTTCTACTCCAAGTACTTCCTTGTGCCAAAGAAGGACGGCGGGCTCCGCCCTATTCTAGACCTGCGGGTACTGAACAAATACCTACGGGTGTTGTCGTTCAAGATGCTCACGCACAGGCACATTGTCCAGTCTGTCCGGCAGGGCGACTGGTTTACCACCATAGATCTGACAGATGCGTACTTTCACGTTCCCATCTGTCCGGGTCACAGGAAGTATCTAAGATTCGCATTCCAGAGCAGGGTCTACGAGTTTTGCGTCCTGCCATTCGGCCTGTCTCTAGCTCCTCGAACCTTTTCGAAGTGTATGGACGCCATTTTAGCTCCTTTGCGGGCTCAAGGCATCCGACTGCTGAACTATCTGGACGACTGGCTCGTCTGCGCGCAGTCAAAGGAGCAGCTGGCACAGCACACAGTGATGGTTACAGACCATCTTCAGCGGCTAGGTCTGAAGGTCAATCCAGACAAGAGCCGCCTCGTGCCCAGCCAACAGACCGAGTTTTTGGGTCTGCATCTGGACTCAGTGTCCATGGAAGCGACCCTATCGACACTAAGAGTTGCCTCATTAGAGCGGTGTCTCTCCCTATTCAGGTTGAGAGAAACAGTCAGCATGGAGCTGTGTCAGCGCATGCTGGGGTTGATGGCTGCCGCCTCGCAAGCCCTTCCTTTGGGCTTACTACACCAGAGACCTCTGCAGGCCTGGTTCAATGCCTTCGCGTTGCACCCGCGGAGAGACAAGCACCCCGAACCTGCTGGGAAGCATTACGCTGGTGGAAAGTTCAGTCGAACATCCGCCAGGGCGTGCGCTTGGGTCCCGTCTTCCGAAGGGAAGTTATCACAACCGACGCTTCCAACCAAGGTTGGGGAGCAGTCTGGAACGGGACAGGGACCCGTGGAGTGTGGTCAGGACCCTGGAGGTCAGCCCACATCAATGCTCTGGAACTCAGAGCAGTGGACCTCGCCCTTCGGCACTTCTTGCCAGTGCTTCTAGACAAGCACGTGTTAGTGCGGTCAGACAACACCACAGTAGTGGCGTATATCAATCGCCAGGGCGGATTGCGGTCCCCCGGTCTTCACCGGATGGTAACGCGGCTGTTGCTCTGGGCTCAACCGCGTTTAGCCTCTCTGCGTGCAGTTCATCTGCCGGGCAGAGTCAATTACGCAGCGGACCTCCTGTCCAGAGGAGGTCCTCTTGCGGGCGAATGGCGTCTTCACCCTCGGGTGGTAGAGCGCATCTGGGAATGGTTCGGCACAGCGCAAGTCGATCTCTTCGCTTCACGAGAGACCACGCACTGTCCTCTATGGTTCTCGGTGAAGGACCTCGACAGCCCCCTGGGGGTGGATGCACTGGCTCACGAATGGCCGCCAGGGCTCCTGTATGCCTTTCCACCGATTCCGATGCTCCCCGCCTTCTTGGAGAAGGTCAGGGTAGAGCGAGCGACAGTGATTCTGATCGCTCCTCGGTGGCCTCGGAGAATATGGTTCCCGAGTCTAGTGCAGTTGTTGCACGGTCGCCCGAGGGAGCTCCCTCTGCGAGCGGACCTGTTGTCCCAAGCTCAAGGAAGCTTTGGCATCCGAACCCCAAACTCATGCAGTTATGGGCTTGGCCCCTGAGCGGGAGCGCCTGTCAGCCTTAGGGCTTTCGACTGCAGTTATATCGACCATCCAGAGTGCGAGAGCCCCCTCTACTAGGTCGCAGTATGCGTATAAGTGGCAGTTGTTTCAGAGTTGGTGTCTGGCTCAGAGCCACGACCCAGTCTCCTGTCCTATGGCAGTAATATTGCAGTTTCTGCAGAAACTGCTGGATGAAGGGAAATCTCCTTCTACACTTAAAGTGTATTTAGCCGCCATTTCGGCTTGTCATGTACGCATTGACGGTTTACCACCTGGTTGCCATTTTTTGGCATCTCAGTTTCTGAAAGGCGCAAGACGCTTGCGGCCTCCAAGAACGACCAGTTTACCGTCGTGGAGCCTTGATGTGGTGCTAGAAGCCCTTACCAAGGCACCGTTTGAGCCTCTCCACAGCGTGGATATGAAGCTCATATCTATTAAGACTGCATTTTTGCTGGCTGTGGTATCAGCAAAACGCGTGAGCGAGTTACATGCACTTTCAGTGCATCCTTCTTGTACTCGTTTTGCAGGAGACGGTTCTAAGGTCTCCATGCGCCCTAATCCGGCCTTTTTACCAAAGGTCATATCCCCGTTCCACATGAACCAGTCAGTCGAGTTGATGGCGTTCCATCCTCCTCCTTTTTCTTCCCCAGAGGAAGAGCGGTTACACATGCTCTGCCCCGTGAGGGCATTGAGGTGTTATATTGACCGTACAAAGACTGTGAGGCAGACAGAACAGTTGTTCATATGCCATGGTTCTAGATCTTTGGGTCAGCCGCTGTCTAAACAGCGCCTTTCCCACTGGATAGTGGATGCTATTAAATTAGCGTATGAATCTGCAGGCCTTCCACCACCAGGGCAGTTGAAGGCGCATTCTACCAGGGGTATGGCGACATCCTGGGCCCTCTTTCGAGGGGTGCCGGTGTCTGATATTTGCGCGGCAGACAGTTGGGCTACGCCGCATACTTTCATGAGGTTTTACAGGTTAAATGTACTGGATTCCTCTGCTCCACTGTTTGGAGCATCTGTTTTACACTCTACGACGCCTCAGGATGCGGACGTATAGAGTGATTGATAGCATGGTGTTGAATGTTCCACCTTTAAGACAGGTGTCATTACGAGCATAGACGCTGAGGCGCAGCTCCGCATATGCCTAGATGTACTGCCTACGCAGTTGCGTTATGACGTAAGTCTGTCCTACTGCCGAGAATCCTCCCTCGCGACAGCTAGGGTACACTGTATCCCATGTTGATGGTTATTTTCGACTTGAAAGGGAACGATAGGTTGCGGATGCAACCCCGGTTCCCTGAAAGAGAAAATAACCATCAAGCTGCGAGGTCGCTCCGGTAGCCTTCACGGCCTGAAGAGCAAAAGAGGAAGTGCATCCCCGCGCGCGCAGTTAAGTAAGCTCCCAGGGGGGCGGGCTTACACTGCAGCTGGCGTGGGGGCCTATCGGCAGCTTTGCTATAAAAGCTCAGCCTACCGGTGCTGCCTGACGGCAATATCTCATGTTGATGGTTATTTTCTCTTTCAGGGAACCGGGGTTGCATCCGCAACCTATCGTTTTCTTCAAAATTAAAATGACAGCAACGGTGTGTTAATTTAACGAAGCGCCTAACACCGCTTGGAACATTCACATTTTTAAATTCTAACGGTCTCTGCTCAGCGGAGTGGAATGTTCACGAGCCGGTTGCCTAGCAGCGTCTCCCCCTCCTTCTCTGCCCCGCCCTCTCGCCCTCTCTCGTTGCTCCAGCTATGAGTTCAAATTTAGCTTCGTTATATTAGCTCAATTCTTTACTAACTTTTACAAATTAGGTTATTAGTGGCTTCGTGTTTTTAAAATGGTTCAGGTGCAGTCCGGGCAGACTGACTGGAGCATCATTACAGTATACCGCACTGCGCTCAGCTTTGTGTGCCGGCTGATACACAAAATAATGAACGAATGTTAAATAAATCACATGTATTGCTTTTTAATGCTAAATATGTATCTGGTATTTTAAGTATTATCAACAATTAATAATTTAGCTATATTCATATTCAGAATGTAATACAGTATTAAGACAGGGCCCAGTATTATAAATAAATAAACACGCTTTAAGAGAAACAGCAGTGATGTTTATTGACCATTCCCATACATTCTCTATATGTTTCTACAATGTGGTTGCACAGGGACAAGGGACTCAGTGATGTTAAAAAAAAAAAAAAAATAGACCCCACAATTAACCAATATAGAAAGGAAGGCGGGAGAAATGTATTGCCTGTGTGCAGTACCTTACACTTTTGTAACACAATGTCATTTGCCATGTGTCTGCCCAGTTCTGAATGCTGTCTAGATCATTTTGAATGACCTTTGCTGCTGCAACAGTGTTTGCCACTCCTCCTATCTGGAACTGCAAACACAAGTCAAAAAGGAAGTTAGAAAGGCCAAGAGAGATAGATATAAATGAACATTGCTAAGGGGGCTAAAACCAATTCCAAAATGTTTTAACAGCGAGAACATTCAAAGAGGAGGTTAAATGTCTAATCATAGACTATGAAAAAAAAAATAGCAAATATATTAAATGATTACTTTTCACAAGTTTTTACAAAGTAGGATACGGACAACATGCCTCACATGTCATCCTGTTCCTATCCAGTTTTAAATAACTTTAGCATAACAGAGGCAGAAGTGTTAAAGGGACTAGGAGCTCTTAAAATAAACAAATCCCCTGGGCCGGATGAGATCCTCCCAATAGTACTCATAGAAATGAAAGATGTTATTTACAGACCGCTAACCAAGATCATGCAACAGTCCCTTGACACAGGGGTTGTACCGACAGACTGGAAAATATCAAACGTAATACCAATCCACAAAAAGGGAGACAAAACCAAACCAGGTAACTACAGACCAATAAGTCTGACTTCAATTATATGTAAACCTATGGAAACTATAATAAGATCCAAAATGGAAAATTACCTATATGGTAACAATATCCTGGGAGACAGTCAGCATGGTTTTAGGAAAGGGAGATCGTGTCTAACTAACCTGCTTGATTTTTTTTGAGAATGCAACATCTACAATGGATAATTGCAAAGCATATTTTATGGTTTATTTAGATTTCCAGAAAGCTTTTGACAAAGTCCCGCATAAAAGATTATTTCTCAAACTGAACACAGTAGGGATTCAAGGAAATGCATGCACATGGATTAGAGAGTATTTAACATGTAGAAAACAGAAAGTACTGATGAGAGGAGAAACCTCAAAATGGAGTGAGGTAACCAGTGGTGTACCACAGGGATCATTATTGAGTTCTCTGCTACTCCTAATCTACATTAATGATTTAGATTCTGGTATAGTAAGCAAACTTGTTAAATTTACAAACACAAAAAATAAGAGGAGTGGCAAACACTGTTGCAGGAGCAAAGGTCATTCAAAATGATCTAGACAGCATTCAGAACTGGGCAGACACATGGCAAATTACATTTAATAGAGAAAAGTGCACGCAGGTAATAAAAATGTGCATTATAAATATCATAATATGACACTTATTGAAACAAGTGCAGCACTTAGAACACATATACAAATAGAACTAATTCACTCTTCTATTAAACTGTGAACTTAGTGTTTGATTGAATCCCTCTCTGTGTTTGTATAGCCTGGAAACAGGCATCAGTGCCCTACCAAGCTGCACACACTGCCATCATTCACACTGAATACAAGAGGGAGCCAGAGCACCACTGCTGTCCATAATGTAATAACACAGTAATAAGACAATGGAAATAGGCAGCAGTTACCTCCCCAGTCAGCCCAGTTCTCCCATTGTTAACAGAAAGCTCCTCACATCCAGTCATCTAAACACTACAGTGTGGTCTGTGACTGTATATGGGAGATACTGAAATTGAAGAAGGAATCTATGAAAAAGACCAAGGAGTTTATGTTGACTCAGAAATGTCTACATCTAGACAATGTGGGGAGCTATAAAAAGGCCAACAAGATGCTCAAATATATAGTGGAAAGTGTTGAATTTAAATCAAATAACGTTAAAACTTTACAATGCATTAGTAAGACCTCATCTAGAATATTGTGTTCAATTCTGGTCACCTCGCTACAAAAAGGATATTGCTGCTTGTCACAAAGACGGCCTAGAAGGTATTGACAATGTTGGCCCAAGGGACTTTTTCAACATCAAAAAAGAAACAAGGACCAGGGGTCACACGTGGATATTAGATAAAGGGGCATTCAGAACAGAAAATAGGAGGCACTTTTTTACATAGTGAATTGTGAGGGTCTGGAACCAACTCCCTAGTAATTTTGTTGAAGCTGACACCCTGGGATCCTTCAAGAAGCTGCTTGATGAGATTCTGGGATCAATAAGCTACTAACAACCAAACGAGCAAGATGGGCTGAATGGCCTCCTCTTGTTTGTAAACTTTCTTATGTTCGAGAAGGGGAGTATTTAAATGCTGTCCAAATGTTCACTGACATTAATCGATAAACTTGACCTTGTTATAATACAAGTTATTACAGACAGCACAGTGAGTCTTTAGAGCAAGGTCAATTCTAGCACATCATGATAATACAATACACACATTTGTGATTTGTTTCCCCAAAGTTGGAGAGTAATTCATTAGTAGAAGTGAAAGATGAGAGATGGTCCAGGTTCAATAACCAGTTTAATGTAGGGAGCACACAGTAAAGTAAAAGCAGGGTTTGCCATAACGCCTCCAGCATCCCATCATGCCTCTTGGTTTACCCACAATATGCAAGTAACAATTACCTGGGAAAGAGCAGCGTGCTTCTGAATGGCTAAACCGATGACATTATAGAAACAATCAGGCACTTTCTCCTTTACTAAATATGCAATGCAGAAGAAAGAGGAAATACATGAATCCTCCCTTGCACTGTTAAGAGTTCTTTGTTGTCAATAAAGAGTGCTTTTTGAATGATTTCAGTGGTGGCAGTTTGACAAGAATACATGTCATGTGAAATAAACCAGTCCAAAACGAGACATTGATGCTAATAGTTTTATTGCTTAAAAAGCTTTACAGAAAGAGACAGGCTTTTACCCAGTTTCATGTAACAGCAGATCGTGTTGTTTTGGCAGGACAGCATTTATACTGGTCAACAGTTGGAGCATTTGTTGTCATGAATGCAAATAAAGAGATTTTAAAATAATTGAGAGATGAAGAAAATCTCTATATAAACACAATGTTTTTGTCAGTCTGTGAACAAGGCCTGTCACGGGTCACTTGTGACATCACAGTGTGGCTGTGAGGAGCTGGGAGAAGAAAGGAGTCTACTGGTCAAACCTGACTCGGTGCAGTGATTATGAGCTGAGGCAAATCAATCAAGCACGCTCTCCAAGTAACTCTTTGTATATGTGCCCATGTGGAGTTGTATTTCTATTCAAACATGTGTGAGCATGTGATCTCACTGAGAATCTGAGACTACATGTTAAATAAGGACACCTTTCCATACAATGTAAAGACCTGCTTCATGAGAGGCAGGGAATCACCCAATAGAAAAACAATGTTGTCTCTATTATATATCCTTGAAGAGATTGACCAAATGCACAACAGGGAGCAGCTGTTTTAAACAAGCTGTGAATGGCCTGATAGAAATAAGTATGGGTCTGTAGCTGTGTGTGGGGAGAGGTACCAGAACAGAAAGGTTACAGCGATGCTATAAAAGAAGGTTGCTGGTGTGTTTAAGCTTTGCTTGCAGGTCTGCTGTCAGGTAAACTCCAGCACTGTGATCACTGGGCGCTGCTGCAGCTCAGTAGTGCTGGCATCGCCTGCAGCGGTAGGTAAGCCAGTCTAAAACCAATTGAAGACATTATCAGCAACCTGGGCAGAAAAGCTATTGTTCTGATCCATACCCTACAGAGCATTGCACAGCTAGGTAATGAGATTGTGGGGTGGTAATGGTCAGCATTGTCTAATAATATAGACAATCAGTGTCACACTGAGCTGCAGAATTGAACTCCCTCCCATGTGTAGATAGCATCCTCCACACTCTTTGTATTGCACTCCTTTGAATTACAAATTTGAAAAAAAAAGCTTTGTGTAATTTAGCATGCAATTTCACAATCCCAAAGGGTATGGAATCAACTGCTAAACTGTGGAGCCACCACAACCTCTCAATACAAACCTATCAATAAAAAACACGGAAACCCTCTATACTAGTTCAAATGCCAAACATGCTTCTGAGGTTTTATTCAGAGCAATCCTAGATCAAAGCTCCTCTGTTTTGTCCCCTGCTTTTATATTTTGTTTCACTGAAATGACAAAAGTTCCACATGAGATTGAGGTCAGTGGACCCTTCTTCTCAACTCAAAGCCAACCCTGACATAATGACCTCCCACAGAGAACTACTGTACACACACCATAAAACAGCAGCAATCCCATTCATCAGATCTCCTGGGATTATTTGTGGAGTTGGTTACTCCGGCATGAGATCACACACATGTAATAAGTTTAAGTATACATTTTAGGATTGCAGGAGACAGGTTAGACTTTCCTCTTTCCAATAAGTTACGAATGACCTCAATCGATCAATAGTTGGAGACAATGCAGTAGAAAGATGAATCATAAACTCATCTTGATATTTCCAGTTGAAGGATTATGATGGATGGCATCTGTTATAAAACTTATTCCAACAATTCTGTGTCTCTCTTGGAGTTCCATCCATATTTGACCTGGTCGACCTCATGTTCTAAACTGATATGGAATGACACTTGGTGTTCTATTTCAAATTGTTCTAATATATCCCTCAACCAATGTATACAGAAATAATAAGGCATACTCACAGCGAGTGCAGCGGTACCCATGATGGTAGTAGAAATAGTAGTGATAGTGATGAGCTACACAAAAAAAGAAAAGATAATTAGGAACAGTCTATTTTTAACACAGAGCTTCTTAAACCCACTGCCTTCCACACTGTAGCCCAGAACTCAACCCCCTGAGCTACTCAGGGACAGTAGCCCAGTGGTTAAAGAAAAGGGCTTGATACCAGGAGGTTCACATCCCGGCTCAGCCACTCACTCACTGTGTGTGACCCTGAGCAAGTCAAAACGTAAAACTGGAGTCCTATTGTAAGTGACTGCAGCAGCAGTTGTTGATGCATAGTACACCCCCTAGTCTCGAAGGCACTTTGGAGAAAAGCAACTGCTAAAAGACTAATGAATAAAAAAGTAATACTCAGATCCACAAGCATGCACATTGCCTTCCACTGTGCAAGGCAACACTTTCTCTAAACACTGAGCTATCAAACCCACTAACTCCTATACTACAGCCCAGCACTAACCACTATACTGCTCAAACCCACTACCTTCCACACTGCAGCTCTGCACTCTAGTCACTGTGTCACTGAAGCCTCTCAGCAAAGCTACACTGATAAACAATTCATGCCCTGATTGAAAATAATAAATAAAACCCACTGATTGCTGCATAAAATAAAGTAGAATCCATTTACTTACCATAGTAGCATCTGTACCTTACTGTGAAAGATACAAGTGATATATTGAGTTCAGTCCATTTGAAGTCACTGCAGTGGCTGCTTTATACAAGAATGGGGCCTCAGTAGCGTATTAGAGAGCTATATATTTCAAAGGAGTGTCTCTCTATTTGTACATTTCTATTATTGGCAAAATCCAAAGACAGGGCTCCTTCTTTATATCCCCTCCCAGAGTATACAGAACACCTCACTATGTGAGTATGTATTAAATAAAGATGGCATTTCATATTAAGAGCAGCTAATTCATACTATTATACAATAATACCCCATTCCATATTCTCAACATCAGCTGTAGGAGGCCCCATTGTTAACATGTATTCATTTCTTGTGACGCGCACAGTACATGTGTATTGTATTGTAGTGTACAGTCACATTTTTATTAAAATATCAGATGCTATAATCTGGAAATGAAATAAACATACACCATTAAATACAATTTAAAAATATATATACAATTCATTTCTACATATTAATGTACCATAATAAAATAAAATACTTACAACAGTAAGCTGTTCCAAAGAAAAAGAAAAACAGAAACAGTGGTTATTGGATTTAATAGTTCACTTTATATTCATGTTTGAGTTCCATTTACTGGAATGTCTTCAATCAATTGACCTTCAGTCTACAATCCATGCAGTTCACCCAAACCAGGAGCCAGCTCCAGAGAGACACACACTTACTTCTGTAGTATCTTTTGGACAGGGCATCCTTCTTCACTACCATGGACTGTGTCAGGACCACTTCAGAATCCACTTCAGGAGACAGAAAGCATGTGAAGATCATTAAACAAACAGTAGGTTGCATCCCTTCTATTTAAACACAGACCATGTTGAGGAACTCTCCAAATTTGGATTAGGATTTCAATGTACATTAAAGAATATTGCTGAACAGTAAGGAGCTTCAGATTTTATTTTGTTAGAGTGTGTGTTACAATGTTTTCACCTGAGTTCAGGAGCTGCTCTTCAGTTCTAGTTGCCTGTCTTAGATATATGTACATAATGTAGGCTGGATCAGTCAAAGTGTCTTTATAGAAGAGCCAGTGACTGGATCACGCTTCCTTCTGCTTTCAATTCACTGCTATGCACTAGATGGTGATGGCACTTACTAACAGAAAGATATTTCAGTCTGCATTACATATGAAAAGAATCACACAGAACAATCGCACAAAACAACTGTGGTCAACTATGAAAGGCGCTATATAAAATAAACATTGATTGATAAAAAGGTAAGGGAACAGGACAACCTTTTAGTCAAGTTATTATATCTCAGTTGGGTGATCCTTCTTACTGACATTTAAGGTGATCAATTAATACAATACGTCTTATTAAAGGTGCTGCATCAACACATTTAAATGCACATGTTAAATGCAAACAGGTGAAATATTTTCAAAGTGTATATCCCTCAAGCTTTGTGTTTTCCTCTTCTGCTTCAGTGTAACAGACAGACGGGCAGACAGACAGACAGACAGACAGACAGGCAGGCAGAAACACACTCAACAGAAGAAGCTATAGGCCATCTGTACTCACTGTCAGCTCTTTTCTCCATCATATTGTCTCCTATCAGGTAAAACAGAAATAGGTTTATACAGTTAGAAGTACATTAGGAAACAGATCTGGGCACTTTGTGTTAGTGCCAGTAGAGAAACAGCAGCTAAATGTGCTCAGATTCACTGGGGTTTGGCCTTAAGTCTATCATCTGTAATTCACAATGTGTTCCTCTTGAAGGTTTAACGTTGTACCCACACACTACCCAGACGTGCTTTTCAAAGGACTCACCCAACTCCCGCTCTCCTTTGAGTCCATCACTGTCCAGCTCAGCATCACTGTCGCCTGAATCCTCTGCCTCTGGAACAGGGAGAAGAGAGCTTCATGAAGCAATGAAGGATTCCCTCGACTGCAGTGCACAGCTTCATAGGACACTCAACACAGGGAGGCAGAGAGTTCCCCATTACATTGCAATGCAGAGCTGTGAGGTTTAACCAGGAGATTTCTGGATATACAGTAGCCCTTGATGTTATGCATGATTAGCGATGATTAGTCAGGTTGAGTTTCTAAACAAATTGTGTGGTCTGTGCAGGACTGTGCTTTTTTGTCATTGCTTAACTTAAATCCTGCAAATAAGAAACTTTCTTTCTTTCTTTCTTTCTTTCTTTCTTTCTTTCTTTCTTTCTTTGTTTCTTTCTCTCTTTCTTTCTCTCTTTCTTTCTCTCTTTATTTTTTTCTCTCTTTCTCTCTTTCTTTCTTTGTTTGTTTCTTTCTCTCTTTTTTTCTTTCTCTCTCTTTCTTTCTTTCTCTTTTGTTCTTTCTTTCTTTCTTTCTTTCTTTCTTTCTTTCTTTCTTTCTCTCTCTTTCTTTCTTTCTTTGTTTGTTTCTTTCTCTCTTTCTCTCTCTTTTGCTCTTTCTTTCTCTCTCTTTCTTTCTCTCTTTCTTTCTTTGTTTGTTTCTTTCTCTCTTTCTCTCTCTTTTGCTCTTTCTTTCTCTCTCTTTCTTTCTTTCTTTTTTCTCTCTTTCTTTCTTTCTCTCTTTCTTTCTCTCTTTCTTTCTTTCTCTCTTTCTTTCTTTGTTTGTTTCTTTCTTTCTCTCTCTTTTGCTCTTTCTTTCTTTCTCTCTTTCTTTCTCTTTCTTTCTTTCTTTCTTTCTCTTTCTTTCTTTCTTTCTCTTTCTTTCTTTCTTTCTCTCTTTCTTTCTTTTTTTCTCTCTTTCTTTCTTTCTCTCTTTCTTTCTCTCTTTCTTTCTTTCTTTCTTTCTTTCTCTCTCTCTCTTTTGCTCTTTCTTTCTTTCTTTCTCTCTTTCTTTCTTTCTTTCTTTTTTTCTCTTTCTTTCTCTTTCTTTCTTTCTTTCTTTCTTTCTCTCTTTCTTTTTCTCTTTTGCTCTTTCTTTCTTTCTTTCTTTTTTTCTCTCTCTTTCTTTCTTTCTTTCTCTCTCTTTTGCTCTTTCTTTCTTTCTTTCTTTCTTTCATTCTTTCATTCCTTACCCAGCGGAATGGCCTCCAGGAGCGTGATTGGACACCGCTGATCTCACAGCATTCTCAAGAGACGTGGCAGCGGCAGCACATCTAGCAGGTGCCTCAGGAGCAAGCACAGTGATGTCCTTGTTGACATAGTGGTTGGGCAGCTCCCCTTGGTTAAAATATGAATCTCAAGCACACTGCTGGTGTTCAGTACCAGGTTCTGCAGGATGAACAGGCAGCTCAATGCTGCTTGTTTTGTAGGATTACCTCTAAATCCCAGTTCACATTCAGATGGAGAGTCACCACACAGGTTGGATCCCAGCTTCTTGTTCTCCTCAAGTGTACAGACATGATTTTCATGAGGAAGTTCCTCTGCGATGGGGACACATTCCTGCTCTATGAATTCCTCTTTAATAGGAACACATTCCTGTTGAGGGACCTCTTCATCTTTAACACATGCCAGCTTTGTAACCTGCATTAGACTTGCACACCACTCCTGCTTCTATCTTTGGCCCTTCCTGTGCTTCAGATTCAGGGATAGCGTGGCTCTCTTTGGGATCTGTGGGAAACAAAACTGTATACAATTAGATCTCTTACTTACCAGCTAGGTTTGTTAGTTGCTTTGATCAGGGATTTAAAGTTACTGTTCCTCAGTTATTTCATATAGGGGTGAGCCGGTATAATAGTTTGGTGGTTTAGGTACATGATGGCATTGATACCATTCCTGTTATTCTACATTGCAATTATCGGTTAACGCTGTGTTTGTGTTCCTATGAACAAAGTGAAGGAAAAGGCATTTTCATATGAACATCTTTTTATTCTACGTCCTGTACAAGACTCAGTGCTGCTGGTCTTTCTCACCTCCTGTAGCCTCACACTGGAGCATTGCATCCACTTCTACCTCCCTGTCAATCACCATCATGACTGCCGTTCTGCCTTTGCATTGTTCTAATGCAAACATCCATTTCTCTACTGCAAACATGCTTAGAAACCAAGCCTGGAGACTTGCAGTCTTAGCAAAGTGTCTGAGGAATGTCTTTTTGTTACCTGATCCTGTATTGTGAGAACGGTTTTGAAGGAAACGGTCAACGCAGAATACAAGTTTCAATGTGTCAAATACAATGAGCAGACAAGCGACTGCAGCAGGATAACCTGCTTATTCTCAAAGCAGTTTCACTTAAACACGTGATTTACACAACTCAAACTTTTTCAAGTGCCGCAATATGTTTTTTGTACAAACTCCACCTGTGTAATAATCATTAGGCAGAACATTGGAAGCTTACTTGAGCAACATCACATGACCTGTAGATATAAATCCAATAACATCCCTTGTAGTATTAAAATACATTTGTAATGGTGTGGCTCTCCCTATTGTATGTATCCTGTGCAAACTCATCTCTGCTCTTAAATAATAACCTGGATTAGTAAATGTTTATAAGCAATATGAGCGATCGTTTCCTAATTCTGCTTACCATCAGCTGAACAAAGTACTTTATTTAGAGACTCAATCTAGAGACTCAATAAAATGATACAATTCAGTTGACACCTTACTGTGTTGTATTTACTTCCTCCAACTTCAACCCTTAATTGAACTTGTGGAACCACTCGGGTCCAAAATCTTACAGCGGATTGGTGCAGGCAGGGTGCTGCTGCTGCCCCCTTTATTCACACAGTGAGGTCTGGAAAGATCGTGTAAATGTGTGTGTGTGGAACAAGAAGGAAACAGGACTAAAGCACAAGAACGAGCAGCGAATGAGCCGCGACTGTACCAAAGACAAACTCAACAGCACTGGAGCGGAATACAATGAAACCATTTATCTAAAAATAGATTCGCAGTCAAACAGTTCAATCAAACACTGAAACCCCATGTGCTGCTGCCTGTATGTTGATATTAAATCACAAATCATTATTCTAACCCTCTGCAATATGGTCTGTGACTGTCTCAGTGGGACTCTATACAAGACATCACTTTACCAGAAGGATACCATTGAAGGCTCTTAAATTAGACTGGCTAAGATTTACCAATCTAGTACTTTATTAATTTCTAGACTACCTATTTAAATATATAAAATAATACAATGTCTTGATTAGACTCCTTCTAGCCAATATTAGGACAGAACTGTGTTATTAACAACGCTTATAATAATCAAACACTTTAAAACGTGTCCGAAGAGAAATTCTAACCAAGATCTTTCCAACAGAAGGTAGTTTAAGGTGCTGGATTGACCAAGCAATACCACACAATAAAATCAATCTTACCTTGAAATATTAAAGGCTGTTTAATGTCTGCATCTGCAGCGTTTATACACGCTCGCACAGCTTTCAGCTCGTTCTCTGATATTTCCAATCTCAGCTTCAGACTTTCATTCTCTTTCTCCTTTTTGTTACATTTCCACTCTGAATTCAGTGAATTTGCTGACGACAGCTTTAGTAATCGCGCACAAGACGGTGTGTAGAGCCGCTTTCACTGCGTGCTCGATGGTAGAGGCGAGCTCGTCTTGAAAGAGCGACACGGACACGCTGACGCGTCCATCTTCACTGGTTTGAGTTTCACACTGGTCTAGCGGAATCCTCTTTTCAATCAGAAACACCGCCTGCGGTTTGTATTTAGTAATATTTATTTTTTACTGTAGCCTTCCCATTCAAATATATTCATCACTTCTTCTGGTGTGATAAAGAAAGAACACAAACAACATGCTTTGCAAGGAGTAACTTTACTTTGGTCTTTCAGAATCGCGCAGAGCTCTGCTGGAGCTTCAACGCGTTTGTTTCTCAGTAAATCATCTCATTGAAAAGCTCGACTTCTCTGTAGCTGCGACTGACGCGCTCCGCTCTGTGTGTGAAATTCAACACAGAAAAGGGATGCTTTCCTTTTCACGGAACTCCGTGCAGGTAATAAACAAACACAAAACTCACAAATTATTAGAAAACATTTCATCCCAGCCTAAATCCTTTAAACAGCAGGAGACAGCGTGTTGTAAAATCATCACTGACTGCAACCACCTCTCCACACATGAACAAAACAAACCTCTCTATTTCCTGCACTGAAATGAAAGCGTCACTAGCAGAAGGCGGGTCTGGTTGGAGTCATCGCGTATTATTGGCTGTAGAAACACTCTATCCCCAGCATGTGAGCCTGATTGGCTGTAGAAACACTCTATCCCCAGCACGTGAGCCTGATTGGCTGGCCTCCCTGTCGGAGGCGGTTATGAAACTGGATGCCAGAGTTCGCCATGTTGGCTCTTTCAGCGCTGTGTTCAATGCGATGCATTCAGGCGCGTTAAGTAAGTGAGCCGCTCAGAAAGCACACGGAGCTGAATTTAAATGACTTAACGCTCTGCTACAGGAGAGCGCTGAGCGACTTTTAAAAATGGAGAATAATAATGATTTGCTTGTTTGTGTTTCTGAGGTGATGGTAGATGAAATGGCCCCGTGTGAAGTTACTGTCCCCTGCTGGACCTCGCTGAGTTCGGCGCTCTGTTTGGACTGAACCTCATATCTGTCTGTGTTTAATACCGACAATACCGACGTTAATAATGAACATTATAAATAATATTAATACCACAAACCTAATAATAATACATTAATAACTATAAAACAGCTCTACATTTAAAAAAGAAAAATGAAATTAAATAATACAAATTCGAAAACAACCATTTGTGGAGTAGTGTTTAGGGCTCTGGACTCTTGACCGGAGGGTCGTGGGTTCAAATCCCGGTGGGGACACTGCTGCTGTACCCTTGAGCAAGGTACTTTACCTAGATTGCTCCAGTAAAAACCCAACTGTATAAATGGGTAATTGTATGTAAAAATAATGTGATATCTTGTAACAATTGTAAGTCCCCCTGGATAAGGGCGTCAGCTAAGAAATAAATAAATAATAATAATTTTTACATTATTGTCTACATGCATCATCTCAGATAATTACAGTGTCATTTATCAGACCCTTCGGCGTTGTCTTTTGAAGAATTAAACCTGCCAGATCGAACGCAGGCTAACATTCAATTAATCAATCTATCTATTAATCATATATATTTTCTATAGCGCCCGATATGCGCTTTACAAAATCTACTTAAAAACAACAAAATATCTAATTGTAAGTCTGGTCGAACAAAATAAGTCTTCAGTGTAATTTTAAACAAAGAGCGCTTTCCACGATTTAAGATGCTTTAGAGAGACAGAATATTGGAATTGGCAGCCGAAACTGGGGGATAAAACTACCTGTGATCAAAGTGGGCAGAAAAGTTGCATACTTTGCATACCGTATTTGGGAGAAAAGAAAACGGATCATCTCTGATTTGCAACGTTTCCATGGTTCGGCCCGGCCACTGCCGTGTGACAGGTTAAAACGATGTTCAGTTTTTTTTTTTTCTGCTGCTTGGTAATTCAGTCATGAGACAGCTGTAGCAGAGTGGCGCAGCGGAAGCGTGCTGGGCCCATAACCCAGAGGTCGATGGATCGAAACCATCCTCTGCTAGCTTGTTTTTCTTCTGTTAGCAAAGTAGTTTTTTTAAATATTAACTGAAGCAATTAATTAATATTACATATCGTAATCAAGGATGATATAATGCGCAAAGATACTTGTCTCATAAGAGCTGAAATAAATTATAGCGCTTTGATATTGTTACTAACGGATTGTTTAGAAATGTACGTAAGTATATTACAACTATTCTAAAAAAGAATGTTATCTCGAAAAAGTAGGCTTGACAAGCCGAAATTTCTCAGCTGGGAGAGCGTTAGACTGAAGATCTAAAGGTCCCTGGTTCGATCCCGGGTTTCGGCAAACAACAAGACGATATTGGTTTTGTATTATTTTGAACTAAAAAAAACAGAGCACATTAATTCTTCAGCGTAATTGGATGAAATAACAGCGTATCAGAGTGCCATTTTCTAATGTGATTAAGAAATACAAAAAACATCGTCCCTGTGTGGGCTTGAACCACCAACCTTTCGGTTAACAGCCGAACGCGCTAACCGATTGCGCCACAGAGAACAACCTGTTAAGCAGCCAAAGCATACGGGAGTGATGAGCAAGGCGAGATGCTGCAGAACGTGATCGAGGGAGCAGAACTCATCAGAACCTGAGATCACATGTAAGAAGAAAGCAACACGGGGCAGGAAAGTCTATGTAATCGATTATGGAAGCACAGCATATGTCGTTTTGTTAGATAACACCCTGGGAGACAACAGAGCAGTGTGTGTAAATAGCTACAATGGAAACCATATACTTACCACTTAATTTTGATACAGAACTGTGGTCATGTGTAATCTGTTTTCATTATGATAAGAAAACTACAGTTCAGTGGATTATATTTGGAATCTTTGGTTCTGTCATTCACTTTTTTCTCAAATAAGATGACAAATTAATAGCTCAGTTGGTTACAGTGAAAGACACCTCGAAAAGTCAGCCCGGCTAGCTCAGTCGGTAGAGCATGAGACTCTTAATCTCAGGGTCGTGGGTTCGAGCCCCACGTTGGGCGTCCTTTTTAAATACAAATTGAAGATGTTTCTTCGAGACAACGGAGCAAAGTCTGATTCTGTTCACATTATATACAGTATTGCAACAAAATTACTTATTGGTCATTGTCAAATAGCAATTGCTATTGTAAAAAGCATGCATCGTTTATAGCTATAACGATATTGAAATAAATAATCTTACTTTTTTGGGTTGACTTCAATCCGTTTCTTTTTTTTAGAATTGTCTTAACATCATTCATGGAGCATCAGTTGGTATGTGCGTAATAAACCCAATCGGGCCTTGATACAACCCCCTAGTGTGTGCTGAAATAAATAATGCATTTTTCTACATTAACAACCTCAGCTTGTCAGAATGGCCGAGTGATCTAAGGCGCCAGACTCAAGGACTCTGTCTTTCTAAAGAATTGTGTGTTCTGGTCTCTGAATGGAGGCGTGGGTTCAAATCCCACTTCTGATAGTTGACTTTTAATTATTTTTAAAAATAATAAATTTCAGCACTCAATACCATTTTAATTTCCATTTTAAATCGGACTAAAATAGTGTTCCTAACACAGATTGCATTTTTGTTGTAAACAGACTACTTGTTAACGTCACTGAAAAATATTTTTTGTCCAAACATGTTATTTAACTTGATTGTTTTAAAATTCCAAAAAACATATTACTTTGAAAAACAGATATATTTTTAATACAGTCCTATTTGAGTATTTAAAATATGGTTATATTCAAATGCCAGCAACGGTGTGTTAATTTAACGAAGCGCCTAACGCCGCTCGGAACGTTCGCATTTTTAAATCCTAACGGTCTCTCCTCAGCTGAGCGGAATGTTCACGAGCCGGTTGCCGAGCAGCGTCTCCCCCTCCTTCTCTGCCCCGCCCTCTCTTCCTCTCTCGTTGCTCCAGCTAGGAGTTCAAATTTAGCTTCGTTATATTAGCGCAACTCTTTACTAACTTTTACAAATTAGCTTATTAGGGGCTTCGTGTTTTTAAGATGGTTCAGGTGCAGTCCGGACAGACTGACTGGAGCATCATTACAGTATACCGCACTGCGCTCAGCTCAGTGTGGCCGCTGATACACAAAATAATGAACGACTGTTTAAATAAATCACATGTATTGCTTTGTAATGCTAAATATGTATCTGGTATTCTAAGTATTATCAACAATTAATAATTCAGCTCTATTCATATTCAGAATGTAATACAGTATTAAAACTATCAAACTGACTGGAAACATGGAACACATTAATTGCGATCGATTAGATACCAATAGGATTACATAAGAGCTGTTGTGTATAGACAATGTCATAAACTCCGAAATGAACACGGACGGTCTTTATTAAGGGCTGAATCGTTTAGATGTTCGAGAGATCTAGGTGTACTGGACAAATCTACTGGATTTTTTCCAAATCGTAAGTGTACCGCCTGTGATAATACATTTAAAACTAAGAAAATGTACAAGCCATACAACGAAAAAAAAAGAGTACAGTATCTTACAAGTGATTGTGCTTCAGCTCATGTCATTAATGTGATTTCTTGTCCTAGCCATTTGCAATATGATGGTAAAACTACTAGACAGTTACAATTGCGCATTAATGAGCGAACATAAAAGTTCAATTAGGAGAAAATATATTCATCCACCACTAGCTAGACATTTTGTAGATGCCAAACATTCCGTTTCAGATCTTAAATTCTGTGGCATACAAACATTTTCAAGATCGCAGTGGTGGTAATGTCACGGGTGACGAATGTGTTGATTATTATTTTATTCAGTGTTATCACTTATGATTTTTGAATTTTAATTGGATTGGTTTTCCTTTTTTTTGCACAGTTTGTTTATTTGAATTATTGTTTTATTTTTGAGCATTAGATGCATTTTAATGTGTATTTGTTCACTTAACCATACGTCATCCACTCTCTGGTCCAGACCTCCTCTTAGGGCTCCTGTCCAGACGCCTGTTTGGACAGCCCTCTCCATAGGGTGCTGCGCTTCAGCTGAAGTCCTCAGGAGAGATCCTGATATCCTGACATAAACCACGAACGCAAAGGTTCTTGTCAGTACCTCTTTTCAAATGTCTTCAATCACCAAATTCCGCAGTCCTCCCAGAGTGAGTCTATGAAAAAAAATAACAAAACGATACTGACACTGTATGTGCAGAAAATAAACCCAACCACTCGCTGTCTAATCTCGTCCTCTTTATTTTCGTTTACTTCCCTCAGCTTCTCTCTCTTTCCTATTCCGGTATCTCCTAATTCCATGCTTACAGTCTCTTAGTTCCTCACCCTTTTTATACCTCAAAGCCCTTCTAATTCCAGGTGTGTACAGGTACCTGCAATTGTTTGGGGCGGGACCTGAGGTCCGTGTGCACAGTGCTTGTGATAAACAAAACAAAAAATACTTTAATTACGAACTCCGTTTCACCCGTGCACCAAACAAAACAGACAAATAATAATCAACACAGCAAAAACACAGTGCAAAGCAAACAGAAAATTATGAAAATTATGAAAAGAAAAAAACGATCTAAATAAAATGTTCACACACGATCTAAATAAAATATTCACACAATACTAATTAATACGTGCAGAAAATAAATAAATAAACACAGGCATATGATTCCCAGGCAATACAACTGTGTTTATGCCCACGTTTCAAATAATGAAATTTCTAAAAGCAAATCGTATTGTTTTATGTTTTCTTTACTTTTAAAGCTGAGAATAAAACACACTTCCGACAACTTCATAGCCCTGCTGGCTACGAACAAGTATTGAGTCGGCTGTTTCCCATGACCCTGGTGATACCCCGTGTTTTCCTAGTATCAGCGTCGGCATTACCATGTGTTTGGCATGCTTGCTGTAGACTCTAGCATTGCATAACAAGCTGCCATTACAGCTGGACTTCGTGGCGCAACGGTAGCGCGTCTGACTCCAGATCAGAAGGTTGCGTGTTCAAATCACGTCGAGGTCAAAGCCGCCTTTGTTTTTATTCCGCACTATTTAATTTTTTAACGTTTTTGAATTTGACTGTTTCCGGACATTTATTTATACAATTTAGCCTATACAACATATTGATTGTATAGCGATCAAACAGATATTTATTATATTGCGATTCATTTTTATGTTTCATTTGATACAGCACAATAAACTAAAGTGAATCCGAAATTACTGTTGACCAGTCTTCATTGACACAGTTGGGTAATAAAGTCATATTAACACTTCCTTGCATGAGATATTGAAAATGTGTGTAACCTTTCAGTAAGTATTTTAAATTCATTTGGGAAGGTTTAAGATTGTGAAGAAGTTTAAATATGCTGCGTATTTGCGCATTGGGAACTTTGCATAATGACGTTTTTATTAATGACACTTTCTTACGGACAGTAGGCAGGGTGATGATACAAGACCAGAGCCAACAAACCTGCTATTTGCTTGTCCTTTCACTACCATATTCTATTGTGCTTGTTCAGAATACGCGTGAATCCTGAAAACATCTCGTTAATATTTAAACAAAGCCAGCAGTCACTTTATTGAACACCCTGTGGATTAACCGCTATTGGAATACAGATGATTGTGTTAAAGATGTTAATAGACTTTCTATGTACACGTTTTAGAGCTAAGCGTTTCTTGAGGCAGTTCAAGCGCGGCACTTTCAGGCAACCAGTTCCAGTGTTTGCCTTTTGGACGTACTCTGGAAGTAATACAAATAAAAAAAAAAACATTTGTTGAGAACCGCATTTGGGAGAAAACTTAACAGTTTCGAAAAGCATTTGTAAAGGCTTCGGATTCTATTATGGTGTTGCCGAGCTGTTGAACGTTTTTCATTACAGGTTTACTGGATTGCCAAAAAGAATGCTATCTCGAAACATCAGTCTTGTCACGCCGAAATAGCTCAGTTGGGAGAGCGTTAGACTGAAGATCTAAAGGTCCCTGGTTCGATCCCGGGTTTCGGCAAACAACAAGACGATATTGGTTTTGTATTATTTTGAACTAAAAAAAACAGAGCACATTTTTTCTTCAGCGTAATTGGATGAAATAACAGCGTATCAGAGTGCCATTTTCTAATGTGATTAAGAAATGCAAAAAACATCGTCCCTGGGTAGGCTTGAACCACCAACCTTTCGGTTAACAGCCAAACGCGCTAACCGATTGCGCCACAGAGACCAACCTGTTAAGCAGCCAAAGCATACGGGAGTGATGAGCAAGGCGAGATGCTGCAGAACGTGATCGAGGGAGCAGAACTCATCAGAACTTGAGATCACATCTAAGAAGAAAGCAACACGGGGCAGGAAAGTCTATGTAATCAATTATGGCAGCACAGCATATGTCGTTTTGTTAGATAACACCCTGGGAGACAACAGAGCAGTGTGTGTAAATAGCTACAATGGAAACCATATACTTACGACTTAATTTTGATACAGAACTGTGGTCATGTGTAATCTGTTTTCATTATGATAAGAAAGCTACAGTTCAGTGGATTATATTTGGATTCTTTGGTTCTGTCATTCACTATTTTCTCAAATAAGATGACAAATTAATAGCTCAGTTGGTTACAGTGAAAGATACCTCGCAAAGTCAGCCCGGCTAGCTCAGTCGGTAGAGCATGAGACTCTTAATCTCAGGGTCGTGGGTTCGAGCCCCACGTTGGGCGTCCTTTTTAAATACAAATTGAAGATGTTTCCTCGAGACAACGGAGCAAAGTCTGATTCAGTTCACATTGTATACAGTATTGCAACAAAATTACTTATTGGTCATTGTCAAACAGCAATTGCTATTGTAAAAAGCATGCCTCGTTTATAGCTACACCGATATTGAAATAAATAATCTTACTTTTTTGGGTTGACTTCAATCCGTTTCTTTTTTTTAGAATTGTCTTAACATCATTCATGGAGCATCAGTTGGTATGTGCGTAATAAACCCAATGCGGGCCTTGATACGACCCCTAGTGTGTGCTGAAATAAATAATGCGGTTTTCTACATGAACAAACGCAGCTTGTCAGAATGGCCGAGTGGTCTAAGGCGCCAGACTCAAGGACTCTGTCTTTCTAAAGAATTGTGTGTTCTGGTCTCTGAATGGAGGCGTGGGTTCAAATCCCACTTCTGACAGTTCTCTTTTACTTATTTTTAAAAATAATACTTTTCAGCATTCAATACCATTTTAATTTCCATTTTAAATCGGACTAAAATAGTGTTCCTAACACAGATTGCATTTTTGTTGTAAACAGACTACTTGTTAACGTCACTGAAAAATATTTTGTGTCCAAACATGTTATTTAACTTGATTGTTTTAAAATTCCAAATAACTGATCGTGGTCTCAGGCTGGGATGTGGACCATTGAGAACAGTATAAACCATCTATTACTAGACGCAGCTTACATGAGAAATGCTCTCGTTTAACATGCTAGGATGATCGACTTCGGCATCCTCCAACTGCTGTTTACATTTTCTAACACGTTATGAGGATGAATAATATTTTGGTGTCCAAACATGTGTTATTTAATTTGATTGTTTTAATATTCCAAATAACATATTACTTTGAAAAACATATATTTTTAATACAGTCCTATTTGAGTATTTAAAATATGGTTATATTCAAATGCCAGCAACGGTGTGTTAATTTAACGAAGCGCCTAACGCCGCTCGGAACGTTCGCATTTTTAAATCCTAACGGTCTCTCCTCAGCTGAGCGGAATGTTCACGAGCCGGTTGCCTAGCAGCGTCTCCCCCTCCTTCTCTGCACCGCCCTCTCGCCCTCTCTCGTTGTACCAGCTAGGAGTTCAAATTTAGCTTCGTTATATTAGCGCAACTCTTTACTAACTTTTACAAATTAGCTTATTAGGGGCTTCGTGTTTTTAAGATGGTTCAGGTGCAGTCCGGACAGGCTGACTGGAGCATCATTACAGTATACCGCACTGCGCTCAGCTTTGTGTGGCCGCTGATACACAAAATAATGAACGACTGTTTAAATAAATCACATGTATTGCTTTTTAATGCAAAATATGTATCTGGTATTCTAAGTATTATCAACAATTAATAATTCAGCTCTATTCATATTCAGAATGTAATACAGTATTAAAACTATCAAACTGACTGGAAACATGGAACACATTAATTGCGATCGATTCGATACCAATAGGATTACATAAGAGCTGTTGTGTATAGACAATGTCATAAACGCCGAAATGAACACGGACGGTCTTTATTAAGGGCTGAATCGTTTAGATGTTCGAGAGATCTAGGTGTACTGGACAAATCTACTGGATGTTTTCCAAATCGTAAGTGTACCGCCTGTGATAATACATTTAAAACTAAGAAAATGTACAAGCCATACAACGAAAAAAAAGAGTACAGTATCTTTCAAGTGATTGTGCTTCAGCTCATGTCATTAATGTGATTTCTTGTCCTAGCCATTTGCAATATGATGGTAAAACTACTAGACAGTTACAATTGCGCATTAATGAGCGAGCATAAAAGTTCAATTAGGAGAAAATATATTCATCCACCACTAGCTAGACATTTTGTAGATGCCAAACATTCCGTTTCAGATCTTAAGTTCTGTGGCATACAAACATTTTCAAGATCGCAGTGGTGGTAATGTCACGGGTGTCGAATGTGTTGAATATTATGTTATTCAGTATTATCACGTATGATTTTTGAATTTTAATTGGATTGGTTTTCCTTTTTTGCACAGTTTGTTTATTTGAATTATTGTTTTATTTTTGAGCATTAGATGCATTTTAATGTGTATTTGTTCTCTTAACCATACGTCATCCACTCTCTGGTCCAGACCTCCTCTTAGGGCTCCTGTCCAGACGCCTGTTTGGGCAGCCCTCTCCATAGGGTGCTGCGCTTCAGCTGAAGTCCTCAGGAGAGATCCTGATATTCTGACATAAACCACGAACGCAAAGGTTCTTGTCAGTACCTCTTTTCAAATGTCTTCAATCACCAAATTCCGCAGTCCTCCCAGAGTGAGTCTACGAGAAAAAATAACAAAACGAAACTGACACTGTCCGTGCACAAAATAACCCCAACCACTCGCTGTCTAATCTCGTCCTCTTTATTTTCGTTTACTTCCCTCAGCTTCTCTCTCTTTCCTATTCCGGTATCTCCTAGTTCCATGCTCCCAGTCTCTTAGTTCCTCGCCCTTTTTATTCCTCAAAGCCCTTCTAATTCCAGGTGTGTACAGGTACCTGCAATTGTTTGGGGCGGGACCTGAGGTCCGTGTGCTCAGTGCTTGTGATAAACAAAACAAAAAATACTTTAATTACGAACTCTGTTTCACCCGTGCACCAAACAATATAGACAAATAATAATCAACACAGCAAAAACACAGTGCAAAGCAAACAGAAAATTATCAAAATTATGAAAAGAAAAAAAAACGATCTAAATAAAATATTCACACACGATCTAAATAAAACATTCACACAATACTAATTAATACGTGCAGAAAATAAATAAATAAACACAGGCATATGATTCCCAGCCAATACAACTGTGTTTATGCCCACGTTTCAAATAATGAAATTTCTAAAAGCAAATCGTATTGTTTTATGTTTTCTTTACTTTTAAAGCTGAGAATAAAACACACTTCCGACAACTTCATAGCCCTGCTGGCTATGAACAAGTATTGAGTCGGCTGTTTCCCATGACCCTGGTGATACACCGTGTTTTCCTAGTATCAGCGTCGGCATTACCATGTGTTTGGCATGCTTGCTGTACACTCTAGCATTGCATAACAAGCTGCCATTACAGCTGGACTCCGTGGCGCAACGGCAGCGCGTCTGACTCCAGATCAGAAGGTTGCGTGTTCAAATCACGTTGAGGTCAAAGCCGCCTTTGTTTTTATTCCGCACTATTTCATTTTTTAACGTGTTTGAATTTGACTGTTTCCGGACATTTATTTATACAATTTAGCCTATACAACATATTGATTGTATAGCGATCAAACAGATATTTATTGTATTGCGATTCATTTTTATGTTTCATTTGATACAGCACAAGAAACTAAAGTGAATCCGAAATTACTGTTGACCAGTCTTCAATGACACAGTTGGGTAATAAAGTCATATTAACACTTCCTTGCATGAGATAGTGAAAATGTGCGTAAACTTTCAGTAAGTATGTTAAATTCATTTGGGAAGGTTTAAGATTGTGAAGAAGTTTAAATATGCTGCGTATTTGCGCATTGGGAACTTTCCATAATGACGTTTTTATTAATGCCACTTTCTTGCGGACATTAGTCAGGGTGATGATACAAGACCAGAGCCAATAAACCTGTTATTTGCTTGTCCTTTCACTACCATATTCTATTGTGCTTGTTCAGAATACGCGTGAATCCTGAAAACATCTCGTTAATATTTAAACAAAGCCAGCAGTCACTTTATTGATCACCCTGTGGATTAACCGCTATTGGAATACAGATGATTGTGTTAAAGATGTTAATAGACTTTTAATGTACACGTTTTAGAGCAAAGCGTTTCTTGAGGCAGTTCAAGCGCGGCACTTTCAGGCAACCAGTTCCAGTGTTTGCCTTTTGGACTTACTCTGGAAGTAATACAAAAAAAAAAAAAAACATTTGTTGAGAACCGCATTTGGGAGAAAACTTAACAGTTTCGAAAAGCATTTGTAAAGGCTTCGGATTCTATTATGGTGTTGCCGAGCTGTTGAACGTTTTTCATTACAGGTTTACTGGATTGCCAAAAAGAATGATATCTCAAAACGTCAGTCTTGTCACGCCGAAATAGCTCAGTTGGGAGAGCGTTAGACTGAAGCTTTAAAGGTCCCTGGTTCGATCCCGGGTTTCGGCAAACAACAAGACGATATTGGGTTTGTATTATTTTGAACTAAAAAAAACAGAGCACATTTATTCTTCAGCGTAATTGGATGAAATAACAGCGTATCAGAGTGCCATTTTCTAATGTGATTAAGCAATGCAAAAAACATCGTCCCTGGGTGGGCTTGAAGCACCAACCTTTCAGTTAACACAAGAACGCGCTAACCGATTGCGCCACAGAGAACAACCTGTTAAGCAGCCAAAGCATACGGGAGTGATGAGCAAGGCGAGATGTTGCAGAACGTGATCGAGGGAGCAGAACTCATCAGAACCTGAGATCACATGTAAGAAGAAAGCAACACGGGGCAGGAAAGTCTATGTAATCAATTATGGCAGCACAGCATATGTCGTTTTGTTAGATAACACCCTGGGAGACAACAGAGCAGTGTGTGTAAATAGCTACAATGGAAACCATATACTTACGACTTAATTTTGATACAGAACTGTGGTCATGTGTAATCTGTTTTCATTATGATAAGAAAGCTACAGTTCAGTGGATTATATTTGGAATCTTTGGTTCTGTCATTCACTATCTTCTCAAATAAGATGACAAATTAATAGCTCAGTTGGTTACAGTGAAAGAAACCTCGAAAAGTCAGCCCGGCTAGCTCAGTCGGTAGAGCATGAGACTCTTAATCTCAGGGTCGTGGGTTCGAGCCCCACGTTGGGCGTCCTTTTTAAATACAAATTGAAGATGTTTCTTCGAGACAACGGAGCAAAGTCTGATTCAGTTCACATTGTATACAGTATTGCAACAAAATTACTTATTGGTCATTGTCAAATAGCAATTGCTATTGTAAAAAGCATGCATCGTTTATAGCTATAACGATATTGAAATAAATAATCTTACTATTTTGGGTTGGCTTCAATCCGTTTCTTTTTTTTTAGAATTGTCTTAACATCATTCATGGAGCATCAGTTGGTATGTGCGTAATAAAACCCATCGGGCCTTGATACGAGAACCCTAGTGTGTGCTGAAATAAATAATGCGGTTTTCTACAATAACAAACGCAGCTTGTCAGAATGGCCGGTTGGTCTAAGACGCCAAACTCAAGGACATTGTCTTTTCAAAGAATTGTGTGTTCTGGTCCCTGAATGGAGGCGTGGGTTGAAATCCCACTTCTAACAGTTCACTTTTACTTATTTTTAAAAGGAATAAATGTGTTCATTTTACTATAAAAGATTGTTTTAAGGAAATCAACAGCTAATACCAAACTCTTGTCAGCACTCAATACCATTTTAATTTCCATTTTAAATCAGACTAAAATAGTGTTCCTAACACAGATTGCAATTTTTGTTATAAACAGACTACTTGATGAAGTCACTGAAAAATATTTTGTGGCCAAACATGTATTTAACTTGATTGTTTTAATATTCCAAATAACATATTACTGAAAAACATCTCCGTCGACCACTGGATCGTGGTCTCAGGCTGGGATGTGGACCATTGAGAACAGTATAAACCATCTATTACTAGACGCAGCTTACAGGAGAAATGCCCTCGTTTAACATGCTAGGATGATCGACTTCGGCATTCTCCAACTGCTGTTTACATTTTCTAACACGTTATGAGGACGAATACAAAGTTTGACACTTTCCTTGTAAGTGGGGGTAAGCACAAGTTATTTTCAGATGTAATGTCTTTATTTAAGCTCAATCTAGTCCTGCGTAGTGCAAATCACATTACTGTTTAAAGTGTTCTTAAATTGTTTTAACATTAGCAGTGATCCATTTGAAATTTGCTTAATGATTTAAACAACTGAACTTATTGTCAGCTCGGTGCTGAGAAGAAAACACTCCCACTCCTCCTGGTGGATACCGAGACCAATCCCTTCAAAACAGTTTCACTCTAGAAATGATCCTTGCAAATATAGTCTTATCTTTTATTGGCAGACCGTCACCCCCAGCTGGCAAAATCTACTTCATATGATACAATGACTGGGCAACAACGAGGTGTTACATTAACAATACAAACTAACTTGAGACAGCCAAGCCGTTAAAGCATACCTTAAGTTTGTCATGTGATACAAAAGCAAGTTTTGGCATTTTTGCATTGCCTGCCTCGTCAAAGAAGCTCGAGCCACAGCACACAGCGTTGCTGCATCGGGACACAGAGGTGGATTTTAAAGCGACTGAATCAACGAGCTGAGACTACTTTTTGAAGAAATTGAAAACATACCTCTAGTCGAAATATTTGCTATTTAATTAAAAAAAATGTTTTGAATTTGCAAATGGCAGACATTAGGACAATCTGAATTGCTCATATCAAGCTGCGATGTAGCCTATGAGAATCGCTGACACAATACGAGGGGAATTAGCTCAAATGGTAGAGCGCTCGCTTCGCATGCGAGAAGTAGCGGGATCGATGCCCGCATTCTCCAAATAGTTTTAACGTATCTGCGTATTTAGTCCCAACGCATTATGGAGATAAATACAAAGTGTGAGACGCCCGCACTACATGTGTATTTTAAAGCACAGTCTATTAATTTGTAATATTCCCCAGACTGAAAAACTGCAGTGCGCCGTCCATCGTATGTCTTCCGAGAAGCACAAAGGGAGATTATTTATTTATTTATTTATTAGCAATTAAAGAGTTTGTGTTAATTGAGAATAAAAATAAATGGCTTGAAGTTTGCTTTCATTTGTAACGTGTTTATAATGAAATATCGGTTCTTGTGTTTTTACCAATCATTGTACTGTATACTAGCTACTGTTGCATGTCCATGAGTGTGTTCCTCAGCTTCCCATATGGTCTAGTGGTTAGGATTCCTGGTTTTCACCAAAGCGGCCCGGGTTCGACTCCCGGTATGGGAACGTTCTTGTTATTGTCATTTTGTTACAGAACTGTGGTCATGTGTAATGTGTCTTCAATATGATAATAAAGCTACAGTTACTCGATATATATATATACAGAATGATGCAAATGTATTTGACTCTATTCACATTCCCATCGCGTGGAACCATCGCAGTTTGTTTTTAAATTATATTAATCCCTGGTCAAGACAAAGTCTCTCTGGGGTGGGACGATCATTAGAATGCGGATGTAAGGTCTCCGGTCCCGTCATAGAAGCAAGATAGTTTATTCACAAATAAATACCTACACATTTATTTATGTTTCTTTTGTTGGTAAATTAACACATTATTGCATTGTCATGTCACGCTGTGCACTCTAGGATTGCATAACAAGCCTGCACTACGCCAGGACTTCGTGGCGCAACGGTAGCGCGTCTGACTCCAGATTAGAAGGTTGCGTGTTCAAATCACGTCGACGTCAAAGCCGTCTTTATTTCTATTCCACTATATTTCATTTTTTAACGTGTTTGGATTTGAATGTCTCCGGACATTTATTTATACAATTTAGCCTACACAACATATTGATTATAAAGCGACAAACAAATTACTTCCGGGGGGGGGGGGGGGGGGCAGTTCAGTTTCAATCAAGTTCCAGTCTCTCTGCCATAATCTTGCGCTGCTGTGTTTGGTCAGGTAAAAAGGGCGTGACCAGAGCGGTATGGGCAATCCCGTTAGGTAGCTTGCATGTCAATCTCTCCTTCTTTTCTATTTATACACCCAGCACTGCTTCCGCCCTTCGTCTGTGTTTGTTTTTGGTCTGTGTTTGTTTTTTTGTTGTTCGCTCCTTTCACTGCAGGTCATTTCTCTGCTCAGCGCTGGCAGACAGTATCAGCTATTTTCCTACCTGCTCAGGTGATTCTTTTCATCATTCAGCTTTTGTATTTTTCAGCAGGAGCTCCATCGTTAGTCTTTTCTGCTCCCTCCAGTCTCCAGCGCAGCTACAGCGCCGTTCAAAGCGCAGCGTCATTCTCAGCTTGCTCTGCGTCTTCATCAGAAAGACTGTTCCGACGTCACCGCTGGACTGCAACTCTTTCACAAAGGCGCCTCACAGACCATGGTTACCATGGCAACACATCATCGAGTGACTACTGGGAGTGGTAAGTTGCCATGGCGACCAGGCAGCTTTAACAGGCAATGCGAGCCTGTGCCTCACTACTGCAATCTTCTGGCTCCTGCTGCTGCGCTTTTGCAACATGAGAGCTTCAACTCGCCGAATTATGACATCTAAATACTGCAGGCTCCTCTTCTAGACCTACGTTAACTTACTTATATCATCACTAACTGTTCTAAAGCAAACGTTTTATCCATAGACAAGGATTTTAATCGCAATAACCAAATATATGCTACCCTGCTTCACTGAAGCCAATAGTTTCAATTCCAATCGCAACCTCGAGATGGCAGCATAACACCACAAACTACATAATTTAATCTGATTTGCTATCGCTGCGAATCTCGCACACTCCAAACTTTCTATCAATTCCTGCAGTTCGTTGTCTTTCCGAGGGATTCTTAGTCCCGTCCTGCCTCAACCTCTTTTGCTTCATATATTAATTTGAATATTTCAAATCAAAACCCCTCCCTTCGAGGATCTGGTCATGAAGCCATGCTTATCAGCTTTCTGAGATGTTAAGAATCCACTGTCACATTAATTTTCCAGCTTCCTTGCATCAGGCCATTCCTGCAACCTTCTTGCTCCCGGATTTGCACTTCCTCATTTGCCCCCAACTTCATCAAGGCACTTAATACAACTTTCAAAGTCCATTTCATTCAATTTGAGCTTCCAGGCACATACGGAAACTATGTCCTACGATTATCAACATTTCAGTCAAGAGTCCTCCAGCACCGCAATAGACAATACACTCTTAGACTGCTCCTGATCAAATCAATAGGTTTTGCAGCAGCCTAAGAGCAACACATCTCATCCTCTCAGGTTCTGCAGAGGCAGACCCATCTCCGACATCATCTTAAACGCCTTAACTCTCAAATACCAATTTCCACTGCATTCAGCAGCTCTCTGCTCTCTACAGCATGCCACTGCACACTACTGACAGCATTCCATCGTTTCTCTGTTTCCGTGTGTCCTAAACGGAGGGGGTTCTCTGTTTTTGTCTCTCCTAAACGGACCCGAGACACTTTTCCTAAGCTCTCCACGCTGCCCAGCTGACAGCTTAGCTGCCTGAGGATGTCGCACTGAGTTGCGAAGGATCTGTCCTTTTGTCCTGTTGGTCCCCTTCCTGTCTCTTGTTCCACTAAATGCCCAGCAGCCAGAGGATGCTGCTTGACCCGTCGGGAGCGAGTGTCAGATTGTTGTATGTTATGTGTTTAAACTTTGCTCTTTCTCTCTCACTTTTACGTCACCCCTCTCAAGCCCTCGTAGGCAACCAGTGAAATGTGAGGTGATGTGAATAGAGACAAATACATTGCATCATTCTGTGTATATATATATATATATATATATATATATATATATATAATTTCAAGTAACTGTAGGTTTATCATCATAATGAAAACACATTACACATGACCACAGTTCTGTAACAAAATGACAATAACAAAGACGTTCCCATACCGGGAGTCGAACCCGGGCCACCTAGGTGAAAACCAGGAATCCTAACCGCTAGACCATATGGGAAGCTGATTAACAAACTCCTGGACATGCAACAGTAGCTAGTATACAGTACAATGATGGTAAAAAACCACTAATTCATTACAAACACGTTACAAATTAAAGCAAACTTCAAGCCATTTATATTTATTCTCAATTAACACAAACTCTTCAATTGCTAAAAAATATAAAAAATCTCCCTTTGTGCTTCTCGGAAGGCATACGATGGACGGCGCACTGCAGTTTTTCAGTCTGCGGGAATATTACAAATTAGCAGACTGCTTTAAAATACACATGTAGGGCGGGCGACTCTGTTACAAAGAATTGTCACACTGTATGTATCTCCATAATGCGTTGGGACTAAATACGCAGATATATTAAAACTATTTGGAGAATGCGGGCATCGATCCCGCTACTTCTCGCATGCGAAGCGAGCGCGCTACCATTTGAGCTAATTCCCCTCGTATTGTGTCAGCGATTCTCATAGGCTACATCGCAGCTTGATATGAGCAATTCAGATTGTCCTAATGTCTGCCATTTGCAAATTCAAAACATTTTTTTTAATTAAATAGCAAATATTTCGACTAGAGGTATGTTTTCAATTTCTTCAAAAAGTAGTCTCAGCTCGTTGATTCAGTCGCTTTAAAATCCACCTCTGTGTCCCGATGCAGCAGCACTGTGTGCTGTGGCTCGAGCTTGTTTGACGAGGCAGAAATTAAAATGGTATTGAGTGCTGACAAGAGTTTGGTATCAGCTGTTGATTTCCTTGAAAATCTTTTATAATAAAATGAACACATTTATTCATTTTAAAAATAAGTAAAAGTCAACTGTCAGAAGTGAGATTTGCACCCACGCCTCCATTTGGAAACCAAAACACACAATTCTTTACAAAGTCCTTGCTTGTGCTAGAGTGCTGCAGCAAGTTAGTTCCCTTTCAAGTCGAAAATAACCATCAAGGTATGGGACATTGCCGTCAGGCAGTAGGGATTGGCTGAGCTTTATGTCAAAGCTGCCGATAGGCCTACGCGCAAGCTGCCGTGTAAGCCCCCCCCCCTGGGAGCTTACTATACGCAGCGCGCGGAGAGTCACTTCCTCTTTTTCCTTCAGCATCAGTAGCGGTAGGACTTAGAGCTATTTAACTGATTGTACTCACTAAAGCTTAGGCTTGAGAAGCTGGTTTATCCCCTTCTCCGTGTTTATTTCAGTCATACTCTCCGGAGTTATTATTGTTTATTATTATTGTTATTGTATTATTATTTAGGATTATATATTGTTTAACATTATATATTCCTTTTCGCTTTGCTTCGGCATCGCGTTCTTCGTGGTCTCCATCTTTCCTCTGTTCTTAATTATTATTGTGTGGGTTTTTTGTATATATATATTTTGTATATATATTTATATTTTATTGTATATATATTTTGTTATATATATTGTATATTGTGTGTTCGGACGCGTGTTGCGTTGGCCTTGGCCCACGCGCATTTTGCATCCTCGGTCTAACTTAGGCTAGACCGTGTGTGTGTGCGGGTAGTCTGCTCTGCAGTGTTCCCCCCCGCGGCGCGTTCCAGCCACGTGGTATTGCACTACACTCCCTTACCTTCTGCAGCGTCCACAAAAAAAAATAAAAAATTCCCTTCACTATACAGAGGAAGACAACCACCAACGTGCAAAATCCCCAGCACCTTTCAGGTAGGTATTGCACAGCATCAGACACTGTACCAGCACTTAGCGTCTCCGCTTGGCGGGTCAGCTGACGCTTAGGCGTCTGTGCTAGCGTTCCACGCTCGGTACTCGCGCTTCGGCGCTCGCGCTCCGGCACTTTTGGTGTCAGCGCTTGTGCGCTTGGTGCAGCGCTTCGGCGCTTTGTGCAGCGCTTCTGCGCTTGGTGCTTAGTGCTTCTGCACTTGGTGCTCGGTGCTCGACGCTCGGTGCTCGGCGCTTGGCGCCTCGACGCACGCACCCTCGACGCTCGACGCACGCACCTCGGTGCTCCGTGCTTCGGTGCTCGGCGCTCGACGCTCGACGCTCGACGCTCGGCGCTCGGCGCTCGGCGCTCGACGCTCGATGCTCGACGCTCGACGCTCGACGCTCGGTGCTCGACACTTCGGCGCTCGACGCTTCGACGCCTCGACGCGCGCACCCTCGACGCTCGACGCACGCACCTCGGTGCTCGACGCTTCGGCGCTCGGTGCTCGACGCACGCACCCTCGACGCTCGACGCACGCACCTCGGCGCTCGACGCGGCGGCGCTTGACGCACGCACTTCAGGTGCTCGACGCTTGGTGTCCGACGCTTAGGCGTCCGACGCGCGCACCTCGGCGTTTGACGCGACAGTGCTCGACACACACTCTTTGGTGCTTGACGTCAATACTAGACGCTTCGGCGTTCTACTATGTCTGGGTTCCACCGTTGCGTGACCTGTCAGGCCAAGTTGCCTGCCAGCGACCCTCATGAAGACTGCGTCGCATGCTTGGGGCCGGACCATGCCGCATCTGCCCTGGCAGATAGGGCATACTGCCAGCTATGTGCAGGGTTTCAGACACGCACCCTTCGCCAGAGAGCGAGGAAGGCAGTTGGAGGTCGTTCCCCATCCTTGGGTTCGTCCCACACCGTCTCGGCCCCACCGTCATCGATCGTGTCGCTGCCAGCGACGTCTCAGCTCCCTCTGAGCCCATCTTCCCAGCATTCAGCTGGTCAGAGATCTCCAGCCAGGCGTGCTCGGGAACGTTCCCGTTAGTCCCTCCTCTCGCGGGGCACGCCCCCTTCGGGAGTCTCGATCCAGGTCTCGATCGGCTTGCCGGAGAAGGCATTCTCGCTCCCCTCGGAGGGTTAGGCGTTACCAGGACACATCTGGGGTGGCTGAGCTCACCTCCAAGATGTCACAATTTATGGAGCTCATGATGGGACAACAATCCCTCCTTATGACCCTAGCAAATGTGGCGCCTCGGGCCCCAGAGCTAGTAACCGGACCCAGCACTAGTCAGCTGACGGTTCCTCCACCAGTGCCCCAGGAAGTAGAGTGGGACGCAGATGCTGTCTCAAGGGAAGCATCTGATGCAGACCCACTCTTTGAGGACACAGAGCCTGAGGTGGCATCCCAGCACTCTGGGCAGGACGACCCTGAAGTGCTGGATACTAATGACCCTATCTGGTCAGTGGTGGAGAGGGCAGCCCGTCACTTAGGCGTGGACTGGCCTGCGTCAGAGCCAACACGACGCTCTTTATTTGAGTTGCCATCGGCTCCGCTGCTTCAGTCCAGGATGCTCCCGGCATTCCCGGATTTTATTAAGGAGGTGCAGTCCACCTGGGGAGCCCCGGCCTCCGCCCCGGCGACTTCTCGCAAGGCTTCGGCTTTTACCATGCACGGGGCGAGCGAAGCTGGATTAGCGTCCTTTCCGCCAGTGGGCGCCGCGTTCGCCGTGCTAGTAAAGGCGCCGACATTATCGGGGCTGGCTAAGGACCCTTCCTGCCCTAACAGGCAGTGTAGGATTACGGAGGCCCACCTAAAAAAGGGTTATGCCGCGGCTAAAGAGGCAGTTAGACTGTCTAACGTGGCCAGCCTCCTGACAGTCTACCAGGCGGCGCTAATTCGCGACCTGCCTGAGTCCCCATCCGTCGGACTTAGAACCGAGCTGGGTGCAGTTGCACAGCTTTTGGTTAAGCTGGCTCAGCTGAATGCGCGAGCACAGGGCAGGAGCATTGCTTCCCTTGTAGTGGCAAGGAGGCAGCTCTGGCTCTCACAGGCCAGGGTACAGGAGCCTGATAAGGCCCCGTTGCTAGATGCTCCTATATCCCCGGGGCACACGTTTTGCCCAGCGGTGGAGGAGATGCTGCAACGCTCCGTCAAGGCGCGTGAGGCGTCGCAGCAGTTGGCTAAGATGTGGCCAAGCAAGCCTTTCCAGCAAAGGCGGCCGCAGGAGCGCCAATGGCGCAGGGCGCCGCCGCAGCAGCAAGCGCACCCACAGGGCAGTAAAACCGCCCCTTTGGGGGTTTCAGCACGCAGCCAACCTGCGTTTGCAAGACCGCAGCGCGGAGGGTGGCGCCCCAGAGGAGGTAGCAGACCACGCCCTCGTGGCTCTGGTCAGGCCCCTCGTGAGCGAGCGCAGCCTAAGCAGCCCTGAGAAACCCTGGCAGCCATTAACCCACCCCTACACTGTTCCACAGCTTCTGTTCTGGCAACAATGCACCAACGACATCTGGGTGCGCAAGACTATACTCACCGGGTACACCCTTCAATTCCGGTTAAACCCCCCCCCCCCCCTTCAGGGGAGTGGTGGTAACTGCAGTGAAGGACTCGGTTCAGTCCTCAGCTCTAAATGCAGAAATACAGGCATTGCTCAAGAAGCGTACCATTCAACTAGTAGACCCTGCTCTGACCGACCAGGGGTTCTACTCCAAGTACTTCCTAGCGCCAAAAAAGGATGGCGGGCTCCGCCCTATTTTAGATCTGCGACTACTGAACAAATACCTACGGGTGTTGTCGTTCAAGATGCTTACGCACAGGCACATTGTCCAGTCTGTCCGGCAGGGCGACTGGTTTACCACCGTAGACCTCACAGATGCATACTTTCACGTTCCCATCTGTCCGGGTCACAGGAAGTACCTACGTTTCGCATTTCAGAGCAGGGTCTACGAGTTTTGTGTCCTGCCATTCGGCCTGTCTCTAGCTCCTCGAACCTTTTTGAAGTGTATGGACGCCATTTTAGCCCCCTTGCGGGCTCAAGGCATCCGACTGCTGAACTATCTGGACGACTGGCTCGTCTGCGCGCAGTCAAAGGAGCAGTTGGCACAGCACACAGTGATGGTTACAGACCATCTTCAGCGGCTAGGTCTAAAGGTCAATTCAGAAAAGAGCCGCCTCGTGCCGAGCCAACAGACCGAATTCTTGGGTCTGCATCTGGACTCTGTGTCCATGGAAGCGACCCTGTCGACACAAAGAGTTGCCTCACTGGAGCGGTGTCTCTCCCTATTCAGGTTGAGAGAAACAGTCAGCATGGAGCTGTGTCAGTGCATGCTGGGGTTGATGGCTGCCGCCTCGCAAGCCCTTCCTTTGGGCTTACTACACCAGAGACCTCTGCAGGCCTGGTTCAATGCCTTCGCGTTGCATCCGCGGAGAGACAAACACCGCAGGTTGAGGGTATCCCGAACCTGCTGGGAAACACTGCGCTGGTGGAAAGTTCCGTCGAACATCCGCCAGGGCGTACGCTTGGGTCCCATCTTCCGAAGGGAGGTTATTACGACCGACGCTTCCAACCAAGGTTGGGGAGCAGTCTGGAACGGGTCGGGGACTCGCGGAGTGTGGTCAGGACCCTGGAGGTCGGCCCACATCAATGCTCTGGAACTCAGAGCGGTGGACCTTGCCCTGCGGCACTTCTTGCCAGTGCTTCTAGGCAAGCACGTGTTAGTGCGGTCAGACAACACCACGGTAGTGGCGTATATCAACCGCCAGGGCGGCTTGCGGTCCCCCGGTCTTCACCGGTTGGTAACACGGCTGTTGCTTTGGGCTCAACCGCGTTTAGCCTCTCTGCGGGCGGTTCACCTACCGGGCAGAGTCAATTACGCAGCGGATCTCCTGTCCAGAGGAGGTCCTCTTGCAGGCGAATGGCGTCTTCACCCTCGGGTGGTAGAGCGCATTTGGGACTGGTTCGGCACAGCGCAAGACGATCTCTTCGCTTCACGAGAGACCACGCACTGCCCCCTATGGTTCTCGGTGAAGGACCTCGACAGCCCCCTAGGAGTCGATGCACTGGCTCACGAATGGCCGCCAGGGCTCCTATATGCATTTCCACCGATTCCGATGCTCCCCGCCTTCTTGGAGAAGGTCAGGGTAGAGCAAGCGACAGTGATCCTGATCGCTCCTCGGTGGCCTCGGAGGATATGGTTCCCGAGTCTAGTGCAGTTGTTGCACGGTCGCCCGAGGGAGCTCCCTCTGCGAGCGGACCTGTTGTCCCAAGCCCAAGGAGGGCTATGGCACCCGAACCCCAAGCTCATGCAGCTATGGGCTTGGCCCCTGAGCGGGAGCGCCTGTCAGCCTTAGGGCTTTCGACGGCGGTTATATCCACCATTCAGAGTGCGAGAGCGCCCTCTACTCGGTCGCAATATGCGTATAAATGGCAATTGTTTCAGAGTTGGTGTCTGGCTGAGGGCCATGACCCGGTCAACTGCCCTATGGCAGTGATATTACAGTTTCTGCAGAAGCTGTTAGATGAGGGTAAGTCTCCCTCTACACTTAAAGTGTATTTGGCCGCTATTTCGGCTTGCCATGTACGCATTGACGGGTTATCACCTGGTTGCCATTTCCTGGCATCTCAGTTCCTAAAGGGCGCAAGACGCTTGCGGCCTCCAAGGTCGAACAGTTTACCGTCTTGGAGCCTTGATGTGGTGCTAGAAGCCCTTACCAAGGCACCGTTCGAGCCTCTCCACAGTGTGGATATGAAGTTCGTGTCTATTAAGACTGCGTTTTTGCTGTCAGTGGTATCAGCAAAACGTGTGGGCGAGTTACATGCACTCTCGGTGCATCCATCATGTACTCGTTTCGCAGGAGACGGTTCTAAGGTCTCCATGCGTCCAAATCCGGCCTTTTTACCCAAGGTCATATCCCCGTTTCACATGAACCAACCAGTCGAGTTGATGGCGTTCCATCCTCCTCCTTTTTCTTCCCCAGAGGAAGAGCGGTTACACATGCTCTGCCCTGTGCAGGCATTGCCCTGTGCAGTGTTATATTGATCGCACGAAGACTGTGAGGCAAACAGAACAGCTGTTCATATGCCATGGTTCTAAAACTTTGGGTCAGCCGCTGTCTAAGCAACGCCTTTCTCATTGGATAGTGGATGCTATTCAGTTAGCATATGATACTATGGGCCTTCCGCCACCAGGGCAGTTGAAGGCACATTCCACTAGGGGTATGGCAACATCCTGGGCCCTCTTTAGAGGGGTGCCGAGTCTGACATTTGCGCTGCAGCCAGTTGGGTTACACCGCATACATTTACAAGGTTCTACCGGTTAAATGTACTGGAATCCTCTGCTCCGTCATTTGGAGCATCTGTGTTGCACTCTATGACGCCTCAGGTTGCGGACGTCTAGAGTGGTTGACAATATGGTGTGACTATTCCACCTTGGGACAGGTGTCATTGCGAGCATAGACGCTGAGGCGCAGCTCCGCATATGTGTAGATGTACTGCCTACGCAGTTGCGTTATGACGTAAGGCTGTCCTACTGCCGAGAATCCTCCCTCGCGATGGCTTGGGTACACTGTTCCCATACCTTGATGGTTATTTTCGACTTGAAAGGGAACGATAGGTTGCAGATGCAACCCCGGTTCCCTGAAAGAGAAAATAACCATCAAGCCGCGAGGTCGCTCTGGAGGCCTTCACGGCCTGAAGGGCAAAAGAGGAAGTGACTCTCCGCGCGCTGCGTATAGTAAGCTCCCAGGGGGGCGGGCTTACACGGCAGCTTGCGCGGAGGCCAATCGGCAGCTTTGACATAAAGCTCAGCCAATCCCTACTGCCTGACGGCAATGTCCCATACCTTGATGGTTATTTTCTCTTTTAGGGAACCGGGGTTGCATCCGCAACCTATCGTTTTATTGGATAACACCCTGGGAGCTCGACAGAACAGTGTGTATGCATATTGCTAAAATGGAAACCAAATATACACGATTCAAATGGGAATCGTATTCAGATTTTAAGCACAAATCTGATAGACTTCACAGTGCAACGGAGGAAGGCAGACAATGCAAATGAGGCAACTGGCTCCTACTTTTTAAATCATACGAGAAACTTGAACCCAATTAAGCTTTTAACCGCCTGCAGTCTGGAATGAGTTTGAAATGTTGTTGTAACACCTCACTGGGCAACAGCAATTGCATTATATGAAAGCTCCTGTTTATTTGTCAGCGGCACAGCTACCGGTGCCACTCAGAGTTGGAGGGAGACGGTCGGCCACTTGCCCATAAAACAATACTTTCAGGGATCATTTCTATAGTGATTTGCCAGCGAAATGCGTTTATAAATTGTTTGGACTCGCTATCCACGAGGAAGAGTGAGAGTGTTCGTTTTTGAGCGTGGAGACAGCGAGTGTTGTTTTTTGGCCTACTGCTCCCTGTTATTGATGACCGCTCCAGTGTTCCTTAGGGGGCTGGAGGAAGCGGACACGTTCTGAGTGGGTATCTTACCAAAAGGTACGCAAGACGACCTACAGTTGCAAAGCACTGCTGCTTTTTCGATGATTGATTAAAACTATCAATCTGACTGAAAACACATATCACATTAATTGTGATCGGTTTGATACCAATAGGCTTACATGACAGGTATCCTGTATAGACAATGTCATATACACAGAAATGAACACGGACAGTGTTTTTTTAAGGGCTGACTCATTTTAATGTTCGAGAGATCTAGGTGTACTGGACAAATATACTGGATTTTTTCCATGTCGTAATTGTGCCGCCTGTGATAATGCGTTTGAAACTAGAGATAATGTGAGATAATGTCTGTTACTGGCGGATAGTTTACAAATGTACTCAATTATGTTACAACTTTTGTGTCTACGAAACATATCTGTAACATTTATGTAATGCCTGTGTGGCAATTTTAGATATTGAAGAAATTGAAAAGGGGAGGTTATTAAAAGTGAGAGCAAGGTTGGGTGGTACTGTATTTGTTTTTATTAATATTTATGCACCAAATAAAGGAAGGGAACGCATTTTAATTTTTAATAAATTAAAGCAAGCTCTTTTAAATATTGATAATGATGATGTGGTGGTGGTGGGAGGAGATTTTAACTGCACTATTGATTTTACAATGGATAGAAATAATGAGGAACCCAATCCCCAATCCTCCAGTGAATTAGCTGCAGTTTTTCAGTTCAGTGGCCTGGTTGATGTCTGGAGGTGTCTGCACCCCAATGCAAGACAGTACACCTGGTCTCATTGTCGCGCACAACAAATATATAGAACCAGGTTAGACCGCTTCTACACATCACACACACATTTGAATAAATTCATTAAAGCCAATATCATCCCCAGTAGCCTCTCTGACCACCACTGCCTGTTAGTTACAGTAATACTCACCACTGACTCTCACAGCACCTCCTACTGGCATTTTAATTTAAAGCTATTACAGGACACACTTTTTGTAAAACAATTTAATGATTTTTGGAACATTTGGAAAAAAGAAAAAACGAATTATAAAAATATTAGGCAGTGGTGGGACATTGGCAAAACGCAGATTAAAATCTTTTGCCAGCAGTACACACTCAATTCAACCGGGTCACTGAACGCTGCAGTGAGAGAGCTGGAGTTGAAAATTCTCCAGTTAGAGAGCAGCCTGGACACAGACCACCAGGAGCAGACCCTGCAAACGCTGAGGGAGCAGAAACACATGCTGGGTAGCCTGCTGAAGGAAAGAGTGAAGGGGGCGCTGGTGCGCTCTCGCTTCATGGAGCTTAAAGACATGGACACCCCCTCCAGTTTCTTTTTTGGCTTGGAGAGGAGGAGAGCAGACAGCCGGAAGATGCACTGCGTCCGGACGCCTTGCGGCAGGGAGCTGTACAGCCGGGAGGAGATCAGCAGGGAGGCAGTAAAATTCTATTCTGAACTATACAGCAAAGAGCCTTGTGAGCAGAAGGATACAGACCTGCTGCTCCAGGATTTGCCCACCCTGAGCGAGGAAGAACAGAACCAATTAGACAAGCCACTAACATATCAGGAGCTGACCACTGCTGTTACACAGCTTTCAAATGGAAAAGCTCCTGGCATTGATGGACTGCCCACTGAATTTTTTAAAAATTTCTGGACTGTGATTGGTGAGGACTTTTTGCAGGTGCTTGGAGAGAGCCTCCAGGATAAAGAACTGCCCCTCAGCTGCAGGAGGGCAGTAATCACACTACTGCCGAAGAAAGGAGACCTGTGTTTACTCAAAAACTGGAGACCTGTTTCGCTTTTATGTTCTGATTTTAAAATTATTTCAAAATGTCTGGCAAATAGACTAAAAATGTGTATAGGAGCTGTAATACACACGGACCAAACTTACTGCATACCGGGACGTTCCATTTTTGATAATTTGTTTTTAATTCGAGACTTTTTATCAATGGCTAAGACATGTGATTTGAATGTTGGGCTGGTTTCTTTAGATCAGGAGAAAGCGTTTGACAGGGTCGACCACACATACCTTTTTAAAACCCTGGAAGCCTTCGGGTTTGGCCCTGTTTTTATTTCTTATATCCAGCTTTTATATTGGAATGTTTTTAGCATTTTAAAGATTAACAATGGGCTGAGTCAGCCCTTCCCAGTGTGCAGGGGTATTAGGCAGGGCTGCTCCCTGTCTGGAATGCTTTATTCACTGGCCATAGAGCCCCTGCTGCACCTGCTGAGGGGCTGGCTGGTTGGCTGGGCAGTGCCCTCCTCACCCTCCTCTGTCGCAGTGAAGGTGTCCGCTTATGCAGACGATGTGAACGTGTTTGTGTGCAGTGACGGAGACATCAAGGCACTACAGCAGAGCCTGCACACATTCCAAGGAGCCTCTACAGCAAGAGTTAACTGGGCAAAGTGTGACACCTTCCTGTCAGGCAGTTGGCATGATTGCACCCCCCCTGTCCTGCCTGAGGCGCTGAGATGGGACAGGACAGGTATAAAAGTACTGGGGGTGTTTTTTGGAGTGGAGATATATATGCAGAAAAATTGGGAGGGCCTAGTGGACATGGTGAGGGGGCGGCTGCAGAGATGGAGGGGACTGCTGGCCCAGCTGTCCTTTAGGGGAAGGGTCCTGGTGATTAATAATCTGGTGGCCTCCATGCTGTGGCACAGGCTGGTGTGTCTGGACCCTCCCCGGGGCATGGTGCAGGAGATCCAAAGAATACTGCTGGAGTTTTTCTGGAGCGGGAGACATTGGCTGAGGCCAGCGGTCCTGTATCTCCCCACTGATGAAGGGGGGCAGGGGTTGGTCTGCATTGCCAGCAGGGTGGCAGCCTTCAGACTGCAGGCGGTTCAGAGGCTCCTGTACGCTGGGGAGGAGGCTCATTGGAAGAGGCTAGCTTGTTTTTTCCTCAGCAGAGTAGGGGGGCTGTGGATAGACAAACACCCGTTTTTAATTGAGAGTGCCAGACTAGCTAAAGTAGGTCTCTCTTCTTTTTACTTGAGTGTTTTAGATGCCTGGAGGGCAGTGAGGGTGGCGAGAGATGAGGGGTCCCTGACAGGCAGGATCCTGTTGGAGGAGCCCCTATTTTTCAATCCGCTCTTCCCTGTACGTTTCTTTCAGTCAATGACGCTCTGTGCCAGCTTTGTGAGGGTAGGAGTGACCAGGCTGAGACATCTTATCAACTTTGAGCTCTCCTGCTGGCTGACTGCTACACAGCTGGCTGGGCGGCTAGGCTGGCACTCTGAGAGACTAGCAGAGAAAATGGTCAGTGAACTGAGAAGTTGTCTTTCCCCCGAGCTCAGGGAGGCTGTGAGAGAGGAGATGTCCAGCGGCACAGGACAGAGACAAGACTTCATCTTTCCAGGGCTGCTAGTGTGTCCAGCAGTAGGTGAAGGAGAGGAGGGTGTAGGAAACGAGGGAATGTTATTAAACCTAGACACAGTTAAAGATCTAACTCTTCATACAGCAGAGAGTAAGAAGATCTACCAAATTTGTGTGAAGGCATCACATTCCCACCAGTTGAGGGGGTTGGTGGATTCAAGATGGAGGGCATGTCTGGAGGTAAAGGAGGGGTGCAGGCCAGTATGGAGGGTACTGTATAAACTGCCCCTCACCAAGAGAGCGGGGGACCTGCAGTGGAGGATCCTGCACTGTATTGTGTCCACCGGCAGGTTTCTCCACAGAGTTGATGCTAGCATTAGCTCAGAGTGCTGTTTCTGCTCTGCAGAGGAAACAGTGTTTCACATGTATAGTGAGTGTGTCAGGCTAGGACCACTCTTCCATCTCCTACAGGAGCTCCTGCAGGGCCTAGGCGAGGAGTTCACAAAAGAGCCTTTTATCTTTGGGGTTCCCTACAGTTTTAAAAAGAGAAACAGGTGTGTTTTAATTAATTTTATAATGGGTCAGGCAAAATTGGCCATTTTAAAATCCAGAAAGAACAGTATCTCTGGCGCCGGGCTGACTGATGTTGTGTTGCAGTTCAGGGTTTTGGTGGTCAGCCGGATAAGAGTGGATTTTGAATTTTTTTAACTAAATAATAATCCGGAGGACTTCCAGGAGAGGTGGTGTGTGGGAGACGCCTTGTGTGCTGTGAGTGAGGAGGGGGAGCTCCAGTTTTGTTCTAGTTTTAATTTTATTTTTTATTGTTTTACAGTGTTTTTATTAATTTTGGCTTTAATCTGTTTTTAACAGAAAGAAAACACTGTGTTTTTTTAATTGATTTTTTATGATCCTTTTATATTGGTAAAATCTATTTTTAAGGAGAACATGATGTATTTTAGGATTTTTTAATATTGCTAAATCTTAATTTTGTTATGTTTTACCTTTATTGAGTTTTAATGGATTTTTTTGGAATGTTAAATAAAGGATCTTAAAAGCCTTTCTTTCTTTCTTTCTTTCTTTCTTTCTTTCTTTCTTTCTCTCTCTCTCTTTCTTTCTTTCTTTCTTTCTTTCTCTCTTTCTTTCTTTGTTTGTTTCTTTCTTTCTTTGTTTGTTTCTTTCTCTCTTTCTTTCTCTCTTTCTTTTTTTCTCTCTTTCTCTCTTTCTTTCTTTCTCTCTTTCTTTGTTTGTTTCTTTCTCTCTTTCTTTCTTTCTCTCTTTCTTTCTTTGTTTGTTTCTTTCTCTCTTTCTTTCTTTCTATCTCTTTTGCTCTTTCTTTCTTTCTCTCTTTCTTTCTCTTTCTTTCTTTCTTTCTCTTTCTTTCACTCTCTCTCTCTTTCTTTCTTTCTTTCTCTCTTTCTTTCTTTGTTTGTTTCTTTCTCTCTTTCTTTCTTTCTCTCTTTCTTTCTCTCTTTCTTTTTTCTCTTTCTTTCTCTTTCTTTCTTTCTATCTCTTTCTTTCTTTCTTTCTTTCTTTCTTTTTTTCTCTTTCTTTCTTTCTTTCTTTCTTTCTTTCTCTCTTTCTTTCTTTCTCTCTCTTTTGCTCTTTCTTTCTTTCTTTCTTTCTTTCTTTCTTTCTTTCATTCCTTACCCAGCGCTCTCTTGTTCTCCAGTGCTCCTTCCTGCTCCTCTGAATCTTCCAAAGTGTTGCTGAGATCTGTAAACACAGGCTGTGGTTACATTTTTAATGAGAGCAGTCCTGTGTTGTATCCAGTGCTATGAAAGGAATAACAGCATGGAATGGAGAATGCAAACGGACCGATTAGGAAAACTGGGATTTTTTAAAATGTTATTAAGATTTTTGTATCTGTACTGAAAACATGTAATTATGGTCATACAATTCTGCACTTTTGTTAATAACTGCAACAGTGTAGAATAGTTGAATTAATATTATATAAATAAACCACTTTAAAGTGCCACATATTATATAAGGCAAGGAATTGTAATAAATCAACTTGCAGTAAACAGTTTGCATTTTTAATATCTCTTAAATAAATTATTATATTAAATCTGCTGTATAAAAAGTGGTTTGAATATTAGCACAATAAATGAAAGAGCAGGTCTATATGTTTCAAGGATGTGTATATTTTGTGAAAAAGGTAAATCAAACTGAATGAACATTTTAAAATCTCAGTGTATTTTATACACACCCTGCAATGGTTTATTGAAGAGATGAGCAGGAGGCAAGATCGACTCGAAGGGAAATTTCAAATGCAAACCTTGATTTGTTTCCCCCCCCCCAATATATTTAAATATTTACTGTTGATGACTGTTTCATTTCTAATGTTCTTATAAATGATAAGAAACGACGAGTTGATTTGGCTATTCACGTGGATAAGCCACAGCTGCATTTTACAGTACCAGGGAATCCTTCTGGTCTGAAGCAGCCTCTTAATAAGGGGTCCCCATGGTGGGAGGTGGTTGATGCAACACATGGGAGTTTTCAAGTTCTCTAAATGCTGTTTCTTATTCTAGTGGAGTACAGGCTCATCAAATCAATCCCCAAGACAAGTAGACAAACCTCTGTGTTGAGAATATAGGACTGAGTTCTGGAAGAATGGATCTTACCCAGTTCTCTCTTGCTGGCCTGGTAATCATCATCTCCCAGCTCAAGGAGGCTCCTTGCATCTGCACACAGAGGAAATGGAGGGGGTGGAATCATTCTTTTAAATGGCAATGTACAAATTAAGAACAAAGAAGGATATTCTTATGGTAAGTTGATTATTCAATGATGCAGCATTGAGGAAAAGCCTGCCTTCTCCACTATGTTATCTCATGGAAGACTGTCTGCTATCTCCCTACCCTTCTGTTATTCTGATGAAAGTCAGTCAATGCCATCTCTTCCCCCATTTATTTTAGGTTGAAGGCAATCAATGCAATCCCTCCCTCCCTCCCCATGTTACTCAGGAGAAAGGCAGTCTTACCAGCCCCTGACAGAAGACATGCTGTCAGGACCAAGAGGAGAATGGCTCTTGTAGTCCAGGCTTTCATCTTGACAAGGTGCTGATGCTGCTTTTCCACTCTTCAGCTGCTCTGGTCCCTCCACCCTGCTCTGTTTTATACCCTCTCCCAGGCAAATGCACTCCTTCACCACTAAACCCTCATCAAGGACCCTTTCTTTCTCTACACTGTGATACTGTGTGATGCCCTCCTCTTCCAAATTTCCATACTTCACTTGAAAACTATTTCCTCTATACCCTATGATCCAAATATATTGACACAGTGTCAGTGATCTCCATTGTTCTCTTAACACAGAGCAGGATCAGTGCTGGGATCAGCAGGTGCAGACAGGTGGCCCCTTATACAGTATTAAAGGCAATAGACTAATTAGTTATCAGTCATGCAAAATGAAGCATTCTCTGGAATTTCATATCTACAGTACAGTACTGCAAACACCTGGCTCACAAACATGTTCATTATACCAGGTGTTGTGGTTGAGCTGCTTCTTTCATTAGCAAATCAGTCAGCTGCTGTACGGTGTGGAGTGCATGTTTCTTATTGAAACATTTCACAAATGTATTACCAAGTCTCTTTTTAGAAGGAAAAAAGTAGGATTGAAATACACAGTGGGTGTGAGAGAAAGACCTTGGTGTTGTGATAGACTCATTTCTACCAGCAACAGGGATGCAATCATAAAGGTGAAGACTAATCCCGGGGCTTAAAGGAACGAGCTGTGAAGAGGGTACTGAATTTGTTTAGCTTGAACACAGAACAATTAGGCGGACTTGACTGAAGTCTTTAAAAACTTGAAAGGTGTTGACAAAGTTAACCCAAACTAATACCTCAAGCATAGCACTGACACCAGGGTCAGAGGGCACTGTTGGAAATTAAGTGTGGATAGCCAAAGGACAGAGGGTAGTAGACACCTTCTCATAGAGTGTGGTGAGGGGATGGAATGGGTTACCAAGTCATGTTGTTAGGACTGGGATCCTTTAAGACCCGACTTAACAGGTTTGAGATCAATCAGCTGCTGCACTGATGGGCCAAATGTCCTCCCTGGTTCTGTGTTCTGAATTCTGGATCTCCAGTGTGCTGGCATTGATTGGTAACTCCTCTCCAGAGTCAGTTGTTTTCCTTGTACACTCAACCAACCCTAAATATGCTGAGAGAACAGTTGAGGGAACTAAATCAATTCAGTCTGGAACAAAAAAAAGACTAGAGGAGACTAAAAAGCTTTTAAAAAGTTGGAGTTAACTGTAGTCACTCTTTCAAGCACAGTAGAGAGACCAGGACTAGAGTACACAGTTATAAACTGAGTGGAGACAGACTTAGGACAGAGGTTAGGAGACACATCTTCTCACAGTAAGTTACTTAACCTCCATTTGCTCCGTCCTTCGGATGAGATGTAAAACCGAGGTCCTATTGGAAGTGACTCTGCAGCAGAAATTGTTGGTGTATAGTTCATTCCCTAGTCTGTGTAGTTGCTTTGGATAACAGCATCTGCTAATTGACACATTTATTATTACACCCAGAGTCAAAAAGGGCTCGGGTTGACGTGCTCCTCCAACTAGGCAACATCCCTTGCAGTGGAGTTAACAAACAATCAACAGACAAGGGAACTGAATCTATTTAGCCTGGAACAAAGAAGGATTAGAGAAGACACTTCTCACAGAGTTGGGAGTGTTTGAAATGGGTCAATAGAATGGTGCTGCTGCAGAGTCATTAGGATGTCTTTAAAAGCCAACTCGATGAAAGTCAGGGATCAGTCAGCTACTAGAAAAGTATTGATGCATTAAATTCCCTGATTTTGTTCATAACTTTTCTTATATTATTAAATCAATGCCCTATTGTAAGTGACTCTGCATATAATGCACAGTTCACAGCCTACCTCTGTAAAGCACTGTGAGATGGTGGTCCACTATGAAAGGTGCTATATTAAAATAAAGATATTATTATTATATTATTACAAGCTAAAAAGATTATTATTTATTTATTTCTTAGCAGACACCCTTATCCGTCTTACAACATTTGGAATTCAAAGAGAAAGAATAAATATGGTGTTTAACTTGTAGTGCAATATATGAACATGTGAGCCTCCACACCTTGCATTACACTCAAATGCAGGTGCATAAGCTTCTATATGAAACCAAAGGAGTAACTGCACCTGCACAGAAAACAGCACATACTCAAGTATAAGCGCATGCGTCAATTCCTAGTGAGTATACGGTAATAAAACTAAACCTGATCTCATTGCTAAACATTACTACAGTACTAGCTTCAATAGTTACTTTAAACAAACCTCTCCCAATTCCAATAATATGACATTATTAGTACATAAATAGGTTACTTTTTAATTAACCAACCATTAAGAACACAATGAACAATGTTTGATAGTTTTAATGAGCTCGTTGCTAACAGTTACTAGACTAAACAAGCAGCACTTCAAATGAAGCGTGACCACTGCTCCCACTGAACACCTGATTGTGCATTTCAAAGGAACTTTGATGGATATCACATCACTGATGCATGTGCTGAAATATGGAAATATAAAAAGCAAATGTGTCACCAGTAGTTCAATTGCTTTTTGAGTAATGGCTTCTTTCTTGCCACCCATCCATACAGGCCAGCTTTGTGTAGGGACTGGCTTATTGTTGATGTGTGAATGCTGACCCCCACCTTAGACACATAACTTTGCAGATCTCTCAAGGTCATTGGTGGCTTCAGTGACATCCCGAACCAGTTTCCTGCTTGTCCAGCTGCTCAGTTTGGGAGGGAGACCTGATCTGGGTAGTGTCTGGGTGGTATGATGCATCTTCCACTTCTTAATGATGGCCTTCACTGTGCTGAGAGGGATAATCAGAGACTTTGAAATGTTCTTGTACCCTTCTCTGTGCCTCTCTACCACTTTATCCCTGACTTGTTTCGAAAGCTCCTTGGACTTCATGGTTGCTTTGTTGGTTCACTATGTGAGTTGCAGCTTGAAAGTCTTTATATGCCTGAATGTAATTATCTACAAGTTAAACCACTTTGAGAACATACAGGCTAAAATTATTTCACTAATTTTGTGACCTTTAACTTTATCAATGTGGAGTAGTTTGTGTAGATTCTACATGTAAAGTCTAATTTGAAAGCGTCATGCAGTATGCTCACATGCCAACAAAATGTGAAAACTTTGCAGGGGGGTGAATACTTCTGCAAACCACTGGAATTGCTTGATAAAAATGTCTTGTGCAAAATGCTTTTTCAGGTTCCCATTCGCTCAGTTTATTTTACTTGAGAAAACCCGGCTTTCACACGTCATGTAAATGAAGGGGAAAGGTGGGTGTTGCTATATAAATTAGCCATGTGTAAAGTTATTGTGCTGTTTTTTGCAGATGGCTCATGAAAATGTTGTTTCCGTGCACAGAGAACTGGTACACGAGAGAATCTAAGCTGATGTAATAAAGCTGTGATTTCTAAATACCTTGTGGCTGTTTGTTTAATAGAGTCCCCCAGAGAGAGAGGGGAGTATTCAACACATCAGGAGCAGAAATCACCTTGTTAAGAAGCAATGGTATGCAGCCCATTAAAGTGCTAAAAGCTCTCTGGTGCACCCTGCTGGAAACAGTATTGATTTTCCACTTCAAGCTGCCCGCATGATAACTATGGTATACTGTGCTGCGTCTTGAGGTACCGCAGATTCACCATGGTATCAGGGAAGATTCCACACAACACACTGCAAGAGGCTGAGCAATGCAGGAGGAAAAAAAGAGAAACTTGCACTCATAATAACAATCTATTTAATATATTACTAATGTGATGTAACACAATCAGAATGCTCAACAACATGATGAACACAGATTTTGGTGAGTTTTTGATCTGAACAGATTGTGATTAGGGGTGACCCTATTTATCAAGCAAGTTTATTCTTTTGTTTTCAGTTAATATTTCTGTATTTAGTCGAATGCACTCCTGTTGTTTAGGTGTCCCCAAGTGTCTGCATTTCTGAGAATGTTCTCAAGTCCTGTAAGAGCCTGCAACTGACTTAACTTCTTCACACTAAGTGCAGGGATAGGATTACACATATGTGTGAATGTTATAGTGTCTTGTGCGGTTTCCTAACTGACTGAATCTCTTCCCACAAACAGCACAGTGATAACGTTTCTCTCCTGTGTGAATGCGCTGGTGCCTTTTAAGCAGTGATATATGATTGAAACTCTTCCCACAATCAGCCCAGGAACACGGAGTCCCTCCTGTGGGATTTCCCTTGTGAGTTTTAGGAACATCTAATTGACAGGAACTCTTCCCACCTTTAATAGAATGAGGCAAGGTCTTCAAGTTGCCCTGGGTTTCAGAATTGTTAAAACATACAGAATGTGCCGTCGCTGTACTCTCCACAGTAAGTGGGTGTCTGTCTTGTAAGGAAGGGATTGTAACTGAGTGAGTTCTCGATGTCTTCACATTTTCTTCTTGGGGTGTCGTTTCTCTGTGCTTCTTGCACTGTGGTTTGCCTCTAGAAGCGTTTTTGCACTGGGGTGATAGAGTGGAGTCGTGTTCTCCTTCATCTACTTTAGAAGCTAAAGAAAGAAAGAGAAGAGAGACAAAGGTTATTGTACAGAATTCTTCCACATGCACTGTTCTGAACACAAGTGAATGAGCAGTTCAGTGATTGGTTGCTTGAGATTCATTCACCAGTTAGTGTCCCGCAAGTTTCAGTCACAGCAAAAATGATGTCAACATGTCAGCCAAGTGGAAAATGAAAAAACATGCTTTTTTTAATGTTTAAAATGGAATATTTTAAATCGAGCCAACAGAGCATCATGAAAAATCCTATTTAGTACCTGCATTTTGATAGTACTGCAATGTATCTAATATTTAATTTGTTTTTTGATAATTAATAATTAATATAGAAATTATCTGTTGAGCTGGTCTGCTGTACAGAACACCTCCACACACATACTTACTGTACTGTGACAATAATAACACAGCAATGCTTACTGTGAGACACACAAAAGTGAAATGTGGCATTGCGAGCAAACATTACAATCCTCGGGATAGTTGCAGTGAGATGAGCGTTTAAAAATGATATTGTATTTGCATAAAGTGTAAGAAATAAAATAAGACTCATGTTGGTGATCCTGCTGCATACATTCTCCACAGAAATTCTCTACTGAAATGTTTCTTCTGGTGACGCTGAGGAACCCAACTGGATTTGGCATCACCCAGTGATGGGACATGTGATCCCTGCAGCTCTGTAAAGCTGTGGGAGAAGAACTGCAAACAGCCTACCAGGAATGAGGAAAGGCAAAGATCTAACACAGGGGTGTCCATCCAGACACAGGAGTATCACTTTATATAACTGAACCTGTTCAATGTGGAGTGGAATGGCCTCCAGGAGCGTGATTGGACACCGCTGATCTCACAGCATTCTAAAGAGGCGTGGCAGTGGCTGCACATCTAGCAGGTGCCTCAGAAGCAAGCACAGTGATGTCCTTGTTGACATAGTGGTTGGGCAGCTCCCCTTGGTTAAAATATGAATCTCAAGCACACTGCTGGTGTTCAGTACCAGTTTCTGCAGGATGAATAGGCAGCTCAATGCTGCTTGTTTTGTAGGATTACCTCTAAATCCCAGTTCACATTCAGATGGAGAGTCATCACACAGGTTGGATCCCAGCTTGTTGTTCTCCTCAAGTGTACAGACATGATTTTCATGAGGAAGTTCCTCTGCGATGGGGACACATTCCTGCTCTATGAATTCCTCTTTAATAGGAACACATTCCTGTTGAGGGACCTCTTCATCTTTAACACATGCCAGCTCTGTAACCTGCATTAGACTTGCACAGCACTCCTGCTTCTATCTTTGGCCCTTCCTGTGCTTCAGATTCAGGGATAGCGTGGCTCTCTTTGGGATCTGTGGGAAACAAAACTGTATACAATTAGATCTCTTACTTACCAGCTAGGTTTGTTAGTTGCTTTGATCAGGGATTTAAAGTTACTGTTCCTCAGTTATTTCGTATAGGGTTGAGCCGGTATAATAGTTTGGTGGTTTAGGTACATGATGGCATTGATACCATTCCTGTTATTCTACATTGCAATTATCGGTTAACGCTGTGTTTGTGTTCCTATGAACAAAGTGAAGGAAAAGGCATTTTCATATGAACATCTTTTTACTCTACGTCCTGTACAAGACTCAGTGCTGCTGGTCTTTCTCACCTCCTGTAGCCTCACACTGGAGCATTGCATCCACTTCTACCTCCCTGTCAATCACCATCATGACCGCCATTCTGCCTTTGCATTGTTCTAATGCAAACATCCATTTCTCTACTGCAAACATGCTTAGAAACCAAGCCAGGAGACTTGCAGTCTTAGCAAAGTGTCTGAGGAATGTCTTTTTGTTACCTGATCCTGTATTATGAGAACGGTTTTGAAGGAAACGGTCAACGCAGAATAGAAGTTTCAATGTGTCAAATACAATGAGCAGACAAGCGACTGCAGCAGGATAACCTGCTTATTCTCAAAGCAGTTTCATTTAAACACGTGATTTACACAACTCAAACTTTTTAAAGTGCAGCAATATGTTTTCTGTTCAAACTCCACCTGTGTAATAATCATTAGCAACAACACTGGAAGCTTACTTGTGCAATGTCACGTGACCTGTAGATATAAATCCAATAACATACCTTGTAGTATTAAAATACATTTGTAATGGTGTATCTCTCCCTATTGTATGTATCCTGTGCAAACTCATCTCTGCTCTTAAATAATAACCTGGATTAGTAAATGTTTATAAGCAATATGAGCGACCGTTTCCTAATTCTGTTTACCATCAGCTGAACAAAGTACTTTATTTAGAGACTCAATCTAGATACTCAATAAAATGATACAATTCAGTTGACACCTTACTGTGTTGTATTTACTTCCTCCAACTTCAACCCTTAATTGAACTTGTGGAACCACTCGGGTCCAAAATCTTACACCGGGTTGGTGCAGGCAGGGTGCTGCTGCCGCCCCTTTATTCACACAGTGAGGTCTGGAAAGATCGTGTAAATGTGTGTGTGTGGAACAAGAAGGAAACAGGACTAAAGCAAAAGAACGAGCAGCGAATGAGCCGCGACTGTACCAAAGACAAACTCAACAGCACTGGAGCGGAATACAATGAAACCATTTATCTAAAAATAGATTCGCAGTCAAACAGTTCAATCAAACACTGAAACCCCATGTGCTGCTGCCTGTATGTTGATATTAAATCACAAATCATTATTCTAACCCTCTGCAGTATGGTCTGTGACTGTCTCAGTGGGACTCTATACAAGACATCACTTTACCAGAAGGATGCCATTGAAGCCTCCTAAATTAGACTGGTTAAGATTTACCAATCTAGTACTTTCTAGAATACCTATTTAAATATATAAAATAATACAATGCCTCGATTTGACTCTTTATAACCAATATCAGGACAGAGCTGCGCTTATTATAATCAAACACTTTAAAACGTGTCTTAAGAGAAATTCTAACCACGATCTTTCCAATAGAAGGTGGTTTAAGGTGTTTGATTGACCAAGCAATACCACACAATAAAATCAATCTTACCTTGAAATATTAAAGGTTGTTTAGTGTCTGCATCTGTAGCGTTTATACACCCTCGCACTGCTTTCAGCTCGTTCTCTGATATTTCCAATCTCAGCTTCAGACTTTCATTCTCTTTCTCCTTTTTGTTCCATTTCCACTCTGAATTCAGTGAATTTGTTGCCGACAGCTTTAGTAATCGCGCACAAGACGGTGTGTAGAGCCGCTTTCACTGCGTGCTCGATGGTAGAGGCGAGCTCGTCTTGAAAGAGCGACACGGACACACTGACGCGTCCATCTTCACTGGTTTGAGTTTCACACTGGTCTAGCGGAATCCTCTTTTCATTCAGAAACACCGCCTGCGGTTTTTATTTAGTAATATTTATTTTGTACTGTAGCCTTCCCATTCAAATATATTCATCACTTCTTCTGGTGTGATAAAGAAAGAACACAAACAACAGGCTTTGCAAGGAGTAACTTTACTTTGGTCTTTCAGAATCGCGCAGAGCTCTGCTGGAGCTTCAACGCGTTTGTTTCTCAGTAAATCATCTCATTGAAAAGCTCGACTTGTCTGTAGCTGCGACTGACGCGCTCCGCTCTGTGTGTGAAATTCAACACAGAAAAGGGATGCTTTCCTTTTGACGGAACTCCGTGCAGGTGATAAACAAACACAAAACTCACAAATTATTAGAAAACATTTCATCCCAGCCTAAATACTTTAAACAGCAGGAGACAGCGTGTTGTAAAATCATCACTGACTGCAACCACCTCTCCACACATGAACAAAACAAAACTCTCTATTTCCTGTACTGAAATGAAAGCGTCACTAGCAGAAGGCGGGTCTGGTTGGAACCATCGCGTATTATTGGCTGTAGAAGCACTCTATCCCCAGCATGTGAGACTGATTGGCTGTAGAAACACTCTATCCCCAGCATGTGAGCCTGATTGGCTGGCCTCCCTGTCGGAGGCGGTTATGAAACTGGATGCCAGAGTTCGCCATGTTGGCTCTTTCAGCGCTGTGTTCAATGCGATGCATTCAGGCGCGTTAAGTAAGTGAGCCGCTCAGAAAGCACACGGAGCTGAATTTAAATGACTTAACGCTCTGCTACAGGAGAGCGCTGAGCCACTTTTAAAAATGGAGAATAATAATGATTTGCTTGTTAGTGTTTGTGAGGTGATGGTTGATGAAATGGCCCCGTGTGAAGTTACTGTCCCCTGCTGGACCTCGCTGAGTTCGGCGCTCTGTTTGGACTGAACCCCATATCTGGCTGTGTTTAATACCGACAATACCGACGTTAATAATGAACATTATGAATAATATTAATACTACAAGCCTAATAATAATACATTAATAAATATAAAACAGCTCTACATTTTAAAAGAAAAATGAAATTAAATGATACAAATTCGAAAACAACCATTTTTACATTATTGTCTACATGCATCATCTCAAATAATTACAATGTCATTTATCAGACCCTTCGGCGTTGTCTTTTGAAGAATTAGATCGAACGCAGGCTAACAGTCAATCAATCAATTATTAATATATATTTTCTATAGCACCTGATATGCGCTTCACAAAATCTACTTAAAAACAAGAAAATATCTAATTGTAAGCCTGGTCGAACAAAATTAGTCTTCTGTGTAATTTTAAACAAAGAGCGCTTTCCACGATTTAAGATGCTTTAGAGACTGAATATTGGAATTGGCCGCCGAAACTGGGGAATAAAACTGCCTGTGATCAAAGTGGGCAGAAAAGTTGCATACTTTGCATACCTTTTTTGGGAGAAAAGAAAACGGATCATCTCTGATTTGCGACGTTTCCATGGTTTGGCCCGGCCACTGCCGTGAGACTGGTTAAAACGATGTTCAGTTTATTTCTGTTGCTTGGTAATTCAATCATGAGGCAGCTGTAGCAGAGTGGCGCAGCGGAAGCGTGCTGGGCCCATAACCCAGAGGTCGATGGATCGAAACCATCCTCTGCTAGCTTGTTTTTCTTCTGTTAGCAAAGTAGTTTTTCTAAAATATTAACTGAAGGCAATTAATTAATATTACATTTCGCAATCAAGGATCATATAATGCGCAAGGATACTTGTCCATCATAAGAGCTGAAATAAATTATAGCGCTTTGAGATTATATATGTTACTAGCGGATTGTTTAGAAATGTACTTAAATGATAGCCTTTAGGTGTAATTCGGGGGATGCCGTAGAGGGCTCTCTCCCGCTTGGCGCTGCTTTTTTCTTATCCTAAATCCTTTTCTTTAGTCTGTCTTTCCTTCCCTCCGTGGCGTCCTGCCCGGTAATGTCCGCGATCTCTTCCGGGTGGAAGCTGATCCCAGTTCAGCCTCATTTAGTATTTCCAGCCAATCACACAATGCAGCGCTCAACTCGTCATTTTTTAGGGCAGGGCCAGCGCTGCTCCACGTATGTTATTGGCTACCCCTCCTGTCTATCTCTCTCTATTTTTCCACTTTAACCCAGCACGATTTCCGCTTCCTTGTTTGTTTTTTGTTGTTCGCTCCTTTCACTGCAGGTCATTTCTCTGCTCAGCGCTGGTAGACAGTATCAGCTATTTTCCTACCTGCTCAGGTGATTCTTTTCATCATTCAGCTTTTGTATTTTTCTGCAGGAGCTCCATCGTTAGTCTTTTCTGCTCCCTCCAGTCTCCAGCGCAGCTACAGCGCCGTTCAAAGCGCAGCGTCATTCTCAGCTTGCTCTGCGTTTTCATCAGAAAGACTGTTCCGACGTCACCGCTGCACTGCAACTCTTTCACACCGGCGCCGCCTCATCGAGTGACTACTGGGAGTGGTAAGTTGCCATGGCGACCAGGCAGCTTTAACAGGCAATGCGAGCCTGTGCCTCACTACTGCAATCTTCTGGCTCCTGCTGCTGCGCTTTTGCAACATGAGAGCTTCAACTCGCCGAATTATGACATCTAAATACTGCAGGCTCCTCTTCTAGACCTACGTTAACTTACTTATATCATCACTAACTGTTCTAAAGCAAACGTTTTATCCATAGACAATGATTTTAATCGCAATAACCAAATATATGCTACCCTGCTTCACTGAAGCCAATAGTTTCAATTCCAATCGCAACCTCGAGATGGCAGCATAACACCACAAACTACATAATTTAAACTGATTTGCTATCGCTGCGAATCTCGCACACTCCAAACTTTCTAGCAATTCCTGCAGTTCGTTGTCTTTCCGAGGGATTCTCAGTCCTGTCCTGCCTCAACCTCTTTTGCTTCATATATTAACTTGATTATTTCAAATCAAAACCCCTCCCTTCGAGGATCTGGTCATGAAGTCATGCTTATCTGCTTTCTGAGATGTTAAGAATCCACTGTCACATTAATTTTCCAGCTTCCTTGCATCAGGCCATTCCTGCAACCTTCTTGCTCCCGGATTTGCACTTCCTCATTTGCCCCCAACTTCATCAAGGCACTTAATACAACTTTCAAAGTCCATTTCATTCAATTTGAGCTTCCAGGCACATACGGAAACTATGTCCTACGATTATCAACATTTCAGTCAAGAGTCCTCCAACACCGCAATAGACAATACACTCTTAGACTGCTCCTGATCATATCAATAGGTTTTGCAGCAGCCTCCGAGCAACGCATTCTCATCCTCTCAGGTTCTGCAGAGGCCTCAGATCTACGCATTCTTCATCTCTGCCCAAAGGCAGACCCATCTCCGACATCATCTTAAACGCCTTAACTCTCAAATACCAATTTCCACTGCATTCAGCAGCTCTCTGCTCTCTACAGCAGGCCACTGCACACTACTGACAGCATTCCATCGTATCTCTGTTTCCGTCTGTCCTAAACGGAGGCGGTTCTCTGTTTTTGTCTCTCCTAAACGGACCCGAGACACATTTCCTAAGCTCTCCACGCTGCCCAGCTGACAGTTTAGCTGCCTGAGGATGCCGCACTGAGTTGCGAAGGATCTGTCCTTTTGACCTGTTGGTCCCCTTCCTGTCTCTTGTTCCACTAAATGCCCAGCAGCCAGAGGATGCTGCTTGACCCATCGGGAGCGAGTGTCAGATTGTTGTATGTTATGTGTTTAAACTTTGCTCTTTCTCTCTCACTTTTACGTCACCCCTCTCAAGCCCTCGTAGGCAACCAGTGAAATGTGAGGTGATGTGAATAGAGACAAATACATTGCATCATTCTGTGTATATATATATATATATATATATATATATATATATATATATATAATTTCAAGTAACTGTAGGTTTATCATCATAATGAAAACACATTACACATGACCACAGTTCTGTAACAAAATGACAATAACAAAGACGTTCCCATACCGGGAGTCGAACCCGGGCCACCTGGGTGAAAACCAGGAATCCTAACCGCTAGACCATATGGGAAGCTGATTAATAAACTCCTGGACATGCAACAGTAGCTAGTATACAGTACAATGATGGTAAAAACACTAATTCATTACAAACGTTTCAAATTAAAGCAAACTTCAAGCCATTTATATTTATTCTCAATTAACACAAACTCTTCAATTGCTAAAAAATATAAAAAATCTCACTTTGTGCTTCTCGGAAGGCATACGATGGAGGGCGCACTGCAGTTTTTCAGTCTGCGGGAATATTACAAATGAGCAGACTGCTTTAAAATACACATGTAGGGCGGGCGACTCTGTTACAAAGAAATGTCACACTGTATGTATCTCCATAATGCGTTGGGACTAAATACGCAGATATATTAAAACTATTTGGAGAATGCGGGCATCGAGCCCGCTTCTTCTCGCATGCTAAGCGAGCGCTCTACCATTTGAGCTAATTCCCCTCGCATTATGCCAGTGATTCTCATAGGCTACATCGCAGCTTGATATGAGCAATTCAGATTGTCAGATTTTTGGCAATGTAGTCTGCCATTTGCAAATTCAAAAAATAAATGGATTAACTAAATAGCAAATATTTCGACTTGAGGTATGTTTTCAATTTCTTCAAAAAGTAGTCTTAGCTCGTTGATTCAGTCGCTTTAAAATCCACTTCTGTGTCCCGATGCAGCAGCACTGTGTGCTGTGGCTCGAGCTTGTTTGACGAGTCAGAAATTAAAATGGTATTGAGTGCTGACAAGTGTTTGGTATCAGCTGTTGATTTCCTTGAAAATATTTTATAATAAAATGAACACATTTATTCATTTTAAAAATAAGTAAAAGTCAACTGCAAGAGTGGGATTTGAACCCACGCCTCCATTTGGAAACCAACACAAATTCTTTACAATCCTTGCTTGTGCTAGAATGCTGCAGCAAGTTAGTTTTTGTAGTTTGACAGGTTGGTATCTGTGGCGCAATCGGTTAGCGCGTTCGGCTGTTAACCGAAAGGTTGGTGGTTCAAGCCCACCCAGCGACGATGCTTTTTGCATTTCTTAATCACATTAGAAAATGGCACTCTGATACGTTGTTATTTCTTCCAATTACACTGAAGAAAAAAATGTGCTCTGTTTTTTAGTTCAAAATAATACAAAACAAAAAAAAAATTCTTGCTGTTTGCCGAAACCTGGGATCAAACCAGGGACCTTTAGATTTTCAGTCTAACGATATTTCGGCTTGACAAGACTCCATTTTCGAGATAACATTCTTTTTTAGAACAGCTTTAATATATTATTATTATTATTATTTATTTCTTAGCAGACGCCCTTATCCAGGGCGACTTACAATATAATTAAGTACATTTCTAAACAATCCGCTAGTAACATATATAATCTCAAAGCGCTATAATTTATTTATGGAGATAGAAGATCCTTTTTGATTCACATTGTAATAGTATTTGATCGAGATCACCACCACCGCGATCTTGAAATGATTTTTTGTATGACACAGAATTTCAGATCTGAAACGGAATGCCTGGCATCTACAGGCATCTACAGGCATCTACAAAAACTCTGTCTTTCCAAAGAATTGTGTGTTCTGGTCTCCGAGTGGAGATGTGGGTTCAAATCCCACTTCTGACAGTTCAATTTGACTTATTTATAAAAGGAATAAATGTGTTCATTTTACTATAAACGATTGTTTCAAGGAAATCAACAGCTGATACCACACTCTTCTCAGCACTCAATACCATTTTAATTTCCATTTTAAATCCGACTAAAATAGTGTTCCTAACACAGATTGCATTTTGTTGTAAACAGACTACTTGTTAACGTCACTGAAAAATATTTTGTTTCTAAACATGTGTTATTTAACTTGATTGTTTTAATATTCCAAATAACACATTACTTTGAAAAACATCTCCGTCTACCACTGGATCGTGGTCTCAGGCTGGGATGCGGACCATTGAGAACAGTATAAACGATCTATTACTAGACGTAGCTTACTGGAGAAATGCCCTCGTTTAACATGCTAGGATGATCAACTTCGGCATTCTCCAACTGCTGTTTACATTTTCTAACACGTTATGAGGACGAATACAAAGTTTGACACTTTCCTTGTAAGTGGGGGTAAGCACAAGTTATTTTCAGATGTAATGTCTTTATTTAAGCTCAATCTAGTCCTGCGTAGTGCAAATCACATTACTGTTTAAAGTGTTCTTAAATTGTTTTAAAATTAGCAGTGATCCATTTGAAATTTGCTTCATGATTTAAACAACTGAACTTATTGTCAGCTCGGTGCTGAGAAGAAAACACTCCCACTCCTCCTGGTGGATACCGAGACCAATCCCTTCAAAACATTTTCACTCTAGAAATGATCCTTGCAAATATAGTCTTATCTTTTATTGGCAGACCGTCGCCCCCACCTGGCAAGCTCTTCTTCATATGATACAATGACTGGGCAACAACGAGGTGTTCCATTAACAATACAAACTAACTTGAGACAGCCAAGCCGTTAAAGCATACCTTAAGTTTGTCATGTGATACAAAAGCAAGTTTTGGCATTTTTGCATTGCCTGCCTCGTCAAAGAAGCTCGAGCCACAGCACACAGCGCTGCTGCATCGGGACACAGAGTTGGATTATAAAGCGACTGAATCAACGAGCTGAGACTACTTTTTGAAGAAATTGAAAACATGCCTCTCGTCGAAATATTTGCTATTTAATTAAAAAAATGTTTTGAATTTGCAAATGGCAGACTACATTGCCTTGCCCCCCCCACAAAAAAAAGACAATCTGAATTGCTCATATCAAGCTGCGATGTAGCCTATGAGAATCGCTAACACAATTCGAGGGGAATTAGCTCAAATGGTAGAGCGCTCGCTTAGCATGCGAAAAGTAGCGGGATCGATGCTCGCATTCTCCAAATAGTTTTAATATATCTGCGTATTTAGTCCCAACGCATTATGGAGATAAATACAAAGTGTGACAATTCTTTGTAACAGAGACGCCCGTCCTACATGTGTATTTTAAAGCACATTCTCCTAATTTGTACTATTCCCAAGACTGAAAAACTGAAGTGCGCCGTCCTTAGTATGTCTTCCGAGAAACACAAAGGGAGATTATTTATTTATTTATTTATTTATTTATTAGCAATTAAAGAGTTTGTGTTAATTGAGAATAAAAATAAATGGCTTGAAGTTTGCTTTCATTTGTAACGTGTTTATAATGAAATATCGGTTCTTGTGTTTTTACCAATCATTGTACTGTATACTAGCTACTGTTGCATGTCCATGATTTTGCCCCTCATCTTCCCATATGGTCTAGCGGTTAGGATTCCTGGTTTTCACTCAGGCGGCCCGGGATCGACTCCCGGTATGGGAACGTTCTTGTTATTGTCATTTTGTTACAGAACTGTGGTCATGTGTAATGTGTCTTCAATATGATAATAAAGCTACAGTTACTCGAAATATATATATATATATATATATATATATATATATATATATATATATATATATATATATATGTATATGTACAGAATGATGCAAATGTAACTGACTCTATTCACATTCCCATCGCGTGGAACCATCGCAGTTTGTTTTTAAATTATATTAATCCCTGGTCAAGACAAAGTCTCTCTGGGGTGGGACGATCATTAGAATGCGGATGTAAGGTCTCCGGTCCCATCATAGAAGCAATATAGTTTATTCACAAATAAATACCTACACATTTATTTATGTTTCTTTTTTTGGGTAAATTAACACATTATTGCATTCTGTCACGTCACGCTGTGCACTCTAGGATTGCATAACAAGCATGCACTACGTCAGGACTTCGTGGCGCAACGGTAGCGCGTCTGAATCCAGATCAGAAGGTTGCGTGTTCAAATCACGTCAAGGTCAAAGCCGTCTTTATTTCTATTCCACTATATTTCATTTTTTAACGTGCCTGGATTTGAATGTCTCCGGACATTTATTTATACAATTTATTGATTATATAGCGACAAACAAATTTCAATCAAGTTCCAGTCTCTCTGCCATTATTTTGCGCTGCTGTGTTTTTTCAGGTAAAAATGGCGTGACCAGAGCGGTATGGGCAATCCCGTTAGGTAGCTTGCATGTCAATCTCTCCTTCTTTTCTATTTATACACCCAGCACTGCTTCTGCTTTTCGTCTGTGTTTGTTTTTGGTCTGTGTTTGTTTTTTTGTTGTTCGCTCCTTTCACTACAGGTCATTTCTCTGCTCAGCGCTGGTAGACAGTATCAGCTATTTTCCTACCTGCTCAGGTGATTCTTTTCATCATTCAGCTTTTGTATTTTTCAGCAAGAGCTCCATCGTTAGTCTTTTCTGCTCCCTCCAGTCTCCAGCGCAGCTACAGCGCCGTTCAAAGCGCAGCGTCATTCTCAGCTTGCTCTGCGTTTTCATCAGAAAGACTGTTCCGACGTCACCGCTGCACTGCAACTCTTTCACAAAGGCGCCTCACAGACCATGGTTACCATGGCAACGCCTCATCGAGTGACTACTGGGAGTGGTAAGTTGCCATGGCGACCAGGCAGCTTTAACAGGCAATGCGAGCCTGTGCCTCACTACTGCAATCTTCTGGCTCCTGCTGCTGCGCTTTTGCAACATGAGAGCTTCAACTCGCCGAATTATGACATCTAAATACTGCAGGCTCCTCTTCTAGACCTATGTTAACTTACTTATATCACCACTAACTTCTAAAGCAAACGTTTTATCCATAGACAAGGATTTTAATCGCAATAACCAAATATATGCTACCCTGCTTCACTGAAGCCAATAGTTTCAATTCCAATCGCAACCTCGAGATGGCAGCATAACACCACAAACTACATAATTTAAACTGATTTGCTATCGCTGCGAATCTCGCACACTCCAAACTTTCTATCAATTCCTGCAGTTCGTTGTCTTTCCGAGGGATTCTCAGTCCCGTCCTGCCTCAACCTCTTTTGCTTCATATATTAACTTGATTATTTCAAATCAAAACCCCTCCCTTCGAGGGTCTGGTCATGAAGCCATGCTTATCAGCTTTCTGAGATGTTAAGAATCCACTGTCACATAAATTTTCCAGCTTCCTTGCATCAGGCCATTCCTGCAACCTTCTTGCTCCCGGATTTGCACTTCGTCATTTGCCCCCAACTTCATCAAGGCACTTAATACAACTTTCAAAGTCCATTTCATTCAATTTGAGATTCCAGGCACATACGGAAACTATGTCCTACGATTATCAACATTTCAGTCAAGAGTCCTCCAACACCGCAATAGACAATACACTCTTAGACTGCTCCTGATCAAATCAATAGGTTTTGCAGCAGCCTCCGAGCAACGCATGCTCATCCTCTCAGGTTCTGCAGAGGCCTCAGATCTACGCATTCTTCATCTCTGCCCAAAGGCAGACCCATCTCCGACATCATCTTAAACACCTTAACTCTCAAATACCACTGCACACTACTGACAGCATTCCATCGTTTCTCTGTTTCCGTCTGTCCTAAACGGAGGGGGTTCTCTGTTTTTGTCTCTCCTAAACGGACCCGAGACACATTTCCTATGCTCTCCACGCTGCCCAGCTGACAGCTTAGCTGCCTGAGGATGCCGCACTGAGTTGCGAAGGATCTGTCCTTTTGTCCTGTTGGTCCCCTTCCTGTCTCTTGTTCCACTAAATGCCCAGCAGCCAGAGGATGCTGCCTGACCCGTAGGGAGCGAGTGTCAGATTGTTGTATGTTATGTGTTTAAACTTTGCTCTTTCTCTCTCACTTTTACATCACCCCTCTCAAGCCGTCGTAGGCAACCAGTGAAATGTGAGGTGATGTGAATAGAGGCAAATACATTGCATCATTCTGTGTATATATATATATATATATATATATATATATATATATATAATTTCAAGTAACTGTAGGTTTATCATCATAATGAAAACACATTACACATGACCACAGTTCTGTAACAAAATGACAATAACAAAGACGTTCCCATACCAGGAGTCGAACCCGGGCCACCTGGGTGAAAACCAGGAATCCTAACCGCTAGACCATATGGGAAGCTGATTAACAAACTCCTGGACATGCAACAGTAGCTAGTATACAGTACAATGAGTAAAAAAACCACTAATTCATTACAAACACGTTACAAATTAAAGCAAACTTCAAGCCATTTATATTTATTCTCAATTAACACAAACTCTTCAATTGCTAAAAAATATAAAAAATCTCCCTTTGTGCTTCTCGGAAGGCATACGATGGACGGCGCACTGCAGTTTTTCAGTCTGCGGGAATATTACAAATTAGCAGACTGCTTTAAAATACACATGTAGGGCGGGCGACTCTGTTACAAAGAATTGTCACACTGTATGTATCTCCATAATGCGTTGGGACTAAATACGCAGATATATTAAAACTATTTGGAGAATGCGGGCATCGATCCCGCTACTTCTCGCATGCGAAGCGAGCGCGCTACCATTTGAGCTAATTCCCCTCGAATTATGCCTGTGATTCTCATAGGCTACATCGCAGCTTGATATGAGCAATTCAGATTGTCAGATTTTTGGCAATGTAGTCTGCCATTTGCAAATTCAAAAAATAAATGGATTAACTAAATAGCAAATATTTCGACTAGAGGTGTTTTCAATTTCTTCAAAAAGTAGTCTTAGCTCGTTGATCAAGTCGCTTTAAAATCCACTTTTGTCCCGATGCAGCAGCGCTGTGTGCTGTGGCTCGAGCTTGTTTGACAAGGCAGAAATTGAAATGGTATTGAGTGCTGACAAGAGTTTGGTATCAGCTGTTGATTTCCTTGAAAATCTTTTATAATAAAATGAACACATTTATTCATTTTAAAAATAAGTAAAAGTCAACTGTCAGAGTGGGATTTGAACCCACGCCTCCATTTGGAAACCAACACAAATACTTTACAGTCCTTGCTTGTGCTATAGTGCTGCAGCAAGTTAGTTTTTGTAGTTTGACAGGTTGGTCTCTGTGGCGCAATCGGTTAGCGCGTTCAGCTGTTAACCGAAAGGTTGGTTGTTCAAGCCCACCCAGGGACGATGCTTTTTGCATTTCTTAATCACATTAGAAAATGGCACTCTGATACATTGTTATTTCTTCCAATTACACTGAAGAAAAAAATGTGCTCTGTTTTTTAGTTCAAAATAATACAAAACAAAAAAATTCTTGCTGTTTGCCGAAACCTGGGATCAAACCAGGGACCTTTAGATTTTCAGTCTAACGCTATTTCGGTTTGACAAGACTCCATTTTCGAGATAACATTCTTTTTTAGAACAGCTTTAATATAATTAAGTACATTTCTAAACAATCCGCTAGTAACATATATAATCTCAAAGCGCTATAATTTATTTATGGAGATAGAAGATCCTTTTTGATTCACATTGTAATAGTTTTTGATCGAGATCACCACCACCGCGATCTTGAAATGATTTTTTGTATGACACAGAATTTCAGATCTGAACCGGAATGCCTGGCATCTACAGGCATCTACATGAACTCTGTCTTTCCAAAGAATTGTGTGTTCTGGTCTCCGAGTGGAGATGTGGGTTCAAATCCGACTTCTGACAGTTCAAATTGACTTATTTATAAAAGGAATAAATGTGTTCATTTTACTATAAACGATTGTTTCAAGGAAATCAACAGCTGATACCACACTCTTCTCAGCACTCAATACCATTTTAATTTCCATTTTAAATCCGACTAAAATAGTGTTCCTAACACAGATTGCATTTTGTTGTAAACAGACTACTTGTTAACGTCACTGAAAAATATTTTGTGTCTAAACATGTGTTATTTAACTTGATTGTTTTAATATTCCAAATAACACATTACTTTGAAAAACATCTCCGTCTACCACTGGATCGTGGTCTCAGGCTGGGATGCGGACCATTGAGAACAGTATAAACGATCTATTAGTGGAAGTAGCTTACATGAGAAATGCCCTCGTTTAACATGCTAGGATGATCGACTTCGGCATTCTCCAACTGCTGTTTACATTTTCTAACACGTTATGAGGACGAATACAAAGTTTGACACTTTCCTTGTAAGTGGGGGTAAGCACAAGTTATTTTCAGATGTAATGTCTTTATTTAAGCTCAATCTAGTCCTGCGTAGTGCAAATCACATTACTGTTTAAAGTGTTCTTAAATTGTTTTAACATTAGCAGTGATCCATTTGAAATTTGCTTCATGATTTAAACAACTGAACTTATTGTCAGCTCGGTGCTGAGAAGAAAACACTCCCACTCCTCCTGGTGGATACCGAGACCAATCCCTTCAAAACATTGTCACTCTAGAAATGATCCTTGCAAATATAGTCTTATCTTTTATTGGCAGACCGTCGCCCCCACCTGGCAAGCTCTTCTTCATATGATACAATGACTGGGCAACAACAAGGTGTTCCATTAACAATACAAACTAACTTGAGACAGCCAAGCCGTTAAAGCATACCTTAAGTTTGTCATGTGATACAAAAGCAAGTTTTGGCATTTTTGCATTGCCTGCCTCGTCAAAGAAGCTCGAGCCACAGCACACAGCGCTGCTGCATCGGGACACAGAGGTGGATTTTAAAGCGACTGAATCAACGAGCTGAGACTACTTTTTGAAGAAATTGAAAACATGCCTCTCGTCGAAATATTTGCTATTTAATTAAAAAAAATGTTTTGATTTTGCAAATGGCAGACATTAGGACAATCTGAATTGCTCATATCAAGCTGCGATGTAGCCTATGAGAATCGCTGACACAATATGAGGGGAATTAGCTCAAATGGTAGAGCGCTTGCTTAGCATGCGAGAAGTAGCGGGATCGATGCCCGCATTCTTCAAAGAGTTTTAACGTATCTGCGTATTTAGTCCCAACGCATTATGGAGATAAATACAAAGTGTGACAATTCTTTGTAACAGAGACACCCACCCTACATGTGTATTTTAAAGCACAGTCTCCTAATTTGTAATATTCCCCAGACTGAAAAACTGCAGTGCGCCGTCCATCGTATGTCTTCCGAGAAGCACAAAGGGAGATTATTTATTTATTTATTTATTTATTTATTTATTTATTAGCAATTAAAGAGTTTGTGTTAATTGAGAATAAAAATAAATGGCTTGAAGTTTGCTTTCATTTGTAACGTGTTAATAATGAAATATCGGTTCTTGTGTTTTTACCAATCATTGTACTGTATACTAGCTACTGTTGCATGTCCATGATTTTGTTCCTCAGCTTCCCATATGGTCTAGCGGTTAGGATTCCTGGTTTTCACTCAGGCGGCCCGGGTTCGACTCCCGGTATGTGAACGTTCTTGTTATTGTCATTTTGTTACAGAACTGTGGTCATGTGTAATGTGTCTTAAATATGATAATAAAGCTACAGTTACTCGAAATATATATTATATATATACAGAATGATGCAAATGTATTTGACTCTATTCACATTCGCATCGCGTGGAACCATCGCAGTTTGTTTTTAAATTATATTAATCCCTGGTCAAGTCAAAGTCTCTCTGGGGTGGGACGATCATTAGAATGTCGATGTAAGGTCTCCGGTCCCATCATAGAAGCAAGATAGTTTATTCACAAATAAATACCTACACATTTATTTATGTTTCTTTTTTTGGTAAATTAACACATTATTGCATTCTGTCACGTCACGCTGTGCACTCTAGGATTGCATAACAAGCATGCACTACGCCAGGACTTCGTGGCGCAACGGTAGCACGTCTGACTCCAGATCAGAAGGTTGCGTGTTCAAATCACGTCGAGGTCAAAGCCGTCTTTATTTCTATTCCACTATATTTCATTTTTTAATGTGCCTGGATTTGAATGTCTCCGGACATTTATTTATACAATTTATTGATTATATAGCGACAAACAAATTACTTCCTGGGGGGGCAGTTCAGTTTCAATCAAGTTCCAGTCTCTCTGCCATTATCTTGCGCTGCTGTGTTTGGTCAGGTAAAAAGGGCGTGACCAGAGCGGTATGGGCAATCCCGTTAGGTAGCTTGCATGTCAATCTCTCCTTCTTTTCTATTTATACACCCAGCACTGCTTCCGCCCTTCGTCTGTGTTTGTTTTTTTTGTTGTTCGCTCCTTTCACTGCAGGCCTGTAATGTCTGTCACCTGTTTTGTATTGTCTTGATAATTTTAATTAATCAAGTAAATTAGTTGCTTGTTAGGAGGGGAAATAAAGGTATAGGAGAAATGGGAGGAGAAGTGGCGATGTGAAACGGGAGCGCTGGGTTAAGCACCGCTCAAGAAAGAAAGAAAGAAAGAAAGAAAGAAAGAAAGAGAGAAAGGGGTTTGAGAGTTTTTTTTTGTGGTATACTACGCCACGGATTTTGGAAAGTTAAACCTGTGTGGTTTTGAAGGCGTATGTAGCATCGACAGCGAACTTGATCTGAATTGGCTGTTTCAAGATGCAGATCACGTGCAGGTTCACCGACCAAACTAAGTAAGACAAAACCTTCTTCCTTTAGCGGTTGTGATATTTTCCCCTTGAATAGTACTGCATGTAAATTATATTTTAAATATTAATGATAATTATGTTAGTTTAATGGGGTGGGACATTAGAACTGAAGGATTACGTTATAAAGTATTATTGCAGTCTGCTTGTAGAAGGTTATTGAAATCTAGAATGGGGTATGTTGATTGCTGACTGGGTTGTTCCCTTTCAAGTCGAAAATAACCATCAAGGTATGGGACATTGCCGTCAGGCAGTAGGGATTGGCTGAGCTTTATGTCAAAGCAGCCGATAGGCCTCTGCGCGAGCTGCCGTGTAAGCCCGCCCCCCTGGGAGCTTACTATACGCAGCGCGCGGAGAGTCACTTCCTCTTTTGCCTTCAGCCTCAGTAGCGGTAGGACTTAGAGCTGTACATTGATTGTAATCCATAAGCTTAGGCTTGAGAAGCTGTTTTTTCCCCTTCTCTGAGTTTATTTCAGTGTTTTATTATTATTATTATTGTTACTATTATTATTAGATATATATTGTTTTTTTCTATATATATCTTTCTCGCTTTGCTTTTGCATCGCGTTTCTTCGTGGTCTCTCTGTCTTTCCTCTGTTCTTATAATTATTATTGTGTGGGTTTTTTGTAATTTATTGTGTATATATATATATTTTGTTATATATATTGTGTATATATATTGTTGTTCGGACGCGTGTTGCGTTGGCCTTGGCCCACGTGCAGTTTGCATCCTTGGTCTAGCTTAGGCTAGACCGTGTGTGTGCGTGTAGTCTGCTCTGCAGTGTTCCTCCCCACCGCGGCGCGTTCCCGCCACGTGGTATTGTACTACACCCTCTTCTGCAGCGTCCCTTCACTATACAGAGGAAGACAACCACCAACGTGCAAAATCCCCAGCACCATCAGGTAGGTATTGCACAGCATCAGATGCCAGCACTTAGCGTACCAGCACTTAGCGTCTCCGCTTGGCGGGTCAGCTGACGCTTAGGCGTCTGTGCTAGCGTTCCACGCTCGGTACTCGCGCACCGGCGCTCGTGCTCCGGCGCTCGTGCTCCGGCGCTTTTGGTGTCAGCGCTTGTGCGCTTGATGCAGCGCTTCGGCACTTTGTGCAGCGCTTCTGCGCTTGGTGCTTAGTGCTTCTGCACTTGGGGCTCGGTGCTCGACGCTCGGTGCTTGACGCTCGGTGCACGTTCCATCAGCGCTCGGTGCTCGACGCTCGGTGCTCGACGCTCGGTGCTCGACGCTTGGTGCCTTGACGCACGCACCTCGGTGCTCCGTGCTTCGGTGCTCGACGCTCGACGCTTAGGCGCTAGATGCTCGGTGCTCGGCGCTTGGCGCCTCGACGCACGCACCCTCGACGCACGCACCTCGATGCTCGACGCTTCGGCGCTCGACGCACGCACCCTCGACGCTCGATGCATGCACCTCGGCGCTTGACGCGGCGGCGCTTGACGCGGCAGCGCTCGACGCACGCACTTCAGGTGCTCGACGCTTGGTGTCTGACGCTTCGGCGTTCGACGCGCGCACCTCGGCGTTTGACGCGACAGTGGATACTAATGACCCTATCTGGTCAGTGGTGGAGAGGGCAGCCCGTCACTTAGGCGTGGACTGGCCTGCGTTAGAGCCAACACGACACTCTCTGTTTGAGTTACCATCGGCTCCGCCCCTTCAGTCCAGGATGCTCCCGGCATTCCCGGATTTTATTAAGGAGGTGCAGTCCACCTGGGGAGCCCCGGCCTCCGCCCCTGCGACTTCTCGCAAGGCTTCGGCTTTCACCATGCACGGGGCGAGTGAAGCTGGGTTAGCGTCTTTTCCACCAGTGGGCGCCGCGTTCGCCGCGCTAGTAAAGGCGCCGACATTATCGGGGCTGGATAAGGACCCTTCCTGCCCTAACAGGCAATGTAGGACTACGGAGGCCCACCTGAAAAAGGGTTATGCCACGGCTACAGAGGCAGTTAGGCTGTCTAACGTGGCCAGCCTCCTGACAGTCTACCAGGCGGCGCTGATTCACGATCTGCCTGAGTCCCCATCCCTCGGACTTAGAACCGAGCTGGGTGCAGTTGCACAGCTTTTGGTTAAGCTGGCTCAGCTGAATGCGCGAGCACAGGGCAGGAGCATTGCTTCCCTTGTGGTGGCAAGGAGGCAGCTCTGGCTCTCACAGGCCAGGGTACAGGAGCCTGATAAGGCCCCATTGCTAGATGCTCCTATATCCCCGGGGCACACGTTTGGCCCAGCGGTGGAGGAGATGCTGCAACGCTCCGTCAAGGCGTGTGACGCGTCGCAGCAGTTGGCTAAGATGTGGCCAAGCAAGCCCTTCCAGCCAAGGCGGCCGCAGGAGCGCCAATGGCACAGCAGCAAGCGCACCCACAGGGCAGTAAAACCACCCCTTTGGGGGTTTCAGCACGCAGCCAACCCGCGTTTGCAAGACCGCAGCGCGGAGGGTAGCACCCTAGAGGAGGTAGCAGACCACGTCCTCGTGGCTCTGGCCAGGCCCCTCGTGAGCGAGCGCAGCCTAAGCAGCCCTGAGAAACCCCGACAGCCGTTAACCCACCCCTACACTGTTCCACAGCTCCTGTTCTGGCAACAATGCACAAACGACATTTGGGTGCGCAAAACTATACTTACCGGGTACACCCTTCAATTCCAGTTAAACCCCCCCCCCTTCAGGGGAGTGGTGGTAACTGCAGTGAAGGACTCGGTTCAGTCCTCAGCTCTAAATGCAGAAATACAGGCATTGCTCAAGAAGAATGCCATTCAACTAGTAGACCCTGCTCTGACCGACCAGGGGTTCTACTCCAAGTACTTCCTAGTGCCAAAAAAGGACGGCGGTCTCCGCCCTATTTTAGATCTGCGACTACTGAACAAATACCTACGGGTGTTGTCGTTCAAGATGCTTACGCACAGGCACATTGTCCAGTCCATCCGGCAAGGCGACTGGTTTACCACCGTAGACCTCACAGATGCATACTTTCACGTTCCCATCTGTCCGGGTCACAGGAAGTACCTACGATTCGCATTTCAGAGCAGGGTCTATGAGTTTTGTGTCCTGCCATTCGGCCTGTCTCTAGCTCCTCGAACCTTTTCGAAGTGTATGGATGCCATTTTAGCCCTCTTGCGGACTCAAGGCGTCCGACTGCTGAACTATCTGGACGACTGGCTCATCTGCGCGCAGTCAAAGGAGCAGTTGGCTCAGCACACAGTGATGGTTACAGACCATCTTCAGCGGCTAGGTCTGAAGGTCAATTCAGAAAAGAGCTGCCTCGTGCCGAGCCAACAGACCGAATTTTTGGGTCTGCATCTGGACTCTGTGTCCATGGAAGCGACCCTGTCGACACAAAGATTTGCCTCACTGGAGCGGTGTCTCTCCCTATTCAGGTTGAGAGAAACAGTCAGCATGGAGCTGTGTCAGCGCATGCTGGGGTTGATGGCTGCCGCCTCGCAAGCCCTTCCTTTGGGCTTACTACACCAGAGACCTCTGCAGGTCTGGTTCAATGCCTTCGCGTTGCATCCGCGGAGAGACAAACACCGCAGGTTGAGGGTATCCCGAGCCTGCTGGGAAGCACTGCGCTGGTGGAAAGTTCCGTCGAACATCCGCCAGGGCGTACGCTTGGGTCCCATCTTCCGAAGGGAGGTTATTACGACCGATGCTTCCAACCAAGGTTGGGGAGCAGTCTGGAACGGGTCGGTTGATACCAATAGGCTTACATGACAGGTATTGGGTATAGACAATGTCATATACACAGAAATGAACACGGATTGTGTTTTTTTAAGGGCTGACTCATTTTAATGTTCGAGAGATCTACGTGTACTGGACAAATATACTGGATTTTTTCCATGTCGTAATTGTGCCGCCTGTGATAATGCGTTTGAAACTAGAGATAATGTGAGATAATGTCTGTTACTGGCGGATAGTTTACAAATGTACTCAATTATGTTACAACTTTTGTGTCTACAAAACATATCTGTAACATTTATGTAATGCCTGTGTGGTTTCTTCATGAAGTTAATTTGCTAACAGACTGTTCTTATTTGTTTCTAACCGTGAAGCAATCACTCTGTTTGACGTATATTTTCTGTCTGTAAGAGGAGTGTCCTTGTGATCCCATATAGAATGCGACGAAACAGGTCGCCCTCCTTAATATAAACAGATAAAGAATAAGTTCACGCACACACAAGGTGATTTACTGTAGCGTCAGACTTTGGAGGTTTAGCAGTGTACTGCAGTGTTGTGCAAAGTCGCCGGTGTAAGTCAGGATGGCCGAGCGGTCTAAGGCGCTGCGTTCAGGTCGCAGTCTCTCTGGAGGCGTGGGTTCGAATCCCACTTCTGACAAATCTGTTCATTTATTTATTTCTTAAAACGTCCACCGAATGCTTGGTAATTTGATTTGTTTTTCTTGTTAGTATTCAAATCACAAGGTCGTTAAATGAGAGAAAGTCACCGCAAGCCTGCACCTCACCACATCCTTCACACTGTTAAATTGCCTCATTATGACGAGGCCTCTAATTATGCCTTTCCAATACTTTGAATGTGTTATTGTTCAGTTTAACATGAGAACATCTTAGTAGAACAATCATAATGTCCGCAGGACTTATTTTCCTCGGCTTCTAGTAACAAGCTTTGAGTGTGTGGCCGGTTAGCTCAGTTGGTTAGAGCGTGGTGCTAATGACGCCAAGGTCGCGGGTTCGATCCCCGTACGGGCCATGGCTTTTCTTCTTTAAAGAAACCACAGCATTTGTAATGGTGGCAAAATGAACATTCTTTAACAAAAGGAACCGAAGCGATATGAACTACAACCAGTAATATTTCAGACTTCCTGAGCTTTAAACATGTATTAACAATGAACACATACAATCAATTAAAAACAAAGCTTACGTAGTCGGCAGGATTCGAACCTGCGCGGGGAAACCCCAATGGATTTCAAGTCCATCGCCTTAACCACTCGGCCACGACTACATGCTCGCACGGTTAGTTGTGAAAATATCCAAAAGAAGTAAATGGCTCCCGCAGTAATGCTGTAGATGGCAGTAAAGGCTAACTAATGAACCCAAGTCAAAAGCCTTTGTTGAAACTCTGTCAGATTTGTACAAGGCAAGCACACGTGGGAAAAGTAAATACAATATAATTTCTGTTAGCGTTCATAATAATGAATACATCTTTATTTCAAAATACGTAGCTATTTAACTGATCTTTTCAAAACTCCCCCATCCACAAAAACAAAGTAGTTATTTATTTCAACTGAAAAACTGACTTGCTTCATTGCTGCTGCCAGATCACTCGAGCACGTTCTGGCTAGCGTGAGCGGACTAAGCAGATAACAAGATCTACAAAATATCACATGCCAATAAAACTTACCATAATTATGTTCATTTTATTATTATTTATTTAGCAGACGCCTTTATCCGTGGCGACTTACAGAGACTAGGGTGTGTGAACTATGCATCAGCTGTAGAGTCACTTACATTTACATCTCACCCGAAAAACGGAGCACAAGGAGGTTAAGTGACTTGCTCAGGGTCACACAATGAGTCAGTGGCTGAGGTGGGATTTGTACCGGGGGACCTCCTGGTTACAAGCCCTTTATCTTTAACCACTGGACCACACAGCCTCCTATAACAAAATCAGACCCCAGATAGGACTTGAAACCACAATCCATGGCTTAGAAAGCCAGTGCCTTATCCATTAGGCCACAAGGGCTGACACAAAACGCACATTTGGTAGTAATAAAGAAAGTGGGTCAATAGTATCGTGGTTTAATACATCTCCAAGCCATCGTTGGTGTTCAAACACAGCAGAGTGTTACATTGGGAAAGGACCGTACTTGTCAGTACGTATTTGACATTCATGTGGGAAGATTTAAGATTGTGAAGAAGTTTAAATATGATGCGTATTTGCGCATTGGGAACCTTACATAATTAGGTTTTTGATTAATGCCACTTTCTTACGGACAGTAATCAAGGTGACGATACAAGACCAGAGCCAATAAAGCAGTTATTTTCCTGTCCTTTCATTACCATATTCTAGTGTGCTTGTTCAGAATATGCGTGAATCGTGAAAACGTCTTGCGAATATGAGAACAAAGCCAGCATTCACTTTATTGATCACCATGTGGATTAACCGCTATTGGAACACAGATGATTGTGTTAAAGATGTTAATAGACTTTTAATGTACACGTTTTAGAGCTAAACGTTTGTTGAGACAGTTCAAGCGCTGTAGCAGTGTTTAACTATTTCCTGGATGTTTGCCTTTTGGTTTTACTCTGGAAAAAGTAATAATAATAATAAAAAGTAGGCAAAACCATTTTTTGAGAAAACGCATTTGGGAGAAAAACTAACAGTTTGGAAACACTTTTGCAAAGGCATTGGATTCTATTGTGGTGTTTCCGAACTGTTGAACGTTTCTCATTACATGCAGGTTTACTGGCTTGACAAAAAGGCGATTGACGAAAAGAATGCTGTCTCGATAGCAAAATCGCGTCAAGCTGAAATAGCTCATTTGGGAGAGCGTTAGACTGTAACGGTCCCTGCTTCGATACCGGGTTTTTGTAAACAGCACGACTAGGGTTATTTGTTCTTAATTAATTTTTTGAATTAAAAAAACAGCAAATTTTTTCTTTAGTGTAATTGGAGGAAATAAAAACGTATTATAGTGCCATTTTCTAATGCGATAAAGAAATGCAAAAAGCATCATCTCTGCGTGGGCTTGAAACACCAAAATTTCGATTAACAGCCGAACGTGCTAACCGATTATGGTGTTTTATTAGATAACACCCTGGGAGCTCAACAGAACAGTGTGTATGCATAGAGCTAAAATGGAAACCAAATATATACGATTCAAATGGGAATCGTATTCAGATTTTAAGCACAAATTTGATAGACTTCACAGTGCAAAGGAGGAAGGCAGACAATGCAAATGAGGCAACTGGCTCCTACATTTTAAATCATACGAGAAACTTGAACCCAATTAAGCTTTTAACCGCCTGCAGTTTGGAATGAGTTTGAAATGTTGTTGTAACACCTCACTGGGCAACAGCAATTGCATTATATGAAAGTTCCTGTTAATTTCTCAGCGGCACAGCTACCGGTGCCACTCTGAGTTGGAGGTAGACGGTCGGCCACTTGCCCATAAAACAATACTTTCCGGGATCATTTCTATAGTGATTTGCCAGCGAAATGTGTTTATAAATTGTTTGGACTCGCTATCCACGAGGAAGAGTGAGAGTGTTCGTTTTTGAGCGTGAAGGGGACAGCGAGTGTTTTTTTTTTTTTTTGGCCAACTGCTCCCTGTTATTGATGACCGCTCCAGTGTTCCTTAGGGGGCTGGAGGAAGCGGACACGTTCTGAGTGGGTATCTTGCCTAAAGGTACGCAAGACGAACTACAGTTGCAAAGCACTGCTGCTTTTTCGATGCTTGATTAAAACTATCAATCTGACTGAAAACACGGATCACATTAATTGTGATCTGTTTGATACCAATAGGCTTACGTGACAGGTATTGTGTATAGACAATGTCATATACACAGAAATGAACACGGACAGTGTTTTTTAAGGGCTGACTCATTTTAATGTTCGAGAGATCTAGGTGTACTGGACAAATATACTGGATTTTTTCCATGTCGTAATTGTGCCGCCTGTGATAATGCGTTTGAAACTAGAGATAATGTGATATAATGTCTGTTACTGGCGGATAGTTTACAAATGTACTTGTGACAGGGTGGCTTTTTAATTTATTTTTGTACCAAGGTATTTTTGTTGACTCCAAGAACCTTTCCTACTTCCCTTCATGTCTGAATGTGTGTGTGCTTGTGATATGCATGATTAATGAATTCTGACTTACCATTTCCCCTATTTTCCCCAAATCACTGCAGTGTATCCCCATTCTTGGAGAACAACACAAGCAAAGAGAAAATATCATTAAAAAACCAAAGTTTGTATTATTCATACCTGTGTATAAAAATCCTTGTTGCTGGTAGTAGCTGATCAGCAGTGTATAAAAGATGGCCGCCAGTGATACCTCAGCATATAAAGATGGCTGATAGTGCCACATCAGCAGAAACAAAATGGTTGCTGAGGTTAAAGGTCATAGCTAATATTTAAAAGTGCACTTTTCTTTATGTTGTTGTCTTATATATGTGTATGGTTAACCTTATGTGTGTGGATCTGGACAAAATATTTTTTTTGATGATGCTAATGAAGCATTTTTGCATCTGTATTTATTTATTTTTTTTTTTAATTGAGAGCTGTATCTTTAAATGAGAGTTGCCTTATGGGAAATTGATTCTGTATATAAAGGCCTTGGAATGCTCAGGGGGGGAGATCTAACCTTGAAGGTGGGTGCTGGAGAGACTCATGGCGTATTACTGTCTCTTGTGTTTCTTTTGTTTCATATAAATAAATCGTTTTTTTTACAATTTAATTCTGGCGTTTTTAACATCCTTTTTGGCAAGCCAAACCCAGTCACTCGGCCCGGTGACATATGGTGTCAGAAGCGGGGTTTTGCGGCTTGGGTGTTGCAAACATGAACACCATGATTTACCAGAATGCATAAAACGAGAGAATGGAGACAAAGGCCAAAAACGAGAAAGACAGTGGAAAAAATATCAACCAGACTTCCAACACCCCAAAAGAAAGAAGACCGCTGGAGTAAAGTGGTACATCATCTTAAACAGATGGCAGATGAGGATACGATGGAGGAGGGAGCAGAGGGAGTTATAACAGGTGCCAGACCCAAAACAACTCCTACCTTGCAAGTCCAGACCAGGTCCCAAAAGACTAATTTTCCAGCAACCAGAGTTTCTGAACCAGCAGCTGAACTGTCAGGTGGCCTACCGGAAGATATAGGGTCACTGTTAAAATGGCTGGCGATTCAGCAGGTGGAGACTGAAAAAAGACGACAGGAGGATGAGAAACGCCGGGTGGAGGAATTCCAGAGGTTCCGTGAAGAACAGCAGTTCCGAGAGCTGAAACTGCTTAAGGAGCAGCTTCAGAGAGAAGAACAGCAGCGCCAAGATTGGACAGACATGCTGAAAGCTCTGAAAGAAGCAGAATCTCACCAAGTGCCGGTCTGGAAGGATCCCAAGCTGGTTAGGCTGATGCCAGATGATGACATTGAGGCATATTTGACTACTTTTGAGAGAGTAGCACAGTCATGTCAGTGGCCACAGGAACAGTGGGTGTTGCGGCTTGCACCAAACTTAACAGGGAAGGCCCAGAAAGCCTACAGTGGAATGGACATTCAAGATGCCAAAAACTAAGCCAAAGTAAAGGATACCATATTGAAAAGATATGATATTAACTCAAACATATCGGCAGAGGTTCCGCAAATTCCGCTACAGAGATGCAGAGAGTCCTTGCGAGGTTTGCAATCGTCTGAAGGAGCTCTTCAATAAATGGATCAAACCTGAAACTCGGACTACAGTGCAGATGACGGAGATCCTCGTCTTGGAGCAGTTTTTGACAGTCCTTCCCGATGACTTACAGACCTGGGTTAAAGAGCACCGTCTCGAGACCTTGGAGAAAGCCATCTCTCTAGCAGAGGATTACACTTTGGCTCGGAAGGAATCGGATCGATGGCGACCTATGGTAAGACCCATCCAAAATACTGTTTTTTTGGAAAGAAAAGTAGTTGATCAGAGGGTACGGGAAGAGGGGACTCATGAGAGACTGTGTTATAATTGTGGTAAATCTGGATACCGTTTTTGCCCAAAGAACCAGACTTCTTTTAAAGGGAAACCAGATGACCTGTCCTTATTGGCAGGGAACTTTATGTTTAAAACTGTGACATTAGATGGAAAATCAATAGAAGGCTTAGTAGACTCTGGAAGTCGCCAGACTTTGGTTAAAACTAACCTGCTCAGGAACAAAAAAACAGTAGGGGTCAGGAACAAAAAAACAGTAGGGGTCACCCCTATCACTTGTGTCCATGGGGATATCCTGTGACAAATGTAAAGATGAAGATTAATGAGCAGGAGTTACAGATGAAGGTGGGGTTGGTTAAAAACCTACCCTACCCAGTAATACTGGGTCAAGACATTCCCATCTTTACTGACTTGCTGAATAATCCTCAGGCGAGACCTTCTGTTGTTTCAGTTATCACACGCAGTCAGTCTCGTGCATGTAAAGACTCAGACCTGGAAGAGGATGAACTTTTTCCCTTTTCTCCAGATATCTTTGAGGGAGGTGGGAAAAAACATCTCACAAAGGGAGAAAAGAAAAGGGCTAAAAGGTTGAGATCCGCAGGATTACCATTAAGACAGGAAATAAAAAGGTGGACATTGCTAAGCATCAACAAGAGGACACTACACTAACAAGTCTGTACAAGGGTCTTTATGATGGTGATGTTGAAAATGTTAAATTCCCTTTTTACACGGTACAACATGAGATATTGTATAGAAATTGTGAACATCCCAAAACTGGGAAAAGGGTAAAACAGCTGTTGGTCCCAAAGCCTTTTAGAAAGGACATTTTGAAGGTTGCCCACCAAATTCCTCTAGCTGGTCACATGGAGAGAGACAAAACACTGGAAAAAATTTTACAAAGATTCTTTTGGCCAAACGTCCATCAGGATGTGGCAGAGTATTGTCAGTCCTGTCCAGAATGTAAATTGGTTGCACCTGATCTGCTCAGAAACAGACACAAATTGATCTCTATTCCAGTTGTAGACAGCCCTTTTGAGAGGATTGCTATGGATATTGTGGGTCCATTAATATGCAGCTCCAAGGGTAACAAGTATATTTTGGTAATAAGCGATTACATGACCAGGTATCCAGAAGCAGTACCTCCAAGAAGTGCTACAGCTAAAAGAATTGCAGATGAGTTAGTCAAATTGTTCAGTCGTGTGGGAATACCCAAAGAAATACTGACTGATCAGGGCACTAATTTTACATCATCTTTGTTAAAGGAGTTATATCACCTCCTGGGTATCACTGCAATAAGAACCAGTCCCTATCATCCTCAAACGGATGGGTTGGTTGAAAGAATGAATCAGACCCTAAAACGTATGTTAAAGAAATAGTACAGTCAGAGCCTAAAGAGTGGGACAGAATGCTGCCATATCTTCTTTTTGCATATCGAGAGGTTCCCCAGGCCTCAACAGGGTTCTCACCCTTTCTGCTATATGGACGACAGCCTTGAGGCCCATTAGACCTCATTAAAGAGAGTTGGGAGGGGCAAACTGCTGATTCCACCAACATAATTGATTACATCGTAAATATGAGGGAAAAGCTTGCTAACTTTGCAAAATTGGCAAAAGAGAATGTAATGGAAGCCCAAATCAAGCAGGGGAGCTGGTATAACAAACATGCCAAAGAAAGACAGCTCAAGGTGGGGAGTAAAGTTTTGTTGTTGTTGCCTACCACAGAGAATAAGTTAATGGCAAGGTGGCAGGGTCCCTTTACTGTGCTCAGACAAATAGGTCCTGTAGATTATGAAATTGCTCTATCTGAACGAAAGAAAAATATTTTTTCACATTAACCTATTAAAACCTTGGTTTGATAGGGCACAAAGTAATCTTTCTCTCACTATCCTGCCTGAGCTAGGTAAGGCTATGGCAGAAGAGGCCTATTCTAGACTAAAAGATCCTGAAACCAAGTGTGATATCCCGAGGGGTTGTAATTTGTCAATAGATCAGCATGCTGATCTGGATAAATTGTTGGAAATGTTTGAGAATGTTTTCATAGGTCTGCCTGGCAAGACCGATGTAATTCAGCATGTGATTGATACTGAACAGCATGTCCCTATCAGACAAAGACCATATCGAGTTCCAGAGAAACTAAAAGCTAAAGTGGCAGAGGAAATAGAGCAAATGCTAGCTTTAGGGGTAATTGAGCCATCAACCAGTCCGTGGTGCTCACCAGTAGTCATTGTACCCAAGAAGGATGGGCAAATTAGGTTTTGCATCGACTTTCGAAAATTGAATGCAATATCCAAATTTGATACTTACCAGATGCCAAGAGTAGATGAGCTGCTAGATCTGTTAGGTGGTGCTAAGTTTATAACCACTTTAGATTTAACCAAAGGTTATTGGCAAATTCCCTTAGAGGAAGGTTCTAGAAGTAAGACTGCTTTTTCTACTTCCCATGGCCTCTATCAGTTCCGCACAATGCCTTTTGGTTTACATGTGGCACCAGCAACGTTTCAACGTCTGATGGACCGGCTACTACAAGATCATCTAGGCTACGCTGCTGCATACCTTGATGATGTAATTATTTATAGTCCAGACTGGGAGAGTCACCTGAAACATATAGAACTAGTGGTGAGGGAAATAGCTAAAGCAGGTTTGACCATCAATCCTCAAAAGTGTGTATTGGGCAGCTCTGAGACAAAGTATCTGGGATACATAGTGGGGAATGGACAGGTGAAGCCAGAGGTGTCAAAGGTGGAAGCAGTAGCAGAGGCAGCCATACCGACCACAAAGAAGTCAGATCTTTCCTTGGGTTAGCTGGCTACTACCGTAGATTTATCCCAAAGTTTTCACAAAATGCAGCACCTTTGACTGAGTTAATCAAGAAGTCCAAAAATAACCAGGTAAATTGGACAGATGAATGTCAAGTAGGGTTTGAGACACTGAAAAAGGCACTATGTTCTGAACCTGTGTTAACTAGCCCTGATTTTACCAAACCCTTCATTGTGCAAACAGATGCATCGGAGGTGGGTTTAGGAGCAGTACTATGTCAAGGAACTGGAGGGGAGGAATATCCAATCCTTTACATAAGTCGGAAACTATTCCCCCGAGAAACGTGATACAGTACAATTGAGAAGGAGTGCCTGGCAATCAAATGGGCCTTGGAGACTTTAAGGTACTACCTCTTAGGCAGTACATTCACACTGGTTACTGATCACCATCCACTTACTTGGATCAATAGGATATAAAGACAAAAATGCCCGCATAGCTAGGTGGTATCTAGCATTACAACCATATCACTTCCAGGTGAACCACAGAGCGGGAAGTAAGCATCAGAATGCAGACCACCTCTCAAGGTATGGATTTGAGGTGGGTCAGGAAAAAGAAATGTCGGAAACTATGGTTCCCTCTTAAGGGGAAGGGTATGTGACAGGGTGGCTTTTTAATTTATTTTTGTACCAAGGTATTTTTGTTGACTCCAAGAACCTTTCCTACTTCCCTTCATGTCTGAATGTGTGTGTGCTTGTGATATGCATGATTAATGAATTCTGACTTACCATTTCCCCTATTTTCCCCAAATCACTGCAGTGTATCCCCATTCTTGGAGAACAACACAAGCAAAGAGAAAATATCATTAAAAAACCAAAGTTTGTATTATTCATACCTGTGTATAAAAATCCTTGTTGCTGGTAGTAGCTGATCAGCAGTGTATAAAAGATGGCCGCCAGTGATACCTCAGCATATAAAGATGGCTGATAGTGCCACATCAGCAGAAACAAAATGGTTGCTGAGGTTAAAGGTCATAGCTAATATTTAAAAGTGCACTTTTCTTTATGTTGTTGTCTTATATATGTGTATGGTTAACCTTATGTGTGTGGATCTGGACAAAATATTTTTTTTGATGATGCTAATGAAGCATTTTTGCATCTGTATTTATTTTTATTTTTTTTAATTGAGAGCTGTATCTTTAAATGAGAGTTGCCTTATGGGAAATTCATTCTGTATATAAAGGCCTTGGAATGCTCAGTGGGGGAGTTCTAACCTTGAAGGTGGGTGCTGGAGAGACTCATGGCGTATTACTGTCTCTTGTGTTTCTTTTGTTTCATATAAATAAATCGTTTTTTTTACAATTTAATTCTGGCGTTTTTAACATCCTTTTTGGCAAGCCAAACCCAGTCACTCGGCCCGGTGACAGTACTCAATTATGTTACAACTTTTGTGTCTACGAAACATATCTGTAACATTTATGTAATGCCTGTGTGGTTTTTTCATGAAGTTAATTTGCTAACAGACTGTTCTGATTTGTTTCTAACCGTGAAGCAATCGCTCTGTTTGCCGTATATTTTCTGTCTGTAAGAGGAGTGTCCTTGTGATCACATATAGAATGCGACGAAACAGGTCGCCCTCCTTAATATAAACAGATAAAGAATAAGTTCACGCACACACCAGGTGATTTACTGTAGCGTCAGACATTGGAGGTTCAGCAGTGTACTGCAGTGTTGTGCAAAGTCGTCAGTGTAAGTCAGGATGGCCGAGCGGTCTAAGGCGCTGCGTTCAGGTCGCAGTCTCTCTGGAGGCGTGGGTTCGAATCCCACTTCTGACAAATCTGTTTGTTTATTTATTTCTTAAAACGTCCACCGAATGCTTGGTAATTTGATTTGTTTTTCTTGTTAGTATTCAAATCACAAGGTCGTTAAATGAGAGAAAGTCACCGCAAGCCTGCACCTCACCACATCCTTCACACTGTTAAACTGCCTCATTATGACGAGGCCTCTAATTATGCCTTTCCAATACTTTGAATGTGTTATTGTTCAGTTTAACATGAGAACATCTTGGTAGAACAATCATAATGTCCGCAGGACGTATTTTCCTCGGGTTCTAGTAACACGTGCGTGGAAACCCCAATGGATTTCTAGTCCATCGCCTTAACAACTTGGACACGACTACATGCTCGCACGAGTATTTGTGAAAATATCCAAAAGAAGTAAACGAAACCCGTAGTAATGCTGTAGATGGCAGTATAGGCTAACTAATGAACCGAAGTCAAATGTCTTTGTTGAAACTGTCAGATTTGTACAAGGCAAGCACACGTGGGAAATGTAAATACAATATAATTGTTGTTAACGTTCATAATAATGAATACATCTTTATTTCAAAATACGTAGCTATTTAACTGATCTTTTCAAAAAACACCCCCATCCACAAAAACAAAGTAGTTATTTATTTCAATTGAAAAATTGACTTGCTTCATGGCTGTTGCCAGAGCACTCGAGCACGTTCTGGCTAGCGTGAGCGGACTTAGCAGATAACAAGATCTACAAAATATCACATGCTAATAAAACATACCATAATTATGTTTGTTTTTATTATACATGGCGACTTATAGAGACTAGGGTGTGTGAACTATGCATCAGCTGCAGAGTCACTTACAGTTACATCTCAACCTAAAACGAAGCACAAGAAAGTTAAGTGACTTGCTCAGGGTCACACAATGAGTCAGTGGCTGAGGTGGGATTTGTACCGGGGGACCTCCTGGTTACAAGCCCTTTATCTTTAACCCTTTGCGGTCCATTTATTAATCGCGCGTCAAGCACGCCAGGTCTAATTAATTATTATGCTTGTTAATTATTATTATACCCTTGTTTATTATGGACGCCCATTATCTGATACCTGATACCATGTATGACTATTCATGAAATACGCCTTTTTTTTTTTTTTTTTTTTTCCGACTTGTCTCGGCTCCTGTCGCTACCACTCGGCAATTGAATGGTTTTCTCGGCTTTTTCCGGAGAAAAAACGACTAAACACCCGTTTATTGCGTTGCTATAATGATGTCGGACCCAGTCCGACAAAGGACCTGTGAGGAATAATTGCAATGTCGGACCCAGTCCGACAATGGACCGCAAAGGGTTAACCACTGGACCACGCAGCCTCCTATAACAAAATCACACTTCAGATTTGACTCAAACCCACAATCCCTGGCTTAGGAGGCCAGTGCCTTAGCCATTAGGCCACAAGGGCTGACACGATAAACACAAGAAAGTGGGAACAATAGTATCGTGGTTTAATACATAATATCCAAGCCATCGTTGGTGTTCAAACACAGCAGAGTGTTACATTGGGAAAGGGCCGTACTTGTCAGTACGTATTTGACATTCATGTGGGAAGATTTAAGATTGTGAAGAAGTTTAAATATGCTGCGTATTTGCGCACTGAGAACCTTACATAATTAGGTTTTTGATTAATGCCACTTTCTTACGGACAGTAATCAAGGTGACGATACAAGACCAGAGCCAATAAAGCAGTTATTTTCCTGTCCTTTCATTACCATATTCTAGTGTGCTTGTTCAGAATATGCGTGAATCGTGAAAACGTCTTGTGAATATGTGAACAAAGCCAGCATTCACTTTATTGATCACCATGTGGATTAACTGCTATTTTAAAACAGATGATTGTGTTAAAGATGTTAATAGATTTTTAATGTACACGTTTTAGAGCTAAACGTTTGTTGAGACAGTTCAAGCGCTGTAGCAGTGTTTAACTATTTCCTGGATGTTTGCCTTTTGGTCTTACTCTAGAAAAAGTAATAATAATACTAAAAAGTAGGCAAAACCATTTTTTGAGAAACCGCATTTGGGAGAAAAACTAACAGTTTGGAAACACATTTGCAAAGGCATTGGATTCTATTGTGGTGTTTCTGAACTGTTGAACGTTTCTCATTACATGCAGGTTTACTGGCTTGACAAAAAGGCGATTGAGGAAAAGAATGCTGTCTCGATAGAAAAATCGCATCAAGCTAAAATAGCTCAGTTAGGCGAGCGTTAGACTGTAACGGTTCCTGCTTCGATACCGGGTTTTTGCAAACAGCACGACTAGGGTTTTTTTTTTTATTAATTTTTTGAATTAAAAAAAAACAGCACATTTTTTCTTCAGTGTAATTGGGGGAAATAAAAACGTATTATAGTGCCATTTTCTAATGCGATTAAGAAATGCAAAAAGCATCATCCCTGCGTGGGCTTGAAACACCAGCCTTTCGATTAACAGCCGAACGTGCTAACCGATTATGGTGTTTTATTGGATAACACCCTGGGAGCTCAACAGAACAGTGTGTATGCATATTGCTAAAATGGAAACCAAATATATACGATTCAAATGGGAATCGTATTCAGATTTTAAGCACAAATTTGATAGACTTCATAGTGCAAAGGAGGAAGGCAGACAATGCAAATGAGGCAACAGGCTCCTACTTTTTAAATCATACGAGAAATTTGAACCCAATTAAGCTTTTAACCGCCTGCAGTTTGGAATGAGTTTGAAATGTTGTTGTAACACCTCACTGGGCAACAGCAATTGCATTATATGAAAGCTCCTGTTTATTTGTCAGCGGCACAGCTACCGGTGCCACTCAGAGTTGGAGGGAGACGGTCAGCCACTTGCCCATAAAACAATACTTTCAGGGATCATTTCTATAGTGATTTACCAGCGAAATGCGTTTTTAAAGTGTTTGGACTCGCTATCCACGAGGAAGAGTGAGAGTGTTCGTTTTTGAGCGTGAAGGAGACAGCGAGTGTTGTTTTTTGGCCAACTGCTCCCTGTTATTGATGACTGCTCCAGTGTTCCTTAGGGGGCTGGAGGAAGCAGACACGTTCTGAGTGGGTATCTTACCAAAAGGTACGCAAGACGAACTACAGTTGCAAAGCACTGCTGCTTTTTCGACGATTGATTAAAACTATCAATCTGACTGAAAACACTGATCACATTAATTGTGATCGGTTTGATACCAATAGGCTTACATGACAGGTATTGTGTATAGACAATGTCATATACACAGAAATGAACACGGACAGTGTTTTTTTAAGGGCTGACTCATTTTAATGTTCGAGAGATCTCGGTGTACTGGACAAATATACTGGATTTTTTCCATGTCGTAATTGTGCCGCCTGTGATAATGCGTTTGAAACTAAGAATTTTACAAGCTATACAAAGAAAAAAAAAAAAAAAAATGAGTACAGTATCTCACAAGTGATCACCTGTGCTTCACCTTGTAAAGGTTTTGTTTGAAAGACTAAGGCCAATCTAAGTATCTTTAGAAAGAAAAAAGATTATTAAGAGTAATCTTAAAGAAAGTCTTAACCAAACCAACGGACATAAAAAACCTGAATCCATGGTTCTAAACAAACTATTCTTTAATGCATCTCAGCGGATATATATCTACATGTACCCATATCCACACACTCAATCGAGCAAAACAATGTGTTATGAAAAACAAGCACAGGACAGACCGAGAGAGATATAAATAGATATATTGTTGGGCCCAAAGTCCTTGAGAAGTCCAGCTCCAGGTAAGAAGCAAACAAAAACATAATCCAATACACACAACAAAACAAAGTAACAAAGTAAACAAATCCAGCAATGAAAATTGGTAAAAAGGAATGGTCTCACCACTTTGCTGATGCGGATCCTCTTTTAGCTTTCAGATCATTTCCTGCCAATGGCATAATTTTGTATCCACATGTCGCTTTATCCAGCAATTACAGAGTACATAGGCTTCTTAGAAAATTCAATCAGGAGCACAGGTGCAGAGGCAGCAGGAGGTCACAAAGTAGAAAAAAAACACCCACCTTGATAGATAGACCTGTGCTTTTATACTACCCCTCTTAAAGTTGTATACCCACTTTTTTATAATTCCTAATTGAACAAGTTTGTGACCACTTTGAGAGAATTACATTTCGGATTAAAGTGTCTGGCCAGACTAACTGCAATCAATTAAGTTGCAGATGGGGAGTTTCTTACCGCATTATATGTGGTCGGTGTCACATATCCCCCCCCAAACAAGAGGCACAACTGGGTTTAAAACCAAAGTAGGGTTTTAAGTTAACTACATTTAAGGTGTCACACATCTGATCACCAAACTGCACTCGATAATTAACCGGTCCAAGTCGCTTCATTACTGTAAATGGACCAGTCCATTTGGCGCAAGCTTAGCTGAAAACTTAGAAGCAGCTTCAGATAAAGGGTGTGACCTAACCCAGACCAAACGTAAATATGTAACATTTGAGGAGGGTGATTTGGAGTACTTACTTGGCCTGCCTAGTCTGAGCCTTATCTACATTACTAACCACCTGATGAACTAACTGCTGTTGCCTTTCAAGTAAGTTTTGTCTTAACGACTCTTGCTGGGGAGCTACATTACAAAGCCGATCCAATGGCCCTTTTAATCTTTGCCCCAATGCCCGTTAAGTGGGACTAAATCCTGTGGATTCCTGGCGAGCAGAATTGATGGTGAATCGGAATCAGCAAATCCACTTATCCCATTCTTCATTGTTATTCCCCACATAATAGGCGATAATTGTCTTCACCGTGCGGTTTATAAGTTCTGTGAGGTTGATTTGCAGGTGGTATGCTGTAGTGAGCTTGTTCACAACTCCCCAGGTCTTAAAGATACCTTTCAGGAGTTGACTGGTGAACTGGCTCCCTCTGTCAGACACCAAATAGCGTGGTGTGCCCCATCGAGTAAAGATGTCCCTAATCAGGATGTTAATAATCCGGGGAGTCTTGCCATCTCATAATGGAAAAAACTCAACCCATTTTGAGTAATAATCCACAACTACCACAAGTATGGTGTTACCGCTCTTACTGCAGGGAAATGGGCCCATCAGGTCGATTCTAAGCATTTCTCTCAGTTCGGTAACAGTGCTGGATTGTAACATACCTGCAGGTTTTGTTTTCGATGCCTTATACTGCTGACAGGTCTGGCATTCCTTTGTATGTCTCCAAGTTTCCTTGCGAATCTCTGGCCACCAGGCCACCTCCAGCATTCTGAAAAGTGTCTTTAGCCTGCCCAGATGTCCCCTTAGTGGATTGTTGTTATAGTACTGTAAGAAAGTTGATGTTAACTCAGAGGGGACCACAAGCTGAAACTTGAATTCATCGCCTTTGATTGGTACCCGCCTATATACAACTCCCTGGTGTTCCACATAGGTGATGCGGTCAGGTTTGGTGGTGGTGTTGGAAGATGTTAATGAAGCAAGGATCTCCTGGATGTTCTTATCCCTTGACTGAGCGGCCGCAATTTCGTCAAACAAAACAGGCAAATCCAAGCTGAAGCTCTGTGAATTGCTGGAGTAGACTGCAATAGTGGATGGTCCAGATACTGGAACCTTCGATAAAGCATCAGGAATGGTATTGAGACTTCCTTTATGATACAGCACAGTGAAGTCAAATTGTTGAAGTCTGAGTGTCCATCTAGTGAGCCGGGAGGATGTCTTTGGACAATTGAAGGCCCAGGCTAGAGCTGCATGGTCGGTTACAACTTCAAATTGACCAGACTGCACCCAGCTACCTCCAGAACCTCATCTCTCCCTACACCCCCACTCAACTTCTCCGCTCCTCCTGCACTAGAGGACTGGCTCTACCTCCTCTACGCTCCCCTGCCTCCAGAGCCCGCTCCTTCTCCACCCTCGCTCCGCAGTGGTGGAATGACCTACCTACAGATGTCAGGACCACCCAGTCCCTGACCACATTCCGGCGCCTCCTTAAGACTCACCTCTTCAGACAGCACCTGTAGAACTCCTCTGTTTTTCCTCTGGGACACTATCAACCTCCCTTAAATGCGCTTTATTTGCTCTTATCTGCCCCCTATTTTACTGCATTTAATCCTGTACTTCAGAATACTGTAATCTGCCAAGTGTTTAATCTGTAGTATTTTGTATTTAATCATATCTTGACGTAACTATCACTGTCACTGTTATCTGCTGTATTATTGAATTGTATTTTGTCACACTTGAACTTGCTTGAACCAAAGTCATTGTATTTATCTTGCTCTTATTGTATTACTTGTACTGTAACACTTGAAATGTATTTGCTTACGATTGTAAGTCGCCCTGGATAAGGGATCTCCTAAGAAATAAATAATAATAATAATAATTGTATTCCTTCCAAAAAATAACGCCATTTCTCCACAGCCCAAACGATTGCCAAACACTCCTTCTCTGAAGTGGAATAGTTCTTTTCAGCACTACTGAGGATTCGGGATGAGAAGGCAATAACATGCTCTCCATCATCAAAGTTCTGAGCCATCACTGTGTCACAGGGTGACTTAATGTTTATAACTTATTTTTTTGTTTGTGTGCACTTTTATTCTAGGTATCTTAAAGCACCTTATAAGATTTCTGTATTAGTTGTATATTAAAGGAAATGAAAGTTTAGGAACCATTTGATTGCAAAATACAACCACGTTTATAATATATAAATGTTTTTGGAAGATTTTTACGATATGATTGAATGTTTGTTAATCGTTTTTGCAGCTGCCAGAGGTACACACAGTAAGACTGCACGAGTTATTTGAGAGTTGTTTTGAGCACGTTTTATAAAATGTTCTATTGGTTTGGTATTTAAGTTTGATTTTGCTTTATTTGGAGTGAATTGTATGTATTATATATATATATATTTTTTTATGACAGTATGTACACGTTTTTATTATATTAAATTTGGTCTTACCTTGTGTCTTGGTGTGGGACGGCGCTAGGCTGGGAAGGAGCTGAGAGCGAGTGATGTCACTTCCAGTGGGAGGTTTTAAGCAATTTCCGCAATGATGCTGGGAAATGTAGTTTGTACAAATACTGTTAATGGGTCTTGCCAATTGATTCGCTCTGGATAGTTAAGGGAGGAGTTTGATGGATATAAAAGAGCGGAGATAGAGGCAACGGAGAGAACTGCGAGAGACAGGGAGTGTGCCACAGAAGAGAGCCAGAGAACCAGAGAGACGGCAGAAGAGCGCTGCAAGAGCCACAGGAGTTCCTGAGAGAGCAGAGACGTGGAGAACAGAGGCTGGGATCCAAGAGGAATTTTCAGGACTAAATGTATTAGTAGAACAAGCAGGCTGTACTGGAGAGTGGATTCAGGACTAAAAGAGTGCAGTTTAAAAGTGAAGTAGCCGGACCACTTTTAATGATTAGTACATTGCCTAATAGGGTTTATGACCCGCTTGCTGTTTAGGGACCCTCGTGCACCTTTATATTTTCTCTGCTAGAGTGATACCTGTGTTTTTAAAAGGAGATAAACCCAATATTTGGTATTTGCCTGTAACTTGTAATTTATGGTTCTTGCACCTGTTCTATTGATATAAATATCTATGATAGAGAGTGGCATTTTGGGGTGTTGCATTTTAAATTACCTGTGGCTATAGGTTGTGCTCTTTAAATATATGGATTGGTATAGTTAACTATAAAGAAATATATTTTAATCTCTGTTGGGGTGTTTTGTATACTGCATAATTGTGAGTCACTCAGTGCTGTTGCTTTTTTTTGTCTCCAGGGGGGGTGCCTGCCACATCCAGGGAGGAGCTTGGCACCAGTGTGGGGGGGTCACTAGCTGCACCTTTTCCTGGAGCGGTTGATGAGGATCCAGTGGTGTCTATTGTGACTTTGGCCTGAAAATTATTTCTTTTGTATACTTTTGCACCCTAGCAAAGTAGTGGGTGCTTTTATTATTTTCTTTTGATACTTTGTGCACTAGTAAATTGGTGTGTGCCTTGTGTTTTTTTATTTTTATTTTTGGTAACCCCTGGTACTACCAAAATGGTATTATCATATTTTAATGATTTTATAAGGATAATAAACATTGTTTATTGCGAAATGGTACAACTGTCTGCCTTTCTTGTCATGGTCGATCTGTTCTGAGTTCCAACTGGTCATAATTACGAACCTGTGTTGTGTTTTAGTGTTGCTAGGGTCCTAGTGCCCCATATATTTAGGAACTAGGTGGCGTAGTTGGCTACTGTTTGAATTTAAACCCCAAAAGAGTGTCCCGTGACAAATGCACGGAAACATTCAAATCCAAACACGTCAAAAAACGAAATAGTGCGGAATAGAAATAAAGAAAACTTTGACATGATTTGAACACGCAACCTTCTGATCTAGAGTCAGACGCGCTACCGTTGCGCCACGAAGTCCCGGCATACTACAGGCCTGTTATGCAATGCTAGAGTGCACAGCAAGCATGCCAAACACATTGTAATGCCGATGCTGATACTTGGAAAACACTCGGTATCACCAGGGTTATAGGAAACAGCCGACTCGATACTTGTTCGTAGCCAGCAGGGCTATGAATTTGTCGCAAGTGTGTTTGATTCTCAGCTTTAAAAGTAAAGAAAATATTAAACAACTAGTTTAAATCAGTAAAACTAGTATTTAACTAGGACTCGGCGCGTCTCCTTTGAATGCGCACTGGCACAAATGGGCTTTGATCGTCTAATTACGTGGCAGAATGCAATAATGTATTGGGTTAATTTACCAACAAAAGAAACGTAAACAAACGTGTATGTATTTATTTGTGAATAAACTATCCTGCTTCTACGATGGGACCAGGGATCTTACATCGGCAATCTAATGACAGGCCAACCCCAGAGAGACTTTGTCTTGACCAGGGATTGATATAATTTAAAAACAAACTGCAGTGGTTCCACTGGGGATCGAACCCAGGGCCTTCTGCGTGTAAAGCAGACGTGATAACCACTACACTATGGAACCTTGTCGGAACCTTGTCGGAACTGTGGTGGTGCTCCTACATTATTGTCTACATGCAGCATCTCAAATAATTGCAATCATTTATCAGACCCTTCGGTGTTGTCTTTTTAAGAATTAACCCTGCCAATCCGAACGCAGGCCAACATTCAATCAATTAATCATATACATTTTCTATAGCGCCCCATATGCGCTTCAAAAAATCTATTTGAAAACAAGAAAATATCTAATTGTAAGCCTGGTCGAACAAAAGAAGTCTTCTGTGTAATTTTAAACAAAGAGCGCTTTCCACGATTTTAAGATGCTTTCGAGAGACAGAATATTGGAATTGGCAGCCGAAACTGGGGAATAAAACTGCCTATGATCAAAGTGCGCAGAAAAGTTGCATACTTTGCATAACGTATTTGGGAGAAAAGAAAACGGATCATCTCTGATTTATGACTTTTCCATGGTTTGGCCCGGCCACTGCCGTGTGGCTGGTTAAGACGATGAGTTCAGTTTTTTTTTCTGCTGCTTGTAAATTCAGTTATGCGGCAACAGCAGCAGAGTGGCGCAGCGGAAGCGTGCTGGGCCCATAACCCAGAGGTCGATGGATCGAAACCATCCTCTGCTAGCTTGTTTTTCTTCTGTTTGCAAAGCAGTTTTTCTAAAATATTAACTGAAGGCAAGACTTCGTATTATATTCGCAATCAGGGAAATGTGCACATTACTGGACACATTTAAATCGACAACTGACCTCGAAAACGTTAGGTTTTCTATCAAATTCGTTTCTTTACAAATGAAATTGCTTTCTTTTCTTTTTAAATTGTTCCCAGAAAGACCAAAAGATAAAGCCCTTGGGAATACGTCAATATTGCCAGCTCCTGCATATGTCAGCTCTTGAACTCTCTTAAAAATTGAGCTCTAAAACATTTGCTTTGCAAGTTAATTAACAACCGTAACACTCAATAGCGTTTAATCCATGCGTTAATTAAATTCGGTTATTGATTTGTTCACATATTACAATGCTGTTTTCAGGATTCCCGCATATTCTGAACATGCACAATGTAATATGGCAATGGAATGACAGGGAAACCACTGCTTTTTTCCATCTGGTCGTATTTTGTCACGCTGACTACTATCCATATGAAAGTGCCGCAGTCACCTAAAGGATAAGGCACTAGCCTCCTAAACCAGGGATTGTGGTTTGGTCAATGTTTTATTAAAAACAAACTGTGTGTATTTGTTCTTGGTCTGTGATATGTTTATAGAACTTGGTACTTTACACAAAGTAGTTTTGGCCAAGTAGTTAAGGTGATGGACTTAAAAGATGTTGGAGTTTCCCCGCTCATGTTCACATCCTGCCGACTATGTGCCCCTTTTTATGTTTTCTTTGTTAATTTTTAAAGGTCTGTTAAGCTTTAAGGCATCAATCATTACTTGCTGTACTTTAAGTTTCTTCAAAACGAGTATTTGTAGAGCTGTTTTCAATATAACATGCAAGGAAGTGTTAATATGACTTTATTCCCCAACTATGTCATTGAAGACTGGCCAACATTAATTTGGGAGTCACTTTAATTTATTGTGCAGTATCAAATGATAGATAAAAAAGAATCACAATATAATAAATCTCTGTTTGATCGCTATACAATCGATATGTCGGGTAGGCTAAATTGTTTAAATAAATGCACGGAAACATTCAAATCCAAACACGTTAAAAAACAAAATAGTGCGGAATTGAAACAAAGAAGGCTTTGACCTCGACGTGATTTGAACACGCAACCTTCTGATCTGGAGTCAGACGCGCTACCGTTGCGCCACGAAGTCCCGGCATACTACATGCTTGTTATGCAATGCTAGAGTGCACAGCAAGCATGCCAAACGCATGGTAATGCCGATGCTGATACTTGGAAAACACTCGGTATCACCAGGGTTATAGGAAACAGCCGACTCGATACGTGTTCGTAGCCAGCAGGGCTATGAAGTTGTCGCAAGTGTGTTTGATTCTCAGCTTTAAAAGTAAAGAAAACATTAAACAACTAGTTTAAATCAGTAAAACTAGTATTTAACTAGGATTCTCTCAGCGCGTCTCCTTTGAATGCGCACTGGCACAAATGGGCGATTTCAAAAAACCCTTGAAATCACCAGAGCCTTCCTCCTCCTGAATACTATGTAGGTGGGCGGGGACTGAAACCTCCCCCGGCTAGAAAGATTGGTCACATACTGGTAGAAACTCAGAAAAAAGACAACATCACGCCTACAATTGCTCACTTGTTAAAATCAATAAGCAAATTTCAAATTGGTCATTGCTAATGCTAAAGCAATTTAAGAACACTTTAAATACGGCTTGACTAATATAAAAATATAGTAATTTGATTTGCACTACGCAGGACAATATTGATCTTAAATAAAAACATTACATCTGAAAATAACTTGTGCTTACCCCCACTTACAAGGAAGCTGTCAACCTTTGTATTCGTCCTCATAACGTGTTAGAAAATGTAAACAGCAGTTGGAGAATACCGAAGTCGATCATCCTAGCATGTTAAACGAGGGCATTTCTCATGTAAGCTACTTCCACTAATAGATCGTTTATACTGTTCTCAATGGTCCGCATCCCAGCCTGAGACCACGATCCAGTGGCAGTCGGAGATATTTTTCAAAGTAATATGTTATTTGAAATATTAAAACAATCTTTAGTTAAATAACACATGTTTCTACACAAAATATTTTTCAGTGACTTCGACAAGTAGCCAGTTTACTACAAAAATGCAATCTGTGTTAGGAACGCTATTTTAGCCCGATTTAAAATGGAAATTAAAATGGTATTGAGTGCTGGCAAGAGTCTGGTATCAGCTGTTGATTTCCTTGAAACAATCTTTTATAGTAAAATGAACAAATTTATTCATTTAAAAAATAAGTAAAAGTGAACTGTCAGAAGTGGGATTTGAACACACGCCTCCATTCGGAGACCAGAACACACAATTCTTTGGAAAGACAGCGTCCTTGAGTCTGGCGCCTTAGACCACTCGGCCATTCTGACAAGCTGCGTTTGCTTTCGTAGAAAACCGCATTATTTCATTTCAGCACAGACTAGGGTTGTCTATTGTATCAAGGCCCGATTGGGTTTATTACGCACATACTAACTTGCTCCATGAATGATTTAATGACAAGTGTAAAAAAAGAAACAGATTGAAGCCAACCCACGAAAGTAAGATTCTTTATTTCAATATCGGTATAGCTTTAAAGGATGCACGCATTTTACAATAGCAATTGCTATATGACAATGACCAATAAGTAATTGTGTTGCAATACTTTATACAATGTGAACAGAATCAGACATTGCTCCGTTGCCTCGAAGAAACATCTACAATTTGTATTTAAAAAGGACGCCCAACGTGGGGCTCGAACCCACGACCCTGAGATTAAGAGTCTCATGCTCTACCGACTGAGCTAGCCGGGCTGACGGGAGAAAGTTTCTTTCTTTGAGGCGGGGTGAGAGAGGAAGTACCGACAGGTGCGTGGGACCTGAGATTCGGTGTGCTGCTGCTGTAGATGAGTGTTCTGGAGACGCGCTGTTTCTGTGTCTGCGGTGTTACAGCCGTGTGAGTATATTCCAAAAGTAAAGTGTTGGATAATTCGAGAGCTAGTCTGTTGAATAAAGCTCTGAGACGTGTGGTTAAATCCCGGTCTCATCAATTTTGTTTTGTTAGATTAAAAGTGTTCCAGCAGCAGGTAAATGTCCCCACACCTTTTGGTTCTGTTTACTTATGCTACACCGCTGCTAAACCTGAACGTTGCAGCTAACGATCCCTAATACTGTTAAAACTTGTGTGTATTAACAATCTGGCTTTTGTTGTTGAACCCTTGCTGGGAAGAGCTGTTTCCAATCACCTAGCACTCTTAAAGAAAAGTGTAATCGCTGCTATATGTTGGTCTAATACCCCATGCTTTTAAAATGTGTCTATTGGCTGGCTTTATTCAATTTCCCCTCCTTGTTTTTAGTACAACTTGAATACATTTTATTGTTAGTTATTTGAACTGATTTATGTGAATCATGGATCATTGTAATAAAGCTTTGTGAATTGTTATTCTGTTGTCATTCCTATTCTAAAACTTTTAATTAATTTTTAGTAGTGTCGGTATTAGGACTCTCACTGGGTGTCACTGGGTGTGGCTGCTACAATCCCATATAGAATGCGACAAAACAGGTCGCACTCCTTCATATAAACAGAAAAAGAATAAGTACACGCACACACGAGTTGATTTACTGCAGCGTCAGACATCGGAGGTTCAGCAGTGTACTGTGTAACCCCCATGCTTCCTGTTTCCAAATATGGGTATCAGTGAGTCTGTTTCTTTAACACGACCCCCCCTTCTGTGCCCGCAATAAACACGTGCACAGTCAGTTGCCTGCATGTTAATTTCCAATGTGCAAACGAGTGCTAGAGCTACCGTCCTAGGAATACATCTGAAATTTCTATATGCTGTATCTTCACTGTCCTGCATTGCTATTATATTTTATTAATAGGTAAGCGATTTCTCCTTACTTTGATTTTTTTATTGATTAAAAATAGCAGGATTTGCTGTAATAAAGCTTTAAGCAAAACTTTAAATAAATAAATAAGTAGTGTGGCCGCCATGTGGATGATTCTGTTCAATACAGCTTTGCAAATAAATATTTGAAGCGGCTATATTCTAATACTTATAAAAGAATAATATATTTTTTTTATAATTGAGTGATTTCTGTTATTTACAGAGGCAGTTGTGTTTCCCATTTTACTAGGTAAATAGAAAAAAAAGAGAATATTGTTTATTCATTCGTCCGCCATTTTGACTGAACTGCAGTTAAATATAGTTCAAAACTTGAACGGTTTATAATATGTGTTTAAGATGTTCCAAATATACATTTGTCATTTATATAGTACCTTTGTATTGTATGGTTACTAAAAAATATATATATATATATATACACTTTAAATAAGTTTCCTTTTAATTAATGCACCACGTGTGTATTGTGTTTTACACAGTCAGTTGCCTGCATGTTAATTTCCAATGTGCAAACGAGTGCTAGAGCTACCGTCCTAGGAATACATCTGAAATTTCTATATGCTGTATCTTCACTGTCCTGCATTGCTATTATATTTTATTAATAGTTCGTGGAGACCGGAGATTACGAAGTGTGGAGGACTCGATCCATTGCATCTACCGAGACGGCTTGTAATATTGAAGCGGGACTGTACAGTTCAGCAGAAGGACTTGTTTTTTTTTCTATATTTAAGTCCTTCGGAGGTACTTTAGTCGTTGTGCACAACTGATAGAAACATTTTGTTTTATTCTATATTTTTTTTATTTCCAATGTTTTTTTTTTTTTTTACTGTGAACAATATTGTAACAATTTTAATTGCTACATATATATTACTTTTATAAACATTTTATTTTCATAAAGCATATTTGTTTTTGCTGAGTGATTCTTTATAATAAAGTAACCTGGTATAAATATATTAAGGCAACTGTATAACGTAAAGTACATTTTCTTAAGAAGGGTATACGCAGCATTAGAGAGAGATCTCCAGAATTCACATATATTTTCCCTGAACTTAATTCTCAATGTGACTCATTGTAATAGTGGGTTACATAAGTAGAAAAATGTGGCGCCCAAAACGCGGGGCTGCGCCCCTTCTAGTAATCATTCATGTTTAAATTACTCAGCAACAATTCAAATTTGTTTTGAAATATATATGCAATAAGTTTAATTTCTATAAGTAATGGAATTGTGCAAGCAGTATGAGTTTTGCCCTGATAGGTCCATACTTTTAGGTCATGTAGATCAAAGAGTCACCTATGCTGACATTAAGAATGCATTCAGTCCAGTTGGTGTTGTTACTAAAGTTCAGCGTTTAGTTGGACAAGTATCTGAAAGTGTACTTTGTGAGTTTGAGGAAGGTTTGTCTGTGTTTCTGTTAGATGATGAGCATGTTAGTCATGACTTCAGCAGTCGCTGGACAGTACAGCCTGTTTTATCAGATCAAGTTAGATTTAGCAACACTAGCACCAATGTAATGTCCACAGCTATGTTACTGGATGCCATTTTGTTAGATGTGACTGATACTTTTCAGGAGCAGTTGGCAGAAATAGCTATCAAACATGGCACTGATGCTAAAGAATTAGAAAAGAGGGCATCCAAGCTGCTGTCTGATAAACTTAGTGGAAGCTATAAAGACTCTGAAGGGGTTAGTCCCTTGCCCAAGGTGTCTTTTGATTTCTCAAATGCTTTCACTCCTAAGCAGACATTCTCAGAACATTTTGAAACCTTTTCTTCACCCTCTCAACAGCCAAATGTGTACAGCAACCAGTCCACACCTATCTCTATTCCTAGTGATGTACAGAAAGTTGTAGTAGAGCATGTAGTGAAAACTGCGAGTGAAGGTGCATTTCTTAACAATGTCCGTTACAAGCTCAAGTGTTTTTCGGGCACTGCCAGTAAGCCAAGTAGTGAAGCAGACTATGAAACATGGCGCATTCAGATTCGCCAGGTAATTAAAGATGTTGATCTCACTGCTAATGCAAAAAGACGCAAGTTACTGGAAAGTCTTTTACCCCCAGCTTTGAATGTTGCCTTATATGCAGGTGAAGACGCAACTGCTGAGCAGTACTTTGAAGAGCTAGAGAAGGCTTATGGCAGTGTAGCAAGTGGCGAGGAGCTCTTTATACAGTTTATTGAGACACATCAAAATGCAACTGAAAAAGCATCAGACTATCTTCGTAGACTCCATGCTGTCCTGCAACGAGTAATGGAAAGGGATGGTTTAGTTGGAACACAACCTGATAAGCAACTGTTGAAGCAATTTATCAGGGGTTGTTGGGATGATACGTTAATAGACCGTTTGCACTTGAAGGACTTTCTGAGTGACATTTCTGAGCAGTGCTTATCATACTCAAAGGTTTTATTTGAGGTACGAGCTTTTGAGGAGGAGAAAGAGTCAAAAGAGACCAGAAAGAAGCGTCATCTTGGTGCCACACAGCCCAAGGTTTCTGCCAAGTCTGTTGGTGTTGGTGATAATATTAGTACTGTATCCCATACAGTTCCCGGTTCAACCAGCAGAGAAGAAGAGCTTGCCCAAAGGGTCCTACAGCTAGAAAAGGATTGGAAAAAAGCAAAGGTATCCTTAAGTACACATGGTGTGTCAAATGCTAGTGGAGCCCCAGATACTGCAAGTAATAGGAGCAGCTCTGCTGAATTAAGAGAAAGGTCAGAAACCACAGTTAAGAAGGGACCCAATAGGATGGGGGCATTCTGCTATAATTGTGGCAAAGATGGACACACAATGGAAAAGTGCTCTAATCCAGTGAATGCAGTGCTGGTTCAGCAAAAGCTCAGGAATAGATGCGAGAACAGGGCTGCACAGCGCAGAGAAGCTTATACTCCATTGCATCCTTTAAACTAGATGGGTGTCTCTATAAGGGACAGATAGAGGCACTGAATTCATGTACACCCAGTCCCAAAACAACTCAAAAGCACAATATACCCAGTTTTCATAAAAGTTTACAGGGCGTACCTCCTGGTCTTGTTGGTGAATCGTGTCACACTGTTGCTTTTCTTGATGGTGTTCGTTGCCTCTGTTTAGTAGACACTGGATCACAGGTAACTTGCCTATCTGAGTCATTTTACCGTCAGTATTTGTCACATCTCAAGTTAAGCTCGATACAAGACTTACTCTGTGTTGTTGGTGCGGGAGGTAGTACTGTTCCTTATCTAGGATTCATAGAAGTTAATGTGCAATTTCCTGAAGATGTTTGTGGCACAGAAAACAGCTTTTATGTGTTAGTTCTTGTTTGCCCTGACAATCAATGTAATACTACTGTACCTCTCTTAGTGGGAACAAATGTACTTGGCATCTCATGCGTGAGTGTGAGGAGAAGGCTGGTGCGCAATACTTGAAGAGGCTGGCTATCCGCTGCGACTGTGCTGCTGCCTATACCAATACAATTGGTGAAGCCAATGCAAAAGCAAAAACTACCAAAGTGAGATTAGCCAGTAAAACACCTGTTACGGTTCCCAAGAACGAGTCTAAAGAGCTGAAATGTATGCTGAGTAAGAATATCTATAGCAAAGGATGCAATATACTTATAGAAGCATCTGAAGGACGTCCCATTGCAGGAGGATTACTGGTTTACAATCAGCTGCTAGAAGGAGACCCTCAAAATCGTACCAAGATTGGAGTCATGGTCAAAAATGCCTCTGATCATGACATCACCTTACAACCCAGAAGTGTTGTTGCTGCAGGGGAAACAGTGGAGTGGATAAGGGCATTAGATGTCTCCAAATTAAATCTGATGGAGTCCAGATGTTCTAGTGCTACTGCAGTATTGAGGGAGGGAGAAAAGTTTGGTCCCAGTAATACAACAAGGCTGGAGTTGGATTTTGATAACTCACCAGTTTCTGAAGATTTCAAGAAAGATATTACTACTAGGATAGAAAAAGAAGTAGGCAGTGCATTCTCCCTCCATGATCTCGACATAGGACATGCTCCTGGGATAACACACAAAATAGTGCTCACAGACAACACTCCATTCAAAGAGCGCACCCGTCGTGTCACTCCAGCTGATTTTGAAGACCTGAGGTCACCTTCATGAGTTGCTGACTACTGGGATTATTGAAGAGTCTGACAGCCCCTATGCATCTCCAGTTGTCTTGGTTAGAAAGAAAAACGGATCCCTACGAATGGTTGTGGACTACAGAAGACTGAATCGTCTAACCAGGCGGGATGCATACCCACTTCCTAGAATAGAGGAGACTTTTGCTCTTCTTTCAGGCTCAAAATGGTTCTCAGTACTAGATCTAAAAAGCGGATATTATCAAATTGAAGTAGAAGAGTCTGACCGTGCCAAGACTGCATTCACAACGCCATTTGGTAATTGGCAATTCAAAATGATGCCTCAAGGTTTAACCCATTCCCCAGCTACATTTCAGAGAACAATGGAGCGGGTGATGTCAGGAATTAATCTACAGGAAGTGGTTGCTTTCCTGGATGACCTAATTATATTTTCAGACACTCTTGAACAACACGAGGAACGTCTAATGAAGGTCCTGCATCGCATTGCTCAGTATGGCTTGAAGCTCTCTCCTTCAAAATGTAAATTCTTCCAGAATTCGGTGGCATATCTGGGACACAAGATTTCGGAAGAGGGAATCTGCCCTGACCCCCAGAAGATTTCAGCTATAATAGATTGGCCGACGCCCAAGAACATCAGAGAGGTTAGGTCTTTTCTCGGCTTCGCAGGGTATTACAGACGTTTTGTGGAAAAATATGCAAACATTGCTAGGCCATTAAATGATTTGTTGGTGGGCGAAGCTTCAAACAGAAAGAAAGGGTCATCTTGGCGAATAAAAGCAAGACAGTCTCTGGGTGATCGATGGACAGCAGATTGTCAAAGGGCATTTGAATGCATCAAAGAGAAGCTCACTACATCGCCAGTGTTAGGATTTGCAGACTGGAAACTCCATTATATCTTACACACAGGCCTGGGAGCAGCACTCTACCAGGTCCAGGATGGTAAAATGAGAGTTATCTCATATGCTAGTCGAGGACTTAAAGTGAACGAAACTACCCTGTTCACAAATTGGAATTTTTAGCTTTGAAATGGTCAATAAGTGAAAAGTTTCATGACTATTTATATGGGACAGAATTCAAAGTAGTGACAGATAATAATCCTCTGACATATGTTCTCACAACTGCGAAATTGGATGCTGCAGGACATAGGTGGTTGTCAGCCCTGTCTATCTATAACTTTGACATAAGCTACAGATCTGGAAAAAACTAATATGGATGCAGATGGCTTATCCCGAAGGCCAAATGGACCTGCTGCAGATGATGATGACTCCCTGAAGCAAGTGGAGAGAATTGCTAAAATGCTGTCCAGGACCAGACAAGACCCTGATTTTGACACCCTGGAGTCAGATGTGTGTAAGGCTGCTTTCCTGAGGCATAAAGTAGTAGTACTTGCACAGGAAGTTGAATCAGAAGAGCCTGGTGAGCAAGAGAATCCAGAGATAGAAGTGAGCGGGAACAAACCTAGCGCTGTAGAAGCTTTACCTAGTGGAGAGGGTGCCATTCCAGATGATTTTGAATTTCCAGAACCATGGCCAGGGCAACCATTACTTCCTGGATTAACTTTAGAAAACTGGAAAGTTCTTCAAAACAGAGATGTTAATCTGTCCAGAGTCATTCAGTTGTTGGGGAAAGGCAGAAAGCTTGAAGAAAAATTCAGAAAGTCAGAGACCCCTGAAGTAAGATTACTTTTAAAAGAGTGGCCTAAACTTCTCCTTAAAGAGGGTGTTCTACATCGGCGGGTGATGAGGAATGAAGAACTATACGATCAGTTGGTGATTCCACAAAGTCACCAGGCTAGAGCTTTGGAAGGAGTACATGATGAAACTGGACATCTTGGCTATGAGAGGACTCTGGATTTGGCTAGAGCACGCTTCTATTGGCCAAGGATGACCCGGGATGTGGAACAGAAATGCAAGACTTGTGAGAGGTGCTTACGCAGAAAAGCAAGGGCAGAGAAGGCTGCAAAAATGGTCAATATAAATGTTTATGCTCCCATGGAGCTTGTCTGCATAGATTTTTTATCATTAGAACCTGATTCCAAAGATATTCGGAACATACTAGTTATAACCGATCACTTCACAAAATATGCGCAAGCATATCCAACTAAAGACCAGACTGCCAAGACTGTAGCCAATCTGTTGTGGGAGAATGTAATTTGCCACTACGGCTTTCCCAAGAGAGTTCATAGCGATCAAGGTGCAAATTTTCAGTCTGAACTCATTTCAGAGCTCTGTAAAATTTGTGGCACTAAATCTAGAACTACACCTTACCATCCTAGAGGAAATCCAGTTGAAAGATTTAACAGAACCCTCCTTGACATGCTGGGTACCCTCTCTGAGAAGAAGAAAGATAACTGGAGGAAGTATGTTCGCCCTCTCGTTCATGCATATAACTGCACTCGTAACGACACTACTGGAGAGTCTCCGTTCTTCCTCATGTTTGGTAGGCAGCCAAGATTGCCTATAGATTTGTGCTTTGGCATCAGTCCTGTTGGACATGACCATAAGACTCATCAGCAATATGTGAAGGAACTTCGTCAGAGGCTAAAATATGCCTACGAGCGAGCCACTAAGGAAGCAGAGAAAAGACAGCTGGCCAATAAACAGAGATGGGACAAGAAGGTCATAGCATCATCCTTGGAGGAAGGAGATCGAGTCCTGGTTAGGAATGTAAATTTGCGTAGGAAGCACAAAATAGCTGACCGCTGGGAACACGCTGTTTACATTGTCGTACGGCAGGCTAGAGAAGAGCTGCCAGTCTATGTGATTAGACCAGAGAAAGATGATGGACCTGAGAGAACATTGCACAGAGACATGTTGCGTCCTTGTGGATTCATATCGGCTGAAGAGGGAGTTGATGATGGCACAGTACCTGAGAAGGCAAGACGTACGAGGACGAGGCAGACTGCAGGGACCTTGGATGAAACTAGAAATTCTGATGAGGATGATACAGATCAATCGGTAATTCCTTCTGAAGAAGAACAGAATATTGCTGGTTCTGGATTGAATCCAGAAGCTCCTGAGTTCTGTACTTACCTGCCAATGACTGATGAAGATCCTCCACTCCATTCTTCTTTGCATGAAGACGACGTGACGGGACCAGTAACTGAGGTTACTATTGAAAGAGAAATAACCGAGGAAGTCTCAGAATCAGCACTGGGTGAACTTCAACAAAGTTCCAAAACTGAGCCTAGGGAGACCATAGATCCCCAAGTGTTAAGACGATCAGAAAGAGAGAGGAAACTGCCATCTAAGTTCAAAGATTTTGAAGTAACTTCTCAAAAGATAACTTCTGACAAGAAACACGATTACAATAGAGCTGTTTCACAAATTGTTTCCTGTGTACAACAGCAAAACAAAATGATATTGGAACAGTTGCATAAACAGACCGAGCTATTGATTCAGGCTTTGATTTCGCATTAGCATATAGAAGATGATTAAATAAATATATGGATATTTTTTGTGGGTGTTACTATCGAGGACGATAGCTTTTAGGGAGGGAGAATGTAACCCCCATGCTTCCTGTTTCCAAATATGGGTATCAGTGAGTCTGTTTCTTTAACACGACCCCCCCTTCTGTGCCCGCAATAAACACGTGCACAGTCAGTTGCCTGCATGTTAATTTCCAATGTGCAAACGAGTGCTAGAGCTACCGTCCTAGGAATACATCTGAAATTTCTATATGCTGTATCTTCACTGTCCTGCATTGCTATTATATTTTATTAATAGGTAAGCGATTTCTCCTTACTTTGATTTTTTTATTGATTAAAAATAGCAGGATTTGCTGTAATAAAGCTTTAAGTAAAACTTTAAATAAATAAATAAGTAGTGTGGCCGCCATGTGGATGATTCTGTTCAATACAGCTTTGCAAATAAATATTTGAAGTGGCTATATTCTAATACTTATAAAAGAATAATATTTTTTTTTATAATTGAGTGATTTCTGTTATTTACAGAGGCAGTTGTGTTTCCCATTTTACTCGGTAAATAGAAAAAAAAAAGAGAATATTGTTTATACATTCGTCCGCCATTTTGACTGAACTGCAGTTAAATATAGTTCAAAACTTGAACGGTTTATAATATGTGTTTAAGATGTTCCAAATATACATTTGTCATTTATATAGTACCTTTGTATTGTATGGTTACTAAAAAAAATATATATATATATACACTTTAAATAAGTTTCCTTTTAATTAATGCACCACGTGTGTATTGTGTTTTACACAGTCAGTTGCCTGCATGTTAATTTCCAATGTGCAAACGAGTGCTAGAGCTACCGTCCTAGGAATACATCTGAAATTTCTATATGCTGTATCTTCACTGTCCTGCATTGCTATTATATTTTATTAATAGTTCGTGGAGACCGGAGATTACGAAGTGTGGAGGACTCGATCCATTGCATCTACCGAGACGGCTTGTAATATTGAAGCGGGACTGTACAGTTCAGCAGAAGGACTTGTTTTTTTTATATTTAAGTCCTCCGGATGTACTTTAGTCGTTGTGCACAACTGATAGAAACATTTTGTTTTATTCTATATTTTTTTATTTCCAATGTTTTTTTTTTTTTTTTACTGTGAACAATATTGTAACAATTTTAATTGCTACATATATATTACTTTTATAAACATTTTATTTTCATAAAGCATATTTGTTGTTGCTGAGTGATTCTTTATAATAAAGTAACCTGGTATAAATATATTAAGGCAACTGTATAACGTAAAGTACATTTTCTTAAGAAGGGTATACGCAGCATTAGAGAGAGATCTCCTGAATTCACATATATTTTCCCTGAACTTAATTCTCAATGTGACTCATTGTAATAGTGGGTTACATACTGCAATGTTGTAAAAAGACATGTGTAATTCAGGATGGTTGAGCGAGCTATGGCGCTGCGTTCAGATCACAGTTACCCTGGAAGCGTGGGTTCGAATTCCATTTCTGTCAGCTCTGTTTGTTCATTAACCACTCGGCCACGGCTACATGCTCTCACTGTTTTCCGTGAAAACAGCCGTATTATTGTCAAAAGAAGCAAACGACACCCGCAGTAATGCTGCAGATGGCAGTATAGGCTAAATAATCAACCCAAGTCAAATGCCTTTGTTGAAACTCTATCAGATTTGTACAAGTCAAGCACACGTGGGAAATAATAATACAATATAATTTCGGCCAACGTTCATAATAATGAATACATCCTTATTTCAAAATACGTAGCTATTTAACTGATCTTTTCAAAACACCCATACACAAAAACTTTCTTTCTACTGAAAAACTAACTTGCTTCATGGCTGCTGCTACAGCACTCCGGCACGTTGTGCCTAGCGTTAGCGGACATAGGAGATAAGAAGAACTACAAAATATCACGCGCTGCAGTTTTTCAGTCCGGGGATTATTACAAATTAGCAGACTGTGCATTAAAATACACATGCAGGGTGGGCGTCTCTGTTACAAAGAATTGTCACACTTTGTATTTATCTCCATAATGCGCTGGGACAAAATACGCAGATACTTTAAAATTATTTGGAGAATGCGGGCATCGATCCCGCTACTTCTCGCATGCTAAGCGAGCGCTCTACCATTTGAGCTAATTCCCCTTTAATGGCGCCAGCGATTCTCATAGGCTTCATCGCAGCTTGATACGAGCAAATCAGATTGTCAGTTTTTTATTTTTATTTTGGCAATGTAGTCTGTGATTGCAAATTTAAAAAAATAATGTAATTAACTAAATAGCAAATATTTCGAATAGAGGTATGTTTTCAATTTCTTTAAAAAGTAGTCTCAGCTCGTTTATTCAGTCGCTTATAAATCCACAATCTGTGTCCCGATGCAGCAGCGCTGTGTGCTGATGCAGCAGCGCTGTGTGCTGTGGCTCGAGCTTGTTTGACGAGGCAGACAATGCAAAAATGCCAATGCTTTTGTATCACACGACAAACTTAAGGTATGCTTTAACGGCTTGGCTGTCTCGAGTTAGTTTGTATTGTTAATGTAACACCTCGTTGTTGCCCAGTCATTGTTTCATATGAAGTAGAGCTTGCCAGTTGGGGGCGACGGTCTGCTAATAAAAGTTAAGACTATATTTGCAAGGATCATTTCTAGAATGAAACACGTTTTGAAGGGATTGGTCTCCGTATCCACCAGGAGTAGTGGCAGTGTTTTCTTCTCAGCACCGAGCTGACAATGAGTGTTGTTATCGGGAACCTACTCGCTGCAAGGAATGACCACTTCAATCTTCAGTCGGGTGTTGCTGAAGGAAGGGGACACATTTTGAGTGCGTATCTCATTCCGGTAGAAACGTAGAAAAAAATAAACCATCAAGCCCACAATTGTTCAGTTGTTTAAATCAATAACAACATTTAAATTGATCATTGCTAATGTTAAAACAATTTAAGAACACTTTAAATAGGGCTTGACTAATATAAAAAATATAGCAATGTCTTTTGCACTACGCAGGACTAGATTGAGTTTAAAATAGACATTACATCTGAAATTAACTTGTGCTTACCTCCACTTACAAGGAAGCTGTCAACCTTTGTATTCGTCCTCATAACGTGTTAGAAAATGTAAACAGCAGTTGGAGAATACCGAAGTCGAACATCCTAGCATGTTAACCGAGGGCATTTCTCATGTAAGCTACTTCCACTAATAGATCGTTTATACTGTTCTCAATGGTCCGCATCCCAGCCTGAGACCACGATCCAGTGGCAGTCGGAGATGTTTTTCAAAGTAATATGTTATTTGAAATATTAAAACAATCTTTAGTTAAATAACACATGTTTCTACACAAAATATTTTTCAGTGACTTCGACAAGTAGCCAGTTTACTACAAAAATGCAATCTGTGTTAGGAACGCTATTTTAGTCCGATTTAAAATGGAAATTAAAATGGTATTGAGTGCTGACAAGAGTTTGGTATCAGCTGTTGATTTCCTTGAAACAATCTTTTAAAGTAAAATGAACACATTTATTCATTTAAAAAATAAGTAAAAGTGAACTGTCAGAAGTGGGATTTGAACCCACGCCTCCATTCGGAGACCAGAACACACAATTCATTGGAAAGACAACGTCCTTGAGTCTGGCACCTTAGACCACTCGGCCATTCTGACAAGCGGCGTTTGCTATAGTAGAAAACCGCATTATTTCATTTCAGCACAGACTAGGGTTGTCTATTGTATCAAGGCCCTATGGGGTTTATTACGCACATACTAACTTGCTCCATGAATGATGTAATGACAAGTGTAAAAAAAGAAACAGATTGAAGCCAACCCACGAAAGTAAGATTCTTTATTTCAATATCGGTATAGCTTTAAAGGATGCACGCATTTTACAATAGCAATTGCTATATGACAATGACCAATAAGTAATTGTGTTGCAATACTTTATACAATGTGAACAGAATCAGACATTGCTCCGTTGCCTCGAAGAAACATCTACAATTTGTATTTAAAAAGGACGCCCATCGTTGTGCTTGAACCCACGACCCTGAGATTAAGAGTCTCATGCTCTACCGACTGAGCCAGCCGGGCTGACGGGAGAAAGTTTCTTTCTTTGAGGCGGGGTGAGCGAGGAAGTACCGACAGGTGCGTGGGACCTGAGATTCGGTGTGCTGCTGCTGTAGATGAGTGTTCTGGAGACGCGCTGTTTCTGTGTCTGCGGTGTAACAGCCGTGTGAGTATATTCCAAAAGTAAAGTGTTGGATAATTCGAGAGCTAGTCTGTTGAATAAAGCTCTGAGACGTGTGGTTAAATCCCGGTCTCATCAATTTTGTTTTGTTAGATTAAAAGTGTTCCAGCAGCAGGTAAATGTCCCCACACCTTTTGGTTCTGTTTACTTATGATACACCGCTGCTAAACCTGAACGTTGCTGCTAATTATCTTAACTAAACTTGTATTGTTGTTGAATTGCTCTAATATAGTTAAACCTGTAATGTTGCAGCTAACGTTCCCTAATACTGTTAAAACTTGTGTGTATTAACAATCTGGCTTTTGTTGTTGAACCCTTGCTGGGAAGAGCTGTTTCCAATCACCTAGCACTCTTAAGAGAAGTGTAATCGCTGCTATATGTTGGTCTAATACCCCATGCTTTTAAAATGTTCACGCATACACCAGGTGATTTACTGTAGCGTCAGACATTGGAGGTTCAGCAGTGTACTGCAGTGTTGTGCAAAGTCGTCGGTGTAAGTCAGGATGGCCGAGCGGTCTAAGGCGCTGCGTTCAGGTCGCAGTCTCTCTGGAGGCGTGGGTTCGAATCCCACTTCTGACAAATCTGTTTGTTTATTTATTTCTTAAAACGTCCACCGAATGCTTGGTAATTTGATTTGTTTTTCTTGTTAGTATTCAAATCACAAGGTTGTTAAATGAGAGAAAATCACTGCAAGCCTGCACCTCACCACATCCTTCACACTGTTAAACTGCCTCATTATGACGAGGCCTCTAATTATGCCTTTCCAATACTTTGAATGTGTTATTGTTCAGTTTAACATGAGAACATCTTGGTAGAACAATCATAATGTCCGCAGGACTTATTTTCCTCGGGTTCTAGTATCAAGCTTCGAGTGTGTGGCCGGTTAGCTCAGTTGGTTAGAGCGTGGTGCTAATAACGCCAAGGTCGCGGGTTTTCTTCTTTAAAGAAACCACAAGATTTGTAATGGTGCCAAAATGAACAATCTTTAACAAAATGAACCGAAGCGATATGAAGTACAACCAGTAATATTTCAGACTTACTGAGCTTTAAACATGTATTAACAATGAACACATACAATCAATTAAAAACAAAGCTTACGTAGTCGGCAGGATTCGAACCTGCGCGGGTAAACCCCAATGGATTTCAAGTCCATCGCCTTAACCACTCGGCCACGACTACATGCTCGCACCGTTAGTTGTGAAAATATCCAAAAGAAGTAAACGGCTCCCGCAGTAATGCTGTAGATGGCAGTATAGGCTAACTAATGAACCCAAGTCAAATGCCTTTGTTGAAACTTTGTCAGATTTGTACAAGGCAAGCACACGTGGGAAAAGAAAATACAATATACTTTCTGTTAACGTTCATAATAATGAATACATCTTTATTTCAAAATACGTAGCTATTTAACTGATCTTTTCAAAACACCCCCATCCACAAAAACAAAGTAGTTATTTATTTCAACTGAAAAACTGACTTGCTTCATGGCTGCTGCCAGAGCACTCGAGAACGTTCTGGCTAGCGTGAGCGGACTAAGCAGATAACAAGATCTACAAAATATCACATGCCATTAAAACTTACCATAATTATGTTAATTTTATTATTTATTTAGCAGACGCCTTTATCCGTGGAGACTTACAGAGACTAGGGTGTGTGAACTATGCATCAGCTGTAGAATCACTTACATTTACATCTCACCCGAAAAACGGAGCACAAGGAGGTTAAGTGACTTGCTCAGGGTCACACAATGAGTCAGTGGCTGAGGTGGGATTTGTGCCGGGGGACCTCCTGGTTACAAGCCCTTTATCTTTAACCACTGGACCACACAGCCTCCTATAACAAAATCAAACCCCAGATGGGACTCGAAACCACAATCCATGGCTTAGAAAGCCAGTGCCTTATCCATTAGGCCACAAGGGCTGACACGAAAAGCTCATTTGGTAGTAATAAAGAAAGTGGGAACAATAGTATCGTGGTTTAATACATCATATCCAAGCCATCGTTGGTGTTCAAACACAGAGAGTGTTACATTGGGAAAGGGCCGTACTTGTCAGTACGTATTTGACATTCATGTGGGAAGATTTAAGATTGTGAAGAAGTTTAAATATGCTGCGTATTTGCACATTGGGAACCTTACATAATTAGGTTTTTGATTAATGCCACTTTCTTACAGACAGTAATCAAGGTGACGATACAAGACCAGGAGAGACACTTCCTCTTTTGCCTTCAGCCTCAGCAGCGGTAGGACTTAGAGCTATTCAACTGATTGTACTCACTAAAGCTTTGGCTTGAGAAGCTGGTTTATCCCCTTCTCCGAGTTTATTTCAGTTATACTCTCCGGAGTTATTATTATTATTATTATTATTATTATTATTATTATTATTATTATTATTATTATTATTATTATTATTATTATTATTATTATTGTTATTGTATTATTATTTAGGATTATATATTGTTTTACTTTATATATTCCTTCTCGCTTTGCTTCGGCATCGCGTTTCTTCGTGGTCTTTCCTCTGTTCTTATAATTTATTGTGTTTGGTTTTTGTATTTTATTGTGCATATATATATTTGTTATATATATTGTATATATTTTGTCTTTCTGACGCGTGTTGTGTTGGCCTTGGCCCACGCGCATTTTGCATCCTCGGTCTAGCTTAGGCTAGACCGTGTGTGTGCGTGTAGTCTGCTCTGCAGTGTTCCCCCCCACGGCGCGTTCCCGCCACGTGGTATTGCACTACACCCTCTTACCTTCTGCAGCGTCCAAAAAAATAAAAATAAATTTCCCTTCACTATACAGAGGAAGACAACCACCAACGTGCAAAATCCCCAGCACCTTCAGGTAGGTATTGCACAGCATCAGACGCCGTACCAGCACTTAGCGTCTCCGCTTGGCGGGTCAGCTGACGCTTAGGCGTCCGTGCTAGCGTTCCAAACTCGGTACTCGCGCTTCGGCGCTCGCGCTCCGGCGCTTTTGGTGTCAGCGCTTGTGCGCTTGGTGCAGCACTTCTGCACTTGGGGCTCAGTGCTCGACACTCGACGCTTCGGCGCTCGACGCACGCACCCTCGACGCTCGATGCACGCACCTCGGCGCTCAACGCGGCGGCGCTCGACGCAGCGGCGCACGACGCACGCACTTCAGGTGCTTGACGCTGGTGTCCGACGCTTTGGCGTTCGACGCACGCACCTCGCGTTTAACACGACAGTGCTCGACGCACACTCTTGGTGCTTGGCGTCAATACTAGACGCTTCGGCGTTCTACTATGTCTGGGTTCCACCGTTGCGTGACCTGTCAGGCCAAGTTGCCTGCTAGCGACCCTCATGAGGACTGCGTCGCATGCTTGGGGCCAGAAAATGCCGCATCTGCCCTGGCAGACAGGGCATACTGCCAGCTATGTGCGGGGTTTCAGACACGCACCCTTCGCCAGAGAGCTAGGAAGGCGGTTGGAGGTCGTTCCCCATCCTCGGGCTCGTCCCACACCGTCTCGGCCCCACCATCATCTGTCGTGTCGCTGCCGGCGATGTCTCAGCTCCCTCTGAGCCCATCTTCCCAGCTTACAGCTGGTCAGAGGTCTCCAATTAGACGTGCTCGGGAACGTTCCCGCAGTCCCTCCCCTCGCGGGGCTCGCCCCCGTCGGGAGTCTCAATCCAGATCTCGATCGCCTCGCCGGAGAAGGGGTAGGCGCTATCAGGACACATCTGGGGTGGCTGAGCTCACCTCCAAGATGTCGCAGTTTATGGAGCTCATGATGGGACAACAATCCCTCCTCATGACCCTAGCGAATGTGGCGCCTCGGGCCCCAGAGATGGTAACCGGACCCAGCGCTAGTCAGCCGATGGTTCCTCCACCAGTGCCCCAGGAAGTAGAGTGGGACGCCGATGCTGTCTCAAGGGACGCATCTGACGCAGACCCGCTCTTTGAAGACACAGAGCCTGAGGTTGCATCCCAGCACTCTGGGCAGGACGACCCTGAAATGCTGGATACTAATGACCCTATCTGGTCAGTGGTGGAGAGGGCAGCCCGTCACTTGGGCGTGGACTGGCCTGCGTTAGAGCCAACACGGCGCTCTCTATTTGAGTTGCCATTGGCTCCGCCCCTTCAGTCCAGGATGCTCCCGGCATTCCCGGATTTTATTAAGGAGGTGCAGTCCACCTGGGGAGCTCCGGCCTCCGCCCCTGCGACTTCTCGCAAGGCTTCGGCTTTCACCATGCACGGGGCGAGCGAAGCTGGGTTAGCGTCTTTTCCACCAGTGGGCGCCGCGTTCGCCGCGCTAGTAAAGGCGCCGACATTATCGGGGCTGGCTAAGGACCCTTCCGGCCCAAACAGGCAGTGTAGGACTACGGAGGCCCACCTAAAAAAGGGTTATGCCGCGGCTACAGAGGCAGTTAGACTGTCTAACGTGGCCAGCCTCCTGACAGTCTACCAGGCGGCGCTGATTCGCGACCTGCCTGAGTCCCCATCCGTCGGACTTAGAACCGAGCTGGGTGCAGTTGCGCAGCTTTTGGTTAAGCTGGCTCAGCTGAATGCGCGAGCACAGGGCAGGAGCATTGCTTCCCTTGTGGTGGCAAGGAGGCAGCTCTGGCTCTCTCAGGCCAGGGTACAGGAGCCTGATAAGGCCCCGTTGCTAGATGCTCCTATATCCCCGGGGCACACGTTTGGCCCAGCGGTGGAGGAGATGCTGCAACGCTCCGTCAAGGCGCGTGAGGCGTCGCAGCAGTTGGCTAAGATGTGGCCAAACAAGCCTTTCCAGCCAAGGCAGCCGCAGGAGCGCCAATGGCGCAGGGCGCCGCCACAGCAGCAAGCGCACCCACAGGGCAGTAAAACCGTCCCTTTGGGGGTTTCAGCACGCAGCCAACCCGCGTTTGCAAGACCGCAGCGCGGAGGGTGGCGCCCCAGAGGAGGTAGCAGACCACGCCCTCGTGGCTCTGGCCAGGCCCCTCGTGAGCTAGCGCAGCCTAAGCAGCCCTGAGAAACCCCCACAGCTCCTGTTCTGGCAACAATGCACCAACGACATCTGGGTGCGCAAAACTATACTCACCGGGTACACCCTTCAATTCCGGTTAAACCCCCCCCCCCCCCTTCAGGGGAGTGGTGGTAACTGCACTGAAGGACTCGGTTCAGTCCTCAGCTCTAAATGCAGAAATACAGGCATTGCTCAAGAAGCGTGCCATTCAACTAGTAGACCCTGCTCTGACGACCAGGGGTTCTACTACAAGTACTTCCTAGTGCCAAAAAAGGACGACGGGCTCCGCCCTATTTTAGATCTGCGACTACTGAACAAATACCTACGGGTGTTGTCGTTCAAGATGCTTACGCACAGGCACATTGTCCAGTCTGTCCGGCAAGGCGACTGGTTTACCACCGTAGACCTCACAGATGCATACTTTCACTTTCCCGTCTGTCCGGGTCACAGGGAGTACCTACGTTTCGCATTTCAGAGCAGGGTCTACGAGTTTTGTATCCTGCCATTCAGCCTGTCTCTAGCTCCTCGAACCTTTTCGAAGTGTATGGACGCCATTTTAGCCCCCTTGCGGGCTCAAGGCATCCGACTGCTGAACTATCTGGACGACTGGCTCGTCTGCGCGCAGTCAAAGGAGCAGTTGGCACAGCACACAGTGATGGTTACAGACCATCTTCAGCGGCTAGGTCTGAAGGTCAATTCAGAAAAGAGCCGCCTCGTGCCGAGCCAACAGACCGAATTCTTAGGTCTGCATCTGGACTCTGTGTCCATGGAAGCGACCCTGTCGACACAAAGAGTTGCCTCACTGGAGCGGTGTCTCTCCCTATTCAGGTTGAGAGAAACAGTCAGCATGGAGCTGTGTCAGCGCATGCTGGGGTTGATGGCTGCCGCCTCGCAAGCCCTTCCTTTGGGCTTACTACACCAGAGACCTCTGCAGGCCTGGTTCAATGCCTTCGCGTTGCATCCGCGGAGAGACAAACACCACAGGTTGAGGGTATCCCGAACCTGCTGGGAAGCACTGCGCTGGTGGAAAGTTCCGTCGAACATCCGCCAGGGTGTATGCTTGGGTCCCATCTTCCGAAGGGAGGTTATTACAACCGACGCTTCCAACCAGGGTTGGGGAGCAGTATGGAACGGGTCGGGGACTCGCGGAGTGTGGTCAGGACCCTGGAGGTCGGCCCACATCAATGCTTTGGAACTCAGAGCGGTGGACCTTGCCCTTCGGCACTTCTTGCCAGTGCTTCTAGGCAAGCACGTGTTAGTGCGGTCAGACAACACCACGGTAGTGGCGTATATCAACCGCCAGGGCGGCTTGCGGTCCCCCGGTCTTCACCGGATGGTAACACGGCTGTTGCTTTGGGCTCAACCGCGTTTAGCCTCTCTGCGGGCGGTTCACCTACCGGGCAGAGTCAATTACGCAGCGGATCTCCTGTCCAGAGGAGGTCCTCTTGCAGGCGAATGGCGTCTTCACCCTCGGGTGGTGGAGCGCATTTGGGACTGATTCGGCACAGCGCAAGTCAATCTCTTCGCTTCGCGAGAGACCACGCACTGCCCCCTATGGTTCTCGGTGAAGGACCTCGACAGCCCCCTAGGAGTCGATGCACTGGCTCACGAATGGCCGCCAGGGCTCCTGTATGCATTTCCACCGATTTCGATGCTCCCCGCCTTCTTGGAGAAGGTCAGGGTAGAGCAAGCGACAGTGATCCTGATCGCTCCTCGGTGGCCTCGGAGGATATGGTTCCCGAGTCTAGTGCAGTTGTTGCACGGTCGCCCGAGGGAGCTCCCTCTGCGAGCAGACCTGTTGTCCCAAGCCCAAGGAGGGCTATGGCACACGAAACCCAAGCTCATGCAGCTATGGGCTTGGCCCCTGAGCAGGAGCGCCTGTCAGCCTTAGGGCTTTCGACGGCGGTTATATCCACCATTCAGAGTGCGAGAGCGCCCTCTACTCGGTCGCAATATGCGTATAAGTGGCAATTGTTTCAGAGTTGGTGTCTGGCTGAGGGCCATGACCCGGTCTCCTGCCCTATGGCAGTGATATTACAGTTTCTGCAGAAGCTGTTAGATGAGGGTAAGTCTCCCTCTACACTTAAAGTGTATTTGGCCGCTATTTCGGCTTGCCATGTACGCATTGACGGGTTATCACCTGGTTGCCATTTCCTGGCATCTCAGTTCCTAAAGGGCGCAAGACGCTTGCGGCCTCCAAGGTCGACCAGTTTACCATCATGGAGCCTTGATGTGGTGCTAGAAGCCCTTACCAAGGAACCGTTCGAGCCTCTTCACAGTGTGGATATGAAGTTCGTGTCTATTAAGACTGCGTTTTTGCTGTCAGTGGTATCAGCAAAACGTGTGGGCGAGTTACATGCACTCTCGGTGCATCCATCATGTACTCGTTTCGCAGGAGACGGTTCTAAGGTCTCCATGCGTCCAAATCTGGCCTTTTTACCTAAGGTCATATCCCCGTTTCACATGAACCAACCAGTCGAGTTGATGGCGTTCCATCCTCCTCCTTTTTCTTCCCCAGAGGAAGAGCGGTTACACATGCTCTGCCCTGTGCGGGCATTGAGGTGTTATATTGATCGCACAAAGACTGTGAGGCAAACAGAACAGCTGTTCATATGCCATGGTTCTAAAACTTTGGGTCAGCCGTTGTCTAAGCAACGCCTTTCTCATTGGATAGTGGATGCTATTCAGTTAGCATAAGATTCTATGGGCCTTCCGCCACCAGGGCAGTTGAAGGCACATTCCACTAGGGGTATGGCAACATCCTGGGCCCTCTTTAGAGGGGTGCCGATGTCTGACATTTGCGCTGCAGCCAGTTGGGTTACACCGCATACATTTATAAGGTTCTACCGGTTAAATGTACTGGAATCCTCTGCTCCGTCATTTGGAGCATCTGTGTTGCACTCTATGACGCCTCAGGTTGCGGACGTCTAGAGTGGTTGACAATATGGTGTGACTATTCCACCTTGGGACAGGTGTCATTGCGAGCATAGACGCTGAGGCGCATCTCCGCATATGTGTAGATGTACTGCCTACGCAGTGGCGTTATGACGTAAGGCTGTCCTACTGCCGAGAATCCTCCCTCGCGACGGCTTGGGTACACTGTTCCCATACCTTGATGGTTATTTTCGACTTGAAAGGGAACGATAGGTTGCGGATGCAACCCTGGTTCCCTGAAAGAGAAAATAACCATCAAGCCGCCAGGTCGCTCTGGAGGCCTTCAACGCCTGAAGGGCAAAAGAGGAAGTGACTCTCCGCGCGCTGCGTATAATAAGCTCCCAGGGGGCGGGCTTACACGGCAGCTTGCGCGGAGGCCTATCGGCAGCTTTGACATAAAGCTCAGCCAATCCCTACTGCCTGACGGCAATGTCCCATACCTTGATGGTTATTTTCTCTTTCAGGGAACCGGGGTTGCATCCGCAACTTATCGTTTCGATCCCTCTTGTGAGATTGGCGAGCGGCCATTACTCTTTTCTACTACATGAGGCCTCGTGTAGTTGCAGATACCGTGTGGAGAGCTGTTCTGGTGCTGTAAGGAGACCCCACGGGCCTAGCAGCTCGGCTGGATCGGCTGCATACCCCGGCATCCACCGTGGTTCTCCCGCCGACCTTCAGGCTTGGAACAGCGCCTACCCGGCCCCGATTGACTCGGCACCAGTGTAACCATCTCCGTGCCGACCGCGCCCACCATCGGCACCGACTGTCTCGGCACCGAGTGTTCGGCACCGACAGCGTTCTCCTCGGTGCCGATCCCGCCTAGTCGCCATGTCAGTGCAGTCAACTGAGTCCTCCGCTGGTTTCCACCAGGGCGACCAGTGCGTGGCGAAGCTGCCCAGGCAGGATGAGCACCGGTCTTGCGCCAGATGCTTAGGTGCAGACCATGCGGTCAAAGCACTGGCAGGTGAGTTGGACTGCTGTCCATGCAGGAAGTTCTGAAAAAAAAACTGAACGCAGGAGAGCAGCCCCATCCCCAGCTGAGTATCTCTCCCCAAGCCATGGGAGAATGAGGTCAGTGGTTCAGGGTCCTCCGCAGAGGTCCTCTAGGACCCCACGTCGGATTAGAACTCATGACCCCTTGGGTTACATTTATTTATTACACAAATAATATTATCTTTACATCTGTGAATAACTTATTTTAACATGCTTATGTGTTTTAGTGGTGGGATTTAATTTACCAGCATCAGCCAAATCAATATTGTTGTGCTACATGTATTCATTTATAGCAATATTTATTCAAACATTTTAATAATTTCTATATTTAAAAAAGTATGTATTTCTACGTGTATTTGTTTACATTTGCATTCATGTATTTATTCATTTATAAAATCGATTGGGCCCGATCTTGGATAGATTTGCGCACCACTTAAACGGCCGTTATGTGCAAATGCGCATAATGTTCTATATTTGAAACGTCCTTTTGCGCGTCACAATGCATTCTGCGCTGTGCAGAAATAAAATGTATGCATCGCACAATATGGGGGGAGTGGCCGACAATATGCGTGATCCTTCTATTTTCAAAAGTATGTGCCAAGCACAAAACCAGTTTTGCGAGGCATAAAATAACGCTTTTAAAAAGCAAGCGTTAACTCCGCGCACATCCCCCCAGGACTCACACAAGCACGGAACAGCAGGAGCTTTCCAAGGTACCGCTATGGGAAACACCCCGCGAGCGCACAAGACTCCATCCACATCTACAGTGGGACTATTATATGGTGATTACAGGACAGGAATTCAAAAGAACGATTGCGATAGTTGCTTCACTGTTTAAAAAAAAAAAACATGTTTAAAAAACAATCTGCAGGAAGCTGCTATCTCGACCGCTCTTTCAGACTGAAACATTAGGCTACTATTAACTTTTCTAAGCAAGCATTCTTGGTGCTGCAAGAATAGCTCCCAAAACAGAATGGAGAGTACAGTACGGTATGTGACATAGACCGAGCTGGCAAATACAAAACAACTGTCTGGAGAAGGAGCGGGCTCTGGAGGCAGGGGAGCATAGCGGAGGTAGAGCCAGTCTTCTAGTGCAGGTGGAGTGGAGAGGTCGAGTGGGGGTGTAGGGAGAGATGAGGGTCTGGAGGTAGCTGGGTGCAGTCTGGTCAAGGCATCTGTAGGCTAGTACAAGAGTCTTGAACTGGATGCGAGTGGTGATCGGGAGCCAGTGGAGCGAGCGGAGTAGTGGACTAGCGTGGGCGAAGCGAGGCAGAGAGAACACCAGGCAGGCAGCAGAGTTCTGGATGAGCTGGAGCGGACGGGTGGCGGACGCAGGGAGGCCAGCCAGGAGGGAGTTGCAGTAGTCTAGGCGGGAGAGTACCAGGGCCTGGACCAGGAGCTGGGTAGCATAGTTGGTGAGGAAGGGTCGGATTCTTCGGATGTTGCTCAGGAAGAATCGACAAGTGCGTGCCAGAGTGGAGATGTGCTGGGAATAAGAGAGGCAGGGGTCCAGGGTGACTCCGATGTTCTTAGCTGAGGAGGAGGGAGAGAGTGTGGTAGATTCCAGAGGAACAGTTGTTACAAAAAATTTAGTCTATAATATTAATCCTAACAGAAACAATAGGCTTCCCAGCCATCAGCTTGGAAGCAGAATGGAGATCAAATCGGACGAATAACGAGTGCAAAATGGAATATGGAAATCAATGTACAGTGCCTTGCGAAAGTATTCGGCCCCCTTGAACTTTGCGACCTTTTGCCACATTTCAGGCTTCAAACATAAAGATATGAAACTGTAATTTTTTGTGAAGAATCAACAACAAGTGGGACACAATCATGAAGTGGAACGAAATTTATTGGATATTTCAAACTTTTTTAACAAATAAAAAACTGAAAAATTGGGCGTGCAAAATTATTCAGCCCCCTTAAGTTAATACTTTGTAGCGCCACCTTTTGCTGCGATTACAGCTGTAAGTCGCTTGGGGTATGTCTCTATCAGTTTTGCACATCGAGAGACTGAAATTTTTGCCCATTCCTCCTTGCAAAACAGCTCGAGCTCAGTGAGGTTGGATAGAGAGCATTTGTGAACAGCAGTTTTCAGTTCTTTCCACAGATTCTCGATTGGATTCAGGTCTGGACTTTGACTTGGCCATTCTAACACCTGGATATGTTTATTTGTGAACCATTCCATAGTAGATTTTGCTTTATGTTTTGGATCATTGTCTTGTTGGAAGACAAATCTCCGTCCCAGTCTCAGGTCTTTTGCAGACTCCATCAGATTTTCTTCCAGAATGGTCCTGTATTTGGCTCCATCCATCTTCCCATCAATTTTAACCATCTCCCTGTCCCTGCTGAAGAAAAGCAGGCCCAAACCATGATGCTGCCACCACCATGTTTGACAGTGGGGATGGTGTGTTCAGGGTGATGAGCTGTGTTGCTTTTACGCCAAACATAACGTTTTGCATTGTTGCCAAAAAGTTCGATTTTGGTTTCATCTGACCAGAGCACCTTCTTCCACATGTTTGGTGTGTCTCCCAGGTGGCTTGTGGCAAACTGTAAACGACACTTTTTATGGATATCTTTAAAAAATGGCTTTCTTCTTGCCACTCTTCCATAAAGGCCAGATTTGTGCAGTATACGACTGATTGTTGTCCTATGGACAGAGTCTCCCACCTCAGCTGTAGATCTCTGCAGTTCATCCAGAGTGATGGGCCTCTTGGCTGCATCTCTGATCAGTCTTCTCCTTGTATGAGCTGAAAGTTTAGAGGGACGGCCAGGTCTTGGTAGATTTGCAGTGGTCTGATACTCCTTCCATTTCAATATTATCGCTTGCACAGTGCTCCTTGGGATGTTTAAAGCTTGGGAAATCTTTTTGTATCCAAATCCGGCTTTAAACTTCTCCACAACAGTATCTCGGACCTGCCTGGTGTGTTCCTTGTTCTTCATGATGCTCTCTGCGCTTTAAACGGACCTCTGAGACTATAACAGTGCAGGTGCATTTATACGGAGACTTGATTACACACAGGTGGATTCTATTTATCATCATTAGTCATTTAGGTCAACATTGGATCATTCAGAGATCCTCACTGAACTTCTGGAGAGAGTTTGCTGCACTGAAAGTAAAGGGGCTGAATAATTTTGCACGCCCAATTTTTCAGTTTTTTATTTGTTAAAAAAGTTTGAAATATCCAATAAATTTCGTTCCACTTCATGATTGTGTCCCACTTGTTGTTGATTCTTCACAAAAAATTACAGTTTCATATCTTTATGTTTGAAGCCTGAAATGTGGCAAAAGGTCGCAAAGTTCAAGGGGGCCGAATACTTTCGCAAGGCACTGTAAAGGCAGTTTAAATAAGAGCAGCTGCAATACATTAAATAGAGTTATATTTAAGAGCAAGTAGTAACTGCAGTAGAGTATTTAATTATGGATGGACCAAACTTGCAGGTCGCCACTGTCACATTTTCCAGAAAATCACCGCTAATACTGAGAAAGAAAACAGATGAGAACCTATAGCCCTATAGCCTGGAGATCGCTGGTTCCAATCCAGACTATGCCATCTCCGAGGGGGCGGCGCACAGTTGGCCGAGTGCTACCCGGGTTGGGAGGGCTTAGGTCAGCTTGGAAATCATTGTCTCAACAAGAAAATACAATAATAATAAAAAAAAAAATATTCTCTTACTTGTCTTCCTGCCATATCCCCTCTTTTTTGGTCAAATATTGAATATATTCGTATTCAATTTCAAACGACTGTTCTTTGTTCCCATGATGCATCTGTGATGGGCTGGGTTTTAGCGATCGCGATAATTTCTGATATTTTATAGTGGCTGGACTTTATAATAATAAAAAAAATGAAAAAGGGTAACGAGCGACAAATGCATTAATTTCTGTCGATTTGTTCTATTTTAATGGGTTATAATTTTACAAATTAAAAAGACATTCATTAAGAAAAGATAAAACTAATTTAATAACCTTTAAGAATTAAGTTTTTATTGACAGAAATATATTTGATGTATGTGTGTTTGGCATGAAATCAAATAAAGTCCCATTGGATTTTGCTTGGAAAGAGGAAACACAAAAGGTGTTTTTTTTTTTTTTTTTTTTTTTTTTAAATAAAGCATTTATTCAACATGTTTTTTTTTTTTTTTTTACAAAAATACATAAAAATACAACACAATACAACACGGAATGTTTTTTTTTGTAAAAGAATGACAAAAGTTAAAATATTTTTTCGTTTTTTTCTGTTTGTTGTTGGGCTGCCATCTTGGTAAGAGCTTGTCAATTGTCGCATGTGAACACATTCCCTACCAAAATGTCCAGTACAGTACAGTACCGTGCTGTTAGATTAGACTGGACTGTATTGAATTAGCTGGCTCTCAGATCCCCAGTACAGTACCGTGCTGTTAGATTAGACTGGACTGTATTGAATTAGCTGGCTCTCAGATCCCCAGTACAGTACAGTGCTGTTAGATTAGACTGGACTGTATTGAATTAGCTGGCTCTCAGATCACCAGTACATTACCTTGCTGTTAGATTAGACTGGACTGTATTGAATTAGCTGGCTCTCAGATCCCCAGTACAGTACAGTGCTGTTAGATTAGACTGGACTGTATTGAATTAGCTGGCTCTCAGATCCCCAGTACAGTACAGTGCTGTTAGATTAGACTGGACTGTATTGAATTAGCTGGCTCTCATATCTCCAGTACAGTACCGTGCTGTTAGATTAGACTGGACTGTATTGAATTAGCTGGCTCTCAGATCCCAAGTACAGTACCGTGCTGTTAGATTAGACTGGACTGTATTGAATTAGCTGGCTCTCATATCTCCAGTACAGTACCGTGCTGTTAGATTAGACTGGACTGTATTTAATTAACTGGCTCTCAGATCCCCAGTACAGTACAGTGCTGTTTTTAAAATCCATAAAATGTTGTAAATCTTAAATTCCTGAGATCTAACACTTATGAAAATGAATGAACAAAATAAACAAATAAAAATACATGAATGAAAAAAATCAATACACAACTTTATAAACAAATTCCTAAAATTACACAAATTCAGTCAATCCAACACCTTTAAAAAAAAAAAAAGTACAAAGTAACACGGAACAGTCCATTATAGTTAGTATAGGGGGTGATTGGTCTAAGGCTATTGTGCATATTATTATTATTTTTATTATTATTATTATTATTATTATTATTATTATTATTATTATTATTATTATAGTATTATTACTAGTCCAAACTCCCTCACCCCTCTCTTTGACTGCACCTAAATGGACCAGTCCCTTAAAAAAAAAAAAAAAAAAAAAAGTCATTTTCCACTGAAATTAAATAAAATACACGCAATTTCAAACTAAAAATAAAACAGTTTCAAATTGTAACACCTGAAACACATTTTGTATATATATGTGTATGTATATATATATATATATATATATATATATATATATATATATATATATATATATATATATATAATCTTTAAACATCTTAAAACAGTTGCAGAATATTTTGTAGGGATTATCGTAGCAATTAAGAAAGTCAAAGAGAGAGAGAGAGACATAAAACTGGGAAAAAATGGCAAAACACTTTAAAAGAAGTGTAATTTGTAATTCATTATGAACAGAGCTGCACAGAGCAGGTCTATAGGAAACTCAACACTGCAGAGCTGCACAAAGCAGGTCTATAGGAAACTCAACACTGCAGAGCTGCACAGAGCAGGTCTGTAGGAAACTCAAGACGGCAGAGCTGCACAAAGCAGGTCTGTAGGAAACTCAAGACGGCAGAGCTGCACAAAGCAGGTCTGTAGGAAACTCAAGACGGCAGAGCTGCACAGAGCAGGTCTGTAGGAAACTCAAGACGGCAGAGCTGCACAGAGCAGGTCTATAGGAAACTCAACACTGCAGAGCTGCACAGAGCAGGTCTGTAGGAAACTCAAGACGGCAGAGCTGCACAGAGCAGGTCTGTAGGAAACTCAACACTGCAGAGCTGCACAGAGCAGGTCTGTAGGAAACTCAAGACGGCAGAGCTGCACAGAGCAGGTCTGTAGGAAACTCAAGACGGCAGAGCTGCACAGAGCAGGTCTGTAGGAAACTCAACACTGCAGAGCTGCACAGAGCAGGTCTATAGGAAACTCAACACTGCAGAGCTGCACAGAGCAGGTCTGTAGGAAACTCAAGACGGCAGAGCTGCACAGAGCAGGTCTGTAGGAAACACAACACTGCAGAGCTGCACAGAGCAGGTCTATAGGAAACTCAACACTGCAGAGCTGCACAGAGCAAGTAAAAAGGAAAGAGATCAACACTGCAGAGCTGTACAGAGCGAGTCTATAGGAAAGACAAAATTTCATTTTTTTTATATTACTTTTTAGATTAGTTCCTTTTAAAACAGTGCTTTCCCTGGGTCTCTCTCAAACACTTTCAATGAGACTCCCTATCGCACAGCAGTTTCAATAAGACTCCCTATCACACAGCAGTTTCAATGAGACTCCCAATTGCACAGCAGTTTCAATAAGACTCCCTATCGCACAGCAGTTTCAAAGAGACTCCCTATCACACAGCAGTTTCAATAAGACTCCCTATCACACAGCAGTTTCAATAAGACTCCCTATCGCACAGCAGTTTCAATGAGACTCCCTATTACACAGCAATTTCAATAAGACTCCCTATCACACAGCAGTTTCAATAAGACTCCCTATCACACAGCAGTTTCAATGAGACTCCCTATCACACAGCAGTTTCAATAAAACTCCCTCTTGCACAGCAGTTTCAATAAGACTCCCTATTGCACAGCAGTTTCAATAAGACTCCCTATTGCACAGCAGTTTCAATAAGACTCATTATCACACAGCAGTTTTAATAAGACTCATTATCACACAGCAGTTTCGATGAGACTCCATATTGCACAGCAGTTTCAGTAAGACTCCCTATCACACAGCAGTTTCAGTAAGACTCCCTATCACACAGCAGTTTTAATGAGACTCCCTATTGCACAGCAGTTTCAATGAGACTACCTATTGCAGAGCAGTTTCAATAAGACTCCCTATCACACAACACTTTCAATGAGACTCCCTATTACACAGCAGTTTCAATAAGACTCCCTATCACACAGCAGTTTCAATAAGACTCCTTATCACACAGCAGTTTCAATAAGACTGCCTACCGCACAGCAGTTTCAATAAGACTCCCTATTACACAGCAGTGTTAATGAGACTCATCCTATCACACAGCAGTTTTAATAAGACTCATTATCGCACAGCAGTTTCGATGAGACTCCCTATTGCACAGAAGTTTTAATGAGACTCCCTATCACACAGCAGTTTCAATGAGACTCCCTATCACACAGCAGTTTCAATAAGACTCATTATCGCACAGCAGTTTCGATGAGACTCCCTATCACACAGCAGTTTCAATGAGACTCCCTATCACACAGCAGTTTCAATGAGACTCCCTATTGCAGAGCAGTTTCAATAAGACTCATTATCACACAGCAGTTTTAATAAGACTCATTATCGCACAGCAGTTTCGATGAGACTCCCTATTGCACAGCAGTTTCAATAAGACTCCCTATCACACAGCAGTTTCAATGAGACTCCCTATCACACAGCAGTTTCAATGAGACTCCCTATCACACAGCAGTTTCAATGAGACTCCCTATTGCAGAGCAGTTTCAATAAGACTCCCTATCACACAACACTTTCAATGAGACTCCCTATCACACAGCAGTTTCAATGAGACTCCCTATCACACAGCAGTTTCAATGAGACTCCCTATTGCACAGCAGTTTCAATAAGACTCCCTATCACACAACACTTTCAATGAGACTCCCTATTGCACAGCAGTTTCAATGAGACTCCCTATCACACAGCAGTTTCAATGAGACTCCCTATCACAAAGCAGTTTCAATGAGACTCCCTATTGCAGAGCAGTTTCAATAAGACTCATTATCACACAGCAGTTTTAATAAGACTCATTATCGCACAGCAGTTTCGATGAGACTCCCTATTGCACAGCAGTTTCAATAAGACTCCCTATCACACAGCAGTTTCAATGAGACTCCCTATCACACAGCAGTTTTAATGAGACTCCCTATAGCACAGCAGTTTCAATAAGACTCCCTAATGCACAGCAGCTTCAATGAGACTCCCTATTGCACAGCAGTTTCAGTAAGACTCCCTGTCAGACAGCAGTTTTAATAAGACTCATTATCGCACAGCAGTTTCAATGAGACTCCCTATTGCAGAGCAGTTTCAATAAGACTCCCTATCGCACAGCAGTTTCAATAAGACTCCCTATCACACAGCAGTTTCAATAAGACTGCCTACCGCACAGCAGTTTCAATAAGACTCCCTATTGCACAGCAATTTCAATGAGACTCCCTATTGCAGAGCAGTTTCAATAAGACTCATTATCACACAGCAGTTTTAATAAGACTCATTATCGCACAGCAGTTTCAATGAGACTCCCTATTGCAGAGCAGTTTCAATAAGACTCATTATCACACAGCAGTTTTAATAAGACTCATTATCGCACAGCAGTTTCGATGAGACTCCCTATTGCACAGCAGTTTCAATAAGACTCCCTATCACACAGCAGTTTCAATGAGACTCCCTATCACACAGCAGTTTCAATGAGACTCCCTATCACACAGCAGTTTCAATGAGACTCCCTATTGCAGAGCAGTTTCAATAAGACTCCCTATCACACAACACTTTCAATGAGACTCCCTATCACACAGCAGTTTCAATGAGACTCCCTATCACACAGCAGTTTCAATGAGACTCCCTATTGCACAGCAGTTTCAATAAGACTCCCTATCACACAACACTTTCAATGAGACTCCCTATTGCACAGCAGTTTCAATGAGACTCCCTATCACACAGCAGTTTCAATGAGACTCCCTATCACAAAGCAGTTTCAATGAGACTCCCTATTGCAGAGCAGTTTCAATAAGACTCATTATCACACAGCAGTTTTAATAAGACTCATTATCGCACAGCAGTTTCGATGAGACTCCCTATTGCACAGCAGTTTCAATAAGACTCCCTATCACACAGCAGTTTCAATGAGACTCCCTATCACACAGCAGTTTTAATGAGACTCCCTATAGCACAGCAGTTTCAATAAGACTCCCTAATGCACAGCAGCTTCAATGAGACTCCCTATTGCACAGCAGTTTCAGTAAGACTCCCTGTCAGACAGCAGTTTTAATAAGACTCATTATCGCACAGCAGTTTCAATGAGACTCCCTATTGCAGAGCAGTTTCAATAAGACTCCCTATCGCACAGCAGTTTCAATAAGACTCCCTATCACACAGCAGTTTCAATAAGACTGCCTACCGCACAGCAGTTTCAATAAGACTCCCTATTGCACAGCAGTTTCAATGAGACTCCCTATTACACAGCAGTTTCAATAAGACTCCCTATTGCACAGCAGTTTCAATGAGACTCCCTATTGCACAGCAGTTTCAATAAGACTCCCTATCGCACAGCAGTTTCAATAAGAATCCCTATCACACAGCAGTTTCAATAAGACTGCCTACCGCACAGCAGTTTCAATAAGACTCCCTATTGCACAGCAGTTTCAATGAGACTCCCTATTACACAGCAGTTTCAATAAGACTCCCTATTGCACAGCAGTTTCAATAAGACTCCCTATCACACAGCAGTTTTAATAAGACTCATTATCGCACAGCAGTTTCGATGAGACTCCCTATTGCACAGCAGTTTTAATGAGACTCCCTATCACACAGCAGTTTCAATAAGACTCCCTATCGTACAGCAGTTTCAATAAGACTCCCTATCACACAGCAGTTTCAATAAGACTCCCTCTTGCACAGCAGTTTCAATAAGACTCCCTATTGCACAGCAGTTTCAATAAGACTCCCTATTGCACAGCAGTTTCAATAAGACTCATTATCACACAGCAGTTTTAATAAGACTCATTATCGCACAGCAGTTTCGATGAGACTCCCTATCACACAGCAGTTTCATTGAGACTCCCTATCACACAGCAGTTTCAATGAGACTCCCTATTTCAGAGCAGTTTCAATAAGACTCCCTATCACACAACACTTTCAATTAGACTCCCTATTGCACAGCAGTTTCAATAAGACTCCCTATTGCACAGCAGTTTCAATAAGACTCATTATCGCACAGTAGTTTCAATAAGACTCATTATCACACAGCAGTTTCAGAGCGGAGCTGGTCTATAGGAAACTCAACACTGCAGAGCAGTAATTTAATCGTAATATCTTTTCAATATAGACTTTAAGGGGAAATTCACAAATGCTCTTCACATGGTTTCAGGAAAAAGAAAGTGAAGGGTGAGAGAGAGGGAGAGGGTGAGAGTGAGGGAAGAGAGAGGAGAAAGAGGGACGCGTCTGGACAAACGGCTCTGGATTTCCCGTTTGCTTCTTTCAAACAATCCAACTTGTAACAACGAATAGTGGAGTCTTCGTTTTCATATTTCTCCCAGTAGTCATGCTCTTTAACTTTCGTCAATGTGGACTCAGCTTCGTAACTTTTGGTTTGACTTTTATCTGGACTGATGTAACTGTTGTCTTGCTGTTGTCCTTTCTTTCCATCCAAGCCTTTAGATTTGTCCGAATTCCCCCCGCTTGCCTTGCCCGATTTGGGGAACCACCATCTCGTTCTGGTGCTGAAGGTGTAAGTGACGCGGGCTCTCGGATAGTAAGGCATCATGGGGCAGGGAGCGAAATCGATTTCTCTCAAGAACCTCAAATCTAGACCTTTCCTCTCCTCGGGACCGGCGCAGAGGAGCTCGGAGCTGGAGATCCGGACCTGACGGAACCATTCCCAGATGGGGCGGGCCTGGCAGGAGCAGCTCCAGGGGTTTCCGTTGAGTCTGAGGAACTGCAGGGACGAGAGATCGGAGAGGGCCGAAGCAGGGAGGTCTGTTAGGGCGTTGTTGAAGAGGAAGAGGGTGGTGAGGTGACCCAGGTCCCTGAAGGCTTTGCGGTTGACCTGTCACACTCAGTTCTCGTGGAGGAGGAGCCTGTCCAGGTTGACCAGCCCTCTGAAGACATTTTCAGACAGGACTCGGATTCGGTTGCCGTGGAGGAAGAGGTGAGTGAGATTCACTAGGTCTGAGAAGAGATTGTCCTGAGAGGGGGAGAGAGAGGGAGGGGGAAGGGGAGGGACAGAGATTGATATTTGGCACCTGGAAATTCAGTACTACCAAAAAGTTGTATGTTAAATTATGAAATTAAAATTATTTGTGTTATACCTCTCCTGTATGTATCTGCCTCCTGTCACCCCTTCCCCCCCAGGAACATGGTTGAGACAGACTGTATTAGAAAGGATAGAGGGGGCTATCCAGGAGCAGGGTTGAGACACACTGTATTAGATAGGATCTCTCTCTCTCTCTCTCTCTCTCTCTCTCTCTCTCTCTCTCTCTCTCTCTCTCTCTCTCTCTCTCTCTCTCTCTCTCTCTCTCTCTCTCTCTCTCTCTCTCTCTCTCTCTCTCTCTCTCTCTCTCTCTCTCTCTCTCTCTCTCTCTCTCTCTCTCTCTGGCAGCGGTATATGTGCAGGCTCTGCAGCTTGTCCAGCCCCCGGAAGGAGTCAGGATGGAGGGTGCGCAGGGAGGGGTTATCCCCCAGGTCCAGCTCCTCCAGATCTCGCATGTCGCTGAAGGAATCGGGTTTGATGGAGCTTATGTTGTTGGAGTAGAGCCACAGGACCTGATGAGAGGGAGAGAGAGAGGTGGGGGAGAGAGAGGAAGATCATTTTCAAGCTCAATTTCGAGTTACAGTCAAACCTCGATTAAGAGACCTGCACTCAAGGGACAGTCAAATAGTGTCTCTTAAAAGAGGGACCCCCCCCATACATTTTCTATTTGTCTCCGACATCCTACCTTCCTCTAATTATATATGTATGTTTAAAAAACTCTGTAAAAGACTACATATATGAACAAAATAAGTAGTGGAATTGAATTACATTTAGATTATTGTGTGGGCTTGCACGTTGTTGGCTCTCTGGCTGTCGTAGGGAATGCCGGCCGGCACCACCGAGAAGTTCTGAGACTGGCAGCTGACCATCATCGGGGAGGGGTAACAGACACACAGCCTGGGGCAGGAATAGGCAGGGCTAGGGGAGCAGACTGCCTGCCAGACCAACAGCCAGACAGACACCGAGCCTGCGTGGGGAGAGAGAGGAGAGAGTGTGAGAGAGGAGAAGGGAGGGGAGAGAGATAGACTGATAGATAAACAGAATGACAGACAAGACAGAAAGGCAGATAAACAAATAGACAGACAGATTTGAAGTCATGTCTCAATGAACATTTATTCAGTTGTCTGTCATAGATCTCTCTAAGAGTGACCCCTGACCCCGAGTGACCCAATGATATAATGTTCTCAGCACATAACAGAACTGACTGGGCGAACAGTCACTCAGAGAGAGGCTCGGAAACTTTGGTGACATTTATAGAAGAACCCGAATACTCAGAAAAACAGGAACGCCTTCTATAATTCAGGGAAGACAATGAATAGAGGAGAACACTGTCAATGTGTGTGTGTGTGTGTGTGTGTGTGTGTGTGTGTATGTCTCTCAATGTGTGTCTGTGTCTCGGTGTGTTTCTATCTCAATGTGTGTGTGTGTGTGTGCTCCAGTGTGTGTATGTGTGTGTGTGTGTGTCTCTGTTTGTGTCTCTCTCAATGTGTGTGTGTGTCTCTCTCTCAATGTGTGTGTCTCAGTGTGTGTCTCTCTCAATGTGTGTGTGTGTGTGTGTGTCTCAATGTGTGTCTTGGTGTGTTTCTCTCTCAGTGTGTGTGTGTGTCTCAGTGTGTTTCTCTCTCAATGTGTGTGTGTGGCTCAGTGTGTTTCTCTCTCAATGTGTGTCTCAGTGTGTTTCTCTCTCAATGTGTGTGTGTGTCTCAGTGTGTTACTCTTGCAATGTGTGTGTGTTCCAGTGAGTGTATGTCTCTCAATGTGTGTGTGTGTGCTCCAGTGTGCGTATGTGTGTCTCTCAATGTGTGTGTCTCTCTCAATGTGTGTGTGTGAAAGCCTGAACACATTTCACTCCAGATTAGCACTCTCACACAGCAGCACATCAGCAGCACGGTGGAAATGACTTCATCAGGAACAAGAAGCCGCTTTATTTATGGTGGATCTGTTGACCTACAAATCTGATTATAATATTTTATTATCTTTAACAATAATAGGGGACTCCCGAGTGGTGCATCCTGTAAAGGCACACCCTGGAGTGCAGAATGCACTGTTTCGAATCCGGGCCTATGCCATCGCCAGCTGTGGCCAGGAGCTCCTAGGAGGTACCTAGGGGATTCCTAGAGGATTTCCAAGGGGCTCCCAGGGGACAGTGCACAATTAGCAGAGTGCCACCCAGGCAGGGGAGCTCAAGTCAGCTGGGTAATCACGGTCTCACCGCACACCAGTGACTCCTGTGGGTGGCCAGACGCCCGCCTGCCTGCCTACCTGCCTGCCTGTGAGCCGGCTGTGTTACACTGGGCTTGCAGTGTGAAAGAAAGAAACAAAAAAACAAAGAAAGAAGAAAGTGGACAGCTTGACTTGACAGCTTGAAGTACGGTGTTGTTTCAGAGGACTAAAGCTTGAGTGCGCTTGTCTGTCTCCAGCCTCTCCCAGCCGAGGAGGAGTCACTGCAGGGGTGGGGGGGGAGGTGGGGAGGTGGGGAGGTGGGGTGGGTGGTTGTAGAAGCAGTGAGACGGGAGCTTTCTTAAAAACAATTGGACATTCCAAATTGGGGAGAAATCACGGGGTAAAAATAATTGACGATTCCAAAAAAAAAGAAACTTTGATATGCTTTGATGTTAACATTTGAGGGGGTGACTGCTTGAAAAGGCATCTGTGACGGGGGACTGCCCCGTCTTTATGAACGTGGTTGGGACTGGCAGGGAGGGGGTTAAATTCCTCCGTGCCAGGAAAACATGTGAGAATGTGGCTGGAGCCCTAATTGAATAATCAGCAATTATTGATTAATTGGGCTCCAGCCACAGGGGATAAAAGCCAGGGGAGAGGCCCTGGCTAGGGGGAGTGTTTTAGAAGGAGAAGAAACAAGAGTGTTTTGTGTGTGCGGTTTTTCTGTTTGTTTGTTTTTGAATCCAGTGAAGGCAAAGCCCAGCCTGGAAACATTTATTTTTGTAAGTTTTGCTTTTTTTGTTTTGTGTTTATTTTATGTTTAAAACCTTTTTGTTTGGCCCTTGTGTCGGTTTATTTTGTATTTTTGTTTATTAAAAACTTTATTTTTGAATGTTTAAACTGTCTCTGAGTCTCAACCTCGGTCATTTCTTGTCACAGCATCCCTCAGACAAACGGTTATAAACTTCTATCTATCTTTCAGTCTCCAGAATTCCAGTGATTAATTTGTTGATTCATTCATTAGTTCATCCCTTTACACTTCCAAACGAGTCACTCGTTCTCGCTTTCCCTCTTGCTGTTCTTTCTCTCACTTCCTTTTCCTCCCTCCCTCTCCCTCCCACTCTCTCATAAGTTTGTTTAATTTATTTATTTACACATTCATTCACAATTTGAGTGATTCACTAGTGCCCTGCAAGCTGTTTGAAAACCAGAATGATTGGTTTACATCATAGACACGCAGAGACACAGGTGCACATTCTGAAACACGCACACAGTGACACATGCACAGAGAAATACGCACACTGACACACAGAGAGACATGAACACGCGTACACACAGGGAAACACACACACACACACACTCACACACACAGAGGGTATACAACTTAATAATTAGCTTGTCAGCTTGTAACCTGCTGATGAAGCCCTATGGCATAAACTTCAGTTAAAAAAGACTATGCCAGTTTCAATAAGACTCCCTATTGCACAGCAGTTTTAATGAGACTCCCTATTTCACAGCAGTTTCAATGAGACTCCCTATTGCACAGCAGTTTCAATAAGACTGGCACAGCAGTTTCAATAAGACTCCCTATTGCACAGCAGTTTTAATGAGACTCCTATGGCACAGCAGTTTCAATGAGACTCCCTATGGCACAGCAGTTTCAATGAGACTCCCTCCTATGGCAAAACTTCAGTAAAAAAAGACTCTGCCAGTTTCAATGAGACTCCTATGGCACAGCAGTTTATATGAGACTCCTATGGCACAGCAATTTTAAAGATACTCCTATGGCACAGCAGTTTCAATGACTCCTATGGCACAGCAGTTTCAATGAGACTCCTATGGCACAGCAGTTTCAATGAGAATCCTATGGCACAGCAGTTTCAATGAGACTCCTATGGCACAGCATTTTCAATGAGAATCCTATGGCACAGCAGTTTCAATGAGACTCCTATGGCACAGCAGTTTCAATGAGACTCCTATGGCACAGCAGTTTCAATGAGAATCCTATGGCACAGCAGTTTCAATGAGACTCCTATGGCACAGCAGTTTCAATGAGACTCCTAAGGCACAGCAGTTTCAATGAGACTCCTATGGCACAGCATACATTCTACTGTTTAGCAGACTCTGATATTTTATTTCTTAGCAGACACTCTTATCCAGGGTGACTTACAATTGTGATATTATTATTTACATACAATTACCCATTTATACAGTTGGGTTTTTTAATGGAGCAAGCTACGTAAAGTACCTGCTTGCTCAAGGGTACAGCAGCAGTGTGTGTGTCCCCACCTGGGACTGAACCCACACAAGAGCCTCCAGTCAAGAGTACAGAGCCCCCCTGACCACTACTCCACACTGCTGCTCCAGATATTGATTGAGACATCTGAAATCTCTTTATAATACACAGCAGCAGATACTGATATGGATTGAGCATGTCTGAAATCTCTTTATAATACACAGCAGCAGATACTGATATTGATTGAGCACGTCTGAAATCTCTTTATAATACACAGCAGTAGACCCTGATATTGATTGACATCTGAAATCTCTTTATAATACACAGCAGCAGACCCTGATATTGACTGACATCTGAAATATCTTTATAATACACAGCAGCAGACCCTGATATTCATTGAGCATGTCTGAAATCTCTTTAATACACAGCAGCAGACCCTGATTTTGATTGAGCATGTCTTTAATCTCTTTATAATACACAGCAGCAGACCCTGATATTGATTGAGCATGTCTGACATTTCTATCAAACGGAAAAACGACTAAAAATAAGGAATACTAAAAGACCATGTTCGCAAACTCAAAACAAGCGATACAAAGAAATACATACATAGACCAAACCCGTATATTTAATAATATAATATAGATTTTGTTGAATATATATGTGAATGATCAAATATATAACATTTCAAAGTACATAAATGAATATTTGAAAAGAGATGAAAAAAAAAATAAACAAACGAAGTCTATCTGCTCATTTATGTTATTAGTTGCTCCTCACTGCGTGTTAAACTTAACAAAGACTTAAAATAAATGACAATAAATAAATAAATAAAACACATCATTGTCAATGTAAATCCATACTGCTATAAGATTCAGTATTTATTTTTACTTACCTTTGAAATTTCGAGTACGGGAACCGCTTCGTAATTTCGACCGAGTCCCCATTTCTACTCTGTGCCGGGTGTATTCGTGTGCGGCGCTGCTGCTGCTATCTCTCCGCTGGAGTCTGGTGCTCTCTTTCGGCTCGACTGCGCCTATTATAGAGGGCAACTGCCTACGAAGCACTTGGGGGCTGCGACGGGAAACCCACACGGGCCAAGCCGGGGCATTGTGCGCTAAAGGCGGGGGACAAAACCCGGCACTGTGCCCGCTGACGGAGCTCAGAAGCGAGGGAGGGAGTGGGGAGGAGACTCCGAGGAGGTCTATAAAAAGTTCAATTTCTCCGCTAAATATCAAAAGAAAAGAGGAAGGGATGAATGAAGAAAGGATGAAAAGAAGATGTCTGCGTCAATTTTTTAATGCTATTCCAAATTAATACGGATCTTATTTTTTTTTTATTTTGAAGGTTCTGCGCTCTAAGACACGGCTCACACCGCCGTTCACTCGCAGACTGACAGGCGCTCCGATACGGCAGGAAAGTTATAGGGGAGCCGCTGCAGGATTGAGGCTCTCTTTAGGATCATGGGTTAACAACTCCTGCACTAGATGGATAGACAGACAGACAGCTAGCAAGCAAGTACTTTACCTCCTAGATTGTTCCAGTAAAAACCCAACTGTATAAAAGGGTGGCAGAATTTGTATACATTTGTGATTCTTGAAATGTGTATTATTATTATTATTATTATTATTATTATTATTATTATTATTTTATGTAGGTTGTGTGTGACAACTGTAAAATAAATAATAGGCTACTAATGTAAAAATAATGTGATATCGTCATCTCAACACTTAATGTGTCATGAGTATATCTTGTTATTTTCCTTGTATAACACTGTACAACTGCTGCGTCTGAGTGTGTGTGTGTGTGTGTGTGTGTGTGTGTGTGTGTGTGTGTTTTGTACTGGTAATAGACAGGACTGTTTCTCGCCTTTTGGGGGGCCCTAAGCAGGATTTGGTTTGAACCCCCCCCCCAGTAGCCCACTCCACTTGGCACGACATCAAAGCAACATAGGTGTAAGACTACTGCCTTTTTTGAAACATTTGTATGAGCACACATATGTACGAGCAAACATACAATGTACAAATAAACATTTAGATTTTTACTGAGGCAAAAAAAAAAAAAAAGAAAAAAGTTGAACAAACCTCTTGCAGATCCTGTTCATGTTACAAAGGTAAAAGTTATCATCTTACAAAGCCTGGAGACTGTTCATGTAAACTGCAAAGCAATATTAAGTCTCTTGGATGATGATGTTAATGTTAAAATTTGATGACCCATATTATTTCAAAGATTAAAACTAATTGTCTCCCAGTAAAACCACAGCAACCTACAATGACCATATTCACACTGTCATAAATATGTGATTTTAAAAGGACAAGAATATAACATCACTATTAATATCTAGATTGGTTCATACCTTTATTGACTTGCATTTGGTTCACTGCTACTTAAGTTGCCTTACACTGCTGGGACTGGTAACTGCTGCTGACCGGTAAGACTGGTGCTGATACTGCTGGGACTGGTGCTGACACTGGGACTGGTGCTGACACTGGGACTGGTGCTGACACTGTGACTCGTGCTTTGAACGAGTTTAGCACACAGTTTCTCACACAATTCTAATATTCTTTTGTCTGTATAAATCGATGATAGGAAGTAGTACAGTACTTCAGGCGGGGGAAACCGGTCGCAGAGGTCCCGGTGCTGCCTGGCGCACAGGCCGGGTCGCTATAGATGCAAATACACAGCCCGAGATTATAGTAATGTGAAGAAATTAAAAATAACATTTATATATATATATATATATATATATATATATATATAAAAATTTTACACTCTTAAAAAAGAAAGTGGGTACATTTTTTATTATTATTTTGGTCTTCACAATTAAGAATTGAGTCGATTTTTACCGAGGGCCTCGGCTGCCTCAATGTGTACACTGTGACTACGCGCCTGGGCACAGCCAGCATGCAAGCAAGCTACAGCAATAAAAACGGAGCTAAATCAAATAATACAATACCTTTCTCATGTTGTTTTTCTTCCTCAGTTTTTTTCTTTTTACGCTTCTTCTCGCCAGATTGGTACATTCTTGATCTTTTTTCAGTCATAATTTGTTCGCAATCCTCAAAGAAGCCACCGGAGGCAGATATCACTGTGTAACAATTATTATTTTTTTTTTTTTTTGGGTTCCTGGGTAGTAAGTGTTATTTTCTAATTGCTTATGCCTCAAAAGTATAGAAAATGGCTATTATTCCCCACAAACTTTGCTTATGTGACCAGGACAGTGATATTTTGAAATGTACCTTTTTTCCAGAACATTCCAGATAGATTCAGTGCTGAGTAAACTTGGAGTAACTTCTAGAACTTTCTAGAACTTTCCAGTAATATAAATAGTAGTATAAATACAGGGGCCTTAAGCCCACCAGTTCAGTTTAGTTCCAGCTGCCTAAGTGGATACATATCTGCATTTTTCTGAGATGGCATCAAGAGGCTGCAAGCATCCGGCAGACGCATTTTGCTATGTCTGCGGCCAATTTATCAAGACAAGAGTGAAAAAGTACTCCGTGGAAGCATCTGCTAAGATGTGTGAGGCCTACAAGGCCTATTTCGGCATGCCTGTCGGGGATCAAGACAAACCCTGGGCACCTCATTTCACCTGCGAGCACTGCAAAAAAACTCTGGAAGGTAAGATGGACAATTGTTGCTCGGAATTTTATGTTATAAAATTTGTTAACATTTTTTAAATTGTATAAGTTTTTAATTTTAAAATGTTTTACAATTTTCAATGTTATTGAATAAATATATCATATATGAAAAATGTTGCGAGAATCTCTTACACATTAGTCATGGGTGAAATAAATCTATTTTTGTAGGATGGTACAGAGGGGAAAAGAGAGCCATGAAGTTTGCTATGACAAGAATTTGGCGGGAACCCACTGACCACTCAAGCAACTGCTACATCTGCATGGTGGACCCTTCCAAATGTCGGACTGGCAAGAATGCACCTGCTATCACGTATCCGGACCTTCCTTCATCCATCGCCCCGGTGCCACACTGCCATGAGCTCCCCGTACCCACTCCTCCGGAGAGAGAGCAGCCGTCTTTAGAAGTAAAGAGAAGGGTCTTTCAGGTACCTTCAAGACTTCTTCCCTAAGCTGTCTGAGGCAAAGTTCAAACCCGGTGTCTTCGTCGGACCACAGATAAAGAAGATCCTGGAGTGCAATGAATTCCCCAAGAAGCTCACTAGTAAGGAGAAAGCGGCTTGGAACAGCTTTGTCGCAGTGGTTCGGGGCTTCCTGGGCAATCACAAGGCCGAAAACTATGTGGAGCTGGTTGAGACTCTGGTGAAGAACTACGGCACAATGGGCTGTAGGATGTCCCTCAAAGTCCATATCCTTGATGCTCATCTTGATAAATTCAAAGAGAAAATGGCAGCGTACTCGGAGGAGCAAGGCGAGCGCTTCCACCAGGATATAATGGACTTTGAACGCCGCTACCAAGGACAGTATAACGAAAACATGATGGGAGACTACATTTGGGGCTGATTCGTGAAAGTGATTTACAGTATAATCGTAAATCTCGAAAAACTACTCACTTCTAAATCTTTTGTAGTCATTTTTGTATTACTTTAGTATAAATACATGTTAATTTGGATTCATATGTTGTTTTTTTCTGACTTTATGTGAACGAAAAGACACAAATTTGCCCATTTTTTCATTGGAAATAGGTAAATTTCAAAATATCACTGTCCTCGTCACAAAAGCAAAGTTTGTGGGGAATAATAGCCATTTTCTATACTTTTGAGGCATAAGCAATTAGGAAATAATACTTACTACCCAGGAACAAAAATTGTGTTACATAGTGTTATTAAACCTGCTATCAGACTCTCCGGCACCGTCACTCTGAGTGCTCTTTGAAACAGACTGAATTCGTATTTATATTCATGTTGGGTTAATCAGAGATGACTATCGGCGGCCCGTCTGTGGTACTACCGGAGATTTTAATTGCACAGTTTGTACCGCTCTGTGCAGCGCCGTCCCGTCTGTAACACGGTATGTGAACTGCATTCTGCTAAACAAAACATCACAACAGCAGCAGCAGCTCCATCTACTGGACAAAACCCAGACATGCACGTTAAAACAATTATCCAGTTCAATATCTACAAAGACTAAACAAGAAACTATTAGCGAAGCCCCGAAAAAGAAAATATTATACAAAACGGTTTAAAATCAAATGTTTAATTGTTAATAAAACCATTTTTAGATACTGTGGAACTACTTCTCTCAGTGGAAGGTAACACAAATAAAAATTATTAAAATAAGGTTTAAAGTCTTCTTTATTTACCAACAACACCACACTCATAGCCCCATTTAATAAGAGCAATAATACACTCCAGGGTCTGTGTGTTATCATGAGATATATCACCACTTCCTGGGCGGTTGAAGAACTCGACTTCGTCTAGTGCCTCCCAACGCACCCAAGGCGTGGTGATATTACCTCTTGATAATTATTATTATTATTATTTATTTCTTAGCAGACGCCCTTATCCAGGGCGACTTACAATTGTTACATTATTTTTACATACAATTACCCATTTATACAGTTGGGTTTTTACTGGAGCAATCTAGGTAAAGTACCTTGCTCAAGGGTACAACAGCAGTGTCCCCCACTGGGGATTGAACCCACGACCCTCCGATCAAGAGTTCAGAGCCCTAACCACTACTCCACACTGCTGTGTGTGTGATAACACACACACACACCCTGTCGTGTATTAATGCTTCATTAATGTAGTCATTAGGTTTATATGTCACATTACTTTGTTGTCACTGTATTGATTTAGATATTCGGGTTGGATACCTCGGAAGCCAGCGGAACTCCAGCGTTTCTCTGACAACCACTGATAACGATAGATTGCGGATGCAACCCCGGTTCCCTGAAAGAGAAAATAACCATCAAGGTATGGGATATTGCCGTCAGGCAGTAGCGATTGGCTGAGCTTTTATAGCAAAGCTGCCGATAGGCCTCTGCGCGAGCTGCCACGTAAGCCCGCCCCCTTGGGAGCTTACTATACGCAGCGCGCAGAGACTCACTTCCTCTTTTGCTCTTCAGGCCGTGAAGGCTTCTGAAGCGACCACGCGGCTTGATGGTTATTTTCTCTTTCAGGGAACCGGGGTTGCATCCGCAACCTATCGTTCCCTTTCAAGTCGAAAATAACCATCAAGGTATGGGAACAGTGTACCCAAGCCGTCGCGAGGGAGGATTCTCGGCAGTAGGACAGACTTACGTCATAACGCAACTGCGTAGGCAGAACATCTAGGCATATGCGGAGCTGCGCCTCAGCGTCTATGCTCGTAATGACACCTGTCTTAAAGGTGGAACAGTCAACACCATGCTATCAACCACTCTATACGTCCGCATCCTGAGGCGTCGTAGAGTGTAAAACAGATGCTCCAAACAGTGGAGCAGAGGAATCCAGTACATTTAACCTGTAGAACCTCATGAAAGTATGCAGCGTAGCCCAACTGGCTGCCGCGCAAATATCAGACACCGGCACCCCTCGAAAGAGGGCCCAGGATGTCGCCATACCCCTGGTAGAATGTGCCTTCAACTGCCCTGGTGGTGGAAGGCCTGCAGATTCATACGCTAATTTAATAGCATCCACTATCCAGTGGGAAAGGCGCTGTTTAGACAGCGGCTGACCCAAAGATCTAGAACCATGGCATATGAACAACTGTTCTGTCTGCCTCACAGTCTTTGTACGGTCCATATAACACCTCAATGCCCTCACGGGGCAGAGCATGTGTAACCGCTCTTCCTCTGGGGAAGAAAAAGGAGGAGGATGGAACGCCATCAACTCGACTGACTGGTTCATGTGGAACGGGGATATAACCTTTGGTAAAAAGGCCGGATTAGGGCGCATGGAGACCTTAGAACCGTCTCCTGCAAAACGAGTACAAGAAGGATGCACTGAAAGTGCATGTAACTCGCTCACGCGTTTTGCTGATACCACAGCCAGCAAAAAAGCTGTCTTAATAGATATGAGCTTCATATCCACGCTGTGGAGAGGCTCAAACGGTGCCTTGGTAAGGGCTTCTAGCACCACATCAAGGCTCCACGACGGTAAACTGGTCGTTCTTGGAGGCCGCAAGCGTCTTGCGCCTTTCAGAAACTGAGATGCCAAAAAATGGCAACCAGGTGATAACCCGTCAATGCGTACATGACAAACCGAAATGGCGGCTAAATACACTTTAAGTGTAGAAGGAGATTTCCCTTCATCCAGCAGTTTCTGCAGAAACTGCAATATTACTGCCATAGGACAGGAGACTGGGTCGTGGCTCTCAGCCAGACACCAACTCTGAAACAGCTGCCACTTATACGCATACTGCGACCTAGTAGAGGGCGCTCTCGCACTCTGGATGGTCGATATAACTGCAGTCGAAAGCCCTAAGGCTGACAGGCGCTCCCGCTCAGGGGCCAAGCCCACAACTGCATGAGTTTGGGGTTCGGATGCCAAAGCTGTCCTTGAGCTTGGGACAACAAGTCCGCTCGCAAAGGGAGTTCCCTCGGGCGACCGTGCAGTAACTGCACTAGACTCGGGAACCATATTCTCCGAGGCCACCGCTCGCTCGCTCTACCCTGACCTTCTCCAAGAAGGCGGGGAGCATCAGAATCGGTGGAAAGGCATACAGGAGCCCTGGCGGCCATTCGTGAGCCAGTGCATCCACCCCCAGGGGGCTGTCGAGGTCCTTCACCGAGAACCATAGGGGACAGTGCGTGGTCTCTCGCGAAGCGAAGAGATCGACCTGCGCTGTGCCGAACCATTCCCAGATGCGCTCCACCACTTGAGGGTGGAGACGCCATTCGCCCGCAAGAGGACCTCCTCTGGACAGGAGATCCGCTGCGTAATTGACTCTGCCCGGCAGATGAACTGCACGCAGAGAGGCTAAACGCGGTTGAGCCCAGAGCAACAGCCGCGTTACCATCTGGTGAAGACTGGGGGACCGCAATCCGCCCTGGCGATTGATATACGCCACTACTGTGGTGTTGTCTGACCGCACTAACACGTGCTTGTCTAGAAGCACTGGCAAGAAGTGCCGGAGGGCGAGGTCCACCGCTCTGAGCTCCAGAGCGTTGATGTGGGCTGACCTCCAGGGTCCTGACCACACTCCACGGGTCCCTGTCCCGTTCCAGACTGCTCCCCAACCGTGGTTGGAAGCGTCGGTCGTGATGACCTGCCTTCTGAAAATGGGACCCAAGCGTACGCCTTGGCGGAGGTTTGACGGAACTCTCCACCAGCGTAGCGCTTCCCAGCAGGCTTGGGATACCCTTAGCCTGCGGTGTTTGTCTCTCCGCGGATGCAACGCGAAGGCATTGAACCAGGCCTGCAGAGGTCTCTGGTGTAGTAAGCCCAAAGGAAGGGCTTGTGAGGCGGCAGCCATCAACCCCAGCATGCGCTGACACAGCTCCATGCTGACTGTTTGTCTCAACCTGAATAGGGAAAGACACCGCTCTATTGAGGCAACTCTTTGTGTCGACAGGGTCGCTTCCATGGACACTGAGTCCAGATGCAGACCCAAGAATTCGGTCTGTTGGCTCGGCACTAGGCGGCTCTTTTCTGAATTGATCTTCAGACCTAGCCGCCGAAGATGGTCTGTAACCATCACTGTGTGCTGTGCCACCTGCTCCTTCGACTGCGCGCAGACGAGCCAGTCGTCCAGATAATTCAGCAGTCGGACACCTTGAGCCCGCAAGGGAGCTAGAATGGCATCCATACATTTCAAAAAGGTTTGAGGAGCTAGTGACAGGCCGAACGGAAGGACACAAAACTCGTATACCCTGCTCTGGAATGCGAAACGCAGATACTTCCTGTGACCCGGGCAGATGGGAACGTGAAAGTACGCATCTGTCAGGTCCACGGTGGTGAACCAGTCGCCATGTCGGACTGACTGGATGATGTGCCTGTGCGTAAGCATCCTGAACGATAACACCCGCAGGTATTTGTTCAGTACTCGCAGATCTAAAATAGGACGGAGCCCGCCGTCCTTCTTGGGCACCAGGAAGTATTTGGAATAGAACCCCTGGTCGATCAGAGCAGGGTCTACTTGTTGAATGGCACGCTTGCTGAGCAATGCTTGTATTTCCACATTCAGAGCTGAGGACTGAACCGAGTCCTTCACTGCAGTTACGACCACCCCCCGAAAGGGGGGAGGTTTTAACTGGAACTGAAGGGTGTACCCGGTGGATATAGTTTTGTGCACCCAGATGTCGTTGGTGCATTGTTGCCAGAACTGGAGCTGGGAGACAGTGTAGGGGAGGGTTAACAGCTGCCTGGTGTTCTCAGGGCTGTTTGGGCTGGGCTCATTCGCGAGGGGCCTGGCCAGAGCCCCGAGGGCGTGGCTTGGCACCACCTCTAGGGCGCCACCCTCCGCGCTGCGGTCTTGAAAAAGGAGGTTGACCGCGCGCTGCTGTGCTTGAGGGAGAGGTCTTAGCACCCCCTGGCCGTGGCTGGTGCTGTGGTGGTGCCCTGCGCCACTGATGTTCCTGAGGCCGCTTCGGCTGGAACGACGGTTTTGGCCACATTTTCGCCATCTGCTGTGACGCCTCCCGCGCCTTGGCGGAGCGTTGCAGCATCTCCTCCACCGCTGGACCAAATGTGTGTCCCGGTGTAATTGGGGCATCCAGCAACGGGGCCTTATCAGGTTCCTGCACTCTCGCCTGCGAGAGCCAGAGCTGCCTTCTGGCCACCACCAGAGACGCGATGCTCCTGCCCTGAGCCCGCGCGTTGAGCTGGGCCAGCTTCACCAGCAGTTGACTGACGGTCCCCAACTCGCTTCTGAGGGCCGCCGAAGGGCACTCAGGCAGGTCTTTGATTAATGCCGCTTGGTAGACCGTCAGCAAGCTGGCCACATTAGAGAGCTTGACCGCCTCTGTGGCCGCAGCGTACCCCTTCTTGAGGTGTACCTCAGTGGTCCTGCACTGCTTATTGGGGCATGCAGGATCTTTCGTCAGCCCCGATAATGTTGGCGTCTTCACCAACGCGGCGAACGCAGCGTCCACAGGTGGGAAGGACGCCAACCCAGCCTCACTTGCCCCTTGCATGTTAAAGGCCGAGGCCTTGCGAGAAGTCGCCGGGGCAGAGGCCGGAGCCCCCCAGGTGGACTGTACCTCCTTAATAAAGTCTGGGAATGCCGGAAGCATCCTGGACTGACTGGACTGGGCTGAAGGCGACTCAAACAAGGAGCGCCGAGGCGGCTCCGCCATCGGCCACTCGACGCCCAAGTGGCGGGTTGCCCACCACAGACCACGTAGGGTCATTGGTGTCCAGCACGTGGAGCTCGTCCTCAGAGTGCTGGGAGGCTACCTCAGCCTCTGTACTGTCCCCCTCTAGGATGTCAGATGCGTCTCTAGACAGCGCATCGATATCCCACTCCCCTTGAGACTGCACTGGAGGAGCGACGACCGGTGCAGGTTGTGGAGGGGCCACTGACTGACTAGCAATGGGCCCAGTCGGTTGTCCTGGGACTGGAGGCACCACATTTGCTAAGGACATGAGGATGGACTGCTGCCCCATCATAACCTCCATGAATTGAGACATTTTGGAGGTTAGCTCTGCCACCCCCGACCTGTCTCTGTATCGCCTGTCCCGACGAGGGGAACGAGAGCGTGCTCTCCGTCGAGGCGATCTGGAGTGCGACCTAGACTCCCGACGGGGGCGTACCCTACGAGGGGAGGGGCTGCGCTCCCGAGCGCGTCTGGTGGGGGACCTCTGACCAGCCGTTAGCTGGGAGGACGGGCTCCTGGAGAGCTGCAGCCGCCCTGGCGGCGTTGCCGTAGATGACGGCGGGGCAGAAATGGTGTGGGACGATCCAGTGGAAGGAGAGCGCCCACCCACTGCTTTCTTCGCCCTTTGGCGGAGGGTGCGTGTCTGGAAACCAGCACAAAGATGGCAAAAAGCCCTATCCGCCAACGCGGATGCGGCGTGCTCTGGCCCCAGACAAGCCACACAGTCCTCATGGGGATCGCTCGCTGGCAATTTTGCCTGGCAGGTGACGCAATGGTGGAACCCGGACATGGTTGCCGAAGCGTGGACGTGCCCTGATCGTAAAGGCGTCGATGCGCCAAGCGTCGAGCGCCGAAGCGTCGAGCGTTGAGGTGCGTGCACCGAGCGTCAAGGCGTCGAAGCGCCGAGCGTCGAGGTGCGTGCACCGAGCGAGCGCGAAGTGCGTGCACCGAGCGTCGAGGTGCGTGCACCGAGCGTCAAGGCGTCGAAGCGCCGAGCGTCGAGGTGCATGCACCGAGCGTCGAGCGTCGAGCGTCGAGGTGCGTGCACCGAGCGTCAAGGCGTCGATGCGCCGAGCGTCGAGCGCCGAAGCGTCGAGCGTCGAGGTGCGTGCACCGAGCGTCGAGCGTCGAGGTGCGTGCACCGAGCGTCGAGCGTCGAGGTGCGTGCACCGAGCGTCGAGGCGCCGACGCGCCGAGCGTCGAGCGCCGAAGCGTCGAGCGTCGAGGTGCGTGCACTGAGCGTCGAGCGCCGAAGCGTCGAGGTGCGTGCACCGAGCGTCGAGGCGTCAACGCGCCGAGCGTCGAGCGCCGAAGCGTCGAGGTGCGTGCACCGAGCGTCGAGCGCCGAAGCGTCGAGCGTCGAGGTGCGTGCACCGAGCGTCGATGCGCCGAAGTCCCCAAGCGCAGACGCGCTAGCACCAAGCGCTGATGCGCTGCACAAAGCACCGAAACACTGCACCAAGTGGCAAAGTGCCGACACCAAGCGCCTAAGCGCAGCACGCCGGAGCGTGAGTACCGAGCGTAGAACGCTAGCACAGACGCCTAAGCGTCAGCTGACCCGCAGAGCGGAGACGCTATGTGCTGGTACAGTGTCTGATGCTGTGCACTACTTACCTGCTGGTGCTGGGGATTGAGGCTTAGTGGTCGTCTTCCTCTGTGTAGTGAATGGGATTTTTTTTTTTTTTTTTTTTTTTTTTTTTTCGCTGCAGCAGTACTGCTGGTGGTGATTATGTGACTGGGACACAGTATATGTGGGCACAGTACAACTACCACGCGTTTTTTTTTTTTTTTTTTTTTTTTTTTACCGCAGGCAGTACGTGGGAGACAGCAGAGCAGGCTCCACACACACGCGGTCTAGCCAAGGCAAGACCGGGGCTGCAGACACGCGCGCGGCCAAGGCCAACGCAACGTGCGTCACAAATATATACAAATACACACAGAAAAATATATATTTTAATACAACCCAAAACACAACACAATAATCAAAATTAATTAATAAAGGAAAGACGGGAGACCACGAGAAACGCGATGCAAGCAAAGCGTGAAGGAAATATATAAAATATATAAAAATATACACAATATATAAAATCCTTAAATAATAATAATAACGACTCCGAAGAGTGTAACTGAAATAAACTCGGAGAAGGGGCAAAAACCAGCTTCTCAAGCTTTAAGCTTATTGAGTACAGTCAGCTACAGGCTCTAATACCTACCGCTACCAATGCTGAAGACAAAAGAGGAAGTGAGTCTCTGCGCGCTGCGTATAGTAAGCTCCCAAGGGGGCGGGCTTACGTGGCAGCTCGCGCAGAGGCCTATCGGCAGCTTTGCTATAAAAGCTCAGCCAATCGCTACTGCCTGACGGCAATATCCCATACCTTGATGGTTATTTTCGACTTGAAAGGGAACCACTCCCGTGATGATCGGCGCTGCCATGGCAACCCATGACATCACCCGCACAAGTTACAACACGTCGAGTCATTTTTTGTAGCACAGTATTAACGTGTTATTGTTTTCACAAAATAACATCAATAAGATTATCAGATCACCTGCTAGTGTGTACTAAACAAAACCTCAAATATCAGTGAATTGATACAGAGACAAGCCGTGGCACCAGCAAGGGGTTACAATGAAATTAATAAATAAATTACGACATGAAACAAAAATACATGTGGGTATAGTTTAATCAAAAATCCATGTGTCCATAATTCTGATTATTTATCTAAATAATCTTACAGCTAATTCTTTACAAATGATCAATTTCTATATTTCCCAGAGTGCTAATATGGTGTTATAATTTAACATATTAATGGCTTTTAGAAATCATCTATGCTAGTCTGCCCCTCAAACAATTTTAAATATAATTTAGATTTAAATGGCAGGTAGTATATAAATCAATTTCTAAAACAGGTCGCATTTTGTAATTTAAATAGGACTACTTATGAGCTACCAAAACGTATTTTTGCTTCATGTCGTTATTAATGTATTTACTTGTTTATTTGGTTAAACTTTAATCCAGCCTTACATTTTAACTTATATGTATGAATTACTGACGAGTAATATTTGTGATTCGATTACTCTAGCAGATGAACTGATAATGTATGGATGTTATTTTGTGAAAACAATACAGTATTAAAAAAAGAAATACTACAACATTTAATAAATAAATAAATTATACACCAAACTGTAGCACATTTGTTTAGTCTTAATATCATAACAAATATACTTATTATAAATATGTACCTCCTTTTATTTGTTGGAAAACGGTCTGGAACTGAAGTAAAGGATTTTTTTTAATACAGTGCTATTTGAGTATTTAAAATATGGTTTTCTTCAAAATTAAAATGCCAGCAACGGTGTGTTAATTTAACGAAGCGCCTAACGCCGCTCGGAACGTTCGCATTTTTTAATTCTAACGGTCTCTTCTCAGCGGAGTGGAATGTTCACGAGCCGGTTGCCTAGCAGCGTCTCCCCCTCCTTCTCTGCCCCGCCCTCTCGCCCTCTCTCGTTGCTCCAGCTATGAGTTCAAATTTAGCTTCGTTTTATTAGCTCAATTCTTTACTAACTTTTACAAATTAGGTTATTAGTGGCTTCGTGTTTTTAAGATGGTTCAGGTGCAGTCCGGGCAGACTGACTGCAGCATCATTACAGTATACCGCACTGCGCTCAGCTTTGTGTGGCGGCTGATACACAAAATATTGAACGAATGTTAAATAAATCAAATGTATTGCTTTTTAATGCTAAATATGTATCTGGTATTCTAAGTATTATCAACAATTAATAATTCAGCTATATTCATATTCAGAATGTAATACAGTATTAAGACAGGGCCCAGTAGAATAAATAAATAAATACGCTTTAAGAGAAACAGCAGTGATGTTTATTGACCATTCCCATACATTCTCTATATGTTTCTACATTGTGGTTGCACAGGGACAATGTTAAAAAAAAAAAAAAAAAAAAAACTAGAGCCCACAATTAACCAATATAGAAAGGAAGGCGGGAGAAATGTATTGCCTGTGTGCAGTACCTTACACTTTTGTAACACAATGTCATTTGCCATGTGTCTGCCCAGTTCTGAATGCTGTCTAGATCATTCTGAATTACCTTTGCTGCTGCAACAGTGTTTGCCACTCCTCCTATTTGGAACTGCAAACACAAGTCAAAAAGGAAGTTAGAAAGGCCAAGAGAGATAGATACAAATGAACATTGCTAAGGGGGCTAAAACCAATTCCAAAATGTTTTAACAGCAAGAGAACATTCAAAGAGGAGGTTAAATGTCTAATCATAGACTAAGAAAAAAAAAATAGCAAATATATTAAATGATTACTTTTCACAAGTTTTTACAAAGGAGGATACGGACAACATGCCTCACATGTCAACCTGTTCCTATCCAGTTTTAAATAACTTTAGCATAACAGAGGCAGAAGTGTTAAAGGGACTAGGAGCACTTAAAATAAACAAATCCCCTGGGCCGGATGAGATCCTCCCAATAGTACTCATAGAAATGAAAGATGTTATTTACAAATCACTAACTAAGATCATGCAACAGTCTCTTGACACAGGGGTTGTACCAACAGACTGGAGAATTGCAAACGTAATACCAATCCACAAAAAGGGAGACAAAACCAAACCAGGTAACTACAGACCAATAAGTCTGACTTCAATTATATGTAAACCTATGGAAACTATAATAAGATCCAAAATGGAAAATTACCTATATGGTAACAGTATCCCGGGAGACAGTCAGCATGGTTTTAGGAAAGGGAGATCGTGTCTAACTAACCTGCTTGATTTTTTTTGAGGATGCAACATCGACAATGGATAATTGCAAAGCATATTTTATGGTTTATTTAGATTTCCACAAAGCTTTTGACAAAGTCCTGCATAAAAGATTAATTCTCAAACTGAACACAGTAGGGATTCAAGGAAATGCATGCACATGGATTAGAGAGTGGTTAACATGTAGAAAACAGAAAGTACTGATTAGAGGAGAAACCTCAAAATGGAGTGAGGTAACCAGTGGTGTACCACAGGGATCATTATTGAGTTCTCTGCTACTCCTAATCTACATTAATGATTTAGATTCTGGTATAGTAAGCAAACTTGTTAAATTTACAAACAACACAAAAAATAGTAGTGGCAAACACTGTTGCAGCAGCAAAGGTCATTCAAAATGATCTAGACAGCATTCAGAACTGGGCAGACACATGGCAAATGACATTTAATAGAGAAAAGTGTAAGGTACTGCACGCAGGTAATAAAAATGTGCATTATAAATATCATAATATGACACTTATTGAAACACAAGTGCAGTGCTTAGAACACATATACAAATAGAACTAATCCACTCTTCTATTAAACTGTGAACTTAGTGTTTGATTGAATCCCTCTCTGTTTGTATAGCCTGGAAACAGGCACCAGTGCCCTGCCAAGCTGCACACACTGCCATCATTCACACTGACCACAAGAGGGAGCCAGAGCACCACTGCTGTCCATAATGTAATAACACAGTAATAAGACAATGGAAATAGGCAGCAGTTACCTCCCCAGTCAGCCCAGTTCTCCCATTGTTAACAGAAAGCTCCTCACATCCAGTCATCTAAACACTACAGTGTGGTCTGTGACTGTATATGGGAGATACTGAAATTGAAGGAATCTATGAAAAAGACCAAGGAGTTTATGTTGACTCAGAAATGTCTACATCTAGACAATGTGGGGAGCTATAAAAAGGCCAACAAGATGCTCATATATATAGTGGAAAGTGTTGAATTTAAATCAAATAACGTTAAAACTTTACAATGCATTAGTAAGACCTCATCTAAAATATTGTGTTCAATTCTGGTCACCTCGCTACAAAAAGGATATTGCTGCTTGTCACAAAGACGGCCGGAGTGGGTGGCGTCAGACCAGAGCCAGGAAATAAACAGAGACTTGGGGTTTTGGTGAAGCTGAGCGCGTGATCGCGCTCAGCATTTAATAAGTAACAGACAGAAAATAAAAAGGTTGTAACACAAAACACAGGGCACGGCACTGGTAGCCAAAACAAAGAGTCAAACAAAAACGAACACTAAACAAACACGTACTGTGCTGGTCCTGCAGCACCACGTAGCAATTACTCACTTGCTCGTTCTCGTTCTCGTTCTCGTTCTCGTTCTCGTTCTCGTTCTCCTCACTCTCTCTCTGTTCTTTCGCCCTGAACACACAACCCCGAATGAATGAAACGTGCATCTATTTATACTGTTGTGCTGGGATTCAATTAATAATTAATTATTCACTTGAATCCCAGCACGTGAATTAATTATGTGCAACCTCGTGCGCGCATATTACTTACTTTAAATGCACGTACAGTGATGTGCAATCCCGTGCCTAAATACAATTATACAATTTAAATACCACGTGAAACACAGACCCGTTTATATCCCGTGTACCAATCTCTATACACCAACATTAACACACGCAACATACAACACAGAAATTCACACAGGGGCGGAGCACATTGCCACACTGCTATAGAAAGAATATGTCATATGCAGACAGGCTTAAAGAATTGAATCTATTCAGTCTTGAACAAAGAAGACTACGCGGTGATCTGATTCAAGCATTCAAAATCCAGAAGGTATTGACAATGTTGGCCCAAGGGACTTTTTCAACATCAAAAAAGAAACAAGGACCAGGGGTCACACGTGGAGATTAGATAAAGGGGCATTCAGAACAGAAAATAGGAGGCACTTTTTTACACAGTGAATTGTGAGGGTCTGGAACCAACTCCCTAGTAATTTTGTTGAAGCTGACACCCTGGGATCCTTCAAGAAGCTGCTTGATGAGATTTTGGGATCAATAAGCTACTAACAACCAAACGAGCAAGATGGGCTGAATAGCCTCATCTCATTTGTAAACTTTCTTATGTTATAGAAGTGGGAGTATTTAAATGCTGTCCAAATGCTCACTGACATTAATCGATAAACTTGACTGTTATAATACAAGTTAATACAGACAGCACAGTGAGTCTTTAGAGCAAGGTCAATTCTAGCACATCATGATAATACAATACACACATTTGTGATTTGTTTCCCCAAAGTTGGAGAGTAATTCATTAGTAGAAGTGAAAGATGAGAGATGGTCCAGGTTCAATAACCAGTTTAATGTAGGGAGCACACAGTAAAGTAAAAGCAGGGTTTGCCATAACGCCTCCAGCATCCCATCATGCCTCTTGGTTTACCCACAATATGCAAGTAACAATTACCTGGGAAAGAGCAACGTGCTTCTGAATGGCTAAACCGATGACATTATAGAAACAATCAGGCACTTTCTCCTTTACTAAATATGCAATGCAGAAGAAAGAGGAAATACATGAATCCTCCCTTGCACTGTTAAGAGTTCTTTGTTGTCAATAAAGAGTGCTTTTTGAATGATTTCAGTGGTGGCAGTTTGACAAGAATACATGTCATGTGAAATAAACCAGTCCAAAACGAGACATTGATGCTAATAGTTTTATTGCTTAAAAAGCTTTACAGAAAGAGACAGGCTTTTACCCAGTTTCATGTAACAGCAGATAGTGTTGTTTTGGCAGGACAGCATTTATACTGGTCAACAGTTGGAGCATTTGTTGTCATGAATGCAAATAAAGAGATTTTAAAATAATTGAGAGATGAAGAAAATCTCTATATAAACACAATGTTTTTGTCAGTCTGTGAACAAGGCCTGTCACGGGTCACTTGTGACATCACAGGGTGGCTGTGAGGAGCTGGGAGAAGAAAGGAGTCTACTGGTCAAACCTGACTCGGTGCAGTGATTATGAGCTGGGGCAAATCAATCAAGCACGCTCTCCAAGTAACGCTTTGTATATGTGCCCATGTGGAGTTGTATTTCTATTCAAACATGTGTGAGCATGTGATCTCACTGAGAATCTGAGACTACATGTTAAATAAGGACACCTTTCCATACAATGTAAAGACCTGCTTCATGAGAGGCAGGGAATCACCCAATAGAAAAAAATAATGTTGTCTCTATTATATATCCTTGAAGAGATTGACCAAATGCACAACAGGGAGCAGCTGTTTTAAACAAGCTGTGAATGGCCTGATAGAAATAAGTATGGGTCTGTAGCTGTGTGTGGGGAGAGGGACCAGAACAGAAAGGTTACAGCGATGCTATAAAAGAAGGTTGCTGGTGTGTTTAAGCTTTGCTTGCAGGTCTGCTGTCAGGTAAACTCCAGCACTGTGATCCCTGGGTGCTGCTGCAGCTCAGTAGTGCTGGCATCGCCTGCAGCGGTAGGTACGCCGGTCTGAAACCAATTGAAGACATTATCAGCAACCTGGGCAGAAAAGCTATTGTTCTGATCCATACCCTACAGAGCATTGCACAGCTAGGTAATGAGATTGTGGGGTGGTAATGGTCAGCATTGTCTAATAATATAGACAATCAGTGTCACACTGAGCTGCAGAATTGAACTCCCTCCTATGTGTAGATAGCATCCTCCACACTCTTTGTATTGCACTCATTTAAATTACAAATTTGAAAAAAAAGCTTTGTGTAATTCAGCATGCAATTTCACAATCCCAAAGGGTATGGAATCAACTGCTAAACTGTGGATCCACCACAACCTCTCAATACAATCCTATCAATAAAAAACACGGAAACCCTCTATACTAGTTCAAATGCCAAACATGCTTCTGAGGCTTTATTCAGAGCAATCCTAGATCAAAGCTCCTTTGTTTTGACCCCTGCTTTTATATTTTGTTTCACTAAAATGACAAAAGTTCCACAGGAGATTGAGGTCAGTGGACCCTTCTTCTCAACTCAAAGCCAACCCTGACATAATGACCTCCCACAGAGAACTACTGTACACACACCATAAAACAGCAGCAATCCCATTCATCAGATCTCCTGGGATTATTTGTGGAGTTGGTTACTCCGGCATGAGATCATACACATGTAATAAGTTTAAGTATACATTTCAGGATTGCAGGAGACAGGTTAGACTTTCCTCTTTCCAATAAGTTACGAATGACCTCAAATCAATCAATAGTTTGAGACAATGCAGTTGAAAGATGAATCATAAACTCATCTTGATATTTCCAGTTGAAGGATTATGATGGATGGCATCTGTTATAAAACTTATTCCAACAATTCTGTGTCTCTCTTGGAGTTCCATCCATATTTGACCTGGTCAACCTCATGTTCTAAACTGATATGGAATGACACTTGGTTTTCTATTTCAAATTGTTCTAATATATCCCACAACCAATGTATACAGAAATAATAAGGCATACTCACAGCGAGCGCAGCGGTACCCATGACGGTAGTAGAAATAGTAGTGATAGTGATGAGCTACACAAAAAAAGAAAAGATAATTAGGAACAGTCTATTTTTAACACAGAGCTTCTTAAACCCACTGCCTTCCACACTGTAGCCCAGAACTCAACCCCCTGAGCTACCCAGGGACAGTGGCCCAGTGGTTAAAGAAAAGGGCTTGATACCAGGAGGTTCACATCCTGGCTCAGCCACTCACTCACTGTGTGTGACCCTGAGCAAGTCAAAACGTAAAACTGGAGTCCTATTGTAAGTGACTGCAGCAGCAGTTGTTGATGCATAGTACACCCCCTAGTCTCGAAGGCACTTTGGAGAAAAGCGACTGCTAAAAGACTAATGAATAAAAAAAGTAATACTCAGATCCACAAGCATGCACATTGCCTTCCACTCTGCAGGGCACCACTTTCTCTAAACACTGAGCTATCAAACCCATTAACTCCTATACTACAGCCCAGCACTAACCACTAAACTGCTCAAACCCACTACCTTCCACACTGCAGCTCTGCACTCTAGTCACTGTGTCACTGAAGCCTCTCAGCAAAGCTACACTGATAAACAATTCATGCCCTGATTGAAAATAATAAATAAAACCCACTGATTGCTGCATAAAATAAAGTAGAATCCATTTACTTACCATAGTAGCATCTGTACCTTACTGTGAAAGATACAAGTGATATATTGAGTTCAATCCATTTGAAGTCACTGCAGTGGCTGCTTTGTACAAGAATGGGGCCTCAGTAGTTTATTAGAGAGCTATATATATTTCAAAGGAGTGTCTCTCTATTTGTACATTTCTATTATTGGCAAAATCCAAAGACAGGGCTCCTTCTTTATATCCCCTCCCACAGGATACAGAACACCTCACTATGTGAGTATGTATTAAATAAAGATGGCATTTCATATTAAGATCAGCTAATTCATACTATTATACAATAATACCCCATTCCATATTCTCAACATCAGCTGTAGGAGGCCCCATTGTTAACATGTATTCATTTCTTGTGACGCGCACAGTACATGTGTATTGTATTGTAGTGTACAGTCACATTTTTATTAAAATATCAGATTCACACTTACCACGAGCACAGATGCTATAATCTGGAAATGAAATAAACATACACCATTAAATACAATTTAAAAATATATATACAATTCATTTCTACATATTAATGTACCATAATAAAATAAAATACTTACAACAGTAAGCTGTTCCAAAGAAAAAGAAAAACAGAAACAGTGGTTATTGGATTTAATAGTTCACTTTATATTCATGTTTGAGTTCCATTTACTGGAATGTTTTCTGTTCCTCTGAGAATATCAGTTGATTTTGATAGCTGTTACAGGCTTAATGAAGACACCAAGGGGCACATTTCAAAGTGTTTCCTCCAGTCTGTCCAGAACTATGAAACCACTCCATGGTAGAATATGTTGTAATACTGAAGTGTTTCTCAATGTCTTCAATCAATTGACCTTCAGTCTACAATCCATGCAGTTCACCCAAACCAGGAGCCAGCTCCAGAGAGACACACACTTACTTCTGTAGTATCTTTTGGACAGGGCATCCTTCTTCACTACCATGGACTGTGTCAGGACCACTTCAGAATCCACTTCAGGAGACAGAAAGCACGTGAAGTTCATTAAACAAACAGTAGGTTGCATCCCTTCTATTTAAACACAGACCATGTTGAGGAACTGTCCAAATTTGGATTAGGATTTCAATGTACATTAAAGAAGATTGCTGAACAGTAAGGAGCTTCAGATTTCATTTTGTTAGAGTGTGTGTTACAATGTTTTCACCTGAGTTCAGGAGCTGCTCTTCAGTTCTAGTTGCCTGTCTTAGATATATGTACATAATGTAGGCTGGATCAGTCAAAGTGTCTTTATAGAAGAGCCAGTGACTGGATCACGCTTCCTTCTGCTTTCAATTCACTGCTATGCACTAGATGGTGATGGCACTTACTAACAGAAAGATATTTCAGTCTGCATTACATATGAAAAGAATCACACAGACTTATGCACAAAACAACTGTGGTGAACTATGAAAGGTGCTATATAAAATAAATATTGATTGATAAAAAGGTAAGGGAACAGGACAACCTTTTAGTCAAGTTATTATATCTCAGTTGGGCGATCCTTCTTACTGACATTTAAGGTGATCAATTAATACAATATGTCTTATTAAAGGTGCTGCATCAACACATTTAAATGCACATGTTAAATGCAAACAGGTGAAATATTTTCAAAGTGTATATCCCTCAAGCTTTGTGTTTTCCTCTTCCGCATCAGTGTGACAGACAGACAGACAGACAGACAGACAGACAGACAGACACTCAACCGAAGAAGCTACAGGCTATCTGTACTCACTGTCAGCTCTTTTCTCCATCATATTGTCTCCTATCAGGTAAAACAGAAATAGGTTTATACAGTTAGACGTACATTAGGAAACAGATCTGGGCACTTTGCGTTAGTGCCAGTAGAGAAACAGCAGCTAAATATGCTCAGATTCACTGGGGTTTGGCCTTAAGTCTATCATCTGTAATTCACAATGTGTTCCTCTTGAAGGTTTAACGTTGTACCCACACACTACCCAGACGTGCTTTTCAAAGGACTCACCCAACTCCCGCTCTCCTTTGAGTCCATCACTGTCCAGTTCAGCATCACTGTCACCTGAATCCTCTGCCTCTGGAACAGGGAGAAGAGAGCTTCATGAAGCAATGAAGGATTCCCTCGACTGCAGTGCACAGCTTCATAGGACACTCAACACAGGGAGGCAGAGAGTTCCCCATTACATTGCAATGCAGAGCTGTGAGGTTTAACCAGGAGATTTCTGGATATACAGTAGCCCTTGATGTTATGCATGATTAGCGATGATTAGTCAGGTTAAGTTTCTAAACAAATTGTGTGGTCTGTCCAGGACTGTGCTTTTTTGTCATTGCTTAACTTAAATCCTGCAAATAAGAAACTTTCTTTCTTTCTTTCTTTCTTTCTTTCTTTCTTTCTTTCTTTCTTTCTTTCTTTCTTTCCTTACCCAGTGCTCTCTTGTTCTCCAGTGCTCCTTCCTGCTCCTCTGAGTCTTCCAAAGTGTTGCTGAGATCTGTAAACACAGGCTGTGGTTACATTTTTAATGAGAGCAGTCCTGTGTTGTATCCAGTGCTATGAAAGGAATGACAGCATGGAATGGAGAATGCAAACAGACCGATTAGGAAAACTGGGATTTTTTAAAATTGTATTAAGATTTTTGTATCTGTATTGAAAACATGTAATTATGGTCATAAAATTCTGCACTTTTGTTAATAACTGCAACAGTGTAGAATAGTTGAATTAATATTATATAAATAAACCACTTTAAAGTGCCACCTATTATATAAGGCAAGGAATTGTAATAAATCAACTTGCAGTAAACAGTTTGCATTTTTAATATCTCTTAAATAAATTATTATATTAAATCTGCTGTATAAAAAGTGGTTTGAATATTAGCACAATAAATGAAAGAGCAGGTCTATATGTTTCAAGGATATGTATATTTTGTGAAAAAGGTAAATCAAACTGAATGAACATTTTAAAATCTCAATGTATTTTATTCACACCCTGCAATGGTTTATTGAAGAGATGAGCAGGAGGCAAGATCGACTCGAAGGGAAATTTCAAATGCAAACCTTGATTTGTTCCCCCCCCCCCCCCCAATATATTTAAATATTTACTGTTTATGACTGTTTCATTTCTAATAAGTTATTATAAATGATAAGAAACGACGAGTTGATTTGGCTATTCACGTGGATAAGCCACAGCTGCATTTTACAGTACCAGGGAATCCTTCTGGTCTGAAGCAGCCTCTTAATAAGGGGTCCCCATGGTGGGAGGTGGTTGATGCAACACATGGGAGATTTAAAGTTCTTTAAATGCTGTGTCTTATTCTAGTGGAGTACAGGCTCATCAAATCAATCCCCAAGACAAGTAGACAAACCTCTGTGTTGAGAATATAGGATTGAGTTCTGGAAGAATGGATCTTACCCAGTTCTCTCTTGCTGGCCTGGTAATCATCATCTCCCAGCTCTTCAGAGTCATCAAGGAGGCTCCTTGCATCTGCACACATAAGAAATGGAGGGGGTGGAATCATTCTTTTAAATGGCAATGTACAAATTAAGAACAAAGAAGGATATTCTTATGGTAAGTTGATTATTCAATGATGCAGCATTGAGGAAAAGCCTGCCTTCTCCACTATGTTATCTCATGGAAGACTGTCTGCTATCTCCCTACCCTTCTGTTATTCTGATGAAAGTCAGTCAATGCCATCTCTTCCCCCATTTATTTTACGTTGAAGGCAATCAATGCAATCCCTCCCTCCCTCCCCATGTTACTCAGAAGAAAGGCAGTCTTACCAGCCCCTGACAGAAGACATGCTGTCAGGACCGAGAGGAGAATGGCTCTTGTAGTCCAGGCTTTCATCTTGACAAGGTGCTGATGCTGCTTTTCCACTCTTCAGCTGCTCTGGTCCCTCCACCCTGCTCTGTTTTATACCCTCTCCCAGGCAAATGCACTCCTTCACCACTAAACCCTCATCAAGAACCCTTTCTTTTTCAACACTGTGATACTGTGTGATGCCCTCCTCTTCCAAATTTCAATACTTCACTTGAAAACTATTTCCTCTATACCCTATGATCCAAATCTATTGACACAGTGTCAGTGATCTCCATTGTTCTCTTAACACAGTGCAGGATCAGTGCTGGGGTCAGCAGGTGCAGACAGGGGGCCCCATATACAGTATTAAAGGCAAAAGAATGATTAGTTATCAGTCATGCAAAATGAAGCATTCTCTGGAATTTCATATCTACAGTACAGTACTGCAAACACCTGGCTCACAAACATGTTCATTATACCAGGTGTTGTGGTTGAGCTGCTTCTTTCATTAGCAAATCAGTCAGCTGCTGTACGGTGTGGAGTGCATGTTTCTTATTGAAACATTTCACAATTGTATTACTAAGTCTCTTTTTAGAAGGAAAAAAGTAGGATTGAAATACACAGTGGGTGTGAGAGAAAGACCTTGGTGTTGTGATAGACTCATTTCTACCAGCAACGGGGAAGCAATCATAAAGATGAAGACTAATCCCGGGGCTTAAAGGAACGAGCTGTGAAGAGGGTACTGAATTTGTTTAGCTTGAACACAGAACAATTAGGCAGACTTGACTGAAGTCTTTAAAAACTTGAAAGGTGTTGACAAAGTTAACCCAAACTAATACCTCAAGCATAGCACTGACACCAGGGTCAGAGGGCACTGTTGGAAATTAAGTGTGGATAGCCATAGGACAGAGGGTAGGAAACACCTTCTCACAGAGTATGGTGAGGGGATGGAATGGGTTACCAAGTCATGTTGTTAGGGCTGGGATCCTTTAAGACCCGACTTAACAGGTTTGAGATCAATCAGCTGCTGCACTGATGGGCCGAATGCCCTCCCTGGTTCTGTGTTCTGAATTCTGGATCTCCAGTGTGCTGGCATTGATTGGTAACTCCTCTCCAGAGTCAGTTGTTTTCCTTGTACACTCAACCAACCCTAAATATGCTGAGAGAACAGTTGAGGGAACTAAATCAATTCAGTCTGGAACAAAAAAAAGACTAGAGACTAAAGCTTTTAAAAAGTTGGAGTTAACTGTAGTCACTCTTTCAAGCACAGCAGAGAGACAAGGACTAGAGTACACAGTTATAAGTGGAGACAGACTTAGGACAGAGGTTAGGAGACACATCTTCTCAAAGTAAGTTACTTAACCTCCTTGTGCTCCGTCCTTCGGATGAGATGTAAAACCAAGGTCCTATTGGAAGTGACTCTGCAGCAGAAATTGTTGGTGTATAGTTCATTCCCTAGTCTGTGTAGTTGCTTTGGATAACAGCGTCTGCTAATTGACACATTTATTATTACACCCAGTGTCAAAAAGGGCTCGGGTTGATGTGCTCCTCCAACTGGGCAACATCCCTTGCAGTGGAGTTAACAAACAATCAACAGACAAGGGAACTGAATCTATTTAGCCTGGAACAAAGAAGGATTAGAGAAGACACTTCTCACAGAGTTGGGAGTGTTTGAAATGGGTCACTAGAATGGTGCTGCTGCAGAGTCATTAGGATGTCTTTAAAAGCCAACTAGATGAAAGCCAGGGATCAGTCAGCTACTAGAAAAGTATTGATGCATTAAATTCCCTGATTTTGTTCATAACTTTTCTTATATTATTAAATCAATGCCCTATTGTAAGTGACTGCATATAATGCACAGTTCACAGCCTACCTCTGTAAAGCACTGTGAGATGGTGGTCCACTATGAAAGGTGCTATATAAAAATAAAGATGTTATTATTATATTATTACAAGCTAAAAAGATTATTATTTATTTATTTCTTAGCAGACGCCCTTATCCGTCTTACAACATTTGGAATTCAAAGAGAAAGAATAAATATGGTGTTTAACTTGTAATGCAATATATGAACATGTGAGCCTCCACACCTTGCATTACACTCAAATGCAGGTGCATAAGCTTCTATATGAAACCAAAGGAGTAACTGCACCTGCACAGAAAACAGCACATACTCAAGTATAAGCGCATGCGTCAATTCCTAGTGAGTATACGGTAATAAAACTAAACCTGATCTCACTGCTAAACATTACTACAGTACTAGCTTCAATAGTTCCTTTAAACAAACCTCTCCCAATTCCAATAATATGACATTATTAGTACATAAATAGGTTACTTTTTAATTAACCAACCATTAAGAACACAATGAACAATGTTTGATAGTTTTAATGAGCTCGTTGCTAACAGTTACTAGACTAAACAAGCAGCACTTCAAATGAAGCGTGACCACTGCTCCCACTGAACACCTGATTGTGCATTTCAAAGGAACTTTGATGGATATCACATCACTGATGCATGTGCTGAAATATGGAAATATAAAAAGCAAATGTGTCACCAGTAGTTCAATTGCTTTTTGAGTAATGGCTTCTTTCTTCCCACCCATCCATACAGGCCAGCTTTGTGTAGGGACCGGCTTATTGTTGATGTGTGATACCATTCCTGTTATTCTACATTGCAATTATCGGTTAACGCTGTGTCTGTGTTCCTATGAACAAAGTGAAGGAAAAGGCATTTTCATATGAACATCTTTTTATTCTACGTCCTGTACAAAACAAGCCTCAGTGCTGCTGGTCTTTCTCACCTCCTGTAGCCTCACACTGTAGCATTGCATCCACTTCTACCTCCCTGTCAATCACCATCATGACTGCCGTTCTGCCTTTGCATTGTTCTAATGCAAACATCCATTTCTCTACTGCAAACATGCTTAGAAACCAAGCCAGGAGACTTGCAGTCTTAGCAAAGTGTCTAAGGAATGTCTTTTTGTTACCTGATACTGTACTGTGAGAACGGTTTTGAAGGAAACGGTCAACGCAGAATACAAGTTTCAATGTGTCAAATACAATGAGCAGACAAGCGACTGCAGCAGGATAGCCTGCTTATTCTCAAAGCAGTTTCATTTAAACACGTGATTTACACAACTCAAACTTTTTAAAGTGCAGCAATATGTTTTTTGTACAAACTCCACCTGTGTAATAATCATTAGCAACAACACTGGAAGCTTACTTGTGCAACGTCACGTGAACTGTAGATATAAATCCAATAACATCCCTTGTAGTATTAAAATACATTTGTAATGGTGTGGCTCTCCCTATTGTATGTATCCTGTGCAAACTCATCTCTGCTCTTAAATAATAACCTGTATTAGTAAATGTTTATAAGCAATATGAGCGACCGTTTCCTAATTCCGTTTAACCATCAGCTGAACAAAGTACTTTATTTAGAGACTCAATCTAGAGACTCAATAAAATGATACAATTCAGTTGACACCTTACTGTGTTGTATTTACTTCCTCCAACTTCAACCCTTAATTGAACTTGTGGAACCACTCGGGTCCAAAATCTTACAGCGGATTGGTGCAGGCAGGGTGCTGCTGCCGCCCCTTTATTCACACAGTGAGGTCTGGAAAGATCGTGTAAATGTGTGTGTGTGGAACAAGAAGGAAACGGGACTAAAGCAAAAGAACGAGCAGCGAATGCGCCGCGACTGTACCAAAGACAAACTCAACAGCACTGGAGCGGAATACAATGAAACCATTTATCTAACAATAGATTCGCAGTCAAACAGTTCAATCAAACACTGAAACCCCATGTGCTGCTGCCTGTATGTTGATATTAAATCACAAATCATTATTCTAACCCTCTGCAATATGGTCTGTGACTGTCTCAGTGGGACTCTATACAAGACATCACTTTACCAGAAGGATACCATTGAAGGCTCTTAAATTAGACTGGCTAAGATTTACCAATCTAGTACTTTATTAATTTCTAGACTACCTATTTAAATATATAAAATAATACAATGCCTTGATTAGACTCCTTCTAGCCAATATTAGGACAGAACTGTGTTATTAACAACGCTTATAATAATCAAACACTTTAAAACGTGTCCGAAGAGAAATTCTAACCAAGATCTTTCCAACAGAAGGTAGTTTAAGGTGCTGGATTGACCAAGCAATACCACACAATAAAATCAATCTTACCTTGAAATATTAAAGGCTGTTTAATGTCTGCATCTGCAGCGTTTATACACCCTCGCACAGCTTTCAGCTCGTTCTCTGATATTTCCAATCTCAGCTTCAGACTTTCATTCTCTTTTTCCTTTTTGTTCCATTTCCACTCTGAATTCAGTGAATTTGCTGCCGACAGCTTTAGTAATCGCACAAAAGACGGTGTGTAGAGCCGCTTTCACTGCGTGCTCGATGGTAGAGGCGAGCTCGTCTTGAAAGAGCGACACGGACACGCTGACGCGTCCATCTTCACTGGTTTGAGTTTCACACTGGTCTAGCGGAATCCTCTTTTCAATCAGAAACACCGCCTGCGGTTTGTATTTAGTAATATTTATTTTTTACTGTAGCCTTCCCATTCAAATATATTCATCACTTCTTCTGGTGTAATAAAGAAAGAACACAAACAACATGCTTTGCAAGGAGTAACTTTACTTTGGTCTTTCAGAATCGCGCAGAGCTCTGCTGGAGCTTCAACGCGTTTGTTTCTCAGTAAATCATCTCATTGAAAAGCTCGACTTGTCTGTAGCTGCGACTGACGCGCTCCGCTCTGTGTGTGAAATTCAACACAGAAAAGGGATGCTTTCCTTTTCACGGAACTCCGTGCAGGTAATAAACAAACACAAAACTCACAAATTATTAGAAAACATTTCATCCCAGCCTAAATCCTTTAAACAGCAGGAGACAGCGTGTTGTAAAATCATCACTGACTGCAACCACCTCTCCACACATGAACAAAACAAACCTCTCTATTTCCTGCACTGAAATGAAAGCGTCACCAGCAGAAGGCGGGTCTGGTTGGAGTCATCGCGTATTATTGGCTGTAGAAACACTCTATCCCCAGCATGTGAGCCTGATTGGCTGTAGAAACACTCTATCCCCAGCACGTGAGCCTGATTGGCTGTAGAAACACTCTATCCCCAGCACGTGAGCCTGATTGGCTGGCCTCCCTGTCGGAGGCGGTTATGAAACTGGATGCCAGAGTTCGCCATGTTGGCTCTTTCAGCGCTGTGTTCAATGCGATGCATTCAGGCGCGTTAAGTAAGTGAGCCGCTCAGAAAGCACACGGAGCTGAATTTAAATGACTTAACGCTCTGCTACAGGAGAGCGCTGAGCGACTTTTAAAAATGGAGAATAATAATGATTTGCTTGTTAGTGTTTGTGAGGTGATGGTTGATGAAATGGCCCCGTGTGAAGTTACTGTCCCCTGCTGGACCTCGCTGAGTTCGGCGCTCTGTTTGGACTGAACCTCATATCTGTCTGTGTTTAATACCGACAATACCGACCTTAATAATGAACATTATAAATAATATTAATACCACAAACCTAATAATAATACATTAATAACTATAAAACAGCTCTACATTTAAAAAAGAAAAATGAAATTAAATAATACAAATTCGAAAACAACCATTTGTGGAGTAGTGGTTAGGGCTCTGGACTCTTGACCGGAGGGTCGTGGGTTCAAATCCCGGTGGGGACACTGCTGCTGTACCCTTGAGCAAGGTACTTTACCTAGATTGCTCCAGTAAAAACCCAACTGTATAAATGGGTAATTGTATGTAAAAATAATGTGATATCTTGTAACAATTGTAAGTCCCCCTGGATAAGGGCGTCAGCTAAGAAATAAATAAATAATAATAATTTTTACATTATTGTCTACATGCATCATCTCAGATAATTACAGTGTCATTTATCAGACCCTTCGGCGTTGTCTTTTGAAGAATTAAACCTGCCAGATCGAACGCAGGCTAACATTCAATTAATCAATCTATCTATTAATCATATATATTTTCTATAGCGCCTGATATGCGCTTCACAAAATCTACTTAAAAACAACAAAATATCTAATTGTAAGGCTGGTCGAACAAAATAAGTCTTCAGTGTAATTTTAAACAAAGAGCGCTTTCCACGATTTAAGATGCTTTAGAGAGACAGAATATTGGAATTGGCAGCCGAAACTGGGGGATAAAACTACCTGTGATCAAAGTGGGCAGAAAAGTTGCATACTTTGCATACCGTATTTGGGAGAAAAGAAAACGGATCATCTCTGATTTGCAACGTTTCCATGGTTCGGCCCGGCCACTGCCGTGTGACAGGTTAAAACGATGTTCAGTTTTTTTTTTTCTGCTGCTTCGTAATTCAGTTATGAGACAGCTGTAGCAGAGTGGCGCAGCGGAAGCTTGCTGGGCCCATAACCCAGAGGTCGATGGATCGAAACCATCCTCTGCTAGCTTGTTTTTCTTCTGTTAGCAAAGTAGTGTTTTTAAATATTAACTGAAGCAATTAATTAATATTACATATCGTAATCAAGGATGATATAATGCGCAAAGATACTTGTCTCATAAGAGCTGAAATAAATTATAGCGCTTTGATATTGTTACTAACGGATTGTTTAGAAATGTACGTAAGTATATTACAACTATTCTAAAAAAGAATGTTATCTCGAAAAAGTAGGCTTGACAAGCCGAAATTGCTCAGCTGGGAGAGCGTTAGACTGAAGATCTAAAGGTCCCTGGTTCGATCCCGGGTTTCGGCAAACAACAAGACGATATTGGTTTTGTATTATTTTGAACTAAAAAAAACAGCACATTTATTCTTCAGGGTAATTGGATGAAATAACAGCGTATCAGAGTGCCATTTTCTAATGTGATTAAGAAATGCAAAAAACATCGTCCCTGGGTGGGCTTGAACCACCAACCTTTCGGTTAACAGCCGAACGCGCTAACCGATTGCGCCACAGAGACCAACCTGTTAAGCAGCCAAAGCATACGGGAGTGATGAGCAAGGCGAGATGCTGCAGAACGTGATCGAGGGAGCAGAACTCATCAGAACCTGAGATCACATCTAAGAAGAAAGCAACACGGGGCAGGAAAGTCTATGTAATCGATTATGGAAGCACAGCATATGTCGTTTTGTTAGATAACACCCTGGGAGACAACAGAGCAGTGTGTGTAAATAGCTACAATGGAAACCATATACTTACGACTTAATTTTGATACAGAACTGTGGTCATGTGTAATCTGTTTTCATTATGATAAGAAAACTACAGTTCAGTGGATTATATTTGGAATCTTTGGTTCTGTCATTCACTTTTTTCTCTAATAAGAATAGCTCAGTTGGTTACAGTGAAAGACACCTCGAAAAGTCAGCCCGGCTAGCTCAGTCGGTAGAGCATGAGACTCTTAATCTCAGGGTCTCTGAATGGAGGCGTGGGTTCAAATCCCACTTCTGACAGTTGACTTTTACTTATTTTTAAAAATAATAAATTTCAGCACTCAATACCATTTTAATTTCCATTTTAAATCGGACTAAAATAGTGTTCCTAACACAGATTGCATTTTTGTTGTGTGAGACTCTTAATCTCAGGGTCGCGGGTTCGAGCCCCACGTTGGGCGTCATTTTTAAATACAAATTGAAGATGTTTCTTCGAGACAACGGAGCAAAGTCTGATTCTGTTCACATTGTATACAGTATTGCAACAAAATTACTTATTGGTCATTGTCAAATAGCAATTGCTATTGTAAAAAGCATGCATCGTTTATAGCTATAACGAAATTGAAATAAATAATCTTACTTTTTTGGGTTGACTTCAATCCGTTTCTTTTTTTTTAGAATTGTCTTAGCATCATTCATGGAGCATCAGTTGGTATGTGCGTAATAAACCCAATCGGGCCTTGATACGATCCCCTACTGTGTGCTGAAATAAATAATGCGTTTTTCTACATTAACAAACTCAGCTTGTCAGAATGGCCGAGTGGTCTAAGGCGCCAGACTCAAGGACTCTGTCTTTCTAAAGAATGTGTGTTCTGGTCTCTGAATGGAGGCGTGGGTTCAAATCCCACTTCTGACAGTTGACTTTTACTTATTTTTAAAAATAATAAATTTCAGCACTCAATACCATTTTAATTTCCATTTTAAATCGGACTAAAATAGTGTTCCTAACACAGATTGCATTTTTGTTGTAAACAGACTACTTGTTAACGTCACTGAAAAATATTTTGTGTCCAAACATGTTATTTAACTTGATTGTTTTAAAATTCCAAATAACATATTACTTTGAAAAACATCTCCGTCGACCACTGGATCGTGGTCTCAGGCTGGGACGTGGACCATTGAGAACAGTATAAACCATCTATTACTAGACGCAGCTTACAGGAGAAATGCCCTCGTTTAACATGCTAGGATGATCGACTTCGGCATTCTCCAACTGCTGTTTACATTTTCTAACACGTTATGAGGAAGAACAATATTTTGGTGTCCAAACATGTGTTATTTAATTTGATTGTTTTAATATTCCAAATAACATATTACTTTGAAAAACATATATTTTTTTAATACAGTCCTATTTGAGTATTTAAAATATGGTTATATTCAAATGCCAGAAACGGTGTGTTAATTTAACGGAGCGCCTAACGCCGCTCGGAACGTTCGCATTTTTAAATCCTAACGGTCTCTCCTCAGCTGAGCGGAATGTTCACGAGCCGGTTGCCTAGCAGCGTCTCCCCCTCCTTCTCTGCCCCGTTCAAATTTAGCTTTGTTATATTAGCGCAATTCTTTACTTACTTTTACAAATTAGCTTATTAGGGGCTTCGTGTTTTTAAGATGGTTCAGGTGCAGTCCGGACAGACTGACTGGAGCATCATTACAGTATACCGCACTGCGCTCAGCTCAGTGTGGCCGCTGATACACAAAATAATGAACGACTGTTTAAATAAATCACATGTATTGCTTTTTAATGCTAAATATGTATCTGGTATTCTAAGTATTATCAACAATTAATAATTCAGCTCTATTCATATTCAGAATGTAATACAGTATTAAAACTATCAAACTGACTGGAAACATGGAACACATTAATTGCGATCGATTCGATACCAATAGGATTACATAAGAGCTGTTGTGTATAGACAATGTCAGAAACGCCGAAATGAACACGGACGGTCTTTATTAAGGGCTGAATCGTTTAGATGTTCGAGAGATCTAGGTGTACTGGACAAATCTACTGGATTTTTTCCAAATCGTAAGTGTACCGCCTGTGATAATACATTTAAAACTAAGAAAATGCACAAGCCATACAACGAAAAAAAAGAGTACAGTATCTTACAAGTGATTGTGCTTCAGCTCATGTCATTAATGTGATTTCTTGTCCTAGCCATTTGCAATATGATGGTAAAACTACTAGACAGTAACAATTGCGCATTAATGAGCGAACATAAAAGTTCAATTAGGAGAAAATATATTCATCCACCACTAGCAAGACATTTTGTAGATGCCAAACATTCCGTTTCAGATCTTAAATTCTGTGGCATACAAACATTTTCAAGATCGCAGTGGTGGTAATGTCACGGGTGACGAATGTGTTGATTATTATTTTATTCAGTGTTATCACTTATGATTTTTGAATTTTAATTGGATTGGTTTTCCTTTTTTGCACAGTTTGTTTATTTGAATGATTGTTTCATTTTTGAGCATTAGATGCATTTTAATGTGTATTTGTTCACTTAACCATACGTCATCCACGCTCTGGTCCAGACCTCCTCTTAGGGCTCCTGTCCAGTCGCCTGTTTGGGCATCCCTCTCCATAGGGTGTTGCGCTTCAGCTGAAGTCCTCAGGAGAGATCCTGATATCCTGACAAACCACGAACGCAAAGGTTCTTGTCAGTACCTCTTTTCAAATGTCTTCAATCACCAAATTCTGCAGTCCTCCCAGAGTGAGTCTACGAGAAAAAATAAGAAAACGAAACTGACACTGTCCGTCCACAAAAAAACCCCAACCACTCGCTGTCTAATCTCGTCCTCTTTATTTTCGTTTACTTCCCTCAGCATCTCTCTCTTTCCTATTCCGGTATCTCCTAGTTCCATGCTCCCAGTCTCTTAGTTCCTCATCCTTTTTATACCTCAAAGCCCTTCTAATTCCAGGTGTGTACAGGTACCTGCAATTGTTTGGGGCGGGACCTGAGGTCCGTGTGCACAGTGCTTCTGATAAACAAAACAAAAAATACTTTAATTACGAACTCCGTTTCACCCGTGCACCAAACAAAACAGACAAATAATAATCAACACAGCAAAAACACAGTGCAAAGCAAACAGAAAATTATGAAAATTATGAAAAGAAAAAAAAACGATCTAAATAAAATGTTCACACACGATCTAAATAAAATATTCACACAATACTAATTAATACGTGCAGAAAATAAATAAATAAACACAGGCATATGATTCCCAGCCAATACAACTCTGTTTATGCCCACGTTTCAAATAATGAAATTTATAAAAGCAAATCGTATTGTTTTATGTTTTCTTTACTTTTAAAGCTGAGAATCAAACACACTTCCGACAACTTCATAGCCCTGCTGGCTACGAACAAGTATTGAGTCGGCTGTTTCCCATGACCCTGGTGATACCGCGTGTTTTCCTAGTATCAGCGTCGGCATTACCATGTGTTTGGCATGCTTGCTGTACACTCTAGCATTGCTTAACAAGCTGCCATTACACCTGGACTTCGTGGCGCAACGGTAGCGCGTCTGACTCCAGATCAGAAGGTTGCGTGTTCAAATCACGTCGAGGTCAAAGCCTCCTTTCTTTTTATTCCGCACTATTTCATTTTTTAACGTGTTTGAATTTGACTGTTTCCAGACATTTATTTATACAATTTAGCCTATACAACATATTGATTGTATAGCGATCAAACAGATATTTATTGTATTGCGATTCATTTTTATGTTTCATTTGATACAGCACAATAAACTAAAGTGAATCCGAAATTACTGTTGACCAGTCTTCATTGACACAGTTGGGTAATAAAGTCATATTAACACTTCCTTGCATGAGATAGTGAAAATGTGCGTAACCTTTCAGTAAGTATTTTAAATTCATCTGGGAAGGTTTAAGATTGTGAAGAAGTTTAAATATGCTGCGTATTTGCGCATTGGGAACTTTGCATAATGACGTTTTTATTAATGCCACTTTCTTAACGACAGTAGTCAGGGTGATGATACAAGACCAGAGCCAATAAACCTGTTATTTGCTTGTCCTTTCACTACCATATTCTATGGTGCTTGTTCAGAATACGCGTGAATCCTGAAAACATCTCGTTAATATTTAAACAAAGCCAGCAGTCACTTTATTGATCACCCTGTGGATTAACCGCTATTGGAATACAGATGATTGTGTTAAAGATGTTAATAGACTTTCTATGTACACGTTTTAGAGCTAAGCGTTTCTTGAGGCAGTTCAAGCGCGGCACTTTCAGGCAACCAGTTCCAGTGGTTGCCTTTTGGACTTACTCTGGAAGGAATACAAAAAAAAAAAAAAAAAAAAAAAGCATTTGTTGAGAACCGCATTTGGGAGAAAACTTAACAGTTTCGAAATTGTAAAGGCTTCGGATTCTATTATGGTGTTGCCGAGCTGTTGAACGTTTTTCATTACAGGTTTACTGGATTGCCAAAAAGAATGCTATCTCGAAACATCAGTCTTGTCACGCCGAAATAGCTCAGTTGGGAGAGCGTTAGACTGAAGATCTAAAGGTCCCTGGTTCGATCCCGGGTTTCGGCAAACAACAACACGATATTGGTTTTGTATTATTTTGAACTAAAAAAACAGAGCACATTCATTCTTCAGCGTAATTGGATGAAATAACAGCGTATCAGAGTGCCATTTTCTAATGTGATTAAGAAATGCAAAAAACATCGTCCCTGGGTGGGCTTGAACCACCAACCTTTCGGTTAACAGCCGAACGCGCTAACCGATTGCGCCACAGAGACCAACCTGTTAAGCAGCCAAAGCATGCGGGAGTGATGAGCAAGGCGAGATGCTGCAGAACGTGATCGAGGGAGCAGAACTCATCAGAACCTGAGATCACATCTAAGAAGAAAGCAACACGGGGCAGGAATGTCTATGTAATCGATTATGGAAGCACAGCATATGTCGTTTTGTTAGATAACACCCTGGGAGACAACAGAGCAGTGTGTGTAAATAGCTACAATGGAAACCATATACTTACGACTTAATTTTGATACAGAACTGTGGTCATGTGTAATCTGTTTTCATTATGATAAGAAAACTACAGTTCAGTGGATTATATTTGGAATCTTTGGTTCTGTCATTCAATTATTTCTCAAATAAGATGACAAATTAATAGCTCAGTTGGTTACAGTGAAAGACACCTCGAAAAGTCAGCCCGGCTAGCTCAGTCGGTAGAGCATGAGACTCTTAATCTCAGGGTCGTGGGTTCGAGCCCCACGTTGGGCGTCCTTTTTAAATACAAATTGAAGATGTTTCTTCGAGACAACGGAGCAAAGTCTGATTCTGTTCACATTGTATACAGTATTGCAACAAAATTACTTATTGGTCATTGTCAAATAGCAATTGCTATTGTAAAAAGCATGCATCGTTTATAGCTATAACGAAATTGAAATAAATAATCTTACTTTTTTGGGTTGACTTCAATCCGTTTCTTTTTTTTTAGAATTGTCTTAGCATCATTCATGGAGCATCAGTTGGTATGTGCGTAATAAACCCAATCGGGCCTTGATACGATCCCCTAGTGTGTGCTGAAATAAATAATGCGTTTTTCTACATTAACAAACGCAGCTTGTCAGAATGGCCGAGTGGTCTAAGGCGCCAGACTCAAGGACTCTGTCTTTCTAAAGAATTGTGTGTTCTGGTCTCTGAATGGAGGCGTCTGTTCAAATCCCACTTCTGACAGTTGACTTTTACTTATTTTTAAAAATAATAAATTTCAGCACTCAATACCATTTTAATTTCCATTTTAAATCGGACTAAAATAGTGTTCCTAACACAGATTGCATTTTTGTTGTAAACAGACTACTTGTTAACGTCACTGAAAAATATTTTGTGTCCAAACATGTTATTTAACTTGATTGTTTTAAAATTCCAAATAACATATTACTTTGAAAAACATCTCCGTCGACCACTGGATCGTGGTCTCAGGCTGGGACGTGGACCATTGAGAACAGTATAAACCATCTATTACTAGACGCAGCTTACATGAGAAATGCTCTCGTTTAACATGCTAGGATGATCGACTTCGGCATTCTCCAACTGCTGTTTACATTTTCTAACACGTTATGAGGAAGAACAATATTTTGGTGTCCAAACATGTGTTATTTAATTTGATTGTTTTAATATTCCAAATAACATATTACTTTGAAAAACATATATTTTTTTTATACAGTCCTATTTGAGTATTTAAAATATGATTATATTCAAATGCCAGAAACGGTGTGTTAATTTAACGTTCGCATTTTTAAATCCTAACGGTCTCTCCTCAGCTGAGCGGAATGTTCACGAGCCGGTTGCCTAGCAGCGTCTCCCCCTCCTTCTCTGCCCCGCCGTCTCGCCCTCTCTCGTTGCTCCAGCTAGGAGTTCAAATTTAGCTTCGTTATATTAGCGCAATTCTTTACTTACTTTTACAAATTAGCTTATTAGGGGCTTCGTGTTTTTAAGATGGTTCAGGTGCAGTCCGGACAGACTGACTGGAGCATCATTACAGTATACCGCACTGCGCTCAGCTCAGTGTGGCCGCTGATACACAAAATATTGAACGACTGTTTAAATAAATCACATGTATTGCTTTTTAATGCTAAATATGTATCTGGTATTCTAAGTATTATCAACAATTAATAATTCAGCTCTATTCATATTCAGAATGTAATACAGTATTAAAACTATCAAACTGACTGGAAACATGGAACACATTAATTGCGATCGATTCGATACCAATAGGATTACATAAGAGCTGTTGTGTATAGACAATGTCAGAAACGCCGAAATGAACACGGACGGTCTTTATTAAGGGCTGAATCGTTTAGATGTTCGAGAGATCTAGGTGTACTGGACAAATCTACTGGATTTTTTCCAAATCGTAAGTGTACCGCCTGTGATAATACATTTAAAACTAAGAAAATGTACAAGCCATACAACGAAAAAAAAGAGTACAGTATCTTACAAGTGATTGTGCTTCAGCTCATGTCATTAATGTGATTTCTTGTCCTAGCCATTTGCAATATGATGGTAAAACTACTAGACAGTTACAATTGCGCATTAATGAGCGAACATAAAAGTTCAATTAGGAGAAAATATATTCATCCACCACTAGCTAGACATTTTGTAGATGCCAAACATTCCGTTTCAGATCTTAAATTCTGTGGCATTATTATTATTATTATTATTATTATTTATTTCTCAGCAGACGCCCTTATCCAGGGCGACTTACAATCGTAAGCAAAAACATTTCAAGCGTTACAATACAAGTAATACAATAAGAGCAAGAAATACAATAAAACAAGTAAAGTACAAGTTTGACAAACCACAATTCAATAATACAGCAGGTATTAGTGATAGTTACATCAGGATATGATTAAATAGTGATAGTTACATCAGGATGTGATTAAATACAAAGTACTACAGGTTAAAAACTTGGCAGATTACAGTATTCTGAAGTACAGGATTAAATGCAGTAAAATAGGGGCTGATAAGAGCAAAATAAAGCACATTTACATGAAGGGTGATAGTGTCCCAGGATACAAACAGAGGAGTTCTACAGGTGCTCTTTGAAGAGGTGAGTCTTAAGGAGGCGCCGGAATGTGGTCAGGGACTGGGCAGTCTCGGCATACAAACATTTTCAAGATCGCAGTGGTGGTAATGTCACGGGTGACGAATGTGTTGATTATTATTGTATTCAGTGTTATCACTTATGATTTTTGAATTTTAATTGGATTGGTTTTCCTTTTTTGCACAGTTTGTTTATTTGAATGATTGTTTCATTTTTGAGCATTAGATGCATTTTAATGTGTATTTGTTCACTTAACCATACGTCATCCACGCTCTGGTCCAGACCTCCTCTTAGGGCTCCTGTCCAGTCGCCTGTTTGGGCAGCCCTCTCCATAGGGTGTTGCGCTTCAGCTGAAGTCCTCAGGAGAGATCCTGATATCCTGACAAACCACGAACGCAAAGGTTCTTGTCAGTACCTCTTTTCAAATGTCTTCAATCGCCAAATTCTGCAGTCCTCCCAGAGTGAGTCTACGGAAAAAAATAACAAAACGAAACTGACACTGTCCGTGCACAAAAAACCCCAATCACTCGCTGTCTAATCTCGTCTTCTTTATTTTCGTTTACTTCCCTCAGCATCTCTCTCTTTCCTATTCCGGTATCTCCTAGTTCCATGCTCCCAGTCTCTTAGTTCCTCACCCTTTTTATACCTCAAAGCCCTTCTAATTCCAGGTGTGTACAGGTACCTGCAATTGTTTGGGGCGGGACCTGAGGTCCGTGTGCACAGTGCTTCTGATAAACAAAACAAAAAATACTTTAATTACGAACTCCGTTTCACCCGTGCACCAAACAAAACAGACAAATAATAATCAACACAGCAAAAACACAGTGCAAAGCAAACAGAAAATTATGAAAATTATGAAAAGAAAAAAAAACGATCTAAATAAAATGTTCACACACGATCTAAATAAAATATTCACACAATACTAATTAATACGTGCAGAAAATAAATAAATAAACACAGGCATATGATTCCCAGCCAATACAACTCTGTTTATGCCCACGTTTCAAATAATGAAATTTCTAAAAGCAAATCGTATTGTTTTATGTTTTCTTTACTTTAAAAGCTGAGAATCAAACACACTTCCGACAACTTCATAGCCCTGCTGGCTACGAACAAGTATTGAGTCGGCTGTTTCCCATGACCCTGGTGATACCGCGTGTTTTCCTAGTATCAGAGTCGGCATTACCATGTGTTTGGCATGCTTGCTGTACACTCTAGCATTGCATAACAAGCTGCCATTACAGCTGGACTTCGTGGCGCAACGGCAGCGCGTCTGACTCCAGATCAGAAGGTTGCGTGTTCAAATCACGTCGAGGTCAAAGCCGCCTTTGTTTATATTCCGCACTATTTCATTTTTTAACGTGTTTGAATTTGACTGTTTCCGGACATTTATTTATACAATTTAGCCTATACAACATATTGATTGTATAGCGATCAAACAGATATTTATTGTATTGCGATTCATTTGTATGTTTCATTTGATACAGCACAATAAACTAAAGTGAATCCGAAATTACTGTTGACCAGTCTTCATTGACACAGTTGGGTAATAAAGTCATATTAACACTTCCTTGCATGAGATAGTGAAAATGTGTGTAACCTTTCAGTAAGTATTTTAAATTCATTTGGGAAGGTTTAAGATTGTGAAGAAGTTTAAATATGCTGCGTATTTGCGCATTGGGAACTTTGCATAATGACGTTTTTATTAATGCCACTTTCTTACGGACAGTAGTCAGGGTGATGATACAAGACCAGAGCCAATAAACCTGCTATTTGCTTGTCCTTTCACTACCATATTCTATTGTGCTTGTTCAGAATACGCGTGAATCCTGAAAACATCTCGTTAATATTTAAACAAAGCCAGCAGTCACTTTATTGATCACCCTGTGGATTAACCGCTATTGGAATACAGATGATTGTGTTAAAGATGTTAATAGACTTTCTATGTACACGTTTTAGAGCTAAGCGTTTCTTGAGGCAGTTCAAGCGCGGCACTTTCAGGCAACCAGTTCCAGTGTTTGCCTTTTGGACTTACTCTGGAAGGAATACAAAAAAAAAAAAAAAAAAAAAAAGCATTTGTTGAGAACCGCATTTGGGAGAAAACTTAACAGTTTCGAAATTGTAAAGGCTTCGGATTCTATTATGGTGTTGCCGAGATGTTGAACGGTTTTCATTACAGGTTTACTGGATTGCCAAAAAGAATGCTATCTCGAAAGATCAGTCTTGTCACGCCGAAATAGCTCAGTTGGGAGAGCGTTAGACTGAAGATCTAAAGGTCCCTGGTTCGATCCCGGGTTTCGGCAAACAACAACACGATATTGGTTTTGTATTATTTTGAACTATAAAAACAGAGCACATTCATTCTTCAGCGTAATTGGATGAAATAACAGCGTATCAGAGTGCCATTTTCTAATGTGATTAAGAAATGCAAAAAACATCGTCCCTGGGTGGGCTTGAACCACCAACCTTTCGGTTAACAGCCGAACGCGCTAACCGATTGCGCCACAGAGACCAACCTGTTAAGCAGCCAAAGCATACGGGAGTGATGAGCAAGGCGAGATGCTGCAGAACGTGATCGAGGGAGCAGAACTCATCAGAACCTGAGATCACATCTAAGAAGAAAGCAACACGGGGCAGGAAAGTCTATGTAATCGATTATGGAAGCACAGCATATGTCGTTTTGTTAGATAACACCCTGGGAGACAACAGAGCAGTGTGTGTAAATAGCTACAATGGAAACCATATACTTACGACTTAATTTTGATACAGAACTGTGGTCATGTGTAATCTGTTTTCATTATGATAAGAAAACTACAGTTCAGTGGATTATATTTGGAATCTTTGGTTCTGTCATTCAATTATTTCTCAAATAAGATGACAAATTAATAGCTCAGTTGGTTACAGTGAAAGACACCTCGAAAAGTCAGCCCGGCTAGCTCAGTCGGTAGAGCATGAGACTCTTAATCTCAGGGTCTCTGAATGGAGGCGTGGGTTCAAATCCCACTTCTGACAGTTGACTATTACTTATTTTTTAAAATAATAAATTTCAGCACTCAATACCATTTTAATTTCCATTTTAAATCGGACTAAAATAGTGTTCCTAACACAGATTGCATTTTTGTTGTGTGAGACTCTTAATCTCAGGGTCGCGGGTTCGAGCCCCACGTTGGGCGTCCTTTTTAAATACAAATTGAAGATGTTTCTTCGAGACAACGGAGCAAAGTCTGATTCTGTTCACATTGTATACAGCATTGCAACAAAATTACTTATTGGTCATTGTCAAATAGCAATTGCTATTGTAAAAAGCATGCATCGTTTATAGCTATAACGAAATTGAAATAAATAATCTTACTTTTTTGGGTTGACTTCAATCCGTTTCTTTTTTTTAGAATTGTCTTAGCATCATTCATGGAGCATCAGTTGGTATGTGCGTAATAAACCCAATCGGGCCTTGATACGATCCCCTAGTGTGTGCTGAAATAAATAATGCGTTTTTCTACATTAACAAACGCAGCTTGTCAGAATGGCCGAGTGGTCTAAGGCGCCAGACTCAAGGACTCTGTCTTTCTAAAGAATTGTGTGTTCTGGTCTCTGAATGGAGGCGTCTGTTCAAATCCCACTTCTGACAGTTGACTTTTACTTATTTTTAAAAATAATAAATTTCAGCACTCAATACCATTTTAATTTCCATTTTAAATCGGACTAAAATAGTGTTCCTAACACAGATTGCATTTTTGTTGTAAACAGACTACTTGTTAACGTCACTGAAAAATATTTTGTGTCCAAACATGTTATTTAACTTGATTGTTTTAAAATTCCAAATAACATATTACTTTGAAAAACATCTCCGTCGACCACTGGATCGTGGTCTCAGGCTGGGACGTGGACCATTGAGAACAGTATAAACCATCTATTACTAGACGCAGTTTACAGGAGAAATGCCCTCGTTTAACATGCTAGGATGATCGACTTCGGCATTCTCCAACTGCTGTTTACATTTTCTAACACGTTATGAGGAAGAACAATATTTTGGTGTCCAAACATGTGTTATTTAATTTGATTGTTTTAATATTCCAAATAACATATTACTTTGAAAAACATATATTTTTTAATACAGTCCTATTTGAGTATTTAAAATATGGTTATATTCAAATGCCAGCAACGGTATGTTAATTTAACGGAGCGCCTAACGCCGCTCGGAACGTTCGCATTTTTAAATCCTAACGGTCTCTCCTCAGCTGAGTGGAATGTTCACGAGCCGGTTGCCTAGCAGCGTCTTCCCCTCCTTCTCTGCCCCGCGGTCTCGCCCTCTCTCGTTGCTCCAGCTAGGAGTTCAAATTTAGCTTCGTTATATTAGCGCAATTCTTTACTAACTTTTACAAATTAGCTTATTAGGGGCTTCGTGTTTTTAAGATGGTTCAGGTGCAGTCCGGACAGACTGACTGGAGCATCATTACAGTATACCGCACTGCGCTCAGCTCAGTGTGGCCGCTGATACACAAAATAATGAACGACTGTTTAAATAAATCACATGTATTGCTTTTTAATGCTAAATATGTATCTGGTATTCTAAGTATTATCAACAATTAATAATTCAGCTCTATTCATATTCAGAATGTAATACAGTATTAAAACTATCAAACTGACTGGAAACATGGAACACATTAATTGCGATCGATTCGATACCAATAGGATTACATAAGAGCTGTTGTGTATAGACAATGTCATAAACGCCGAAATGAACACGGACGGTCTTTATTAAGGGCTGAATCGTTTAGATGTTCGAGAGATCTAGGTGTACTGGACAAATCTACTGGATTTTTTCCAAATCGTAAGTGTACCGCCTGTGATAATACATTTAAAACTAAGAAAATGTACAAGCCATACAACGAAAAAAAAGAGTACAGTATCTTACAAGTGATTGTGCTTCAGCTCATGTCATTAATGTGATTTCTTGTCCTAGCCATTTGCAATATGATGGTAAAACTACTAGACAGTAACAATTGCGCATTAATGAGCGAGCATAAAAGTTCAATTAGGAGAAAATATATTCATCCACCACTAGCTAGACATTTTGTAGATGCCAAACATTCCGTTTCAGATCTTAAATTCTGTGGCATACAAACATTTTCAAGATCGCAGTGGTGGTAATGTCACGGGTGACGAATGTGTTGATTATTATTGTATTCAGTGTTATCACTTATGATTTTTGAATTTTAATTGGATTGGTTTTCCTTTTTTGCACAGTTTGTTTATTTGAATGATTGTTTCATTTTTGAGCATTAGATGCATTTTAATGTGTATTTGTTCACTTAACCATACGTCATCCACGCTCTGGTCCAGACCTCCTCTTAGGGCTCCTGTCCAGTCGCCTGTTTGGGCAGCCCTCTCCATAGGGTGTTGCGCTTCAGCTGAAGTCCTCAGGAGAGATCCTGATATCCTGACAAACCACGAACGCAAAGGTTCTTGTCAGTACCTCTTTTCAAATGTCTTCAATCGCCAAATTCTGCAGTCCTCCCAGAGTGAGTCTACGGAAAAAAATAACAAAACGAAACTGACACTGTCCGTGCACAAAAAACCCCAATCACTCGCTGTCTAATCTCGTCTTCTTTATTTTCGTTTACTTCCCTCAGCATCTCTCTCTTTCCTATTCCGGTATCTCCTAGTTCCATGCTCCCAGTCTCTTAGTTCCTCACCCTTTTTATACCTCAAAGCCCTTCTAATTCCAGGTGTGTACAGGTACCTGCAATTGTTTGGGGCGGGACCTGAGGTCCGTGTGCACAGTGCTTCTGATAAACAAAACAAAAAATACTTTAATTACGAACTCCGTTTCACCCGTGCACCAAACAAAACAGACAAATAATAATCAACACAGCAAAAACACAGTGCAAAGCAAACAGAAAATTATGAAAATTATGAAAAGAAAAAAAAACGATCTAAATAAAATGTTCACACACGATCTAAATAAAATATTCACACAATACTAATTAATACGTGCAGAAAATAAATAAATAAACACAGGCATATGATTCCCAGCCAATACAACTCTGTTTATGCCCACGTTTCAAATAATGAAATTTATAAAAGCAAATCGTATTGTTTTATGTTTTCTTTACTTTTAAAGCTGAGAATCAAACACACTTCCGACAACTTCATAGCCCTGCTGGCTACGAACAAGTATTGAGTCGGCTGTTTCCCATGACCCTGGTGATACCGCGTGTTTTCCTAGTATCAGCGTCGGCATTACCATGTGTTTGGCATGCTTGCTGTACACTCTAGCATTGCATAACAAGCTGCCATTACACCTGGACTTCGTGGCGCAACGGTAGCGCGTCTGACTCCAGATCAGAAGGTTGCGTGTTCAAATCACGTCGAGGTCAAAGCCGCCTTTGTTTTTATTCCGCACTATTTCATTTTTTAACGTGTTTGAATTTGACTGTTTCCGGACATTTATTTATACAATTTAGCCTATACAACATATTGATTGTATAGCGATCAAACAGATATTTATTGTATTGCGATTCATTTGTATGTTTCATTTGATACAGCACAATAAACTAAAGTGAATCCGAAATTACTGTTGACCAGTCTTCATTAACACAGTTGGGTAATAAAGTCATATTAACACTTCCTTGCATGAGATAGTGAAAATGTGTGTAACCTTTCAGTAAGTATTTTAAATTCATTTGGGAAGGTTTAAGATTGTGAAGAAGTTTAAATATGCTGCGTATTTGCGCATTGGGAACTTTGCATAATGACGTTTTTATTAATGCCACTTTCTTAACGACAGTAGTCAGGGTGATGATACAAGACCAGAGCCAATAAACCTGTTATTTGCTTGTCCTTTCACTACCATATTCTATGGTGCTTGTTCAGAATACGCGTGAATCCTGAAAACATCTCGTTAATATTTAAACAAAGCCAGCAGTCACTTTATTGATCACCCTGTGGATTAACCGCTATTGGAATACAGATGATTGTGTTAAAGATGTTAATAGACTTTCTATGTACACGTTTTAGAGCTAAGCGTTTCTCGCGGCACTTTCAGGCAACCAGTTCCAGTGTTTGCCTTTTGGACTTACTCTGGAAGGAATACAAAAAAAAAAAAAAACATTTGTTGAGAACCGCATTTGGGAGAAAACTTAACAGTTTCGAAATTGTAAAGGCTTCGGATTCTATTATGGTGTTGCCGAGCTGTTGAACGTTTTTCATTACAGGTTTACTGGATTGCCAAAAAGAATGCTATCTCGAAAGATCAGTCTTGTCTCGCCGAAATAGCTCAGTTGGGAGAGCGTTAGACTGAAGATCTAAAGGTCCCTGGTTCGATCCCGGGTTTCGGCAAACAACAACACGATATTGGTTTTGTATTATTTTGAACTATAAAAACAGAGCACATTCATTCTTCAGCGTAATTGGATGAAATAACAGCGTATCAGAGTGCCATTTTCTAATGTGATTAAGAAATGCAAAAAACATCGTCCCTGGGTGGGCTTGAACCACCAACCTTTCGGTTAACAGCCGAACGCGCTAACCGATTGCGCCACAGAGACCAACCTGTTAAGCAGCCAAAGCATACGGGAGTGATGAGCAAGGCGAGATGCTGCAGAACGTGATCGAGGGAGCAGAACTCATCAGAACCTGAGATCACATCTAAGAAGAAAGCAACACGGCGCAGGAAAGTCTATGTAATCGATTATGGAAGCACAGCATATGTCGTTTTGTTAGATAACACCCTGGGAGACAACAGAGCAGTGTGTGTAAATAGCTACAATGGAAACCATATACTTACGACTTAATTTTGATACAGAACTGTGGTCATGTGTAATCTGTTTTCATTATGATAAGAAAACTACAGTTCAGTGGATTATATTTGGAATCTTTGGTTCTGTCATTCACTTTTTTCTCAAATAAGATGACAAATTAATAGCTCAGTTGGTTACAGTGAAAGACACCTCGAAAAGTCAGCCCGGCTAGCTCAGTCGGTAGAGCATGAGACTCTTAATCTCAGGGTCGTGGGTTCGAGCCCCACTTGGGCGTCCTTTTTAAATACAAATTGAAGATGTTTCTTCGAGACAACGGAGCAAAGTCTGATTCTGTTCACATTGTATACAGCATTGCAACAAAATTACTTATTGGTCATTGTCAAATAGCAATTGCTATTGTAAAAAGCATGCATCGTTTATAGCTATAACGAAATTGAAATAAATAATCTTACTTTTTTGGGTTGACTTCAATCCGTTTCTTTTTTTTAGAATTGTCTTAGCATCATTCATGGAGCATCAGTTGGTATGTGCGTAATAAACCCAATCGGGCCTTGATACGATCCCCTAGTGTGTGCTGAAATAAATAATGCGTTTTTCTACATTAACAAACGCAGCTTGTCAGAATGGCCGAGTGGTCTAAGGCGCCAGACTCAAGGACTCTGTCTTTCTAAAGAATTGTGTGTTCTGGTCTCTGAATGGAGGCGTGGGTTCAAATCCCACTTCTGACAGTTGACTTTTACTTATTTTTAAAAATAATAAATTTCAGCACTCAATACCATTTTAATTTCCATTTTAAATCGGACTAAAATAGTGTTCCTAACACAGATTGCATTTTTGTTGTAAACAGACTACTTGTTAACGTCACTGAAAAATATTTTGTGTCCAAACATGTTATTTAACTTGATTGTTTTAAAATTCCAAATAACATATTACTTTGAAAAACATCTCCGTCGACCACTGGATCGTGGTCTCAGGCTGGGACGTGGACCATTGAGAACAGTATAAACCATCTATTACTAGACGCAGCTTACAGGAGAAATGCCCTCGTTTAACATGCTAGGATGATCGACTTCGGCATTCTCCAACTGCTGTTTACATTTTCTAACACGTTATGGGGAAGAACAATATTTTGGTGTCCAAACATGTGTTATTTAATTTGATTGTTTTAATATTCCAAATAACATATTACTTTGAAAAACATATATTTTTTAATACAGTCCTATTTGAGTATTTAAAATATGGTTATATTCAAATGCCAGCAACGGTATGTTAATTTAACGGAGCGCCTAACGCCGCTCGGAACGTTCGCATTTTTAAATCCTAACGGTCTCTCCTCAGCTGAGTGGAATGTTCACGAGCCGGTTGCCTAGCAGCGTCTCCCCCTCCTTCTCTGCCCCGCCGTCTCGCCCTCTCTCGTTGCTCCAGCTAGGAGTTCAAATTTAGCTTCGTTATATTAGCGCAATTCTTTACTAACTTTTACAAATTAGCTTATTAGGGGCTTTGTGTTTTTAAGATGGTTCAGGTGCAGTCCGGACAGACTGACTGGAGCATCATTACAGTATACCGCACTGCGCTCAGCTCAGTGTGGCCGCTGATACACAAAATAATGAACGACTGTTTAAATAAATCACATGTATTGCTTTTTAATGCTAAATATGTATCTGGTATTCTAAGTATTATCAGCAATTAATAATTCCCTTTCACGTCGAAGACGACCACCAACATTAAGTATGGGATATTCCCTGCCCTTGAGGTAGGTAATACTGAGCTCTCTATATCAGAGCAGCCGAAGGCCCCTTCCTGTGATGACACACTCGGTCCCACCTACCGAGGGTATAAAACCGTCACTCACCGGAAGATCTCCCTCTTTTTCCGCCAAACCCGTGAGGGCGACCAGAGCGACCTCATGGTTGGTGGTCGTCTTCTCTTTTAGGGAACCAGGGTTACGGTAGGTAACCTAACGTTCCCTTTCAAGTCGAAGACGACCACCAACATTAAGTATGGGATAATGTATACCAGAGCCGTCGCGAGGGAGAAGGAACGGCAGCATATGAGGGACGCACAAGCACTGTCTAACCTAGAGGTTAGCGGTGTGAACTTACACCCTCAAGGACCCTTGTGCCCACAGATGGCACAACAGGATCTACCACATTAATGTGGTAGAATCTGGTGAAAGTATGCGGCGTAGCCCAGCTAGCCGCAGCACAATCTCAGACAGTCGAATGCGCAGCTACTTTACCAGTTGGGGGTAACCCTACACCATCATATTCAGTCGACACCGTGTCTGCAATCCAGTGTGACAAAAGCTGCTAGAGGGGCTGTCCTAGGGTCAGTGTTCAGTGATAGAGAAACAGCTGGTCAGATTGACACAGCGCTCTTGTCCTAGCACGTAACATCTCAATGCCTGCACTGGGCAGAGAAATTCAATCTCTCATCCTCCATTGAAGCAACGGAGGTGTATGAAAAGACTCCAGTTCCACAGACTGGTTAATGTGGAAAGCTGTAATCACATTGGGGAGGAAAGCGGGGTTGGTGCGCAGCGACACTCCACTTACATCCTCCCACACGTGCATGCAGGAGCTGTGCACAGACAGCACCTGCAGCTCACTGATCTGCTTTACGGAGGTGATAACTAAGAGGAAGGCTGTCTTCATAGACAGATACTTCAGCTCAATGGAATTTAAGGGCTCAAACGGGCCTTCGTGAGAGCCTCTAGCACAATATTAAGGCTCCATTCGGGGAGAACAGTCCTCCTAGGAGGGCGTAATCACCGTGCACCTTTAAGGAAATGGGTAGTCAAAAATGCACACTTGGAGACATAGAATCTACAGGGGCATGGCAAGCAGAGATAGCCTCTGAATACACCTGCAAGGTGGAAGGTGACCGTCCAGCACCAAGCAGTTCCTGCAGGAACTGCAATATGACTGGCCTAGGGCAAGTGATGGGGTCAAGGTTTCTAGCCAGACACCAAGCTTGGAAATATTTCCACTTATAGGTATACAAAAAACCTAGTGGAGTCTGCCCTAGCGCTATGCATGGTACCCACAACTGGGTCCGATAGCCCTAGTTCTAGCCAGCAGTCCCTTACAGGGGCCAGACCCATATCTGGAACCTGCGTGGCTCCGGGTGCCAAAGAGAGCCTTCTGCCTGACTGAGGAGATCCAACGAAGTGGAATCTCCCAGGGCTGGCTATGCAACAGCTGGCACAGGGTCGAAAACCACATTCTCTTGGCCACCTGGAGAACTGATGCTTCTCTAACCCGACTTTTCGTAGAAAAGCCAGGAGCAGCGGTATAGGCGGGAAAGCGTACAAAAAAACGCTTTGGACCACTCGTGGGCTGCTCTCAGTTCCCACGCATTATATCCAGCGATCCGACCAGGGTCCGCGAACTCCTCCACCTGCCCAGACCGGCCCCCAACAGAGTTGGGTGCGTCTGTCATCACCAATTGATAGTTTTGTATCACTCCTATGTTTGATCCTTTGCTTAGAAGAGAGGTTTGCTTCCACCAGCATAGGGCTTCCCAGCCTAGGCGAGACACGGTCAGCTGACAGTGTCTGTAATGCTTGGGGTGCAGCCTAAGGCACTGAGCCACACTTGGATCGGGCGCTTGTGGAGTAACCCTAGATGGGTGAGTGATGAAGCCGAGGCCATCAGACCCAATAGTTTTTAACACAACACCAATTATACTGTGAACCCTTGCTGAACAGGGCGAGACAGTTGCAAATGGCAGCCACTCTGTCGTCCGACAGGCAGGCTTGCACTGTGTGGGCCACTGCTCCTTCCTGCGACTGGGCAGATCAACCAGTCGTTCAGCTGCTTCATCACCCTGATCACTTGCAGCCGCAAGGGAGCTAGGATGGCATCCATGCACTTTGAAATATGCGGGGGCTAAGGAGAGGTTGAACCACAGCACAGAAAACTCAGGACACTCCCCTGTAAGGTGAAGCGGAGATACTTCCTGTGCACTAGACGAATAGCAACGTGGAATCCACGTTCTTTCAGTCCAGTGTGATAAACCATTCGCCCGGCCAGACAGCCTGCCGAGTACGGCAGATGCCAGCGCGTAACATCCGGGGCAACCACCGGTGCAGGCGGGGTCAGCTCCAGGGCCACAGCAAGGGCTTGAGCCTGCTGTCTGGCCAGGACCAGCGCAGCGTACAGCTCAGCCGGGGTCCCGGTGGAAATAACGCTGTATATTTTTTTTTAAACTGCAAGGCAGTCAAGAACCGAAAATACACACCCTCCACGCAAGCTGTGCGGGTAAAAATAATAGTTACCACGGCAACGCGGGTAACTGATTTTGTTTTGTTTTTTTTTAAACAAGCCGGCGTAAGCATCTCGACAGCGAGTCTCAGCATAGCTGGATCCCGATGGAGGAATTGCGCTTGTATCGTTTTTATTATTTTTAAAAACACAAGGCAGTGAAATAAAAACACACATTCACGCCCACAACAGCAAGCTGTGAGGGTAATAACGCAGACACCACGGCAACTTGGGTGAACTGAATATTTTAAGCGCACCGAGAGGGTGGGCTGAGCCAGTCCAGCAGAGTCAATTCCACAGCGGGTCACGGCAGAGCCGGAGCCCGGTGGGGGAACACGTGTCTCTTTTTCTTTTAAACTGCAACATTATTATTATTTTATTCCTTAGTAGACGCCCTTATCCAGGGCGACTTAACAGCAGAGGAAAGCAGAAAACAGCGATCGCTGTAAGGCTTTCAGCAGACCGCAATCGCAAAGCGATGTAGGCTGTTAAGCAGAAAAAGAGTGAACACAGCGTAGTAACTGGACAGGGGTGTCTAGCCTGGACTACGTGCAGTCACACGACCGGAGCAGCGTGTAGCTTACCGCGGAGTGAAGCACCTTGCACCTTCTACAGGCAGAAGGCAACGAGGCACCTCGTGCATCGAGCACCCGAGGCGCTATGCGCCCTGATGTACTAAGCACTTGCCTACTAAGCACCATACGTCCTGTGGGTATGATGTGTCGCAGGCCGTACAGGGAAGGACCTCGATATGGTGCTGACTCTGCATTAGCACTGAGGCACTGCTTGCACTACGTTGAACACTGGTAAGTGTTAACGTAGTGTGTCCACTCACTAGCATTACAGCAAGGTATGCTGAGCCCCGTGCGCACCGAGTATCCTGTTTTCACAGATACTGTGCAGCACCGTGAGCTATGTGCCAGGTTGAGCAGTGCTTACGCAATAACCCGTGCGTCCCAAGCGCACTGTGTACTGTATCTGAGATGCTAGGCAGAGTCCTGAGACAGGACGTCTGGCTTGTGCATAGCACTAATCACTGCTTTCACTGCGTTTGACCCACAGATACTAACACAGTGTAATTTCGCTATGGCTACAAGTAAGGCTATTAACACTACTTACCCAGCGCCGGGTACCGTGGGCACAAGTGCACCGTGTACTACGCAGCATATGGGCACTAGTGTACAACCAACTACGCCTGCACCGTGTAAAATGTACACTGCTTGCAGCGCTTGAGCTGAGCTCAGAGCGTACTGGTATTACCGTGCAGCACCACAGGCTATGCGCTAGTAGAGCAGTACTTACGCAGCGAGCGCAACGTGCACCGCACTGCTTGCCTCGAGCGTTCCAAACGCCTTGCACAACGGGTACAGTACACTGCGTGAACTGCGTATCGTGTGCACTGTGCGTAACTGCACTTTAGATCAAGCGCAACGTCGAACGTTCTAGACGCCTCGTGCAGCTGGAGCGTAAACTGCATACCCTGCGCTCTGTGTGTAACTTTTTGGAAGGAGCAACGAGCACAGGCGCGTTATATGCGCTGTGAATATCGTTCTACGTACACTGCGTACTGGGAACCAAGTACCGTGTGCGTTATGCTCCTACGCTGGCGTCGGATAATACGCAGCCTGTGCCAAGAGAAATCGGGCTATGCGTGCGCCGCGGTACCGCAGCACCGGAGAGGACGCTACGCAAAGTGCGTACCCAGACCGCGTGGTCAACGCGAAGCGTGTACCTGGGGGGGACAGAGGCCGAAGCCGCGGTGGGTGAAGTTTATGTCAAGCAAAAATTACAGTTTATAAGAAGGAAGGAAAGAGAGAGAGAGAGAGAGAGAGAGAGAGAGAGAGAGAGAGAGAGAGAGAGAGAGAGAGAGAGAGAGAGAGAGAGAGAGAGAGAGAGAGAGAGCACACCGAACGCACATGAACCGACTCACCGCAGCGGTCAGGTTCGGCCGGCGACTCCACTCAGACGGGGATACGGTAGTACCTAGCCCCGAGGAAGGGAGCGCGGCTGGGTCACTCGACAGAGGGGATATGGCAGGCCTAGCCCCGAGGAGGATACTTGTGTAACTCTCTTTAGGAAAAGACTCACTGCACACAGCCGCTCACATACGACAGACAGTAAAAAGAGAGCGGCCCACCAAGGGGGCCGTTGAAAGACAGAAAGATGAAAGACTCTGTCTTTTTCAAGAGTCGTTGATTCCAGGAAAGCGGCAAGCCAGCTTTCAGCACGAATGCTAGGAACTACAACTAACCCAAATGGACTCGAGGGCTCTTTCTATCAACACGCTCAGTTCTAGACACAGTCTAGACACACGTCATCACAGGAAGGGGCCTTCGGCAGCTCTGATATAGAGAGCTCAGTATTACCTACCTCAAGGGCAGGGAATATCCCATACTTAATGTTGGTGGTCGTCTTCGACTTGAAAGGGAAGTGGAATTTCAACTCCCCTTTTACCCTTTGTGCAATCCATAAAATTAATAAACTGTTCAAGCGAATACAGTTTTTTTTTGGGCTGACTGACCGGGGTGTCGGAGAGCATCGAGGTGTCAGAGAGCTCTCCCTCCTCATCCTCGTCTTCTCCCGCGGACGCCTCCCATTCCTCGGCCGAATCCTCCTCTCTGGCTCCCGACTCATCTTCCTCCGGCCGTGAGGACTCTGCTGAGGGCAGGGCTATGGTGTCACTGGATGCTAGTCCAGCACTGCCGCTAGCCTCCTTCCCTGTGCGGGGAAGCTCCGCAGCCATGGCCTGATCACCGCCGTCGCCGCCGCTCTCCCCCAGCCCAGACTCTCCGACAGCGGCAGCGCTGGGCTGAGACCCCGCATCTCCACCAACCAGCGAGCCATGGCTCGGCTCCCCAGGAGCAGCAGGATGAGCGAACACCCTCAGCCTGACCAGCCCCCTGCCTTTCAGCGCTGCCCTCCGCCGCAGCCGCTGATCTGAGCTTAGGGCAGGCTTGCTTCATATGCCCTTCCTCGCCACAATGAAAACATTTCATTGTGTCCGAGGTTGCAAAAATAACACACTCTTTCCCCTCTATAATAAATCTCCAGGCTACATTAAGATCCTGCCCCGGGTTATGCGGCAATACAAACACTTGTCTATGAAAAGACAACACATGTTTCACCTCGGGGTTCTTACAGCCGAGCGGAATCATTCTAATAGGGGACATGATTTTACTGTATCTTGCCAATTCTCTTTCAATCTCTACATT